>NC_138880.1:1200635-2496635 GCF_965194805.1 Balaenoptera borealis
AAGGTTTGGTTCATTCATTCCCTCGATTAGCATTTATCCCCCTTTGTGCCAGGCATGCGGGGAGAGAGAGAAATGTCTTCAAAGAGTCTGTGGTTGTATGGGGGAGGGAGCTGTGGAAATCTGTCATTTAGAAACAGCATGGAAGTGCTAGGGAAAAATTGTTTTGTTCATTTATCTCTCACTCTTCCGTTCACCCATAGCAACTACGAAGGGTTTCACGCGGAGGAACTGGATGCCCTGAACTTGACATTCTCGTGGGGGAAACAACAATGTAAAGCACCGGCAGTGGTCAGTCACCAGTAGTGATTTCAAGCCAGAAGGAACCACTCAGCAATGGAGAGAGGCACAGGGTGAGCAGTGACTTGCAGAAAGGAGGGGTTATTCATTCCAACTGCTGAGTTCAAGTTCATCTGGGTGGTTGTGTGGTTCGTGCTTACTGCATCTGTTTTTGGAACGTGGCTCCACCGTCCAAGAAGGGTGAGGATGATCACCCTTCTTTCCTCCTGCTGTGCCCCGGGGTCACCCAGCGAGTGTCTGCAGGGATGATCTGCTCTGTACTGGCTTTTCAGTCCCACTCCCGGGAGAAGAGAGACGAAGCTGTGTCTCCACCGCAGCTTGGCCTGATTCAGTCACTGGGTGAAAAGGTGGGAAGAAGGTCAAGTTCATGGGAACTGATACACTGCAGAGTCATTTAGTCCTGAAGTACCAGTTCTGGTTGCTGGTGAGTTGCTTAATCCAGGGACCTGAATGTAATTCCTCCAGAGCCACTGAGACATCACTTCCAGGCCCATGGCGGGATGTAGGGGTGCTGACTTTTCTCAGTGCTAAGGAGCAGCCATCTTCCACTGAGAGAGGACTCTGTGTCAGCAGGAGCAGAACCACACCAGGCACCGAAGAAGGTTCTGCATCCTAACATCTCCCAAAACAGTGATAGATAAGCGGGTAGAAGATGCGACAGGGCATTCACAATAGAACAGAAGCTTATCCCCAATAAATATGGCAAGATGTTCAACTTCACTACCTAACAAAGAAACGCAAGTTATAAATCTATTTCTTTTTTGCTCATCTAATTGGTAGAAAGTTTTAAGAATGCACAAAATTTGCTGCTAAGGATGTAAGGAAAAGGCCGTTTTCGTCTGTTGCTGCTGATGGGGATGGAAATTGGTGCGAACCTTCTGGAGGGTAATTTGGCAATTTGTGTATCAACAGCCTTAAAATGTTCATACACTTTGAGCCAGTAGTTTTGCTTTTAGCATCTTATCCTAAGGTGAAAGTCAAATTTATGTACAAGACTTATGTTCAAGAATATTCATCTCAGCCAGTAGTGTAATAGAAAAAATATTAGAAGCTACCTAAAAATCCCACAATAGGGGGTTGGTTAAATAACGGATGGCCCAACTTAAGAATGGAAAATAAAGACGCAGACGTAGAAAATGGACTTGAGGACACGGGGAAGGGGAAGGGGAAGCTGGGACGAAGTGAGAGAGTGGCATGGACTTATATATACTACCAAATGTAAAATAGCTAGCTAGTGGGAAGCAGCCGCGTAGCACAGGGAGATCAGCTCGGTGCTTTGTGACCACCTAGAGGGTTGGGATAGGGAGGGTGGGAGGAAGACGCAAGAGGGAGGAGATAGGGCGATATATGTGTGTGTATAGCTGATTCACTTTGTTATAAAGCAGAAACTAACACACCATTGTAAAGCAATTATACTCCAATAAAGACGTTTTTTTAAAAAAAGGATGGAAAACAGTTCATTAAAAATGATTTTCTCCAAGAATATTTAATGGTGGGAAGATGTAGTGTAAAAGCAGGGCACAAAATACTAGATGGAGTATTTCATTTTGTTAAAATTTTAATAATACAAGTGCAGAAAAAGTGATTAACGTAACAGTACTGATTTGACTACGGGACATTTTTTTCTTTAAATTTTTCTGTATTTGGTGTTATAAAGCATCATATATCCTCTCTGAGTCTCAGTTTATGTTCTGTGAAGTGGGACTCATCACATCTACACTGCAGTGCGCTCGGGCAGAGCAGCACAATATTTGAAAGTGCCCTTGACAATGACCAGCCCATTGTAATACTCCAGGAATGGTTATACGATCATTGCCAATGACACACCCATAGTCCGGATATTATCCGTAACGATTACTAAGGTTGTTTATCTCCCTCCAGTTTTACTAAGACAGAAAAAGGATTAATTGAAGACTCTCAAGTCATTTTTACTGAGGTTCTTTGTTTTACTTTTTTTTCAAAATACGAATTGTAGGGCTTCCCTGGTGGCGCAGTGGTTGAGAATCTGCCTGCTAATGCACGGAACACGGGTTCGAGCCCTGCTCTGGGAAGATCCCACATGCCGTGGAGCAACTGGGCCCGTGAGCCACGACTACTGAGCCTGCGCGTCTGGAGCCTGTGCTCCGCAACAAGAGAGGCCGCGATAGTGAGCGGCCCGCGCACCGCAATGAAGAGTGGCCCCCGCTCCCCACAACTAGAGAAAGCCCTCACACAGAAACGAAGACCCAACACAGCTCAAAATAAATAAATAAATAAATAAATTTATTAAAAAGAAAAATACTAATTGTAAAGTCTGCAGTGGGTATATAGGTGTTCAACTGTTTTCCAGTTTTTACGTTTTTGGTTTTGTTTTTAAATTTTGTATTTATTATTTATTTACTACTTTTCTTTTTGGCTGTGTTGGGTCTTCGTTTCTGCGCGAGGGCTTTCTCCAGTTGCGGCAAGTGGGGGCCACTCTTCATCGCGGCGCGCGGGCCTCTCACTATCGCGGCCTCTCTTGTTGCGGAGCAGAGGCTCCAGACGCTCAGGCTCAGTAGTTGTGGCTCACGGGCCCAGTTGCTCCGCGGCATGTGGGATCTTCCCAGACCAGGGCTCAAACCCGTGTCCCCTGCATTGGCAGGCGGATTCTCAACCACTGCACCACCAGGAAAGCCCCCCCACCCCGATAGTTTTAAAACCAGCCTCAGTCATGCTTGCTTCAAGACTTATCCTGGCATCATGGACCACTGGATACTTTGGCTAGGTGTTAAACTCTCTTGTCCTTTGCCCGAGTCCCATCGTGGTGACTTAGTTGCCATCTAGGGCACTCTTGGCATGAGTCCTAGACATGAATCCAGCTCAATGGCTTGGGCCCTGCTCCCTGCTGGCTGACTGTCCTAATGCCCAGTGCCTCCTTTCTGCTTGGACTTCTGAGGGCCGCAGCCCCAGGACCCTCACTCTGTGTTCCCAGCTCTATTCAATGCCAACTGTATGTCTTTTGCTTGCTGTATGTCCCCTGCCCCAGTACCTCCTACTGGCTTTGACCTTCCTGTTTCAGGTCCTCTTATTGCGACCCTTTGTGTATAAGCCAGATCTGTTTGCCCTTCCTTCAAGGGGAGCTATTTCCCTGGTGTTTCCCTAGATGCTTATGATGAGACCCCTGCCAGAACTACACCAATCAGACCCTCCATGTACACACTTGGGTCTGAACCCTTTCAGCGAGAGCAGGTTGGAAACCCATATAGACATAAATATACAATGTGTACAAATCAAGTATTTTAAAGATTGTAAAGAATTCTTGTGAACGTATTAGGTTAGGGAAGTCAAGCAGGATCATCATATGATGGCATAATCATGCACATGTACATAAAATTTTCTATTTTTATATGATGCCATTTTAATAGATGTGCCCATCTTTTCAAAGTTCTAATCTGTGGCAGTGGGCAGTAGGGGGACGGGGTGGGTCACAGCAGGAAGAGGCATTCGCTGCCTTAGGCACTTAAACCATTGCTCTCTCTTCAGAATGGCTCAGCCAGCAGGATTCTGTGGGGTCTACCTCCTGGCACCGTGCTCCAATCGCCGGATTTTGGGTCTGGGGCAACCCAGGTCTTCGTGCGACTTTTCCGGAGAGTGCTTTCTCTTGGGAGCACGTCTGGGGACTGGCTTCTCTGCTTCCACCTTTGCTGGCGTGGCCAAAGGAACTGCTGCTGCAAAGAAAATCAGAACTGATCAGTCACTTCTGCTGTACACAGCCTCCTGCCAGAATTTCCCTCTCTCATGTCTCTCCCAGTTTCTGGCTGAAGACCTTTCATCTACTTGACATCCAGAACACAGCCTTGGCCCATCACCTCTATGAGCCCCTAGAGACGGGACACTGGCTGCAAAAGCAATTCCTAGAGCCTACGGCTGCAGCACATGAGGAAGTCTCTTCACCGTTCCCAGGGAAAACAGGAGAACCCGAAAGTCATTGCAATCATGAGCCTCTCCATCTCTCCCTTCCACAACAGAGAGAACATTTCTTGCAGTCTGTCACTTCTGAGGCTTTAATGGAAATGTCTTTCAAGTTTTGGAAAAAACTAATCTAATATAAATTGGTTAAGGACCCCTCCCACCTTGGCAACCCCTCTTGGGCCCCATTTATACTGCCTGTTTCAACCACACTGAACTCTAGCCCTCTGATACTTTTATGTAGATTAGAACAAGGCCAAATACTGAGGCAGAGTGATCAGGAGACTGAGAACCGCGTTCTGGGTACCAAGTCTAGGCTCACATCAACCCAGCCTCCTGGGACACCATCTCCTCAGCCCTCCAGTCTCATTAGCACTTCAACACCCCTCTTGGTTCTTCCGGTCTTCCCATCAATATGGCACCACCCTCTCCCCTAGAAGTAAAAATCAGTATAATCCTCTCTCTCTCCACCATGAAAGGATGAGATAAAGGCTCAGCAGCAGCCCCCGTGAAACACATGGTCAACACTGTGAAGAGGTGTTACTAAGGCGATTTGGTCCGACTCAGAGAAGGAAAGAGACAACTCTGCCCTTAGCCTGATCAGGCCCACAGGAAGGAAGCACACTGGGGGCAGCTTTTGAGAGTGTGGCAATGCGAGAGAACCTTCTTTAGGAGGGGAATCCCTGTTGCCGACCTTGAACAAGCAAGGATGGGACATTCGTTTACTGGGGCTGTTACAGAGGGGATGTGCCCAGAGGTTGGGCCACCCTGCTTGAGAATCAAAGCACCTTCTAGTCCGAAATGGTTTGAATGCTCCAATCGCCGGATTTTGGGTCTGGGGCAACCCAGATCTTTGTGCGACTTTTCCGGAGAGTGCTTTCTCTTGGGAGCACGTCTGGGGACTGGCTTCTCTGCTTCCACCTTTGCTGGCGTGGCCAGAGGAACATCCCCGTAGGCCCGGTAGCCACCAACCAGGCAGTATGTCTCCCCATGCCAGCCCAACTGCGTTTCTCCACACCCTCGGTAGAGGACATGGTAGTGACCAGGGGTAGGGGGAGAAACGGGAGCCACTGCTGCTGCAAAGAAAATCAGAACTGATCAGTCACTTCTGCTGTACACAGCCTCCTGCCAGAATTTCCCTCCTTCATGTCTCTCCCAGCTTCTGGCTGAAGATCTTTCATCTACTTGACATCCAGAACACAGCCTTGGCCCATCACCTCTATGAGTCCCTAGAGAAGGGGCACTGGGTGCAAAAGCAATTCCTAGAGCCTACGGCTGCAGCACATGAGGAAGTCTCTTCACCGTTCCCAGGGAAAACAGGAGAACCCGAAAGTCATTGCAGTCATGAGCCTCTCCATCTCTCCCTTCCACAACAGAGAGAACATTTCTTGCAGTCTGTCACTTCTGAGGCTTTAATGGAAATGTCTTTCAAGTTTTGGAAAAAACTAATCTAATATAAATTGGTTAAGGACCCCTCCCACCTTGGCAACCCCTCTTGGGCCCCATTTATACTGCCTGTTTCAACCACACTGAACTCTAGCCCTCTGATACTTTTATGTAGATTAGAACAAGGCCAAATACTGAGGCAGAGTGATCAGGAGACTGAGAACTGCGTTCTGGGTACCAAGTCTAGGCTCACATCAACCCAGCCTCCTGGGACACCATCTCCTCAGCCCTCCAGTCTCATTAGCACTTCAACACCCGTCTTGGTTCTTCCGGTCTTCCCATCAATATGGCACCACCCTCTCCCCTAGTACTCAGCAGCTCAGGATGGGATGTGTCTGAGGGCACCGATGTAGATGTCTACATGACAGCACAGAGGTGCCTGGGTTTGAAGGTGTGTTTCAAGAGTGGCCCTCTTCCTCAAACTGCTCCATTTACCATTTGCCAACAAAAATGCCCTTGTCTTTTGCTAAGAGGCCAGTCAGGAAAGGGTCTGAATGGAAGCATCCTGTAGCCCAAAGGGGAAGCTACATTTATAAAGATCAGGACCATCCTGCACACTTGTCCAGGGAGGACCTTTCACTTGTCCTCAGCAGTGAGCACTGTGGGTCCCTGAAGGTGTCCCAGGTCACTGGTATTACTTACAGCTGGGAACGCGCTCAGGTATACGTAGTGGGCAAGCCCCACAGGAACATGAGGCAGCCAGGTGAGGTGGTGTGTACACCATGGCTCCTGTAGAGATGCCCGGTCTCGGTGTACCTGCCGCACTGCCCACCCACGGAACAGAACACAGGTTCGAGTAAAGATAGAGGATCCGGTCACACATTCTCCCTCAGACAACCAAAGAGGTTGGAGAACTTCTGGTGGAGAACTGTCAGGGAAGTTTCTCTGAGGGCAGCACGTTGGCAGTTACGCTGCCATGGCAACTGGGAGAAGGCCGGTGAGGTCATCACTACCCAGTGAGGTCATAATAAGGAACCTGTGACTTGGGGGTCAGGCTTCAGGAGGAGGGGCAGTTTTGTGGAGGAGAGCAGGGGGAGGGCAGAGGTACTCTGCCTGGCCCCTCACACCTGGGCCTCCCCACCCATGCCCTAGTCTAGCAGACATCCCACGTGGGGCGTGCCGGTGGGCTGGCACAGCCCCAGGGGCCCCAGGAGGGCAAGAGAGACCCACATTCTGAGATTGGCTTGAGAGGCAAGATTAACGTAAGAGACAGCTAGGTTGTATGGCACTGACCCTAAGAGGCAGAGATTTGTGTGGACTGGGGAATCAGGGAAGGCTCCTTGGCAGTGGGCCTGAAGGACAAGTGAGATTTGGACCCATGGGGAAGAGAGGGAAGACATTCCAGTTTGGAAGAATAAAAGCAAAGACACACTCTCCTCGCCCTTGTCCTGCCCCAAGTATAAATTCATAGAACCCTCACATTTTCACAACTGAGGACTGAAGAAAAGCAAGAGGTGAAGGGGCCTACCCAGTGTTACACAGGTAGTGGAGAGGTGTTCTGCTCAATGGTTAGGTTCATGTTGGGGCGCCGGATTTACAGCTGATAGGAATGTGAGGACAAGCTGATGCCATTTCAAACATTTCCAAGTGATACTGAGAGAGATGTTAAAGGTGCAAAATGAGGGTGCTGAATGACCTCACAAAGTGGGAATGGTGGGCCCATTTTCATATGAAATTCAAAACAAGTTCATGACCAAAGGACATAATACAAAATGACAACATAATCATTACACTCCCCTCTCCCCTAGAAGTAACAATCATTATAATCCTCCCTCTCTCCACCATGAAAGGATGAGATAAAGGCTCAGCAGCAGCCCCCGTGAAACACATGGTCACCACCGTGAAGAGGTGTTACTAAGGCGATCTGGTCCGACTCAGAGAAGGAAAGAGACAACTCTGCCCTTAGCCTGATCAGGCCCACAGGAAGGAAGCACACTGGGGGCAGCCTTTGAGAGTGTGGCAATGCGAGAGAACCTTCTTTAGGAGGGGACTCCCTGTTGCCGACCTTGAACAAGCAAGGATGGGACATTCGTTTACTGGGGCTGTTGCAGAGGGGATGTGCCCAGGAGGTAGAGACTGCTTGGACTACTCTTTTAGAGGTTGGGCCACCCTGGTTGAGAACCACAGCACCTTGTATTCCTAAACTGCTTGAATGAGCGGGTGCACGTTAGGACAGACGAAGTCAGGCCTCATTGGAGCAGACTGCCTTTGGGAGTGGTAGAAGGTAAAATGGGAAGGGGAATGCTCTGGAGGAGGTTTGTCATGGCAGGTGGGCCAGCACGAGACCATCCAGATTCTCCAAGGCTCCAGAGATGACTTGGCTGGGAGCATCCCTCTGATGTGGTGCGGGGACTCCTACCTTAACAGGACCTGGCTGGGCATCTGCGGGAGGCAGAATAAATGGTTTATTAACTTAAGAGAGCGAGAGACTCACCTGGGGGGTTCCACAAAACCACTTCATAAGACTTGTACCTGGATTCTTGAGCCAACCCTCAGAAAACTTATCTAGATCTGGAGTAGGGCTCTGGAAGCTGCACTTTCAATAAGCTTCCTGGGCAGTCCCACCACAGTGGTCCATGGATAGAGTGACCAAAGTATTGTGTATTCTCGGTTGCTTTTGGGAGTCAAAGTGGGCAATGTGAAAACCTGCAGCAGGCATACGTATAAACAGGGAATATTCAAGGCAAACAGAGGGGTAGAGTTATTCTATGCATGAATCAGATTTGAGAAAAGCTAGCCTGGTGGTTAAAGAACACAACCCTTGGGAGAGACAGACAGAGCAGATTCTGTCCTACTTACTTGTGTGATTTTGACCAAGTTCTTTTATCCTTCTGACTGTTTCTTCATATGGAAAAGAGCTATGGCTGTACATTTAGCACAATATTCTCTTTTGGCCAAGGTTGCTCTGGGTCCATTTGTGTTCTCTGCAACTTAATCCTTTCCGGTGTGCAAGCATTTTTCAGTTGTTTGGTGAAGTATTACATTTGACTTTCAACTGTTCATTACTTTGGGCAAAGCTTATATAATGCTGCAGAGACTAGAACCTATGCAGAGATAGTGAGAGGATGTGATAAGCTTATTCTGCCGGTTTATCAAAAAGTTGAACCTTTTCTCCTCTTCCTCCGCCTGCCACCAAGAGATGAGAAAGAAGGCAGAGCCTGGAAATGCACACCGAGCAATGCTTCTGTGTCAGTTTGCCTTTTATTCCTCTGCCAGTACTTCCCAGAGAGATTTCACCAAAAGTGCCTAAGCTTGCCATGGCCATTGTTGTGAAGAACATTTCTCTCTATTGCTAGTCACATCCCCTTTTCCTTCTCCTGGGCGCTTAATGGATGTTTGGGGGCAGGAAATAAAATTTAAACTAAAACATCAAAAAAAAAAAAAAAAAAGGAAAGATGAGCTCAAGTAGGTGTTATTGTGGTCCAGATAAGGTTTGGTTCATTCATTCCCTCGATTAGCATTTATCCCCCTTTGTGCCAGGCATGCAGGGAGAGAGAGAAATGTCTTCAAAGAGTCTGTGGTTGTATGGGGGAGGGAGCTGTGGAAATCGGTCATTTAGAAACAGCATGGAAGTGCTAGGGAAAAATTGTTTTGTTCATTTATCTCTCACTCTTCCGTTCACCCATAGCAACTACGAAGGGTTTCACGCGGAGGAACTGGATGCCCTGAACTTGACATTCTCGTGGGGGAAACAACAATGTAAAGCACCGGCAGTGGTCAGTCACCAGTAGTGATTTCAAGCCAGAAGGAACCACTCAGCAATGGAGAGAGGCACAGGGTGAGCAGTGACTTGCAGAAAGGAGGGGTTATTCATTCCAACTGCTGAGTTCAAGTTCATCTGGGTGGTTGTGTGGTTCGTGCTTACTGCATCTGTTTTTGGAACGTGGCTCCACCGTCCAAGAAGGGTGAGGATGATCACCCTTCTTTCCTCCTGCTGTGCCCCGGGGTCACCCAGCGAGTGTCTGCAGGGATGATCTGCTCTGTACTGGCTTTTCAGTCCCACTCCCGGGAGAAGAGAGACGAAGCTGTGTCTCCACCGCAGCTTGGCCTGATTCAGTCACTGGGTGAAAAGGTGGGAAGAAGGTCAAGTTCATGGGAACTGATACACTGCAGAGTCATTTAGTCCTGAAGTACCAGTTCTGGTTGCTGGTGAGTTGCTTAATCCAGGGACCTGAATGTAATTCCTCCAGAGCCACTGAGACATCACTTCCAGGCCCATGGCGGGATGTAGGGGTGCTGACTTTTCTCAGTGCTAAGGAGCAGCCATCTTCCACTGAGAGAGGACTCTGTGTCAGCAGGAGCAGAACCACACCAGGCACCGAAGAAGGTTCTGCATCCTAACATCTCCCAAAACAGTGATAGATAAGCGGGTAGAAGATGCGACAGGGCATTCACAATAGAACAGAAGCTTATCCCCAATAAATATGGCAAGATGTTCAACTTCACTACCTAACAAAGAAACGCAAGTTATAAATCTATTTCTTTTTTGCTCATCTAATTGGTAGAAAGTTTTAAGAATGCACAAAATTTGCTGCTAAGGATGTAAGGAAAAGGCCGTTTTCGTCTGTTGCTGCTGATGGGGATGGAAATTGGTGCGAACCTTCTGGAGGGTAATTTGGCAATTTGTGTATCAACAGCCTTAAAATGTTCATACACTTTGAGCCAGTAGTTTTGCTTTTAGCATCTTATCCTAAGGTGAAAGTCAAATTTATGTACAAGACTTATGTTCAAGAATATTCATCTCAGCCAGTAGTGTAATAGAAAAAATATTAGAAGCTACCTAAAAATCCCACAATAGGGGGTTGGTTAAATAACGGATGGCCCAACTTAAGAATGGAAAATAAAGACGCAGACGTAGAAAATGGACTTGAGGACACGGGGAAGGGGAAGGGGAAGCTGGGACGAAGTGAGAGAGTGGCATGGACTTATATATACTACCAAATGTAAAATAGCTAGCTAGTGGGAAGCAGCCGCGTAGCACAGGGAGATCAGCTCGGTGCTTTGTGACCACCTAGAGGGTTGGGATAGGGAGGGTGGGAGGAAGACGCAAGAGGGAGGAGATAGGGCGATATATGTGTGTGTATAGCTGATTCACTTTGTTATAAAGCAGAAACTAACACACCATTGTAAAGCAATTATACTCCAATAAAGACGTTTTTTTAAAAAAAGGATGGAAAACAGTTCACTAAAAATGATTTTCTCCAAGAATATTTAATGGTGGGAAGATGTAGTGTAAAAGCAGGGCACAAAATACTAGATGGAGTATTTCATTTTGTTAAAATTTTAATAATACAAGTGCAGAAAAAGTGATTAACGTAACAGTACTGATTTGACTACGGGACATTTTTTTCTTTAAATTTTTCTGTATTTGGTGTTATAAAGCATCATATATCCTCTCTGAGTCTCAGTTTATGTTCTGTGAAGTGGGACTCATCACATCTACACTGCAGTGCGCTCGGGCAGAGCAGCACAATATTTGAAAGTGCCCTTGACAATGACCAGCCCATTGTAATACTCCAGGAATGGTTATACGATCATTGCCAATGACACACCCATAGTCCGGATATTATCCGTAACGATTACTAAGGTTGTTTATCTCCCTCCAGTTTTACTAAGACAGAAAAAGGATTAATTGAAGACTCTCAAGTCATTTTTACTGAGGTTCTTTGTTTTACTTTTTTTTCAAAATACGAATTGTAGGGCTTCCCTGGTGGCGCAGTGGTTGAGAATCTGCCTGCTAATGCACGGAACACGGGTTCGAGCCCTGCTCTGGGAAGATCCCACATGCCGTGGAGCAACTGGGCCCGTGAGCCACGACTACTGAGCCTGCGCGTCTGGAGCCTGTGCTCCGCAACAAGAGAGGCCGCGATAGTGAGCGGCCCGCGCACCGCAATGAAGAGTGGCCCCCGCTCCCCACAACTAGAGAAAGCCCTCACACAGAAACGAAGACCCAACACAGCTCAAAATAAATAAATAAATTTATTAAAAAGAAAAATACTAATTGTAAAGTCTGCAGTGGGTATATAGGTGTTCAACTGTTTTCCAGTTTTTACGTTTTTGGTTTTGTTTTTAAATTTTGTATTTATTATTTATTTACTACTTTTCTTTTTCGCTGTGTTGGGTCTTCGTTTCTGCGCGAGGGCTTTCTCCAGTTGCGGCAAGTGGGGGCCACTCTTCATCGCGGCGCGCGGGCCTCTCACTATCGCGGCATCTCTTGTTGCGGAGCAGAGGCTCCAGACGCTCAGGCTCAGTAGTTGTGGCTCACGGGCCCAGTTGCTCCGCGGCATGTGGGATCTTCCCAGACCAGGGCTCAAACCCGTGTCCCCTGCATTGGCAGGCGGATTCTCAACCACTGCACCACCAGGGAAGCCCCCCCACCCCGATAGTTTTAAAACCAGCCTCAGTCATGCTTGCTTCAAGACTTATCCTGGCATCATGGACCACTGGATACTTTGGCTAGGTGTTAAACTCTCTTGTCCTTTGCCCGAGTCCCATCGTGGTGACTTAGTTGCCATCTAGGGCACTCTTGGCATGAGTCCTAGACATGAATCCAGCTCAATGGCTTGGGCCCTGCTCCCTGCTAGCTGACTGTCCTAATGCCCAGTGCCTCCTTTCTGCTTGGACTTCTGAGGGCCGCAGCCCCAGGACCCTCACTCTGTGTTCCCGGCTCTATTCAATGCCAACTGTATGTCTTTTGCTTGCTGTATGTCCCCTGCCCCAGTACCTCCTACTGGCTTTGACCTTCCTGTTTCAGGTCCTCTTATTGCGACCCTTTGTGTATAAGCCAGATCTGTTTGCCCTTCCTTCAAGGGGAGCTATTTCCCTAGTGTTTCCCTAGATGCTTGTGATGAGACTCCTGCCAGAACTACACCAA
The DNA here is from genome assembly GCF_965194805.1 of Balaenoptera borealis. Lineage (NCBI taxonomy): Eukaryota > Metazoa > Chordata > Mammalia > Artiodactyla > Balaenopteridae > Balaenoptera > Balaenoptera borealis. Next base: position 1,213,180 of record NC_138880.1, read on the forward strand.
TCAGACCCTCCATGTACACACTTGGGTCTGAACCCTTTCAGCGAGAGCAGGTTGGAAACCCATATAGACATAAATATACAATGTGTACAAATCAAGTATTTTAAAGATTGTAAAGAATTCTTGTGAACGTATTAGGTTAGGGAAGTCAAGCAGGATCATCATATGATGGCATAATCATGCACATGTACATAAAATTTTCTATTTTTATATGATGCCATTTTAATAGATGTGCCCATCTTTTCAAAGTTCTAATCTGTGGCAGTGGGCAGTAGGGGGACGGGGTGGGTCACAGCAGGAAGAGGCATTCGCTGCCTTAGGCACTTAAACCATTGCTCTCTCTTCAGAATGGCTCAGCCAGCAGGATTCTGTGGGGTCTACCTCCTGGCACCGTGCTCCAATCGCCGGATTTTGGGTCTGGGGCAACCCAGGTCTTCGTGCGACTTTTCCGGAGAGTGCTTTCTCTTGGGAGCACGTCTGGGGACTGGCTTCTCTGCTTCCACCTTTGCTGGCGTGGCCAAAGGAACTGCTGCTGCAAAGAAAATCAGAACTGATCAGTCACTTCTGCTGTACACAGCCTCCTGCCAGAATTTCCCTCTCTCATGTCTCTCCCAGTTTCTGGCTGAAGACCTTTCATCTACTTGACATCCAGAACACAGCCTTGGCCCATCACCTCTATGAGCCCCTAGAGACGGGACACTGGCTGCAAAAGCAATTCCTAGAGCCTACGGCTGCAGCACATGAGGAAGTCTCTTCACCGTTCCCAGGGAAAACAGGAGAACCCGAAAGTCATTGCAATCATGAGCCTCTCCATCTCTCCCTTCCACAACAGAGAGAACATTTCTTGCAGTCTGTCACTTCTGAGGCTTTAATGGAAATGTCTTTCAAGTTTTGGAAAAAACTAATCTAATATAAATTGGTTAAGGACCCCTCCCACCTTGGCAACCCCTCTTGGGCCCCATTTATACTGCCTGTTTCAATCACACTGAACTCTAGCCCTCTGATACTTTTATGTAGATTAGAACAAGGCCAAATACTGAGGCAGAGTGATCAGGAGACTGAGAACCGCGTTCTGGGTACCAAGTCTAGGCTCACATCAACCCAGCCTCCTGGGACACCATCTCCTCAGCCCTCCAGTCTCATTAGCACGTCAACACCCCTCTTGGTTCTTCCGGTCTTCCCATCAATATGGCACCACCCTCTCCCCTAGAAGTAAAAATCAGTATAATCCTCTCTCTCTCCACCATGAAAGGATGAGATAAAGGCTCAGCAGCAGCCCCCGTGAAACACATGGTCAACACTGTGAAGAGGTGTTACTAAGGCGATTTGGTCCGACTCAGAGAAGGAAAGAGACAACTCTGCCCTTAGCCTGATCAGGCCCACAGGAAGGAAGCACACTGGGGGCAGCTTTTGAGAGTGTGGCAATGCGAGAGAACCTTCTTTAGGAGGGGACTCCCTGTTGCCGACCTTGAAAAAGCAAGGATGGGACATTCGTTTACTGGGGCTGTTACAGAGGGGATGTGCCCAGAGGTTGGGCCACCCTGCTTGAGAATCAAAGCACCTTCTAGTCCGAAATGGTTTGAATGCTCCAATCGCCGGATTTTGGGTCTGGGGCAACCCAGATCTTTGTGCGACTTTTCCGGAGAGTGCTTTCTCTTGGGAGCACGTCTGGGGACTGGCTTCTCTGCTTCCACCTTTGCTGGCGTGGCCAGAGGAACATCCCCGTAGGCCCGGTAGCCACCAACCAGGCAGTATGTCTCCCCATGCCAGCCCAACTGCGTTTCTCCACACCCTCGGTAGAGGACATGGTAGTGACCAGGGGTAGGGGGAGAAACGGGAGCCACTGCTGCTGCAAAGAAAATCAGAACTGATCAGTCACTTCTGCTCTACACAGCCTCCTGCCAGAATTTCCCTCTCTCATGTCTCTCCCAGTTTCTGGCTGAAGACCTTTCATCTACTTGACATCCAGAACACAGACTTGGCCCATCACCTCTATGAGTCCCTAGAGAAGGGGCACTGGCTGCAAAAGCAATTCCTAGAGCCTACGGCTGCAGCACATGAGGAAGTCTCTTCACCGTTTCCAGGGAAAACAGGAGAACCCGAAAGTCATAGCAATCATGAGCCTCTCCATCTCTCCCTTCCACAACAGAGAGAACATTTCTTGCAGTCTGTCACTTCTGAGGCTTTAATGGAAATGTCTTTCAAGTTTTGGAAAAAACTAATCTAATATAAATTGGTTAAGGACCCCTCCCACCTTGGCAACCCCTCTTGGGCCCCATTTATACTGCCTGTTTCAACCACACTGAACTCTAGCCCTCTGATACTTTTATGTAGATTAGAACAAGGCCAAATACTGAGGCAGAGTGATCAGGAGACTGAGAACCGCGTTCTGGGTACCAAGTCTAGGCTCACATCAACCCAGCCTCCTGGGACACCATCTCCTCAGCCCTCCAGTCTCATTAGCACTTCAACACCCGTCTTGGTTCTTCCGGTCTTCCCATCAATATGGCACCACCCTCTCCCCTAGTACTCAGCAGCTCAGGATGGGATGTGTCTGAGGGCACCGATGTAGATATCTACATGACAGCACAGAGGTGCCTGGGTTTGAAGGTGTGTTTCAAGAGTGGCCCTCTTCCTCAAACTGCTCCATTTACCATTTGCCAACAAAAATGCCCTTGTCTTTTGCTAAGAGGCCAGTCAGGAAAGGGTCTGAATGGAAGCATCCTGTAGCCCAAAGGGGAAGCTACATTTATAAAGATCAGGACCATCCTGCACACTTGTCCAGGGAGGACCTTTCACTTGTCCTCAGCAGTGAGCACTGTGGGTCCCTGAAGGTGTCCCAGGTCACTGGTATTACTTACAGCTGGGAACGCGCTCAGGTATACGTAGTGGGCAAGCCCCACAGGAACATGAGGCAGCCAGGTGAGGTGGTGTGTACACCATGGCTCCTGTAGAGATGCCCGGTCTCGGTGTACCTGCCGCACTGCCCACCCACGGAACAGAGCACAGGTTCGAGTAAAGATAGAGGATCCGGTCACACATTCTCCCTCAGACAACCAAAGAGGTTGGAGAACTTCTGGTGGAGAACTGTCAGGGAAGTTTCTCTGAGGGCAGCACGTTGGCAGTTACGCTGCCATGGCAACTGGGAGAAGGCCGGTGAGGCCTTCACTACCCAGTGAGGTCATAATAAGGAACCTGTGACTTGGGGGTCAGGCTTCAGGAGGAGGGGCAGTTTTGTGGAGGAGAGCAGGGGGAGGGCAGAGGTACTCTGCCTGGCCCCTCACACCTGGGCCTCCCCACCCATGCCCTAGTCTAGCAGACATCCCACGTGGGGCGTGCCGGTGGGCTGGCACAGCCCCAGGGGCCCCAGGAGGGCAAGAGAGACCCACATTCTGAGATTGGCTTGAGAGGCAAGATTAACGTAAGAGACAGCTAGGTTGTATGGCACTGACTCTAAGAGGCAGAGATTTGTGTGGACTGGGGAATCAGGGAAGGCTCCTTGGCAGTGGGCCTGAAGGACAAGTGAGATTTGGACCCATGGGGAAGAGAGGGAAGACATTCCAGTTTGGAAGAATAAAAGCAAAGACACACTCTCCTCGCCCTTGTCCTGCCCCAAGTATAAATTCATAGAACCCTCACATTTTCACAACTGAGGACTGAAGAAAAGCAAGAGGTGAAGGGGCCTACCCAGTGTTACACAGGTAGTGGAGAGGTGTTCTGCTCAATGGTTAGGTTCATGTTGGGGCGCCGGATTTACAGCTGATAGGAATGTGAGGACAAGCTGATGCCATTTCAAACATTTCCAAGTGATACTGAGAGAGATGTTAAAGGTGCAAAATGAGGGTGCTGAATGACCTCACAAAGTGGGAATGGTGGGCCCATTTTCATATGAAATTCAAAACAAGTTCATGACCAAAGGACATAATACAAAATGACAACATAATCATTACACTCCCCTCTCCCCTAGAAGTAACAATCATTATAATCCTCCCTCTCTCCACCATGAAAGGATGAGATAAAGGCTCAGCAGCAGCCCCCGTGAAACACATGGTCACCACCGTGAAGAGGTGTTACTAAGGCGATCTGGTCCGACTCAGAGAAGGAAAGAGACAACTCTGCCCTTAGCCTGATCAGGCCCACAGGAAGGAAGCACACTGGGGGCAGCCTTTGAGAGTGTGGCAATGCGAGAGAACCTTCTTTAGGAGGGGACTCCCTGTTGCCGACCTTGAACAAGCAAGGATGGGATATTCGTTTACTGGGGCTGTTGCAGAGGGGATGTGCCCAGGAGGTAGAGACTGCTTGGACTACTCTTTTAGAGGTTGGGCCACCCTGGTTGAGAACCACAGCACCTTGTATTCCTAAACTGCTTGAATGAGCGGGTGCACGTTAGGACAGACGAAGTCAGGCCTCATTGGAGCAGACTGCCTTTGGGAGTGGTAGAAGGTACAATGGGAAGGGGAATGCTCTGGAGGAGGTTTGTCATGGCAGGTGGGCCAGCACGAGACCATCCAGATTCTCCAAGGCTCCAGAGATGACTTGGCTGGGAGCATCCCTCTGATGTGGTGCGGGGACTCCTACCTTAACAGGACCTGGCTGGGCATCTGCGGGAGGCAGAATAAATGGTTTATTAACTTAAGAGAGCGAGAGACTCACCTGGGGGGTTCCACAAAACCACTTCATAAGACTTGTACCTGGATTCTTGAGCCAACCCTCAGAAAACTTATCTAGATCTGGAGTAGGGCTCTGGAAGCTGCACTTTCAATAAGCTTCCTGGGCAGTCCCACCACAGTGGTCCATGGATAGAGTGGCCAAAGTATTGTGTATTCTCGGTTGCTTTTGGGAGTCAAAGTGGGCAATGTGAAAACCTGCAGCAGGCATACGTATAAACAGGGAATATTCAAGGCAAACAGAGGGGTAGAGTTATTCTATGCATGAATCAGATTTGAGAAAAGCTAGCCTGGTGGTTAAAGAACACAACCCTTGGGAGAGACAGACAGAGCAGATTCTGTCCTACTTACTTGTGTGATTTTGACCAAGTTCTTTTATCCTTCTGACTGTTTCTTCATATGGAAAAGAGCTATGGCTGTACATTTAGCACAATATTCTCTTTTGGCCAAGTTTGCTCTGGGTCCATTTGTGTTCTCTGCAACTTAATCCTTTCCGGTGTGCAAGCATTTTTAAGTTTTTTGGTGAAGTATTACATTTGACTTACAACTGTTCATTACTTTGGGCAAAGCTTATATAATGCTGCAGAGACTAGAACCTATGCAGAGATAGTGAGAGGATGTGATAAGCTTATTCTGCCGGTTTATCAAAAAGTTGAACCTTTTCTCCTCTTCCTCCGCCTGCCACCAAGAGATGAGAAAGAAGGCAGAGCCTGGAAATGCACACCGAGCAATGCTTCTGGGTCAGTTTGCCTTTTATTCCTCTGCCAGTACTTCCCAGAGAGATTTCACCAAAAGTGCCTAAGCTTGCCATGGCCATTGTTGTGAAGAACATTTCTCTCTATTGCTAGTCACATCCCCTTTTCCTTCTCCTGGGCGCTTAATGGATGTTTGGGGGCAGGAAATAAAATTTAAACTAAAACATCAAAAAAAAAAAAAAAAGGAAAGATGAGCTCAAGTAGGTGTTATTGTGGTCCAGATAAGGTTTGGTTCATTCATTCCCTCGATTAGCATTTATCCCCCTTTGTGCCAGGCATGCGGGGAGAGAGAGAAATGTCTTCAAAGAGTCTGTGGTTGTATGGGGGAGGGAGCTGTGGAAATCTGTCATTTAGAAACAGCATGGAAGTGCTAGGGAAAAATTGTTTTGTTCATTTATCTCTCACTCTTCCGTTCACCCATAGCAACTACGAAGGGTTTCACGCGATGGAACTGGATGCCCTGAACTTGACATTCTCGTGGGGGAAACAACAATGTAAAGCACCGGCAGTGGTCAGTCACCAGTAGTGATTTCAAGCCAGAAGGAACCACTCAGCAATGGAGAGAGGCACAGGGTGAGCAGTGACTTGCAGAAAGGAGGGGTTATTCATTCCAACTGCTGAGTTCAAGTTCATCTGGGTGGTTGTGTGGTTCGTGCTTACTGCATCTGTTTTTGGAACGTGGCTCCACCGTCCAAGAAGGGTGAGGATGATCACCCTTCTTTCCTCCTGCTGTGCCCCGGGGTCACCCAGCGAGTGTCTGCAGGGATGATCTGCTCTGTACTGGCTTTTCAGTCCCACTCCCGGGAGAAGAGAGACGAAGCTGTGTCTCCACCGCAGCTTGGCCTGATTCAGTCACTGGGTGAAAAGGTGGGAAGAAGGTCAAGTTCATGGGAACTGATACACTGCAGAGTCATTTAGTCCTGAAGTACCAGTTCTGGTTGCTGGTGAGTTGCTAAATCCAGGGACCTGAATGTAATTCCTCCAGAGCCACTGAGACATCACTTCCAGGCCCATGGCGGGATGTAGGGGTGCTGACTTTTCTCAGTGCTAAGGAGCAGCCATCTTCCACTGAGAGAGGACTCTGTGTCAGCAGGAGCAGAACCACACCAGGCACCGAAGAAGGTTCTGCATCCTAACATCTCCCAAAACAGTGATAGATAAGCGGGTAGAAGATGCGACAGGGCATTCACAATAGAACAGAAGCTTATCCCCAATAAATATGGAAAGATGTTCAACTTCACTACCTAACAAAGAAACGCAAGTTATAAATCTATTTCTTTTTTGCTCATCTAATTGGTAGAAAGTTTTAAGAATGCACAAAATTTGCTGCTAAGGATGTAAGGAAAAGGCCGTTTTCGTCTGTTGCTGCTGATGGGGATGGAAATTGGTGCGAACCTTCTGGAGGGTAATTTGGCAATTTGTGTATCAACAGCCTTAAAATGTTCATACACTTTGAGCCAGTAGTTTTGCTTTTAGCATCTTATCCTAAGGTGAAAGTCAAATTTATGTACAAGACTTATGTTCAAGAATATTCATCTCAGCCAGTAGTGTAATAGAAAAAATATTAGAAGCTACCTAAAAATCCCACAATAGGGGGTTGGTTAAATAACGGATGGCCCAACTTAAGAATGGAAAATAAAGACGCAGACGTAGAAAATGGACTTGAGGACACGGGGAAGGGGAAGGGGAAGCTGGGACGAAGTGAGAGAGTGGCATGGACTTATATATACTACCAAATGTAAAATAGCTAGCTAGTGGGAAGCAGCCGCGTAGCACAGGGAGATCAGCTCGGTGCTTTGTGACCACCTAGAGGGTTGGGATAGGGAGGGTGGGAGGAAGACGCAAGAGGGAGGAGATAGGGCGATATATGTGTGTGTATAGCTGATTCACTTTGTTATAAAGCAGAAACTAACACACCATTGTAAAGCAATTATACTCCAATAAAGACGTTTTTTTAAAAAAAGGATGGAAAACAGTTCATTAAAAATGATTTTCTCCAAGAATATTTAATGGTGGGAAGATGTAGTGTAAAAGCAGGGCACAAAATACTAGATGGAGTATTTCATTTTGTTAAAATTTTAATAATACAAGTGCAGAAAAAGTGATTAACGTAACAGTACTGATTTGACTACGGGACATTTTTTTCTTTAAATTTTTCTGTATTTGGTGTTATAAAGCATCATATATCCTCTCTGAGTCTCAGTTTATGTTCTGTGAAGTGGGACTCATCACATCTACACTGCAGTGCGCTCGGGCAGAGCAGCACAATATTTGAAAGTGCCCTTGACAATGACCAGCCCATTGTAATACTCCAGGAATGGTTATACGATCATTGCCAATGACACACCCATAGTCCGGATATTATCCGTAACGATTACTAAGGTTGTTTATCTCCCTCCAGTTTTACTAAGACAGAAAAAGGATTAATTGAAGACTCTCAAGTCATTTTTACTGAGGTTCTTTGTTTTACTTTTTTTTCAAAATACGAATTGTAGGGCTTCCCTGGTGGCGCAGTGGTTGAGAATCTGCCTGCTAATGCACGGAACACGGGTTCGAGCCCTGCTCTGGGAAGATCCCACATGCCGTGGAGCAACTGGGCCCGTGAGCCACGACTACTGAGCCTGCGCGTCTGGAGCCTGTGCTCCGCAACAAGAGAGGCCGCGATAGTGAGCGGCCCGCGCACCGCAATGAAGAGTGGCCCCCGCTCCCCACAACTAGAGAAAGCCCTCACACAGAAACGAAGACCCAACACAGCTCAAAATAAATAAATAAATAAATAAATTTATTAAAAAGAAAAATACTAATTGTAAAGTCTGCAGTGGGTATATAGGTGTTCAACTGTTTTCCAGTTTTTACGTTTTTGGTTTTGTTTTTAAATTTTGTATTTATTATTTATTTACTACTTTTCTTTTTGGCTGTGTTGGGTCTTCGTTTCTGCGCGAGGGCTTTCTCCAGTTGCGGCAAGCGGGGGCCACTCTTCATCGCGGCGCGCGGGCCTCTCACTATCGCGGCCTCTCTTGTTGCGGAGCAGAGGCTCCAGACGCTCAGGCTCAGTAGTTGTGGCTCACGGGCCCAGTTGCTCCGCGGCATGTGGGATCTTCCCAGACCAGGGCTCAAACCCGTGTCCCCTGCATTGGCAGGCGGATTCTCAACCACTGCACCACCAGGAAAGCCCCCCCACCCCGATAGTTTTAAAACCAGCCTCAGTCATGCTTGCTTCAAGACTTATCCTGGCATCATGGACCACTGGATACTTTGGCTAGGTGTTAAACTCTCTTGTCCTTTGCCCGAGTCCCATCGTGGTGACTTAGTTGCCATCTAGGGCACTCTTGGCATGAGTCCTAGACATGAATCCAGCTCAATGGCTTGGGCCCTGCTCCCTGCTGGCTGACTGTCCTAATGCCCAGTGCCTCCTTTCTGCTTGGACTTCTGAGGGCCGCAGCCCCAGGACCCTCACTCTGTGTTCCCGGCTCTATTCAATGCCAACTGTATGTCTTTTGCTTGCTGTATGTCCCCTGCCCCAGTACCTCCTACTGGCTTTGACCTTCCTGTTTCAGGTCCTCTTATTGCGACCCTTTGTGTATAAGCCAGATCTGTTTGCCCTTCCTTCAAGGGGAGCTATTTCCCTGGTGTTTCCCTAGATGCTTGTGATGAGACCCCTGCCAGAACTACACCAATCAGACCCTCCATGTACACACTTGGGTCTGAACCCTTTCAGCGAGAGCAGGTTGGAAACCCATATAGACATAAATATACAATGTGTACAAATCAAGTATTTTAAAGATTGTAAAGAATTCTTGTGAACGTATTAGGTTAGGGAAGTCAAGCAGGATCATCATATGATGGCATAATCATGCACATGTACATAAAATTTTCTATTTTTATATGATGCCATTTTAATAGATGTGCCCATCTTTTCAAAGTTCTAATCTGTGGCAGTGGGCAGTAGGGGGACGGGGTGGGTCACAGCAGGAAGAGGCATTCGCTGCCTTAGGCACTTAAACCATTGCTCTCTCTTCAGAATGGCTCAGCCAGCAGGATTCTGTGGGGTCTACCTCCTGGCACCGTGCTCCAATCGCCGGATTTTGGGTCTGGGGCAACCCAGGTCTTCGTGCGACTTTTCCGGAGAGTGCTTTCTCTTGGGAGCACGTCTGGGGACTGGCTTCTCTGCTTCCACCTTTGCTGGCGTGGCCAAAGGAACTGCTGCTGCAAAGAAAATCAGAACTGATCAGTCACTTCTGCTGTACACAGCCTCCTGCCAGAATTTCCCTCTCTCATGTCTCTCCCAGTTTCTGGCTGAAGACCTTTCATCTACTTGACATCCAGAACACAGCCTTGGCCCATCACCTCTATGAGCCCCTAGAGACGGGACACTGGCTGCAAAAGCAATTCCTAGAGCCTACGGCTGCAGCACATGAGGAAGTCTCTTCACCGTTCCCAGGGAAAACAGGAGAACCCGAAAGTCATTGCAATCATGAGCCTCTCCATCTCTCCCTTCCACAACAGAGAAAACATTTCTTGCAGTCTCTCACTTCTGAGGCTTTAATGGAAATGTCTTTCAAGTTTTGGAAAAAACTAATCTAATATAAATTGGTTAAGGACCCCTCCCACCTTGGCAACCCCTCTTGGGCCCCATTTATACTGCCTGTTTCAACCACACTGAACTCTAGCCCTCTGATACTTTTATGTAGATTAGAACAAGGCCAAATACTGAGGCAGAGTGATCAGGAGACTGAGAACCGCGTTTTGGGTACCAAGTCTAGGCTCACATCAACCCAGCCTCCTGGGACACCATCTCCTCAGCCCTCCAGTCTCATTAGCACGTCAACACCCCTCTTGGTTCTTCCGGTCTTCCCATCAATATGGCACCACCCTCTCCCCTAGAAGTAAAAATCAGTATAATCCTCTCTCTCTCCACCATGAAAGGATGAGATAAAGGCTCAGCAGCAGCCCCCGTGAAACACATGGTCAACACTGTGAAGAGGTGTTACTAAGGCGATTTGGTCCGACTCAGAGAAGGAAAGAGACAACTCTGCCCTTAGCCTGATCAGGCCCACAGGAAGGAAGCACACTGGGGGCAGCTTTTGAGAGTGTGGCAATGCGAGAGAACCTTCTTTAGGAGGGGAATCCCTGTTGCCGACCTTGAACAAGCAAGGATGGGACATTCGTTTACTGGGGCTGTTACAGAGGGGATGTGCCCAGAGGTTGGGCCACCCTGCTTGAGAATCAAAGCACCTTCTAGTCCGAAATGGTTTGAATGCTCCAATCGCCGGATTTTGGGTCTGGGGCAACCCAGATCTTTGTGCGACTTTTCCGGAGAGTGCTTTCTCTTGGGAGCACGTCTGGGGACTGGCTTCTCTGCTTCCACCTTTGCTGGCGTGGCCAGAGGAACATCCCCGTAGGCCCGGTAGCCACCAACCAGGCAGTATGTCTCCCCATGCCAGCCCAACTGCGTTTCTCCACACCCTCGGTAGAGGACATGGTAGTGACCAGGGGTAGGGGGAGAAACGGGAGCCACTGCTGCTGCAAAGAAAATCAGAACTGATCAGTCACTTCTGCTCTACACAGCCTCCTGCCAGAATTTCCCTCTCTCATGTCTCTCCCAGTTTCTGGCTGAAGACCTTTCATCTACTTGACATCCAGAACACAGACTTGGCCCATCACCTCTATGAGTCCCTAGAGAAGGGGCACTGGCTGCAAAAGCAATTCCTAGAGCCTACGGCTGCAGCACATGAGGAAGTCTCTTCACCGTTTCCAGGGAAAACAGGAGAACCCGAAAGTCATAGCAATCATGAGCCTCTCCATCTCTCCCTTCCACAACAGAGAGAACATTTCTTGCAGTCTGTCACTTCTGAGGCTTTAATGGAAATGTCTTTCAAGTTTTGGAAAAAACTAATCTAATATAAATTGGTTAAGGACCCCTCCCACCTTGGCAACCCCTCTTGGGCCCCATTTATACTGCCTGTTTCAACCACACTGAACTCTAGCCCTCTGATACTTTTATGTAGATTAGAACAAGGCCAAATACTGAGGCAGAGTGATCAGGAGACTGAGAACCGCGTTCTGGGTACCAAGTCTAGGCTCACATCAACCCAGCCTCCTGGGACACCATCTCCTCAGCCCTCCAGTCTCATTAGCACTTCAACACCCGTCTTGGTTCTTCCGGTCTTCCCATCAATATGGCACCACCCTCTCCCCTAGTACTCAGCAGCTCAGGATGGGATGTGTCTGAGGGCACCGATGTAGATGTCTACATGACAGCACAGAGGTGCCTGGGTTTGAAGGTGTGTTTCAAGAGTGGCCCTCTTCCTCAAACTGCTCCATTTACCATTTGCCAACAAAAATGCCCTTGTCTTTTGCTAAGAGGCCAGTCAGGAAAGGGTCTGAATGGAAGCATCCTGTAGCCCAAAGGGGAAGCTACATTTATAAAGATCAGGACCATCCTGCACACTTGTCCAGGGAGGACCTTTCACTTGTCCTCAGCAGTGAGCACTGTGGGTCCCTGAAGGTGTCCCAGGTCACTGGTATTACTTACAGCTGGGAACGCGCTCAGGTATACGTAGTGGGCAAGCCCCACAGGAACATGAGGCAGCCAGGTGAGGTGGTGTGTACACCATGGCTCCTGTAGAGATGCCCGGTCTCGGTGTACCTGCCGCACTGCCCACCCACGGAACAGAGCACAGGTTCGAGTAAAGATAGAGGATCCGGTCACACATTCTCCCTCAGACAACCAAAGAGGTTGGAGAACTTCTGGTGGAGAACTGTCAGGGAAGTTTCTCTGAGGGCAGCACGTTGGCAGTTACGCTGCCATGGCAACTGGGAGAAGGCCGGTGAGGTCATCACTACCCAGTGAGGTCATAATAAGGAACCTGTGACTTGGGGGTCAGGCTTCAGGAGGAGGGGCAGTTTTGTGGAGGAGAGCAGGGGGAGGGCAGAGGTACTCTGCCTGGCCCCTCACACCTGGGCCTCCCCACCCATGCCCTAGTCTAGCAGACATCCCACGTGGGGCGTGCCGGTGGGCTGGCACAGCCCCAGGGGCCCCAGGAGGGCAAGAGAGACCCACATTCTGAGATTGGCTTGAGAGGCAAGATTAACGTAAGAGACAGCTAGGTTGTATGGCACTGACCCTAAGAGGCAGAGATTTGTGTGGACTGGGGAATCAGGGAAGGCTCCTTGGCAGTGGGCCTGAAGGACAAGTGAGATTTGGACCCATGGGGAAGAGAGGGAAGACATTCCAGTTTGGAAGAATAAAAGCAAAGACACACTCTCCTCGCCCTTGTCCTGCCCCAAGTATAAATTCATAGAACCCTCACATTTTCACAACTGAGGACTGAAGAAAAGCAAGAGGTGAAGGGGCCTACCCAGTGTTACACAGGTAGTGGAGAGGTGTTCTGCTCAATGGTTAGGTTCATGTTGGGGCGCCGGATTTACAGCTGATAGGAATGTGAGGACAAGCTGATGCCATTTCAAACATTTCCAAGTGATACTGAGAGAGATGTTAAAGGTGCAAAATGAGGGTGCTGAATGACCTCACAAAGTGGGAATGGTGGGCCCATTTTCATATGAAATTCAAAACAAGTTCATGACCAAAGGACATAATACAAAATGACAACATAATCATTACACTCCCCTCTCCCCTAGAAGTAACAATCATTATAATCCTCCCTCTCTCCACCATGAAAGGATGAGATAAAGGCTCAGCAGCAGCCCCCGTGAAACACATGGTCACCACCGTGAAGAGGTGTTACTAAGGCGATCTGGTCCGACTCAGAGAAGGAAAGAGACAACTCTGCCCTTAGCCTGATCAGGCCCACAGGAAGGAAGCACACTGGGGGCAGCCTTTGAGAGTGTGGCAATGCGAGAGAACCTTCTTTAGGAGGGGACTCCCTGTTGCCGACCTTGAACAAGCAAGGATGGGACATTCGTTTACTGGGGCTGTTGCAGAGGGGATGTGCCCAGGAGGTAGAGACTGCTTGGACTACTCTTTTAGAGGTTGGGCCACCCTGGTTGAGAACCACAGCACCTTGTATTCCTAAACTGCTTGAATGAGCGGGTGCACGTTAGGACAGACGAAGTCAGGCCTCATTGGAGCAGACTGCCTTTGGGAGTGGTAGAAGGTAAAATGGGAAGGGGAATGCTCTGGAGGAGGTTTGTCATGGCAGGTGGGCCAGCACGAGACCATCCAGATTCTCCAAGGCTCCAGAGATGACTTGGCTGGGAGCATCCCTCTGATGTGGTGCGGGGACTCCTACCTTAACAGGACCTGGCTGGGCATCTGCGGGAGGCAGAATAAATGGTTTATTAACTTAAGAGAGCGAGAGACTCACCTGGGGGGTTCCACAAAACCACTTCATAAGACTTGTACCTGGATTCTTGAGCCAACCCTCAGAAAACTTATCTAGATCTGGAGTAGGGCTCTGGAAGCTGCACTTTCAATAAGCTTCCTGGGCAGTCCCACCACAGTGGTCCATGGATAGAGTGGCCAAAGTATTGTGTATTCTCGGTTGCTTTTGGGAGTCAAAGTGGGCAATGTGAAAACCTGCAGCAGGCATACGTATAAACAGGGAATATTCAAGGCAAACAGAGGGGTAGAGTTATTCTATGCATGAATCAGATTTGAGAAAAGCTAGCCTGGTGGTTAAAGAACACAACCCTTGGGAGAGACAGACAGAGCAGATTCTGTCCTACTTACTTGTGTGATTTTGACCAAGTTCTTTTATCCTTCTGACTGTTTCTTCATATGGAAAAGAGCTATGGCTGTACATTTAGCACAATATTCTCTTTTGGCCAAGGTTGCTCTGGGTCCATTTGTGTTCTCTGCAACTTAATCCTTTCCGGTGTGCAAGCATTTTTCAGTTGTTTAGTGAAGTATTACATTTGACTTTCAACTGTTCATTACTTTGGGCAAAGCTTATATAATGCTGCAGAGACTAGAACCTATGCAGAGATAGTGAGAGGATGTGATAAGCTTATTCTGCCGGTTTATCAAAAAGTTGAACCTTTTCTCCTCTTCCTCCGCCTGCCACCAAGAGATGAGAAAGAAGGCAGAGCCTGGAAATGCACACCGAGCAATGCTTCTGTGTCAGTTTGCCTTTTATTCCTCTGCCAGTACTTCCCAGAGAGATTTCACCAAAAGTGCCTAAGCTTGCCATGGCCATTGTTGTGAAGAACATTTCTCTCTATTGCTAGTCACATCCCCTTTTCCTTCTCCTGGGCGCTTAATGGATGTTTGGGGGCAGGAAATAAAATTTAAACTAAAACATCAAAAAAAAAAAAAAAAGAAAGATGAGCTCAAGTAGGTGTTATTGTGGTCCAGATAAGGTTTGGTTCATTCATTCCCTCGATTAGCATTTATCCCCCTTTGTGCCAGGCATGCGGGGAGAGAGAGAAATGTCTTCAAAGAGTCTGTGGTTGTATGGGGGAGGGAGCTGTGGAAATCTGTCATTTAGAAACAGCATGGAAGTGCTAGGGAAAAATTGTTTTGTTCATTTATCTCTCACTCTTCCGTTCACCCATAGCAACTACGAAGGGTTCCACGCGGAGGAACTGGATGCCCTGAACTTGACATTCTCGTGGGGGAAACAACAATGTAAAGCACCGGCAGTGGTCAGTCACCAGTAGTGATTTCAAGCCAGAAGGAACCACTCAGCAATGGAGAGAGGCACAGGGTGAGCAGTGACTTGCAGAAAGGAGGGGTTATTCATTCCAACTGCTGAGTTCAAGTTCATCTGGGTGGTTGTGTGGTTCGTGCTTACTGCATCTGTTTTTGGAACGTGGCTCCACCGTCCAAGAAGGGTGAGGATGATCACCCTTCTTTCCTCCTGCTGTGCCCCGGGGTCACCCAGCGAGTGTCTGCAGGGATGATCTGCTCTGTACTGGCTTTTCAGTCCCACTCCCGGGAGAAGAGAGACGAAGCTGTGTCTCCACCGCAGCTTGGCCTGATTCAGTCACTGGGTGAAAAGGTGGGAAGAAGGTCAAGTTCATGGGAACTGATACACTGCAGAGTCATTTAGTCCTGAAGTACCAGTTCTGGTTGCTGGTGAGTTGCTAAATCCAGGGACCTGAATGTAATTCCTCCAGAGCCACTGAGACATCACTTCCAGGCCCATGGCGGGATGTAGGGGTGCTGACTTTTCTCAGTGCTAAGGAGCAGCCATCTTCCACTGAGAGAGGACTCTGTGTCAGCAGGAGCAGAACCACACCAGGCACCGAAGAAGGTTCTGCATCCTAACATCTCCCAAAACAGTGATAGATAAGCGGGTAGAAGATGCGACAGGGCATTCACAAAAGAACAGAAGCTTATCCCCAATAAATATGGCAAGATGTTCAACTTCACTACCTAACAAAGAAACGCAAGTTATAAATCTATTTCTTTTTTGCTCATCTAATTGGTAGAAAGTTTTAAGAATGCACAAAATTTGCTGCTAAGGATGTAAGGAAAAGGCCGTTTTCGTCTGTTGCTGCTGATGGGGATGGAAATTGGTGCGAACCTTCTGGAGGGTAATTTGGCAATTTGTGTATCAACAGCCTTAAAATGTTCATACACTTTGAGCCAGTAGTTTTGCTTTTAGCATCTTATCCTAAGGTGAAAGTCAAATTTATGTACAAGACTTATGTTCAAGAATATTCATCTCAGCCAGTAGTGTAATAGAAAAAATATTAGAAGCTACCTAAAAATCCCACAATAGGGGGTTGGTTAAATAACGGATGGCCCAACTTAAGAATGGAAAATAAAGACGCAGACGTAGAAAATGGACTTGAGGACACGGGGAAGGGGAAGGGGAAGCTGGGACGAAGTGAGAGAGTGGCATGGACTTATATATACTACCAAATGTAAAATAGCTAGCTAGTGGGAAGCAGCCGCGTAGCACAGGGAGATCAGCTCGGTGCTTTGTGACCACCTAGAGGGTTGGGATAGGGAGGGTGGGAGGAAGACGCAAGAGGGAGGAGATAGGGCGATATATGCGTGTGTATAGCTGATTCACTTTGTTATAAAGCAGAAACTAACACACCATTGTAAAGCAATTATACTCCAATAAAGACGTTTTTTTAAAAAAAAGGATGGAAAACAGTTCATTAAAAATGATTTTCTCCAAGAATATTTAATGGTGGGAAGATGTCGTGTAAAAGCAGGGCACAAAATACTAGATGGAGTATTTCATTTTGTTAAAATTTTAATAATACAAGTGCAGAAAAAGTGATTAAAGTAACAGTACTGATTTGACTACGGGACATTTTTTTCTTTAAATTTTTCTGTATTTGGTGTTATAAAGCATCATATATCCTCTCTGAGTCTCAGTTTATGTTCTGTGAAGTGGGACTCATCACATCTACACTGCAGTGCGCTCGGGCAGAGCAGCACAATATTTGAAAGTGCCCTTGACAATGACCAGCCCATTGTAATACTCCAGGAATGGTTATACGATCATTGCCAATGACACACCCATAGTCCGGATATTATCCGTAACGATTACTAAGGTTGTTTATCTCCCTCCAGTTTTACTAAGACAGAAAAAGGATTAATTGAAGACTCTTAAGTCATTTTTACTGAGGTTCTTTGTTTTACTTTTTTTTCAAAATACGAATTGTAGGGCTTCCCTGCTGGCGCAGTGGTTGAGAATCTGCCTGCTAATGCACGGAACACGGGCTCGAGCCCTGCTCTGGGAAGATCCCACATGCCGTGGAGCAACTGGGCCCGTGAGCCACGACTACTGAGCCTGCGCGTCTGGAGCCTGTGCTCCGCAACAAGAGAGGCCGCGATAGTGAGCGGCCCGCGCACCGCAATGAAGAGTGGCCCCCGCTCCCCACAACTAGAGAAAGCCCTCACACAGAAATGAAGACCCAACACAGCTCAAAATAAATAAATAAATAAATAAATTTATTAAAAAGAAAAATACTAATTGTAAAGTCTGCAGTGGGTATATAGGTGTTCAACTGTTTTCCAGATTTTACGTTTTTGGTTTCGTTTTTAAATTTTGTATTTATTATTTATTTACTACTTTTCTTTTTGGCTGTGTTGGGTCTTCGTTTCTGCGCGAGGGCTTTCTCCAGTTGCGGCAAGCGGGGGCCACTCTTCATCGCGGCGCGCGGGCCTCTCACTATCGCGGCCTCTCTTGTTGCGGAGCAGAGGCTCCAGACGCTCAGGCTCAGTAGTTGTGGCTCACGGGCCCAGTTGCTCCGCGGCATGTGGGATCTTCCCAGACCAGGGCTCAAACCCGTGTCCCCTGCATTGGCAGGCGGATTCTCAACCACTGCACCACCAGGGAAGCCCCCCCACCCCGATAGTTTTAAAACCAGCCTCAGTCATGCTTGCTTCAAGACTTATCCTGGCATCATGGACCACTGGATACTTTGGCTAGGTGTTAAACTCTCTTGTCCTTTGCCCGAGTCCCATCGTGGTGACTTAGTTGCCATCTAGGGCACTCTTGGCATGAGTCCTAGACATGAATCCAGCTCAATGGCTTGGGCCCTGCTCCCTGCTGGCTGACTGTCCTAATGCCCAGTGCCTCCTTTCTGCTTGGACTTCTGAGGGCCGCAGCCCCAGGACCCTCACTCTGTGTTCCCGGCTCTATTCAATGCCAACTGTATGTCTTTTGCTTGCTGTATGTCCCCTGCCCCAGTACCTCCTACTGGCTTTGACCTTCCTGTTTCAGGTCCTCTTATTGCGACCCTTTGTGTATAAGCCAGATCTGTTTGCCCTTCCTTCAAGGGGAGCTATTTCCCTGGTGTTTCCCTAGATGCTTATGATGAGACCCCTGCCAGCACTACACCAATCAGACCCTCCATGTACACACTTGGGTCTGAACCCTTTCAGCGAGAGCAGGTTGGAAACCCATATAGACATAAATATACAATGTGTACAAATCAAGTATTTTAAAGATTGTAAAGAATTCTTGTGAACGTATTAGGTTAGGGAAGTCAAGCAGGATCATCATATGATGGCATAATCATGCACATGTACATAAAATTTTCTATTTTTATATGATGCCATTTTAATAGATGTGCCCATCTTTTCAAAGTTCTAATCTGTGGCAGTGG
Source organism: Balaenoptera borealis (assembly GCF_965194805.1). Lineage (NCBI taxonomy): Eukaryota > Metazoa > Chordata > Mammalia > Artiodactyla > Balaenopteridae > Balaenoptera > Balaenoptera borealis. Next base: position 1,231,637 of record NC_138880.1, read on the forward strand.
GCAGTAGGGGGACGGGGTGGGTCACAGCAGGAAGAGGCATTCGCTGCCTTAGGCACTTAAACCATTGCTCTCTCTTCAGAATGGCTCAGCCAGCAGGATTCTGTGGGGTCTACCTCCTGGCACCGTGCTCCAATCGCCGGATTTTGGGTCTGGGGCAACCCAGGTCTTCGTGCGACTTTTCCGGAGAGTACTTTCTCTTGGGAGCACGTCTGGGGACTGGCTTCTCTGCTTCCACCTTTGCTGGCGTGGCCAAAGGAACTGCTGCTGCAAAGAAAATCAGAACTGATCAGTCACTTCTGCTGTACACAGCCTCCTGCCAGAATTTCCCTCTCTCATGTCTCTCCCAGTTTCTGGCTGAAGACCTTTCATCTACTTGACATCCAGAACACAGCCTTGGCCCATCACCTCTATGAGTCCCTAGAGACGGGACACTGCCTGCAAAAGCAATTCCTAGAGCCTACGGCTGCAGCACATGAGGAAGTCTCTTCACCGTTCCCAGGGAAAACAGGAGAACCCGAAAGTCATTGCAATCATGAGCCTCTCCATCTCTCCCTTCCACAACAGAGAGAACATTTCTTGCAGTCTGTCACTTCTGAGGCTTTAATGGAAATGTCTTTCAAGTTTTGGAAAAAACTAATCTAATATAAATTGGTTAAGGACCCCTCCCACCTGGGCAACCCCTCTTGGGCCCCATTTATACTGCCTGTTTCAACCACACTGAACTCTAGCCCTCTGATACTTTTATGTAGATTAGAACAAGGCCAAATACTGAGGCAGAGTGATCAGGAGACTGAGAACCGCGTTCTGGGTACCAAGTCTAGGCTCACATCAACCCAGCCTCCTGGGACACCATCTCCTCAGCCCTCCAGTCTCATTAGCACGTCAACACCCCTCTTGGTTCTTCCGGTCTTCCCATCAATATGGCACCACCCTCTCCCCTAGAAGTAAAAATCAGTATAATCCTCTCTCTCTCCACCATGAAAGGATGAGATAAAGGCTCAGCAGCAGCCCCCGTGAAACACATGGTCAACACTGTGAAGAGGTGTTACTAAGGCGATTTGGTCCGACTCAGAGAAGGAAAGAGACAACTCTGCCCTTAGCCTGATCAGGCCCACAGGAAGGAAGCACACTGGGGGCAGCTTTTGAGAGTGTGGCAATGCGAGAGAACCTTCTTTAGGAGGGGACTCCCTGTTGCCGACCTTGAAAAAGCAAGGATGGGACATTCGTTTACTGGGGCTGTTACAGAGGGGATGTGCCCAGAGGTTGGGCCACCCTGCTTGAGAATCAAAGCACCTTCTAGTCCGAAATGGTTTGAATGCTCCAATCGCCGGATTTTGGGTCTGGGGCAACCCAGATCTTTGTGCGACTTTTCCGGAGAGTGCTTTCTCTTGGGAGCACGTCTGGGGACTGGCTTCTCTGCTTCCACCTTTGCTGGCGTGGCCAGAGGAACATCCCCGTAGGCCCGGTAGCCACCAACCAGGCAGTATGTCTCCCCATGCCAGCCCAACTGCGTTTCTCCACACCCTCGGTAGAGGACATGGTAGTGACCAGGGGTAGGGGGAGAAACGGGAGCCACTGCTGCTGCAAAGAAAATCAGAACTGATCAGTCACTTCTGCTGTACACAGCCTCCTGCCAGAATTTCCCTCTCTCATGTCTCTCCCAGTTTCTGGCTGAAGACCTTTCATCTACTTGACATCCAGAACAGAGACTTGGCCCATCACCTCTATGAGTCCCTAGAGAAGGGGCACTGGCTGCAAAAGCAATTCCTAGAGCCTACGGCTGCAGCACATGAGGAAGTCTCTTCACCGTTTCCAGGGAAAACAGGAGAACCCGAAAGTCATAGCAATCATGAGCCTCTCCATCTCTCCCTTCCACAACAGAGAGAACATTTCTTGCAGTCTGTCACTTCTGAGGCTTTAATGGAAATGTCTTTCAAGTTTTGGAAAAAACTAATCTAATATAAATTGGTTAAGGACCCCTCCCACCTTGGCAACCCCTCTTGGGCCCCATTTATACTGCCTGTTTCAACCACACTGAACTCTAGCCCTCTGATCCTTTTATGTAGATTAGAACAAGGCCAAATACTGAGGCAGAGTGATCAGGAGACTGAGAACCGCGTTCTGGGTACCAAGTCTAGGCTCACATCAACCCAGCCTCCTGGGACACCATCTCCTCAGCCCTCCAGTCTCATTAGCACTTCAACACCCGTCTTGGTTCTTCCGGTCTTCCCATCAATATGGCACCACCCTCTCCCCTAGTACTCAGCAGCTCAGGATGGGATGTGTCTGAGGGCACCGATGTAGATGTCTACATGACAGCACAGAGGTGCCTGGGTTTGAAGGTGTGTTTCAAGAGTGGCCCTCTTCCTCAAACTGCTCCATTTACCATTTGCCAACAAAAATGCACTTGTCTTTTGCTAAGAGGCCAGTCAAGAAAGGGCCTGAATGGAAGCATCCTGTAGCCCAAAGGGGAAGCTACATTTATAAAGATCAGGACCATCCTGCACACTTGTCCAGGGAGGACCTTTCACTTGTCCTCAGCAGTGAGCACTGTGGGTCCCTGAAGGTGTCCCAGGTCACTGGTATTACTTACAGCTGGGAACGCGCTCAGGTATACGTAGTGGGCAAGCCCCACAGGAACATGAGGCAGCCAGGTGAGGTGGTGTGTACACCATGGCTCCTGTAGAGATGCCCGGTCGCGGTGTACCTGCCGCACTGCCCACCCACGGAACAGAGCACAGGTTCGAGTAAAGATAGAGGATCCGGTCACACATTCTCCCTCAGACAACCAAAGAGGTTGGAGAACTTCTGGTGGAGAACTGTCAGGGATGTTTCTCTGAGGGCAGCACGTTGACAGTTACGCTGCCATGGCAACTGGGAGAAGGCCGGTGAGGTCATCACTACCCAGTGAGGTCATAATAAGGAACCTGTGACTTGGGGGTCAGGCTTCAGGAGGAGGGGCAGTTTTGTGGAGGAGAGCAGGGGGAGGGCAGAGGTACTCTGCCTGGCCCCTCACACCTGGGCCTCCCCACCCATGCCCTAGTCTAGCAGACATCCCACGTGGGGCGTGCCGGTGGGCTGGCACAGCCCCAGGGGCCCCAGGAGGGCAAGAGAGACCCACATTCTGAGATTGGCTTGAGAGGCAAGATTAACGTAAGAGACAGCTAGGTTGTATGGCACTGACCCTAAGAGGCAGAGATTTGTGTGGACTGGGGAATCAGGGAAGGCTCCTTGGCAGTGGGCCTGAAGGACAAGTGAGATTTGGACCCATGGGGAAGAGAGGGAAGACATTCCAGTTTGGAAGAATAAAAGCAAAGACACACTCTCCTCGCCCTTGTCCTGCCCCAAGTATAAATTCATAGAACCCTCACATTTTCACAACTGAGGACTGAAGAAAAGCAAGAGGTGAAGGGGCCTACCCAGTGTTACACAGGTAGTGGAGAGGTGTTCTGCTCAATGGTTAGGTTCATGTTGGGGCGCCGGATTTACAGCTGATAGGAATGTGAGGACAAGCTGATGCCATTTCAAACATTTCCAAGTGATACTGAGAGAGATGTTAAAGGTGCAAAATGAGGGTGCTGAATGACCTCACAAAGTGGGAATGGTGGGCCCATTTTCATATGAAATTCAAAACAAGTTCATGACCAAAGGACATAATACAAAATGACAACATAATCATTACACTCCCCTCTCCCCTAGAAGTAACAATCATTATAATCCTCCCTCTCTCCACCATGAAAGGATGAGATAAAGGCTCAGCAGCAGCCCCCGTGAAACACATGGTCACCACCGTGAAGAGGTGTTACTAAGGCGATCTGGTCCGACTCAGAGAAGGAAAGAGACAACTCTGCCCTTAGCCTGATCAGGCCCACAGGAAGGAAGCACACTGGGGGCAGCCTTTGAGAGTGTGGCAATGCGAGAGAACCTTCTTTAGGAGGGGACTCCCTGTTGCCGACCTTGAACAAGCAAGGATGGGACATTCGTTTACTGGGGCTGTTGCAGAGGGGATGTGCCCAGGAGGTAGAGACTGCTTGGACTACTCTTTTAGAGGTTGGGCCACCCTGGTTGAGAACCACAGCACCTTGTATTCCTAAACTGCTTGAATGAGCGGGTGCACGTTAGGACAGACGAAGTCAGGCCTCATTGGAGCAGACTGCCTTTGGGAGTGGTAGAAGGTACAATGGGAAGGGGAATGCTCTGGAGGAGGTTTGTCATGGCAGGTGGGCCAGCACGAGACCATCCAGATTCTCCAAGGCTCCAGAGATGACTTGGCTGGGAGCATCCCTCTGATGTGGTGCGGGGACTCCTACCTTAACAGGACCTGGCTGGGCATCTGCGGGAGGCAGAATAAATGGTTTATTAACTTAAGAGAGCGAGAGACTCACCTGGGGGGTTCCACAAAACCACTTCATAAGACTTGTACCTGGATTCTTGAGCCAACCCTCAGAAAACTTATCTAGATCTGGAGTAGGGCTCTGGAAGCTGCACTTTCAATAAGCTTCCTGGGCAGTCCCACCACAGTGGTCCATGGATAGAGTGACCAAATTATTGTGTATTCTCGGTTGCTTTTGGGAGTCAAAGTGGGCAATGTGAAAACCTGCAGCAGGCATACGTATAAACAGGGAATATTCAAGGCAAACAGAGGGGTAGAGTTATTCTATGCATGAATCAGATTTGAGAAAAGCTAGCCTGGTGGTTAAAGAACACAACCCTTGGGAGAGACAGACAGAGCCGATTCTGTCCTACTTACTTGTGTGATTTTGACCAAGTTCTTTTATCCTTCTGACTGTTTCTTCATATGGAAAACAGCTGTGGCTGTACATTTAGCACAATATTCTCTTTTGGCCAAGGTTGCTCTGGGTCCATTTGTGTTCTCTGCAACTTAATCCTTTCCGGTGTGCAAGCATTTTTAAGTTGTTTGGTGAAGTATTACATTTGACTTTCAACTGTTCATTACTTTGGGCAAAGCTTATATAATGCTGCAGAGACTAGAACCTATGCAGAGATAGTGAGAGGATGTGATAAGCTTATTCTGCCGGTTTATCAAAAAGTTGAACCTTTTCTCCTCTTCCTCCGCCTGCCACCAAGAGATGAGAAAGAAGGCAGAGCCTGGAAATGCACACCGAGCAATACTTCTGTGTCAGTTTGCCTTTTATTCCTCTGCCAGTACTTCCCAGAGAGATTTCACCAAAAGTGCCTAAGCTTGCCATGGCCATTGTTGTGAAGAACATTTCTCTCTATTGCTAGTCACATCCCCTTTTCCTTCTCCTGGGCGCTTAATGGATGTTTGGGGGCAGGAAATATAATTTAAACTAAAACATCAAAAAAAAAAAAAAAAGAAAGATGAGCTCAAGTAGGTGTTATTGTGGTCCAGATAAGGTTTGGTTCATTCATTCCCTCGATTAGCATTTATCCCCCTTTGTGCCAGGCATGCGGGGAGAGAGAGAAATGTCTTCAAAGAGTCTGTGGTTGTATGGGGGAGGGAGCTGTGGAAATCTGTCATTTAGAAACAGCATGGAAGTGCTAGGGAAAAATTGTTTTGTTCATTTATCTCTCACTCATCCGTTCACCCATAGCAACTACGAAGGGTTTCACGCGGAGGAACTGGATGCCCTGAACTTGGCATTCTCGTGGGGGGAACAACAATGTAAAGCACCAGCAGTGGTCAGTCACCAGTAGTGATTTCAAGCCAGAAGGAACCACTCAGCAATGGAGAGAGGCACAGGGTGAGCAGTGACTTGCAGAAAGGAGGGGTTATTCATTCCAACTGCTGAGTTCAAGTTCATCTGGGTGGTTGTGTGGTTCGTGCTTACTGCATCTGTTTTTGGAACGTGACTCCACCGTCCAAGAAGGGTGAAGATGATCACCCTTCTTTCCTCCTGCTGTGCCCCGGGGTCACCCAGCGAGTGTCTGCAGGGATGATCTGCTCTGTACTGGCTTTTCAGTCCCACTCCCGGGAGAAGAGAGACGAAGCTGTGTCTCCACCGCAGCTTGGCCTGATTCAGTCACTGGGTGAAAAGGTGGGAAGAAGGTCAAGTTCATGGGACCTGATACACTGCAGAGTCATTTAGTCCTGAAGTACCAGTTCTGGTTGCTGGTGAGTTGCTTAATCCAGGGACCTGAATGTAATTCCTCCAGAGCCACTGAGACATCACTTCCAGGCCCATGGCGGGATGTAGGGGTGCTGACTTTTCTCAGTGCTAAGGAGCAGCCATCTTCCACTGAGAGAGGACTCTGTGTCAGCAGGAGCAGAACCACACCAGGCACCGAAGAAGGTTCTGCATCCTAACATCTCCCAAAACAGTGATAGATAAGCGGGTAGAAGATGCGATAGGGCATTCACAATAGAACAGAAGCTTATCCCCAATAAATATGGAAAGATGTTCAACTTCACTACCTAACAAAGAAACGCAAGTTATAAATCTATTTCTTTTTTGCTCATCTAAAATTGGTAGAAAGTTTTAAGAATGCACAAAATTTGCTGCTAAGGATGTAAGGAAAAGGCCGTTTTCGTCTGTTGCTGCTGATGGGGATGGAAATTGGTGCGGACCTTCTGGAGGGTAATTTGGCAATTTGTGTATCAACAGCCTTAAAATGTTCATACACTTTGAGCCAGTAGTTTTGCTTTTAGCATCTTATCCTAAGGTGAAAGTTAAATTTATGTACAAGACTTATGTTCAAGAATATTCATCTCAGCCAGTAGTGTAATAGAAAAAATATTAGAAGCTACCTAAAAATCCCACAATAGGGGGTTGGTTAAATAACGGATGGCCCAACTTAAGAATGGAAAATAAAGACGCAGACGTAGAAAATGGACTTGAGGACACGGGGAAGGGGAAGGGGAAGCTGGGACGAAGTGAGAGAGTGGCATGGACTTATATATACTACCAAATGTAAAATAGCTAGCTAGTGGGAAGCAGCCGCGAAGCACAGGGAGATCAGCTCGGTGCTTTGTGACCACCTAGAGGGTTGGGATAGGGAGGGTGGGAGGAAGACGCAAGAGGGAGGAGATAGGGCGATATATGCGTGTGTATAGCTGATTCACTTTGTTATAAAGCAGAAACTAACACACCATTGTAAAGCAATTATACTCCAATAAAGACGTTTTTTTAAAAAAAAGGATGGAAAACAGTTCATTAAAAATGATTTTCTCCAAGAATATTTAATGGTGGGAAGATGTCGTGTAAAAGCAGGGCACAAAATACTAGATGGAGTATTTCATTTTGTTAAAATTTTAATAATACAAGTGCAGAAAAAGTGATTAACGTAACAGTACTGATTTGACTACGGGACATTTTTTTCTTTAAATTTTTCTGTATTTGGTGTTATAAAGCATCATATATCCTCTCTGAGTCTCAGTTTATGTTCTGTGAAGTGGGACTCATCACATCTACACTGCAGTGCGCTCGGGCAGAGCAGCACAATATTTGAAAGTGCCCTTGACAATGACCAGCCCATTGTAATACTCCAGGAATGGTTATACGATCATTGCCAATGACACACCCATAGTCCGGATATTATCCGTAACGATTACTAAGGTTGTTTATCTCCCTCCAGTTTTACTAAGACAGAAAAAGGATTAATTGAAGACTCTTAAGTCATTTTTACTGAGGTTCTTTGTTTTACTTTTTTTTCAAAATACGAATTGTAGGGCTTCCCTGCTGGCGCAGTGGTTGAGAATCTGCCTGCTAATGCACGGAACACGGGCTCGAGCCCTGCTCTGGGAAGATCCCACATGCCGTGGAGCAACTGGGCCCGTGAGCCACGACTACTGAGCCTGCGCGTCTGGAGCCTGTGCTCCGCAACAAGAGAGGCCGCGATAGTGAGCGGCCCGCGCACCGCAATGAAGAGTGGCCCCCGCTCCCCACAACTAGAGAAAGCCCTCACACAGAAATGAAGACCCAACACAGCTCAAAATAAATAAATAAATAAATAAATTTATTAAAAAGAAAAATACTAATTGTAAAGTCTGCAGTGGGTATATAGGTGTTCAACTGTTTTCCAGATTTTACGTTTTTGGTTTCGTTTTTAAATTTTGTATTTATTATTTATTTACTACTTTTCTTTTTGGCTGTGTGGGGTCTTCGTTTCTGCGCGAGGGCTTTCTCCAGTTGCGGCAAGCGGGGGCCACTCTTCATCGCGGCGCGCGGGCCTCTCACTATCGCGGCCTCTCTTGTTGCGGAGCAGAGGCTCCAGACGCTCAGGCTCAGTAGTTGTGGCTCACGGGCCCAGTTGCTCCGCGGCATGTGGGATCTTCCCAGACCAGGGCTCAAACCCGTGTCCCCTGCATTGGCAGGCGGATTCTCAACCACTGCACCACCAGGGAAGCCCCCCCACCCCGATAGTTTTAAAACCAGCCTCAGTCATGCTTGCTTCAAGACTTATCCTGGCATCATGGACCACTGGATACTTTGGCTAGGTGTTAAACTCTCTTGTCCTTTGCCCGAGTCCCATCGTGGTGACTTAGTTGCCATCTAGGGCACTCTTGGCATGAGTCCTAGACATGAATCCAGCTCAATGGCTTGGGCCCTGCGCCCTGCTGGCTGACTGTCCTAATGCCCAGTGCCTCCTTTCTGCTTGGACTTCTGAGGGCCGCAGCCCCAGGACCCTCACTCTGTGTTCCCGGCTCTATTCAATGCCAACTGTATGTCTTTTGCTTGCTGTATGTCCCCTGCCCCAGTACCTCCTACTGGCTTTGACCTTCCTGTTTCAGGTCCTCTTATTGCGACCCTTTGTGTATAAGCCAGATCTGTTTGCCCTTCCTTCAAGGGGAGCTATTTCCCTGGTGTTTCCCTAGATGCTTATGATGAGACCCCTGCCAGAACTACACCAATCAGACCCTCCATGTACACACTTGGGTCTGAACCCTTTCAGCGAGAGCAGGTTGGAAACCCATATAGACATAAATATACAATGTGTACAAATCAAGTATTTTAAAGATTGTAAAGAATTCTTGTGAACGTATTAGGTTAGGGAAGTCAAGCAGGATCATCATATGATGGCATAATCATGCACATGTACATAAAATTTTCTATTTTTATATGATGCCATTTTAATAGATGTGCCCATCTTTTCAAAGTTCTAATCTGTGGCAGTGGGCAGTAGGGGGACGGGGTGGGTCACAGCAGGAAGAGGCATTCGCTGCCTTAGGCACTTAAACCATTGCTCTCTCTTCAGAATGGCTCAGCCAGCAGGATTCTGTGGGGTCTACCTCCTGGCACCGTGCTCCAATCGCCGGATTTTGGGTCTGGGGCAACCCAGGTCTTCGTGCGACTTTTCCGGAGAGTGCTTTCTCTTGGGAGCACGTCTGGGGACTGGCTTCTCTGCTTCCACCTTTGCTGGCGTGGCCAAAGGAACTGCTGCTGCAAAGAAAATCAGAACTGATCAGTCACTTCTGCTGTACACAGCCTCCTGCCAGAATTTCCCTCTCTCATGTCTCTCCCAGTTTCTGGCTGAAGACCTTTCATCTACTTGACATCCAGAACACAGCCTTGGCCCATCACCTCTATGAGCCCCTAGAGACGGGACACTGGCTGCAAAAGCAATTCCTAGAGCCTACGGCTGCAGCACATGAGGAAGTCTCTTCACCGTTCCCAGGGAAAACAGGAGAACCCGAAAGTCATTGCAATCATGAGCCTCTCCATCTCTCCCTTCCACAACAGAGAGAACATTTCTTGCAGTCTGTCACTTCTGAGGCTTTAATGGAAATGTCTTTCAAGTTTTGGAAAAAACTAATCTAATATAAATTGGTTAAGGACCCCTCCCACCTTGGCAACCCCTCTTGGGCCCCATTTATACTGCCTGTTTCAATCACACTGAACTCTAGCCCTCTGATACTTTTATGTAGATTAGAACAAGGCCAAATACTGAGGCAGAGTGATCAGGAGACTGAGAACCGCGTTCTGGGTACCAAGTCTAGGCTCACATCAACCCAGCCTCCTGGGACACCATCTCCTCAGCCCTCCAGTCTCATTAGCACGTCAACACCCCTCTTGGTTCTTCCGGTCTTCCCATCAATATGGCACCACCCTCTCCCCTAGAAGTAAAAATCAGTATAATCCTCTCTCTCTCCACCATGAAAGGATGAGATAAAGGCTCAGCAGCAGCCCCCGTGAAACACATGGTCAACACTGTGAAGAGGTGTTACTAAGGCGATTTGGTCCGACTCAGAGAAGGAAAGAGACAACTCTGCCCTTAGCCTGATCAGGCCCACAGGAAGGAAGCACACTGGGGGCAGCTTTTGAGAGTGTGGCAATGCGAGAGAACCTTCTTTAGGAGGGGAATCCCTGTTGCCGACCTTGAACAAGCAAGGATGGGACATTCGTTTACTGGGGCTGTTACAGAGGGGATGTGCCCAGAGGTTGGGCCACCCTGCTTGAGAATCAAAGCACCTTCTAGTCCGAAATGGTTTGAATGCTCCAATCGCCGGATTTTGGGTCTGGGGCAACCCAGATCTTTGTGCGACTTTTCCGGAGAGTGCTTTCTCTTGGGAGCACGTCTGGGGACTGGCTTCTCTGCTTCCACCTTTGCTGGCGTGGCCAGAGGAACATCCCCGTAGGCCCGGTAGCCACCAACCAGGCAGTATGTCTCCCCATGCCAGCCCAACTGCGTTTCTCCACACCCTCGGTAGAGGACATGGTAGTGACCAGGGGTAGGGGGAGAAACGGGAGCCACTGCTGCTGCAAAGAAAATCAGAACTGATCAGTCACTTCTGCTGTACACAGCCTCCTGCCAGAATTTCCCTCCTTCATGTCTCTCCCAGCTTCTGGCTGAAGATCTTTCATCTACTTGACATCCAGAACACAGCCTTGGCCCATCACCTCTATGAGTCCCTAGAGAAGGGGCACTGGCTGCAAAAGCAATTCCTAGAGCCTACGGCTGCAGCACATGAGGAAGTCTCTTCACCGTTCCCAGGGAAAACAGGAGAACCCGAAAGTCATTGCAGTCATGAGCCTCTCCATCTCTCCCTTCCACAACAGAGAGAACATTTCTTGCAGTCTGTCACTTCTGAGGCTTTAATGGAAATGTCTTTCAAGTTTTGGAAAAAACTAATCTAATATAAATTGGTTAAGGACCCCTCCCACCTTGGCAACCCCTCTTGGGCCCCATTTATACTGCCTGTTTCAACCACACTGAACTCTAGCCCTCTGATACTTTTATGTAGATTAGAACAAGGCCAAATACTGAGGCAGAGTGATCAGGAGACTGAGAACCGCGTTCTGGGTACCAAGTCTAGGCTCACATCAACCCAGCCTCCTGGGACACCATCTCCTCAGCCCTCCAGTCTCATTAGCACTTCAACACCCGTCTTGGTTCTTCCGGTCTTCCCATCAATATGGCACCACCCTCTCCCCTAGTACTCAGCAGCTCAGGATGGGATGTGTCTGAGGGCACCGATGTAGATGTCTACATGACAGCACAGAGGTGCCTGGGTTTGAAGGTGTGTTTCAAGAGTGGCCCTCTTCCTCAAACTGCTCCATTTACCATTTGCCAACAAAAATGCCCTTGTCTTTTGCTAAGAGGCCAGTCAGGAAAGGGTCTGAATGGAAGCATCCTGTAGCCCAAAGGGGAAGCTACATTTACAAAGATCAGGACCATCCTGCACACTTGTCCAGGGAGGACCTTTCACTTGTCCTCAGCAGTGAGCACTGTGGGTCCCTGAAGGTGTCCCAGGTCACTGGTATTACTTACAGCTGGGAACGCGCTCAGGTATACGTAGTGGGCAAGCCCCACAGGAACATGAGGCAGCCAGGTGAGGTGGTGTGTACACCATGGCTCCTGTAGAGATGCCCGGTCTCGGTGCACCTGCCGCACTGCCCACCCACGGAACAGAACACAGGTTCGAGTAAAGATAGAGGATCCGGTCACACATTCTCCCTCAGACAACCAAAGAGGTTGGAGAACTTCTGGTGGAGAACTGTCAGGGAAGTTTCTCTGAGGGCAGCACGTTGGCAGTTACGCTGCCATGGCAACTGGGAGAAGGCCGGTGAGGTCATCACTACCCAGTGAGGTCATAATAAGGAACCTGTGACTTGGGGGTCAGGCTTCAGGAGGAGGGGCAGTTTTGTGGAGGAGAGCAGGGGGAGGGCAGAGGTACTCTGCCTGGCCCCTCACACCTGGGCCTCCCCACCCATGCCCTAGTCTAGCAGACATCCCACGTGGGGCGTGCCGGTGGGCTGGCACAGCCCCAGGGGCCCCAGGAGGGCAAGAGAGACCCACATTCTGAGATTGGCTTGAGAGGCAAGATTAACGTAAGAGACAGCTAGGTTGTATGGCACTGACCCTAAGAGGCAGAGATTTGTGTGGACTGGGGAATCAGGGAAGGCTCCTTGGCAGTGGGCCTGAAGGACAAGTGAGATTTGGACCCATGGGGAAGAGAGGGAAGACATTCCAGTTTGGAAGAATAAAAGCAAAGACACACTCTCCTCGCCCTTGTCCTGCCCCAAGTATAAATTCATAGAACCCTCACATTTTCACAACTGAGGACTGAAGAAAAGCAAGACGTGAAGGGGCCTACCCAGTGTTACACAGGTAGTGGAGAGGTGTTCTGCTCAATGGTTAGGTTCATGTTGGGGCGCCGGATTTACAGCTGATAGGAATGTGAGGACAAGCTGATGCCATTTCAAACATTTCCAAGTGATACTGAGAGAGATGTTAAAGGTGCAAAATGAGGGTGCTGAATGACCTCACAAAGTGGGAATGGTGGGCCCATTTTCATATGAAATTCAAAACAAGTTCATGACCAAAGGACATAATACAAAATGACAACATAATCATTACACTCCCCTCTCCCCTAGAAGTAACAATCATTATAATCCTCCCTCTCTCCACCATGAAAGGATGAGATAAAGGCTCAGCAGCAGCCCCCGTGAAACACATGGTCACCACCGTGAAGAGGTGTTACTAAGGCGATCTGGTCCGACTCAGAGAAGGAAAGAGACAACTCTGCCCTTAGCCTGATCAGGCCCACAGGAAGGAAGCACACTGGGGGCAGCCTTTGAGAGTGTGGCAATGCGAGAGAACCTTCTTTAGGAGGGGACTCCCTGTTGCCGACCTTGAACAAGCAAGGATGGGACATTCGTTTACTGGGGCTGTTGCAGAGGGGATGTGCCCAGGAGGTAGAGACTGCTTGGACTACTCTTTTAGAGGTTGGGCCACCCTGGTTGAGAACCACAGCACCTTGTATTCCTAAACTGCTTGAATGAGCGGGTGCACGTTAGGACAGACGAAGTCAGGCCTCATTGGAGCAGACTGCCTTTGGGAGTGGTAGAAGGTACAATGGGAAGGGGAATGCTCTGGAGGAGGTTTGTCATGGCAGGTGGGCCAGCACGAGACCATCCAGATTCTCCAAGGCTCCAGAGATGACTTGGCTGGGAGCATCCCTCTGATGTGGTGCGGGGACTCCTACCTTAACAGGACCTGGCTGGGCATCTGCGGGAGGCAGAATAAATGGTTTATTAACTTAAGAGAGCGAGAGACTCACCTGGGGGGTTCCACAAAACCACTTCATAAGACTTGTACCTGGATTCTTGAGCCAACCCTCAGAAAACTTATCTAGATCTGGAGTAGGGCTCTGGAAGCTGCACTTTCAATAAGCTTCCTGGGCAGTCCCACCACAGTGGTCCATGGATAGAGTGGCCAAAGTATTGTGTATTCTCGGTTGCTTTTGGGAGTCAAAGTGGGCAATGTGAAAACCTGCAGCAGGCATACGTATAAACAGGGAATATTCAAGGCAAACAGAGGGGTAGAGTTATTCTATGCATGAATCAGATTTGAGAAAAGCTAGCCTGGTGGTTAAAGAACACAACCCTTGGGAGAGACAGACAGAGCAGATTCTGTCCTACTTACTTGTGTGATTTTGACCAAGTTCTTTTATCCTTCTGACTGTTTCTTCATATGGAAAAGAGCTATGGCTGTACATTTAGCACAATATTCTCTTTTGGCCAAGGTTGCTCTGGGTCCATTTGTGTTCTCTGCAACTTAATCCTTTCCGGTGTGCAAGCATTTTTCAGTTGTTTAGTGAAGTATTACATTTGACTTTCAACTGTTCATTACTTTGGGCAAAGCTTATATAATGCTGCAGAGACTAGAACCTATGCAGAGATAGTGAGAGGATGTGATAAGCTTATTCTGCCGGTTTATCAAAAAGTTGAACCTTTTCTCCTCTTCCTCCGCCTGCCACCAAGAGATGAGAAAGAAGGCAGAGCCTGGAAATGCACACCGAGCAATGCTTCTGTGTCAGTTTGCCTTTTATTCCTCTGCCAGTACTTCCCAGAGAGATTTCACCAAAAGTGCCTAAGCTTGCCATGGCCATTGTTGTGAAGAACATTTCTCTCTATTGCTAGTCACATCCCCTTTTCCTTCTCCTGGGCGCTTAATGGATGTTTGGGGGCAGGAAATAAAATTTAAACTAAAACATCAAAAAAAAAAAAAAAAGAAAGATGAGCTCAAGTAGGTGTTATTGTGGTCCAGATAAGGTTTGGTTCATTCATTCCCTCGATTAGCATTTATCCCCCTTTGTGCCAGGCATGCGGGGAGAGAGAGAAATGTCTTCAAAGAGTCTGTGGTTGTATGGGGGAGGGAGCTGTGGAAATCTGTCATTTAGAAACAGCATGGAAGTGCTAGGGAAAAATTGTTTTGTTCATTTATCTCTCACTCTTCCGTTCACCCATAGCAACTACGAAGGGTTCCACGCGGAGGAACTGGATGCCCTGAACTTGACATTCTCGTGGGGGAAACAACAATGTAAAGCACCGGCAGTGGTCAGTCACCAGTAGTGATTTCAAGCCAGAAGGAACCACTCAGCAATGGAGAGAGGCACAGGGTGAGCAGTGACTTGCAGAAAGGAGGGGTTATTCATTCCAACTGCTGAGTTCAAGTTCATCTGGGTGGTTGTGTGGTTCGTGCTTACTGCATCTGTTTTTGGAACGTGGCTCCACCGTCCAAGAAGGGTGAGGATGATCACCCTTCTTTCCTCCTGCTGTGCCCCGGGGTCACCCAGCGAGTGTCTGCAGGGATGATCTGCTCTGTACTGGCTTTTCAGTCCCACTCCCGGGAGAAGAGAGACGAAGCTGTGTCTCCACCGCAGCTTGGCCTGATTCAGTCACTGGGTGAAAAGGTGGGAAGAAGGTCAAGTTCATGGGAACTGATACACTGCAGAGTCATTTAGTCCTGAAGTACCAGTTCTGGTTGCTGGTGAGTTGCTAAATCCAGGGACCTGAATGTAATTCCTCCAGAGCCACTGAGACATCACTTCCAGGCCCATGGCGGGATGTAGGGGTGCTGACTTTTCTCAGTGCTAAGGAGCAGCCATCTTCCACTGAGAGAGGACTCTGTGTCAGCAGGAGCAGAACCACACCAGGCACCGAAGAAGGTTCTGCATCCTAACATCTCCCAAAACAGTGATAGATAAGCGGGTAGAAGATGCGACAGGGCATTCACAAAAGAACAGAAGCTTATCCCCAATAAATATGGCAAGATGTTCAACTTCACTACCTAACAAAGAAACGCAAGTTATAAATCTATTTCTTTTTTGCTCATCTAATTGGTAGAAAGTTTTAAGAATGCACAAAATTTGCTGCTAAGGATGTAAGGAAAAGGCCGTTTTCGTCTGTTGCTGCTGATGGGGATGGAAATTGGTGCGAACCTTCTGGAGGGTAATTTGGCAATTTGTGTATCAACAGCCTTAAAATGTTCATACACTTTGAGCCAGTAGTTTTGCTTTTAGCATCTTATCCTAAGGTGAAAGTCAAATTTATGTACAAGACTTATGTTCAAGAATATTCATCTCAGCCAGTAGTGTAATAGAAAAAATATTAGAAGCTACCTAAAAATCCCACAATAGGGGGTTGGTTAAATAACGGATGGCCCAACTTAAGAATGGAAAATAAAGACGCAGACGTAGAAAATGGACTTGAGGACACGGGGAAGGGGAAGGGGAAGCTGGGACGAAGTGAGAGAGTGGCATGGACTTATATATACTACCAAATGTAAAATAGCTAGCTAGTGGGAAGCAGCCGCGTAGCACAGGGAGATCAGCTCGGTGCTTTGTGACCACCTAGAGGGTTGGGATAGGGAGGGTGGGAGGAAGACGCAAGAGGGAGGAGATAGGGCGATATATGCGTGTGTATAGCTGATTCACTTTGTTATAAAGCAGAAACTAACACACCATTGTAAAGCAATTATACTCCAATAAAGACGTTTTTTTAAAAAAAAGGATGGAAAACAGTTCATTAAAAATGATTTTCTCCAAGAATATTTAATGGTGGGAAGATGTCGTGTAAAAGCAGGGCACAAAATACTAGATGGAGTATTTCATTTTGTTAAAATTTTAATAATACAAGTGCAGAAAAAGTGATTAAAGTAACAGTACTGATTTGACTACGGGACATTTTTTTCTTTAAATTTTTCTGTATTTGGTGTTATAAAGCATCATATATCCTCTCTGAGTCTCAGTTTATGTTCTGTGAAGTGGGACTCATCACATCTACACTGCAGTGCGCTCGGGCAGAGCAGCACAATATTTGAAAGTGCCCTTGACAATGACCAGCCCATTGTAATACTCCAGGAATGGTTATACGATCATTGCCAATGACACACCCATAGTCCGGATATTATCCGTAACGATTACTAAGGTTGTTTATCTCCCTCCAGTTTTACTAAGACAGAAAAAGGATTAATTGAAGACTCTTAAGTCATTTTTACTGAGGTTCTTTGTTTTACTTTTTTTTCAAAATACGAATTGTAGGGCTTCCCTGCTGGCGCAGTGGTTGAGAATCTGCCTGCTAATGCACGGAACACGGGCTCGAGCCCTGCTCTGGGAAGATCCCACATGCCGTGGAGCAACTGGGCCCGTGAGCCACGACTACTGAGCCTGCGCGTCTGGAGCCTGTGCTCCGCAACAAGAGAGGCCGCGATAGTGAGCGGCCCGCGCACCGCAATGAAGAGTGGCCCCCGCTCCCCACAACTAGAGAAAGCCCTCACACAGAAATGAAGACCCAACACAGCTCAAAATAAATAAATAAATAAATAAATTTATTAAAAAGAAAAATACTAATTGTAAAGTCTGCAGTGGGTATATAGGTGTTCAACTGTTTTCCAGATTTTACGTTTTTGGTTTCGTTTTTAAATTTTGTATTTATTATTTATTTACTACTTTTCTTTTTGGCTGTGTTGGGTCTTCGTTTCTGCGCGAGGGCTTTCTCCAGTTGCGGCAAGCGGGGGCCACTCTTCATCGCGGCGCGCGGGCCTCTCACTATCGCGGCCTCTCTTGTTGCGGAGCAGAGGCTCCAGACGCTCAGGCTCAGTAGTTGTGGCTCACGGGCCCAGTTGCTCCGCGGCATGTGGGATCTTCCCAGACCAGGGCTCAAACCCGTGTCCCCTGCATTGGCAGGCGGATTCTCAACCACTGCACCACCAGGGAAGCCCCCCCACCCCGATAGTTTTAAAACCAGCCTCAGTCATGCTTGCTTCAAGACTTATCCTGGCATCATGGACCACTGGATACTTTGGCTAGGTGTTAAACTCTCTTGTCCTTTGCCCGAGTCCCATCGTGGTGACTTAGTTGCCATCTAGGGCACTCTTGGCATGAGTCCTAGACATGAATCCAGCTCAATGGCTTGGGCCCTGCTCCCTGCTGGCTGACTGTCCTAATGCCCAGTGCCTCCTTTCTGCTTGGACTTCTGAGGGCCGCAGCCCCAGGACCCTCACTCTGTGTTCCCGGCTCTATTCAATGCCAACTGTATGTCTTTTGCTTGCTGTATGTCCCCTGCCCCAGTACCTCCTACTGGCTTTGACCTTCCTGTTTCAGGTCCTCTTATTGCGACCCTTTGTGTATAAGCCAGATCTGTTTGCCCTTCCTTCAAGGGGAGCTATTTCCCTGGTGTTTCCCTAGATGCTTATGATGAGACCCCTGCCAGCACTACACCAATCAGACCCTCCATGTACACACTTGGGTCTGAACCCTTTCAGCGAGAGCAGGTTGGAAACCCATATAGACATAAATATACAATGTGTACAAATCAAGTATTTTAAAGATTGTAAAGAATTCTTGTGAACGTATTAGGTTAGGGAAGTCAAGCAGGATCATCATATGATGGCATAATCATGCACATGTACATAAAATTTTCTATTTTTATATGATGCCATTTTAATAGATGTGCCCATCTTTTCAAAGTTCTAATCTGTGGCAGTGGGCAGTAGGGGGACGGGGTGGGTCACAGCAGGAAGAGGCATTCGCTGCCTTAGGCACTTAAACCATTGCTCTCTCTTCAGAATGGCTCAGCCAGCAGGATTCTGTGGGGTCTACCTCCTGGCACCGTGCTCCAATCGCCGGATTTTGGGTCTGGGGCAACCCAGGTCTTCGTGCGACTTTTCCGGAGAGTACTTTCTCTTGGGAGCACGTCTGGGGACTGGCTTCTCTGCTTCCACCTTTGCTGGCGTGGCCAAAGGAACTGCTGCTGCAAAGAAAATCAGAACTGATCAGTCACTTCTGCTGTACACAGCCTCCTGCCAGAATTTCCCTCTCTCATGTCTCTCCCAGTTTCTGGCTGAAGACCTTTCATCTACTTGACATCCAGAACACAGCCTTGGCCCATCACCTCTATGAGTCCCTAGAGACGGGACACTGCCTGCAAAAGCAATTCCTAGAGCCTACGGCTGCAGCACATGAGGAAGTCTCTTCACCGTTCCCAGGGAAAACAGGAGAACCCGAAAGTCATTGCAATCATGAGCCTCTCCATCTCTCCCTTCCACAACAGAGAGAACATTTCTTGCAGTCTGTCACTTCTGAGGCTTTAATGGAAATGTCTTTCAAGTTTTGGAAAAAACTAATCTAATATAAATTGGTTAAGGACCCCTCCCACCTGGGCAACCCCTCTTGGGCCCCATTTATACTGCCTGTTTCAACCACACTGAACTCTAGCCCTCTGATACTTTTATGTAGATTAGAACAAGGCCAAATACTGAGGCAGAGTGATCAGGAGACTGAGAACCGCGTTCTGGGTACCAAGTCTAGGCTCACATCAACCCAGCCTCCTGGGACACCATCTCCTCAGCCCTCCAGTCTCATTAGCACGTCAACACCCCTCTTGGTTCTTCCGGTCTTCCCATCAATATGGCACCACCCTCTCCCCTAGAAGTAAAAATCAGTATAATCCTCTCTCTCTCCACCATGAAAGGATGAGATAAAGGCTCAGCAGCAGCCCCCGTGAAACACATGGTCAACACTGTGAAGAGGTGTTACTAAGGCGATTTGGTCCGACTCAGAGAAGGAAAGAGACAACTCTGCCCTTAGCCTGATCAGGCCCACAGGAAGGAAGCACACTGGGGGCAGCTTTTGAGAGTGTGGCAATGCGAGAGAACCTTCTTTAGGAGGGGACTCCCTGTTGCCGACCTTGAAAAAGCAAGGATGGGACATTCGTTTACTGGGGCTGTTACAGAGGGGATGTGCCCAGAGGTTGGGCCACCCTGCTTGAGAATCAAAGCACCTTCTAGTCCGAAATGGTTTGAATGCTCCAATCGCCGGATTTTGGGTCTGGGGCAACCCAGATCTTTGTGCGACTTTTCCGGAGAGTGCTTTCTCTTGGGAGCACGTCTGGGGACTGGCTTCTCTGCTTCCACCTTTGCTGGCGTGGCCAGAGGAACATCCCCGTAGGCCCGGTAGCCACCAACCAGGCAGTATGTCTCCCCATGCCAGCCCAACTGCGTTTCTCCACACCCTCGGTAGAGGACATGGTAGTGACCAGGGGTAGGGGGAGAAACGGGAGCCACTGCTGCTGCAAAGAAAATCAGAACTGATCAGTCACTTCTGCTGTACACAGCCTCCTGCCAGAATTTCCCTCTCTCATGTCTCTCCCAGTTTCTGGCTGAAGACCTTTCATCTACTTGACATCCAGAACAGAGACTTGGCCCATCACCTCTATGAGTCCCTAGAGAAGGGGCACTGGCTGCAAAAGCAATTCCTAGAGCCTACGGCTGCAGCACATGAGGAAGTCTCTTCACCGTTTCCAGGGAAAACAGGAGAACCCGAAAGTCATAGCAATCATGAGCCTCTCCATCTCTCCCTTCCACAACAGAGAGAACATTTCTTGCAGTCTGTCACTTCTGAGGCTTTAATGGAAATGTCTTTCAAGTTTTGGAAAAAACTAATCTAATATAAATTGGTTAAGGACCCCTCCCACCTTGGCAACCCCTCTTGGGCCCCATTTATACTGCCTGTTTCAACCACACTGAACTCTAGCCCTCTGATCCTTTTATGTAGATTAGAACAAGGCCAAATACTGAGGCAGAGTGATCAGGAGACTGAGAACCGCGTTCTGGGTACCAAGTCTAGGCTCACATCAACCCAGCCTCCTGGGACACCATCTCCTCAGCCCTCCAGTCTCATTAGCACTTCAACACCCGTCTTGGTTCTTCCGGTCTTCCCATCAATATGGCACCACCCTCTCCCCTAGTACTCAGCAGCTCAGGATGGGATGTGTCTGAGGGCACCGATGTAGATGTCTACATGACAGCACAGAGGTGCCTGGGTTTGAAGGTGTGTTTCAAGAGTGGCCCTCTTCCTCAAACTGCTCCATTTACCATTTGCCAACAAAAATGCACTTGTCTTTTGCTAAGAGGCCAGTCAAGAAAGGGCCTGAATGGAAGCATCCTGTAGCCCAAAGGGGAAGCTACATTTATAAAGATCAGGACCATCCTGCACACTTGTCCAGGGAGGACCTTTCACTTGTCCTCAGCAGTGAGCACTGTGGGTCCCTGAAGGTGTCCCAGGTCACTGGTATTACTTACAGCTGGGAACGCGCTCAGGTATACGTAGTGGGCAAGCCCCACAGGAACATGAGGCAGCCAGGTGAGGTGGTGTGTACACCATGGCTCCTGTAGAGATGCCCGGTCGCGGTGTACCTGCCGCACTGCCCACCCACGGAACAGAGCACAGGTTCGAGTAAAGATAGAGGATCCGGTCACACATTCTCCCTCAGACAACCAAAGAGGTTGGAGAACTTCTGGTGGAGAACTGTCAGGGATGTTTCTCTGAGGGCAGCACGTTGACAGTTACGCTGCCATGGCAACTGGGAGAAGGCCGGTGAGGTCATCACTACCCAGTGAGGTCATAATAAGGAACCTGTGACTTGGGGGTCAGGCTTCAGGAGGAGGGGCAGTTTTGTGGAGGAGAGCAGGGGGAGGGCAGAGGTACTCTGCCTGGCCCCTCACACCTGGGCCTCCCCACCCATGCCCTAGTCTAGCAGACATCCCACGTGGGGCGTGCCGGTGGGCTGGCACAGCCCCAGGGGCCCCAGGAGGGCAAGAGAGACCCACATTCTGAGATTGGCTTGAGAGGCAAGATTAACGTAAGAGACAGCTAGGTTGTATGGCACTGACCCTAAGAGGCAGAGATTTGTGTGGACTGGGGAATCAGGGAAGGCTCCTTGGCAGTGGGCCTGAAGGACAAGTGAGATTTGGACCCATGGGGAAGAGAGGGAAGACATTCCAGTTTGGAAGAATAAAAGCAAAGACACACTCTCCTCGCCCTTGTCCTGCCCCAAGTATAAATTCATAGAACCCTCACATTTTCACAACTGAGGACTGAAGAAAAGCAAGAGGTGAAGGGGCCTACCCAGTGTTACACAGGTAGTGGAGAGGTGTTCTGCTCAATGGTTAGGTTCATGTTGGGGCGCCGGATTTACAGCTGATAGGAATGTGAGGACAAGCTGATGCCATTTCAAACATTTCCAAGTGATACTGAGAGAGATGTTAAAGGTGCAAAATGAGGGTGCTGAATGACCTCACAAAGTGGGAATGGTGGGCCCATTTTCATATGAAATTCAAAACAAGTTCATGACCAAAGGACATAATACAAAATGACAACATAATCATTACACTCCCCTCTCCCCTAGAAGTAACAATCATTATAATCCTCCCTCTCTCCACCATGAAAGGATGAGATAAAGGCTCAGCAGCAGCCCCCGTGAAACACATGGTCACCACCGTGAAGAGGTGTTACTAAGGCGATCTGGTCCGACTCAGAGAAGGAAAGAGACAACTCTGCCCTTAGCCTGATCAGGCCCACAGGAAGGAAGCACACTGGGGGCAGCCTTTGAGAGTGTGGCAATGCGAGAGAACCTTCTTTAGGAGGGGACTCCCTGTTGCCGACCTTGAACAAGCAAGGATGGGACATTCGTTTACTGGGGCTGTTGCAGAGGGGATGTGCCCAGGAGGTAGAGACTGCTTGGACTACTCTTTTAGAGGTTGGGCCACCCTGGTTGAGAACCACAGCACCTTGTATTCCTAAACTGCTTGAATGAGCGGGTGCACGTTAGGACAGACGAAGTCAGGCCTCATTGGAGCAGACTGCCTTTGGGAGTGGTAGAAGGTACAATGGGAAGGGGAATGCTCTGGAGGAGGTTTGTCATGGCAGGTGGGCCAGCACGAGACCATCCAGATTCTCCAAGGCTCCAGAGATGACTTGGCTGGGAGCATCCCTCTGATGTGGTGCGGGGACTCCTACCTTAACAGGACCTGGCTGGGCATCTGCGGGAGGCAGAATAAATGGTTTATTAACTTAAGAGAGCGAGAGACTCACCTGGGGGGTTCCACAAAACCACTTCATAAGACTTGTACCTGGATTCTTGAGCCAACCCTCAGAAAACTTATCTAGATCTGGAGTAGGGCTCTGGAAGCTGCACTTTCAATAAGCTTCCTGGGCAGTCCCACCACAGTGGTCCATGGATAGAGTGACCAAATTATTGTGTATTCTCGGTTGCTTTTGGGAGTCAAAGTGGGCAATGTGAAAACCTGCAGCAGGCATACGTATAAACAGGGAATATTCAAGGCAAACAGAGGGGTAGAGTTATTCTATGCATGAATCAGATTTGAGAAAAGCTAGCCTGGTGGTTAAAGAACACAACCCTTGGGAGAGACAGACAGAGCCGATTCTGTCCTACTTACTTGTGTGATTTTGACCAAGTTCTTTTATCCTTCTGACTGTTTCTTCATATGGAAAACAGCTGTGGCTGTACATTTAGCACAATATTCTCTTTTGGCCAAGGTTGCTCTGGGTCCATTTGTGTTCTCTGCAACTTAATCCTTTCCGGTGTGCAAGCATTTTTAAGTTGTTTGGTGAAGTATTACATTTGACTTTCAACTGTTCATTACTTTGGGCAAAGCTTATATAATGCTGCAGAGACTAGAACCTATGCAGAGATAGTGAGAGGATGTGATAAGCTTATTCTGCCGGTTTATCAAAAAGTTGAACCTTTTCTCCTCTTCCTCCGCCTGCCACCAAGAGATGAGAAAGAAGGCAGAGCCTGGAAATGCACACCGAGCAATACTTCTGTGTCAGTTTGCCTTTTATTCCTCTGCCAGTACTTCCCAGAGAGATTTCACCAAAAGTGCCTAAGCTTGCCATGGCCATTGTTGTGAAGAACATTTCTCTCTATTGCTAGTCACATCCCCTTTTCCTTCTCCTGGGCGCTTAATGGATGTTTGGGGGCAGGAAATATAATTTAAACTAAAACATCAAAAAAAAAAAAAAAAGAAAGATGAGCTCAAGTAGGTGTTATTGTGGTCCAGATAAGGTTTGGTTCATTCATTCCCTCGATTAGCATTTATCCCCCTTTGTGCCAGGCATGCGGGGAGAGAGAGAAATGTCTTCAAAGAGTCTGTGGTTGTATGGGGGAGGGAGCTGTGGAAATCTGTCATTTAGAAACAGCATGGAAGTGCTAGGGAAAAATTGTTTTGTTCATTTATCTCTCACTCATCCGTTCACCCATAGCAACTACGAAGGGTTTCACGCGGAGGAACTGGATGCCCTGAACTTGGCATTCTCGTGGGGGGAACAACAATGTAAAGCACCAGCAGTGGTCAGTCACCAGTAGTGATTTCAAGCCAGAAGGAACCACTCAGCAATGGAGAGAGGCACAGGGTGAGCAGTGACTTGCAGAAAGGAGGGGTTATTCATTCCAACTGCTGAGTTCAAGTTCATCTGGGTGGTTGTGTGGTTCGTGCTTACTGCATCTGTTTTTGGAACGTGACTCCACCGTCCAAGAAGGGTGAAGATGATCACCCTTCTTTCCTCCTGCTGTGCCCCGGGGTCACCCAGCGAGTGTCTGCAGGGATGATCTGCTCTGTACTGGCTTTTCAGTCCCACTCCCGGGAGAAGAGAGACGAAGCTGTGTCTCCACCGCAGCTTGGCCTGATTCAGTCACTGGGTGAAAAGGTGGGAAGAAGGTCAAGTTCATGGGACCTGATACACTGCAGAGTCATTTAGTCCTGAAGTACCAGTTCTGGTTGCTGGTGAGTTGCTTAATCCAGGGACCTGAATGTAATTCCTCCAGAGCCACTGAGACATCACTTCCAGGCCCATGGCGGGATGTAGGGGTGCTGACTTTTCTCAGTGCTAAGGAGCAGCCATCTTCCACTGAGAGAGGACTCTGTGTCAGCAGGAGCAGAACCACACCAGGCACCGAAGAAGGTTCTGCATCCTAACATCTCCCAAAACAGTGATAGATAAGCGGGTAGAAGATGCGATAGGGCATTCACAATAGAACAGAAGCTTATCCCCAATAAATATGGAAAGATGTTCAACTTCACTACCTAACAAAGAAACGCAAGTTATAAATCTATTTCTTTTTTGCTCATCTAAAATTGGTAGAAAGTTTTAAGAATGCACAAAATTTGCTGCTAAGGATGTAAGGAAAAGGCCGTTTTCGTCTGTTGCTGCTGATGGGGATGGAAATTGGTGCGGACCTTCTGGAGGGTAATTTGGCAATTTGTGTATCAACAGCCTTAAAATGTTCATACACTTTGAGCCAGTAGTTTTGCTTTTAGCATCTTATCCTAAGGTGAAAGTTAAATTTATGTACAAGACTTATGTTCAAGAATATTCATCTCAGCCAGTAGTGTAATAGAAAAAATATTAGAAGCTACCTAAAAATCCCACAATAGGGGGTTGGTTAAATAACGGATGGCCCAACTTAAGAATGGAAAATAAAGACGCAGACGTAGAAAATGGACTTGAGGACACGGGGAAGGGGAAGGGGAAGCTGGGACGAAGTGAGAGAGTGGCATGGACTTATATATACTACCAAATGTAAAATAGCTAGCTAGTGGGAAGCAGCCGCGAAGCACAGGGAGATCAGCTCGGTGCTTTGTGACCACCTAGAGGGTTGGGATAGGGAGGGTGGGAGGAAGACGCAAGAGGGAGGAGATAGGGCGATATATGCGTGTGTATAGCTGATTCACTTTGTTATAAAGCAGAAACTAACACACCATTGTAAAGCAATTATACTCCAATAAAGACGTTTTTTTAAAAAAAAGGATGGAAAACAGTTCATTAAAAATGATTTTCTCCAAGAATATTTAATGGTGGGAAGATGTCGTGTAAAAGCAGGGCACAAAATACTAGATGGAGTATTTCATTTTGTTAAAATTTTAATAATACAAGTGCAGAAAAAGTGATTAACGTAACAGTACTGATTTGACTACGGGACATTTTTTTCTTTAAATTTTTCTGTATTTGGTGTTATAAAGCATCATATATCCTCTCTGAGTCTCAGTTTATGTTCTGTGAAGTGGGACTCATCACATCTACACTGCAGTGCGCTCGGGCAGAGCAGCACAATATTTGAAAGTGCCCTTGACAATGACCAGCCCATTGTAATACTCCAGGAATGGTTATACGATCATTGCCAATGACACACCCATAGTCCGGATATTATCCGTAACGATTACTAAGGTTGTTTATCTCCCTCCAGTTTTACTAAGACAGAAAAAGGATTAATTGAAGACTCTTAAGTCATTTTTACTGAGGTTCTTTGTTTTACTTTTTTTTCAAAATACGAATTGTAGGGCTTCCCTGCTGGCGCAGTGGTTGAGAATCTGCCTGCTAATGCACGGAACACGGGCTCGAGCCCTGCTCTGGGAAGATCCCACATGCCGTGGAGCAACTGGGCCCGTGAGCCACGACTACTGAGCCTGCGCGTCTGGAGCCTGTGCTCCGCAACAAGAGAGGCCGCGATAGTGAGCGGCCCGCGCACCGCAATGAAGAGTGGCCCCCGCTCCCCACAACTAGAGAAAGCCCTCACACAGAAATGAAGACCCAACACAGCTCAAAATAAATAAATAAATAAATAAATTTATTAAAAAGAAAAATACTAATTGTAAAGTCTGCAGTGGGTATATAGGTGTTCAACTGTTTTCCAGATTTTACGTTTTTGGTTTCGTTTTTAAATTTTGTATTTATTATTTATTTACTACTTTTCTTTTTGGCTGTGTTGGGTCTTCGTTTCTGCGCGAGGGCTTTCTCCAGTTGCGGCAAGCGGGGGCCACTCTTCATCGCGGCGCGCGGGCCTCTCACTATCGCGGCCTCTCTTGTTGCGGAGCAGAGGCTCCAGACGCTCAGGCTCAGTAGTTGTGGCTCACGGGCCCAGTTGCTCCGCGGCATGTGGGATCTTCCCAGACCAGGGCTCAAACCCGTGTCCCCTGCATTGGCAGGCGGATTCTCAACCACTGCACCACCAGGGAAGCCCCCCCACCCCGATAGTTTTAAAACCAGCCTCAGTCATGCTTGCTTCAAGACTTATCCTGGCATCATGGACCACTGGATACTTTGGCTAGGTGTTAAACTCTCTTGTCCTTTGCCCGAGTCCCATCGTGGTGACTTAGTTGCCATCTAGGGCACTCTTGGCATGAGTCCTAGACATGAATCCAGCTCAATGGCTTGGGCCCTGCTCCCTGCTGGCTGACTGTCCTAATGCCCAGTGCCTCCTTTCTGCTTGGACTTCTGAGGGCCGCAGCCCCAGGACCCTCACTCTGTGTTCCCGGCTCTATTCAATGCCAACTGTATGTCTTTTGCTTGCTGTATGTCCCCTGCCCCAGTACCTCCTACTGGCTTTGACCTTCCTGTTTCAGGTCCTCTTATTGCGACCCTTTGTGTATAAGCCAGATCTGTTTGCCCTTCCTTCAAGGGGAGCTATTTCCCTGGTGTTTCCCTAGATGCTTATGATGAGACCCCTGCCAGAACTACACCAATCAGACCCTCCATGTACACACTTGGGTCTGAACCCTTTCAGCGAGAGCAGGTTGGAAACCCATATAGACATAAATATACAATGTGTACAAATCAAGTATTTTAAAGATTGTAAAGAATTCTTGTGAACGTATTAGGTTAGGGAAGTCAAGCAGGATCATCATATGATGGCATAATCATGCACATGTACATAAAATTTTCTATTTTTATATGATGCCATTTTAATAGATGTGCCCATCTTTTCAAAGTTCTAATCTGTGGCAGTGGGCAGTAGGGGGACGGGGTGGGTCACAGCAGGAAGAGGCATTCGCTGCCTTAGGCACTTAAACCATTGCTCTCTCTTCAGAATGGCTCAGCCAGCAGGATTCTGTGGGGTCTACCTCCTGGCACCGTGCTCCAATCGCCGGATTTTGGGTCTGGGGCAACCCAGGTCTTCGTGCGACTTTTCCGGAGAGTGCTTTCTCTTGGGAGCACGTCTGGGGACTGGCTTCTCTGCTTCCACCTTTGCTGGCGTGGCCAAAGGAACTGCTGCTGCAAAGAAAATCAGAACTGATCAGTCACTTCTGCTGTACACAGCCTCCTGCCAGAATTTCCCTCTCTCATGTCTCTCCCAGTTTCTGGCTGAAGACCTTTCATCTACTTGACATCCAGAACACAGCCTTGGCCCATCACCTCTATGAGCCCCTAGAGACGGGACACTGGCTGCAAAAGCAATTCCTAGAGCCTACGGCTGCAGCACATGAGGAAGTCTCTTCACCGTTCCCAGGGAAAACAGGAGAACCCGAAAGTCATTGCAATCATGAGCCTCTCCATCTCTCCCTTCCACAACAGAGAGAACATTTCTTGCAGTCTGTCACTTCTGAGGCTTTAATGGAAATGTCTTTCAAGTTTTGGAAAAAACTAATCTAATATAAATTGGTTAAGGACCCCTCCCACCTTGGCAACCCCTCTTGGGCCCCATTTATACTGCCTGTTTCAATCACACTGAACTCTAGCCCTCTGATACTTTTATGTAGATTAGAACAAGGCCAAATACTGAGGCAGAGTGATCAGGAGACTGAGAACCGCGTTCTGGGTACCAAGTCTAGGCTCACATCAACCCAGCCTCCTGGGACACCATCTCCTCAGCCCTCCAGTCTCATTAGCACGTCAACACCCCTCTTGGTTCTTCCGGTCTTCCCATCAATATGGCACCACCCTCTCCCCTAGAAGTAAAAATCAGTATAATCCTCTCTCTCTCCACCATGAAAGGATGAGATAAAGGCTCAGCAGCAGCCCCCGTGAAACACATGGTCAACACTGTGAAGAGGTGTTACTAAGGCGATTTGGTCCGACTCAGAGAAGGAAAGAGACAACTCTGCCCTTAGCCTGATCAGGCCCACAGGA
This sequence comes from Balaenoptera borealis, assembly GCF_965194805.1. Classification (NCBI taxonomy): domain Eukaryota; kingdom Metazoa; phylum Chordata; class Mammalia; order Artiodactyla; family Balaenopteridae; genus Balaenoptera; species Balaenoptera borealis. Next base: position 1,260,048 of record NC_138880.1, read on the forward strand.
AGGAAGCACACTGGGGGCAGCTTTTGAGAGTGTGGCAATGCGAGAGAACCTTCTTTAGGAGGGGAATCCCTGTTGCCGACCTTGAACAAGCAAGGATGGGACATTCGTTTACTGGGGCTGTTACAGAGGGGATGTGCCCAGAGGTTGGGCCACCCTGCTTGAGAATCAAAGCACCTTCTAGTCCGAAATGGTTTGAATGCTCCAATCGCCGGATTTTGGGTCTGGGGCAACCCAGATCTTTGTGCGACTTTTCCGGAGAGTGCTTTCTCTTGGGAGCACGTCTGGGGACTGGCTTCTCTGCTTCCACCTTTGCTGGCGTGGCCAGAGGAACATCCCCGTAGGCCCGGTAGCCACCAACCAGGCAGTATGTCTCCCCATGCCAGCCCAACTGCGTTTCTCCACACCCTCGGTAGAGGACATGGTAGTGACCAGGGGTAGGGGGAGAAACGGGAGCCACTGCTGCTGCAAAGAAAATCAGAACTGATCAGTCACTTCTGCTGTACACAGCCTCCTGCCAGAATTTCCCTCCTTCATGTCTCTCCCAGCTTCTGGCTGAAGATCTTTCATCTACTTGACATCCAGAACACAGCCTTGGCCCATCACCTCTATGAGTCCCTAGAGAAGGGGCACTGGCTGCAAAAGCAATTCCTAGAGCCTACGGCTGCAGCACATGAGGAAGTCTCTTCACCGTTCCCAGGGAAAACAGGAGAACCCGAAAGTCATTGCAGTCATGAGCCTCTCCATCTCTCCCTTCCACAACAGAGAGAACATTTCTTGCAGTCTGTCACTTCTGAGGCTTTAATGGAAATGTCTTTCAAGTTTTGGAAAAAACTAATCTAATATAAATTGGTTAAGGACCCCTCCCACCTTGGCAACCCCTCTTGGGCCCCATTTATACTGCCTGTTTCAACCACACTGAACTCTAGCCCTCTGATACTTTTATGTAGATTAGAACAAGGCCAAATACTGAGGCAGAGTGATCAGGAGACTGAGAACCGCGTTCTGGGTACCAAGTCTAGGCTCACATCAACCCAGCCTCCTGGGACACCATCTCCTCAGCCCTCCAGTCTCATTAGCACTTCAACACCCGTCTTGGTTCTTCCGGTCTTCCCATCAATATGGCACCACCCTCTCCCCTAGTACTCAGCAGCTCAGGATGGGATGTGTCTGAGGGCACCGATGTAGATGTCTACATGACAGCACAGAGGTGCCTGGGTTTGAAGGTGTGTTTCAAGAGTGGCCCTCTTCCTCAAACTGCTCCATTTACCATTTGCCAACAAAAATGCCCTTGTCTTTTGCTAAGAGGCCAGTCAGGAAAGGGTCTGAATGGAAGCATCCTGTAGCCCAAAGGGGAAGCTACATTTACAAAGATCAGGACCATCCTGCACACTTGTCCAGGGAGGACCTTTCACTTGTCCTCAGCAGTGAGCACTGTGGGTCCCTGAAGGTGTCCCAGGTCACTGGTATTACTTACAGCTGGGAACGCGCTCAGGTATACGTAGTGGGCAAGCCCCACAGGAACATGAGGCAGCCAGGTGAGGTGGTGTGTACACCATGGCTCCTGTAGAGATGCCCGGTCTCGGTGCACCTGCCGCACTGCCCACCCACGGAACAGAACACAGGTTCGAGTAAAGATAGAGGATCCGGTCACACATTCTCCCTCAGACAACCAAAGAGGTTGGAGAACTTCTGGTGGAGAACTGTCAGGGAAGTTTCTCTGAGGGCAGCACGTTGGCAGTTACGCTGCCATGGCAACTGGGAGAAGGCCGGTGAGGTCATCACTACCCAGTGAGGTCATAATAAGGAACCTGTGACTTGGGGGTCAGGCTTCAGGAGGAGGGGCAGTTTTGTGGAGGAGAGCAGGGGGAGGGCAGAGGTACTCTGCCTGGCCCCTCACACCTGGGCCTCCCCACCCATGCCCTAGTCTAGCAGACATCCCACGTGGGGCGTGCCGGTGGGCTGGCACAGCCCCAGGGGCCCCAGGAGGGCAAGAGAGACCCACATTCTGAGATTGGCTTGAGAGGCAAGATTAACGTAAGAGACAGCTAGGTTGTATGGCACTGACCCTAAGAGGCAGAGATTTGTGTGGACTGGGGAATCAGGGAAGGCTCCTTGGCAGTGGGCCTGAAGGACAAGTGAGATTTGGACCCATGGGGAAGAGAGGGAAGACATTCCAGTTTGGAAGAATAAAAGCAAAGACACACTCTCCTCGCCCTTGTCCTGCCCCAAGTATAAATTCATAGAACCCTCACATTTTCACAACTGAGGACTGAAGAAAAGCAAGACGTGAAGGGGCCTACCCAGTGTTACACAGGTAGTGGAGAGGTGTTCTGCTCAATGGTTAGGTTCATGTTGGGGCGCCGGATTTACAGCTGATAGGAATGTGAGGACAAGCTGATGCCATTTCAAACATTTCCAAGTGATACTGAGAGAGATGTTAAAGGTGCAAAATGAGGGTGCTGAATGACCTCACAAAGTGGGAATGGTGGGCCCATTTTCATATGAAATTCAAAACAAGTTCATGACCAAAGGACATAATACAAAATGACAACATAATCATTACACTCCCCTCTCCCCTAGAAGTAACAATCATTATAATCCTCCCTCTCTCCACCATGAAAGGATGAGATAAAGGCTCAGCAGCAGCCCCCGTGAAACACATGGTCACCACCGTGAAGAGGTGTTACTAAGGCGATCTGGTCCGACTCAGAGAAGGAAAGAGACAACTCTGCCCTTAGCCTGATCAGGCCCACAGGAAGGAAGCACACTGGGGGCAGCCTTTGAGAGTGTGGCAATGCGAGAGAACCTTCTTTAGGAGGGGACTCCCTGTTGCCGACCTTGAACAAGCAAGGATGGGACATTCGTTTACTGGGGCTGTTGCAGAGGGGATGTGCCCAGGAGGTAGAGACTGCTTGGACTACTCTTTTAGAGGTTGGGCCACCCTGGTTGAGAACCACAGCACCTTGTATTCCTAAACTGCTTGAATGAGCGGGTGCACGTTAGGACAGACGAAGTCAGGCCTCATTGGAGCAGACTGCCTTTGGGAGTGGTAGAAGGTACAATGGGAAGGGGAATGCTCTGGAGGAGGTTTGTCATGGCAGGTGGGCCAGCACGAGACCATCCAGATTCTCCAAGGCTCCAGAGATGACTTGGCTGGGAGCATCCCTCTGATGTGGTGCGGGGACTCCTACCTTAACAGGACCTGGCTGGGCATCTGCGGGAGGCAGAATAAATGGTTTATTAACTTAAGAGAGCGAGAGACTCACCTGGGGGGTTCCACAAAACCACTTCATAAGACTTGTACCTGGATTCTTGAGCCAACCCTCAGAAAACTTATCTAGATCTGGAGTAGGGCTCTGGAAGCTGCACTTTCAATAAGCTTCCTGGGCAGTCCCACCACAGTGGTCCATGGATAGAGTGACCAAATTATTGTGTATTCTCGGTTGCTTTTGGGAGTCAAAGTGGGCAATGTGAAAACCTGCAGCAGGCATACGTATAAACAGGGAATATTCAAGGCAAACAGAGGGGTAGAGTTATTCTATGCATGAATCAGATTTGAGAAAAGCTAGCCTGGTGGTTAAAGAACACAACCCTTGGGAGAGACAGACAGAGCCGATTCTGTCCTACTTACTTGTGTGATTTTGACCAAGTTCTTTTATCCTTCTGACTGTTTCTTCATATGGAAAACAGCTGTGGCTGTACATTTAGCACAATATTCTCTTTTGGCCAAGGTTGCTCTGGGTCCATTTGTGTTCTCTGCAACTTAATCCTTTCCGGTGTGCAAGCATTTTTAAGTTGTTTGGTGAAGTATTACATTTGACTTTCAACTGTTCATTACTTTGGGCAAAGCTTATATAATGCTGCAGAGACTAGAACCTATGCAGAGATAGTGAGAGGATGTGATAAGCTTATTCTGCCGGTTTATCAAAAAGTTGAACCTTTTCTCCTCTTCCTCCGCCTGCCACCAAGAGATGAGAAAGAAGGCAGAGCCTGGAAATGCACACCGAGCAATACTTCTGTGTCAGTTTGCCTTTTATTCCTCTGCCAGTACTTCCCAGAGAGATTTCACCAAAAGTGCCTAAGCTTGCCATGGCCATTGTTGTGAAGAACATTTCTCTCTATTGCTAGTCACATCCCCTTTTCCTTCTCCTGGGCGCTTAATGGATGTTTGGGGGCAGGAAATATAATTTAAACTAAAACATCAAAAAAAAAAAAAAAAAGAAAGATGAGCTCAAGTAGGTGTTATTGTGGTCCAGATAAGGTTTGGTTCATTCATTCCCTCGATTAGCATTTATCCCCCTTTGTGCCAGGCATGCGGGGAGAGAGAGAAATGTCTTCAAAGAGTCTGTGGTTGTATGGGGGAGGGAGCTGTGGAAATCTGTCATTTAGAAACAGCATGGAAGTGCTAGGGAAAAATTGTTTTGTTCATTTATCTCTCACTCATCCGTTCACCCATAGCAACTACGAAGGGTTTCACGCGGAGGAACTGGATGCCCTGAACTTGGCATTCTCGTGGGGGGAACAACAATGTAAAGCACCGGCAGTGGTCAGTCACCCGTAGTGATTTCAAGCCAGAAGGAACCACTCAGCAATGGAGAGAGGCACAGGGTGAGCAGTGACTTGCAGAAAGGAGGGGTTATTCATTCCAACTGCTGAGTTCAAGTTCATCTGGGTGGTTGTGTGGTTCGTGCTTACTGCATCTGTTTTTGGAACGTGACTCCACCGTCCAAGAAGGGTGAAGATGATCACCCTTCTTTCCTCCTGCTGTGCCCCGGGGTCACCCAGCGAGTGTCTGCAGGGATGATCTGCTCTGTACTGGCTTTTCAGTCCCACTCCCGGGAGAAGAGAGACGAAGCTGTGTCTCCACCGCAGCTTGGCCTGATTCAGTCACTGGGTGAAAAGGTGGGAAGAAGGTCAAGTTCATGGGACCTGATACACTGCAGAGTCATTTAGTCCTGAAGTACCAGTTCTGGTTGCTGGTGAGTTGCTTAATCCAGGGACCTGAATGTAATTCCTCCAGAGCCACTGAGACATCACTTCCAGGCCCATGGCGGGATGTAGGGGTGCTGACTTTTCTCAGTGCTAAGGAGCAGCCATCTTCCACTGAGAGAGGACTCTGTGTCAGCAGGAGCAGAACCACACCAGGCACCGAAGAAGGTTCTGCATCCTAACATCTCCCAAAACAGTGATAGATAAGCGGGTAGAAGATGCGATAGGGCATTCACAATAGAACAGAAGCTTATCCCCAATAAATATGGAAAGATGTTCAACTTCACTACCTAACAAAGAAACGCAAGTTATAAATCTATTTCTTTTTTGCTCATCTAAAATTGGTAGAAAGTTTTAAGAATGCACAAAATTTGCTGCTAAGGATGTAAGGAAAAGGCCGTTTTCGTCTGTTGCTGCTGATGGGGATGGAAATTGGTGCGGACCTTCTGGAGGGTAATTTGGCAATTTGTGTATCAACAGCCTTAAAATGTTCATACACTTTGAGCCAGTAGTTTTGCTTTTAGCATCTTATCCTAAGGTGAAAGTTAAATTTATGTACAAGACTTATGTTCAAGAATATTCATCTCAGCCAGTAGTGTAATAGAAAAAATATTAGAAGCTACCTAAAAATCCCACAATAGGGGGTTGGTTAAATAACGGATGGCCCAACTTAAGAATGGAAAATAAAGACGCAGACGTAGAAAATGGACTTGAGGACACGGGGAAGGGGAAGGGGAAGCTGGGACGAAGTGAGAGAGTGGCATGGACTTATATATACTACCAAATGTAAAATAGCTAGCTAGTGGGAAGCAGCCGCGAAGCACAGGGAGATCAGCTCGGTGCTTTGTGACCACCTAGAGGGTTGGGATAGGGAGGGTGGGAGGAAGACGCAAGAGGGAGGAGATAGGGCGATATATGCGTGTGTATAGCTGATTCACTTTGTTATAAAGCAGAAACTAACACACCATTGTAAAGCAATTATACTCCAATAAAGACGTTTTTTTAAAAAAAAGGATGGAAAACAGTTCATTAAAAATGATTTTCTCCAAGAATATTTAATGGTGGGAAGATGTCGTGTAAAAGCAGGGCACAAAATACTAGATGGAGTATTTCATTTTGTTAAAATTTTAATAATACAAGTGCAGAAAAAGTGATTAAAGTAACAGTACTGATTTGACTACGGGACATTTTTTTCTTTAAATTTTTCTGTATTTGGTGTTATAAAGCATCATATATCCTCTCTGAGTCTCAGTTTATGTTCTGTGAAGTGGGACTCATCACATCTACACTGCAGTGCGCTCGGGCAGAGCAGCACAATATTTGAAAGTGCCCTTGACAATGACCAGCCCATTGTAATACTCCAGGAATGGTTATACGATCATTGCCAATGACACACCCATAGTCCGGATATTATCCGTAACGATTACTAAGGTTGTTTATCTCCCTCCAGTTTTACTAAGACAGAAAAAGGATTAAGTGAAGACTCTTAAGTCATTTTTACTGAGGTTCTTTGTTTTACTTTTTTTTCAAAATACGAATTGTAGGGCTTCCCTGCTGGCGCAGTGGTTGAGAATCTGCCTGCTAATGCACGGAACACGGGCTCGAGCCCTGCTCTGGGAAGATCCCACATGCCGTGGAGCAACTGGGCCCGTGAGCCACGACTACTGAGCCTGCGCGTCTGGAGCCTGTGCTCCGCAACAAGAGAGGCCGCGATAGTGAGCGGCCCGCGCACCGCAATGAAGAGTGGCCCCCGCTCCCCACAACTAGAGAAAGCCCTCACACAGAAATGAAGACCCAACACAGCTCAAAATAAATAAATAAATAAATAAATTTATTAAAAAGAAAAATACTAATTGTAAAGTCTGCAGTGGGTATATAGGTGTTCAACTGTTTTCCAGATTTTACGTTTTTGGTTTCGTTTTTAAATTTTGTATTTATTATTTATTTACTACTTTTCTTTTTGGCTGTGTTGGGTCTTCGTTTCTGCGCGAGGGCTTTCTCCAGTTGCGGCAAGCGGGGGCCACTCTTCATCGCGGCGCGCGGGCCTCTCACTATCGCGGCCTCTCTTGTTGCGGAGCAGAGGCTCCAGACGCTCAGGCTCAGTAGTTGTGGCTCACGGGCCCAGTTGCTCCGCGGCATGTGGGATCTTCCCAGACCAGGGCTCAAACCCGTGTCCCCTGCATTGGCAGGCGGATTCTCAACCACTGCACCACCAGGGAAGCCCCCCCACCCCGATAGTTTTAAAACCAGCCTCAGTCATGCTTGCTTCAAGACTTATCCTGGCATCATGGACCACTGGATACTTTGGCTAGGTGTTAAACTCTCTTGTCCTTTGCCCGAGTCCCATCGTGGTGACTTAGTTGCCATCTAGGGCACTCTTGGCATGAGTCCTAGACATGAATCCAGCTCAATGGCTTGGGCCCTGCTCCCTGCTGGCTGACTGTCCTAATGCCCAGTGCCTCCTTTCTGCTTGGACTTCTGAGGGCCGCAGCCCCAGGACCCTCACTCTGTGTTCCCGGCTCTATTCAATGCCAACTGTATGTCTTTTGCTTGCTGTATGTCCCCTGCCCCAGTACCTCCTACTGGCTTTGACCTTCCTGTTTCAGGTCCTCTTATTGCGACCCTTTGTGTATAAGCCAGATCTGTTTGCCCTTCCTTCAAGGGGAGCTATTTCCCTGGTGTTTCCCTAGATGCTTATGATGAGACCCCTGCCAGAACTACACCAATCAGACCCTCCATGTACACACTTGGGTCTGAACCCTTTCAGCGAGAGCAGGTTGGAAACCCATATAGACATAAATATACAATGTGTACAAATCAAGTATTTTAAAGATTGTAAAGAATTCTTGTGAACGTATTAGGTTAGGGAAGTCAAGCAGGATCATCATATGATGGCATAATCATGCACATGTACATAAAATTTTCTATTTTTATATGATGCCATTTTAATAGATGTGCCCATCTTTTCAAAGTTCTAATCTGTGGCAGTGGGCAGTAGGGGGACGGGGTGGGTCACAGCAGGAAGAGGCATTCGCTGCCTTAGGCACTTAAACCATTGCTCTCTCTTCAGAATGGCTCAGCCAGCAGGATTCTGTGGGGTCTACCTCCTGGCACCGTGCTCCAATCGCCGGATTTTGGGTCTGGGGCAACCCAGGTCTTCGTGCGACTTTTCCGGAGAGTGCTTTCTCTTGGGAGCACGTCTGGGGACTGGCTTCTCTGCTTCCACCTTTGCTGGCGTGGCCAAAGGAACTGCTGCTGCAAAGAAAATCAGAACTGATCAGTCACTTCTGCTGTACACAGCCTCCTGCCAGAATTTCCCTCTCTCATGTCTCTCCCAGTTTCTGGCTGAAGACCTTTCATCTACTTGACATCCAGAACACAGCCTTGGCCCATCACCTCTATGAGCCCCTAGAGACGGGACACTGGCTGCAAAAGCAATTCCTAGAGCCTACGGCTGCAGCACATGAGGAAGTCTCTTCACCGTTCCCAGGGAAAACAGGAGAACCCGAAAGTCATTGCAATCATGAGCCTCTCCATCTCTCCCTTCCACAACAGAGAGAACATTTCTTGCAGTCTGTCACTTCTGAGGCTTTAATGGAAATGTCTTTCAAGTTTTGGAAAAAACTAATCTAATATAAATTGGTTAAGGACCCCTCCCACCTTGGCAACCCCTCTTGGGCCCCATTTATACTGCCTGTTTCAATCACACTGAACTCTAGCCCTCTGATACTTTTATGTAGATTAGAACAAGGCCAAATACTGAGGCAGAGTGATCAGGAGACTGAGAACCGCGTTCTGGGTACCAAGTCTAGGCTCACATCAACCCAGCCTCCTGGGACACCATCTCCTCAGCCCTCCAGTCTCATTAGCACGTCAACACCCCTCTTGGTTCTTCCGGTCTTCCCATCAATATGGCACCACCCTCTCCCCTAGAAGTAAAAATCAGTATAATCCTCTCTCTCTCCACCATGAAAGGATGAGATAAAGGCTCAGCAGCAGCCCCCGTGAAACACATGGTCAACACTGTGAAGAGGTGTTACTAAGGCGATTTGGTCCGACTCAGAGAAGGAAAGAGACAACTCTGCCCTTAGCCTGATCAGGCCCACAGGAAGGAAGCACACTGGGGGCAGCTTTTGAGAGTGTGGCAATGCGAGAGAACCTTCTTTAGGAGGGGAATCCCTGTTGCCGACCTTGAACAAGCAAGGATGGGACATTCGTTTACTGGGGCTGTTACAGAGGGGATGTGCCCAGAGGTTGGGCCACCCTGCTTGAGAATCAAAGCACCTTCTAGTCCGAAATGGTTTGAATGCTCCAATCGCCGGATTTTGGGTCTGGGGCAACCCAGATCTTTGTGCGACTTTTCCGGAGAGTGCTTTCTCTTGGGAGCACGTCTGGGGACTGGCTTCTCTGCTTCCACCTTTGCTGGCGTGGCCAGAGGAACATCCCCGTAGGCCCGGTAGCCACCAACCAGGCAGTATGTCTCCCCATGCCAGCCCAACTGCGTTTCTCCACACCCTCGGTAGAGGACATGGTAGTGACCAGGGGTAGGGGGAGAAACGGGAGCCACTGCTGCTGCAAAGAAAATCAGAACTGATCAGTCACTTCTGCTGTACACAGCCTCCTGCCAGAATTTCCCTCCTTCATGTCTCTCCCAGCTTCTGGCTGAAGATCTTTCATCTACTTGACATCCAGAACACAGCCTTGGCCCATCACCTCTATGAGTCCCTAGAGAAGGGGCACTGGCTGCAAAAGCAATTCCTAGAGCCTACGGCTGCAGCACATGAGGAAGTCTCTTCACCGTTCCCAGGGAAAACAGGAGAACCCGAAAGTCATTGCAGTCATGAGCCTCTCCATCTCTCCCTTCCACAACAGAGAGAACATTTCTTGCAGTCTGTCACTTCTGAGGCTTTAATGGAAATGTCTTTCAAGTTTTGGAAAAAACTAATCTAATATAAATTGGTTAAGGACCCCTCCCACCTTGGCAACCCCTCTTGGGCCCCATTTATACTGCCTGTTTCAACCACACTGAACTCTAGCCCTCTGATACTTTTATGTAGATTAGAACAAGGCCAAATACTGAGGCAGAGTGATCAGGAGACTGAGAACCGCGTTCTGGGTACCAAGTCTAGGCTCACATCAACCCAGCCTCCTGGGACACCATCTCCTCAGCCCTCCAGTCTCATTAGCACTTCAACACCCGTCTTGGTTCTTCCGGTCTTCCCATCAATATGGCACCACCCTCTCCCCTAGTACTCAGCAGCTCAGGATGGGATGTGTCTGAGGGCACCGATGTAGATGTCTACATGACAGCACAGAGGTGCCTGGGTTTGAAGGTGTGTTTCAAGAGTGGCCCTCTTCCTCAAACTGCTCCATTTACCATTTGCCAACAAAAATGCCCTTGTCTTTTGCTAAGAGGCCAGTCAGGAAAGGGTCTGAATGGAAGCATCCTGTAGCCCAAAGGGGAAGCTACATTTACAAAGATCAGGACCATCCTGCACACTTGTCCAGGGAGGACCTTTCACTTGTCCTCAGCAGTGAGCACTGTGGGTCCCTGAAGGTGTCCCAGGTCACTGGTATTACTTACAGCTGGGAACGCGCTCAGGTATACGTAGTGGGCAAGCCCCACAGGAACATGAGGCAGCCAGGTGAGGTGGTGTGTACACCATGGCTCCTGTAGAGATGCCCGGTCTCGGTGCACCTGCCGCACTGCCCACCCACGGAACAGAACACAGGTTCGAGTAAAGATAGAGGATCCGGTCACACATTCTCCCTCAGACAACCAAAGAGGTTGGAGAACTTCTGGTGGAGAACTGTCAGGGAAGTTTCTCTGAGGGCAGCACGTTGGCAGTTACGCTGCCATGGCAACTGGGAGAAGGCCGGTGAGGTCATCACTACCCAGTGAGGTCATAATAAGGAACCTGTGACTTGGGGGTCAGGCTTCAGGAGGAGGGGCAGTTTTGTGGAGGAGAGCAGGGGGAGGGCAGAGGTACTCTGCCTGGCCCCTCACACCTGGGCCTCCCCACCCATGCCCTAGTCTAGCAGACATCCCACGTGGGGCGTGCCGGTGGGCTGGCACAGCCCCAGGGGCCCCAGGAGGGCAAGAGAGACCCACATTCTGAGATTGGCTTGAGAGGCAAGATTAACGTAAGAGACAGCTAGGTTGTATGGCACTGACCCTAAGAGGCAGAGATTTGTGTGGACTGGGGAATCAGGGAAGGCTCCTTGGCAGTGGGCCTGAAGGACAAGTGAGATTTGGACCCATGGGGAAGAGAGGGAAGACATTCCAGTTTGGAAGAATAAAAGCAAAGACACACTCTCCTCGCCCTTGTCCTGCCCCAAGTATAAATTCATAGAACCCTCACATTTTCACAACTGAGGACTGAAGAAAAGCAAGACGTGAAGGGGCCTACCCAGTGTTACACAGGTAGTGGAGAGGTGTTCTGCTCAATGGTTAGGTTCATGTTGGGGCGCCGGATTTACAGCTGATAGGAATGTGAGGACAAGCTGATGCCATTTCAAACATTTCCAAGTGATACTGAGAGAGATGTTAAAGGTGCAAAATGAGGGTGCTGAATGACCTCACAAAGTGGGAATGGTGGGCCCATTTTCATATGAAATTCAAAACAAGTTCATGACCAAAGGACATAATACAAAATGACAACATAATCATTACACTCCCCTCTCCCCTAGAAGTAACAATCATTATAATCCTCCCTCTCTCCACCATGAAAGGATGAGATAAAGGCTCAGCAGCAGCCCCCGTGAAACACATGGTCACCACCGTGAAGAGGTGTTACTAAGGCGATCTGGTCCGACTCAGAGAAGGAAAGAGACAACTCTGCCCTTAGCCTGATCAGGCCCACAGGAAGGAAGCACACTGGGGGCAGCCTTTGAGAGTGTGGCAATGCGAGAGAACCTTCTTTAGGAGGGGACTCCCTGTTGCCGACCTTGAACAAGCAAGGATGGGACATTCGTTTACTGGGGCTGTTGCAGAGGGGATGTGCCCAGGAGGTAGAGACTGCTTGGACTACTCTTTTAGAGGTTGGGCCACCCTGGTTGAGAACCACAGCACCTTGTATTCCTAAACTGCTTGAATGAGCGGGTGCACGTTAGGACAGACGAAGTCAGGCCTCATTGGAGCAGACTGCCTTTGGGAGTGGTAGAAGGTACAATGGGAAGGGGAATGCTCTGGAGGAGGTTTGTCATGGCAGGTGGGCCAGCACGAGACCATCCAGATTCTCCAAGGCTCCAGAGATGACTTGGCTGGGAGCATCCCTCTGATGTGGTGCGGGGACTCCTACCTTAACAGGACCTGGCTGGGCATCTGCGGGAGGCAGAATAAATGGTTTATTAACTTAAGAGAGCGAGAGACTCACCTGGGGGGTTCCACAAAACCACTTCATAAGACTTGTACCTGGATTCTTGAGCCAACCCTCAGAAAACTTATCTAGATCTGGAGTAGGGCTCTGGAAGCTGCACTTTCAATAAGCTTCCTGGGCAGTCCCACCACAGTGGTCCATGGATAGAGTGACCAAATTATTGTGTATTCTCGGTTGCTTTTGGGAGTCAAAGTGGGCAATGTGAAAACCTGCAGCAGGCATACGTATAAACAGGGAATATTCAAGGCAAACAGAGGGGTAGAGTTATTCTATGCATGAATCAGATTTGAGAAAAGCTAGCCTGGTGGTTAAAGAACACAACCCTTGGGAGAGACAGACAGAGCCGATTCTGTCCTACTTACTTGTGTGATTTTGACCAAGTTCTTTTATCCTTCTGACTGTTTCTTCATATGGAAAACAGCTGTGGCTGTACATTTAGCACAATATTCTCTTTTGGCCAAGGTTGCTCTGGGTCCATTTGTGTTCTCTGCAACTTAATCCTTTCCGGTGTGCAAGCATTTTTAAGTTGTTTGGTGAAGTATTACATTTGACTTTCAACTGTTCATTACTTTGGGCAAAGCTTATATAATGCTGCAGAGACTAGAACCTATGCAGAGATAGTGAGAGGATGTGATAAGCTTATTCTGCCGGTTTATCAAAAAGTTGAACCTTTTCTCCTCTTCCTCCGCCTGCCACCAAGAGATGAGAAAGAAGGCAGAGCCTGGAAATGCACACCGAGCAATACTTCTGTGTCAGTTTGCCTTTTATTCCTCTGCCAGTACTTCCCAGAGAGATTTCACCAAAAGTGCCTAAGCTTGCCATGGCCATTGTTGTGAAGAACATTTCTCTCTATTGCTAGTCACATCCCCTTTTCCTTCTCCTGGGCGCTTAATGGATGTTTGGGGGCAGGAAATATAATTTAAACTAAAACATCAAAAAAAAAAAAAAAAAGAAAGATGAGCTCAAGTAGGTGTTATTGTGGTCCAGATAAGGTTTGGTTCATTCATTCCCTCGATTAGCATTTATCCCCCTTTGTGCCAGGCATGCGGGGAGAGAGAGAAATGTCTTCAAAGAGTCTGTGGTTGTATGGGGGAGGGAGCTGTGGAAATCTGTCATTTAGAAACAGCATGGAAGTGCTAGGGAAAAATTGTTTTGTTCATTTATCTCTCACTCATCCGTTCACCCATAGCAACTACGAAGGGTTTCACGCGGAGGAACTGGATGCCCTGAACTTGGCATTCTCGTGGGGGGAACAACAATGTAAAGCACCGGCAGTGGTCAGTCACCCGTAGTGATTTCAAGCCAGAAGGAACCACTCAGCAATGGAGAGAGGCACAGGGTGAGCAGTGACTTGCAGAAAGGAGGGGTTATTCATTCCAACTGCTGAGTTCAAGTTCATCTGGGTGGTTGTGTGGTTCGTGCTTACTGCATCTGTTTTTGGAACGTGACTCCACCGTCCAAGAAGGGTGAAGATGATCACCCTTCTTTCCTCCTGCTGTGCCCCGGGGTCACCCAGCGAGTGTCTGCAGGGATGATCTGCTCTGTACTGGCTTTTCAGTCCCACTCCCGGGAGAAGAGAGACGAAGCTGTGTCTCCACCGCAGCTTGGCCTGATTCAGTCACTGGGTGAAAAGGTGGGAAGAAGGTCAAGTTCATGGGACCTGATACACTGCAGAGTCATTTAGTCCTGAAGTACCAGTTCTGGTTGCTGGTGAGTTGCTTAATCCAGGGACCTGAATGTAATTCCTCCAGAGCCACTGAGACATCACTTCCAGGCCCATGGCGGGATGTAGGGGTGCTGACTTTTCTCAGTGCTAAGGAGCAGCCATCTTCCACTGAGAGAGGACTCTGTGTCAGCAGGAGCAGAACCACACCAGGCACCGAAGAAGGTTCTGCATCCTAACATCTCCCAAAACAGTGATAGATAAGCGGGTAGAAGATGCGATAGGGCATTCACAATAGAACAGAAGCTTATCCCCAATAAATATGGAAAGATGTTCAACTTCACTACCTAACAAAGAAACGCAAGTTATAAATCTATTTCTTTTTTGCTCATCTAAAATTGGTAGAAAGTTTTAAGAATGCACAAAATTTGCTGCTAAGGATGTAAGGAAAAGGCCGTTTTCGTCTGTTGCTGCTGATGGGGATGGAAATTGGTGCGGACCTTCTGGAGGGTAATTTGGCAATTTGTGTATCAACAGCCTTAAAATGTTCATACACTTTGAGCCAGTAGTTTTGCTTTTAGCATCTTATCCTAAGGTGAAAGTTAAATTTATGTACAAGACTTATGTTCAAGAATATTCATCTCAGCCAGTAGTGTAATAGAAAAAATATTAGAAGCTACCTAAAAATCCCACAATAGGGGGTTGGTTAAATAACGGATGGCCCAACTTAAGAATGGAAAATAAAGACGCAGACGTAGAAAATGGACTTGAGGACACGGGGAAGGGGAAGGGGAAGCTGGGACGAAGTGAGAGAGTGGCATGGACTTATATATACTACCAAATGTAAAATAGCTAGCTAGTGGGAAGCAGCCGCGAAGCACAGGGAGATCAGCTCGGTGCTTTGTGACCACCTAGAGGGTTGGGATAGGGAGGGTGGGAGGAAGACGCAAGAGGGAGGAGATAGGGCGATATATGCGTGTGTATAGCTGATTCACTTTGTTATAAAGCAGAAACTAACACACCATTGTAAAGCAATTATACTCCAATAAAGACGTTTTTTTAAAAAAAAGGATGGAAAACAGTTCATTAAAAATGATTTTCTCCAAGAATATTTAATGGTGGGAAGATGTCGTGTAAAAGCAGGGCACAAAATACTAGATGGAGTATTTCATTTTGTTAAAATTTTAATAATACAAGTGCAGAAAAAGTGATTAAAGTAACAGTACTGATTTGACTACGGGACATTTTTTTCTTTAAATTTTTCTGTATTTGGTGTTATAAAGCATCATATATCCTCTCTGAGTCTCAGTTTATGTTCTGTGAAGTGGGACTCATCACATCTACACTGCAGTGCGCTCGGGCAGAGCAGCACAATATTTGAAAGTGCCCTTGACAATGACCAGCCCATTGTAATACTCCAGGAATGGTTATACGATCATTGCCAATGACACACCCATAGTCCGGATATTATCCGTAACGATTACTAAGGTTGTTTATCTCCCTCCAGTTTTACTAAGACAGAAAAAGGATTAAGTGAAGACTCTTAAGTCATTTTTACTGAGGTTCTTTGTTTTACTTTTTTTTCAAAATACGAATTGTAGGGCTTCCCTGCTGGCGCAGTGGTTGAGAATCTGCCTGCTAATGCACGGAACACGGGCTCGAGCCCTGCTCTGGGAAGATCCCACATGCCGTGGAGCAACTGGGCCCGTGAGCCACGACTACTGAGCCTGCGCGTCTGGAGCCTGTGCTCCGCAACAAGAGAGGCCGCGATAGTGAGCGGCCCGCGCACCGCAATGAAGAGTGGCCCCCGCTCCCCACAACTAGAGAAAGCCCTCACACAGAAATGAAGACCCAACACAGCTCAAAATAAATAAATAAATAAATAAATTTATTAAAAAGAAAAATACTAATTGTAAAGTCTGCAGTGGGTATATAGGTGTTCAACTGTTTTCCAGATTTTACGTTTTTGGTTTCGTTTTTAAATTTTGTATTTATTATTTATTTACTACTTTTCTTTTTGGCTGTGTTGGGTCTTCGTTTCTGCGCGAGGGCTTTCTCCAGTTGCGGCAAGCGGGGGCCACTCTTCATCGCGGCGCGCGGGCCTCTCACTATCGCGGCCTCTCTTGTTGCGGAGCAGAGGCTCCAGACGCTCAGGCTCAGTAGTTGTGGCTCACGGGCCCAGTTGCTCCGCGGCATGTGGGATCTTCCCAGACCAGGGCTCAAACCCGTGTCCCCTGCATTGGCAGGCGGATTCTCAACCACTGCACCACCAGGGAAGCCCCCCCACCCCGATAGTTTTAAAACCAGCCTCAGTCATGCTTGCTTCAAGACTTATCCTGGCATCATGGACCACTGGATACTTTGGCTAGGTGTTAAACTCTCTTGTCCTTTGCCCGAGTCCCATCGTGGTGACTTAGTTGCCATCTAGGGCACTCTTGGCATGAGTCCTAGACATGAATCCAGCTCAATGGCTTGGGCCCTGCTCCCTGCTGGCTGACTGTCCTAATGCCCAGTGCCTCCTTTCTGCTTGGACTTCTGAGGGCCGCAGCCCCAGGACCCTCACTCTGTGTTCCCGGCTCTATTCAATGCCAACTGTATGTCTTTTGCTTGCTGTATGTCCCCTGCCCCAGTACCTCCTACTGGCTTTGACCTTCCTGTTTCAGGTCCTCTTATTGCGACCCTTTGTGTATAAGCCAGATCTGTTTGCCCTTCCTTCAAGGGGAGCTATTTCCCTGGTGTTTCCCTAGATGCTTATGATGAGACCCCTGCCAGAACTACACCAATCAGACCCTCCATGTACACACTTGGGTCTGAACCCTTTCAGCGAGAGCAGGTTGGAAACCCATATAGACATAAATATACAATGTGTACAAATCAAGTATTTTAAAGATTGTAAAGAATTCTTGTGAACGTATTAGGTTAGGGAAGTCAAGCAGGATCATCATATGATGGCATAATCATGCACATGTACATAAAATTTTCTATTTTTATATGATGCCATTTTAATAGATGTGCCCATCTTTTCAAAGTTCTAATCTGTGGCAGTGGGCAGTAGGGGGACGGGGTGGGTCACAGCAGGAAGAGGCATTCGCTGCCTTAGGCACTTAAACCATTGCTCTCTCTTCAGAATGGCTCAGCCAGCAGGATTCTGTGGGGTCTACCTCCTGGCACCGTGCTCCAATCGCCGGATTTTGGGTCTGGGGCAACCCAGGTCTTCGTGCGACTTTTCCGGAGAGTGCTTTCTCTTGGGAGCACGTCTGGGGACTGGCTTCTCTGCTTCCACCTTTGCTGGCGTGGCCAAAGGAACTGCTGCTGCAAAGAAAATCAGAACTGATCAGTCACTTCTGCTGTACACAGCCTCCTGCCAGAATTTCCCTCTCTCATGTCTCTCCCAGTTTCTGGCTGAAGACCTTTCATCTACTTGACATCCAGAACACAGCCTTGGCCCATCACCTCTATGAGTCCCTAGAGACGGGACACTGGCTGCAAAAGCAATTCCTAGAGCCTACGGCTGCAGCACATGAGGAAGTCTCTTCACCGTTCCCAGGGAAAACAGGAGAACCCGAAAGTCATTGCAATCATGAGCCTCTCCATCTCTCCCTTCCACAACAGAGAGAACATTTCTTGCAGTCTGTCACTTCTGAGGCTTTAATGGAAATGTCTTTCAAGTTTTGGAAAAAACCAATCTAATATAAATTGGTTAAGGACCCCTCCCACCTTGGCAACCCCTCTTGGGCCCCATTTATACTGCCTGTTTCAACCACACTGAACTCTAGCCCTCTGATACTTTTATGTAGATTAGAACAAGGCCAAATACTGAGGCAGAGTGATCAGGAGACTGAGAACCGCGTTCTGGGTACCAAGTCTAGGCTCACATCAACCCAGCCTCCTGGGACACCATCTCCTCAGCCCTCCAGTCTCATTAGCACGTCAACACCCCTCTTGGTTCTTCCGGTCTTCCCATCAATATGGCACCACCCTCTCCCCTAGAAGTAAAAATCAGTATAATCCTCTCTCTCTCCACCATGAAAGGATGAGATAAAGGCTCAGCAGCAGCCCCCGTGAAACACATGGTCAACACTGTGAAGAGGTGTTACTAAGGCGATTTGGTCCGACTCAGAGAAGGAAAGAGACAACTCTGCCCTTAGCCTGATCAGGCCCACAGGAAGGAAGCACACTGGGGGCAGCTTTTGAGAGTGTGGCAATGCGAGAGAACCTTCTTTAGGAGGGGACTCCCTGTTGCCGACCTTGAAAAAGCAAGGATGGGACATTCGTTTACTGGGGCTGTTACAGAGGGGATGTGCCCAGAGGTTGGGCCACCCTGCTTGAGAATCAAAGCACCTTCTAGTCCGAAATGGTTTGAATGCTCCAATCGCCGGATTTTGGGTCTGGGGCAACCCAGATCTTTGTGCGACTTTTCCGGAGAGTGCTTTCTCTTGGGAGCACGTCTGGGGACTGGCTTCTCTGCTTCCACCTTTGCTGGCGTGGCCAGAGGAACATCCCCGTAGGCCCGGTAGCCACCAACCAGGCAGTATGTCTCCCCATGCCAGCCCAACTGCGTTTCTCCACACCCTCGGTAGAGGACATGGTAGTGACCAGGGGTAGGGGGAGAAACGGGAGCCACTGCTGCTGCAAAGAAAATCAGAACTGATCAGTCACTTCTGCTCTACACAGCCTCCTGCCAGAATTTCCCTCTCTCATGTCTCTCCCAGTTTCTGGCTGAAGACCTTTCATCTACTTGACATCCAGAACAGAGACTTGGCCCATCACCTCTATGAGTCCCTAGAGAAGGGGCACTGGCTGCAAAAGCAATTCCTAGAGCCTACGGCTGCAGCACATGAGGAAGTCTCTTCACCGTTTCCAGGGAAAACAGGAGAACCCGAAAGTCATAGCAATCATGAGCCTCTCCATCTCTCCCTTCCACAACAGAGAGAACATTTCTTGCAGTCTGTCACTTCTGAGGCTTTAATGGAAATGTCTTTCAAGTTTTGGAAAAAACTAATCTAATATAAATTGGTTAAGGACCCCTCCCACCTTGGCAACCCCTCTTGGGCCCCATTTATACTGCCTGTTTCAACCACACTGAACTCTAGCCCTCTGATACTTTTATGTAGATTAGAACAAGGCCAAATACTGAGGCAGAGTGATCAGGAGACTGAGAACCGCGTTCTGGGTACCAAGTCTAGGCTCACATCAACCCAGCCTCCTGGGACACCATCTCCTCAGCCCTCCAGTCTCATTAGCACTTCAACACCCGTCTTGGTTCTTCCGGTCTTCCCATCAATATGGCACCACCCTCTCCCCTAGTACTCAGCAGCTCAGGCTGGGATGTGTCTGAGGGCACCGATGTAGATGTCTACATGACAGCACAGAGGTGCCTGGGTTTGAAGGTGTGTTTCAAGAGTGGCCCTCTTCCTCAAACTGCTCCATTTACCATTTGCCAACAAAAATGCACTTGTCTTTTGCTAAGAGGCCAGTCAGGAAAGGGTCTGAATGGAAGCATCCTGCAGCCCAAAGGGGAAGCTACATTTATAAAGATCAGGACCATCCTGCACACTTGTCCAGGGAGGACCTTTCACTTGTCCTCAGCAGTGAGCACTGTGGGTCCCTGAAGCTGTCCCAGGTCACTGGTATTACTTACAGCTGGGAACGCGCTCAGGTATACGTAGTGGGCAAGCCCCACAGGAACATGAGGCAGCCAGGTGAGGTGGTGTGTACACCATGGCTCCTGTAGAGATGCCCGGTCTCGGTGTACCTGCCGCACTGCCCACCCACGGAACAGAGCACAGGTTCGAGTAAAGATAGAGGATCCGGTCACACATTCTCCCTCAGACAACCAAAGAGGTTGGAGAACTTCTGGTGGAGAACTGTCAGGGAAGTTTCTCTGAGGGCAGCACGTTGGCAGTTACGCTGCCATGGCAACTGGGAGAAGGCCGGTGAGGTCATCACTACCCAGTGAGGTCATAATAAGGAACCTGTGACTTGGGGGTCAGGCTTCAGGAGGAGGGGCAGTTTTGTGGAGGAGAGCAGGGGGAGGGCAGAGGTACTCTGCCTGGCCCCTCACACCTGGGCCTCCCCACCCATGCCCTAGTCTAGCAGACATCCCACGTGGGGCGTGCCGGTGGGCTGGCACAGCCCCAGGGGCCCCAGGAGGGCAAGAGAGACCCACATTCTGAGATTGGCTTGAGAGGCAAGATTAACGTAAGAGACAGCTAGGTTGTATGGCACTGACCCTAAGAGGCAGAGATTTGTGTGGACTGGGGAATCAGGGAAGGCTCCTTGGCAGTGGGCCTGAAGGACAAGTGAGATTTGGACCCATGGGGAAGAGAGGGAAGACATTCCAGTTTGGAAGAATAAAAGCAAAGACACACTCTCCTCGCCCTTGTCCTGCCCCAAGTATAAATTCATAGAACCCTCACATTTTCACAACTGAGGACTGAAGAAAAGCAAGAGGTGAAGGGGCCTACCCAGTGTTACACAGGTAGTGGAGAGGTGTTCTGCTCAATGGTTAGGTTCATGTTGGGGCGCCGGATTTACAGCTGATAGGAATGTGAGGACAAGCTGATGCCATTTCAAACATTTCCAAGTGATACTGAGAGAGATGTTAAAGGTGCAAAATGAGGGTGCTGAATGACCTCACAAAGTGGGAATGGTGGGCCCATTTTCATATGAAATTCAAAACAAGTTCATGACCAAAGGACATAATACAAAATGACAACATAATCATTACACTCCCCTCTCCCCTAGAAGTAACAATCATTATAATCCTCCCTCTCTCCACCATGAAAGGATGAGATAAAGGCTCAGCAGCAGCCCCCGTGAAACACATGGTCACCACCGTGAAGAGGTGTTACTAAGGCGATCTGGTCCGACTCAGAGAAGGAAAGAGACAACTCTGCCCTTAGCCTGATCAGGCCCACAGGAAGGAAGCACACTGGGGGCAGCCTTTGAGAGTGTGGCAATGCGAGAGAACCTTCTTTAGGAGGGGACTCCCTGTTGCCGACCTTGAACAAGCAAGGATGGGACATTCGTTTACTGGGGCTGTTGCAGAGGGGATGTGCCCAGGAGGTAGAGACTGCTTGGACTACTCTTTTAGAGGTTGGGCCACCCTGGTTGAGAACCACAGCACCTTGTATTCCTAAACTGCTTGAATGAGCGGGTGCACGTTAGGACAGACGAAGTCAGGCCTCATTGGAGCAGACTGCCTTTGGGAGTGGTAGAAGGTACAATGGGAAGGGGAATGCTCTGGAGGAGGTTTGTCATGGCAGGTGGGCCAGCACGAGACCATCCAGATTCTCCAAGGCTCCAGAGATGACTTGGCTGGGAGCATCCCTCTGATGTGGTGCGGGGACTCCTACCTTAACAGGACCTGGCTGGGCATCTGCGGGAGGCAGAATAAATGGTTTATTAACTTAAGAGAGCGAGAGACTCACCTGGGGGGTTCCACAAAACCACTTCATAAGACTTGTACCTGGATTCTTGAGCCAACCCTCAGAAAACTTATCTAGATCTGGAGTAGGGCTCTGGAAGCTGCACTTTCAATAAGCTTCCTGGGCAGTCCCACCACAGTGGTCCATGGATAGAGTGACCAAATTATTGTGTATTCTCGGTTGCTTTTGGGAGTCAAAGTGGGCAATGTGAAAACCTGCAGCAGGCATACGTATAAACAGGGAATATTCAAGGCAAACAGAGGGGTAGAGTTATTCTATGCATGAATCAGATTTGAGAAAAGCTAGCCTGGTGGTTAAAGAACACAACCCTTGGGAGAGACAGACAGAGCAGATTCTGTCCTACTTACTTGTGTGATTTTGACCAAGTTCTTTTATCCTTCTGACTGTTTCTTCATATGGAAAACAGCTGTGGCTGTACATTTAGCACAATATTCTCTTTTGGCCAAGGTTGCTCTGGGTCCATTTGTGTTCTCTGCAACTTAATCCTTTCCGGTGTGCAAGCATTTTTAAGTTGTTTGGTGAAGTATTACATTTGACTTTCAACTGTTCATTACTTTGGGCAAAGCTTATATAATGCTGCAGAGACTAGAACCTATGCAGAGATAGTGAGAGGATGTGATAAGCTTATTCTGCCGGTTTATCAAAAAGTTGAACCTTTTCTCCTCTTCCTCCGCCTGCCACCAAGAGATGAGAAAGAAGGCAGAGCCTGGAAATGCACACCGAGCAATGCTTCTGTGTCAGTTTGACTTTTATTCCTCTGCCAGTACTTCCCAGAGAGATTTCACCAAAAGTGCCTAAGCTTGCCATGGCCATTGTTGTGAAGAACATTTCTCTCTATTGCTAGTCACATCCCCTTTTCCTTCTCCTGGGCGCTTAATGGATGTTTGGGGGCAGGAAATATAATTTAAACTAAAACATCAAAAAAAAAAAAAAAAAAAGATGAGCTCAAGTAGGTGTTATTGTGGTCCAGATAAGGTTTGGTTCATTCATTCCCTCGATTAGCATTTATCCCCCTTTGTGCCAGGCATGCGGGGAGAGAGAGAAATGTCTTCAAAGAGTCTGTGGTTGTATGGGGGAGGGAGCTGTGGAAATCTGTCATTTAGAAACAGCATGGAAGTGCTAGGGAAAAATTGTTTTGTTCATTTATCTCTCACTCATCCGTTCACCCATAGCAACTACGAAGGGTTTCACGCGGAGGAACTGGATGCCCTGAACTTGGCATTCTCGTGGGGGGAACAACAATGTAAAGCACCAGCAGTGGTCAGTCACCAGTAGTGATTTCAAGCCAGAAGGAACCACTCAGCAATGGAGAGAGGCACAGGGTGAGCAGTGACTTGCAGAAAGGAGGGGTTATTCATTCCAACTGCTGAGTTCAAGTTCATCTGGGTGGTTGTGTGGTTCGTGCTTACTGCATCTGTTTTTGGAACGTGACTCCACCGTCCAAGAAGGGTGAAGATGATCACCCTTCTTTCCTCCTGCTGTGCCCCGGGGTCACCCAGCGAGTGTCTGCAGGGATGATCTGCTCTGTACTGGCTTTTCAGTCCCACTCCCGGGAGAAGAGAGACGAAGCTGTGTCTCCACCGCAGCTTGGCCTGATTCAGTCACTGGGTGAAAAGGTGGGAAGAAGGTCAAGTTCATGGGACCTGATACACTGCAGAGTCATTTAGTCCTGAAGTACCAGTTCTGGTTGCTGGTGAGTTGCTTAATCCAGGGACCTGAATGTAATTCCTCCAGAGCCACTGAGACATCACTTCCAGGCCCATGGCGGGATGTAGGGGTGCTGACTTTTCTCAGTGCTAAGGAGCAGCCATCTTCCACTGAGAGAGGACTCTGTGTCAGCAGGAGCAGAACCACACCAGGCACCGAAGAAGGTTCTGCATCCTAACATCTCCCAAAACAGTGATAGATAAGCGGGTAGAAGATGCGATAGGGCATTCACAATAGAACAGAAGCTTATCCCCAATAAATATGGAAAGATGTTCAACTTCACTACCTAACAAAGAAACGCAAGTTATAAATCTATTTCTTTTTTGCTCATCTAAAATTGGTAGAAAGTTTTAAGAATGCACAAAATTTGCTGCTAAGGATGTAAGGAAAAGGCCGTTTTCGTCTGTTGCTGCTGATGGGGATGGAAATTGGTGCGGACCTTCTGGAGGGTAATTTGGCAATTTGTGTATCAACAGCCTTAAAATGTTCATACACTTTGAGCCAGTAGTTTTGCTTTTAGCATCTTATCCTAAGGTGAAAGTTAAATTTATGTACAAGACTTATGTTCAAGAATATTCATCTCAGCCAGTAGTGTAATAGAAAAAATATTAGAAGCTACCTAAAAATCCCACAATAGGGGGTTGGTTAAATAACGGATGGCCCAATTTAAGAATGGAAAATAAAGACGCAGACGTAGAAAATGGACTTGAGGACACGGGGAAGGGGAAGGGGAAGCTGGGACGAAGTGAGAGAGTGGCATGGACTTATATATACTACCAAATGTAAAATAGCTAGCTAGTGGGAAGCAGCCGCGAAGCACAGGGAGATCAGCTCGGTGCTTTGTGACCACCTAGAGGGTTGGGATAGGGAGGGTGGGAGGAAGACGCAAGAGGGAGGAGATAGGGCGATATATGCGTGTGTATAGCTGATTCACTTTGTTATAAAGCAGAAACTAACACACCATTGTAAAGCAATTATACTCCAATAAAGACGTTTTTTTAAAAAAAAGGATGGAAAACAGTTCATTAAAAATGATTTTCTCCAAGAATATTTAATGGTGGGAAGATGTCGTGTAAAAGCAGGGCACAAAATACTAGATGGAGTATTTCATTTTGTTAAAATTTTAATAATACAAGTGCAGAAAAAGTGATTAACGTAACAGTACTGATTTGACTACGGGACATTTTTTTCTTTAAATTTTTCTGTATTTGGTGTTATAAAGCATCATATATCCTCTCTGAGTCTCAGTTTATGTTCTGTGAAGTGGGACTCATCACATCTACACTGCAGTGCGCTCGGGCAGAGCAGCACAATATTTGAAAGTGCCCTTGACAATGACCAGCCCATTGTAATACTCCAGGAATGGTTATACGATCATTGCCAATGACACACCCATAGTCCGGATATTATCCGTAACGATTACTAAGGTTGTTTATCTCCCTCCAGTTTTACTAAGACAGAAAAAGGATTAATTGAAGACTCTTAAGTCATTTTTACTGAGGTTCTTTGTTTTACTTTTTTTTCAAAATACGAATTGTAGGGCTTCCCTGCTGGCGCAGTGGTTGAGAATCTGCCTGCTAATGCACGGAACACGGGCTCGAGCCCTGCTCTGGGAAGATCCCACATGCCGTGGAGCAACTGGGCCCGTGAGCCACGACTACTGAGCCTGCGCGTCTGGAGCCTGTGCTCCGCAACAAGAGAGGCCGCGATAGTGAGCGGCCCGCGCACCGCAATGAAGAGTGGCCCCCGCTCCCCACAACTAGAGAAAGCCCTCACACAGAAATGAAGACCCAACACAGCTCAAAATAAATAAATAAATAAATAAATTTATTAAAAAGAAAAATACTAATTGTAAAGTCTGCAGTGGGTATATAGGTGTTCAACTGTTTTCCAGATTTTACGTTTTTGGTTTCGTTTTTAAATTTTGTATTTATTATTTATTTACTACTTTTCTTTTTGGCTGTGTTGGGTCTTCGTTTCTGCGCGAGGGCTTTCTCCAGTTGCGGCAAGCGGGGGCCACTCTTCATCGCGGCGCGCGGGCCTCTCACTATCGCGGCCTCTCTTGTTGCGGAGCAGAGGCTCCAGACGCTCAGGCTCAGTAGTTGTGGCTCACGGGCCCAGTTGCTCCGCGGCATGTGGGATCTTCCCAGACCAGGGCTCAAACCCGTGTCCCCTGCATTGGCAGGCGGATTCTCAACCACTGCACCACCAGGGAAGCCCCCCCACCCCGATAGTTTTAAAACCAGCCTCAGTCATGCTTGCTTCAAGACTTATCCTGGCATCATGGACCACTGGATACTTTGGCTAGGTGTTAAACTCTCTTGTCCTTTGCCCGAGTCCCATCGTGGTGACTTAGTTGCCATCTAGGGCACTCTTGGCATGAGTCCTAGACATGAATCCAGCTCAATGGCTTGGGCCCTGCGCCCTGCTGGCTGACTGTCCTAATGCCCAGTGCCTCCTTTCTGCTTGGACTTCTGAGGGCCGCAGCCCCAGGACCCTCACTCTGTGTTCCCGGCTCTATTCAATGCCAACTGTATGTCTTTTGCTTGCTGTATGTCCCCTGCCCCAGTACCTCCTACTGGCTTTGACCTTCCTGTTTCAGGTCCTCTTATTGCGACCCTTTGTGTATAAGCCAGATCTGTTTGCCCTTCCTTCAAGGGGAGCTATTTCCCTGGTGTTTCCCTAGATGCTTATGATGAGACCCCTGCCAGAACTACACCAATCAGACCCTCCATGTACACACTTGGGTCTGAACCCTTTCAGCGAGAGCAGGTTGGAAACCCATATAGACATAAATATACAATGTGTACAAATCAAGTATTTTAAAGATTGTAAAGAATTCTTGTGAACGTATTAGGTTAGGGAAGTCAAGCAGGATCATCATATGATGGCATAATCATGCACATGTACATAAAATTTTCTATTTTTATATGATGCCATTTTAATAGATGTGCCCATCTTTTCAAAGTTCTAATCTGTGGCAGTGGGCAGTAGGGGGACGGGGTGGGTCACAGCAGGAAGAGGCATTCGCTGCCTTAGGCACTTAAACCATTGCTCTCTCTTCAGAATGGCTCAGCCAGCAGGATTCTGTGGGGTCTACCTCCTGGCACCGTGCTCCAATCGCCGGATTTTGGGTCTGGGGCAACCCAGGTCTTCGTGCGACTTTTCCGGAGAGTGCTTTCTCTTGGGAGCACGTCTGGGGACTGGCTTCTCTGCTTCCACCTTTGCTGGCGTGGCCAAAGGAACTGCTGCTGCAAAGAAAATCAGAACTGATCAGTCACTTCTGCTGTACACAGCCTCCTGCCAGAA
This sequence comes from Balaenoptera borealis, assembly GCF_965194805.1. Lineage (NCBI taxonomy): Eukaryota > Metazoa > Chordata > Mammalia > Artiodactyla > Balaenopteridae > Balaenoptera > Balaenoptera borealis. The sequence goes on from NC_138880.1 coordinate 1,286,546, forward strand.
TTTCCCTCTCTCATGTCTCTCCCAGTTTCTGGCTGAAGACCTTTCATCTACTTGACATCCAGAACACAGCCTTGGCCCATCACCTCTATGAGTCCCTAGAGACGGGACACTGCCTGCAAAAGCAATTCCTAGAGCCTACGGCTGCAGCACATGAGGAAGTCTCTTCACCGTTCCCAGGGAAAACAGGAGAACCCGAAAGTCATTGCAATCATGAGCCTCTCCATCTCTCCCTTCCACAACAGAGAGAACATTTCTTGCAGTCTGTCACTTCTGAGGCTTTAATGGAAATGTCTTTCAAGTTTTGGAAAAAACTAATCTAATATAAATTGGTTAAGGACCCCTCCCACCTTGGCAACCCCTCTTGGGCCCCATTTATACTGCCTGTTTCAACCACACTGAACTCTAGCCCTCTGATACTTTTATGTAGATTAGAACAAGGCCAAATACTGAGGCAGAGTGATCAGGAGACTGAGAACCGCGTTCTGGGTACCAAGTCTAGGCTCACATCAACCCAGCCTCCTGGGACACCATCTCCTCAGCCCTCCAGTCTCATTAGCACGTCAACACCCCTCTTGGTTCTTCCGGTCTTCCCATCAATATGGCACCACCCTCTCCCCTAGAAGTAAAAATCAGTATAATCCTCTCTCTCTCCACCATGAAAGGATGAGATAAAGGCTCAGCAGCAGCCCCCGTGAAACACATGGTCAACACTGTGAAGAGGTGTTACTAAGGCGATTTGGTCCGACTCAGAGAAGGAAAGAGACAACTCTGCCCTTAGCCTGATCAGGCCCACAGGAAGGAAGCACACTGGGGGCAGCTTTTGAGAGTGTGGCAATGCGAGAGAACCTTCTTTAGGAGGGGACTCCCTGTTGCCGACCTTGAAAAAGCAAGGATGGGACATTCGTTTACTGGGGCTGTTACAGAGGGGATGTGCCCAGAGGTTGGGCCACCCTGCTTGAGAATCAAAGCACCTTCTAGTCCGAAATGGTTTGAATGCTCCAATCGCCGGATTTTGGGTCTGGGGCAACCCAGATCTTTGTGCGACTTTTCCGGAGAGTGCTTTCTCTTGGGAGCACGTCTGGGGACTGGCTTCTCTGCTTCCACCTTTGCTGGCGTGGCCAGAGGAACATCCCCGTAGGCCCGGTAGCCACCAACCAGGCAGTATGTCTCCCCATGCCAGCCCAACTGCGTTTCTCCACACCCTCGGTAGAGGACATGGTAGTGACCAGGGGTAGGGGGAGAAACGGGAGCCACTGCTGCTGCAAAGAAAATCAGAACTGATCAGTCACTTCTGCTCTACACAGCCTCCTGCCAGAATTTCCCTCTCTCATGTCTCTCCCAGTTTCTGGCTGAAGACCTTTCATCTACTTGACATCCAGAACAGAGACTTGGCCCATCACCTCTATGAGTCCCTAGAGAAGGGGCACTGGCTGCAAAAGCAATTCCTAGAGCCTACGGCTGCAGCACATGAGGAAGTCTCTTCACCGTTTCCAGGGAAAACAGGAGAACCCGAAAGTCATAGCAATCATGAGCCTCTCCATCTCTCCCTTCCACAACAGAGAGAACATTTCTTGCAGTCTGTCACTTCTGAGGCTTTAATGGAAATGTCTTTCAAGTTTTGGAAAAAACTAATCTAATATAAATTGGTTAAGGACCCCTCCCACCTTGGCAACCCCTCTTGGGCCCCATTTATACTGCCTGTTTCAACCACACTGAACTCTAGCCCTCTGATACTTTTATGTAGATTAGAACAAGGCCAAATACTGAGGCAGAGTGATCAGGAGACTGAGAACCGCGTTCTGGGTACCAAGTCTAGGCTCACATCAACCCAGCCTCCTGGGACACCATCTCCTCAGCCCTCCAGTCTCATTAGCACTTCAACACCCGTCTTGGTTCTTCCGGTCTTCCCATCAATATGGCACCACCCTCTCCCCTAGTACTCAGCAGCTCAGGCTGGGATGTGTCTGAGGGCACCGATGTAGATGTCTACATGACAGCACAGAGGTGCCTGGGTTTGAAGGTGTGTTTCAAGAGTGGCCCTCTTCCTCAAACTGCTCCATTTACCATTTGCCAACAAAAATGCACTTGTCTTTTGCTAAGAGGCCAGTCAGGAAAGGGTCTGAATGGAAGCATCCTGCAGCCCAAAGGGGAAGCTACATTTATAAAGATCAGGACCATCCTGCACACTTGTCCAGGGAGGACCTTTCACTTGTCCTCAGCAGTGAGCACTGTGGGTCCCTGAAGGTGTCCCAGGTCACTGGTATTACTTACAGCTGGGAACGCGCTCAGGTATACGTAGTGGGCAAGCCCCACAGGAACATGAGGCAGCCAGGTGAGGTGGTGTGTACACCATGGCTCCTGTAGAGATGCCCGGTCTCGGTGTACCTGCCGCACTGCCCACCCACGGAACAGAGCACAGGTTCGAGTAAAGATAGAGGATCCGGTCACACATTCTCCCTCAGACAACCAAAGAGGTTGGAGAACTTCTGGTGGAGAACTGTCAGGGAAGTTTCTCTGAGGGCAGCACGTTGGCAGTTACGCTGCCATGGCAACTGGGAGAAGGCCGGTGAGGTCATCACTACCCAGTGAGGTCATAATAAGGAACCTGTGACTTGGGGGTCAGGCTTCAGGAGGAGGGGCAGTTTTGTGGAGGAGAGCAGGGGGAGGGCAGAGGTACTCTGCCTGGCCCCTCACACCTGGGCCTCCCCACCCATGCCCTAGTCTAGCAGACATCCCACGTGGGGCGTGCCGGTGGGCTGGCACAGCCCCAGGGGCCCCAGGAGGGCAAGAGAGACCCACATTCTGAGATTGGCTTGAGAGGCAAGATTAACGTAAGAGACAGCTAGGTTGTATGGCACTGACCCTAAGAGGCAGAGATTTGTGTGGACTGGGGAATCAGGGAAGGCTCCTTGGCAGTGGGCCTGAAGGACAAGTGAGATTTGGACCCATGGGGAAGAGAGGGAAGACATTCCAGTTTGGAAGAATAAAAGCAAAGACACACTCTCCTCGCCCTTGTCCTGCCCCAAGTATAAATTCATAGAACCCTCACATTTTCACAACTGAGGACTGAAGAAAAGCAAGAGGTGAAGGGGCCTACCCAGTGTTACACAGGTAGTGGAGAGGTGTTCTGCTCAATGGTTAGGTTCATGTTGGGGCGCCGGATTTACAGCTGATAGGAATGTGAGGACAAGCTGATGCCATTTCAAACATTTCCAAGTGATACTGAGAGAGATGTTAAAGGTGCAAAATGAGGGTGCTGAATGACCTCACAAAGTGGGAATGGTGGGCCCATTTTCATATGAAATTCAAAACAAGTTCATGACCAAAGGACATAATACAAAATGACAACATAATCATTACACTCCCCTCTCCCCTAGAAGTAACAATCATTATAATCCTCCCTCTCTCCACCATGAAAGGATGAGATAAAGGCTCAGCAGCAGCCCCCGTGAAACACATGGTCACCACCGTGAAGAGGTGTTACTAAGGCGATCTGGTCCGACTCAGAGAAGGAAAGAGACAACTCTGCCCTTAGCCTGATCAGGCCCACAGGAAGGAAGCACACTGGGGGCAGCCTTTGAGAGTGTGGCAATGCGAGAGAACCTTCTTTAGGAGGGGACTCCCTGTTGCCGACCTTGAACAAGCAAGGATGGGACATTCGTTTACTGGGGCTGTTGCAGAGGGGATGTGCCCAGGAGGTAGAGACTGCTTGGACTACTCTTTTAGAGGTTGGGCCACCCTGGTTGAGAACCACAGCACCTTGTATTCCTAAACTGCTTGAATGAGCGGGTGCACGTTAGGACAGACGAAGTCAGGCCTCATTGGAGCAGACTGCCTTTGGGAGTGGTAGAAGGTACAATGGGAAGGGGAATGCTCTGGAGGAGGTTTGTCATGGCAGGTGGGCCAGCACGAGACCATCCAGATTCTCCAAGGCTCCAGAGATGACTTGGCTGGGAGCATCCCTCTGATGTGGTGCGGGGACTCCTACCTTAACAGGACCTGGCTGGGCATCTGCGGGAGGCAGAATAAATGGTTTATTAACTTAAGAGAGCGAGAGACTCACCTGGGGGGTTCCACAAAACCACTTCATAAGACTTGTACCTGGATTCTTGAGCCAACCCTCAGAAAACTTATCTAGATCTGGAGTAGGGCTCTGGAAGCTGCACTTTCAATAAGCTTCCTGGGCAGTCCCACCACAGTGGTCCATGGATAGAGTGACCAAATTATTGTGTATTCTCGGTTGCTTTTGGGAGTCAAAGTGGGCAATGTGAAAACCTGCAGCAGGCATACGTATAAACAGGGAATATTCAAGGCAAACAGAGGGGTAGAGTTATTCTATGCATGAATCAGATTTGAGAAAAGCTAGCCTGGTGGTTAAAGAACACAACCCTTGGGAGAGACAGACAGAGCCGATTCTGTCCTACTTACTTGTGTGATTTTGACCAAGTTCTTTTATCCTTCTGACTGTTTCTTCATATGGAAAACAGCTGTGGCTGTACATTTAGCACAATATTCTCTTTTGGCCAAGGTTGCTCTGGGTCCATTTGTGTTCTCTGCAACTTAATCCTTTCCGGTGTGCAAGCATTTTTAAGTTGTTTGGTGAAGTATTACATTTGACTTTCAACTGTTCATTACTTTGGGCAAAGCTTATATAATGCTGCAGAGACTAGAACCTATGCAGAGATAGTGAGAGGATGTGATAAGCTTATTCTGCCGGTTTATCAAAAAGTTGAACCTTTTCTCCTCTTCCTCCGCCTGCCACCAAGAGATGAGAAAGAAGGCAGAGCCTGGAAATGCACACCGAGCAATGCTTCTGTGTCAGTTTGACTTTTATTCCTCTGCCAGTACTTCCCAGAGAGATTTCACCAAAAGTGCCTAAGCTTGCCATGGCCATTGTTGTGAAGAACATTTCTCTCTATTGCTAGTCACATCCCCTTTTCCTTCTCCTGGGCGCTTAATGGATGTTTGGGGGCAGGAAATATAATTTAAACTAAAACATCAAAAAAAAAAAAAAAAAAAGATGAGCTCAAGTAGGTGTTATTGTGGTCCAGATAAGGTTTGGTTCATTCATTCCCTCGATTAGCATTTATCCCCCTTTGTGCCAGGCATGCGGGGAGAGAGAGAAATGTCTTCAAAGAGTCTGTGGTTGTATGGGGGAGGGAGCTGTGGAAATCTGTCATTTAGAAACAGCATGGAAGTGCTAGGGAAAAATTGTTTTGTTCATTTATCTCTCACTCATCCGTTCACCCATAGCAACTACGAAGGGTTTCACGCGGAGGAACTGGATGCCCTGAACTTGGCATTCTCGTGGGGGGAACAACAATGTAAAGCACCAGCAGTGGTCAGTCACCAGTAGTGATTTCAAGCCAGAAGGAACCACTCAGCAATGGAGAGAGGCACAGGGTGAGCAGTGACTTGCAGAAAGGAGGGGTTATTCATTCCAACTGCTGAGTTCAAGTTCATCTGGGTGGTTGTGTGGTTCGTGCTTACTGCATCTGTTTTTGGAACGTGACTCCACCGTCCAAGAAGGGTGAAGATGATCACCCTTCTTTCCTCCTGCTGTGCCCCGGGGTCACCCAGCGAGTGTCTGCAGGGATGATCTGCTCTGTACTGGCTTTTCAGTCCCACTCCCGGGAGAAGAGAGACGAAGCTGTGTCTCCACCGCAGCTTGGCCTGATTCAGTCACTGGGTGAAAAGGTGGGAAGAAGGTCAAGTTCATGGGACCTGATACACTGCAGAGTCATTTAGTCCTGAAGTACCAGTTCTGGTTGCTGGTGAGTTGCTTAATCCAGGGACCTGAATGTAATTCCTCCAGAGCCACTGAGACATCACTTCCAGGCCCATGGCGGGATGTAGGGGTGCTGACTTTTCTCAGTGCTAAGGAGCAGCCATCTTCCACTGAGAGAGGACTCTGTGTCAGCAGGAGCAGAACCACACCAGGCACCGAAGAAGGTTCTGCATCCTAACATCTCCCAAAACAGTGATAGATAAGCGGGTAGAAGATGCGATAGGGCATTCACAATAGAACAGAAGCTTATCCCCAATAAATATGGAAAGATGTTCAACTTCACTACCTAACAAAGAAACGCAAGTTATAAATCTATTTCTTTTTTGCTCATCTAAAATTGGTAGAAAGTTTTAAGAATGCACAAAATTTGCTGCTAAGGATGTAAGGAAAAGGCCGTTTTCGTCTGTTGCTGCTGATGGGGATGGAAATTGGTGCGGACCTTCTGGAGGGTAATTTGGCAATTTGTGTATCAACAGCCTTAAAATGTTCATACACTTTGAGCCAGTAGTTTTGCTTTTAGCATCTTATCCTAAGGTGAAAGTTAAATTTATGTACAAGACTTATGTTCAAGAATATTCATCTCAGCCAGTAGTGTAATAGAAAAAATATTAGAAGCTACCTAAAAATCCCACAATAGGGGGTTGGTTAAATAACGGATGGCCCAACTTAAGAATGGAAAATAAAGACGCAGACGTAGAAAATGGACTTGAGGACACGGGGAAGGGGAAGGGGAAGCTGGGACGAAGTGAGAGAGTGGCATGGACTTATATATACTACCAAATGTAAAATAGCTAGCTAGTGGGAAGCAGCCGCGAAGCACAGGGAGATCAGCTCGGTGCTTTGTGACCACCTAGAGGGTTGGGATAGGGAGGGTGGGAGGAAGACGCAAGAGGGAGGAGATAGGGCGATATATGCGTGTGTATAGCTGATTCACTTTGTTATAAAGCAGAAACTAACACACCATTGTAAAGCAATTATACTCCAATAAAGACGTTTTTTTAAAAAAAAGGATGGAAAACAGTTCATTAAAAATGATTTTCTCCAAGAATATTTAATGGTGGGAAGATGTCGTGTAAAAGCAGGGCACAAAATACTAGATGGAGTATTTCATTTTGTTAAAATTTTAATAATACAAGTGCAGAAAAAGTGATTAACGTAACAGTACTGATTTGACTACGGGACATTTTTTTCTTTAAATTTTTCTGTATTTGGTGTTATAAAGCATCATATATCCTCTCTGAGTCTCAGTTTATGTTCTGTGAAGTGGGACTCATCACATCTACACTGCAGTGCGCTCGGGCAGAGCAGCACAATATTTGAAAGTGCCCTTGACAATGACCAGCCCATTGTAATACTCCAGGAATGGTTATACGATCATTGCCAATGACACACCCATAGTCCGGATATTATCCGTAACGATTACTAAGGTTGTTTATCTCCCTCCAGTTTTACTAAGACAGAAAAAGGATTAATTGAAGACTCTTAAGTCATTTTTACTGAGGTTCTTTGTTTTACTTTTTTTTCAAAATACGAATTGTAGGGCTTCCCTGCTGGCGCAGTGGTTGAGAATCTGCCTGCTAATGCACGGAACACGGGCTCGAGCCCTGCTCTGGGAAGATCCCACATGCCGTGGAGCAACTGGGCCCGTGAGCCACGACTACTGAGCCTGCGCGTCTGGAGCCTGTGCTCCGCAACAAGAGAGGCCGCGATAGTGAGCGGCCCGCGCACCGCAATGAAGAGTGGCCCCCGCTCCCCACAACTAGAGAAAGCCCTCACACAGAAATGAAGACCCAACACAGCTCAAAATAAATAAATAAATAAATAAATTTATTAAAAAGAAAAATACTAATTGTAAAGTCTGCAGTGGGTATATAGGTGTTCAACTGTTTTCCAGATTTTACGTTTTTGGTTTCGTTTTTAAATTTTGTATTTATTATTTATTTACTACTTTTCTTTTTGGCTGTGTTGGGTCTTCGTTTCTGCGCGAGGGCTTTCTCCAGTTGCGGCAAGCGGGGGCCACTCTTCATCGCGGCGCGCGGGCCTCTCACTATCGCGGCCTCTCTTGTTGCGGAGCAGAGGCTCCAGACGCTCAGGCTCAGTAGTTGTGGCTCACGGGCCCAGTTGCTCCGCGGCATGTGGGATCTTCCCAGACCAGGGCTCAAACCCGTGTCCCCTGCATTGGCAGGCGGATTCTCAACCACTGCACCACCAGGGAAGCCCCCCCACCCCGATAGTTTTAAAACCAGCCTCAGTCATGCTTGCTTCAAGACTTATCCTGGCATCATGGACCACTGGATACTTTGGCTAGGTGTTAAACTCTCTTGTCCTTTGCCCGAGTCCCATCGTGGTGACTTAGTTGCCATCTAGGGCACTCTTGGCATGAGTCCTAGACATGAATCCAGCTCAATGGCTTGGGCCCTGCTCCCTGCTGGCTGACTGTCCTAATGCCCAGTGCCTCCTTTCTGCTTGGACTTCTGAGGGCCGCAGCCCCAGGACCCTCACTCTGTGTTCCCGGCTCTATTCAATGCCAACTGTATGTCTTTTGCTTGCTGTATGTCCCCTGCCCCAGTACCTCCTACTGGCTTTGACCTTCCTGTTTCAGGTCCTCTTATTGCGACCCTTTGTGTATAAGCCAGATCTGTTTGCCCTTCCTTCAAGGGGAGCTATTTCCCTGGTGTTTCCCTAGATGCTTATGATGAGACCCCTGCCAGAACTACACCAATCAGACCCTCCATGTACACACTTGGGTCTGAACCCTTTCAGCGAGAGCAGGTTGGAAACCCATATAGACATAAATATACAATGTGTACAAATCAAGTATTTTAAAGATTGTAAAGAATTCTTGTGAACGTATTAGGTTAGGGAAGTCAAGCAGGATCATCATATGATGGCATAATCATGCACATGTACATAAAATTTTCTATTTTTATATGATGCCATTTTAATAGATGTGCCCATCTTTTCAAAGTTCTAATCTGTGGCAGTGGGCAGTAGGGGGACGGGGTGGGTCACAGCAGGAAGAGGCATTCGCTGCCTTAGGCACTTAAACCATTGCTCTCTCTTCAGAATGGCTCAGCCAGCAGGATTCTGTGGGGTCTACCTCCTGGCACCGTGCTCCAATCGCCGGATTTTGGGTCTGGGGCAACCCAGGTCTTCGTGCGACTTTTCCGGAGAGTGCTTTCTCTTGGGAGCACGTCTGGGGACTGGCTTCTCTGCTTCCACCTTTGCTGGCGTGGCCAAAGGAACTGCTGCTGCAAAGAAAATCAGAACTGATCAGTCACTTCTGCTGTACACAGCCTCCTGCCAGAATTTCCCTCTCTCATGTCTCTCCCAGTTTCTGGCTGAAGACCTTTCATCTACTTGACATCCAGAACACAGCCTTGGCCCATCACCTCTATGAGCCCCTAGAGACGGGACACTGGCTGCAAAAGCAATTCCTAGAGCCTACGGCTGCAGCACATGAGGAAGTCTCTTCACCGTTCCCAGGGAAAACAGGAGAACCCGAAAGTCATTGCAATCATGAGCCTCTCCATCTCTCCCTTCCACAACAGAGAGAACATTTCTTGCAGTCTGTCACTTCTGAGGCTTTAATGGAAATGTCTTTCAAGTTTTGGAAAAAACTAATCTAATATAAATTGGTTAAGGACCCCTCCCACCTTGGCAACCCCTCTTGGGCCCCATTTATACTGCCTGTTTCAACCACACTGAACTCTAGCCCTCTGATACTTTTATGTAGATTAGAACAAGGCCAAATACTGAGGCAGAGTGATCAGGAGACTGAGAACCGCGTTCTGGGTACCAAGTCTAGGCTCACATCAACCCAGCCTCCTGGGACACCATCTCCTCAGCCCTCCAGTCTCATTAGCACGTCAACACCCCTCTTGGTTCTTCCGGTCTTCCCATCAATATGGCACCACCCTCTCCCCTAGAAGTAAAAATCAGTATAATCCTCTCTCTCTCCACCATGAAAGGATGAGATAAAGGCTCAGCAGCAGCCCCCGTGAAACACATGGTCAACACTGTGAAGAGGTGTTACTAAGGCGATTTGGTCCGACTCAGAGAAGGAAAGAGACAACTCTGCCCTTAGCCTGATCAGGCCCACAGGAAGGAAGCACACTGGGGGCAGCTTTTGAGAGTGTGGCAATGCGAGAGAACCTTCTTTAGGAGGGGACTCCCTGTTGCCGACCTTGAAAAAGCAAGGATGGGACATTCGTTTACTGGGGCTGTTACAGAGGGGATGTGCCCAGAGGTTGGGCCACCCTGCTTGAGAATCAAAGCACCTTCTAGTCCGAAATGGTTTGAATGCTCCAATCGCCGGATTTTGGGTCTGGGGCAACCCAGATCTTTGTGCGACTTTTCCGGAGAGTGCTTTCTCTTGGGAGCACGTCTGGGGACTGGCTTCTCTGCTTCCACCTTTGCTGGCGTGGCCAGAGGAACATCCCCGTAGGCCCGGTAGCCACCAACCAGGCAGTATGTCTCCCCATGCCAGCCCAACTGCGTTTCTCCACACCCTCGGTAGAGGACATGGTAGTGACCAGGGGTAGGGGGAGAAACGGGAGCCACTGCTGCTGCAAAGAAAATCAGAACTGATCAGTCACTTCTGCTCTACACAGCCTCCTGCCAGAATTTCCCTCTCTCATGTCTCTCCCAGTTTCTGGCTGAAGACCTTTCATCTACTTGACATCCAGAACAGAGACTTGGCCCATCACCTCTATGAGTCCCTAGAGAAGGGGCACTGGCTGCAAAAGCAATTCCTAGAGCCTACGGCTGCAGCACATGAGGAAGTCTCTTCACCGTTTCCAGGGAAAACAGGAGAACCCGAAAGTCATAGCAATCATGAGCCTCTCCATCTCTCCCTTCCACAACAGAGAGAACATTTCTTGCAGTCTGTCACTTCTGAGGCTTTAATGGAAATGTCTTTCAAGTTTTGGAAAAAACTAATCTAATATAAATTGGTTAAGGACCCCTCCCACCTTGGCAACCCCTCTTGGGCCCCATTTATACTGCCTGTTTCAACCACACTGAACTCTAGCCCTCTGATACTTTTATGTAGATTAGAACAAGGCCAAATACTGAGGCAGAGTGATCAGGAGACTGAGAACCGCGTTCTGGGTACCAAGTCTAGGCTCACATCAACCCAGCCTCCTGGGACACCATCTCCTCAGCCCTCCAGTCTCATTAGCACTTCAACACCCCTCTTGGTTCTTCCCGTCTTCCCATCAATATGGCACCACCCTCTCCCCTAGAAGTAAAAATCAGTATAATCCTCTCTCTCTCCACCATGAAAGGATGAGATAAAGGCTCAGCAGCAGCCCCCGTGAAACACATGGTCAACACTGTGAAGAGGTGTTACTAAGGCGATTTGGTCCGACTCAGAGAAGGAAAGAGACAACTCTGCCCTTAGCCTGATCAGGCCCACAGGAAGGAAGCACACTGGGGGCAGCTTTTGAGAGTGTGGCAATGCGAGAGAACCTTCTTTAGGAGGGGACTCCCTGTTGCCGACCTTGAAAAAGCAAGGATGGGACATTCGTTTACTGGGGCTGTTACAGAGGGGATGTGCCCAGAGGTTGGGCCACCCTGCTTGAGAATCAAAGCACCTTCTAGTCCGAAATGGTTTGAATGCTCCAATCGCCGGATTTTGGGTCTGGGGCAACCCAGATCTTTGTGCGACTTTTCCGGAGAGTGCTTTCTCTTGGGAGCACGTCTGGGGACTGGCTTCTCTGCTTCCACCTTTGCTGGCGTGGCCAGAGGAACATCCCCGTAGGCCCGGTAGCCACCAACCAGGCAGTATGTCTCCCCATGCCAGCCCAACTGCGTTTCTCCACACCCTCGGTAGAGGACATGGTAGTGACCAGGGGTAGGGGGAGAAACGGGAGCCACTGCTGCTGCAAAGAAAATCAGAACTGATCAGTCACTTCTGCTCTACACAGCCTCCTGCCAGAATTTCCCTCTCTCATGTCTCTCCCAGTTTCTGGCTGAAGACCTTTCATCTACTTGACATCCAGAACACAGACTTGGCCCATCACCTCTATGAGTCCCTAGAGAAGGGGCACTGGCTGCAAAAGCAATTCCTAGAGCCTACGGCTGCAGCACATGAGGAAGTCTCTTCACCGTTTCCAGGGAAAACAGGAGAACCCGAAAGTCATAGCAATCATGAGCCTCTCCATCTCTCCCTTCCACAACAGAGAGAACATTTCTTGCAGTCTGTCACTTCTGAGGCTTTAATGGAAATGTCTTTCAAGTTTTGGAAAAAACTAATCTAATATAAATTGGTTAAGGACCCCTCCCACCTTGGCAACCCCTCTTGGGCCCCATTTATACTGCCTGTTTCAACCACACTGAACTCTAGCCCTCTGATACTTTTATGTAGATTAGAACAAGGCCAAATACTGAGGCAGAGTGATCAGGAGACTGAGAACCGCGTTCTGGGTACCAAGTCTAGGCTCACATCAACCCAGCCTCCTGGGACACCATCTCCTCAGCCCTCCAGTCTCATTAGCACTTCAACACCCGTCTTGGTTCTTCCGGTCTTCCCATCAATATGGCACCACCCTCTCCCCTAGTACTCAGCAGCTCAGGATGGGATGTGTCTGAGGGCACCGATGTAGATGTCTACATGACAGCACAGAGGTGCCTGGGTTTGAAGGTGTGTTTCAAGAGTGGCCCTCTTCCTCAAACTGCTCCATTTACCATTTGCCAACAAAAATGCACTTGTCTTTTGCTAAGAGGCCAGTCAGGAAAGGGTCTGAATGGAAGCATCCTGCAGCCCAAAGGGGAAGCTACATTTATAAAGATCAGGACCATCCTGCACACTTGTCCAGGGAGGACCTTTCACTTGTCCTCAGCAGTGAGCACTGTGGGTCCCTGAAGGTGTCCCAGGTCACTGGTATTACTTACAGCTGGGAACGCGCTCAGGTATACGTAGTGGGCAAGCCCCACAGGAACATGAGGCAGCCAGGTGAGGTGGTGTGTACACCATGGCTCCTGTAGAGATGCCCGGTCTCGGTGTACCTGCCGCACTGCCCACCCACGGAACAGAGCACAGGTTCGAGTAAAGATAGAGGATCCGGTCACACATTCTCCCTCAGACAACCAAAGAGGTTGGAGAACTTCTGGTGGAGAACTGTCAGGGAAGTTTCTCTGAGGGCAGCACGTTGGCAGTTACGCTGCCATGGCAACTGGGAGAAGGCCGGTGAGGTCATCACTACCCAGTGAGGTCATAATAAGGAACCTGTGACTTGGGGGTCAGGCTTCAGGAGGAGGGGCAGTTTTGTGGAGGAGAGCAGGGGGAGGGCAGAGGTACTCTGCCTGGCCCCTCACACCTGGGCCTCCCCACCCATGCCCTAGTCTAGCAGACATCCCACGTGGGGCGTGCCGGTGGGCTGGCACAGCCCCAGGGGCCCCAGGAGGGCAAGAGAGACCCACATTCTGAGATTGGCTTGAGAGGCAAGATTAACGTAAGAGACAGCTAGGTTGTATGGCACTGACCCTAAGAGGCAGAGATTTGTGTGGACTGGGGAATCAGGGAAGGCTCCTTGGCAGTGGGCCTGAAGGACAAGTGAGATTTGGACCCATGGGGAAGAGAGGGAAGACATTCCAGTTTGGAAGAATAAAAGCAAAGACACACTCTCCTCGCCCTTGTCCTGCCCCAAGTATAAATTCATAGAACCCTCACATTTTCACAACTGAGGACTGAAGAAAAGCAAGAGGTGAAGGGGCCTACCCAGTGTTACACAGGTAGTGGAGAGGTGTTCTGCTCAATGGTTAGGTTCATGTTGGGGCGCCGGATTTACAGCTGATAGGAATGTGAGGACAAGCTGATGCCATTTCAAACATTTCCAAGTGATACTGAGAGAGATGTTAAAGGTGCAAAATGAGGGTGCTGAATGACCTCACAAAGTGGGAATGGTGGGCCCATTTTCATATGAAATTCAAAACAAGTTCATGACCAAAGGACATAATACAAAATGACAACATAATCATTACACTCCCCTCTCCCCTAGAAGTAACAATCATTATAATCCTCCCTCTCTCCACCATGAAAGGATGAGATAAAGGCTCAGCAGCAGCCCCCGTGAAACACATGGTCACCACCGTGAAGAGGTGTTACTAAGGCGATCTGGTCCGACTCAGAGAAGGAAAGAGACAACTCTGCCCTTAGCCTGATCAGGCCCACAGGAAGGAAGCACACTGGGGGCAGCCTTTGAGAGTGTGGCAATGCGAGAGAACCTTCTTTAGGAGGGGACTCCCTGTTGCCGACCTTGAAAAAGCAAGGATGGGACATTCGTTTACTGGGGCTGTTGCAGAGGGGATGTGCCCAGGAGGTAGAGACTGCTTGGACTACTCTTTTAGAGGTTGGGCCACCCTGGTTGAGAACCACAGCACCTTGTATTCCTAAACTGCTTGAATGAGCGGGTGCACGTTAGGACAGACGAAGTCAGGCCTCATTGGAGCAGACTGCCTTTGGGAGTGGCAGAAGGTACAATGGGAAGGGGAATGCTCTGGAGGAGGTTTGTCATGGCAGGTGGGCCAGCACGAGACCATCCAGATTCTCCAAGGCTCCAGAGATGACTTGGCTGGGAGCATCCCTCTGATGTGGTGCGGGGACTCCTACCTTAACAGGACCTGGCTGGGCATCTGCGGGAGGCAGAATAAATGGTTTATTAACTTAAGAGAGCGAGAGACTCACCTGGGGGGTTCCACAAAACCACTTCATAAGACTTGTACCTGGATTCTTGAGCCAACCCTCAGAAAACTTATCTAGATCTGGAGTAGGGCTCTGGAAGCTGCACTTTCAATAAGCTTCCTGGGCAGTCCCACCACAGTGGTCCATGGATAGAGTGGCCAAAGTATTGTGTATTCTCGGTTGCTTTTGGGAGTCAAAGTGGGCAATGTGAAAACCTGCAGCAGGCATACGTATAAACAGGGAATATTCAAGGCAAACAAAGGGGTAGAGTTATTCTATGCATGAATCAGATTTGAGAAAAGCTAGCCTGGTGGTTAAAGAACACAACCCTTGGGAGAGACAGACAGAGCAGATTCTGTCCTACTTACTTGTGTGATTTTGACCAAGTTCTTTTATCCTTCTGACTGTTTCTTCATATGGAAAAGAGCTATGGCTGTACATTTAGCACAATATTCTCTTTTGGCCAAGGTTGCTCTGGGTCCATTTGTGTTCTCTGCAACTTAATCCTTTCCGGTGTGCAAGCATTTTTAAGTTGTTTGGTGAAGTATTACATTTGACTTTCAACTGTTCATTACTTTGGGCAAAGCTTATATAATGCTGCAGAGACTAGAACCTATGCAGAGATAGTGAGAGGATGTGATAAGCTTATTCTGCCGGTTTATCAAAAAGTTGAACCTTTTCTCCTCTTCCTCCGCCTGCCACCAAGAGATGAGAAAGAAGGCAGAGCCTGGAAATGCACACCGAGCAATACTTCTGTGTCAGTTTGCCTTTTATTCCTCTGCCAGTACTTCCCAGAGAGATTTCACCAAAAGTGCCTAAGCTTGCCATGGCCATTGTTGTGAAGAACATTTCTCTCTATTGCTAGTCACATCCCCTTTTCCTTCTCCTGGGCGCTTAATGGATGTTTGGGGGCAGGAAATAAAATTTAAACTAAAACATCAAAAAAAAAAAAAAAAGAAAGATGAGCTCAAGTAGGTGTTATTGTGGTCCAGATAAGGTTTGGTTCATTCATTCCCTCGATTAGCATTTATCCCCCTTTGTGCCAGGCATGCGGGGAGAGAGAGAAATGTCTTCAAAGAGTCTGTGGTTGTATGGGGGAGGGAGCTGTGGAAATCTGTCATTTAGAAACAGCATGGAAGTGCTAGGGAAAAATTGTTTTGTTCCTTTATCTCTCACTCTTCCGTTCACCCATAGCAACTACGAAGGGTTTCACGCGGAGGAACTGGATGCCCTGAACTTGGCATTCTCGTGGGGGGAACAACAATGTAAAGCACCAGCAGTGGTCAGTCACCAGTAGTGATTTCAAGCCAGAAGGAACCACTCAGCAATGGAGAGAGGCACAGGGTGAGCAGTGACTTGCAGAAAGGAGGGGTTATTCATTCCAACTGCTGAGTTCAAGTTCATCTGGGTGGTTGTGTGGTTCGTGCTTACTGCATCTGTTTTTGGAACGTGGCTCCACCGTCCAAGAAGGGTGAGGATGATCACCCTTCTTTCCTCCTGCTGTGCCCCGGGGTCACCCAGCGAGTGTCTGCAGGGATGATCTGCTCTGTACTGGCTTTTCAGTCCCACTCCCGGGAGAAGAGAGACGAAGCTGTGTCTCCACCGCAGCTTGGCCTGATTCAGTCACTGGGTGAAAAGGTGGGAAGAAGGTCAAGTTCATGGGAACTGATACACTGCAGAGTCATTTAGTCCTGAAGTACCAGTTCTGGTTGCTGGTGAGTTGCTTAATCCAGGGACCTGAATGTAATTCCTCCAGAGCCACTGAGACATCACTTCCAGGCCCATGGCGGGATGTAGGGGTGCTGACTTTTCTCAGTGCTAAGGAGCAGCCATCTTCCACTGAGAGAGGACTCTGTGTCAGCAGGAGCAGAACCACACCAGGCACCGAAGAAGGTTCTGCATCCTAACATCTCCCAAAACAGTGATAGATAAGCGGGTAGAAGATGCGACAGGGCATTCACAATAGAACAGAAGCTTATCCCCAATAAATATGGCAAGATGTTCAACTTCACTACCTAACAAAGAAACGCAAGTTATAAATCTATTTCTTTTTTGCTCATCTAATTGGTAGAAAGTTTTAAGAATGCACAAAATTTGCTGCTAAGGATGTAAGGAAAAGGCCGTTTTCGTCTGTTGCTGCTGATGGGGATGGAAATTGGTGCGAACCTTCTGGAGGGTAATTTGGCAATTTGTGTATCAACAGCCTTAAAATGTTCATACACTTTGAGCCAGTAGTTTTGCTTTTAGCATCTTATCCTAAGGTGAAAGTCAAATTTATGTACAAGACTTATGTTCAAGAATATTCATCTCAGCCAGTAGTGTAATAGAAAAAATATTAGAAGCTACCTAAAAATCCCACAATAGGGGGTTGGTTAAATAACGGATGGCCCAACTTAAGAATGGAAAATAAAGACGCAGACGTAGAAAATGGACTTGAGGACACGGGGAAGGGGAAGGGGAAGCTGGGACGAAGTGAGAGAGTGGCATGGACTTATATATACTACCAAATGTAAAATAGCTAGCTAGTGGGAAGCAGCCGCGTAGCATAGGGAGATCAGCTCGGTGCTTTGTGACCACCTAGAGGGTTGGGATAGGGAGGGTGGGAGGAAGACGCAAGAGGGAGGAGATAGGGGGATATATGCGTGTGTATAGCTGATTCACTTTGTTATAAAGCAGAAACTAACACACCATTGTAAAGCAATTATACTCCAATAAAGACGTTTTTTTAAAAAAAGGATGGAAAACAGTTCAGTAAAAATGATTTTCTCCAAGAATATTTAATGGTGGGAAGATGTAGTGTAAAAGCAGGGCACAAAATACTAGATGGAGTATTTCATTTTGTTAAAATTTTAATAATACAAGTGCAGAAAAAGTGATTAAAGTAACAGTACTGATTTGACTACGGGACATTTTTTTCTTTAAATTTTTCTGTATTTGGTGTTATAAAGCATCATATATCCTCTCTGAGTCTCAGTTTATGTTCTGTGAAGTGGGACTCATCACATCTACACTGCAGTGCGCTCGGGCAGAGCAGCACAATATTTGAAAGTGCCCTTGACAATGACCAGCCCATTGTAATACTCCAGGAATGGTTATACGATCATTGCCAATGACACACCCATAGTCCGGATATTATCCGTAACGATTACTAAGGTTGTTTATCTCCCTCCAGTTTTACTAAGACAGAAAAAGGATTAATTGAAGACTCTTAAGTCATTTTTACTGAGGTTCTTTGTTTTACTTTTTTTTCAAAATACGAATTGTAGGGCTTCCCTGGTGGCGCAGTGGTTGAGAATCTGCCTGCTAATGCACGGAACACGGGCTCGAGCCCTGCTCTGGGAAGATCCCACATGCCGTGGAGCAACTGGGCCCGTGAGCCACGACTACTGAGCCTGCGCGTCTGGAGCCTGTGCTCCGCAACAAGAGAGGCCGCGATAGTGAGCGGCCCGCGCACCGCAATGAAGAGTGGCCCCCGCTCCCCACAACTAGAGAAAGCCCTCACACAGAAATGAAGACCCAACACAGCTAAAAATAAATAAATAAATAAATAAATTTATTAAAAAGAAAAATACTAATTGTAAAGTCTGCAGTGGGTATATAGGTGTTCAACTGTTTTCCAGATTTTACGTTTTTGGTTTCGTTTTTAAATTTTGTATTTATTATTTATTTACTACTTTTCTTTTTGGCTGTGTTGGGTCTTCGTTTCTGCGCGAGGGCTTTCTCCAGTTGCGGCAAGCGGGGGCCACTCTTCATCGCGGCGCGCGGGCCTCTCACTATCGCGGCCTCTCTTGTTGCGGAGCAGAGGCTCCAGACGCTCAGGCTCAGTAGTTGTGGCTCACGGGCCCAGTTGCTCCGCGGCATGTGGGATCTTCCCAGACCAGGGCTCAAACCCGTGTCCCCTGCATTGGCAGGCGGATTCTCAACCACTGCGCCACCAGGGAAGCCCCTTTCCTGAGGTTCTTTATACTCACCTTCCTCACAAGGGTGGACAAAACTCTCAGCTTTTTGTATTGAGTGCAAATGTCTCTATTCTTGCCCATTTCAGAGTCCTCCTCACTCAAAATCTAGGTTTTGTCGATCTTTAGTACCCTGTCTCTCGTCTTATCTCAGATTATTCTGTGGTAAGATGGTGCAAACTATGTATTTACTAACTGGAGAGAATTCAAGTCCCCGGAGCTGTTGTAGCTCAAAATTCTGTTTTAAGTGGAGTCATTTTCTGTGCTTTCCTTTCATGCTGTCTGCAAAATGCCTGTTTCTGTCCTCCTTGAGATCCAGGTTTACAGCGCTCTCCTTTTTCTCATTCTGGGGTCTCTATGTTTGTGGCATCTCTGAGGGCCCATGTTCTGTTGAGGGTAAATTTGATACCTGGGGGCGGGGGGGAAAGCAACTTCCAGATGGGTCAGCCTAGAAAAGGATCTCCCATTGTGTAGAAATTTAAAAACAGGCAAAATACCTGTCCTATCAGACACTATGATTTGCCCCCTCTGTCTGACGCAGCCCAGAGCTTCGTCATTTAATTCACACCTATGTACTGTGAAGGCCCAGCCAACAAGATCATTTTGGAGCCCTGAGTGGGTGCCCAGAATGGATGGGAGGGCTGAGGTAACCAGAACTCTGCCTTTTTTATGGACAGGTGTTAGGGCGTCTTCTTTTCAAAGTGACACATTCCCAACCCATCCAACCCACGTAGAGGAGAAAAACCAGTGTCACCAGCCAAAGGGAGAAAAACATGGGGCTGCAGAGGAAGAGGGGTCTTGTGGGGACTCTTGTATTATTCATCCACGTGCAAGGATGAGCTCCAGATTTGACAAGACATGCAGTCTGATCAAAAGTCATGCAATTAATGATTTCTTTCAAAAATCAAAGAACTCTTTGATTCTTCATTTTAATGTAACTTTGACCTCTTTTCTTTCCATGTCATGAAAGAGGCCTTGACTAAGCTAAACATGCTCTCTCTCCGTGCCTGCAATGTATCAGAAAGCATCCTCAGTTACTTTCACAGGCAGTGGAGAACTCCTTAATTTTTCTCGGATGACAAGAGCTCCCTTTGAGCCTGGGCCAGAGGTGAGCAAGATTCTGATTCTGGAAAGATGTAGAAAAATGAAGTTCCTTTTGCCAGAGGTTCTGGGTGAGCACTGTTGATGTGTGACTGTTAGCAGTCTTGCCCTCCTTCCACCTATTCTTCCTTTGCTGCATGGTGGACTGTCCTTTAGTTTTGGGGGTACAGTATTGGGGAAAAAAGGAAGGGGAGGCTAGAGGTAAGTAGGCTAGTGGCTGGGATTTTGTGCAAGAATATTTGAAGAAAGAAGTGTGGGAGCAAGTGCTGTGGTAAGATGGGAAAGGGAGAATTAAAAACAAAAAATCTGTGATCCATAAATCCCCTTCAAAGACTCTAAGCAAAGTACTTAAATTATTTTACAATTACTTTTTGGTTACTACTCTGCAGTATAAAAAACAATAAGTTCACTTTTTATCGTATCCCCATGTCATTAGCATCATTTTAAAGACGTGTCTTAACGGCTGTATCGTGTACCATCCTTTATTTAACCAGCTCCCTTTTTTGGACAGTTAATTCAGTTATTTTGTTGTTTATAAATAAAATATATATATATATATATATGTATATATACACACATATATATATATATGATGGATATTTTTGTTTGTAATTCTGATTATGTCATTTTGTCAGTCAGGATAATGGATAGTAGCTGTACTAACAAACAACCTAAAATCTCAGTGGCTTAGCAGGTGTTGACTGAAAAAAATGCACAACTAAAAGTTGAGAATCATCTTTTTTTTGGTGGACTTGCTGAGGACTTAAGCCCGGGAAGCAGTGTCAGATCGCTCTGAGAGATTGCACTGAAGAGGGAAGGGAGGAACCAGGACATATAGGAGTTTTGCAAAAACAAAACAAAACAAAACATAAAACCCCAAAACAACCAGGTAGTCGGAACATCAAAAGATTACTGTTAATTAAAGAAAAACCAGACATCTCAAGTTAATGAATTTAGCATTTTTCTATGTATGGGAAGAGGCAGGAGTCTGGGCTCATTGGAATCCTTCCTTTGATGTGCATTTGAACTATCTAGAGCCAGCATCCTGCTTTTCTCCATCCTGAATCCCCTCCAGGTGCACCATCGGGGATGGCTGCCATGGCTGATGATGGCTTGATGGCTGCAACACTCTGTTGACTGATAGGGCAGGCGACATTCTTCATCCATACAGGTTCAAGTTTTATTTCTTGCTCGATTTACTGGCTAGGGTTGGAGTGGGAGACTCTGTTCTTTGCAGATGTGAGGGACTCAGGGTCCTTCAACATTGTGGCGTCACCTTCCTCAGATCCTCAGAGCCCCGCGCTGGAAGCAGGGAGCTTGGAGAAGGCACGCACGCTCTTGGCCTCTTCTGCCCAGAGAGGACAGAGCCACTTCTGCGCATGGTCCACTGGTCAGGGCTCATCCCAGGGCGCCACCCAGAGGCAAGGGGGCTGTTGAAGGGAACCTGGATGCAGCAAAGAGAAAGGGCCAATGGGTATTGATTAACAACTAGCCAAGGTCCTACCTACCTACCAATTCACTGTCAGATCTTTAGAATACAAAGGGTTACATTCCTGCAATCCTCCTCTAATTCGAGACAATTCTCCATTCATATTCTCTTTTGCTTAGAGCAACCTTGAGCTGGGTCTTCCCAGGCTCTTCTTTCTACCCCTACAGGCTGTGGTCTCCTCGGAAGCTTTGGTGGGATGCAGGCACCATCTGGGAGAAGGCGCCTCGGAACTCACATGCCCGCGTTGCCCAGGACCCCAATTCCTTCCACCTCTCGGATGCTGCTTTCTTTTCTCAGGGACAGAGCCAAGCTGTAATTGACTCCTTGGGTATTTCAAAGTCCCTGATCCCAAGACTGAAGGATGACTCCCTGCTGTTGTGAAAGGTTACCAAATTATCAGGACCTCTGATTGGGAGGGACAGTGGGAAGAGGGGAGGTGGTGTCAGGGGAAAGGCACTGATGTTTCAAACTCAACTGGCGACTCCAGCCCCTAGTAATGGCTTTAGTAACTTCCCAGCTGATCCCTGTGATTGAGCATCAGGACCACTGAATGCTAATTGAGTTGAAAAGCTTCCCCCTCATGTGCTAAAACTCTCAGGCAGTAAAAGGCTTCTGACCATGTCTGGAGTTGCGTGCTGGGGACAATGTGGTGGGTTGCCTCTGGCTACACTTAACTGCTGTTCGTCTTCCCGGCTTGACGGGGTAGGGTTGCTGTACATACACAGGCTTTAAAATTATTTTTAAATTATTTTAAACTGAAGAATGGTTGATTTACATTGTTGGTGGTTTCAGGTGTACCGCAAAGTGATTCAGTTACGCATACACACATACATACGTATACATACATACATATATATATTCTTTTCCAGATTCTTTTTCATTATCGTTTATTGCAAGATATTGAGTAATACTGAGCACAGTAATACTGTGCTCTACAGTAGGACCCTGTTGTTCATCTATTTTACATATATCATATATCTGTGTGTCTCTGTTAATCCCACACTCCTAATTTATCCCTCCCCTCCCCCTTTCCCCTTCGGTAACTGAAATTTTGTTTTCTGTGTCTGTGGGTCTATTTCTCAAACAGACTTTTTTTTTTTTTTAAGCGGATTGCACCTTGCTGTGGCTGGATCAATACTCTGGAGTGAGCTGTTTGCCCTCAAAACTGCTGGGGCCGCAGCCATGGAACTGCAGGATCCCAACGGGGTCCTGACGTCCATCTGCCCTGTTTTTTTCAGGTGCGCTGAATCGACAGTCCTGAGTTTTGAAGTTTTCCTGGAGGGGACTTGAGGGGATTTCTCCAGGATCCGTGGAACTCCTTTTGTGGTGCTTTAGTGCTTCCACCATGAAGCGCTCATTTCCCTATGCACGTCCCCCCGCCCCACCCCACTGTTTCCTTTACTCTCTCTCCTCCCACCCCCAATTCCCAGAAGAAGATCTAAGAATCAGGTCCAAACAGAAGATCTTTGGAGAATCCTTGTGTGTGTTTTTTAAAAATTTTTATTGGAGTATAGTTGATATACAATGTTGTGTTAGTTCCGGGTGTACAACAAAGTGAATCAGTTATACATATACATATAATCCACTCTTTTTTAGATTCTTTTCCCATACAGGTCATTACAGAGTACTGAGTAGAGTTCCCTGTGCTATACAGTAGGTCCTGATTAGTAATCTATTTTATAGGTAGTGTTGTGTATATGTCAATCCCAATCTCCCAATTTATCCCTCTCCCCTCCCCACTTTCCCCCCCTGGTAACCATAAGTTTGTTTTCTACATCTGTGACTCTATTTCGAATCCTTGTGTTTTACTCTAGTCCTGAAACTAGATAAAGCCTAGTCGTCAATAAACAGGTGAGGAAGTAGAGTCAAGCATTGGTTGAGTGTTGATGTTTCTGGTACAAGCTGACTCTCCGCTCATCATCCCACACCTTCATCAGCCATCATCATGCTGCCTGTCACCTTCTCTTCTCTGAAGAAGGCCCAGGCCATCTTTTGAAAATACAAAGCCCAGCATTGAGACCCTCCCAACTGAGAGAGCAGGAAGGGCCAGGGCTGCTGAGGTGCTCCCTGAACCCCACTCAGGGGATCTGTGTTGTTCCCTCCTGGGTGTATTGCGTGGACCCCTAAAATTCCTCCAAACCTCTGCCTCTGCGCTTCCAGATTGCCCCTGAAAGAAATGAACAATAATCATAATACCCACCACGTACTGACCGCTGGTATCTTGAGGGCTGCCTTGCCATTGGACAACATTTGTTGAGCTCCTACTGTTTGCCAGACAGTGGGTACATGCTTTATGTGTGCTTAGCCCTTCTGACAACACTGTGATTTAGGACCTGTTAATATGTCTATTTTGCTGAAATGGAAACTGAGGTTCAGAGTGGTTAAATAACAAGGAAAAGTCCATGTTTTTACCCCCTACACTAATAGATATGTATATTTGTGTATATATAGCCTATATATGTATATTTAACATATATATTATATTGACTGAAAAAAATGCACAACCTCAAAGTTGAGAAATATGTTTTATTTGGTGGGCAAAACTGAGGACTTAAGCCTGGGACACAGCCTCTCAGCTCTCTCTGAGGGACTGATCCAAAAAGGAGAGGGAGGAACCATCAACTATAGGAGTTTTTGCAACAAAGACCAGGTAATCGGAACATCGAAAGATTCCTGTTAATTAAAGAAAACCAGACATCTCGAGTTAATGAATTTTTAGTGTTTTTCTGTGTATGGGAAGATGCAAAAGTCTGGGCTCACTGAAACCCTTCCTTTGATATGCACCTCAGCTATGTGGGCCAGTATCCTGTGCTTTCTCATCCTGAGTTCCCTCGGGGTGCACCATCAGGGGAGGCTGTGGCAGTTGACTGCTAGATGGTGGGCATCCTGTTTCCATCCTGAGTTTCCTCAGGGTTCACTCCTGGGGCGGCTATAATGTGATGGCTTGATGGCTGCAACATCCTTTGTTTACTGATATGGCAGGCAACATTTTTTCATTGACAATTATATATACAATATACACTGTTCATGTTACATATATTATCTATTTTACATACTATGTGTTTTTTAGAATCTTTGCAAAAAACCTTGCAAGGTAGGTGTTATTCTTTACATTTTGTGAAAAAGAAATTAAAGCCTCTAACAGGCTGAGAAATTGGTCATGTCACTACATCACGATTAACAAGTCAGTGAACAAGATTTTGAATCCAAGTAATCCTTTTGTGGAAAAAAAAACCCCCCAAAACAAAGAAACTATGTTCTTTCCATGCTCCAAAATATATTTTGGTCAAGTGACTTAAGAAACTCTCCCTTAAGCTTGTCTAAAGCAGAAAATAAGACAACAGTGCTTTACTGGAAATTATCAAAAGGCAGGATCAAGCAGGAATAATGAAAGGGAGCCTGAGGTTTCGGGTGATGAACCCACTGGCTAAATAGGCCCCTGGAAACAGACCCACTTTTTTTTTTTTTAATTAATTTGTATATTTGTTTATTGACTGTTTTCCTCCAATAGAATAGAATGTAATCTTTTTTTTTTTTAACATGTTTATTGGAGTATAATTGCTTTGCAATGGTGTTAGTTTCTGCTTTATAACAAAGTGAATCAGCTATACATATACATATATCCCCATATCTCCTCCCTCTTGCGTCTCCCTCCCATCCTCCCTACCCCACCCCTCTAGGTGGTCACAAAGCACCAAGCTGATCTCCCTATGCTATGCGGCTGCTTCCCACTAGCTAGCTATTTCACATTTGGTAGTGTCTATATGTCCATGCCACTCTCTCACTTCGTCCCAGCTTACCCTTCCCCCTCCCCGTGTTTAGAAACCCCTCTGGTCCAGTGGAGAAGCATATCCTAGGCCCCTGGTGCCTTTCAGAAAAGAGAACAGAGGAGGATTTTGCAAATTGATTGTTAACCGGAAGTGAAAAATTCTTTCCTGAGCATTGTCCTGCCTTAAAAAAAAAAACCTAGGAAGTGAAACTACTTCATTCCTCCCCTTTGGATGTAAAGTTTGCCATGTTTTAAATTTCGGTTAGGCATTGTTTGAACCAGAAGGAAGACTGGCTTTTAGAAAACAGACAATGGTATAAATTGGGTTGTATACGAAAACAGGCTTTGTTAGTAAAAAAAGATACACAGATAGAGTCTGTTCCTATAAGCTTGGCCTTAAGAGAAAGGTTGATAAGGGAACCATTTTATTTAAATGAAGAGGAAGTTTCAAGCAATAGTCAGCAGCTGGTAATCCCTAATTTGTGGGCTAATGTTGAAGCAAGTTAATAAAATGACCTCAGGGAAAGAGCAGGGTAGTGTTTTATAGAATTCTGCAGCTGGAGGGAACTTGCAGAGTATCCAGCCCAATGATCTCATTATAAAAATGCAGGAACTGAGGCCAGCAGAGGAGGGGCAATCTCCCTCCGGTCACAGGGATATAGTTGTTATGCAGAAAACTCATTTAAATAGTATTTTTTGAACATGTAGTTGTGTGGATGAGAAGCAGAAAAGGTAACATTTACTTTTCTGGTCTCTGGCCGTATCTCCCTAATACTATTTGCCTTTTAAACTCTCTTTTCTCCCTTCAAGATTGCATTAAGCAAAAGAACAAAGTCAAGGGCTTTAAACATTATTTATTTTTTAAAACAATATGTGCATATTATAGATTCAGAAAGTGGTCTCCCTCTCACTCCTGGCTCAAGCCAAGCAGGTCCCCTCCCTCGGACTCACTGCCAACAGGTCTCCATGTGCCCCCCAGACCATCCCATATGTGGACAGGCCCATACATAACTACACACTTCTCTGCTCTTCGTGGCGTCCTTCATCCTACTTTGATTATTTGGCAACATCCCTTGGGGGCTGCTAACGCATCAGGTCCCATCCAGTCGCCTCTTTCTTTTTAAATGGCTGCATCGTCTTTCATTGTCTGGAGGTACGAGAATTTATTTAGCACATTTGGGTCACGTCCTCTCTTTTGCTATTTCAAATAGAACTGTGATAAATATCTTTGTACATACATCATTTCACACATAAGGGGATCTATCTCTCTGGGGTATAAATCCCTAGAAGTGAAATTGTGAGGACAAAGAGGATGTGTCTTACATTTTGTTGACATTTTGTTGACATTTCTAGAGAATTGCAAAGATTGGGGTACCTGTTTCTCCCCACCATGGCCAACACCCTATCAAACGTTTTTCACTTTTAGGCTAGGTGCGATTATGGTAGGTGGAAAATATCTGGTTGTATTTTTCATTTCTATTCAGACTCAGTTGTATTGAACATCCTTATGTTTAAGAGGCTTTGCAGAAATATTCTGTTTTTCTCTTTTGCTCATTTTCCTACCGGTTACTGGTCTTTTCTCTTATTGATTTACAAGAGATCTCTATATATTAAGGCAATTCATTGTTTCTCTGTACCATTATTCACAAATTTTACTTCCATTTTGTTAACTTGCCTTCTGATCTTGTTTACTGGGTGCCTCTCACCTCCCCTGTTCCCCTCTCCCTCCACCCCCGTTGGCAGTTCAGAAGCTTTTTTATTGTTGTGAACAAATGTGTGGATCTTTCTCTTTATTTGTGTTCGGATTTTGTTATCATACTTAGTAAGGCTCTCCCCATTAAAATCTGTCATACAAAATCTCCTCACAGTATACTTCGACTACTTTTAGTATTCCCATTATTGCATTTAAATTTTTCATTCATCTGAAGTTCCTTTCATGTAAAATATGCACTAAAGATTATACTTTATTTTTTTCAGATAGTAGCCGTGATATCCCAGTACCATTTATAAAATAAGCCATGTTTACTACATTGATTTGAAATGCTACCTTTATAACATAAATTCGAATCTACTTTGGGACTTCTATTTAGAGCCATTAATTATTCTGCATAGTCAAGAAACAGTACAACATTCTCTTAATTCTTATAGCTTACAATATATTTTAATAGTAGTTTTTCTTGTTTCCTGAGGTAAGATTGTATTTCTATAAACTTCCCACTTAGAACTACTTTTGTTGTGTCCCACAGATTTTGGATCATCGTGTTTTTGTTTTCATTTGTCTCTAGGTATTTTTTTATTTCCTCTTTGATTTCTTCAATGATCCATTGGTGGGGCTCAACTTTTCTTTTTCTTTTTCTTTCTTTCTTTATTGGCGGCACCATGCGGCACATGGGATCTTAGTTCCCCAACCAGGGATCGAACCCGAACCCATGCCCATTGCAGTGGAAGCTGGAGTCTTAACCACTGGACCTCCAGGGAAGTCTGGAGTCTGGGGGAGAATGGATACATGTATATGTATGGCTGAGTCACTTTCAGGCTGTGCACCTGAACCTATCACAACATTGTTAATCGGCTATACTCCAGCATAAAATAAAAAGTTAAAAATAAAAAAAAATTAAACAAAAGTTTTTAAAGCAGGTAAGTCCTCAAAAAAACAAACAAACAAACAAACAAAACACTCCCACTCTCACTCTTCCTTCTTGTTGATTTTTTTATTGTACAGAATGGAACCTGTTTGTTTATTTGCCCCTCTCCTTCCAAAAGTCCTGTGGGTTTTATGCGCATTATTTTACAGATTAACTTAGGGAGAATTGATATCTTTGTGATACTACATATTTCTGCTCAAGAACATGGCATGCCTTTTGTTCATTAAATGGTTCATTTGTGTCCCTTAATGCATTTAAAAATTTTAATCACATACAGGGTACACATTTTTAATGTGAATTCCCAAGTATTTTAACTTTCCTCTTACTATATTTTCATTATATCTTCCAACTAATTTTTAATTATACAAAAATATTTAGCTTGGTGTATTAATTATATACCAGACATCTTTATGCATTTAAAATTTTGTAGTACTTGTAACGTTATTTTCTAAGAATACAATTATATATCACACACACATAATAATAGTTGTACTTCTTTTCCCTCAAAATTCATACTTGTCTCTTTCATGTAGTTGTATAAGCTAGTGTCTCCAGAACGATGTTAAATAAAAATGGTTACAATAGATATACTTATTTTGTTTTTTACTTTAATGGAAATGCTTGTTGTATGCTAAGCCTCACACTAGCCTTTGTGCTGATATCTATATATGGATACACACAAGTATGTACATAAAGTTTCATATTTGGGAGAATAAAATCAGGTCAGATTAAAATAACTTTGATAATTGTTTAAAGTTGTTTATTGTTTTATTTCTTTAATACATTGTTCCTGAACGCTGTCTTTTGAATTGTTTCAAAAGATTAACATTTTTTTTTACTGTTATTATTTTAAAAAGGGAAATTACTATTATCTTTGGCCTGCAAAATTCCTTTCAAGCAATCATTTGAAGAGGAGCTATTTTATAATTCATAAGGAAGGAACCGCAATTTACTTTGTAGCAGTGTACTTCAATCAAGGAGAACTTACCTAAAATGTAGTCAACAGTCCAGCAAACTTCTATAAATACATTATCAAGGAGTCATGCATTGTTCTCCTGTGACAGGCTGAAATTACATGTACTGAGAACTGCTTTGTATCCAGCACTCTGCTGATGAATCCAGATACATTAACTCATGTAATAATCCTCCTAACATTGTTTTAAGATAGGCTTTGATACACCTTTTAAAGTTATGGGAACTAAACCTCAGGCAAGGTTTCTGATAGAAAAGGGCGTAACTGAGAATCGACACCAGATCATCTGATTCCTAATTCAGCTCTTGCCAGGTTAAAAACAACATGCCAAATATCGGTCAGTTAGGTACATCTTTTTTTCAACCTGCTCTGAGAGTGGCCATTATGTCAGACCAACAGACGTGTCATTCCTTCTATAAGCATTTATTGAGCACCTACTTTGTTGCACAGAGATCTCCTGGTGGACGAGGTGCTCTGTCATCCTGCACGTCTGCTCACGTGGAGAAGGGGCAGGTTGTAGGGCTTGGGAGAGCCAGTCACACCAGGGTTCAGAGGAGGAGGCCACTCAAGGGGAAGTATGCAGACCTGGGATTCTGGAGGGTGCTTCAAAGGTTGAAGATGCAGTTGGAAGCCATGAAAGGGAGGGATACAGCAGACTGCAAAAGATGGTGCAGACATCATGTATCATAATGTACAAATAGTAGGGTTTTTGTCCTATTACATTTTTAAAACTGTTCTAATATTAACAATTAGTGAATTTAATGGTGGTGACAGCAAGAAGATAAAGGAGAGGCTGAAGAAAAAGCATCTGTTAGAAGCTAGAGATTGGCTTAGAGTCATAACTGATAGCTAAACTAAAATATAAGGAAAGGAAAGGAAGATAATTTCCAGAAGCCACACACAAATACAATTTGGAAGGTATAAGATATTGGGATGCCGTACATTCCATTTCTTCACCTTCAGGAAGAATTACACTCACACTATTCCAATAAGATAAAAGATCATGACTATAGACTGAATTGTGTCTCCCTAAAATTTATATGTTGAAGTCCCAATTTCCAATGTGACTATAGGTGATAGGGCCTTTTTGGAAGTAATGAAAGCGAAATGAGGTCATAGGGTAGGGCCCTGATCTGATAGGATTCGTGCCCTTATAAGAAGAGACAGCAGACAGCTCTGTGTCTTTGCCACAGGGGGACACAGTGAGTAGATGGCCATCTGCAAATCAGGAAGAGAACCTCCCCAGAACTCGATCCTGCCAGAACTTGATCTGGGACTTGTAGCCTCCAGAACTGTGACATAATGAATGACTGTTTTTAAGCCACCCAGTCTATGGTATTTTCTTTCGGCAGCCCAAGCTGACTAATACAGACACATTCTATTTTAGGATAGTTCCCTAAAACTCCAACTCCTCACTAACCCTTCTTAGCATCAACGGCCTTGACACCGATCAGATGAAAATAAAGTAAAAGGTTAGCAATGACGTGAGGGGGTCCTTCCAGGATGACCTAAGAAAGTCTTTTACCCAGAGGTGATTTTAGGCAGCGTTAGGAGCCCCTCCAAACCTGGTGAAGAGATCTGAGGAAATAAATTGGAAAAGTTGAAAGTAGCTTTGTGTGTGTTGTCGCCTGTGTGCACAGGAACTTACAAAGATGTGATGGTGAGGAGGCGTTCCTAATCTTTCAATGTAAAGTTAAGAAGGGAAATCATTTCCCCCTATAAACATACAATGCGTTACTCCAGGAAATGAAAGTTCATCTTAAACGAGCCAAAGGTTTAAGCCAGTGATACAATTCACTCACCCCCTCGTTCTTTCTTCAACCCATATTCATGGAGCCCTGGTGGGTACCAGGTGCTGTGCTCTTAGAGTCCCCACCTCCCATCATTGGTACGTATTGAACAGTAAACATTCTTTTCGTTGATCTCGGTTTTTAAAATATTCTATTGGTCAGGGCTCTTTGATACACTTTTCTTGATGACCACCTCCCGCCCCCCCACCTCTCAAGACCTTCAGTATCAGGGTGAAGAGTCCAGCAGAATTTTCCCAGTTTTGGAGAAGTTCTGCATGTACTTCATAACCTCAGGAAATACTTTCTTAATCAGTCAAGATGGAGAATCCCAGCTGCTTGGTTGGACTTAGTTGGACTGCTTCATAACAACATTTGTATCCAAATATCCTCTTCAGTAAAATATATCAGACTTTTGATTTATTCTCTTTTCTATCTTTTATTCATCCATGTACTCATGTTTGTAAGTCCAACTGATTCTTGGCTGGCTTTCTACCAATAATAAAAGAAAAAAAACCAACAACCAGAAAGTCCTTAAATTTTTTTTTTTTTTTAGCATTCCTTTAACTCTACCAAGTGATTTATGAATTTCATCTGTCTTACCATCCTTTAGGACAACATTTTTCTCACAGACTTTTGTTTTTGGCCAAAATAAAGGGTTCCGTGGTCAGCTGGCATGGGAAAGACTACATTCTTATGCGTACTTACTCTGTGCCCCCCATACCCTACCCCCAAAGTAGGTTAGTGATTCATAATTCACAGTGGCATTTTGAAAGATTCTGAGATGTACTGCATAAAGAATCTAATAGATTAACTTTGACCTATTCACCCCCCCCCCCCCCATAAACACCTATCATCATCCCATGAGCTAATGTTGGATACGACACCTCTGTGACCTTTTGGTTTAGGAGTTTCCTTATTCTCTTTTGGTCAGTCTTTGTGTTTGTAGATGTACTTCTCTTTTCGTCTTTGCTTATTTATTTCATTGCTAGTTAGACTTGCTGGGTCTTTTTTCCTTTTGCATTCTCAATATTAATTGGAAAATTTTGTACTTGAACTTTCTGTAACACATCTTTGAAACGATTCCTCTCCTCTTTCTGTCATCTGGTCTCTGAGTGATTGTCTTTTTGTTTTCATGTTTCTTTAGAGTGTTAGCCCTGGATTGGGTCAGATAACTTATGGGGAGTACTTACAATGAGCTTTAGGTCATATACTTGTGAATATTTGTTTTTTCCATTTATGCTTTTCCCATACTTATTTTTTTGATAGGCTTCTGTGACCCAAGTTGAAATTATATAATAATTTACTTTGAACAACAGAATACTTTTTGTTATCTTTCTGTATTCTATATTGAAATGGTTATTTTCATACTTTTAACGAGAATGCTACTTTGGTACTACTGGTGGTTATAATGGTTTCAGCTGTTTTTTTAATTTACTTAATAGTTGATGTAAGATTTTTAAGCTTCATTGCTTGTGATAGGGAATCAGCAACTAAAATAGTATGTTAACATTTATATTTTCCAGTGAAACTACTCAGAAATTCACTTTTCCTTCACAGAATTTGTAACAGAACTTCATATTGCCTTTCAGTGCTTACTGCATACAAGCTATGCTCTTGTTTCTGCTTGCAGGCTCTTGCCAGATGTCATTTTCTCAGTGACACCCATTCCTACCACTGCATTTGAAGTTGCAGACCTCCTTCCCCACACTACCTGTTCCCCTCTCTACTTCATTTTTGTCTTTTGTGTTGATCAACATGTAACAAACTATGCATTTTATTTATTCATTGTGTTTGTTCTCCTTTAATACAAGGTGAACTCCCTGAGGGCAAGTGTTTTCATCTGTTTGGTCACTGCTTTACCTCTACTGTCTAGAACAGTGTGACACATTATGGGTGCAGAGTAAGTTTTTTATTTAAGTACAGTTGATTTACAATGTTAATTTCTGCTGTACAGCAAAGTGACTCAGTTACATATATATGCATTCTTTGTCATACTTTTCCATTATGGTTTATCACAGGATATTGAATTTAGTTCCCTGTGCTGTACAGTAGGACCTTGTCGTTTATCCATCCTATATATAATAGTTTGCATCTGCTAACCCCAAACTCTCAATCCATCTGTCCCCCAATGAATTCTTGATTAAAAAAAAAAGTTAATCTCAGGAGATGTAGAAAATGCATTCCATAACATTCAGTATCTATTCATGATACAAAATGAACAGACTATCATTAGAAGGTATAAATATTCAGCAGATGTGATATTTAATGGTGAAACATTGAAAACATTCTTTTTTAATATTGGAAACAAGATAAGACACCTTTCACCAACAAGATAAGATAATCCTTCTTTGCAGCATTATATAGGAAGTCTTACACAGGAAGAAAAAGAAGGGTTCTTAGCATTGGAGAAGAAGAAACTGCTATCACTAGTCATTGAGGATATCTTGTCCCTGTAGAAAAGCCAAAGGAATCTACAGATGAAGTATTCGAATGAATAAAAGTGGTTAGCAAGTATACTGCAAACAAAATCAAAATACAAAATCAGTTGCATTTCTGTACTCTGCTACAACTATTTAGAAAAGGCAATGAGATACCATTTATAATATTATCACAATTATAAAGTACCTAGGAATAACTCTAGCAAAAATAGGCAACAACTATATGGAGAACATTATAGAACAAAGACACTTAAGAAAAACTAAAGGAATGGAGAAATAAATCTTATTTCAATAGAAAATTTCAATCTACAGAAGATGTGATTCTCCCCAAATTGTTTTAGAGATTTTATGAAACTAAAATGAATTTCCTTCACCTCCCTCCCCCACATAGAACATGCGAGCTGATTCTGAACAGCAAATGGAAGAGTGAATTGGGGATTTTTGACCTACTAGATATTAAGACTCGCTATTATAAAACTCTACCAATTAAGACAGCATGGTACTGAGCAGAAATAAAAATAGATGATTGGAAGAGATTAGAGAAGCCAGGAGCACAGCCGTACATTTATGGTAAAGAGGACTATATAAATATATATGTATATGTTTTGGGGTCAACCTTTAAGTTCTCTTAGCAAATTATAATTATACATTGCAGTGTTATCAACTAGTCACCATGCTATACATTAGAACCTCAGAACTTATTCATCTTATAGCTTAAAGTCTGTAGACTTTATTTTTTTAGAGCAGTGTTATGT
This sequence comes from Balaenoptera borealis, assembly GCF_965194805.1. Lineage (NCBI taxonomy): Eukaryota > Metazoa > Chordata > Mammalia > Artiodactyla > Balaenopteridae > Balaenoptera > Balaenoptera borealis. The sequence continues at coordinate 1,319,936 of NC_138880.1, forward strand.
TCACAACAAAATTGTGTGAAAGGTACAGGGATTTCCCATGTACCCCCTGTTCCCACATATGTATAGCCTCCACCATGATCAACTACTCACCAGAGAAGTATATTTGTTACAATTGATGAATCTACATTTACACTTCATTAGCACCCAAAGTCCATAGTTTACATTAGGATTCACGCTTGGTGTTGTATGTTCTATGGGTTTTGACTAATGACATTATCCACCTAAATTATGGTATCACTTAGTTGGAATCAAAGAGTATGTAGCCTTTCTGATTGGCTTCTTTCACTTAGTAATAAGCACTTAAAGTTCTTGCATATCTTTTCATGGGTTGATGGCTTCTTTCTTTTCAGTGCTGAATAATATTCCATTATCTGGATGCACCAGTTTGTTTACCCATTCATCTACCAAAGGGTATCTTGGTGGCTTCCAAGTTTTGGCAATTATGAATAAAGCTGCTATGAAACATCTGTGTCCAGGTTTTTTATGTGGACATAATTTTTCAACTCCTTTGTGTAAATACCAAGGAGTCCGATTGCTGGATCGTATAGTAAGAGTATGTTTAGTTTTGTAAGACACTGCCAAACTGTCTTCCAGAATGGCTGTACTATTTTGCATTCCCACCAGCAATGAATGAGCGTTCCTATTACTTCACATTCTTGCAAGTATTTGGGGCTGTCAGTGTTTGGATTTTCATTTTTCTAATAGGTAGGAGCATTGTCTTTAATTGGCGGGGGTGGGGGGGGAACAAAGGAAGTAACTCAGATATTCATTAATATCAATAGAATGATGTTGATTAAGCATGGTCAGTCCCTGGAACTAGTGTCCTCCCGGACTGGGGAGTGCAGCGCGGGGCGGGGACTCGCAGAGACGGGGACAGCGCATCAACCCCAGCGGGAGGCGCGCAGGTCTCGGGGTGCAGGGCGGGCGGCGCGATGCGGAAGGCGGGCCGGCGCCGCGCTCCTCTCCGCCCCAGCGAGCGAAACGGTCACTTGCAGTGGAGGGGCTGACCCCCCGCTGGCGGGCCTGGGAGGGGCGCCGCGCCCTTGGTTCGGGGTTGCCCGAGGCTAGGCGCGAGGCGAGTGCCTGCGCAGCGCGGAGCGCGGTGCGAGCCGCGGCCTGGACCGCCGCGGGTGGGGAAGGGCGGGGAGGAGCCTGGGAGTGCGCCGGCCGCCGCAGGGGGCGGGGCGGGGCGGAGCCGCGGCGCGCGCGCCCGTCGGAGGGGGAGGGGCAGGGCAGCCACTGGTCGCGCACACGGCGGCCGCGGCGAGCGTGGGGCGAGCGTGGACCGCGGCGCGGCGGTGCGACTCCTTCCCCGGCCCTCCTCCCCGCCCCAGGCGAGGGCACCGTGTGGCGGCAGCGGGGCCAGCGAGGCCGGAGGAGGCGGCCGTGCCCGGGCATGGTGGTCTGGGGCTACGCGGAAGGTGAGCGACCCCCGGGCCCGCGGCGGGGGTGGGGGCGGGGTGGGACCGGCCTCGCGTCGCTGGGCTGCGGCCCGAGCGCGGGCGGCCTGAGGCGGGGCGGGGGCGGCGCGCCGGCCCGGCCCCCGCGGCCCTTGGTCTCACGGCCTGGGCGGCCCGCTTGGAAAAAAAAAAAAAAAAAAAGAATCATCTTAAAAATTGAGAGTTGCATATATAATAAAAAGGCATGAAACTGTACACAAGCATCGTCCGAAAACCAGTTTGCTGGTTTTGATGCTGTAGTGTAGTTAGGTAAGATGTAACCATTGCAGGAAACTGGATGAAGCATGCATAGGACTTCGCTGTACTATTTTTGCAACTTCTTTTTTACCTCTGATTTTTTCAAAATGAAAAAGGAAGTCAACAATTTTAGAGCTGTTTTCTTGCAGATGAAATACTGTCCCGCCATGAAAGCAATGAATTACTGATAAAAACCGAGGGCTGCATCTCAAAAACATCATATTGAATAAAAAAAAATTAGCATAAAAAGATATAGTATAAAGGTCAGAACATACAACCTAAACAATATATTATTTAGAGATACAGCTATGAGAAAATTAACAAGAAAAGCAAGTGAGTGATAAGACACAAACTTGAAGATAATGTTTATCTCAAAGGACTAACGGAGGGTATGTGACCAAGAAAAGGGATTCAGGGTCCTCAAAGGTGATTGTAATGTTCTTTTCCTTAAATTTTTATTAATCACTATTTTATAACAACTCTTAAGTCTTAAAAATGTATAAACCTGATCTTTAGTGTTTAATAATCACCTTTATTGAAAAGAGTAAAATTAAGTGAAAGGTGAATAAAATTCAGCAACATTAAACATGTTTGATAGAGCATACAATTATAAGAGCGTCTAAGAGAAGATTGGGTTCTAGTTTAAATTCTGGTCTGACTGTAATTTGGGGTTAGTAGGTTTTGGTCAGTGGTTTTTGAAGGGCGGTCCCTGGGCCAGCAGCATTAGTACCACTTGGATATTTGTTAGAAACGTAAATTCTCAGACCTTACCCCAGACCTACCCTGTTGGGGAAGAGCCCAGCACTGTCTATTTTAACACAAACCCCCCAGGAGATTCTGATGTGCACAGACTTTTGAGAGTCACCAGGAAGTTCAACTTTCTCACCCATAAAATTAGAAGCTAAAACTAGATCAGTGTTTCCCAAAGTGTGGTATATGTAGTACTGATCATGTGCAAGATGTTTTTAAGTGATAGACACATCACCATTTAAAATTTTATTTATTGTGATGTTTGTTAGACTAGTACAGATAGCTAACCAAACCCATAAGTTCACTGATGTTGTGTCATACATTGTTAAGTTAAAAAAAAAAAAAAAAGAAAGGAAAGGAAAGGAATCAACTTAATGTAAATATAAATAATAAGGCAAAAGAGTAAGGTATGTATAGCAGAAAGTAACACAACATTGTAAATCGATTATACTCCAATAAAAATTTAAAAAGTAAGGTGGTGTGAGAAGATCACAAAATTCCTGGGGTTAGTTCTTAGATATTAAAGTTTCAGTAGTCCTGAAAAGGATCAATCTTGAAAATATTTTCCATTCTAAAATTCTGAGCCTTCATATGCTTGCTTTTCTTACAGATCTGCCTCCTTAATTTTGCTTTTTAAAATTCAAGCTAATACGTTAAAAATTTAGTCCACACAGCTTGTGTTGGGAGAGGAATGGCCTGTTAATGTGCTTTTGTATTGGGGGATACTTATCTGAGATTCAAAATTTAACCATAGCTAATGGAAAGTGTGGATAATTCACATGTGAATCATTAAAGTTAAATATATTAAGGAGAAATCTGTTTTGAAAACATGATTTAATTTTAGAAGTACTTTCTTCCTTTCACTACTTGTAGTATTTATAGTGGAATAGGCAGATGGTTTTATGTAAGGAAATGAAATGAGGTTTGTGGACAGTAAGAAACATATTTTGATAATTAGGGATTTAGACTTTGAAAGGTCTATACAAGTTATAAACAGCTACAACATGACTGGCCTTTTGTTAAAAAGTAAATTTATTTATTTATTTATTTTTGGCTGCGTTGGGTCTTTGTTGCTGTGTGTGGGCTTTCTCTAGTTGCGGCGAGCGGGGACTACTCTTCATTGCGGTGCGTGGGCTCTAGGCGCGCGGGCTTCAGTAGTTGTGGCACATGGGCTCAGTAGTTGTGGCTCGTGGGCTTAGTTGCTCCGCAGCATGTGAGATCTTCCTGGACCAGGGCTCGAACCCGTGTCCCCTGCATTGGCAAGTGGATTCTATACCACTGCGCCACCAGGAAAGCCCGTGACTGGCCTTTTTAACTGGCATTTTAAATAGCTTTTTTGAGATGTAGTTCACATACAGTTCACCCACTTAAAGTGTACAATTCAGAGGTTGTGTATAGCCAGAGAGTTGTGCAGCCATCACCGTGCACAATTCTAGAGCATTTCATTACCCCAGAAAGCAACCCTATATCCATTAGCAATTATTCTCCATTCCCTCTACACTCTCAACCCTAGGCAACCACTTATCTACGTCTTATTTCTATGGATTTGCCTATTCTGGGCATTTCATATAAATAGAATTTATATTTCATATAAACATAATGATATGTAGCCTCTTGTGACTGGCTTCCTTAATATAATATTTTCAAGGTTCATCCATATTGTAGCATGTATCAGTACTTTATTCCTTCTTATTGCTGAATGATATTCTGTTCTATTGATATTATATGTCACTTGATGGACATTTGGGTTGTTTGCACTTCTTGTCTTTTATGAATAATGTTGCATGTATGAACATTCATGTACAAGTGTTTGTGTGAAAGTATGTTTTAATTTCTGTTTTATACCTCGGAGTGGGATTTCTGGGTCAGATGATGACTGTGTTTAACATTGTAAGGAACTGACTGGATCTAAAATGCATTCTCATTCGAAGCAAAATTACAAGTTTGCTGAAAACTTAAATACATTTCTGTTCTAATTTATAATAAGGTACCAATCTTGTTTGTCAATGGTTTTATTACAAAATATATCTCTAAAATGATATTTGGCAAAAATCATCATTAAAATACATGTTTTGGAAAACAGCAGCTTACAAACTGCTATTCTACATCACAATTTATCATCATTTATCAAAATTGTCACATCTTCTGTGACATGGTTCTTTCTCTGCATATTTTATCGCTGCCTGTGTCGTTTAGCATTTAGGGGGAAAAAATGTCATGGAATCTGCTTCCTGAGCTGATGATTGAATTCAGATTGTTTTGGTTGACTTTTACAAATAAATTATATGTTAAGAAACTGATGGTAGTTTTTTTCTAAAATTCTCGTTTCAGCAATAATAAAAAACATACTTCTAAAATAAAAACATAACATTTTGGAGTCTAGCTGCATCTGACACTTGATATTTTGCTGTGCTGCCCTATTAATATTTTGAAGTTATTAGAAGAGATACTTTTTTGTGTAATGAGAATTTATGTTCAGTAAATTGTTAATATTTGACTTTGTCTTACTTTCTTCTAATGCTTTCCTAAAGGCTTATGTACTAAATTACCTACCTTTAGATTTCTTTTTAGAAAAGGTGTTCAAGATATTTCTTTTTCATACCTACTTGTGAAATGAGGTTTTTAGCACCTCCTTGTTATAAAGGAATATTTCTGAAAAAAATAAGATAAACAACTAAATGCAGTGAATAACTGAAGTAATAGAGAAGTGATAGTATAGAAAAAAGATGCTCCTCAGGGAAGGGAAAGAAAAAATACCAGGTGGACTTGAATGGATAAGATTTATTTAAAGCCTTTCATTGCTGCATGAAGGATAAACAAAAAGAGTAGTAAGGCAGCATGAGGCATTCAGTGTCCTTGTAAAGAAGACAGGAAATATCCTTAATCTCTGAATCTATAGCTATATGATTCTACACATAGATCACCTAAAATCATCCTTTGTTTTATTTCTAGTAGGGATAAGCTATTCTATGCACAATATTGTAATGGATGTTTGTAGTGAAGACTTGAAGCATTTGGATCATTTGGGAAGTAGACTCAGACAGGGTTTAGTGTGTAGAATACTTGTAAGCATGTGCCCTTGGGAAAAACATAGTGGGAGGGAGGCAGAGGCGTCAGGATTGGGCAGAAGCTTACGTCAAAGTGTCTCCTTGGCCAGCCTTCCAAGAGAGGTTTGTTGATAGCTTGGATGTGGGGTATGACAGAAAGAGGTGTCAGGATGATTTCAAGGATTTCAGCCTAACTAGAAGGACGAAGTTGTCATCAACTTCATCCTTTGAAAGGAGGTTTGGTGGAGAAGATCTGGAGTTAGTTGGGCCTGTTAAACGTTCGACATCTGTAAAACATCTATTGGCAGAGGATGAGTTGGTGATTCCATATGTGAAACTGGAGCCCAGGAAAGAGGTCTGCAGTATATATAAATATGGGGGTGGTCAGCATAGGATAGGTGCTAATTAGACCAGGAGACTAGCTGAGACCACCAAGTGAGCATGTGTAGACTGACTTGAGGATGAGACAGGGCTGAGTCCTTCCTGGGACACTTCAGCGCTTAGAAATTGGGGCAAATAGGGGAAACCAGCGGAGGAGACTGGGATGGAGTCCCAGGACCCAGCACACTGCTTAACAGCAGTGGGTAGTAGATGTTTATTTAGTGGACAAATGTCCAAAGGGGAGGGAAAATAACATAGGACAATGATGAATTTTATTTCTCCAGGTAGAATAAATTAAAAGGTGAAAAATAGGATCAACTGTTATCTGTCTCATCGGTGAATGGGTGGGGAGTGAGTCATGGAAATTAGAATAAAAATAGATGTGTTCTTTTCTATAAAAATATATGTGTATACATATAAAATAGGAACCGTTCCTTTTAATAAACTGAAGTTTGTTTTTTTTTTAATTTATTTATTTATTTTTAGCTGTGTTGGGTCTTCGTTTCTGTGCGAGGGCTTTCTCTAGTTCCGGAGAGCGGGGGCCACTCTTCATCGCGGTGCACGGGGTTCTCACTATCGAGGCCTCTCTTTGTTGCGGAGCACAGGCTCCAGACGCGCAGGCTCAGTAGTTGTGGCTCACGGGCCCAGTTGCTCTGCGGCATGTGGGATCTTCCCAGACCAGGGCTCGAACCCGTGTCCCCTGCATTGGCAGGCAGACTCTCAACCACTGCGCCACCAGGGAAGCCCTAAACTGAAGTATTTTTAATGCAGTTACTTTCTTTTAATCTTTATGGTACCTATTGTGCTTGTGTGGCTAATTCTTGGAGAAACTGTATAAAAATATCCCTTGTGTATAGAGATGAATCCAGTTCTTCAGATTGATTATTTCTATTGTTTGTGAATATGCTTTAAAGTAGCAAATTAAGTAGTTGAAACTCATTTGAGAAATTATCCTATATTTGTATCTCTAGTCTTTGTACTAAATTACAGAAGAATTTCATTTATATATTTGCTTCCATATATTTGATAATTTACAGTAGAATTGTCAGTGTTCTTCATGGTTAAAATTGGTACTAAAGGTGATTAGGAAATTGTGTTGAGCATGTATCTTGCTAAACTATAGAAGACAGACATTTTCTTCAAGGATTTTATATTCTAGGTGAAAAAGTTAAAACATTTATGGAAAGGTACAGAAACAGTTTTCTTGGGAAAATATACAGTTATGTCATTGAAACTCTGAGTCCTGTCTTACACTGAGTGGGACATTTATTAAAGAATAGACTGAAAGTAGAAATATCTGTAAACTTTAATTTTGACAGAATGAAAGAAGAATACAGAAATCAAGCTCACAAACTCAGCTGCCTTGATGTGGATGAAGCTTCTGTGAACAGACAGCTACTGTCCTTGAATAATAGTTCACATATCTTTTAAAGTGAATTAAGCTTTGGTTGTATTGGACCTGACCTGTCGGTGAGGAGGAGATGGCTGAGTCCAGGGAGGCGTGTGAGCTTTCTCAAGACAGACTAGAGTCGCTGGTGACTGAGACAAGTAGTGAAACGTTATTTCAAGGGTTGAAATGTGAATAGGAACCAGTGATTTAACAATGCTCATCTCTAACGTTAAGCCTTTTCTTGAGCCAGAAACCTTGGTTTTTTATGAGAGTTTGAGATTCCCTGAAGATACAACCTAGGTTGGACAGTTACTCAGATCTATTACATATTTAAACTCAGGAAAGTTATGTGAACTGTGTTACTGCTTCTTGTTTTTGTGAATTTTTGATCCAGGCTTTCAGAAAGACCTGAGCTGAACTCTAGGACAAAGCTTGTGGTGACCACCTTTGCTGTTTCAAGCCACTGTCCTCTGTGTTTCTTTCTGTTATTCAGGAATTTTGTTGTCAAAGCTCCTCTATTACTGACTTGTGTGTGTGTGTGTGTGTGTGTGTGTGTGTGTGTGTGTGTGTAGGGGGTATCCTTCATTTGTAAATTCTGTAATCTTTAGACCCTGGATGGAGATGGTAAATACAGAAGTCTTAAAATAGAATTGGTCCCAAACTATTTTGAGAGAAAACACAAAGCATATTAAAATTTACATTTTCAATTAAAGCATAGGGAAACCATTCACAAAAAGGGTGCAGAAGTTGATGCTGTTGTTTATTGTGTTATATGCTGGTTATAGACCTTCATTTTACGGTTATTTCTCTGAAATGCAGTAAAAAAACCCAAAAAACAAAAAACAATGCCTAGCACCATAGCAGCCCCTATGAAATGAGGCATATGCTGTTTCCAAGACTCACAGCATGTTTTTCTGATGCTGTGTTTGCCCATAAACAGGTTTATGGTAGGTGCTGGCTGAGGCAGGGGCGGTTTTCCTATGGAAATCCTCTCTTGAACATACTGGTTTCTGATTCCCTTTGAGGAAGGATGAAGCTCCTTTTTGCTTCCTTAGCAAATTTGATACTTCAAGTATTAATAACATAGCCAGTGGTTGATATGTATCTGGATGACTTACAGGTCATCATGATGGCTGCTCTGTCATAAGTTGCTGTGGTTTCAGAGTACGTTAGAACTCTACGCAGCGTTTTGAGGTGGGAGGGAGCTGAGGTGTAATGAAAGAGAAATTCCCTGCACAGCAGTGGTGATGCCTTAATGATAAAATCATCTTGCTTGGTCTCAAAATCACTGGGTCTACCAGCAACAGCATTAGATGTGAAGTCTGACCTGGGCTTACATTTTGATTTTGCCATTGAAAGCGTTATGACTTTGCCCTCAACACTTCTGCGAGTCTAGAGGAATGTTAATTACTAAATTAAAACAAATTTATGAGATCCTTTTGATGGAGTAGAGTGTAATATCTGCTGAGTGCCCCAATAGACATTCAGCCCTTTAGAGGAGAAGACTTATAAGTGGTAAAGAGTAGGCTGCTTTTGGAGAAGGAAGCGTGAGGTGAGATGGCAAATTTGGGAATACGTTTTCTAAGGAAGGCCTTGGAGGATCCCATCATTCTGTAAAGCTGAATTTGAGATACAGCAGTGTCAGTTTTGGGGATAGGAGGTCTCGGGGGCATTTATGATTGGGAGTGTGTGAAAATACTGATTCAGAGCCACGAGACCCTGTGACATTGGCTGCATCTAACCCAGGTCTTTCTCATTTAGGGCCCCAGACTAGGGAAGCTACACTTACCTTCTGAAAGATAGTAAAAAAGATGATCTTGCTGCTCTTAAAGTGAAAGAATCCAAATTTTGGTGAAGAAATGTTTTAGGGACAGGATGGCCCCCGTGGTTTTAATATCACTCTTGACTGTTTATTTCGCTTCTTATTTGGGGAAAAGTATATGGAAGTTTAGGTTGGGAAAATTACTTGGAAGAGTTTCTTAAGAATAACCTCATTAGATAGTTTGTGTGTAGATGTGAGAATAAAGTTTTCTTAGAAACAAATGATTTTTTTTATAGTTCAAATATTTTATTTTCCTTAAAGATAGGAGTAGATTTTATAGTTTGAGACTCTTGCTATTATTTAAGCAATAACCAATAAATGTGAGTAACTAGCAGTTATTTAGGAAGAATGATATAATGATGAACTATTGGAAAATATAAAAACTATAGATAGCATTGTGGAATTGGAAGGGACTTATCACCTGATTTTATAGCCAGTTTATCTCATTATTCAGCCTCCTCACTGTAAAATGGTAAAAATATTAGTTGATCCAGAGTTATTTTAAGGAATAAAAGAGAATTTATTCATTCAACAATTATTTATTAAGTGCTTACTAGGTGCTGAGGCACATGCAGGTTCAGAGGATGTGTCTGTGTATTAGAAAGAAGAAAATCCTGGCCTTCGTGGATTTTACCGACTAAGAGGCAAGAGGCTTTACCCAGTGATGACAAACGTGATGAGGGCTTCCAGTGTGCTCCCTGCAATGGTGTTTTAGACTGAACACAGTGCCTGATAGTTGCGGTAGAAGAAGACTAGCACCAGTGTGTCTTGGATGCAAAGTACACCCATTATCTCATTTAAATCTCACACCAGTTCTATAAACTAGGTCTAGTTTCCCCCCTTTTACAGCTGAGCAATGTTGTGTTCTTTTAGGTCTGTGATCAAATCATGGTTATTAAATAAATTAATGAGTAAACTTAGACCTAAAGTGTGGCCCAAGGTCTTCAGCCGGATAGTGGCAGAGCTGGCACTAGAACTGGTTTTGACTCAAGCTCAGGGCTCCTTTCATTGTCCCACATTGCCCCTCAGAGCGTGCATGGGCAAATAATCGTATGTACCATGGTAGATAGGAAGAGTGCACCGTTTCAGAGATCCCATACTTGCCAATATGAAAATCATTTCAAATAATAACAGTGAAATCAGGGCTGCTAGCATCCTCAGTTTTAATTCCCATCGCTAGTTATATTCAGTTATCCAGTGAGATGGACTTTGAGCTGTGGATTTAGTGTATTAAGTAATAGGATCCAACTCTAAGTTTTCTCTGGCAAGCTATTGGCTGTGAAGTAAATTCAAGGCTATTCATCCAAAACGTAAGGTGTCCTGAAGTAGATGTATATGTCATCTTGTCTAATGGGTGGGTTGTGTGAGAGATTTTTCTTTCCAAATTGAGTCATTGGAGACCATTGCTCCTATTACTGCCTTTGAAATCCTGCAGCTGGTGAACCTTTGGTAGTTGAGATTTCTTTCTCAAAAAACAAAAACCAAAAACATGTATTATAAGTATTTGTAGTCTAGTTGTGTGTGGGTTACGTGTCTTAATTAGTAAAGTTCTAGTGAATGTCTTGGGATTTTATAAAAACTTCAGTAATAACTAAAAATGGACATTTCTGATCCTTTCTCGTGACCCCATAATCAAATCCAAGTCAGTTTCTCCTCTCTGCCTTCTATCCTCCAACTCTGAACCATCTTGAAAATACTTGTTTTTTCTAAACATTGTTAGTTAGGGAGTTACTTGGAGTGAGAGAGTCTCTTTCCTTTGGCTTCCTTTGGGTCAGCAAAGCAGAGGAGTTAGTTTTGGAGGGTTCTCCTTCTAGGCATCATCAGTTTTAGTCCTTGGCAACGTCTCTAGTCCCAAAGAAATGATGTGGGACTCCCCACGTCTTCCAGAATTTTTAGAAGGCATGTGATGTATTAACAGTACCTGTGTCTCTTCTGTAATTCATTTGGGCTCTGCAAAATGCCAAAGTGTATCTAATAGAGCAGTACAAGACATGTGCCTATTTTCTTAAAAGTCAACCTTAATTTCGTATCACTCCAGTCTGCCGCTGGTCTACCCAATAATTAGGATTTTAAGGCTTATGAATAGTTAGGGGCGCTCCTAGTCCAGAAAAGAGATGCAACTGAAAATATGACAGATATTGGCACTACCACTGCAGTGCTTTGGGTTTAAATATTCATCAGACAAAACTAAACTCTATGAAATGAATGCCAGGATAGACCAGTCTCATCCTGATTTCCTGTCTGGAGTCTATTGCTATAAAAGGTGTATATGTTTATAATTCCTGCCCCTAATATTCCCTTGCTTCTGTAAAGCAGTGTTTCTTTCCCAAGCACTTAAATATGTTTGATTTTACCCTTGCACCTGTCTTTTAAGGCAGACAAACTCAAGTTGACACACAGTTTTTCTCATGACAAGGACCAGTTGTGATTTATGGCCATTTACAGGATGTCAGTGATGTGGAGAGGGTACATTTTGAGCGAACAAGGCTATATATGTATATCCTTTCACTTGGCAATAAAGAACATGGTAAAAAGCTGTTTTCTTCTCAGTGAAGAGCCCTTAGACTAACTTCCTATAATGTTCACCTAATGTGTTACTATGTTCAAGTCACCTGAACAAATATTTCTTGAGTGCCTGCCTCCTGCAAGGTATTCCACTGGCTGAAGTGAAAGTTTCTGTGAGAAGCCTGATGTCTAGAATTTGGAAGTAAAAAAATGCAGTGTTAGTGTGGGTCTTTACTGCTTTAGTTGAAAAGAAAGTGTTATGAGGTAACCTGTCTTTTCCTTTATGAATTTGGCTTGTTTAGCAAGAAACATATTAACCAAAGATGAAAGGTAGATTCAGAAACATTTATTCACTTTTAATATGAGTGTAAACTTTTATTTTCACCAGAAATTCCTAAACACCTTGATTATAATAAAGTACAACCCTGATTTTGGCTTTTAGGGCCAAGAATAAAAGATTTGTAGACTTACTGAAGAGTAGATTCTATGAAAGCACAGACTCCTGATAAACGCTGAGTGCCCTGTAGTCCTCTAGATCAGCGGTCCCTAACCTTTTTGGCACCAGGGACCAGTTTCGTGGAAGACAGTTTTTCCACGGACGGGGGGTTGGGGGTATGGTTCAGGTGGTAATGTGAGTGATGGGAAGCGGCAGATGAAGCTTCGCTCGCTCCCCGCCACTCACCTCTTGGTGTGCGGCCAGGTTCCTGGGGGGTTGGGGACCCCTGCTCTAAATAGCTGTCCTAAAAGTGGAAGAACCAGTCTTTTTGTTGGTGAGGACCCAGTGGCCTCCATCATTGTAACTACTGTGATATAACCTGTAGTGTGTGATTGATAAATAATTGAATACTGTCGACAGGGGTATTTGTTGCTTATTTTGTACATTTGCAAGCAGTTCTTTCTTCCTCATGATACTCCTTGCATTAATAGTTGACCGAAATGACATGATGAGTCAATAAGACTGCTTTCCCTGTGACCAGAGTTGTCAGGACAAGTCAAGGTCTAATCAGACATTTTCATTTCATTAAGTTGGACTTTTTCCAGAGCCTTTTGGAAGCCAGCATAGCACTTGTTCTTGCAGGTCACTGGCCCAGACACAGTCACATGATTACACCTCCATGCGAGAATGTCTGGGAAATGTTGTTTTATAGTCTCGTTTCGGAATAAAAATCAGGGTTCTGACATTAAGAAAAAGGCTACTGCTGAGCTACACCAATTCTTTTCCCTACCTCCGATTTCTTCCTGATACTTAGATGGAAGATCTGGCTGTATTCCTTTTCTTGAACTCTGTGTGGCATACTTGGGTACTTCATGTCCTAGTCTTTCAACCTGAGAGGAGGATCCTTCAAGTTTTTGCAGCTTTCAGCTCCATGAGCTCAGTAGGAGTATCCTTGAAGCAAAATAAGAACAGGGTGTTGCATGCTCTTTTTTTTTTTTTAAATTTCAGATTTTAATGATCAATTTTAGTTATCTATGCAAAGTGATTCATGCAGATCATAAAATTCTTAGAGGAAAAGGAACCCTGGGACAGAAGACATGGGTCCACTGAGGGCGGTAGTCATGGTTTGCAAATAAAAATTGTGACTGCAGCCAGAAGAAGGAACAGTGGGTGCTGAGAAAGGAAATGACAGATAACCATTCCTAGAGGGTTTATTTGGCTTCTTAGAAATAAGTAAATGAAAAGTTCCCTCTAGTTTGCTGCTTTGAGTCTTCCCTTTGAACACATCATCTAGACAAAGTTGACATAGATGGTTCTTTTAATTTAAAATCTCTGTAGTCTTCAAACAAGGAGGCCCCATGCAGGCAGTCTCATAGATGGTTGTACATGAATTACCCGTCTGTCTTCAAAAAAGGGAGTTTGTGATTTCCTTCTAAGAAAAGGATTTGCAGGATGTGGTGGGAATGAGGTGAGTGAGGCCTTCAACTTCCATGCAGTTGTAGACACTTTGGAGGCAACTTGAACTCTTTGGATCATACTCTAATCCCTGATACCTAAGGATGGCGATCCTCATTTCAGCATCTGGGTGGTATTCATGAAAGACTTCTGGTTGAATAAGTTAGGAAGGATGCCCATATGAATAAACCTTATTATATGCCCCAGTTTCTGGGCAGCCTGCAGTACCGAGTTCTGACCTGGGATTAGGATGCCTTGTGCGGAGCTAGTGCCACTGCAGCTCTTAAGTCTCATCCAAGATGGTTATTTTCCATGTGCTTCTGAGTAGCTGTTTCTTTGGCTTTCTAATAGCATGGGTACCCAGCATAATCACAGACTCCTAGATATGGAAGTATCGGAGTGATAATGTAGTCTAATTTCGAGAGAAGTGAAATGAAAGAGGCCAAGTGACTTGCTTCAAGGTATCTGGTAGAAAAACTGGTGTTAGAACCTTGGTTCCGTGTTCTCAGTCCAGTGCTGTCTTGCAGTGCACTGGATTTCTCAGAGAAAATGAGACTAAATGCGGTGTTTTTCTGTGTCCTCCTTTGCTCCTGGTACTTAACAGACCTGGAATCTACTCATGTATGTGTCAGGTTTTAGATCACCAATAGGCTCACTGATTATGGAAATAATTGGGGAGATGTGGTATGTGTGAAAGTTTCAGGTAAGCGAGGCAAGGGGTTATTGTGGTGGATTGGGAGATGTTTGCCAGTTCAAATCACATTTCTGCAGTGCGTGATGGGACTTGGGGCTCTTCTTTCTGTAGCTTATTAACAGATAAGCTGTTTTGCTGCTGGAGCTGCTGAATCTACAATAGCATGAATCAGCAAGAAGGAGGTGTAATTAGTCACGTGGACTTAGGCCTTTCCCATTACCAAGGCTTGATATATTCACATCTTCCACTTTTTTTTTTCTTTCTGGTTTTACTGAGATATAATTGACATACAGCACTGTAAAAGTTTAAGGTATATAGCGTAGTGCTTTGACTTACATATATCATGAAATGATTATCACAGTAAGTTTAGTGACCATTCATCATCTCATATAGGTACAAAATTAAAGTAGAAAAAAAGTGTTTTTTTTCACATCTTCTGTTTTTTCCTCTTTGTAGAGGCTCATCACATGGAATGATAGCATGTTTAGTCTTCTGTGTTACACTTGGTTTAGCCCACGTAATTACATGTAATGTAAAATTACATACAGCGCAAATCAGTCAAGAGGCTATCTTTCCTTCCTCCATCTCTGAGACATGGGTGACCACAGGAGGCCACTCTGTTGACATTTCTTGCTGTTGTCGTGGCCCTGTTGCCAATCAGTCTAAAAAAATATTTTTCTGTGGATTTGTTGTCAAGTTATTTACCTGAAAAGTTTTCTAAACGTATGTAATTCAAACTTGATTCTTTGTTTAATGCCAGTGTAATTTTTATTGACTAGAAAAAAAATTATATGAATTCTAGATTTTCCCGGGAAATCTATAACATGCAGATCTGAAGTTCATATGGGCCCTCTGTCTCCTCGTGAGCCCTAGGTAAGGTACAGTGAGGATGGAGAGGTGGATAAAGGAAGGAGTGAGTGATGCTTCATTGAGGAAGGTGAGCAAGGTGGCCAGATAGGTTTGTTTCATGACAAAGAGTGTGATTTAAGCACTTACTTTCTTTTGAAAACATCTCTTTTCACCATCTCCCTATCCTGATATCACAGGAGGAAGGAAAAAACCAAACAAACCTGTTGCCTCATTTCCTAAAGCAGTGATTCTCAAACTTGAATGGACATGCAAATCACCTTGCATTTTCCAAGACTGCCGACTCTGATTTAATAGTGGTGGGGCAGTGGTTCTCAAAGTGTGTTCCTCAGAGCAGCAGCTCTGGTTCCGCCAGCCGTGTTAGAACTATAAATTCATGGACCTCGCCTGACCTGCTGAATTAAAATCTCAGAGGATCGGCCTCAGAAACTGTTTTTACACATTCACCAGGTGATTCTTGTGTACCTTGAACATTTGAGAATTGCTGCCATTGAAGCTATTCTCTTGGGATTTTCCCAGGCCTCTGGTATTTGCTACTCTGTGATTGGGCCTTGGTATTATTCCCTTGATATTTAGCAATTGAAACTTTTGGGCAGAGATGTTACTTGAGGCTCCTGACTGGATGTTGGTGTCCAGCAAGTTAACTGGCTCTATTAAAGTATGTTTCTTAGTCCTTCACCACTCTCTCTGTTATAACCCTGATACTTTGTAAAGCAAAGATGCCACTTCATGGGATCATGAACATCAGTACCATGGCTAGACACCATACATAACATGGCGATTGGGTAATACCTTAAAAGGTAGACTGAAAAAGAAACCGACGAAATAAAACACCCCAGAAGAAAATGCTCTTGTAGATTTTCAGGGGTTTTACATCTTAATATCAACTGAGTCCCAATTCACAGATAGTTTCAATCATATTAATAGCCAGTGGGCTTTGTTACCTAGATTCTATGCCTGCCTGGTTCAGATGGGTGCAAACATGCTTAGCAGTGCCTTTACCAGTGTTGCCATTACTGGTGAAGGAAGAATATTTTATAATAGGGATTGGATTCTCTCAGAAGTCAGTTTTCTTAAGGTATTTGCAAAGGATGAATGTTACCTCCTACAGTGTTTCAAGAGCTCTAACTTTAATTTTCTGAAAGTTTTATTGATTTCCTCCAAAGGCTATAGCTGGAGAAATACGCACTGTATGTTATTATTTGTCAGATTGTTTACAGGGTCTCCAATATAGGTGGGCTGAGGCTGTGTTTGTGCTTTTCCTCTGGGAGGTTTTTCATCTTAGAGAAAGGATCCATGTGTTTTGTGAATCTCTATAAAGCAATGAGAGGAGTTCAAAATTTATTAGAGTACTCGACAGGTGCTCCAAAGAGGGATATTTGGGCACAAGGTCTAGATGCTCATGTATTATGTTCTTTGAAAACAGCTTAAATATAAGTACATATAAGAACCCTAGTTAAGATTTAAGGGTAATGCTATAAGATCTCTCATAAAGGAGTCACAAAAAGTGCTGCAAGTTTGTAACCTTTCCAGAAGCAATACAGTGTATGTTCACCCCTCATTTGCAACTTGAAGAAATTTACCCAGTTTATGCGGACAATTGAAAAGAAGCAGATGCTTATTCCTAAGCTAGAGTTTTGAAGGCCAACAATTAAAATAAACATGTCTCTGCCAAAACTTGAACTAAATTAAAATATTTAGCATATAAATTAAAGCTTACTTAAAACTAAATTTATCAAGGAAATACATTTGTTTTGCATTACTGGTTTCAATTATTGTGAAAAGGCTTCCATTTTTATGGAACACTGAAGATTTTTTAAAGTTTCAAACAACTTATTAGACAATTGCACCACTGAAAATGAGTTACGAGTGTCTGGCTTAAATGTATGAACTATTAGCACATCGTTGATGAGCTTAGAGAGAGATGTTAAAGCAGCCATTATCCTCCTGCAGGTTCATGTTCCTATTCCCAGGGGACTGTAAGAAACTGGTTTGTAGACTGCAAACAGATAAAGCTATGGGCTGAGGATATACGTAGCATCTCTTCTCTCCTATTCGTTTGTTCTTTCTCTTGGGAAACTGAAATTTGGGACATTGCTGATGAATTGCTGTCAGGCTTGGGTACTCTTAGTTTATTGCCATAGAAGAAGAGAGAGATTACTTCCTTGTTTGCAGTACCTATCTGCTCTAGTCCTGTCTGTACAGTGTTTCCTAATTAATATTTCCTAAACACCTACCTCATAACTTTTTTTCATTTACTAAATATTTATTTAGTTCTTATTTTCCCAGCTTTCTTGAGGTATAATTGACAAATAAAATTGTATATATTTAAAGTGTACAAACTGATTTGATACACCTAGACATTGGGAAATACTGGTCCTGATGAAGTTAATTAACATTTTCATCACCTCACATAGTTCCCCTCTACCCCCATACCCTTGTTTTTGTTTTTGTTTTTTTTGGTGGTGAGAATGCTTAAAGTCTATTTCAGCAAATTTCAAGTATACAAGACAGTATTATTAACTACTGTAAACATGTTGTCCATTGGATTCTCAGAACTTATTCATATTCTTCTTAAAACTGAAAGTTTGTACGTTTGACCAACGTTTTCCTGTTTCCCTCATCTCCCAGACCCTGGCAAGGACCCTTCTATTCTGTTTCTATTAGTTCAATTTTTTTTTTTTTTAAGATTGCACATGTAAGTGATACCATGTAGCATTTGTCTTTCCCAGTCTGACTTTTTCCATTTAACATAATGCCCTCCGAGTTCATTCATGTTGTCACAAATGACAGGATTTCCTTCTTTTTTATAGCTAAATAATATTCCATTGAATATATATACCACATATTCTTTCTTCATTCATTGATGGACACAGGTTTCCTTATCTTGGCTCTTGTCATAATGCTGCAATGAACATGGGAATGCAGGTATCTCTTTGGGATACTGATTTCATTTCCTTTGGATATGTATCCAGAAGTGGGATTGCCGGATCATTCGGTAGTTCTATGTTTAACTTTTTGAGTAACCGCCGTACTGTTTTCCATAGTGACTGCACCAATTCACATTCTCACCAACAGTGTACAAGGGTTCCCTTTATTCATATCCTCACCAAGATTTGTTATCTCTTGTCTTTTTTCATAATAAACATTATAATAGGTAGTGAGGTCATATCTCATTGTGGATTTGATTTGCATTTCCCTGATGATTAGTGATGTTGAGCACCTTTTCATATATCCGTTGGTCATTTGTATGTCTTCTTTGGGGAACTGTCTATTCAGGTCCTCTGCCCACTTTTTAATTGGATTTTTAAAAAAATTTTGCTATTGAGGCATATGAGTTCTTTGCATGCTTTGGATATTAATCCCTTATCTGATAGGTAGTTTGCAAATGTTTTCTCACATTCTATAGGTTACCTTTTCATTTTGTTGGTTGTTTCCTTTGCTGTGCAGAAACTTTTTAGTTTGATGTAGTTCTACTTGTTTATTTTTGCTTTTATTGCCTGTGCTTTTGGTGTCAAATCCAGAAAGATATGGCGAAGACCTATGTCAAATAGCTTACCACCTATGTTTTCTTGTAGAAGTTTTATGGTTTCAGGTCTTACATTTAAGTCCTTAATCCATTTCAAGTTAAGTTTTGTCTATGGTATTCTTTCGCATGTGGGTATCAATTTTCCTAACACCAGTTATTGAATAGACTGTCCTTTCCCCATTTTGTGTTTTGGGCACCATTGTCAAAGGGTAGTTGACTGCATATGCATCCCACATAACTATTTTCCTGAAAACTTTCATTTACTCCTGTTTGCTGTGCCAGGATTCATGGCCCTCAGTTTACTGTTCTATTTTCATGGATCCCTAATCATCACTCCTCTGCTTCAGTCAGTCCAGTGATTTTCCTTCTTCCACCACATCTCAGGTTCATGCAAAGTAGCTTCTTGGGCAAAGTTGCCTTTTCTTTCTAAACAGGTCCAGTCAGATCATCACATATGAGTGCTTGTACATATAGAGGAAGGCAGACTATCCGGAGAAAACTATTTTAGGATTCTATGTTATAAACATTTTAACTAAAAAACTTTTAAATTTAACGAGTTCACGCTTCTTAAAAAGAAAATGCTGAACACAATTTAATCCTTTCCAGGTAAATTAGAGTGACATTATAAACAGTAAAAATAAGTTGCATTGTAGTGATTTCTACTAGACAGGTAAGGTATTAAGGACTAGTTGTCTGATCCTACGTTGAATAATAACGTCTTGCAGCTGATATTTGTTTTTATAATGAATGCACACGTGTGTTGGTTTAAATTGCTGTGTTGAGATTAATGTTCTCAGAAATTATTTCTACATTACCAGGAAGTGGTACATTTGAAGCCTCTCCTGTACCATCTTGAGATTAAAAAAAAAAAAAAAGAACTTTCTTTTATTTCCATTACTTAAGTTTATTTAAACTTGTGTTTAAAATACAAAATATCTTCTCAAATCCCCAGTCATATTTCCATGCAGCTTGGTTCTAAGAGTCCTGGAAACAAAGAACAGTATCAGTCCAGGACCTTTGCAGGAAATGTCCTCAAGATCACTCGTGCATCTTAGGATGTTAGCCCAAGGGCCAACTGTGATATCAGGCCACATTGAAGAGATACTTTAATTTGTAAGATTTGTTGTGACTGTCAGACAACATATGTCTTTTGACTCCAATAAAGAATGTGTGAAGGCACAGCACTACTAATGCTACATTAGCTATCTGTCTTTAACTTTCAAAAATAATTTGAAAGCATTTTTAATGCCATTTTTCAGACGGCGAAAAGAAGTGCAAAGAAGTTAACTTGGCCAAATATAAGTGAAGGAGACGTGATTTTAGCTCGAGAACAAATGCTTTGTCTCATTACTGTACTGCTTCACTATAACAATCAAGATGTGGAGATTTCTAACATTTTCACCATGAATGTTAAGAAAACACTAGATTGCATGATGTGTTACAGAGACACCCACTAAAATCCACTGAAGTAAGAAGTTGTGAATTCTCTCTGTACTTTGATAAATTCCCCTTGGGAGCACACCGGTTTGGAATCAAGAATGCTTGGTTCTAGTCCTAACATTTCCATTCTGTGAGTCTCAGTTTTTAATATTAAAACTCTCCAAGGTGCCTTCTTAGTGCAGTGATACATGCCTATGGAATTGGGGCTTTTTGCATGCTTTATGAAGTATTTTAGAGCCAGCTGGCCTGGCACTTTACACTGGAGGAAAAAGTAGCCATTAAGGTCTTAAATTTGTCCCGTGTAGTAAAGACTGAAGGTGAAGATGAGAAGTTTTGTTTTCTCAGGTGTTGTTGAAGCAGGCTGCTACTGACTGCTGCCCTGGGAAGCTTGGGATTCGTCATAGGGCCAGAGGCTGTGCCTGCCGGTCTGGCGGTGGGCCATCCTGGCGAAGCACAGCACAGTGGCTGGTGTACGCTGCCACGTGAAGTATTAGATAACTGCCCAGAAGAGCTGCCATACATGCAGAGGAGGGGTGTTCGGGGCTGCCCATGGTAGTCATAAAATGATAGATATGAATCTAATCTTAGAAAAGCGAGTTGAACTCCCTCACTTTTGGTTGGGGCTCAAGGAAGTGAGGAAAGTTGTGCAAGTTTGTACCTTCAGTGTGAAAGTTGAGGATGGAATTCGGGTCTCCTGACTACTTATCTAACTCACCACTTACACTCATTTATGCTAAATACCATGCCTCCTTTTGCTCCCACAGGAATATGGTCATTTGGTGAATTTATGTTCATTTATTTCATGTACAACCTGAAATGCGTCTTCTTGCTTATCAAATCAACATAAAGCACTGGAAAATTGGATTCAAGCTTAGACAACAGACACAGTGACGTATTAAGATCATTTTATGCCGTATCATGATGATTTTTAGGGAGTTAATTAATTTCCGCTCAAGGAAGCATAAACAGCAACTACATGCAGGTAAAAGACAATAGACAAAAAGGTAGCAGTAAATGGTTGCCCTTTGGGTTCCACAGGGCTTGTGTTAGGTAAGGTCTTACTTTGCATAGTTATGATGCGGTGAAGAAGTATACTCCCCACTAGTAAATATTTCAGAGATGCTAAATTGGGAAACTGGCAAATTGCAGGTATGAATGGATGAGTACAATGTGCTCAATGAATAAGGAATCAAAAGGAATCAGAAGGAATCGGAAAGAATGTAGGCACCTTAAATGTATTCAGGTACAAAGAAATCACCACAAACGAGACCATGATGGAGGAAAGGTACTGGCTTGTCAATAGATTTGGGTTTGCAGTTTGGAAACCACTCTGTAAACTCCACAAAAACTAATAATTGTGCTAATAACCTTGGTGTTGATAATCATAATCTGGGTATTCAGATTTACTGGCATGACATTATGCAAATCAGTTAACCTTTCTGAAAATCTAATTCCTCATCTGTGAAGGAGTTGGATTAGAATATATTTCCTGGCTTAAATAACCACTGTTGGACAAAGAATCTTATAATTAGTATCTGCAGCTCTTCAGGAGGAAAAAAAATAACGATAATTGATAACTTCAATGAGTAACTTTATTTCTTTGAGTTATGGGATAGTCATGCTTTTTTCAGTCGTCATAGATACTCCCCATCGCTTAAGATTATAAATATATGAGGCTTGAACACACAAAGGAAACTTAGAGATAGTCCACCCCTACTCGAAATTTCATTCTTAAGGGTGGAGAGGCCTTGAATTACAAAGTGACTTGTCTAACTGATTAATGGTGAAGCCCAAAGGACTAACAAGGCTTCACAGTTCTCCACACACAGGGCTCTTTTCTCCTATAGGAAAAGGGGTAAATAGGTTTTCTTTCTCATGCCAATTCAGGTTGATTAGTAAGGCCTGGCTGTTGAGAAAGACTGTGGAACTGAGAGCCAGGTACTATAGAAAAGACTAATGTTACTGATTAGGACTGTTTGCTATATAAACAGAACGGGGAAGTCACCTATATGTTTGCCACCTCCTCTCAAAGCTATGCTTTACACATGTTCCTTGAGATTAAACTTTGAATATTTCTTCTGCCTTGCTTTTTAACAACCATCACTCCCAATATTAATTAATGTTGTCTAAGGTATTTCACTCTAAGAGACGGCCTATGTCTCAGTGGACCAAACTTGGATTTGGTCATCAGGAAATACGTCATTCTCAGTGCTTGGATCCTCATTGGGTTTTCTTGAGCTGTTTTTCATTTCTGACGCTGCTAAATGTTTTAGACTTCTCCATTAGCATCATGTGGCCTGTCTGACTAGGATTTCAAGCTGCCAGGGCAGGACCACAGCTCTGAGTACAGGCTGGCTGTAGTTTTGTCCCTCATTATAAGACCATGGAATACAGTAGGAGAGGAGCAGCAGATACCTTGTCCTTTGTGGTTCCGACAACTTAAGTGCAATTCTTGGCAGCCTGGTTTTAGACTCTGATATGGGCCTTTTCTCGTATGATGTTGCAGGAAGCTTTCTCTTGCTGCTGACATGTTCTGACTCCTTGGTTTACTCAGAGGAGTGGCGAAGGAGACATACCTCAAGCCAGGAGCCGCTATGTTGGCCCTTATGCTCTACTTTCTATAACTTTGCAGGATTTTGGAAGAAAATGAGAATATACTCTGGAACTGGAGATACATATACCCACACATAGATTCATATATATATATATTTTTTCACTTCTTCAGGTCTTTGTCCTCATTCCTATCATCTGGAATTGTTTTGAAAGAAAAACGCATATTACCCTCATAAGGAACTAGAGTTTAACTTGGGAAACTTATAACACATTTATAAAAGACACAAAGTGTTCTCTCTTTTTAGAACTGTTCAAGTGCAAGTCAGATTTGAGTTCAAATGGAATGAAATGCCTGTTTATTTCTGGAAGCAAGTTTAGTTATTTTCTAGTCCAGATTCTTTGTTTTACAGATGAAAAAATGGAAATCCAGGGTCTAGGAGGGTTAAGTGATATGCTCGGTGGTACATTTCAGAAGAAACAGAATAGGAAAAAGAATCCAGAACTTGCCAATTTTTGGTCTCACGCATTTTATCTCACACCGCACTACTGCCTCTGGGTTTAGAATTACAACAGTTTGGTTTCCTTTTAAACTGATGACTTAGGTTTTTGTTAAGGTTTGATTTACAGTTTAGTAAAAATTTAATACTTATGTTCATTTTGGGTTTTAGCAAGTCAATACTATTCTAGAGTTTTATTTTTATTTTCTTTAAGCCTGTAATGGGCATTGAGGTCTCCCTGTGGTCTCTGGACTTCTCTCTCGGCTTTGAAGATTCTGCTGTTCCCTGCTCCATCTCCACTTATGCATATTCTCAACCACAGGGGAGTCTGGAACATGCCAAACATTATGGTGAGGCTGTTACAACGCTCACCCCGGTCTAAAACCTAAGCCACAGGAGACACAGACTTCTGGTTCCGCAGAAAGCAGGTGTTACAGGTAAGGAAGGGAGCATAACCTACAACAGCCAGATTTTAAACAGCTCTGCTCAGATCTCATATTCCCACACTCCTTCTAATTTACAGGCTTCTGTTCACAGGTAGTTTGAAAACCTATCTGTACCAAATTTAAATATTCAGTGACTTGCCTATAACTAATCATACTTGAAATTAAAAAAGCATGTGTGAACAAGCAATAGCACTAACTAGTACTCACAGGGGAATATTCCAGCTATATATTGTAATATAGACTTTTGGCAGTAAAAGCACTCAAGTACTGTTTCTTAAAATGTAAGGATTAGGTGTTCTTGAGGTAGAAAAGAAAAATCTATTCTTTGCAGATGGAGGGGACAATGAAATGGATTCACTAGCAGAGTCACTTTTATGGAAATTTGGATCTGTACTGTGAAATTTTAGTGTTTAAACAAGATCAGAGGCCTTGTAGGATGATTTTTTAACATGCTGGATTAGAAACACCAGACAGAATTGATTCCCAGTAAAATGGAAAACGTCCTAAATTAAAAAGGGGCCTCAAAAAAAAAAAAAAAAAGGAGCCTCACTTGGTAACACTTAATTTTCTAACATGAGTGCTCCAGACTCTTAATAACTATTTTAAAACACTTGATAATTTCATGTAAGATAAATTTTACGTAAGAATAAAAATGGACAGCGTATATGAATTTGGTGAGACTGAGCATACAATGTGGATTTGCCTTGGAAAACTTGGGCAGTTTTTGAGATTATTGAAGTTGAGCGTCTGTTGCAAGATATCTAAGTGAACTCTCCCAAAGCATTTCCTGGAAGCATTTGCCCAACAAGTAATCTTCAAACAAACGAACAAACATACATACCCACCATTCCTCTATTCCGTGTAATATAATCCATGGACCAACAAGAATAAGCTTATTTTCTACTTGTACAGTTTTTGGGTGGTGTTGCTTTTCCTAACCTTCTCACCATCTGTCAAGACGTAACTTTCATTACTCTCCAGCATCACTTTTAACAGCGTCATCTTTCTTTTCGTCCTTTCTCCTTCCCTCCCTCCCTCCTCCTCTCCCCCTTTGTTTTTCTTCCCTGCCTCCTTTTTCTTTCTTTAAAAGGAATCTCTTTTGACCTGTGTTTTCCTCAAGGGTTCAATTGTTTTTATATTTCTCTCCCTCATAATACAGTCTTTGGGGATTTAAAAATACAACATAAATAGAATCTTCTGTGATTTCTCAGCAGAAAGGAAGGTATGGTTTGTATTACTTTCTCTCATAGGATTCTTTATGGGGTGAATATTTCCAGATGCCCCAAATCTCTTTGTTACGTTTACTATAAGAACCAACAGCTCTTCCTTTTTCTCTACGGTGACATGATTGTGTCCTGGGATAGCTCCCACTCGTATCGCTATGAAAACAGAAGTTTCATAAACCAGAGATTAGTTACTTCAACTCAGTTTAATTCAATAAACAGTTATTGAACATTTACTGTGTCCAGGATACCATTGGCCATGGTGAATGATACATGATCCCTCCTACCAAGAAATGGGAGAAACTATGCAAATAAATGTCCAACCGTAAGATGACTGCTACGGTATAGTAACAAGCAAAGATTTAGGAACTCAGTAGGTAAGCAAAATAAGTAGAATAGTAAAGATGAGTCTCTTTTGTTTGTCAGTATTTTACTTTAGCTCTGTATAGTTTTGAGATATGAAATGGTGTCATTTTACTTTACAGTTCTTGTTACTTTATAATCATTACCACGACTTTGTAGTCATAGCTCATGTGTAAGTTGCTTCACTTATGTGAATGTTATGGAAAGGTACTATGCTTCCGGTAGAGTCTTCTTCAGAAAGAGATTTATTGATTTGAGTTTATAACACTGAATTATGGTTTGGTAATACGTTTTATTTCAACTAGAAGATAGCTACTTTATCGATCCCGTGGGCAAACCCTTACTCTAGATCTGGGCGGTGAGCCCTCTCAGGATCAGCTGTCACACAGCAAGAGGTAAGACTTCCTGGATCAGTTTTCTAAAGTGACAGGTTTATTCCCTGGTCAGGACAGAAGATACTCTCTTTTTAACGAACAGGCTAGACTTCTCTGTGTGCGGATTTGTTCCATGTGTTTCGGGGTGAGGATGGGGTTGAGGAGTCTACTCTGTTTTTATGGGGCATGAATCTGGCTTAAAAATGACAGAGCCCTTTAACAGGGAAATTGCAGCTGGAAGACACCAGCAACTAAGTAGATCTGGGACTTGAGAAACTGTGCCTCCCTGGAGCTATCCAGGGCACTGAACCACTTCTCCTTATGTTGCCTTCTAACCCCGCGAAACAAACGTTCAGACATTTAAAAATATCTAGCTTTTTTTTTTTTTCTGACTAGAGAAATTCTTTAACCTGTATATTTCTGATAATTGTTCTTGCTCTAGTCTTGGCCAGCTGTAGCAGTTCATCTCTTGTGTCTTTTATTCACTAAACAAATATTTAGGTATAACCTTCTCTGCGTTGGGCACTTTTCTCATGGTTAAATTACTCAGATTGAATATGATTATTTTTGCCTTTTTGTGAAATTTGGGTTAAAGAAACAAATTTTATGGAATACCTAAAGGATCTCAGGTTTTCAAGTGTCATTTGAAGAACCTGGTTTCTGGTCCAAAGGTTGTGTTTGTTTACCTTTGTTTACAGTACTTAGAATAGCCCTTGGCATAAAATAGGCAGCATAGAAATTTTATTCCACTGATGATCAGATTTATTTTGTGGAATTTTTTTTAAAATAAATTTATTTTATGTATTTATTTTTGGCTGCGTTGGGTCTTTGTTGCTGTGCGCAGGCTTTCTCTAGTTGTGGCGAGCGGGGGCTACTCTTCTTGTGATGCGCAGACTTCTCACTGCGGTGGCTTCTCTTGTTGTGGAGCACAGGCTCTAGGCGCATGGGCTTCAGTAGTTGTGGCACCTGGGCTCAGTAGTTGTGGCTCGTGGGCTCTAGAACGCAGGCTCAGTAGTTGTGGTGCACGACCTTAGTTGCTCTGGAACATGTGGGATCTTCCTGGACCAGGGCTTGAACCCGTGTCCCCTGCATTGGCAGGTGGATTCTTAACCACTGCACCACCAGGGAAGTCCCATTCGTGGAATATTTTTCTATACCATGTTACAAGGAACATATTTCTTTTCAACCTAAAGGTAAAATTCTTTGAAGAAAAATTTTGCTCTAAGTGCTCTAGATGCAACATGCACATAATCCTGATGAATGTAGACTAAGCATTTTGGGACACTGTCATATACATTAGGACCAAAGTACAAGCTGACCGGAAAGAAAGGGACCAGAAACTTCCAGCTCAGACTTTTCTATTTATGTATTTTCTCAACCATCTTTTCATTCTATTTCATTCATACTAGTCTATTCTGTATTCAGGTAAACAACCACCACCTGTTCACCCCCTCTCCTCCAAAAGAGGAAAAAAAGAATTTTTCCTTTGATGACAGCAACACATGACCCAGGAAGGTGGAGTATATTCTAAACTGTCCTTTTGTAATTCCTTGTTCTAAGCATTGGGCAAGACAAATTGGTCTTGACTTCCCTGGAAATGTTGGTTTCTTTCAGTGAGTATAAGGGGTACAGAATCAACAGTGTTCCTAGTGTTCTCAAGACCAGTTATTGTATGGGTCAGTAAGGCTAAACCCTTCGCCCCCAACCTGGTGTTAATTTAATGTTATTCTCAGTAAATATCTGAGACAGACTGAATTTGAGCAGAATATAAAGTATCTGGCTGAAATGGAATCAGGCTCAGTGTTCTAACATAGCGATTTGCCACAACCCACATCTATTTCTGTGGTATGCCTTTTTTTTTTTTTTTTTTTACAACATGTACATTTAGAAACTTGGTAAGGTCCAAACTGTATCATAATTGACATGAAAATGTCAGTTTCTTGGGATTGCCAAACTCAAACACTTTTCTTGGTATCTCAGTGAGAAATCAAATTTGAGGTTGAAGAGTATTGACCAGTAAGCTTCTTTTCTAGAGATTGTTACTCTACCTTTGGTCATGGACCAAGTTTAATTATTCCTATTGCTTTTATTTCCCATTCCTTAGGGAAGTGATAGGCAGTTGTTTAGTCACCGGAAGTTGTGAGAATTTGTGGATCTCAGCAAAGACCCAAGAGACCTATGCAACAGTATTGTTTTCCTACTTATTACCCAGACCCAGTTTGTTTTAAAATCTATTTACTGATTCCACCTGAGTTGCATGACTTAGTTGTAATATAATCTCTTGATTTCTTGAATTATCTCCAGACTGGACTTCATGATTGATTTCTTTTTCGCCTTTGACTTATTCAGATGGAAATAGGTTAAACAAACAGAAAAACTTGACTATTATTCAAAGGCTGAAGGATTCCTTCATTACTTCCCTCCATTTCCTTGGGAATCAATACCATTGGCTGTTTTCTTTTAGTTAGCATAGTTTTGCTTGCTTAATATAATTGATATAGTAATTTAAGAGTTATATATACGTGGTCTGACTTAACCTTCCAATTCTGTGGTGTAATATTACTACTGTCATTTTATGTGTGAGAAAGGTAATGTTCAGGGGGAGTTAAGGAATTTCTAATGACCATAAAATTAGGAGTCAGGACTGAAGATTCAGACCCAGCTCTCTCCGACATTAGTCACTGCTTTTAATCAATCCTCTGCTTGCT
Organism: Balaenoptera borealis; assembly: GCF_965194805.1. Classification (NCBI taxonomy): domain Eukaryota; kingdom Metazoa; phylum Chordata; class Mammalia; order Artiodactyla; family Balaenopteridae; genus Balaenoptera; species Balaenoptera borealis. Next base: position 1,348,113 of record NC_138880.1, read on the forward strand.
TTAATATTTCTTTACTGCCCACATAAAGTGCCATGTCAGAATATAGAAATGGTTATTAACTGAGGAAATAGGAAATATTTTGATGTTTTTAGGGAAATTCAAAACATTGTAGAATAAAAAGCTGGACATGATTTTATTGGCAGTTTTATCACGATGGCTTAAAAGAAATGAAGTTGTTCCTGAAGGTACCTAGTTTATTGTCGTGAAATATATTTGCTTTGCCTCATGCTGTATTTTGTAACACTTGGTCCTGGTAGGGTTTATTTGTGCGTGTAGTTTGATATAAAGATCTCAATTTTAACAAATACTGGGAACTATTCGGAGAAAAAGCCAAAACAGATGTGTTTTTTACTCAGTAGTTTTTGTTTAGGTCTGAACCTTTGATAGGAATTTGTTCCAAAACTGTGGTTATTACAGAAAATGAAGAAAGCCAAGCTGAACACAAAGTTAGGTGACTTGTCTATTTAATTTTAGGTGATACTTGCCGAATGTCTTGAGAAAATATTTTTTCAACTTGTTTCAGAATTAGAATAGACTCTGTTGACAGTTTATGCAAGCATATATCTGTTATACCTTTTTAGAAATTCGAAGTAAATTCTTCTTATAAAAATAATACACAATAATACACGACCATTTTCTATGAGGAAATTTTCAAATGAAAAAACATTAATCTCTAAACATCCATAACCCCAACCAGTTAATATGTTAGTATGTTTCATTCGGTTTTTGACACACACAAATGCACACAAAACTTAACATATAATTATATAATTTTATATGTAATTTTGTGTTCCAGTTTTCTACTTAATTAATAACATTGTCTTATTTTGCATTTCTGTGACTTCCAGGGAGATATTATCTACTTTATTGGCCAGTTCTATCTAATTTGGGGTTCTCTGCTTGTGTGTATGGTGTATGTGTGTGTATAATTTAATATATATATGTGGGTGTGTATATATACACATATGTATAATTAGTTTTCTTGTTTTAGAAAAAGATGCATTGTATTCCTTTTAATACATCACAACTTACCCATTTTATTGGGAAGACTTTGCACATATTAAAATCTGATATATTAGGACTAATCAAGAAGAGGTCAGTGTGACTAAGATGTTTTTTAAATGTTTTTTTGTATTGTATATAGCAACTGGAGCTGCTTTCCCAACAGAAATTTGAAGTAATGCCGAACCTGTGCTAATGAATAGATATAATTAATTGGAAAACTTCATCGGTTTTCCTACAGTGTCTTAAAAACTTTAAAATAATCCCTCAGTAATTTAATCATATCTCCTAGTTTTCTCCTTTAATTTACCTAGCAATATTTTTTCTTTATTTTAAGATCATCTTCAGCCTAATCCATGTAGCCCTATTAAATTATCGTATCAAAAACCAACGATAATTTTCTATACCTTTTATTTTCATAGGGAAATATTTTGAGATCCACCAGTGTGATTAAAAACTAGAGCAGGTGGAAGTGGGGCAAGGGTGGGAATTGACATCTGATGCAAGAGCCAAGGAGGAAACCATTGCTTTTACTCGGGTCAGGTGATATCATGCTAGCCTTACATTTCTAAAATTTGAGTATCTTTGGAATTATATTCAACTGCAGCAGTTTAAGTTGTAAATGCTTTAATGTTTTCAAGGCATGTCTTCTAGTGACTAAACTTTTCTAGTGCATTTATTCCAGTAAGGTTGAGGGGATTTCTATTGGATGATCTTCTCCAAATGAGATAAATATTCTAATGGTAACTGTCCTCCTGGAACACATATCTCTTGTTATTGAAAGTTTTCTAAGAGTACTGATGAATTTAAATGACTCACAGTAGCACAATAGGCATTTTAGTTAACCTGATTTTTAGCAACAACTTTTTTTTTCACTGTGAAACTTCTTATTGCAAGATGTTTGAAAAAAGGGGAAAACTACAAAGAAAAACATAAAATTTAAATGAACTGCCACTACTTAGATAAATCAGGGTCAACATTTTTTTTAAAACATCTTTATTGAAGTATAATTGCTTTACAAAGGTGTGTTAGTTTCTGCTTTATAACAAAGTAAATCAGTTATACATATACATATGTTCCCATATCTCTTCCCTCTTGCATCTCCCTCCCTCCCACCCTCCCTATCCCACCCCTCTAGGTGGTCACAAAGCACTGAGCTGATCTCCCTGTGCTATGCGGCTGTTTCCCCCTAGCTATCTATTTTACATTTGGTAGTGTATATATGTCCATGCCACTCTCTCACCCTGTCACATCTCACCTCTCCCCCTCCCCATATCCTCAGGTCCATTCTCTAGTAGGTCTGTGTCTTTATTCCCGTCTTGCCACTAGGTTCTTCATGGCCTTTTTTCTTTTTTCCTTAGATTCCATATATATGTGTTAGTATACTGTATTTGTTTTTCTCTTTCTGACTTACTTCACTCTGTATGACAGACTCTAACTCCATCCACCTCATTACAAATACCTCCATTTCATTTCTTTTTATGGCTAAGTAATATTCCATTGTATATATGTGCCACATCTTCTTTATCCATTCATCCGATGATGGACACTTAGGTTGCATCCATGTCCTGGCTATTGTAAATAGAGCTGCAATGAACATTTTGGTACATGACTCTTTTTGAATTCTGGTTTTCTCAGGGTATGTGCCCAGTAGTGGGATTGCTGGGTCGTATGGTAGTCCTATTTTTAGTTTTTTAAGGAACCTCCATACTGTTCTCCATAGTGGCTGTATCAATTTACGTTCCCACCAACAGTGCAAGAATGTCCCCTTTTCTCCACACCCTCTCCAGCATTTATTCTTTCTAGATTTTTTGATGATGGCCATTCTGACCGGTATGAGATGATATCTCATTGTAGTTTTGATTTGCATTTCTCTAATGGTTAATGATGTTGAGCTTTCTTTCATGTGTCTGTTGGCAATCTGTATATCTTCTTTGGAGAACTGTCTATTTAGGTCTTCTGCCCATTTTTAGATTGGGTTTGTTTTTTTGTTATTGAGCTGCATGAGCTGCTTGTAAATCTTGGAGATTAATCCTTTGTCAGTTGCTTCATTTGCAAATATTTTCTCCCATTCTGAGGGTTGTCTTTTGGTCTTGTTTATGGTTTCCTTTGCTGTGCAAAAGCTTTTAAGTTTCATTAGGTCCCATGTGTTTATTTGTGTTTTTATTTCCATTTCTCTAGGAGGTGGGTCAAAAAGGATCTTGCTGTGATTTATGTCATAGAGTGTTCTGCCTATGTTTTCCTCTAAGAGTTTGATAGTGTCTGGCCTTACACTTAGGTCTTTAATCCATTTTGAATTTAGTTTTGTGTATGGTGTGAGGGAGTGTTCTAATTTCATACTTCTACATGTACCTATCCAATTTTCCCAGCACCACTTATTGAAGAGGCTGTCTTTTCTCCACTGTGTATGCTAGCCTCCTTTATCAAAGAGAAGGTGACCATATGTGCGTGGGTTTATCTCTGGGCTTTCTATCCTGTTCCATTGACCTATATTTCTGTTTTTGTGCCAGTACCATACTGTCTTGATTACTGTAGATTTGTGGTATAGTCTGAAGTCAGGGAGCCTGATTCCTCCAGCTCCATTTTTCGTTCTCAAGATTGCTTTGGCTATTCGGGGTCTTTTGTGTTTCCATACAAATTGTGAAATTTTTTGTTCTAGTTCTGTGAAAAATTCCAGTGGTAGTTTGATAGGGATTGCATTGAATCTGTAGATTGCTTTGGGTAGTAGAGTCATTTTCACAATGTTGATTCTTCCAATCCAAGAACATGGTATATCTCTCCATCTATTTGTATCATCTTTAATCTCTTTCATCAGTGTCCTATAATTTTCTGCATACAGGTCTTTTGTCTCCTTAGGTAGCTTTATTCCTAGATATTTTATTCTATTTGTTGCAGTGGTAAACCGGAGTGTTTTCTTAATTTCACTTTCAGATTTTTCATCATTAGTATATAGGAATGCAAGAGATTTCTGTGCATTACTTTTGTATCCTGCTACTTTACCAAATTCATTGATTAGCTCTAGTAGTTTTCTGGTAGCATCTTTAGGATTCTCTATGTATAGTATCTTGTCATCTGCAAACAATGACAGCTTTACTTCTTCTTTTCCGATTTGGATTCCTTTTATTTCTTTTTCTTCTCTGATTGCTGTGGCTAACACTTCCAAAGCTATGTTGAATAACAGTGGTGAGAATGGGCAACCTTGTCTTGTTCCTGATCTTAGTGGAAATGGTTCCAGTTTTTCACCATTGAGGACAATGTTGGCTGTGGGTTTGTCATATATGGCCTTTATTATGTTGAGGAAAGTTCCCTCTATGCCTACTTTCTCCAGGGCTTTTATCATAAATGGGTGTTGAATTTTGTCAAAAGCTTTCTCTGCATCTATTGAGATGATCATATGGTTTTTCTCCTTCAAGTTGTTAATATGATGTATCACGTTGATTGATTTAAGTATATTGAAGAATCCTTGCATTCCTGGAATAAACCCCACTTGATCATGGTGTATGATTCTTTTAATGTGCGGTTGGATTCTGTTTGCTAGTATTTTGTTGAGGATTTTTGCATCTATGTTCATCAGTGATATTGGCCTGTAGTTTTCTTTCTTTGTGACATCTTTGTCTGGTTTTGGTATCAGGGTGATGGTGGCCTCATAGAATGAGTTGGGGAGTGTTCCTCCCTCTGCAATATTTTGGAAGAGTTTGAGAAGGATAGGTGTTAGCTCTTCTCTAAATGTTTGATAGAATTTGCCTGTGAAGCCATCTGGTCCTGGGCTTTTGTTTGTTGGAAGATTTTTAATCACACTTTCAATTTCAGTGCTTGTGATTGGTCTGTTCATATTTTCTGTTTCTTCCTGGTTCAGTCTCGGTAGGTTGTGCATTTCTAAGAATCTGTCCATTTCTTCCAGGTTGTCCATTTTATTGGCATAGAGTTGCTTGTAGTAATCTCTCATGATCGTTTGTATTTCTGCAGTGTCAGTGGTTACTTCTCCTTTTTCGTTTCTAATTCTATTGATTTGAGTCCTCTCCCTTTTTCTCTTGATGAGTCTGGCTAATGGTTTATCAATTTTGTTTATCTTCTCAAAGAACCAGCTTTTAGTTTTATTGATCTTTGCTATTGTTTCCTTCATTTCTTTTTCATTTATTTCTGATCTGATCTTTATGATTTCTTTCCTTCTGCTAGCTTTGGGGTTTTTTTGTTCTTCTTTCTCTAATTGCTTTAGGTGCAAGATTAGGTTGTTTATTCAAGATGTTTCCTGTTTCTTTATGTAGGCTTGTATTGCTATAAACTTCCCTCTTAGAACTGCTTTTGCTGCATCCCATAGGATTTGGGTCGTCGTGTCTCCATTGTCATTTGTTTCTAGGTATTTTTTGATTTCCCCTTTGTTTTCTTCAGTGATCACTTCGTTATTAAGTAGTGTATTGTGTAGCCTCCATGTGTATTTCTTACAGATCTTTTCCTGTAATTGATATCTAGTCTCATAGCGTTGTGGTCGGAAAAGATACTTGATACAATTTCAATTTTCTTAAATTTACCAAGGCTTGATTTGTGACCCAAGATATGATCTATCCTGGAGAATGTTCCATGAGCACTTGAGAAAAATGTGTATTCTGTTGTTTTTGGGTGGAATGTCCTATAAATATGCATTAAGTCCATCTTGTTTAATGTATCATTTAAAGCTTGTGTTTCCTTATTTATTTTCATTTTGGATGATCTGTCCATTGGTGAAAGTGGGGTGTTAAAGTCCCCTACTATGATTGTGTTACTGTCGATTTCCCCTCTTATGGCTGTTAGTATTTGCCTTACGTATTGAGGTGCTCCTATGTTGGGTGCATAAATATTTACAATTGTTATACCTTCCTCTTGGATCGATCCCTTGATGATTATATAGTGTCCTTCTTTGTCTCTTGTAATAGTCTTTATTTTAAAGTCTATTTTGTCTGATATGAGAATTGCTACTCCAGCTTTCTTTTGATTTCCATTTGCATGGAATATCTTTTTCCATCCCCTCACTTTCAGTCTGTATGTGTCTCTAGGTCTGAAGTGGGTCTCTTGTAGACAGCATATATATGGGTTTTGTTTCTGTATCCATTCAGCCAGTCTGTGTCTTTTGGTGGGAGCATTTAATCCATTTACATTTAAGGTAATTATCGATATGTATGTTCCTATTCCCATTTTCTTAAATGTTTTGGGTTTGTTATTGTAGGTGTTTTCCTTCTCTTGTGTTTCTTGCCTAGAGAAGTTCCTTTAGCATTTGTTGTAAAGCTGGTTTGGTGGTGCTGAACTCTCTCAGCTTTTGCTTGTCTGTAAAGGTTTTAATTTCTCCATCAAATCTGAATGAGATCCTTGCTGGGTAGATTAATCTTGGTTGTAGGTTTTTCTCCTTCATCCCTTTAAGTATATCCTGCCACTCCCTTCTGGCTTGCAGAGTTTCTGCTGAAAGATCAGCTGTTAACCTTATGGGGATTCCCTTGTGTGTTATTTGTTGTTTTTCCCTTGCTGCTTTTAATATGTTTTCTTTATATTTAATTTTTGATAGTTTGATTAATATGTGTCTTGGCGTGTTTCTCCTTGGATTTATCCTGTATGGAACTCTCTGTGCTTCCAGGACTTGATTAACTATTTCCTTTCCCATATTAGGGAAGTTTTCAACTATAATCTCCTCAAATATTTTCTCAGTCCCTTTCTTTTTCTCTTCTTCTTCTAGGACCCAAAATTTAGAAATCTCTTGAATTCCTATATACTAATGATGAAAAATCTGAAAGTGAAATTAAGAAAACACTCCCGTTTACCATGGCAACAAAAAGAATAAAATATCTAGGAATAAACCTACCTAAGGAGACAAAAGACCTGTATGCAGAAAATTATAGGACACTGATGAAAGAAATTAAAGATAATACAAATAGATGGAGAGATATACCATGTTTTTGGATTGGAAGAATCAACATTGTGAAAATGACTCTACTACCCAAAGCAATCTACAGATTCAATGCAATCCCTATCAAACTACCACTGGCATTTTTCACAGAACTAGAACAAAAAATTTCACAATTTGTATGGAAACACAAAAGACCCCGAATAGCCAAAGCAATCTTGAGAATGAAAAATGGAGCTGGAGGAATCAGGCTCCCTGACTTCAGACTATACCACAAATCTACAGTAATCAAGACAGTATGGTACTGGCACAAAAACAGAAATATAGGTCAATGGAACAGGATAGAAAGCCCAGAGATAAACCCACACGCATATGGTCACCTTCTCTTTGATAAAGGAGGCAAGCATATACAGTGGAGAAAGGACAGTCTCTTCAATAAGTGGTGCTGGGAAAATTGGACAGGTACATGTAGAAGTATGAAATTAGAACACTCCCTGACACCATACACAAAAATAAACTCAAAATGGATTAAACACCTAAGTGTAAGGCCAGACACTATCAAACTCTTAGAGGAAAACATAGGCAGAACACTCTATGACATAAATCACAGCAAGATCCTTTTTGACCCACCTCCTAGAGAAATGGAAATAAAAACACAAATAAACACATGGAACCTAATGAAACTTAAAAGCTTTTGCACAGCAAAGGAAACCATAAACAAGACCAAAAGACAACCCTCAGAATGGGAGAAAATATTTGCAAATGAAGCAACTGACAAAGGATTAATCTCCAAGATTTACAAGCAGCTCATGCAGCTCAATAACAAAAAAACAACCCAATCTAAAAATGGGCAGAAGACCTAAATAGACAGTTCTCCAAAGAAGATATACAGATTGCCAACAGACACATGAAAGAAAGCTCAACATCATTAATCATTAGAGAAATGCAAATCAAAACTACAATGAGATATCATCTCACACCAGTCAGAATGGCCATCATCAAAAAATCTAGAAAGAATAAATGCTGGAGAGGGTGTGGAGAAAAGGGAACACTCTTTCACTGTTGGTGGGAATGTAAATTGATACAGCCACTATGGAGAACAGTATGGAGGTTCCTTAAAAAACTAAAAATAGGACTACCATACGACCCAGCAATCCCACTACTGGGCATATACCCTGAGAAAAACCAGAATTCAAAAAGAGTCATGTACCAAAATGTTCACTGCAGCTCTGTTTACAATAGCGAGGACATGGAAGCAACCTAAGTGTCCATCATCGGATGAATGGATAAAGAAGATGTGGCACATATATACAATGGAATATTACTCAGCCATAAAAAGAAATGAAATGGAGGTATTTATAGTGAGGTGGATGGAGTTAGAGTCTGTCATACAGAGTGAAGTAAGTCAGAAAGAGAAAAACAAATACAGTATGCTAACACATATATATGGAATCTAAGGGAAAAAAAATAAGGTCATGAAGAACCTAGTGGCAAGATGGGAATAAAGACACAGACCTACTAGAGAATGGACTTGAGGATATGGGGAGGGGGAGGGGTGAGATGTGACAAAGTGAGAGAGTGGCATGGACATATATACACTACCAAATGTAAAATAGCTAGTGGGAAGCAGCCGCATAGCACAGGGAGATCAGCTCGGTGCTTTGTGACCACCTAGGGGGGTGGGATAGGGAGGGTGGGAGGGAGGGAGATGCAAGAGGGAAGACATATGGGAACATATGTATATGTATAACTGATTCACTTTGTTATAAAGCAGAAACTAACACACCATTGTAAAGCAATTATACTCCAATAAAGATGTTTAAAATATATATATTTATAGCAAGGATTACAATAAGTTATTTTACAAAATAGAATCCAAGCATTTAATGGGACTGAGAAAATATGCTCATCATAAACTTTTACGTGTTGACTAGTAGAGCAGCACAATGTGTAAACTGACAAAAGCTTAATAGAAGTGTGACTGTTTCATAAACCTCTGAATATTTGACAGACCAAATAGATGAGAAATAGGAAGGGTAGGGAGCAGGGGGTGGCAAACTTTTTCTGTAAAGGGGCACATAATAAATATTTTAGGTATTGTTGGCCACATGCTGTCTCTGTCACAGTTTCTACTTTTTTTTTTTTTTTTTTAACAACCCTTTAAAAATGTAAAAATCCTTCTTAGTTTGTAGGCTATTCAAAAACAAGCCACAGGCTGGATTTAACTTGTAGACCATAGTGGGCCAACCCCTGAAATGGAAAATTCAAATAATATATTTAATAAGGCAATTTATAATGAATTTTTAAAGTATGCATCAAACTTTGTACCTTAGAGATGTTTTCTATGCTTGTACAACGAGAGCTGCTTTGGTTGCAAGTTTAGAAACTCTCTCGAATGAGCTTAACGTGGTGAAGGAGCCATGATGAGCATCTAAGGAGCCATAATCCAGCTGGCTTCAGGCTCCAGCCCTAGTCTGAGTGGCCATGACCAAGGGAACAGGTCTCACCCCCATGATGGAAAAAGGCATTATCCGAGAGGGGATTGTGAGTTGAGCAGATACTCAAAACATATCTGTGACACGACAGCCTTCGGAGAACAAGTGTGTGTCACACACACACAAACACAGGCACGCACGTACACAAATGCTCATTCCTCCAAGGATGGCACTTCCTAAGGGGATCCCAGTTTCTCAGGTGTTTTGCAAATTGTGGGTTGTCACCTATTAATGGTAGAAGATTAATTTAGTATGTTGTTTGGCACTTGAAAAAATGAAATAGAATAACAGAAAATATCAGCATACTTTACCTGTAAGGTTAGGTGTTGTTTTGAGATTTTCAGCTTCTGTTTTATATAAAAATATATATTTGTCTAAAAAGTTTACAAAACACTAAATTCTTGGTACAACCACAACTGTAGTCAGCCCCCGTCCTGAAGGAGGGAACCAACCCCATGTGGACTAAATTCTCAATTCACCCACCTCCCAGCACACATGCCAAAAAAGGGGGCTGTCTCGAAGTGTGAAACACTCACCCTGGGCTTCATTGTCTAACTGTATGAAGTTGAACATGGTCCCAGTGAATGGGAGATCATTCATCTTTTTCTGTGTTCTCCATGATTTTAAGTAATATTTACGCTATCTACTCCTAGAAAGTTTGAAGAGACTCAGCTGTTGGGCTGGCTGGAATATGTACCTGTTTCACTGACAGTTTTTAAATTTTTACTTGTTTTTTTATTTATTTGGTTGCACCGGGTCTTAGTTGCGGCGTGCATGTGGGATCTAGTTCCCTGACCAGAGGTCGAACCTGGGCCCCCTGCGTTGGGAGCATGGAGTCTTATCCACTGCGCCCCCAGGGAAGTCCCTGTCAGTTTTTTAAATAAATTTATTTATTTTACTTTTGACTGTGTTGGGTCTTCGTTGCTACGCGCGGGCTTTCTCTAGTTGCAGCGAGCGGGGGTTACTCTTTGTTGCGGTGCGCGAGCTTCTCATTGTGGTGGCTTCTTTTGCTGTGGAGCACAGGCTCTAGGCATGCGGGCTTCAGTAGTTGTGGCACACGGGCTCAGTAGTTGTGGCTCGCGGGCTCTAGAGCACAGGCTCAGTAGTTGTGGTGCATGGGCTCTGTTGCTCTGCGGCATGTGGGATCTTCCCGGACCAGGGCTCGAATCCATGTCCCTTGCACTGGCAGGCAGATTCTTAATCCCTGGCAGTTTTTTTAAATGACAATTTCATCTCTTTCAAAGTTACTGCTCTGTTCAGTTCTGCTACTCCTTTTTGCATTAATTTTGGTCATTTATGTAAAAATCATTTATTTTCTTCAACTTTTCAAATATATTAATGTTAATTTGTAGAAGGCCTTCTCTTATACTTATCAAATCTCTTCTACATGTCTCCTTTCTAATATTTAATGTTATATGTTTATTTTTCAGAACTGTACTTGCTAGAGGTATGTCTATTGTTGTTTGTTGTTTTCAGAGAAATGGCTCTTTTATTTTTTTTAATTATTTATTTATTTATCTATCTATGGCTGTGTTGGGTCTTCGTTTCTGTGCGAGGGCTTTCTCCAGCTGCGGCAAGCGGGGGCCACTCTTCATCGCGGTGCGCGGGCCTCTCACCGTCGCGGCTTCTCCTGTTGGGGAGCACAGGCTCCAGACGCGCAGGCCCAGCAATTGTGGCTCCGCGGCATGTGGGATCCTCCCAGACCATGGCTCGAACCCGTGTCCCCCGCACCGGCAGGCAGACTCTCAACCACTGCGCCACCAGGGAAGCCCGAGAAATGGCTCTTGAATTTAATTCTATCATTTTTGCATTTTTAAATTCATTATTTTAGCTCTTATCTTTCTCAATTTCTTCCTTCTGCTTTCCTCAGATTTAAAAAATACATATTTTTTTGCTATTTCTGTACTAATTTCTTGAGGAGAATTCTTGATGTATTTATTTTAACTTTTTCCTAATTAATAACGAAGTCATTTCAAGTAATGAATTTTCTTAAATATTGTTTTGGCCTGATTCCATAATTGGAGTGTTTTAAATGATTTTTGACTGTTTTTCACTGAATCTTCTATTTTAATTTTTAAAATGATTGTATTGTGACAACAGAAAGTGGCCTATATGATTCTGGCTTTTGAAAATTAATGGAGTTTTCATATGTGGAATCTAATTTTTAAAAAAATAATATAAATGAGGGCTTCCCTGGTGGCGCAGTGGTTAAGAATCTGGTGCCAATGGAGGGGCCACAGGTTCGAGCCCTGGTCCGGGAAGATCCCACATGTGGGATCTAAGCAACTAAGCCCATGCACTGCAGCTACTGAGCCTGCACCCTAGAGCCCATGAGCCACAACTAGTGACCCCGCGTGCTACAACTACTGAAGCCCGCGCCCCTAGAGCCCATGCTCCACAGCAAAAGAAGCCGTGGTGATGAGAAGCCCGCGCACCGCAACGAAGAGTAGCCCCTGCTCACCCCAACTAGAGAAAGCCCCCGTGCAGCAATGAAGACCCAACACAGCCAAAAATAAATAAATAAATTTATATTAAAAACATATATAAATGAACTTACTTACAAAACAGAAACAGACTCACAGATTTCGGAAACAAACTTATGGTTACCAAAGGGAAAACGTGAGAGGGAGGGATAAATTAGGAGTTTGGGATTGACATATACAAACTACTATATGTAAAATAGATAACCGACAAGGACTTACTGTATAGCACAGGGAACCCTACTCCATATTCTGTAACAACCTATATGGGAAGAGAATCTGAAAAGGACTGAATATATGTATATGCATAACTGAATCACTTTTCTGTACACCTGAAACTAACACAATATTGAAAAGCAACTAGGCTCCAATAAAATTTTTTTTTAAATTAAATGGAGTTTTTATTTCTGATTAATACATGATAGATTTTTGTAAACATTTCAGTAGACTCCTTCTGGAGCTGTCTGGCCAACTTGAACCCCTTCTTTGAGAATTGTCATCTCCCCCCCAGGGTGGGTTTTTGTAGTATGTGACTTTGCTTTCCACTCCCATGCCACACCTGCTCCCACCTCCCCAAGAGCTGAATGAACACATCCAAGTTGGGCCAAACAAGTTTTTTCTCCCAGGAACTCGGTATTGAGGCTCAGTGACATATGGAGCTCTGCTCTCCTCTGGTTGTTCCAACTGTGGGGAAACCTATATCCTACCTTGTGCATGAAAAAGTAAAGTGGGGAGAAAGAGAGGGAAGGAGGGGGGATGGAGAGGTATGGGGGAAGGGCAGAAGACTGAATCCTTGGCTCCTGGCAACTCTCCAGCTTCCTGTTTTATTTTCTTCTTGAAGTGTGACTACATTTCAACCTCTGAGTTCCAAGAGATGCTCCTGTACACTAGAGTAAACTCCTTTTCTTGGCCTAGGGCAGTTTGAGTGGATCTCTATTCCGTGCGTAAGCAGGTATGAAGGATGTTTGGATGGAGAACTGAACTCAGTGTCTCTGTTCCCTTGGAAACGGTTTGTCCCACGAAGAAGTAAACATTCGCTTCCCTTCCAGGCAAGGGAGAGCAGAGAATTATGATATCTCAATGCTGAGTCACTCCTCTTTGTCCACGAGGAAGGAAAACTGCTCAATGTTTCTTGACAATCAGGGCTTTTCCTAATCTAGAATCAAGAGCTCTTATGAAAGAAAAGGAGAGACCAGGCTTTTTTGGTGTGGAAAGGAGCTTGGCCTCAACACTGGAGAAGGCTGGGAAAGAAGTGGATGTGCATTCTGAAGACGAGCTGTTTTCCAGGAGGTGCCGGGTGAGTGGGCAAGAGGAGGCCCTCTGTGGAGGCTGGCCTTGGGGTCCCCCAGCTGTGCTGGGCCAGAGTCCTCACTGACCCACCACCCGGCTTTTTAACCATTGACTGCACAAAGCTTTGTTCTTTTTAAAAAAAATTTTTTTAAATATTCATTTTATTTTTTAATTGTCCTTATTCCTTTGGCTGCGTCGGGTCTTAGTTGCGGCACGCGGGATCTTCGTGGAGGCGCGTGGCATCTTTTTGTTATAACGCACGGTCTCTGTTGCAGTGCTTGGGCTTCTCTCTAGTTTCGGCCTTCAAGTTTTCTCTCTCTAGTTGTGGCGTACGGGCTCTCTCATTGGGGCGCGCGAGCTCAATAGTTGTGGCGCGCAGGCTTAGTTGCCCTGTGGCATGTGGGGTCTCAATTTCCCGAACGGGGCTGGAACCCGGGTCCCCTGCATTGGCAGGCAGATTCTTTACCACTGGACCACCAGGGAAGCCGCAAGCTTTACTCTTTTATTCACTTTTGCCCCCGTTTTTACTCCCTCTTTCCTAACCTGCATAGGCAAGCATCCTGATGTGTTTGAGATGCTAAGTATTTTTTTTATTTGCTCGTATGAAAACATTTACTGTTGTTTTATGTGCATGTGTATTTTGAGATATAATTCACGTGTCATATAATTCACCATTTTAGCATGTACAGTTCAGTGGTTTTTGGCATAGTCACTGTGTTGTGTAAGCATTAGCACTACTGTGCATGTATAATTAATTTACATAAGGGTATTCTGTATTGTCATTCTGTTTCTTACTATTTTTGTAAGGCATCCACGCTGCTGCATGCACATCTGGTTCATTGCTTCTCACTGCTGCAGAGAAGTCCCTAGTGTAATCTACCACATTTTTCTTATCCACTCCCTCTGCTATGGACACCTAGGTTAACTCCAAATCCCCCTCCAACCAATGCTTCAGTGAACATCCTCGTACCTGCCCCCTTGTGGGCGGGCGTGAGAATTGCTCTTCTGGAGGGGACTGGGTACAGGCTGAGCGACCACCTGATTCCACCAAGTACCACCGCATGGTTCTCTAGAATCACTGCAGCAAGCCACACTTCCATTGCTGTTCCCATAACCCCACGGGCTCCCAGCATCGTCAGCTTTCTGCTTTCTGCCCTTCTAGCCAGTATAAAGGGGTATATTCTTGTTTTGCCTCACTTCTCAATACCACTGACATCGTATGTATCTTCATATGCTGATTAGCCTTCTGGGTTCTTCTTCTTGAATTGCCTGTTTTTTGTTGTTACTGTTGTTTGGATTTGCTTCTCTCTTTTTTCCCAATTGGACTTCCTTTATTTTTCCTTTCCCTGTATCCTCTAGATAAGAGACCATGTTTGGTTTATATTCTGCAAATATCTTCTCCCAGTCTGATCCTGCTGTTATTTTTTTCCCCGTGGTCTCTCATTTTCCATGTGGTTAGAAAATTCAAGCTGCCTACACCCAGAGCCAGTGCCAGTGAAGTGAAGTCCACACCAGTTCATACCAGTTCACACCAGTGGAAACCTGACTCTGCCACAGACGCCCTCACCTGCAACCACAGGGGTAGAGGGGCCCGGCCCCTGCCACAGGTGTGCTCTGCTGTCCCCTGGCTCCACTGTGACAGCTTCTGGAATATTCCCTCACCCGCCTCCCAGCAACCGTAAAACCAAAGGTGACTTGGGCACCCTGTGAGGCAGTGAGGGTGGGGACCCCTCCCAAGGAGGGCGGGGGAGTGGGATGGAGAAGGGGCAGAGGGCTAAGCCCGAGGGGAATTTTGGGGAGGAACAGTAGGTTTTCTTTTTTTAAGTGCTTTTAAAATTTATTTACATTTATATTTATATTTATATTTATTTTTTGGCCGCATGGCATGCAGGATCTTAGTTCCCCCGACCAGGGATCGAACCTGTGCCCCCTGCAGTGTAAGTTCCAAATCTTAACAGCTGGACCACCAGGGAAGTCCTGGAACAGTAGGTTTTCAAATACAAAAAGGCTTTATCAGGGTAGAAATTGGTTTAGAGAGTTGGTCTGTAAGTAAAAGACCCTCAGGGAAAATGTGAAGTTGGGGCTCCTGAGTGTTACCCCATCCCAGGCAGGGAAGCTGGTCATCTACGTAGTCAGGGAAGGATGCCCTTGGGTCTCAGGCTCCCTGAAGTTAAGGCTTAAATCAGACTCAAAGTCTTGCATAAATTGTACCAGAAAAGTGACAAATTCCAGACCAATGTGGCTTGGCTGGAAACAAAACAAAGAAAGCCAAACATTTGAAAATACTGAAATCCAGTCTAGTAATCACGCCGAATTGCAACAACTGAGTTCTGTACTTTGCTCTCACCTCTAGTGCTGAGGGTTAAGCCCGTTGAGTTGGAGTCTGGTGATTGCAGTGGGGTGTGTGGGAGGATCCTGAACTGGGAGGAAACCCAAACTCCTGGGCTGCGCTGGGCGCTTCCCTCCAGGCACCGCTGCTGCGCCAGGGCGGACAGGTCTCCCTTCGCAGCCATTCTGGATGACAGGCTTGAAATGCAGCATCAGTGGATGCTGATGCCATGGAAACCTCCCCAGTCCATTTTTCCTCTCCATAAGCCGAGACTAAGACGTTTAAAATGAGACAAGAAGGTGTGGTCCAGCTCCAGCTGTTTAGCTAACTGGTAGTTATTCATAGAACTGCCTGGCCCAGCAGGACAAGATGCTAACCTCTGTATTGGGTTTTGGCAAGTCAAGCAATTAAAAATAACATTAAAAAAAAAAAAAAAGGTCATGAAGAACCTAGTGGCAAGACGGGAATAAAAACACAGACCTACTAGAGAATGGACTTGAGGATACGGGGCGGGGGAAGGGTAAGATGTGACAAAGTGAGAGAGTGGCATGGACATATATACAGTACCAAATGTAAAATAGATAGCTAGTGGGAAGCAGCCGCATAGCACAGGGAGATCAGCTCTGTGCTTTGTGACCACCTAGAGGGGTGGGAGGGAGGGAGACGCAAGAGGGAAGAGATATGGGAACATATGTGTATGTATAACTGATTCACTTTGTTATAAAGCAGAAACTAACACACCATTGTAAATCAATTATACTCCAATAAAGATGTTAAAAAAAAAATTGTCAGGCAGCCTACTAAGGCTCCGTGTAGTTATGTCACCAGGCCAAGAAAAGTGTGTTAAGTGAGGGCCCATGGGTGACTCAGCACCCTGCCCCTGCTCTAGTGCACCCATCTGAAGATGAGAACCACACAGAAAGAAGAAGAGCGGAGGGCCAGAGAGACAAATTAAGACATCATACGTATCCCCAAATTCAACCATGACGGAAGCAACTTCTGTCCATTCTGGTACTTTCATTTCTTGCTTAAGAAAGTTTCAGGAGGATTTCTCTTGTGGGTCACCAAAATATTCTGACTAATACAGGTGGTGTAAATGTAAGAAAGGAGAGAAAAATTTTCACTCATTACATTAACTACCTGGAAAACCCCAGAGAATCAGCTGAAAACTTATTCAAGCAAATAAGAGTAAGGATGAATTTTTTAATTCAGTAAGTGGTGTTGGGATGTTAGATCCCTACTTCACACCAAAATACATTTCAGAAAGAAAAAAAAGATGTAATTAACCCATAAAAGAAATAGAAGAAAATATGGATACATTTTTATCTGATTTGGGAATAGGAAAAGCCTTTCTTAACCATTCAAACCAAAGCAGAAGACGAAAAAGACAAACTTGTAAAAATTAACTCTTCTGTTTTAATAACAATAAAGGACAGAATGAAAAATCAATTAAGATAGGGAATTTGGGAGGAGGATCAGGGTTAGGGCTTCCAGGGGCCGTCTTTGGGGGAGGGGAAGATGATTGATTTGATTTGGGGAGTGTTGGTATTTGTGGGAACCGCTCTGTCAAAATGAACTAGAAATAGACACACGCGTCTAAAACTGAGGGTGACCCCAAGGTTAGAGACATGTGTTTGGGACAATTCAGCATACAGATGATAGTTAAATCTACTAGAGTGGCTGGGATTACCCCAGAGTGAGAAAAGAAGTGGTCCCCAGAACCTGGCAGGACACTGACATTTAAAACCCAGGAGGATTCTTAGGTCCTTCAGGGCAGGAGATGCTCCAGGTCTGAGTTATCCTTGTGGCCCGGATGTTACCTAGCACCGTGCCAGGTACGTACTGGATATTCTATACACACCCTTTTTTTTCTTTTAAACAAACATCTTTATTGGAGTACAATTGCTTTATAATTGTGTGTTAGTTTCTGTTTTATAACAAAGTGAATCAGCTATACATATACATATATCCCCATATATATCTCCTCCCACTTGCGTCTCCCTCCCATCCTCCCTATCCCACCCCTCTAGGTGGTCACAAAGCACTGAGCTGATCTCCCTGTGCTATGCGGCTGCTTCCCACTAGCTATCTATTTTACATTTGGTAGTGTATATATGTCCATGCCGCTCTCACACTTCTATACACACCCTTTTGATTGTTTCCGTTAGTTTCTTAAATTTAATTCATTTAAAAATAGGTCAATTCATATGATTCAAAATTCAATGAGTGTGAAAGGATATCTTCCTGGTATCCCTGTCCCTCAGCCACTATTTTTCCTCCCTGGAATCAATGAAAATCAACACTTTCTTGCATATCATGTCAGAGATAGTTTATGTGTATGCGAGCAAAAAAAATATATATATATATATATGCACACACACACATATGTATATAAATTCTCTGGTTTCAACTCCTTTTTTCAATTGACACAATATTTCAGAGATTGTGTCATGTCAATAAATCAAGAGTTTTTTCATTCTTTTTATGACTGTACAGTATTTCCATCTCTAGATTACCATAATTTGTTTAACCAGACCCTTTGTGATAGCTATAAACGTTATTTACAATATTTTGCTTTCACTAACAATGCCGGAATAGAGAATTTTGATTGCGTGTCATCCGACGGTTGAAATGTGTCACCTTGATTAGGCTGAACCGCGGGCTTCACAATTCCCTGTCATGTATGTTTCCTGCAGGGTGGATCACAGAAGACATTTTGTTCACATGAGATTGGAGGACAGATGTAAAGATGCAACTGCTTGTTTTGACCTTGGAAGGTGAGGGCAGGACCACTGTGTGCTTTTGTAGCTCACAAGACTTGTGGCTCATCTGTGGGCTGACCTCCTCGGAGTGAAGAGGTGGGCTGTAGCCACTCTCAGCTTAGAAAAAATTCTGTCATGTTTTCCCATCTGCTTTTACAGCTTGCTTTTCTGTATTTAAATATGTAGCCCCTTTGGAATTTGTCCATTTGTTTACCCAGTAATTCCAAGGCCATTTATTGAATACTCTGTATTTTCCCCATTGATTTTAATGCCATCTTCACCATATTATACATATTATATTATACTATACATTCCTATATGTATTTGGGTCTGTTTCTAAACTTTCTCATCCTTTTTACAGATTTGTGTATAACAATTTATTTATTGAAATTTACAACATTAAAAAATATCTAATTGGTCCAATCCCCCTTAATTACTTGTTTTTCAAAATGTTAGTGGCAAATCTTGTTTTTTCCTTCCCGTTTTATTGGGATGTAATTGACATGCAGCTGTATATTTATGTACAGCATAATGATTCGACTCATATACATCATGCAATGATGACCACAGTAAGTTTAGTGAACATCTATCATCTCATATAGATACAAAATAAAAGAAAAAGAAAAAACTTTTTTCCTTGTGATGAGAACTCTCTTAGGATTTACTTTCCTAATGACTTTCATATATAACATACAGCAGTGCTAATTATATTTATCATGTGTTTCATTACACCCCTAGTACTTATTTATCTTATAACTGGAAGTCTGTACTTTGGACTGCCTTCATCCAATTTCCCCTCCCCCAACTAGTAGCCAGAAATCTGATCTCTTTTTCTATGAGTCTGTTTGTTTTGATGTGTAATTGACCTATGACACTATGTTAGTTCCTGTTGTACAACATAGTGATTCAATATTTCTATACATTTCAAATGATCACCATAAGTCTAGTTACCATCTGTCACCACACAAAGATATCACATAGTTGTTGGCTATATTCCCCACACTGTACACTTCATACCCTTCACTCCTTTACTTTGTAACTGAAGTTTGAACCCTCATCGATTTCTTTCCTCCCCCTTCCCCTCTGGCAACCACCTGTTTGCTCTCTGTATCTATTACTCTGCTTCTGTTTGTTCATTTGTTTTGCTTTTTAGATGCCACATATAGGTGAAATCATAATGGTATTTGTTTTTCTCTGTCTTTTATACAAGGTTTAGACTCAACTTCTCGAATTTAAAAATTCATTTAAAAATTTTATTGGAATTATGTTGAATTTATAGAGACTTGATATCTGTATGATATTAAGTCTTCCCAGCTAAGAACAGTACACTTTTCACTTGGTCAGCTTTTCGTTTGTGTCCAAAAGTAAATTTAAAAATTTTCTTTGTAGAAACTGCACATTTATTGGTAAGTTTATTTCTAGCTATTTTATCTTTTTGTGGGACAATTGAAATGTCTGTCTTTTCTTTCATTATATTTTCCTCCAATTGGCTATAATTTATACATTTTTTTTCCCCAGTTGGGCTCTTAGGCGGGACCCACCTGAAGTGTTCCAGCCTAGTAATCGTTGCTTTTTTTTTTTTTTTCTTGGTAAGTTTCCTAGGCAGCCTTGAGAACAGTAAGTTAATACTACATACAGCTCTCTTGCAAATTTCTCTCTTAGCCACTCAGTTTCAAAATTCCTCAGCAAGGTCACAGATGGTGTCCCTCTTTGCTGGTATTTTAGTCAAATCAAGGTTTTTGTTTATGCTTTTTTTCTTCAAGCCAAATAGTGGAGATATTTTTGGTAAAACTGGAGATTGATCTCATCAAGTCTCCAGGCCAAGCACTCAGGAAGCAGGCCAGCAGCGCTGTTATCTGTTCCGAGGACCCCACTGGTGTGGATGATTGTATGTCTGTAGAAATTGCTAAGGCCATATTCTCATGCCCTCTTGTGAACTGATACAACTCTGCAGTGCTGGGAGTATAAAAATCACTATGCTTTCAGCATATTAATTCATTAGAAATGGTTAGAACAGCAAGGGACTTTTGAGATCAGGCATGTAGTCTAAAGCTTTCATTTTATAGATGAAGAAGGCCAAGGTAGCTGAAAAGTGATGAATTAAAATTGCAGACTTTGGATGCCAGAGTGGGTGCCGTCTCTTCCAACTTACACTGTCTTTTCTCCTTTAACTTAAAATGTCTCAACACTTCAGAGGAGCACCTACAATAGTCACTGTTTCCACCATAAGCACCAGAGTGAAAACAGCTGGTCAAGACATGCCACCTTCACTGATATTCAGGCCAGGAGCTGTGTTTGACCCTGTTTGTCCATCTCCAGACCTTTGTGCTAATCCAGCAGTTCTCAGAATGTGGTCTGGGGACCCCTGTGAGATTGCAAGACCCTTTCAGGAAGTTTTCAAGGTTGAAACTATTCTTATAATAATATTACAACATTATTTGCCTTTTGCTCTCATTTGCTCAGGAACGTTTTCCAGAATTTTCCAAGAAAGTATACTTAGGATATAAATATGTGCATTTTCAGACATTAACTAAGTTTGTTCTCATTACTTTTGCTGAGCTCTTACTACTTCAGTTGTTATACTTGCTATAATGTCTTTAATCTCATTATTGTCAAAACAATTATTATTTTGAAATCCTGAAGTTTGGCTCCAGCCTATGTGGAAACTAAGTAAGCACATTTTGTTGTCTTGATTTGCAATCATTTTTTTTTGAGATTTTTAAATATCAAAGTATAATTAATGTACAATATTACAAAAGTTACAGGTGAACAATGTAGTGATTCATAACTTTTAAAGGTTAGACTCCATTTATAGTTACTGTAAAATATTGGCTCTATTGCAATCATATTTTTAAATATTAAAAACTTTTCTAAAATTTTAAACATTCTGTAAAACTATTTTGAAATTTAATAAAATTTTATTCTAAAATAAAAGAAAATTTATTTATAATATATCTTTCTTATTTTTAAAGGTGAATGGTTACTTTCTCAGCCCACAGCTTCACGATGTGCATATAGTCATTTCTCTGGCTCAGAAGGCAGGAACTTTCAAAGAAAAAGGGTGAAATTGTGAATAAGAAATAAAAATATGGTGAATATTACCTTTTCCTTGGTTGTATACATGTTAATAATTCATTATTATTTCTGAAAGTATTACGGTGAGTGACTTCTGGTTTCCGGTCCAGCAGGATCTTAGAAGTGATCACGCCACCCTAACAACAACAACAAAGCTGAACAAACTGAAAAATCAGCAACTCTTCTTAGATCTGTCGTCAGAGCAGTGAAGTCACAGGGCAAACAGCTGTCCAGAAATTTAAAGAGACAAACAGGTAAATGGAGAGAATCACGATTTACCAGATCTGAAACCCCCTGGCAGAAAACTCCATGGGAACCAGTGCCCAGGTAGGGAAACCTGAACTGTAATTGATGAATTGCTGGAGACTCAGAGGGGACAGTCTGAGAGTTAAAAACTGCAGGAGGATCTAGTCATTGGGGGTCCCCACGATTTTGTGAGTTTTACCTCTAGGAGCTCACAGGGAATGTCAGAAAAAATTCCCTTGTGCTTCCACCAGGGGGAAGGGAAAAGTAACCATTTTGACAAACCCAGAGAATTCTGTTCTTCTTAACATGGTCTTCCCTTGGGAGAAACTATTTATCCAGAGCCTGACCTGCTAGGGCTTTATCAGAGCCTAGCTGACCGTGGGGAAGGGAAATACCCAACTGCAGCCCCCTCTTGCTTTCCACATGGGGAAGAAAAACTTCCAACTCCAGCCCCCTCTACCCGTCCTCTCCCACCAAAGACAAGGAGAGGAACTGAGAAGCACCGGGGTTGTTCACAGAGGCTCAAAAGACTGAGACCTAATCATAGGGCTATAGAATGCTACCCTGCCGCCACACTTACCGCTCCTTTACTAAAGCCCTGTTTACCGCGATACCTTTTATTCAGTACATCATGTCCACCTTTCAACAAAAAATTACAATGTGTACTAAAAGGCAAAAAACACAGTTTGAAGGGACCAGAACCAGAGTCAGATATGGGAGGAATGTTGGAATTACCAAGAATTTTTTTAAACAGTGATTAAAATGCTAGGCACTTTAATGGAAAAAGCAGACAACATGCAAGACATGGTGGATAATGTAAAAAGAGAGATGAAAATTCTAAAAAAAAAGCCCAAGATCAAAACCGCTGTAATAGACGTGCAGGATGCCATTGATAGGCTCTTTAGTAGACTAGACACGGCTAGGAAAGAATCTCTACACTTGAGGATATTACAATAGAAACTTCCAAAAATGAACAACAAAGAGAAAAAAGACTGAAAAATACAGAATATCCAAAAACTGTGAGACAACTACAAAAGGCATAACATATGTATGTATCGTGGGAATGCCAGAAGGAGAAGAAAGAAAGGAACAGAACCAATATTTGAAGTAATAATGACTGAGAATTACTTCAAATTAACGTCAGACACCAAAACACAAACCAGGAAGCTCAGAGAACACCAAGCGGAATAAATGCCCCCAAACTACACATAGGCATATCATATTCAAACTGCAGAAAACCAAAGATAAAGAAAAAATCTTGAAAGAAGGTAGAAGATAAAAAAGCTTACCTATAGAGGAACAAAAATAAGAATTACATCTGGCTTCACCTCAGGAACCATGCAAACAAGAAGAGAGTGGAGTAAAATATTAAAGTGTTGAGAGAAAAGAAAACCCACCAACCAAGAATACTGTACCCTGTGAAATTATCCTTCAAAAGTAAGAGAGAAATAAAGACTTTCTCAGATAAAAATTGGGGAAATTTGTTTCCAGTAGACCTGCCTTGCAAGAAATGTTAAAAGAAGTTCTTAATGTAGAAGGAAATTGATATAGATCAAAAACTCAGATCTAGATAAAGAAGAGCATTGGAGAAGGAATAAGTGAAAGCACAATTGAAACTTTACTTTTCTTAATTGATCTAACAGATGACAGTTTGTTCAAAATAACAGTACCAAAATGTATTCAGTTATGTATGCTTATATGCATAATATAACACTCCTTTGTCAGAAATGGACTCCAGCTGGGAGAAAATCACTAAGGATACAGTTGAACTCAGCACCATCAATCAACTGGATATAACTGACATCTATAGACTGCTTCACCCAACAACAGCAAGTTACACATTTTTCTCAAGTTCACATGAAACATTCAGCAAGATAAACCACATTCTGGGCCATAAAACACACCTTAACAAATTGAAAAGAACAGAAATCATACAAAGTGTACTCTCAGACCACAGTGGAATTAAGCTAGAAATCAGTAGCAGGAAGATAGATGAAAAAATCCCCAAACTCTTGGAGATTAAACAACACACGGGTCAAAGAAGAAATCTCAAGAGAAAATTTTAAATTTTGAACTAAATAAAAAATAAAACATTACAATTTTAATATACTGTGAAAGCAGTGCTTAAAGGGAACATTATAGCATTGAACACATATATTAGAAAAGAAGAGATTTCTAAAACCAGTCATTTAAGCTTCTCTTTTAGGAAACTAGAAAAAGAAGAGCAAATTAAATCCAAGGTAAACAGAAGAAAAGAAATAATAAAAATTAGAACAGAAATTAATGAAATTCAAAACAGGAAATCAAGAGAGAAAATCAAAAAAACCTAAAGCTGGTTCTTTGGAAAGATCAATAAAGTGGATAAACTTCTTGCCAGGCTAACTAAGAAAAAAAGTGAGGACACAAATTATTAATAACTGAAAGAAAAGAGACATTACTAAAGATTTCATGGACATTAAAAAGAATAATAAAGGAATATGATGAATAACTCTGTGCCTACAAATTTGATAATCTAGATGAAATGGACCAATTCCTTGAAAGACACAATCTGCCAAAACTCATGCAGAAGAAATAGGCCACCTGATAGGCCTATGTCTATTAAGGAAATCAAATCAATAATTAATGATCTTCCAAAACAGAAAGCACCAGGTCCAGATGGGTTCACTGGTGAATTCTACCACACATTTAAGGAATAAATTATACTAATTGCTTACAATCTCTTTCAGAGGACAGAAGCAGAGGAAATATTTCCTTATGTATTCTATGAAGCCAGAATTACCCTAATACCAAAACCATCACATGGCTAAAAAAGAAAAATCACAAGATCATATCAATAAATGCAAAAAGCATTTAACAAAATCCATTCCCATTCATGATAAAAGAAAAACTCTCAGTAAACTAGGAATAGAGGGGAACTGCCTTGGCTTGATGAAAAAATATCTACAAAGAACCTACAGCTAACATACTTGATGGTGAGAAACTCAAAGCTTTCCCACTAAGATCAGGAATAAGGCAAAGACATCGCCTCTTATCACTGCTTTTTAAACATCATACTGGAAATCCTAGCTAAGCAATAAGACAAGAAATGGAAAATAAAAGGTATGCAGATTGAGAAGGACGAAATTAAAGTGTCTTTGTTCACAGATGACATGATCGTCTACATAAACAATGTGAAAGAATCAACAAAAAACTCCTGGAACTAATAAGTGATTATAGTAAGGTTGCAGGATACAGGGTAACTGTACAAAAGCCAAGTGCTTTCCTACATACCAACAACGAACAAGTGGAATTTGAAATTAAAGCACATTACCATTTACATTAGCACCCCAAAAATAAAATTTTAGGTATAAATCTAACAGAATATATTCAAGATCTATTTGAGGAAAACTACAAAACTCTGATGAAAGATATCAAAAAAAAACTAGAAAAAAACAGAGATAGTTTGTGTTCATGGATAGGAAAACTCATTGTTGTCAAGATATCTTCCCAATTTGATCTACAGATTCAGTGCAACCCCAATCAAAGTTCCAGCAAGTTATTTTGTGGATATTGACAAACTGATTCTAAAGTTTATATAGAGAGACAAAAGTCCCAGAAGAGCCAACTCAATATTGAAGAAGAACAAGAAAGTCAGACTGACGTTACATTATTTTAAGTTTTACTATAAAGCTTCAGTATTCAAGACAGTGTGATTATTGGTGAAAGAATAAGCAAATAAATCAATAGCATAGAACAGCAGCCCAGAAGCAGACTCGCATAAATATGGTCAACTGGTCTGGTGAAGAAGCAAGGCATTACAATGAAGCAAATATAGTCTCTTCAACAAATGGTGCTGGAACAAATGGACACCCACATGCAAAAAAAAAAAAAAAAAAAAAAATCTAGATACAGACCTCACACCCTTCACAAAAATTAACTCATAATGGAGCATAGTCCTAAATGTATCATACAAAACTGTGAAACTTGTAGACATACCATAGGAGAAAACCCAATGACCTTGGGTATGGTGATGACTTTTTAGAGACAACACCAAAGACATGATTTATGAAAGAAGTAATTGATAAGCTGGACTTCATTAAAGTTAAAAACTTCTGCTCTGTGAAAGACACTGTTAAGAGAATAAGACAAGCCACAAACTAAAAGAAAATATATACAAATGACACATCTGATAAAGGACTGTTCTCCAAAATATACAAAGAACTCTTAACACTCAACAATAAGAAAACAAACAACCCGATTTAAAAATGGGCAAAAGACCTGAACAGACACCTCCACTAAAGAAGATATACAGATGACAAGTAAGCACATAAAAAGATGTTCAACATTGTATGTTATTAGGGAATTACAAATTAAAACAACAGTGAGTTACCACTATAAACCTGTTATAATGGCCAAAATCCAAAAGACACCAAATGCTGGCAAAGATGTTGAGCAACAGGAACTCCCATTCACTGCTGGTGGAAATGCAGCATGGTACAGCCACTTTGGAGGACAGTTTGGCAGTTTCTTATAAAACTAAACATACTCTTACCACATAATCCAACAATGGCACCCCTTGGTATTTATCCTAATGGATTGAAAACTTATGTCCACATGAAAACCTTCACATGGATGTTTATAGCAGCTTTATTCATAAGTGCCAAAACTTGGAAGCAAGCAAGATGTCCTTCAGTAGGGGACTGGATAAACAAACTGTGGTACACCCAGACAATGGAGTATTATTCAGGGCTAAAAAGAAATGAGCTGTCAAGTCCTGAAAAGACATGCAGGAAACTTAAATGCATATTACTAAGTGAAAGAAGCCAATCTGAAAAGTCTACAAACTGTATGATTCCAACTATATGACATTCTGGAAAAGGCAAAACTATGGAGACAGTAAAAAGATCACTGGTTGCCAGGAGTGAAGGGGAGCAGAGGAATGAATTAGCAGAGCACAGAGGATTTTTAGGACAGAGAAACTATTCTGTATGTTACTACAGTGGTGGATGCATGTCATTTACATTTATCAAGATCCATACGATGTACAGCACCAAGAGTAAACCCTAATGTAAATTATGGACCTTGGGTGATAATGATGTGTCTACATAGGTTCATTGGTTGTAACGCACATCCACTCTAGTTCAAGATGTAGATAGTGGAGGAGGTTGAGTGTGTGTGGATGTGGTGTATATAGGAACTCTCTATAATTTCTGCTCAAGTTTGCTGTGGACCTAAAATCGCTCTAAAACATAAAGCTTATTAATTAAAGGAAAGAGTATTATGATGCCAATTAAGTTGTAGTATCACTTGGAGACCAGTCACTCAACATTTACAGAAAAAGGAATTGAACATTTTAAATGGAGGTGTGATGAGCTCTTTCAAAGTGAAAAGTTATTTGTTACAGATTTTCACATTAGAAATTAGAAAACCTCTAAAACAACCTACAAGGTAAGTTATCTTACTCTGTTGGCTGAAGAAGTGCACACCATAGCTGAAAGGCTTACAAAAGGTTTACAGTTGACAATGCTGAATGCCTGCAGAATGAAGTCCATAGAGAAATCATGGTAGTGCCACTTTCCAATGACACAGTAACTAGTTATATGAAAGTTTGGGCTACCGATGTGATAAATGAATTCTCATGTGCAGAAATTGTACTTTTGCTTTATCAATGGGACAAATCTATAGATGTGGCTGGGTTTGCTGTTTTGCATGTTTTAATCCATTATCAGCCCCAGCTAATAAACACTGAAGATCTTTCATGGGAACACGTGGCAACAAACACAAAGAGCTGAAGAACTTTTCTGACAACAAACTTGTTGCTTGGCAGGAAACACGAAACGTTGAATACCTTTTTTGAGGCTCATGGTTTATCTTGGAACAAGTCTGTTGACATTTGCACAGATGACGCAAAAGCCAAGGTGAGTAAAACTACTGGCACCTTAGCACGAATCGAGGCAGTGGCATTAAATTGTACTGTCTTTGTATTCTTCACCACGCAGTTACAAAACAAAACAGTTTCACTTAGGAAAGTCCTTGATAAACCTGTAAAACTTGTTAATCTCATCAGACCTCAACTCCTTGAATACTCATCGTTTTCGTATTTCTCCCCAACAAAATGGGGAGCACTTGTGTTGCAAAGTGAAGTATGGCGTTTGTCTCAAAGAAAAGCTCCTGTCAGCTGCTTCATTTGTGATCTGAGCAAGCTACTTTTGTCATGGAACACCATTTTTACTTGAAAGAACAGCAGGAGGACAAATCATGATTATTCAGACTTGGGTATTTGGCTGACATTGTGTTGGAAATAAAGAGTGAGCCCTTTATTTCAAGGAAAACATTGACACTTCTTTTCTTGCCAATGATAAGACTGAACGTTTAGGGGAAAATTAGAATACTGTAAAACTTGAATTCACCACCATATGTTTGACAGCTTCTGGATACTTTCTTTATATGTTATGTGATGACATTAATGAATTATTTTGTATTGTTTGAAGTATGTCAACATTGAGAAGATCTGCATAACTCAGTAAACCAATATTTCCCAAATGAAAAAAATGTGTGAAGTTACAAAGATATTCATGAGTAAAATATCCATTCAAAGTGTCAAATAGACTGATGGATTTTAATGTAACCATTAAGATGGTATGGTGTGATGAATTGGGAGACTGGGATTGACATATATACACTAATATGTATAAAATGGATAACTAATAAGAACCTGCTGTATAAAAAAATAAAATTCAAAAATTAAAAAAAAGATGTTATAAAAGTTTCATTAGTTTAGTTTCTGATTCCACATTGTAAGTAACCTTTAAATGCTATCACTTGTCGAGTTTTGGTGTAGCATCAAAGAATATCCATAATTATCTGAAAAAACTATTAAAATACTCCTCCCTTTCTTGTTTATCTGTATGAAGCTAGATTTTCTTCATATACTTCAACCAACACAACACAACAGATTGAATGCAGAAGCAGATATGAGAGCTGTCTTTTATTAACTCAGACATTAAAGAGATTTGTAAAAAATGTAAAACAACTAAATTTTCTTTTGTTTTGGAAAATATAGTTTAAAGTATAGCTTAAGAAATGTCCTTGTCTTATAATATAATGGGATTATTATTTTATTAAGGAATAAATACATACCAAACATGGGAGAATTACTGTGCTACTCTATTCCTCTGCACAGCACTTATCACATACCTACCAATCCAATAAAATTGATCATGAATACTCAAGGCTGTTTGAATTGCCTAAGCTTTCCTCATTTACTCACACTAGTCCTTATTCTGGCTCCACCTCTAGCCGATTCCAAACTTTTGGCCCCATTTTCTACCGCCCAACTCTGAACACACCTGTGGCAGCCACCCCCCACCTCCCTCCATCTAACAGAACCCAGTTTTGTTTCCCCTTCCTCTGAGTGGCCTTGACCTTCAGAGCAGTCCAGGGCCCTCTCCAGCCCCAAGGGGGCACCTTAGTTTCGTCTAACCCAATATGGCTGTCTCATTCCCTTTGCAAAATCATTGGTTTAAGTGTGGCTGTGAGATCATGAGATGTGAGAAATCTTCTGAGGACCCTGGGAAGGTTTCCTCAGTCTTAAAATGGGACATAAGACAGGGTTGATTCCCTCCTTCTGCCTGGATATTGTTGTTGATATATGAAGCCCAGAACCACTGCAGCCATTTGGGGCCCATGAAGAGAATCAGCCTAGCAAACAAGCCCGTGTGTGGAGGATGACTGAACATAAAGATAGAGGCGATTTGGCCCCTGATGACGTTGCTGTTCTATAAACGAGCCCTGCCGCTGCCCAGTCTCTAGAGCTCTAACTAGGAGCTCTTATATTTCCTATTGAGAATTTACCTTTTCTTTAGCTGAAAATATCCACACCCCTCTGGACATTCATGCAAGTTATTTCTCCTTGCCTCTGCCCACTCCCATCAGCTCTCCACTCTCCGGTTTCCTTCGGTGAGAAGACATTCTAGAAGAGCAAAAGGCACAAGCTGTAGACCCAGACTGCCCAGGCCCAAAGCTGGCTTGGTCACATCCTAACTGATGAGAGAAGGCAATTTATTGAATCTGCTGGGCCTTGGTTTCCTCATTTGTGAAAGGTGGCTAATAAGAGGGCTACATTCCATGAGTTTAAGCAGGGGGGACTAAAAGAGCTAATACTTTTAAAGCATCTGGAACAGTTTTCACTTTCTTGAAATCCATCAAAGGAGGATTCAAACAAGGTGAAATTTTAGTGAATGGCATGCATTTTTGCTCACAGATTTCATTTAGACCAAAATATTAGGTTGGACGATATGAAGTTACCAGTAACCCACTGTTTCTGACTTACAAAAATGGCAATTTCACATGGTTCAATCTACTACCCCTGGAAACTATGCTTCAGAGCTGTGAAAGAAAGCTCTCTTCTCTTTTGGAAAAGAAGAGCAGCTCCAGAAGCAGGTCCACAAAGGACAGGACATTGGAGATTAAACTAGGGGCTGCCAGGGAGTTCCCTTCTATTATAAGCAGGCAGCAGAGGCCGAAAATCAAAACAAGTAAACGGATTACGTGTATTTAATTTGAAAACAGTACAGTGCTATCTAAAATTATTATAAAAATATTGTTTATCATATAAGCAATCTTAAGTGCCTCATCCATGAAAAAGATACATTTTAATAGTAATATATTTTACATTTAAGTTTTTCACTTGAAAAGACCAAAATGTAAAGGAATTCATTGGCTGCTCCATAGACATTGTGACTTTTATTCATCTCATGATCCTGGGCAAGTCACATGGTTTGGAGTAAAATATGGGTTCTTAAGCTTTGGAGAGTCTGAGACTTCAGGTGTCTTTCTCACTAAACTGGTTTAAATTTTAATTAGAGGATAATTCCATACTAAGAAATGTGGCCTTTTGACACCCTCCCCAGGGGATAATAACATACCAGCTGCCAGCTACAAGGAACTTGATTTTTTTCAAAACACCGGGCATTTGGCAAAGGCAGTGCTGAGCCACTCACCACGGCGCTCCGCGGAGGCCGAGTGCGGGGGCTGCTCTGCCCTATTTCATAAGTGGAAGCTTCACAAATTGGAGCCGGACAAGACGGCCCAGAAAAAGAATGCGGTGGCCCCATGGTCCCTCACAGTCTGTTTCCTCTAAGAAGGAGCGGGCGCCACCAGGTTTCCAGGCAACGCCCCTCCCCTCTGATGCCTGCAGGAGAGACCAGGCTCCCAGGTGCGCCCCCCATCAGGGAGCAAGGTGATGAGTCAGGGAGGAGCGTCCATGCGGCAGGGGATGGGGGAAGACATGGGAACGCCCACACAGAATTGGACACGCTCCGTTCAGAAGGTCACTTTCTGCTCGGGGGATCGCGTCTCTGCTCTGGAATTCTGATGTGGGCCTATTGAGGCCCATGGAAACCACCCCACAGAGACCTGGCATGGGTCCTGGATGTGAGCTACCCTTGAACCAGGAGCAGAGCCAGCTCGGGAGCTCCCTGGTGGTCCGAGCCCTGACCCAAATCTCCCTTTTGTTCCCCAAATGGTTTGTATCCCAAGCTCTGGGAGACAAACGTAAGCACTGCTAAATGGGAAATGGAACTCCACACTTTGACTCAAGGCCTGGCCTTCAGGACGGACACCCTGAGCCCCGTGTCAAGGTACCTGGGCTCCTTTTGGAGCAGACTTGGCTGAGCGGGCTGCCAAGAGGCTGCCCAAAGCTTGGCTTCCTCGTTGGCTGTCTGTGTAGGACTCCTGTGCTTACCTTTCTCCTTCTGTCCTCCCTCCCCACCCCTCCCCTGGCCCCATGAGAGTAGTTACCTCTGGGGAGGGCCGGGAACATGACCTGGTAAGGAAAAAAGCCACCTCAACTTTATTTGCCATCTTCCATTTCTTCTATAAAATTAAAGGTCCCTGCAAACTTTTTTATGACAAAATATTGACGTGATATTTTAGGGAGTGACTTAATTACTCCATATTTTTCTGAATCTTTAAACTTAATACAGTATTTCAACTGTTAACAGTGGTGAAATGAATAGTGATACCCTTTTTCTCCTTTTATGTATTTCTCACATTTCTTCTAATGAGCATGTTTTTCTTTTCTGATTGAAAAAATCTTTTTTAACTGTGTTGAGCAGTTGTTTACATAGGCGCTGTGAGATTGGTGCTCTGTGGAGAATTACTGGGACATGGGCTTGTGCTTTATTAGGAGAGGATGCTGTAGGACACAGCCTTTGCACAGTGTCATTGGGGAGCAGAATAAAGACATTTAACCATAGAACGAGACTATAGTGTGTTGGACTCCGACCAGGTCAAAGGTAAGTACATAGGGGGCATGAGGGCAGGGCACTACTTTCAGCTTGCATTTCACTCAGTAAGTTAGTCCATCATCCAAAAGAAGGTTGCAATAGTCCCTCCTCTGGGGAGGAACAGAGCTATGGTCCTGCACAGAGGGAGGAGCCCTTCCCAGGACAGGCAATAAGCAGCCACATTAGCAGCAGATGGACAGTGTGGGAAGCTGAGAATCAGGTCAAAGTGGAACCAGGGCTCTTTGCTTAAGGACTAAGGCTCTCATCATTCGCTCAGTGAGGAGGCCTGGAAGGTCACAGCAAAGCTTCGTGGCATACTCATTTTATCTCGTATATGAGAATACCTGAGTGTGTTCAGGGAAATCCACACGGTGCATTCGATAGCAGAGTGTGTGGAAGTTCACTTTCAGCAATACTTTTGTTACTTTAAGGCAGTTTCAAAGAATCTGGCCAGGTTCTGTTGAAGCTTTGACTTCCCCCGTCAGAATGCAGCTTCTGAAGGGAGGATTCTGGGAAGATGGTGGAGGAGGAAGCACCAGGAATCTGTCTCTCCACCCAGACAACAACTACAATGGTAGAATCAACCTGATGTAGCTATTTTGGAACTCTGGAGTCTGTTGAAGGCTTGCAACTTCTGGCAGAAGGCTTGGAGGCAAATTGCAGTCAATTGCAGCCAACTTCAGCTCCTGACTCATTAGCAGTTACCCATCCCCACTCCCAGACATATGGCAAGAGGCTGTGCAGCTCGCACACAACTTGTGGGAGCTAGAGTGGGCAAAAGGACCCTGTCCCCCAAATACTGGGGACCTGTGCTCTGACTGCTGACCACAGAGGTGCAGACAAAGAGGGTGAAGCCATTGCTGTTGCACCTCCCCTCATTGGTTCATATCCCTCCTCCTTCAGGTTGAAGTGAATGCCAGAAGATTTAAAGGGCCAGTGCGCTTTCCCCCTCCCATCATTTTTTGCTTTTCCTCTTTTGGGAGCCTGAACTTAAAGACTAGGACATTCAAAAACAGCTGAATACACAGAGAAAATTTAAAAGTGACTGTGCATGCTCAGGGAAAGGCTCAGAAAAGACCTGAGAAGACATTAAGTTTACAACTCAGGCTGATCCTTGGCACAAAGACAGCTTATAACAGTCAAAAAACGACAACAAAAAACATCAAACCCTGGGGGAGGGGGAGAATCTGAGAGTTTCCAGAGTTACCACATCATTAGATTAAAATGTCCAGTGTTTAATACAAAATCACAAGGCCCATTCAAACAAAGGGGAAAAAAATCAACAGAAACTGTCCTTGAAAAAGACCTAATGACAGATATACTAGACAAAGACTTTAAAACAACCATCTTAAAGATGCTCAAAGAACTAAAGGAAGATGTGGAGAAAGTCAAGAAAATAATGTGTGAACAAAATGAAAACATCAATAAAGAGATAGGAAACACAAAAAGAAACCAAAGAGAAATTCTGGAGCTGAAAAGTACAATAACTGAAGTGAAAAATTCACTAGAGAGGATCAAAGGCAGATCTGAGCAGGCAGAAGGAAGAATCAGTGAACTTGAAGATAAGACAATGGAAATTATCAAGGCTGAAGAACAGAAAGAAAGAAGATTAAAGAAAAGTGTGACACGACACCATCAAGAGGACCAACATACACATTGTGGGAATCCCAGTAAAAGAAGAGAAAGAGAGGGGCAGAGAGAATATCTGAAGAAATAATGACTTAAAATTTCCCAAATTTGATAAAAGACATGAATATAAACATCCAAAAAGCTCAATGAATTCCAAGTAAGATGAAGTCAAAGAGACCCACACAGTCTCATTATAATCAAACTTTCAAAAGACAAAGGGGAAATCTGGAAAGCAGCAAGGTAAGTGAATAGTCACATACAAGGGGATCCTCAATAAGATTATCTGCAGATTTCTCATCAAAAAGTTTGGAGGCCAGAAGACTGTGGGCAGATTTATTCAAAGTGCTCAAAAAAAAAAAACCTGTAAACCAAGAATCTTATATCTGGCAAAACTGTCCTTTAGAGTGAAGGAGAAATCAAGGCATTCCCAGATTAAAAAAAGCTGAAGGAGTTCATGACCACTAGACCTTCCCTACAAGAAATGCTCAAGAGAGTCCTGTGGAGTGAAATGAAAGAACACTAGACAGTAAACTGAAGCCATATGGAGAAATAGAGATCTCATTAAAGGCAACTACATGGGCAATTGTAGAAGCTAGTATCATTGTAACAATGGTTTGTAACTGTACTTTTTGTCTTCTACATGATTTAAGAGACTAATACATTTAAAGAAAACAACAATTATTAGTGTAATAGCTAGTATTACTGTAACTTTGGTTTGTAACTCCAGATTTTGTTTTCTGCATAATTTAGGAGGCCAGTACATTTAAAAGAATTATTAGTTTATGTTTTTCGGCATACAATGTATACAGATGTAATTTTGTGATAACAATAACCAAAAGGGGTGGGGACAGAGCTGTAAAAGAACAGTTTTTGTATGTTATTGGAATTAAGCTGTAATAAATTCAAATTAGAATGTTATAACTTTAGGATGTTAAATGTAATCTCCATGATAACCACAAATAAAATAGTTTATAGAGTATACACAAAAGGAAATTAAGAAGGAATTTGAACATTTCACTACAAAAATCAACAGAGCACAAAAGAAGACAGTAATGCAGGAAATGAGGGGAAAAATGGCTACAGGGCATATAGAAAACAAACAGCACAATGACAGAAGTAAGTCCCTTATTATCAACAAAGACAGAGATTGGTAGAATGGATAAAAACACATGACCCAGCTATATGCTGTCTACAAGAGTCTCATCTGAAACCCCAAAACACAAATAGGTTGAAATGGGAAGGATGGACAAACATATTCCATGCAAATAGTAACCAAAAGAGAGCAGGACTGGCTATACTAATATCAGACAAAGTAGACATTAAATCATATAAGGTTACAAAAGACAAAGAAGGACATTATATATTAATAAAAGGCTCAGTAGAGCAAGAAGATACAACAGTTATAAACATTTGCAAACCCAACGACAGACTATCAAAATACATGAAGCAAAAATGGGCAGAATTTGAAGGGAGAAATAGAGTTCTACAGTAATAGAGACTTCAATGCCTCACTCCCAATAAACCAACTAGATCTAACAAGAATATACTGAACATTCCACCCAATGACAACAGCATATACATTTTTCTCAAGTGCACATGGAACATTTTCCAGGTAGACCATATGTTAGGACACAAACTAAGTCTCAATAGACTTAAAAAATGATACCATACACAGTTACGACAGATATCTTCTCTGACCACAACAGGATGAAGTTAGAAAAAAAAAAAAACACATAGAGAAAGCTGAGAAATTCACAACACTGTGGAAACTAAACAACACACTTTTAAACAATCAACAGATCAAAGAAGAAATCACAAGGAAAGTTAGAAACTACTTAGAGATGTGTAAAAGTGAAAATATAACATACCAAAACTTACATGACACAGCAAACATGATGCGAAGGTGGAAATTTATAGCTAGAACAAGAAAGAACTCAAATCAACAACCTAACTATACAACTTAAGGAATGAGAAAAAGAAGAACAAACTAAACCCAAAGCTAGCAGAAGGAAGAAAATAACAAACATTAGAGTAGAGGTAGATAAAATAGAGAGTAGAAAAACAGTTGAGGGGCTCAATTCGGCAGCATATATACTAAAATTGGAACGATACAGAGAAGATTAGCATGGCCCCTGCGTGAGGATGACATACACATTCGTGAAGCGTTCCATAGTTTTGAAATTAGAACACTTCCTAACACTATACACAAAAATAAGCTAAAAATGGACTAAAGACCTAAATGTAAGGCCAGACACTATAAAACTCTTAGAGAAAAACATAGGCAGAACACTCTGACATAAATCACAGCAAGATCCTTTTTGACCCACCTCCTAGAGAAAGGGAAATAAAAACAAACATAAACAAATGGAACCTAATGAAACTTAAAAGCTTTTGCACAGCAAAGGAAACCATAAACAAGACCAAAAGACAACCCTCAGAATGGGAGAAAATATTTGCAAACGAAGCAACTGACAAGGGATTAATCTCCAAAATACACAAGCACCTCATGCAGCTCAATATGAAAAAAAACAAACAACCCAACCCAAAAATGGGCAGAAGACCTAAATAGACATTTCTCCAAAGAAGATATACAGATTGCCAACAAACACATGAAAGGATGCTCAACATAACTAATCATTAGAGAAATGCAAATCAAAACTACAATGAGGTATCACCTCACACTGGTCAGAATGGCCATCATCAAAAAATCTACAAACAATAAATGCTGGAGAGGGTGTGGAGAAAAGAGAACCCTCTTGCACTGTTGGTGGGAATGTAAATTGATACAGCCACTATGGAGAACAGTATGGAGGTTCCTTAAAAAACTAAAAACAGAACTACCATACGACCCAGCAATCCCACTACTGGGCATATACCCTGAGAAAACCATAATTCAAAAAGAGTCATGTACCACAATGTTCATTGCAGCTCTATTTACAATAGCCAGGACATGGAAGCAACCTAAATGTCCATCGACAGATGAATGGATAAAGAAGATGTGGCACATATATACAATGGAATATTACTCAGCCATAAAAAGAAATGAAATGGAGGTATTTGTAATGAGGTGGATGGAGTTAGAGTCTGTCATACAGAGTGAAGTAAGTCAGAAAGAGAAAAACAAATACAGTATGCTAACACATATATACGGAATCTAAGGGAAAAAAAAAAAAAAAGGCCATGAAGAACCTAGTGGCAAGAAGGGAATAAAGACACAGACCTACTAGAGAATGGACTTGAGGATATGGGGAGGGGGTGGGGTGAGATGTGACAGGGTAAGAGAGTGTCATGGACATATATACACTACCAAATGTAAAATAGATAACTAGTGGGAAGAAGCCGCATAGCACAGGGAGATCAGCTCGGTGCTTTGTGACCACCTAGAGGGGTGGGATGGGGAGGGTGGGAGGGAGGGAGATGAATGAGGGAAGAGAAATGGGAACATATTGTATATGTATAACTGATTCACTTTGTTATAAACCAGAAGCTAACACACCATTGTAAGGCAATTATACTTCAATAAGATGTTAAAAAAAAAAAAAAGGGAAAAAAAAAAAAAAGAAGATGGGGCACATATATGCAATGGAATATTACTCAGCCATAAAAAGAGACGAAATTGAGTTATTTGTAGT
The DNA here is from genome assembly GCF_965194805.1 of Balaenoptera borealis. Classification (NCBI taxonomy): domain Eukaryota; kingdom Metazoa; phylum Chordata; class Mammalia; order Artiodactyla; family Balaenopteridae; genus Balaenoptera; species Balaenoptera borealis. The sequence continues at coordinate 1,385,190 of NC_138880.1, forward strand.
GAGGTGGATGGACCTAGAGTCTGTCATACAGAGTGAAGTCAGAAAGAGAAAAACAAATACCGTATGCTTACATATATATGGAATCAAAAAAAAAAAATGGTTCTGATGAACCCAGGGGCAGGACAGGAGTAAAGATGCAGACGTAGAGAATGGAGTTGAGGACACGGGGAGGGGGAAGGGGAAGCTGGGACAAAGTGAGAGAGTGGCGTGGACATATATACACTACCAAATGTAAAATAGATAGCTAGTGGGAAGCAGCCACATAGCACAGGGAGATCAACTTGGTGCTTTGTGACCACCTAGAGGGGTGGGATAGGGAGGGTGGGAAGGATATGCAAGGCAAGGGGGATATGGGGATATATTTATACATATAGCTGATTCACTTTCTTATACAGCAGAAACTAACACAACATTGTAGAGCAATTATACTCCAATAAAGATGTTTAAAAAAAAAAGAAAAACAATAGAGAAAAATCAATGAAACCAAAATTTGGTTCTTTGAAAAGATCAACAAAATTGACAAACCTTTAGCTAGATGGACTAAGAGAAAAAGAGAGAAGACTCAAAGGACTAAAATAAGAAATGGAAGTGGGGACATTACTACTGATCCCACAGAAATAAAAAGGACTATGAGACAGTACCATAAAAAATTGTTTGCCAACACATTTGATAACTTAGATGAAATGAACAAATTTCTAGAAACAGAAAACCTACCAAGACTAAATCTGAGACTAAGAAATAGACAATCTGAGTAGACTTATATTTAGTAATGAGATTGAATCAGTAATAAAAAAATCTCCCAACCAAAAAAAGCCCTGGACCTGATGGCTTCACTTGTGAATTCTACCAAAACATTCAAATAAACAACTAATACCAATCCTTCTCAAATGTTTCCAAAAAATTACAGAGGAAGGAATACTTCCTAACTCATTCTTATGAGGCCAGCATAACCCTCATACCAAAGCCAGACAAAGACAATAGAAGAAAAGAAAACTACAGACCAATATCCCTAATGAATATTGATGCAAAAATCCTCAATAAAATACTAGCAAACAAATTTCAGCAGCATATTAGGAGTATTATAATTCCATCATGACTAAGTGGGATTTCTTCCTTGAATTTAAGGATCATTCAACATATGAAAATCAATCAATGTAATATACTACATCAACAAAAGGAGGGAAAAACCCTACATGATCATTCAGTTGATGCAGAAAAATCATTTGACAAAACTTAACACCCTTTAATGATAAAAACATTCAAGAAAATAGGAATAGAAAAAACTACCTCCACATAATAAAAGTCGTATATGAAAAACCCACAGCAAACATAATGTTCAATGGTGAAAGACTGAAAGCTTTTCCTCTAAGATCAGGAGCAAGGCAAGGATGCCTGATTTCACCACTTCTATTCAACATAGTACTGAAAGTTCTAGCCAGAGCAATTAGGCAAGAAATGAAAATAAATAAAAGGCATTCAAGTTGGAAAGGAAGAAGTAAAATTATCTGTTTGCAGATGATATAATCTTATACATAGAAAATCCTAAAGACTCCACACACAAAAAAAGCTGTTAGAACTAATAAATGAATTCAGCAAAATAGCAGAATACAAAGTCAACACACAAAAATTGGTTGCATTTCTATACACAAACAATGAATAATCTGTAAAGTAAATTACAAAAATAATTACATTTACAATAGCATTAAAAAGAATAAAATACTTACGAATTAACTAAGAAGGTGGAAAACTTGTACAATGAAAACTACAAAATATTGCTGAAAGAAATTTTTTAAAAACATAAATAAGTGGAAACACATCCCATGTTCATGAACTGAAAGACTTTAAATTGTTAAAACGTCAATATTACCCAAAGTAAGCTACAGATTCACTGCAATCCCTACTGAAATCCTAATGACTTTGTTTTTCAAAAATAGAAAAACCCATCCTAAAATTGATATGGACTCTCAAGGAACCTTGAATAGCCAAAATAATCCTGAAAAAGGACAAAACTGAAGGACTCACATTTCCTGATTTCAAACCTTACTACAAAATCAACTTTACTTCAATTAAAAAAAAAAACTTACTATGAAGCTACAGTAATCGAAACAGTGTGATATTGGCATAAAGACAGACATATAGACCAGTGGAATAGAATACAGCACAGAAATAAACTCTTGCATCTACAGTCAAATGATGTTTGACAGGGGGGCCAAGATCATTCAATGGGGGAAGGGCAGTCTTTTCAACAAATGGTGCTGGGAAAATTGGATATCCACATGCAAAAGAATGAAATTGGACCCTTACCTAACACCATATACAAAAATTAACTCAAAATGGATCAAGGACCTAAATGTAAGTTCTAAAACAAACTGCTGGAATAAAACATAGACAAAAGTTTGGCAAAACTGGTAATGATTTCTTGCATATGACATCAAAAGCGTGGATAACAAATGAAACAATAGACCAATGGGATTCATGAAAACAAAACAATTTTGTGCATCAAAAGACACTATCCACAGAGTAAAAAAGACAACCCACAGAATGGGAGAAAATATTTGCAAATCATATATTTGATAAGGGATTAATATCCAGAATATATAGAGAACTACTAAAACTCAACAACAACAACAAGAAAAAACCCGATTCAAAAATGAGCAAAGGACTTAAATAGATATTTCTTCAAAGAAGATATACCAATGGCCAATAAGCACATGAAAAGATGCTCAAAGTCACTAATCATTAGGAGAATGCAAATCAAAACTCCAATGAGATACCACCTCACACTCATTAGGATGACTACTATTAAAGTATAGAAAACAACAAGTATTGGTGAGGGAGTGGAGAACTGGAACCCTTGGACATTGTTGGTGGGAGTGTAAAATGGTGCAGCAATTATGGAAAACAGTGTGGCGGTTCCTCAAAAAATTAAAAACAGAATTACCATATGACCCAGCAATTCCACTTCTGGGTACATACCAAAAAGAATTGAAAGCAGGGTCTTGAAGAGATATTTGTACACCCATGTTCATAGCAGCATTATTCACAGTTGCTAAAATATGGGAGCAACCAGTGTCCATCAACTGATGGGTGGATTACTAAAATGTGGTATATTTATGCAACAGAACATTTTTCAGCCTTAAAAAGGAAGGAAATTCTGATAAATGCCACAGCATGTATGAAACTTGAGGACATTATGCTGTGAAATGTCAGTCACAAAAAAAGACAAATACTATACTATTCCATTTAAAGAAGGGTCTTAGACTAGCCAAAATCATAAGGACAGAAAGTATAATTATGGTTGCCAGGGGCTGTGGGGAGGGGAGATGGGGAGTTATTTTTTAATAGGTACAAGCTTCAGATTTACAAGATGAAGAGTGTTCTGGGATGGATGGTGGTAATGGTTGCATAACAAGGTGAATGTATTTTATACCACTAAACCGTAGACTTTAAAATAGCTAAGATGGTAAATTTTATGTTATGTTTATTTTAACAGAGTAAAGAAAAGGTATTTTTAAAAATTCAGCTTCTAAGAATGAATAAAACCAGGTCCCACCTTCCTGACTTATAGAATATTACTTCAGTAAAGCTTATTTCTCCCAGCTGTGGTTCCCATTACAAAAAGGTCTTGTATATCTTCTAATTCCATCAGTTAACAGATACAGATAGAACATAAGTTGTGCACAGCAGGCACTGGATTAGACCCTAGGATGCTGTAATAAACAAAACAGGTATAGGTCCTGTCGTCTGGGAGGCATTCCTAAATGGGCATTGCTGTTCTTGCCTTTTATACAGTTGATCCTTGAACAATGCAAGGTTAGGAACTCCCCCACACCCAGTCAAAAACCACAATAATTTTACAGTCGGTCCTCCATATCCGAGGTTCCGCGTCCATAGATTCAACCAACTGTGGATTGTGCAGTGCTGTAGGAAGCATTTAGTGAAAAAAATCCAAGTGTAAGTGGACCCACAACAGTTCCAACCGATGTTGTCCAAGGGTCAACTGTACATTCTACCTGGCCTGTATCTAAGAGCTCAGAAGAATCTTGACGTTGTTGAGAACAAACTCTTTTCTCCATTATAGTTTATTTTTAGGTGAATCCAGCTGATATGTGTTGTGATGGTTAATTCTGTATGTCAATTTCCCTAGGCCATGGTACCCAAGTATTTGGTCAAACATTATTCTAGATGTTTCTGTGAAGGTGTGTTTTGGATGACTAACATTTAATACTGTTAGAGAAATGCAAATTGAAACTATTGATACAATGTGGTACCACCTCACACCAGTCACAATGGCTATCATTGAAAAGTCTCCAAATAACAAATGCTGGAGAGGGTGTGGAGAAAAGGGAAGCCTCGTGCACTGTTGGTGGGAATGTAAATTGGTGCAGCTACTATGGAGAGAAGTGTGGCGGTTCCTCAAAAAACTAAAAATAGAGTTGCCATACGATCCACCAATCCCACTCCTGGGCATATCCCCAGAGAAAACTATAATTTGAAAAGACACAGCCACCCCTATGTTCACAGCAGCACTATTTACAACAGTCAAGACATGGAAGCAACCTAAATGTCCATGGACAGATGAATGGATAAAGAAGATGTGGCACATATATACAATGGAATACTACTCAGCCATAAAAAAGAATGAAATAATGCCATTTGCAGCAACATGGATGGACCTAGAGATTATCATACTAAGCGAAGTAAGTCAGAAAGAGAAAGATAAATACTATATGATATCACTTATATGTGGAATCTAAAATATGATGCAAATCAACATATCTACAAAACAAAAACATATTTACAGATATAGAGAACAGACTTGTAATTGCCAAGGGAATGGTGGGGGAAGGAAGGATTGGGAGTTTGGGGTTAGCAGAGACAAATTATTATATATAAGATGGATAAACAACAAGGTCCTACGGTATAGCACAGGGAACTATATTCAGCATCCTGTGACAAACCATAATGGAAAAGAACATGAAAACTATATAGATATATATCTATATATATAGATATATATATCTGAGTCACTTTGCTGTATAGGAGAAATTAACACAACATTTTAAATCAACTATACTTCAATAAAATTAAAAAGAAAACAATTTAATACTGTGAATTTTGAACAAAGTAGATTTTCCCCTGTAATTTGGTTGGGCCTCACCCAAACAGTTGAAGGCCATTATACAACAAAGACTGACTTCCCCCGAGCAGGAAGGAATTCTGCCAGCAAACACAGTCATCAGACTTCAGCTGCAACATGAGCTCTCCTTGGGTTTCTAGCCTGCTGGTCTACCCTGCAGATTTTGGACATGTACCTTCAAAAGCATATGGGCTGTTTCCTCAGAATAAATCTCTGTTTCTCTCTTTCTCCTGTGTATATACATATACACATCCATTTTGGTTGTGGGTATGGGAAAGGGACCAAAGCTACCAATACTTTCCATTGTCAGGGAAAATAAATGGGTTTTGGTTGCTAAAGCTGAAAGGACTCTTAGAAATAATCTAGACCTGTGTTATCCAAACTCCTTTTGTCCAAATCAAATCTTACACAGTACTCCACTCTACTGAAATGGGATAAAGGAACCTATTTATTTCAACCGCCTTATTCTTCTCCCCTCTCCTCTCCCCAAGGTACTCTTGGAGGCACAGCTCCTGAACTTGAACCTTCCAGCTCATTATTTACAAACAGGATTAATGTGTATGTGCCCCAGGAACATATTCTTGCATGCTCCCAGTTTTATTTTTACAGTAGTGCTACTCAAGTCTGCACCAACGTTATTATAGATATAAATTCCTTACGCTTGTAGCTCTGGAAGAACTATAATACAACAGGTTTACCAATTCAATAAAAATATTCCAAACCAATACAATTTAACTTAATAACAATCATTTGCCAGATGATGTTGTTTTGCTCAACTAAATTGCTACTGGTGATGTGAATATGCTAATGACTCTATGGAGAGCATTTTCTTGTGTTTGACAGGTCCACTCCTGTTTTTGGGGGGGACTATGTCTTATTCCTCTTTCTTTTTCTTTTTTTAAAATTGTTATTTTATATTGGAGTATAGCTGATTAACAATGTTGTGTTGGTTTCAGGTGTACAGCAAAGTGATCCAGTTATACATATGCATGTATCTATTCTTCTCACTCCTTTCTTTTGAAATTACTGGACAACCTTCATGTACAGGGGGCTCCATGGTATCATTTGGCCTTTACTCAATGTGGATATGGTTAAGACCTCTTCAGTTCTTTTCTGGGTAGCCCCTGGAAATGAGAGCAGTCCTGCCTGACGCCAAAGGGAAGATAAACACGGACAGACACCCAGGCTCGGGGCTGGGCAGCCCTTGGTTAGAAGGGGGCAGTGGAAGGATCCAGGTAAAAAGTTACATGAGTTTTCATCAACATGAAAAATTAATAGCATATCAAAGGCTAATAAATAGTGAGTTGAAGTGAAAAGTGTGTTCTTATCTTATTCTTGTGACTTTTCTGTAGGTTTGCATTTTTTTTTTTTAAGTTGGGGAAAAAAGAAATTCTCACAGAGAACTCAGAGCTCCCAAGAATATGTCAATATCCCCCAGTGTGAGAAGCACTGATCTCCTTCAACCCTTTTTAGATTGGAAAACTGAGGTTCAGAGAGCAGAAGTAACTTATGGGGGTGCTACCGGGCTAATTAGTGGAGAATTAAAATTAGAATCTGTCTCCTTATCCAGACCCTTCCCCATACTACTATGAATTGTAGGGCTTAGCACTCTGACATTCTCACACGGTTATATTTTGCTGCAAGAAATTGGTGAGGATTTCACTATACGTAGACCTGGGTTTCCAGAACCCTACTAAGCTGACCTTTGAGAAACACCAGCTTGTATACCCCCCATATCACAGGCATAACTGTCCGGCAGGAGGGGCTGCGGAGTGTTTTATTCTTAAGCAGAACAAAAATCTCTTTGTTCTCATACTCCAGTGACTAAATCCTCCTCCAGTGAGTAAGTACCACCTGAGGCCGGGCAGGGCCAAGGGACAGGACCTGGGGCCACGCCCACACCCAGACCCACCTGAAGGCACCTTCGAGGCTCTAAGTCCCGCCTCCAGCTCTGCACTTTAGTTTTTCATCAGTAAAAAGAGAAAATATAAAGCTTAGGATAGAAGCAAAAATTATTCTATGTAAAAGCACTTTGAAAATAGGAGTATGACAGATGGCCAAGAGGCACATGAAAAGATGCTCAACATCGCTAATGATTAGAGAAATGCAAATCAAACCCACAATGAGGTACCACCTCACACGGGTCAGAATGGCCATCATCAAAAAGTCTACAAATAATAAATGTGGGAGAGGGTGTGGAGAAAAGGGAACCCTCTTACACTGTTGGTGGGAATGTAAATTGATACAACCACTATGGAGAACAGTATGGAGGTTCCTCAAAAAACTAAAAAGAGAACTACCATATGATCCAGGAATCCCACTCCTGGGAGTATATCTGGACAAAACTATTCGAGAAGATACAGTCACCCCTATGTTCATAGCAGCAATATTCACAATAGCCTGGACATGAAAGCCACCTAGATGTCCATGGACAGATGAATGAATAAAGAAGATGTGGTACATATATACAATGGAACACTACTCAGCCATAAAAAAAAGAACGAAACAATGCCATTTGCAGCAACATGGATGGACCTAGAGATTATCATACTAAGTGCAGTGAGTCAGAAAGACAAATACCATATGGTATCACTTATATGTGGAATCTAAAATATGAAACAAATGAACTTATCTACAAAACAGAAACAGACTCACAAATATAGAGAACAGACTTGTGGTTGCCAGGGGGGAGGGGTGTGGGAGAGGGATGGACGGGGAGTTCGGGATTAGCAGATACAAAGTATTATATAGAGAATGGATGAACAACAGGTCCTACTGTATAGCACAGAGAACTATATTCAATATCCTGTGATAAACCATAATGGAAAAGAATATGAAAAAGAATGTATATATGTATAACTGAATCACTTTTCTCTACAGCAGAAATTAACATTGTAAATCATCTATACTTCAATAAAATAAATTTTAAAAAGACATCCCCCCCCAAAAAAAGAATATAGGAACATGAAACAAAGCACAAATGTTTTAAGAAAAGCTCATCATTTAAACCATCATCAGGGTTAAATAGCTGAATGACTGAAAGATGTGGTTAGTGCTAAAAGGAGTGAAATGGCTGAGGAGCTGAGAAGAATTTGTGAAGGGTTCCAGCCAGTACTACTGTCTCCATCATACCAAGAGGGCCAAGTTCATGGGAAACAGCCAGGGGGAAACACCAAGTCATGTTTCACGTGAAACACAGACACTATAGGTATTCATCAGAGAAAATTACATGCAGAGAGGGCGATTCAAAGAAAACCTCCTTCCCCCACTGCAAATATACAGAACTGCAAATACATTGCAAAAGGGAACTCTCCTTTGGTTTTCAGTAAACAGTCAACAACTTCTGGAAGTGATAATCTAGTTCTTCAGGGTCTGCACTGACAATTAAGCTGGGGATGAACCCGTTTGACCACAAACCTTAGAAGTTGCACAATGCTTTCCACAAATGTTAGGTTCACAGTTCATTAGAAGGATCCTGGGACCCTGGCCAGCGTGCCAGCCAGCCTTCTGGTGCCTCTTGGAGAGTCTGGCGGTGGGAAATAAAGTCTGTAAATGGTCTGGGCAACTGAGAAACAAAGTTTATAAGTTGCCTGGGCAAGTCTACTCACTGTTCCTATTTCACAAAGGAAACTAGCATGGCTGGTCCAGCCAGGGGCGGATGACCGTCAGTAGAATGGCTGGACTGGCCAAGAAGGTGGTTTCTGGAGAGAAGTGCTTCCGTTAGATTTGCTGGTGCCTAAAAGTGCCACCCCCCTGCACCCCTTCCTCAGACCCACACGCCCCTGGTGATGTCACCCAATCCCACGGTTGTATCCAGCCTCCACCTGCTCCCAATGCACTTTTACCAACCCGGTTCTCTAAGCCGGATGTGCCCCCCACCCCACATTTGGACGGCTGCACCTGGAGTCCCACGGGCACTCCGGGGCTCCCATCCCCAGCCCTGCTTCTCCTGTGTTCGCGGTCTCGTTGGACGGCACTCCTAGACACTGAGCGTCGTTCTTGCCCCGCCCTGACATCCTCATGTCTATTTCGTGAGCCTCCCCTCTTCCTCAGTGGCTGGCTGTGCCATCCGCCCTCCCCACACTGCGGCACCATCCCAGCTTGGTCCTCCTGCCTTGAACTTGTTCTCCTAGACTCTGTCCTCCGTGTCGCCCACAGAAGTAAATTCAAGTTCTTCAGGACAGCGGTGAAGGCCGCCGTTCAGTCTGCCTCCCACCTCTCCTCCCCTCAACTCTCACGTTCCACCAAGGCCAGATCGCTGGTGCTCTCCACACTCACTGCACTGTTTCCAGCCCATGGGCTTCTCCACGCCTCCCCTTTGCCCGAAACACTCTTGTGCAGCCTCACCTCCTAACCGTTAGCTCATCCCCTCCGACTTAGTTCCGGGGTCTGCTCTTCCTGGAAGTGGTCCTTGCCTCCCCGTGGGGTTGGGTGTGGCCCCCCGTGCAGCTCAGCCCCACGAGGTGCTCTGTCATTTCGGGCGAGTCCTAATTTTATAACGATCCCCATGTGTCCCTTATAACTTCATCTGTGAGCTCCAAGACAAGCAGAGACTTTGTATCCTCAATATTCAACAAAAGTGCTTTGAGGATATTTGCCGGACGAATGAATAAATGATCTGAGTTTACTTTTCTGGGCCTCGAGGAACTATTTCCAACACAAAATCCACAATCTGATAACCCATCCCCAACAAGGGCCGACTGGGGACCCTCGGTGGGGGATGGGCTCCTAGCGCTACTTCTTACGACGTGGTAAACGGCGGCCCTGGGAGGGCTGGCTGCCTGGGTGATCGGCCAAAGATCTGAGTAGCCGTGCAGTGAAGGTGTTGGGCTCGTGGACCAGGGTTGTTATCGAGGTCTACCACCCTACGAGCTGAGCTCCCTTCCGGGCCTCAGTCTCTAAAGGAGAGCCTGGACTCAGACCAACTCTAAATTCCCTTCTGGTTTCAAGAAAAACCATCAGCTGAGGCAAAGTGGCTTCGCCCAGGGATTCAGAAGTGATGAATGATGAGAAGGGGACAGCCACGTGGCATCCTCTTCCCTAGAGCCGAGGGGGATGGCTGCCAAGGCTAGAGACACATTTCGTTGTTCTACTGGGGGATGGGGGAGGGCAGGTGCTACGAACACCTGGCCAGAGGCCAGGGCTGCTGCTAAACATCCCGCAGGGCGAGGGACAGACCCCACAGCAGAGAGGACCTGGCCCCAACGTCAGGGCCGAGGTGGAGAAACCCTGCCCAGAGGTTTAGCCCTTCACCTTTGCGTCCTAATTCACCAATAGGCCCGCGACTCAGGTACAGTGGATCCGTCTTCTATGCACAACAGATAGGCAAGCAGACAAGGAAAGGTCACCACTACTGGACCTCCAAAGAACTGAATTTGTGTGTGTCTAAGGTAAAAAGTTTAGGGTACCTACCTGTTCAGGATTCACCCAGGCAAATTTGTCCAGACTGCCACCTTCCAGTCGTAACTAAATCAGGTGGAGGTAGGCAAGGTAGATTCTGGACAAATTTATAATATCCCACCTACTCCCAGTGACCTGTCCATTGCCCTACTGGTTCCCACCCTCCAGTCTAGTGGAAGGTGTGACACTTTAGTGTCTTGGAAACATTTCCTTGAAGATGTCCCAGGATCCTGGGAAGCCCCCTTTGATCTCTTTCTCTTTAATTCCATATTTCCTGTGGTTTCTATTGCACAGCCTATTGCTTTGTTGTATGTGGTTTGGGGTTATCCACTGAAGGAACCAGTAACATAGTCACACCCCTAACTGGATTGCAGGCCCTTCCAAGGGTTTCTGTGGCCCCTCAGTGCCCACCACAGCACTGAGTCTGTAGCAGAAATTCATTAAAAACTTGTTTGATTCATTTCCACCTTCTAAGGAGATAATTAGCAAATTACAACAACTAACTCCTGCTTATGAGGAGACTCTGCCCCTATCAAGTTTATTCTCATGATTCCTTTTCTCTGCACATCCCCTTACCCCTTGTGACCCTAGCATATTTTAGTAACTCTGCTAGGAGGAGTTTCAGACGGGGTAGGGAGAGGTTGTGTTGCAAAAAGGGGAGGATGCTTGGGTCAATGGAAGTTGGAAGGTGCCTTTCCTTTGTACCTGGCTAGGGTGGGAAGGTGACACAGGAACACTGTCCTAGACCCCTCTCCCAGTCCCAGGGGAGGTGGCTGGCCTTTTTGCCTCTTTTCCAAACTTCTAGCAGAAGCAGAAGCCAGTAGTGTACGTGGACATGGAGAGGTAAGAACCGAGTGCTAGGAAAACAGTTTGTGGTACTGGTTCCTTCTTTCTGTATCTTTCCATCCTACTCTTACCTTTCCAAGCTCACATCTGCTTAGGCTGAGACTTGGGCCTATAACAACTGGGGATTTTCAGGGTTGTAACATATGATGCTCCTACATTTGTGATGATACTGGCCACACTTGTTACTGTCAGGTACTCTTGCATCAGCAGAATGGATGACATTTTGAGGACCACTACCCACTTTCCAAGTCTGTGCACACAGAATGGGAAATGCTTTCAGAAACCACCTGGTTAGAGCTTTAGGACCAAACTAGTCAAGATGAGGACGTTAAAGTGACTCTTTTCTATCAACGCTTGGATTAGGTGGTCACTTGTGAACACTGCCTTATCAAAGCAGAGTTAAGGGAGTAGCGGTTAATGCCAGATCCCTGCCTTCAAAGCTTCATTAAATCACCTGTGCTGATTAAGATGCTTCTAATTCTAAGACTCGATGGAATTTCTCCTTGACTAAGAGTCAGGACACCTGCGATCTGTTCCCTGCTCTGCCGCTGACCTTCAGTAAGTGACTTCATCTCTCCAGTCCCTTTTGCTAAAATGTGGATAATCACACCTGCTCTACCTGCCTCCCAGGTTTGCTGCGAGGACAAGCGGAATATATGGCAGTGCCCCTGTCCCCACCCTCCACGTTAGAAAGGCCTCTTGGAACCTTCTGGCTCTTTTCATCGTGCCGATAGAGCCCCTCGCATTACCGCTGTCTGTGCTGTTACCGCGTGCACGGCCAGAGGGGGGCCCCGGGGGAAAGGAGGAAGCCAAGGCTGGGCTGCCCCCGGCACTGCTTCCAGCCTGAGTGCCCCCTTCAGCAGCCACGGGTCCGCAGCGTCCCCTGGCGAGCTGGGGACTCAGCCCGTCACAGATGCTGTGAGCAGCCACCGTCCTGTGTTCTCAGGGCAGCAGCGAGAGGAGCGATGCCCCCCTGAGCGTCTCCGCCCAGCACCCCACGCCTTCCGAGGCAGCTGGGCGCTTCCATCCCCGCCGGGCAGCCAGGCGGCTCGCACGACCCCCGGCTCCCCCAAGGTCAAGTCTCCTCCCCACCGCGGCTCTCCCACAGCATCGCCCGCCAGCCTGGCTGGGATCCTGCACTGTGCTGACGAGCAGGGAACCAAGTGCTGGCGGGAAATACTGTGCAATTCCGAGGGATTATTGTGATGTGGATTCCACCTCCATTTAATCCTAAGTAGAGACAGCTAAACACTAGATTATAGGCGTCAGAAGTTGTCGATTGTTTACTAAAACCAGGAGGGTAGTTCAATGGGATTCAACGGTACATATTCATTAAGGGAGAAAAAGGAAGTGCCTTTAAACTTCCCCACTGCGTATAATTTACTCTGATGAATACCCACAGAGTATGTGCTTCATGTCAAATACAAGTTAATTTTCCCTCTGGCTCTTTCCCATGAACTTGCCACGGGGCCGTAACTACTTAATCCCACTAGCACTGGAGTTCAGAAAACTCTTCCTAAATTATAGTCCTGGACTCCCTCCCTCTCACGCCGTCCCTTACCTCATCTGTCAGCCTCAGATGAAGGTACCTTCGGCTCAGTTTTATTTTTATTATGTCTTTCCTGGGGTCCTGACATCCTCAGAATCACCTCCCTGTGCTGTCACCTCCTTAACAAACTTCTTCCTTGGTCTGACCTCCAGGGAACCCATCCTCATGTCTACATCATAGCAAAGCAAGAAAACATCACCAGCGATGAACCCACATATATTAGCTTAAATGTTATAACATACAATTTGGGGGATTACCATCGAACCTTAGTCTTCAACATTTTCCTGTTGCGTGGCATCCCTCTGATCCACATCGTAAACAAGAATCACCGTCCTTCATCAGCTCGGGAACAGTTCTTGCCTCTTAATGTTGATCATTCTTTTTCTTTTTATGGCATTCCAATTCATTGAGGTTTAAACCCTCTCATTCTGTCCTTTATCATGTTTCTTTCTTTCTCTTACATACTTTTCATTTCTTTGTCTCTCTGAGCTGCATTCTGGGGAAGATCTTTGGGTATTTTTCTGTTCATAATTCTTTCTGTCTCATGTTTACAACAAAATTAAGTATCTTAATAAAGCACAGTAAAGTCTTATTTAAAAATTTTACACACACACACACACTCATATCCTTGAGCAGATTTCATCATTAAACAGTTGCACACATCAAGTTTCAGCTGTTTATTTATTAATAAGGTAAATCCCCAAAGATACAACTGACTTTGCACAGTTAGGGAGAAAATATCATCTCCTGCATAAGCAGAAAATTGTGCGGATGGCTTCTGAAAACCTTCATTCTCAGTAGCTTTACAAAAGGAAACTTGCATTTAAAAGTCCGAGCCTTCCTTCCTCACTTTGCTGTGACCTACAAGCACTGAGTGGTCAGTGGGGATTCCAGGTTAGGAGTTGTTCTGACTCTGACGGAAGGACTGAGCATCCCTCTGTCCCACGTGACATCAGGCCACTCTAGGACTCCAGCCCCAAGAGGAGACAGATCAGGTTGGATGCTTATGGCCTGGACCTACACAAAGACAGAAGACTGTATATACATATATAACTGAGTCACTTTGCTGTACAGCAGTAATTTACACACATTGTAATTCAACTATACTTCAATAACAAATAAATTTTTTAAAAAAGAAGACTGACGTTTCCAGGCCCAGGAAAAGATTATACAGTCTTTTGCAGAAGAATCTTCCAATTCTTCCAGCTATGTCTGAGCTACCTTTTAACCTATCCACTGAGTTTTAATTTCCATTATTATCATGATTTTTAAAAGTGCTATGTTTCTTCTTTCAAATCTGTCTGGTCTGTTTGGCAGTATTGTATTTCTTGCATCTGTTTTTGGTCCCTCTTTTATTTCTTTAAACCCTGTGAAGTGCCCACTTTAGATTCTCTAGGGGATATGCCAGTATCTGATGCCCTGAGCATCTGACCTTTCGTTGCTGGTCCTTCTGACTCTTCCTCAGAGGCTTGTTTCCTCCTATGTTTTGTAACTGGGGCTATGAGCTCATGTCTTACTTCCGAGCTGTATTTGTGGAATCATACGAAGCTTTGGCTGAGCGTGCCGACCTCCAAAAAGGTTTTACCTTTAATTCCACCAGGTGCCCTCAACCCAAGACCACTGAAAGTTAAAAGTTCTCAGCCCTGAGATTTCTGGACAGCCCAGGTGATTCAAATTCATTCCTCAAACCCACGTGAGGGAAAGCCGTGGTTATACGCTTTCAGGGTACTTTTTTCCCACATCTAGAGTCAAGGTCAAAGCAGATGAGTTTCTCTGTCGTGGCTTTGCTGGTGCAGAGTTGTTCAGGCCACCTTTGTGCTGACGGTGGCGTATATATGTAAGGGGTCTTATCTCCAACTTCCCACCCTGCACGGACCCTTACTCCATGAAGCCACTCAAACCCACGGCTCTTGGAAACTGAGACTGGAAAACTCCTTCCTGGGGTCTTTGTATAGAAGCTGCCAGAACCCGCTTACCTCTGGTTTCCTGGTATCTCTTCATTTTGACTCCTGCGAATTTCCCCTGCTTTCTTGAAAGTGCAGTCACTTGCAGGATTATTTATAATAGTCAAGACATGGAAACAATCAAAGTGTCTCTTGACAGATGAATGGGTAAAGAAAATGTGGTATTTAAACAATGGAATACTATTCAGCCTTAAAAAAAGAAGGAAATCCTGCCATTTGTAATAACATGGATGGACCTTGAAGGCATGATGCTCAGTGAAATAAGTCAGACAAAAGTACAGATACTGTATGATCTCACCTATATGTGGGATCTAAAATGAAAACAAAAACAAAGCAAAACTCAGAAAAAGAGATGATTTGCAGTCACCAGAGGCAGGAGGTTGGGGAGAGGGAGTAGAACTGGGGTAAGGGCGTCAGAAGGCACAAACTCCCAGTTATAAGATAAACAAGTACCAGGGATGTCGTGTACAACACGGTTAATATAATTAACACTGTTATATGTTATATTTGGAGCTTGTTAAGAGAGTAAATCCTGAGTCCTCATCACAAGAAAAAAAAAAAAGTTTTTGCTCTTTTTTTTGGTAAATATATGAGGAAATGGATGTTAGCTAAACTTATTTGGTAATTAATATACAACACATATAAATCAAATCATTATGCTGTACACTTTAAACAGTGTTGTATGTCAATTATATCTCAATAAAAGTGAAAGAAAAATAGGCAAAAACTTTTTTAAAGGTACATTTATATATTTAAAAGAAAAATTGAAAAATTATTGCATTCAATATTTTTAGTTGTTTTATTTAGTATTGTTTTTAGAGGATACCTACTCCACCATAATGTTGGAAAAGGAAGTTTCCTTCCATATTCAGAATCCCTTTTCCCTCAGGAAATAAACAAAACAAAACCCATTAGTAGGAAAAGAAATAGTACCAGAGCCAGAGCCTCCCTCCCCTACCCCAAAGAAAAGCCTAGAAGTCAGTGTACCTAGATATGTGAATGTTGCTTATATCTTGGATTGGGCTGCCAACCCAGACATGGGGACAGGGGAATGCCTAAATTAGGCTGCACTCTATTTAGGGAACTTAATCTTTTTTTTTTTTAAAGATTTATTTATTATTTATTTATTTTATTTTTATTTTTGGCTGCATCGGGTCTTAGTTGCGGCGCACAAGATCTTTGTTGTGGCGCCTGGGCTTCTCTCTAGTTGTGGCACGCAGGCTCCAGGACGCATGGGATCTGCACTTGTGGCTCGGGGGGTCCAGGGCACGTGGGCTCTGTAGTTTACGGCACTTGAGCTCTCTAGTTGAGGTGCCGGGGCTAAGCTGCCCCGCAGCATGTGGGATCCCAGTTCCCTGACCAGGGATCGAACCCGCGCCCCCTGCATTGTACGGTGGATTCTTTACCACTGAACCACCAGGGGAGTCCCTAGGGAACTTAATCTTATATAATTTCATTTAAAAAAGGATACATCCTTGCTCTGCTAACATGAATTCCTTGCTAGCATAGTGTAATTATATGGGCCAAATGGAAGACAGATAAAGAAATAAACAGGATCGTAGAGGAAAAATGATATTGCTAAGTAAGAGGATGAGGTGTGTTGGGCGATGTGGTTAATGTCACATGTGTGTGGGATGGGTCCCTGGATACTGGATGCTAACCAGGGCAGGCCCACTCGTAGCTAAATTTAATTGTCTCCCAGAAGAATGGTTTGCACGGTGGCACTTGCAATTGCTGGGGTGTGATTGTCCCACCAGGACTAAGACCCTGTGGTTGCCTGGGCTTAGGTGGCTACCGTAGTGAGCAAGCTAAAACAAGTTAGTTCCTCAAACCTGACCCATTGGCCCAGCAAAACAGAAACTGTGTCAAGTGTAGGAGCAGCAATGGGGTTCTTCAGAGCAGCTCAAAACCACTGATGGAAAACGTCTTCATCTTGGCTGGTGCGAGCACATGATCAGATACTGTGGCAGGACCTTGGGGGAATGTTTTCAACATTCAGAGTTCTTTGGATCTGCTCCCTTCCATCCTAAGTGGTTCGATGTGTGTCTCTGTGTGTTTGCATTTTCACACCTCCTTTCCTTGTTGGCATTGGCCTTGGTCTTGGGACGCAGTAGAAAGTAATGTCACACACTCTGAGTTAAAACCCTAGTGCTGACGCTTACCACCCATGTGAACTTGGAAAATTACTTAACCTCTCTGAGCTCAGCTCCCTGAAATGAGAAACATAGATAATAACAGTGCACATCTCAGCGGAGGACCAGATGAGATAAGGTAAAGCCTTCAACACATTTCTTGGCAAGCGTGGAGCACTCGAGAAACTTAAGTTCCTAATGTTATGGGTAGTGATGTTAGTAACAGCAGAACAGCTGTGGAAAAAGTGAGCAAGAGAAAATGCCCCGGGCCCTGGTTTCAACTGACAGAGCACCGTGTGGGGTTTTTTCTTCCTCCTAATTAGTTCCCGCATCCTGTCCGTATCCTGCCTGTATCCTGGTCCTGCCGTTCACTGGTTAAGTGACTTAGAGAAGCGTGTTGCTCAGGATGGGTCCTGAGCTAACCCATCTCTCGGCGGACGCGTAGAAGTTTATTTTTCACTCAGGCAAGCTTGGCTGTAGGTCCGAGGAATCTGTCCTCCCTGCCGTGGCCAAGGTCACCAGGACCTTCCCATTTCACGCCTCCCAAGGAGGAGTCTCCCCAGTCGCCCGGGCGGAGGGGACGGGTGGCGCCAGAGCCACCCCGTCTTCTGTGCGTCCAGACAGCGCTGCTCCTGGCGGCCCCCAGGCCAGGTCTGGTCCGGTAGCCTCTCCTGTGCCTCACTTTCCGTATCTACGAAATGGAAAGACTGCCTCCCAGGGCTGTGAGGATTAATAGTAGGTACAGAGGATGCATAGTACCTTTGTCAGGGCCCTGGCAGGAAGCAGCTGGCACACTGACAAGAATTTATTGTTCCCAGAAGACAGTGAGTGATGCCACTTGGTACAGCGTGTGAGCAGGTGTTTGAAGTCCGACTCCTTCGAAGCAGGTCAAGCCCAACTCTAGAGCAGACAACAAGGGAGCCCCCTGGGCATGTAACAGGGCAGATCTGGGGGTGGAGGCACAGCACATTGCCAGCACAGCACATAATAAACCTTCGTCAAATCTAAAACGCTCAGCCTGCATCCCCGTTCAACTGGGCTTGTAGAGTGTTGCCGGCTCCCTGCCACCCCCAAACATGGGTCTGGCTTATTCTCTGGTCTTTCTCTCCCCCTTCACTAAAGCATCTAGAAGAAAGGGTTGTGACTGCAGACCGCAGGTTGTAGCACAAATCCAGAGAAACATATAACACAGGACCACCCACGTGTGTCCTTGGATGCACTGTGGCCAGTGTTCCGCTCAGTATGGACGGAGCTGCTCTATCTCCACCTGGACACGCTTGGCTCCCTGAGGCTCCGCTGAGAAGGATGCGGGGTAACTAGGACCCCGAGGATCCCCTCCCCACGGCTCAAGCCCCCCCCCCTCCCTCCTGGACTCTCGCAATGGCTCCCGGTGGGCCTCCCCGCTCTGTGCTGACTCCATCCAGACAGCCTTGCTCCCATTTTAAAAAACGTTCGCTACATTTGGGATGTCACTAAAACAGAAGGACTGGTAAAACATTTCGTGGGCTGGTAAATATTTTTCATCTATTTGCATGGTTGACTGATACTATTTACTAAATTTGTTTTTAATGTGATTAGCATCCTTTATGACTCACTCAGCAAAAGCTTTTTTCCTCTGAATCCATAACTAATGGCTAATTTCCAAATGTTAATCATTATTTCTGAATTATGTCCAACTTGAAACTGTGAATATAAGGCCATGACCTAATAATGTCTTGAATATCACTGAATAAAATAATTCTTCTATAACCAAAAAAAAACAAAACATTTGCTGCTCCTGCTTTCACAGAGAACTGAGTCCAAACCTCAGCCTGTTACCCGAAGCTACTCTCTGTCTCTCTCCCCACCTACCACACCCTCCATCCAAGGCCAATTCTAACCACACCCAAGTAGTCAGTTTCCTACTGTTCCCCTCCTCCCAGCTTGGGTCCTGATGGAAAGCCTCTCCCACAGCTACGGCCCTACGCTCCTCTGACTGCCAAGTCCGTGCCAACGTGCTCCATCCTCCCAGGAGGAAAAAGTCCCTTTTTATCTTCCATGGTCTTGTGTGACTGTTGTCTGCCTGATGCTGGTGATTTATGTATGTTTGTCTCCTTTACCAGATTACAAGCATCACCAAAATCATCTTCATTTCTGTATCCTTCTCATGATGCTTGGCATGGTGTTTCACATGCATAGGTGCTCAATAAGTAAATCCATTCTGAGTCTTTTTCAAGAGCAATTCCCGTAAGAGCTGGGGAAGGAGAAGTCTCCATTGGCAGCCCTTAATTTATTTTATTTTTTAAATTGAAGTATAGTTGATTTACAATGTTGTGTTAGTTTCAGGTGTACAGCAAAGTGATTCGGTTACATGTGTGTGTTGTGTGTGTGTGTATGTATATATATATATATATATATATATATATATATATATATATATATATATATATATATATATATTATCAGTCTTTTCCATTATGGTTTATTACAGGTTATTGAATATAGTTCCCTGTGCTATACAGTAGGACCTTGCTTATTTTATATATAGTAGTTTGTATCTGCTAATACCAATCCCCTAATTTATCCCTCACCTCCTTTCTCCTTTGGTAACTATAAGTTTGATTTCTATGTGTGTGGGTCTGTTTCTGTTTTATAAATAAGTTCATTTGTATCATATTTTAGATTCCACATATAAGTGATATCATATGACATTTGTCTTTCTCTGACTGACTTCACTTAGTATGATCATCTCTAGGTCCCTCCAATTTGCTGCAAATGACATTATTTCATTCTTTTTTATGGCTGAGTAATATTCTAGTGTATACATGTATCACATCTTCCTTATCCATTCCTCTGTCGAAGGACACGTAGGTTGCTTCCATGTCTGGGCTATTGTGAATAGTGCAGCTCTTAATTTAGATACATCTCTCTTTGTTAAAAAAAAAAAAAACCTCCCCAAACCCAAACCTCTACCAGTGGAGGGATATGGAGCGCAGGACACATACCTGGCGTTACCTGGCGTGCCCCGCCCCATGAGAACCATTCAAAGCACTGCTTTGGTTGCACTGGAGTCAGGGTTCTGGGAGGGGCCCAAAGGCAACAGAGCCGGCATCTCGTGTGGCCTGTGACCTTCCGCTTCAAGATCACTTCGTCTCGCAAGGAGACGAAGGTCTAACTGTCCTTAAGGTGCCGGTCGAGATGGACTCAGAGACTCTCGTTAGGACATTTGCACACACAGGGCTCCCTGCAGAAGAGCACGCACTGCCAAGACCCCTGCTTCCCTCCTGCAAGCCTTCTAGCCCACGGTCTATTTGCAGACAAGTCTTCACCTTTATCACTGAGCTGCCAGCGAGGGGTAGGCTTTCCTCCCATACGGTCTGGAAAATGGGGGCAGCCTCCCTTCCCGGGATGGCTCAGAGCCTCAGCCCCCCACTGCTCTGCTCTCTCCCTGGGAAGTTGCTGGTCACTTCCTGTCCCCTGATCTGGCCCTGCCGCTGGCCCAGGACGTGAGGAGGGCTCCCCTCCCCCAGTACCCCGGCCTCTGCAGCAGCTCAGAAGTCACATCCTGTGTTTGTGTTGTGTATTCCAGCCCCGAGGTCCCAAGCCCTGGGCACACAGCTCCTCGTTCCTGTTCCCTCCCTTTGCTCACCGTGTCCTGGCAAGTTTGTGACCAGTCTCACGAAAAGGAAAGGAGGAAAAAGCCTCCACACTGGCTTGGTGGTCTTGGGATGAAATGGATGCAGAAGACAGCTTGATTGTCAAACTGGAAACTTTTATTTTCCTTTTCTTCTTCTTTTTATCTTTCCTATCAGGTCTTCTGTCCACTTCCCACTGCCTTCTTTCAAACAGGAAAGACACTGATTAGCTGCTGGATTTTTTTTTTTGTTAAAACAACTATTGTTTTAGATTTCTTGTTGTTCGCTGAATGTTGTTTTTATTGCCAAATGAGCTTCGGTGGTTGATGTAGGGGGTCTCTTGGGAACTTAACTTTTTCAAGTTGAAGTGGAAAAGGTTTTTTGTTTGAATTGGCTTTTACTGGGTGCTTCAAAATTTGCTCTTAGCTCTTTGATGGGGGACTGAATAGCACTATGTTTCCTTTGAGGTCCCAGTAAATAAAGGATCCCATGTCCTCCTGGGCACTTTATCGGGATTTTGCTGTGTGTGCTCTGTAACAGGCAGATGCAGATTCCAGGAAAATGACATATAAGTGAATATAAATAATCTAATATTTTTAGAATTTGCTTTGGCCATACTCCTGGTCTCATTCTACTTCTTGTAGCAGATGGCTTTAAAGAGCATTAGCTATGCATATATTTAATATACATATACCAATATTAAATATTATATTGGTGTATAAATGTAATATATTACTGTTTATATGAATGTATAACAATTATGTATTATATTAACATGTATTTTTGCATAGCATATATTATACACAAGCTATATGACTAATGCAATGTATTTATATGTTTAATATGTTCACAGTATTAATATGCTATATCATGTAAGATTGATTATAAAACAATTATATCATAATATAGAAATATATCATTATTATCTGATATAATACATTATATTTAATGTATTCTATATAACATAATACATAATGTATTATTATAAGACAAGTGTATTATTATATAATATAAATATAATACTTATATAAAAGTATATATATTTTAATTATACACTACACATACAAGTATGTATAACTATTTATAATTTTATTTATGTAGGAATCTGTTCATAACAATTGATGTAAAAATATGCAATATTTTAAATCAAATGGGCCATAATCTCACTACCTACACATAACTACTTTTAAAATCTTGAACCCTGTCTAAATCATGCTTACATATCTCTCAACCTGTTTTTCTACACATGCACATATACACACATTTATACACAATATATATGTATACTACCACTTTTCAGTCCAATGTATATAAATATGATATATATAATTATATTCCTGTGTATGTAGACAAATATAAATCAAAGGTATGTGTATAGGTACGTATTTCACATATTTATATAAATATATCATGTAAATAATGTATGTGTATATAAATACATGATTACATACATACATACACAGAAATATACTTATTTAAACAAAAGAGACCTAAATAAACATAGTTGTCGAAGAATAAAACTAGTTATGTCTCACCGTTTCAAGAACAGTTTATAGTTTTCTACTGTATGTGCTTCTATAATTGTTATGAACAATTCCCATTTGTTGAATGTTAAGTTGTTTTAAGTTTTGCCATTATTAATGAGGCTCTGAAGAACATGGTGGGCAAGATTACTTGAAAAACTCTCCTAAAAGAAAAGAGTTTGGTATGCTAGGTGAAATGGAAACAACTTATTTTTAAGTGCATGTCTGATTTTTGAAGTGTGCAGTAGGAATTTCCAGGACCCCTGAAAGAAGGGGGGTACATGTGTGAGAGTTATAGCTATATTAAGAGTGGACTGAAGATCTTGATAGCTTAGAACAGAAGCTGGCAATCCTGTTTTTATGAAGCGAAATAGCAAAAATTTTAGGCTCTGTGGACCAAAGAGGCAAAATTGAGGGTATTATTTAGGTACTTATGTAACCATTTAAAATATTACCACTTAAAATGTGAACATTATTCATAGCTCATAGGCCATAAAAAATAGGCAGCTGTCTGGATTTGGAATACAGGCCATAGTTTAATGACACACCTGACCTGACACAGAGACTTGTTGTTAAAATGGCCATGACCACATGGGAGGCAGGAGATAAGACTCCATCCCTCCTAGATGGGAAGTTAGAACTAAACCTATCTATCCCTAGGTTCACCTCTAATGAAAGAGTGTGCCAGTGAAAAAAATATCTGCTGGCAAAGGGAGACTAAGACCAAATTCTCTTGGCCTCTGCTCTGGGTAGGAAATTTTGAGAATTCTGAACCCCAGATCTGTGTTCACAGTGTTTGGGTTGCAAATTTATTTGCGGTCTTGCAAAGAAGGTAAGAAGTTACCTTAAAATGCTCCCAGATGGGTGGTATTCCAAACACAGAACTAAACACTCTCTGGAGAGGTAGACCTTCAACCCAGGCCTATAGCGTTCCCACAGATAAAGTTTAGCTAAACATGAGCTCATGATCTAAATTTACACAATAATGAAGAAATCAGCTACAATGGGAGAGAATCAGCAAAAACAATCAATACCAGAATTAGATTCCCAAGGCCATCCATTGAATGTTGGAATTATCAGGTGCAAGGCAGAAAATAGACATAAAACTAGAACTGAAACAAGGAACAGGATGTTTTAAAAGAGTGGGTAGGCTCTTTAAAAAATTTCTAAAGTACATGTCATTGATAAAGCTAAAAACTGAAAGGTTGTGTAAAACAGCAGATTAATCATGGAGAAGAGTGAAATTATGCTGTTTTTAAAAATACGGCAAATCAGATTTTCTGCCTAATTATATAAGTAGATTTATCTTTAAAAAAAATACACATATTTTAAAGACTTATTGGCTGGAAAATAACTAAAGGATATTTCAGAGGGCTTCTCTCCAAAGAAAAGTGAGAAGTAGCAAAACACAGAAAGTCGAGGGGAAAAAATGTCAATATATACATTGCTATAGGGTGCACTAAGGCTTAGGCCAGCAACAATGTGAAGGTGCTGACCCTTAGATACTTACAACTAAGCTGGCATCTTCAAAAAGTGCAACTATTTATAACTAAAAAGATTTATTAAAATTAATAACCAAGTGTTTTAATTGACATCAGAAGAGCAGAACAATAAACCCTGAGAACACAGAAAAAATAGATAATAAAGATATGAGCAGAACTTAATAAAACAGAAAAAAGTATAAAATTGAGGTGATTTAGTAAGTCAAAAGAATACTCTTTGAAAAGATTTTAAAAACACACTTTGATTAAGCAAAACAAAAATGTAAGTAAATAATACACAGAAAGAATCAGGACAATGTTACAGCAGAGAGTACAAACAGAGAATATATGAAATGCCAGTAAATTTGAACATTTATGTAAAGTGGACAATTTCCTAGCTCCTAAAGTTTACCAAAACTGACACAAGAGGAAATATATAGCTGGAGTTCTTTCACCAGTAAAGGAATTAAGTCAATAGTTTACAATCTTTCACCAAGAAAATACCAGACCCACCCAGAACGTTTGGGTGGGGAATTCTATCAAACTTCTATTAAACAGATAACATCAGTATTAATAAAGAAAAACTTCTAGAGAGTAGCAAAGGAAGAATCCTCCTTTATTCATCTTAGGAAGTCTATATAATCCTAATACTGAAAATAGATTAGGACTGTAAGGAAAAAGAAATTTACAGGTCAAATTTACTGGTAAATATAAAGGCAAACATTTTAAGCTATGATATTAGCTACCCAGGTTCACTAGAGTAAGAAAAAGCATGAGCAAGTTAGGTCATCCAATGAATGAAAAGGTAGTTTAATGTCAAGAATATATATCAATAGATTGAAATCACATTTTATTTCTTTCATCTTTCTCTTTAAAAAATTGATTAAAAAAATAATAAAAAAATTAAAAAAAATAAAAAATTGATAAGTACTTCTATTGATCTCTCTTGTACTAGGCACTGTCCTAAGTCATTTACATATTTACTCCTTTAAACCTTCTATTATCCCTGGGGGAAAGTTCTATTTTGCTTCCATTTCTTAGCTAAGACTCTAACCCCCAGGAAAGTAAAGCAACATTTGCAAGTTTTTGTGGATGGTCAGTGATGGGACCAGTACAGGAACATCCAAAGTCTGTGCTTGGAAACAGTGCCCCATGTTGACACTCACATTACAGATGAAAGGAAAGGAAAGGAACCATGCACTTACCATACAGATGAAATCTCACGTTACAGGTTAAAGGAAAGGAACCATGCACTTACATTATAGGTTAATACCCACATAACAGGTTAAAGGAAAAAGAAACATGTGCTTCTCTCAAAAGTTGTAAAGACAGCATATCTACTTCTAAATATATTTCCCAATTTCTTTTGCTTGTTTTCTGACCTTTGTAGTGCATTTTGCCATGAGGAAAATTTTAATTCTTATATAATTAAATGTATCCTTTTTTCTTTGTATCTTAGAAAGGTGTTCCTCATGAATAACTTATTTCAAGTCTCCCAGGTTTCTGATACCTTTACAGTTTCATGATGTTTTTACTTTTAACTAGTTGCTCTATCTAGAATTTATTGATAGCCATATTTTCCCACTTTTGTTGAATAAGTTTGGCTACTGATCCAAAAATGTCAATTTTATTTTAATCTCATATCCCTTATGCTCTTGCATCTAATTTTAAGATGCTTCCTATTCCACTGGTTGCTTTGTCTATCTGAAACAAAATGCTACCTTAATTATAATGTAATTCTAATATCATAAATGTAATTAGTAAACATAATACCATATATAATAAATGGCATAATATAAAATAACCAAATATAATTTACCATATAACAAGGTCAAAAGAGAACAAAACTATACAATCAGTTGAAATATCCCCCAAAGACATTTTATAAAATTCAATATTCATTTCTAATTTAAAAGAAATAGTAAAATAGGGATTGATGAATGCTTCCACAGTAAGAAGAAATTATATATCTAAAAGAGAAAGAGGTAAATGATAACCTTTAGTAACACTGGCAATAAATACAGGACAAGATGAAGATGCCTGATATAATGTTAAAGAAAAACTATCATGTAACATTGTCTTTGCAGCACTGACGAGTTCAGTGAAAAGAGAATCTCATAGAAAAGAGTATCTCGTTCTTCTTAATGTCTGTACACTTGTCCATTGCATGAACAGAACAGCTTATTTAACCAATATGTTACTGATCTGCATCTGGATTTCTAGGTTTTCATGGAATTTTATTAGGCACAATTGTGACAAACTCTAGGACTTCCTCTTATGTTTATATCTTTTGAAAGAAACAATATCTCCACAGATGATTTATCTGGGCTGGCTGCTAGCCGACTATGGCTACTTCTCAGTTCTTCCCTTGACATTCCTAGTCAATATGAAAACGGAAGGCAAGAAGGTCTTCTGTTTAGAGACTGTAAAGGTAGGTCTTGGTGATAAAGTCTTGGTGGTAAAGGCTAAACATATCAACCCAGAACAAGTGTTTTTCCAGCTGTAACTATGTGTGATTCCCTTGGCTTGATGCTGTAGAGGATGTACGACAGGACTGTAGGATCTGCCCTCAAAGTGCTTCCAGTAAGATGAGCTAAGTCAAGTATGGTGGCATATCTAATTCAAGACAAAATATAATGGCTCCTTTTCTCTCATAGCAAAACTTTGTGGAGAGAATGTACAAGTCACTGTAGGCTCTTAATTAAAGGAACACAATAAATCTTGTATTGGAAGGTGATTATTCTGGTCTCTTTGTAGAGATGAATTGAAAATTGTCTAGAAGAAGGAAAATTAGCTTAACCAAAGTTAAACTCATAAATAATTGAGCATTAATTAAACATCTGTGGCCTATGTTTCTCTTTGATCATAATTTCTCCTAATTTCTACACCTTTTTGATACCCAATTAATCATTGTCAAAGATGCAATTAACAATGATTATTACTGTGTATTAGGTTTTGCCTGGGCCCTGAAGAAACCATCCTAAAGTACGAGCTATGATTGTCACTTGATTTTCTCACAAAGAACAATCAGAATTCCTGGTCTGAAGTGGCTTGGAATGTGAAACTAATGAGTCTCTTAGATATTATTAGAGGACCCTACAGAGCCCATTGGTGAAAGTTTGGAAAACACTGGGCTTCATTAAAATTAATTCTTGTAGTGTGTTACGAAAGATGACTGAACCAAAAGGATAACGGTGTTTCTGGTTCTGTTGTTACCGTTCTCCATGGAAACATCGTGGAAGCTTCTGGACTCAATTGCCTTCCCCATGTGTGAATGTCACTGAAAATATCCAACTCCATTCTATCCCCATAGAACTTCAGAAACTAAGCAAAATGAAGACTCAAAATTCATTTCAGAGAAGATGGCGGAAGAGTAAGACACGGAGATCACCTTCCTTCCCACAGACACATTAGAAATACATCTACACGTGGAACTGCTCCTACAGAACACCCACCTGAATGCTGGCAGAAGACCTCAGACCTCCCAAAAGGCAAGAAACTCCCCACGTACTTGGGTAGGGCAAAAGAAAAAAGAAATAACAGAGACAAAAGAATAGGGACGGGACCTGCACCAGTGGGAGGGAGCCGTGAAGGAGGAAAGGTTTCCACGCACTAGGAAGCCCCTTCGCGGGCGGAGATTGCGGGTGGCAGAGGGGGGAAGCTTCAGAGCCACGGAGGAGAGCGCAGCCACAGGGGTGCGGAGGGCAAAGCGGAGAGACTCCCGCACAGAGGCTCGGCGCCGAGCAGCACTCACCAGCCCGAGAGGCTTGTCTGCTCACCTGCCGGGGCGGGCGGGGGCTGGGAGCTGAGGCTCAGGCTTCGGTCGGATCGCAGGGAGAGGACTGGGGTTGGCGGCGTGAACACAGCCTGAAGGGGTTAGTGGACCACAGCTAGCCGGGAGGGAGTCCGGGAAAAAGCCTGCAGCTGCCGAAGAGGCAAGAGACTTTTTCTTCCCTCTTTGTTTCCTGGTGCGCGAGGAGAGGGGATTCAGAGCGCCGCCTAAATGAGCTCCAGAGACGGGCGTGAGCCGCGGCTATCAGCGCGGACCCCACAGCAACAGGGGCGCAGAGGGAAAAGCAGAGAGATTCCAGCACAGAGGATCGGTGCCGACCAGCACTCACCAGCCCGAGAGGCTTGTCTGCTCACCCGCCTGGGGTGGGTGGGGGCTGGGAGCTGAGGCTCGGGCTTCGGTCGGATCCAGGGAGAGGACTGGGGTTGGTGGCGTGAACACAGCCTGAAGGGGTTAGCGCACCACAGCTGGCTGGGAGGGAGTCTGGGAAAAAGTCTGCAGCTGCCGAAGAGGCAAGAGACTTTTTCTTCCCTCTTTGTTTCGCGGCGCACAAGGAAAGGGGATTCAGAGCGCCACCTAAACGAACTCCAGAGACGAACGTGAGCCGCGGCGATCAGCGCGGGCCCCAAAGACGGGCATGAGACACTAAGGCTGCTGCTGCCGCCACAAAAAAGCCTGCTAAGGCTGCTGCTGCCGCCACCAAAAAGCCTGTGTGCAAGCACAGGTCACTCTCCACACCGCCCCTCCCGGGAGCTGGTGCAGCCCGCCACAGCCAGGCTCCCGTGATCCGGGGACAACTTCCCTGGGAGAACGCACCGCGCGCCTCAGGCTGCTGCAACGTCACGCCGGCCTCTGCCGCCACAGGCTCGCCCCGCATCAGTACCCCTCCCTCCCTCCGGCCTAAGTGAGCCAGAGCCCCCGAAGCAGCTGCTCCTTTAACCCCGTTCTGTCTGGGCGGGGAACAGACGCCCTCAGGCGACCTACACACAGAGGCAGGTCCAAATCCACAGCTGAACCCCGGGAGCTGTGTGAACAAAGAAGAGAAAGGGAAATCTCTCCCAGCAGCCTCAGAAGCAGCAGATTAAAACTCCACAAACAACTTGATGTGCCTGCATCTGTTGAATACCTGAATAGACAACGAATCATCCCAAATTCAGGAGGTGGACTTTGGGAGCAGGATATATTAATTTTCCCCCTTTTCCTTTTTTTGTGAGTGTATATGTATATGCTTCTGGGTGAGATTTTGTCTGTATAGCTTTGCTTTATAATAGCTTTATTTTACTTCACTATATTTTATCCTCTTTCTTTCTATTTTTTCTCTCTTTTACTCTGAGCCGTGTGGATGAAAGGCTCTTGGTGCTCCAGCCAGGCATCAGGGCTGTGCCTTTGAGGTGGGAGAGCCAACTTCAAGACACTGGTCCACAAGAGACCTCCCAGCTCCACGTAATACCAAACGGCGAAAATCTCTCAGAGATCTCCATCTCAACATCAAGACCCAGCTTCACTCCACGACCAGCAAGCTACAGTGCTGGACACCCTATGCCAAACAACTAGCAAGACAGGAACACAGCCCCATCCATTAGCAGAGAGGCTGCCTAAAATCATAATAAGGCCAGAGACACCCCATAACACACCACCTGACGTGGACGTGCCCACCAGAAAGACAAGATCCAGCCTCATCCACCAGAACACAGGCACTAGTTCCCTCCACCAGGAAGCCTACACAACCCACTGAACCAACCTTAGCCACTGGGGACAGATACCAAAAACAACGGGAACTACAAACCTGCAGCCTGTGAAAAGGAGACCCCAAACACAGTTAAGATAAGCAAAATGAGACGACAGAAAAACACACAGCAGTTGAAGGAGCAGGGTCAAAACACACCAGGCCTAACAAATGAAGAGGAAATAGGTAGTCTACCTGAAAAAGAATTCAGAATAATGATAGTAAGGATGATCCAAAATCTTGGAAATAGAATAGACAAAATGCAAGAAACATTTAACAAGGACGTAGAAGAACTAAAGAGGAACCAAGCAACGATGAAAAACACAATAAATGAAATTAAAAATACTCTAGATGGGATCAATAGCAGAATAACTGAGGCAGAAGAACGGATAAGTGACCTGGAAGATAAAATGGTGGAAATAACTACTGCAGAGCACGATAAAGAAAAATGAATGAAAAGAACTGAGGACAGTCTCAGAGACCTCTGGGACAACATTAAACGCACCAACATTCGAATTATAGGGGTCCCAGAAGAAGAAGAGAAAAAGAAAGGGACTGAGAAAATATTTGAAGAGATTATAGTTGAAAACTTCCCTAATATGGGAAAGGACATTGTTAATCAAGTCCTGGAAGCACAGAGAGTCCCATACAGGATAAATCCAAGGAGAAACACGCCAAGACACATATTAATCAAACTGTCAAAAATTAAATATAAGGAAAACATGTTAAAAGCAGCAAGGGAAAAACAACAAATAACACACAAGGGAATCCCCATAAGGTTAACAGCTGATCTTTCAGCAGAAACTCTGCAAGCCAGAAGGGAGTGGCAGGATATACTTAAAGTGATGAAGGAGAAAAACCTACAACCAAGATTAATCTACCCAGCAAGGATCTCATTCAGATTTGATGGAGAAATTAAAACCTTTACAGACAAGCAAAAGCTGAGAGAGTTCAGCACCACCAAACCAGCTTTACAACAAATGCTAAAGGAACTTCTCTAGGCAAGAAACACAAGAGAAGGAAAACACCTACAATAACAAACCCAAAACATTTAAGAAAATGGGAATAGGAAGATACATATCGATAATTACCTTAAATGTAAATGGATTAAATGCTCCCACCAAAAGACACAGACTGGCTGAATGGATACAAAAACAAGGCCCATATATATGCTGTCTACAAGAGACCCACTTCAGACCTAGAGACACATACAGACTGAAAGTGAGGGGATGGAAAAGGATATTCCATGCAAATGGAATTCAAAAGAAAGCTGGAGTAGCAATTCTCATATCAGACAAAATAGACTTTAAAATAAAGACTATTACAAGAGACAAAGAAGGACACTATATAATCATCAAGGGATCGATCCAAGAGGAAGGTATAACAATTGTAAATATTTATGCACCCAACATAGGAGCACCTCAATACGTAAGGCAAATACTAACAGCCATAAGAGGGGAAATCGACAGTAACACAATCATAGTAGGGGACTTTAACACCCCACTTTCACCAATGGACAGATCATCCAAAATGAAAATAAATAAGGAAACACAAGCTTTAAATGATACATTAAACAAGATGGACTTAACGCATATGTATAGGACATTCCACCCAAAAACAACAGAATACACATTTTTCTCAAGTGCTCATGGAACATTCTCCAGGATACATCATATCTTGGGTCACAAATCAAGCCTTGGTAAATTTAAGAAAATTGAAATCGTATCAAGTATCTTTTCCGACCACAACGCTATGAGACTAGATATCAATTACAGGAAAAGATCTGTAAAAAATACAAACACATGGAGGCTACACAATACATTACTTAATAACGAAGTGATCACTGAAGAAATCAAAGGGGAAATCAAAAAATACCTAGAAACAAATGACAATGGAGACACGATGACCCAAAACCTATGGGATGCAGCAAAAGCAGTTCTAAGAGGGAAGTTTATAGCAATAAAGCCTACCTCAAGAAACAGGAAACATCTCGAATAAACAACCTAACCTTGCACCTGAAGCAATTAGAGAAAGAAGAACAAAAAAACCCCAAAGCTAGCAGAAGGAAAGAAATCATAAAGATCAGATCAGAAATAAATGAAAAAGAAATGAAGGAAACAATAGCAAAGATCAATGAAACTAAAAGCTGGTTCTTTGAGAAGATAAACAAAATTGATAAACCATTAGCCAGACTCATCAAGAGAAAAAAGGAGAAGACTCAAATCAATAGAATTAGAAATGAAAAAGGAGAAGTAACCACTGACACTGCAGAAATACAAATGATCATGAGAGATTACTACAAGCAACTCAATGCCAATAAAATGGACAACCTGGAAGAAATGGACAGATTCTTAGAAATGCACAACCTGCCGAGACTGAACCAGGAAGAAATAGAAAATATGAACAGACCAATCACAAGCACTGAAATTGAAACTGTGATTAAAAACCTTCCAACAAACAAAAGCCCAGGACCAGATGGCTTCACAGGTGAATTCTATCAAACATTTAGAGAAGAGCTAACACCTATCCTTCTCAAACTCTTCCAAAATATTGCAGAGGGAGGAACACTCCCAAACTCATTCTACGAGGCCACCATCACCCTGATACCAAAACCAGACAAAGATGTCACAAAGAAAGAAAACTACAGGCCAATTATCAATGATGAACATAGATGCAAAAATCCTCAACAAAATACAAGCAAACAGAATCCAACAGCATATTAAAAGGATCATACACCATGATCAAGTGGGGTTTATCCCAGGAATGCAAGGATTCTTCAATATATGCAAATCAATCAATGTGATACACCACCATATTAACAAATTGAAGGAGAAAAACCATATGATCATCTCAATAGATGCAGAGAAAGCTTTCGACAAAATTCAACACCCATTTATGATAAAAGCCCTGCAGAAAGTAGGCATAGAGGGAACTTTCCTCAACATAATAAAGGCCATATATGACAAACCCACAGCCAACATTGTCCTCAATGGTGAAAAACTGAAACTATTTCCACTAAGATCAGGAACAAGACAAGGTTGCCCACTCTCACCACTATTATTCAACATAGTTTTGGAAGTGTTAGCCACAGCAATCAGAGAAGAAAAAGAAATAAAAGGAATCCAAATCGGAAAAGAAGAAGTAAAGCTGTCATTGTTTGCAGATGACATGATACTATACATAGAGAATCCTAAAGATGCTACCAGAAAACTACTAGAGCTAATCAATGAATTTGGTAAAGTAGCAGGATACAAAATTAATGCACAGAAATCTCTTGCATTCCTATATACTAATGATGAAAAATCTGAAAGTGAAATTAAGAAAACACTCCCATTTACCATTGCAACAAAAAGAATAAAATATCTAGGAATAAACCTACCTAAGGAGACAAAAGACCTGTATGCAGAAAATTATAGGACACTGTTGAATGAAATTAAAGATGATACAAATAGATGGAGAGATATACCATGTTCTTGGATTGGAAGAATCAACATTGTGAAAATGACTCTACTACCCAAAGCAATCTACAGATTCAATGCAATCCCTATCAAACGACCACTGGCATTTTTCACAGAACTAGAACAAAAAATTTCACAATTTGTATGGAGACACAAAAGACCCCGAATAGCCAAAGCAATCTTGAGAACGAAAAATGGAGCTGGAGGAATCAGGCTCCCTGACTTCAGACTATAGTACAAAGCTACAGTAATCAAGACAGTTTGGTACTGGCACAAAAACAGAAATATTGATCAATGGAACAGGATAGAAAGCCCAGAGATAAACCCACACACATATGGTCACCTTCTCTTTGATAAAGGAGGCAAGCATATACAGTGGAGAAAAGACAGCCTCTTCAATAAGTGGTGCTGGGAAAATTGGAGAGGTACACGTAAAAGTATGAAATTAGAACACTCCCTGACACCATACACAAAAATAAACTCAAAATGGATTAAAGACCTAAATGTAAGGCCAGACACTATCAAACCCTTAGAGGAAAACACAGGCAGAACACTCTATGACATAAATCACAGCAAGACCGTTTTTGACCCAGCCCCTAGAGAAATGGAAATAAAAACACAAATAAACAAATGGGACCTAATGAAACTTAAAAGCTTTTGCACAGCAAAGGAAACCATAAACAAGACCAAAAGACAACCCTCAGAATGGGAGAAAATATTTGCAAATGAAGCAACTGACAAAGGATTAATCTCCAAGATTTATAAGCAGCTCATGCAGCTCAATAACAAAAAAACAAACAACCCAATCCAAAAATGGGCAGAAGACCTAAACAGACATTTCTCCAAACAAGATATACAGATTGCCAACAGACACATGAAAGAATGCTCATACATCATTAATCATTAGAGAAATGCAAATCAAAACTACAATGAGATATCATCTCATACCGGTCAGAATGGCCATCATCAAAAAATCTACAAACAATAAATGCTGGAGAGGGTGTGGAGGAAAGGGAACACTTTTGCACTGTTGGTGGGAATGTAAATTGATACAGCCACTATGGAGAACAGTATGGAGGTTCCTTAAAAATCTACAAATAGAACTACCATACGACCCAGGAATCCCACTACTGGGCCTATACCCTGAGAAAACCATAGTTCAAAAAGAGTCATGTACCAAAATGTTCATTGCAGCTCTATTTGCAATAGCCAGGACATGGAAGTAACCTAAGTGTCCATCATCGGATGAATGGATAAAGCAGATGTGGCACATATATACAATGGAATATTACTCAGCCATAAAAAGAAATGAAATGGAGGTATTTGTAATGAGGTGGATGGAGTTAGAGTCTGTCACACAGAGTGAAGTAAGTCAGAAAGAGAAAAACAAATACAGTATGCTAACACATATATATGGAATCTAAGGGAAAAAAAAAAAGGCCATGAAGAACCTAGTGGCAAGACGGGAATAAAAACACAGACCTACTAGAGAATGGACTTGAGGATATGGGGAGGGGGAGGGGTGAGATGTGACAGGGTGAGAGAGTGGCATGGACATATATACACTACCAAATGTAAAATAGATAGCTAGGGGGAAGCAGCCGCATAGCACAGGGAGATCAGCTCGGTGCTTTGTGACCACCTAGAGGGGTGGGATGGGGAGGGTGGGAGGGAGGGAGATGCAAGAGGGAAGAGATATGGGAACATATGTATATGTATAACTGATTCAGTTTGTTATAAAGCAGAAACTAACACACCATTGTAAAGCAATTATACTTCAATAAGGATGTTTAAAAAAAAATTCATTTCAAGTAATGAAATGAAAATATAACGTAGAATGGAACTGGGAAAATACCTGGTTTAAATTCTGGAAAGTACTAACTATACAACTCTGGATAAGTTGCTTAATCTTGTTTAGTCTGATTTCATGAGGATCTCACAGGATGTTATGATGATTAATTTAATACCTTTGTATAATGTACAGTGTTATGTAATTTCTTCTTGTTGTTCTTGAGTCAATTCATATCTTTAAGCAACTCACTTTAAAAAATACTCACTTGCTTAAATTACCCTTACCTTCTATTATCAGCTGAATTGTGTCCTGCTCAAGTTAGTATGTGGAAGTCTTAACCCCCAATACCTCGTAATATGACTGTATTTGGAGATAAGGCCCTTAAATAGGTAACCGAGGTCAAATGAGCGGGCTCTAGTCCAATATGACTGGGGTCCTTATAAAAAGAAAATATTAGGACACAGACATGCACAGAGAGAACAAAGTGATTATTAGTAACCACGATCATGTCCTGAACGCATGGAACACGTCACCATTTGCCAACCACCCTGTCAAGTCAGCAGAAACTACAGAAATTGAGAGCTCTCCGCAGAAATTCACACACCCGTGCACCAGGTAACAGACCACAGGTAGACGTTCACTCAGCCTTTCACGTGTCCCTCACGGAGGGCACGCTCTCTCCTGGCCGGGGCGAGCACAGACACTTATCTGGAGGTTTACTACTTTTAAAATGCGTTGAGTCTGGAGCCCGTGCTCCGCAACAAGAGAGGCCGGGACGCTGAGAGGCCCGCGCAGCGCGATGAAGAGTGGCCCCCCACTTGCCACAACCAGAGAAAGCCCTCGCACAGAGACGAAGACCCAACACAGCCAAAAATTAATTAATTAATTAATTAAAAATTAAATTATATAAAATTAATTAAATATAAATATATTACATATAAATATATAAATATAAATGTATAAATATATAACATTAAATTTTAAAAAATTAATTAATAAAAAAATCAACCACTGCAATTAAATATTATTATTATTATTTTTTTTTTTCCTGGGTGAAGTAGAAAAGAATAGCTTTATTGCTCTGCCAGGCAAAGAGTCACACAGCGGGCTCGTGCCCCTCAAAACTGTGTGTCCCTAAACCGGGAGGATTTGGTGAGGAGTTTTATAGCAATCGTTCAAGGGCGGGTTGCTGATAAAGATTACGGTGTGGGCAGGGCCCGCACTCCTTTAATCTGGCCTCAGGGGGCCTTCTCCTAATGAGCTTCTCTTGGTTCCTTTAATCTGGTCCCAGGAGGTCTCCTGATGAGCTTCTCGAGATTATCAAACTGTGGTCTTCTCTGGAATGAAGAATGCTAACGCCTTCCATTTGTTGGGGGTTTTAGTTCGGTGATCAGAGAAAAATCACAACGCTGAAGTGCCACTTTAAAACCATCAGGATGGCAAAAGTCTCTAGGAAGCGCTGATGCGACTTCAACTTGGCTCCGGCTACGCACAACATCCACCTGGCAGAGTCCCGGGGCCATCCAGGCGCCGCGAGCGCGGAGCTGGCAGGTCCCGGGCGGACCCCGAGGGCGCGCCGCTCCCCTGGGTGGGGGTTGGCAGGCAGGAACGCGCCCCCTGGGCACGGCTGCGGCTCGGGCGCCCGATGTGGAGCCCCAGCACGATGCCCCCTCGGCGCCCGGGGCTCGGCGCGTGGACCACGGCCCGGCACACCACAGTCCAGCGAGGCCCCCGAGGCTTTGCTTTCGAGAACCCGATCAGAGTAGGCATTTCGAAGCGGACCCGACGTGCGGTCCATTGCCCCCCGCGGACCCTGCTGGGAGGACAGGGCCTCGGAGAAGAGGATCAGAGAGAAGCGGGGGGGGGGGGGGGTGTTTACTGGGGTCCGCGGGAGCTCCTGGGCGCGGGGAGAGGGCCGCCCGGACAGGCGCCGGGGAGCAAGCGCCCCCGGCCCTGCGTTCGGGGAAAGTTGCAGTCCTCCTCCGGCGCCCGTACCCGCGCCCCCGGGACACCCGACACCCGGGCTCCGCGTGCGCGGCGCCCGCCGCCCCCAGCACGTTTCCCCAAGCGCCCCTACGGGGGTCCCCGGCCGTGGAGGGACCGGTTCCGCGCCGCTCCTGCAGGCACACAAAAGAGCGGGGCGGCTGCGGGGTCTGCGGGTGGCCCCCGGGCATCCGCCCGGACGTAAACAAACCCCGGGGTCCGCGCTGGGCGCCCCACGCCTGGCGGGGGAGCGGCGGCGCGGTCCCCGCCCGCTGACAGCCGGGGGCCGCGGCCGGGGCCCGGGCCGGCCGGGGAGCGCGGACGCCCGCCCGGCCACCCGCCCGCCTGGCCGGAGCCGAGCCGCGCCGCCGCCGCCGGTGGCCGCTCTGACCCTCCTCCGAGTCGGCGGCACCACAGCGCCACCAGCCCCGGCTCCGCCGCGCCGGCGGCAGTGGCGGCGGCGGCTCCTCCTGGAGAGGCAGGCGCTTCACCCCCACAGCAACTCCCCACAAACTTTCCCCGGGAATACGGCTGGCCGGGGGCGCGGGGCGCGCGGCCGGGCGCCCCCGCCGGGCCGCAGCCCCCTCCCGGCGCAGCGCCCGGCGTAGCGTCCGCCACCACCGCCGCCGCCCGCCGCCCGCTCCCCCGCAATTAAATATTAAAAAAAAAAATGCGTTGATGCAACCATGTCTCACTTTTGCTTGAATCAGTCAGCAAACGCTTTTTGGAAACCTCAAAGTCTCCACACCTCCTACCTTCCCGGCTGCCCTGCTCCTCAGGCCAGGTCCCCATGGGAGGCGGGGCTGCGTGCGGACGCACGGCGAGTGCACTGACGTCCTCGAGCCCCGCCCCCACGGGGCCGCCTGCCGGTTGGAACGGCAGCCTCCCGGCGCGGAGGGCGATGAGGCCGGCGCTGAAGTGAGCGCGGCACGGAGGGGCCTGCCTAACTGGGGCCCGTGGCCCTGCGTCTTCTGGCTGCTACGCGGGTCCTGAGCACGCTGCGGGGCCGCAGCCGCCGGGCGGTGGGCGCCCGAGGGGCCAGGAAGCGAGCCGGGGCCCCCAGGCGGGTGTGGGCATCGTGTCCACAGCCAGCGTCCCCGAGGCCGCGCTCGGGCCGTGATGACTCGGTGAAGCTGCACTGCGACAGCGCGGCCGGCTTCTTACCGCGCTGTGAGGACCTGTGCGCGCTGCAAGACTCGGTTCCTCTGCCCGCCTAAATAAACTAATTTAGTTTATTTCTCTTATTTTTTCTTAAGGGGGGAGAAGTGGGATAGTGTGAAGGCACAGAGCTGAAGTCTGCATTTTTTTTTTTCATTTTACCTTCATTTATTTCTTCCTTTATACAGCTCTGAGTTTCTGATTTATATCCTTTTATTTCTTGCTAAAGAACTTCTTTTAATATATCTTGCAAGGCAGGTCTACTGGCAACAAATTTCCTTAGTTTTTGTTTGTCTGAGAAAGTTTTTATTTCTCCTTCATGTTTAACAGATAATTGCACTGAATAAAGAATTCTAGTTTGCTGGGGTTATTTCTTGCAACACTTTAAACACTTCACTCTCTTCTTGCTTGCATGGTTTCTGACAAGAGATTTGCTTCAGTTCATATCATTGTTACTCTATAGGCAAGCCGCTTCCAAATATCTTCTGGTTCCTTTTAAGATATTCTTTGTCTTTGGTTTTCTGCTGTTTGAGTATGATGTGCCCAGGTGTCTAATTTTTGGTATTTATCCTGCTTCCTGTTCCCTGAGATTCCTGTATCTGTGGATTCCACCCATTATTCAAATAGACTTCTGCTTCTTTCTTTCTTGTTATTCTGGGTTTCCCATTATGCAAGTGTTAACATCTTTTGTAATTGTCCCAGATAGGGGGGCGTTTTGTTCTTTTTTTCATTCTTTTATTCTTTGCCCTTCAGCTTCAGGAGTTTCTGTTGACAGGTTTTCAAGGTCACTGATTCTTTCCTCAGTCTTGTCCAGTCTATTAATGAGCCCATCAAAGGCATTCTTTTTTTTTTTTTAACATCTTTATTGGAGTATAATTGCTTTATAATGGTGTGTTAGTTTCTGCTGTATAACAAACTGAATCAGCTATACATACACATATATCCCCATATCCCCTCCCTCTTGCTCTCGCTCTCTGCTTTCTTGTGGAAGTGGAAATCTTATGGCTTAAATCATAAAAGTATTATTTATGGCTTTTACTCCATGAGTGAACATGCCAGATTTTCTGGGACAGGGTCAATTTCAAAGGAACAGCTAAGGTTAATTTCATCCTTGGGGCTTTGTAAGAATTTCACCTAGACAAAGGAAGGAAATAGAAAACAAATACTTTGCTACACCCCTTGTCCTATTTTTTGACTCCTAATAGAGGGTCACTCTCCTTTTAGCCATGCTGATATTTGGAAAGCCACTATGGAAATGACTTAATTTTTTGAGGTATATGTCTCATAAATAAAATGTGTGTCCCTCATCTTCTCATTTCCTTCCAGCGCTCAAGGGAGTAAGAAGACGTGGAGTGAAGAGCTGCCTCATTTTCCAGAGAGAATAGGGGCACTGAGAGCTTGGAGGGACGTCGGTAGCTGTCCCAGTATTTTGTCCTGAATTTTTACCTCCTGGAATCCAGGATGGGCCCCTTCCCCACCCCGCCAGCTGGATGAGTGATCACAGTGGAGTAATGATGCCAGGAGGCTCAGAGGTACGCTCTAAGTTTTGAGTTGGGTTTTCTTAGTCAGCCCACTTATTGAGTGCTACGTGTTGTCGCTGGAGTTATAAAGATATACATGATACCGGCTCTGCCCCTACAGAGCTTGCAATGTGTTTAGGGAAGCCAGGCATATCCCCATGAAGCAGAAGCTCACTGAACAAGGCAGCAGGAACTTTTGCCTCCAAGGATGCAGATGGTGATAAAGATTGCAATTGTCTGAGGCTACAGGGGACGAACTGGAAGCATAGCCTGCACTCAGAGACATGCGGATCCCAGAAGGAAAAGGGTGAAAGGCGAGTTCTAACTAATCTGAAATTTGATATTCCAAGAGCTTCCTTTAAAAGGCCCTTTTAAAATTCTTTTTCTTTCTCTTAAAAAATTCAGCTATCAAATGATGTCCGCTATCAAATGATGTCCTTTCTATACAGTGAAAAATATAAACTAAGGAAAGAAAAAGGGCAAGACTCATGCTCTATGATTCCTTGTTGAACAAGGAAAAGCATTTGGACTGTTCTCACCCCGTGATGAGTTCCTTTTCCTCTCCTTCCTTGCTTTGGTTGATGATGTGAGTCTAAGGAATTCACTGAAGCCACGTGGGAACAAGCAAAAGTCAGGGTCCAAGCAGAATTACTAGCTTGGGGAATGCCTGTCTCTCTGGACGTCCCTGTGAGGCCAGTGAGGATTTCCAGAGTTTTGCAGACTTTAAAATCAGCTCTCCTGAGACTGAATGAGGTGCAAAAGGAAACTGTCTTCTCAGGTTGGGGGCTGAGGTGGACCATGAGGGAAAGAACGGATGGATAAATCCAGGGAAGGTGCATACTCTGTCCTCCCAAACAATCTAAAATGACCTTCACATGCCCTCCAGGGTGGCCCCGGGAAATACGTCACTAGATTCCTCCAGGCTTTACCTTGCTCTGCTTCCCAGAGCCTGTGTTACACAGGCAGAAACACCACCGTCATATTTCTCCCTGCCCTCAGGAACATTCACCAGTTGGGGGAAAAATAAGGCCAGAAAATTGTTGCTATGGGCTCTGTTTTGTGGAAGTTAAAATGCTGGTGCAGGAATCTGATTGCTTGATAGCTCCCTCTCTCTCTCCATCTCTCTCTCTCCCTTCCTCCCTCTCTCCCTCCCTCTCTCTCTCTCACCCTCCACCCTTTCTCCGCTCTCCCTCTCTCCCACCCCCACTTTTTCTACTCTTCCCCTCTTCCCTCCACTGGACTCCCAGGGCCGCTCCCACACCGGGTTGGAGGAGAGCCTTACAGGTTGTCAATGAAACCTGGAATTATTTCCTTTGATGGCTCAGGTAATA
The DNA here is from genome assembly GCF_965194805.1 of Balaenoptera borealis. NCBI lineage: Eukaryota > Metazoa > Chordata > Mammalia > Artiodactyla > Balaenopteridae > Balaenoptera > Balaenoptera borealis. Next base: position 1,425,597 of record NC_138880.1, read on the forward strand.
GTAGGAGCCAAGGTAATGAGTGAGGTCGTCTGAAACCAATGCAGTCCTGCCCGGGACCCGGGAGCCAATCTCAGGAGCAGAGGGCGGGGCGTTAGCGCCAGCAGATAATTGCTAAGTGCCTCGCTCGCACAGTTGGTCCGAGCCGCCGAAAGGTCTGGTCGCAGAGACGGGGACGCGTAATCCTCAGCGTGCTCCATCCCGACAGCAGCCCTCCACGGCTCGGCAGGGCAGCGAGCCTCTGGGCACCAGCCCCTCTGCTCCACGGAGAAGGTACTCCTGCTGCATCCCGGCGGGGCTGCTCTTGCGTTTCCGTCCTCAGCGGCTTGCAGTTTAGCCTCTGTAGAGGGGTTGCAGAAAGAAAAGTTTCGGGGAGGAAATGTGACAACGGAGGGAAATCACCGTGTTTTGTTGGGAGGAAAACAAGCTGACGGTTTGGGAAACTTCTGTGCTGTCTAGAACTGGATTGGTTTACTACTCTCTCAATTAGCCGCGCTCAGGTCTGTGGAAATAGGTCTGGTCTTGGGCTAGGGTGCCTGCCTGTTGGGGTGTAGATTTGGATTTGTTGGGTGAAGGGGGTTGAACCCTGGATGTGCTGCTTCCTGGCGGACCCATTGCTGGGAGGCTGATTCTGGGAAGCGTGATGGGTTGGTTGGGTTTTCCACCATAGGGTCTGGCCCCTTGACTTTCTCCTGACCTGCTGTCCCCCAACTCTTGTGACCTTCAGTTTGAGTCCCTCCTCAAACTTCTGTCTCCTTCCTCGCCCCTCCCGCTTGCCGACTCTGTCTGCGCTCATTTAATGTGGTGGAAGGAGACATTTCCTGGGGTGTGGGCGACTGTCCTGTTTGACCTGATGGGCGTCTGCCTGTCACATAACTTGGTGAGAAAGCAACAAAACGGTTCCCAGAGGAAAAGCCGTCACTCCACTGATTAGCTCCCGAAAACTCTGGAAGACTGTCTGGGCTTGGTGTGTACTGAAATAAAGGGGATGGAGTGAAATTGCAGCCCGTGTGAAGGTTACACCGTCACCAGGGACAGGCCGTAGGGTGCTAAGGAAGCCCGAGGCTCTGGGTGCATGGGGGGCTGAGGGGCTGCTGGCACCACCATCCCTGCTGCCTGTGATGACTGTTCTTCAAGTGAAGGGCTGGCCACGGCCGGAGGCTGGGCCAGGCTTGTAGCATCCTTGTTCATTTCTGAACAGTTAGGACCACAAGGGCCCTGCTTGCTCTGAGTCCCACCTGTGGTCCTGAGGAGAAGTCCTTCTCCCCACGTTCTGCCACCCGGGAGGTATTAGGTCCGTGGGCCTCCTAGGAAGCAGGGTCCCCATGGGAGAAGGTGATGTGCTTGGTCTTAAACTTCCTTCCTGCTTTGGTGCAGGCAGCTCCTATTTGAATGTTCCACAGCACTTGGCCAGGTGTGTCCTCCCACCTGCTGGGTCCTCAGAAGCAGCTGGTCCAGGACTGATCTTCCACATCCCTGAGTCCCTCTGAATTCTAGCCTAGACCCGAAGCTGGGAAGCTCGGTTCCCAGTCCTGGCAGGATGGGGATGTGCTGGGAGGACTCGTCCAGGACACCTGGTCCCCAGGACACCCTTCCCGCCGAGGTGTAGATGCCTCCATTCTCTGGCTCCACAAATCACATTCGCTCTTTAATTCTTGTTTTCTTTAACCTCCACAAGGGCTTCTCCTCCGCCCCCTTTACACAGCTATTTCGGGTGGGAGATGTTATTGCCGAAGCTCTACTCACAATGCTTAAAAAAAAACCGGCTGCCCGACTTTTGTTTTTCTTGGTCAGGATACAGTCAGCTTTCTCCTCTGCACATGTTGCCTGGCAGTAAAGAAAACAAGCTTGCAACCCCGCAGAGGAGAATGCCTTTGTGTTTGGGAGGCTGGAGTGGAGGCTGAACTTGTCTTGCCTGTTGGGGCATCTTTGGCCCAAGACCTTCTCCTCTGTGGTCTGTCTGGGGCAGGTGACCCCCAGAGAGCCCACGAGAGAAGACATCCAGCAGGTGGGAGATTTTGAAAAGGGGCACCTTGGTTTTCATGAAGGCAGTGATAACACAAGAACATGCTTTGGAGTTGGAGGGGTATCTAGAACCGGGGACAGGTAGCAAAATCGTGGGTCCCTCCCACCGATGCCGATCTGCTAGATTTCTATCGTGATAGAGGACATTCAAAGCAAGGCTTTGAAACCGGCTCTATTTTGAAACCGGCTTTATTTTTAACATGGACATTCTTTACTTTTGGTCCCTGTGCCCTTTTCTTTAATAATTAAAGCAGATGTACAGTGTAGGTTTGATAGGCCGCAGCAGGCTGTTTTAGTTAGCATAAAATTCAAGTTAACTCCTGTGTAAGCCAAAATGACTTTCCCATACCTCAGTATGTGAAAATTTCTTTTCTCACTACCATCTGGGCACAGGGGAGGGGTCCCCGATCTCTCCTGGCAGGACGGGGCAGGACAGTGTTTCCTGGAGAAAGGGACACTGAGCTGAGTCTTGAAGGGTGGGATGTGGATGGTGCCAGTGAAGAAGGGTGGGAAAGGCCTCTCCTGAGTGTGGCCTCGACATGAGTGATGTCTTCAGGGAAACACAATTCAAAGGTATTTCTAGATGCAAAGTGCTAGCGGGTGGCTGTGTTCGTCTCCTTGGGCTGCTGTAACAAATGACCACAAACTGCTTGGCTTACAACAATAGACATTTATTCTCTCACAGTTCTGGAGGCTACAAATCTGAAGTCAAGGTGTAAGCAGGACCTCCCTCTGGAGGCTCTGATTGACAGTCAGGTCCCCGCTTCTCTCCTCGCTGCTGGTGGCTGCTGAGAACGCTTGTTGCTCCCTGGCTTGCAGCTGAGTCACGCCAGCCTGCTCGCTTCCCCGTGTGTATCTCTGGGTGTCCTCTCCTCTTCGAAAAAAGACCCCAGTCATCCGATTTAGCACTCATTATAATCCAGTGTGACATCATCGTAATTACATCTGAAAAGACCCTATTTCCAAATAAGGTCACATGTCCGAGGTGGACCTCAATTTGGGGGGACAGTATTCTCCCAGCACAGGGTAGAGACAAAAGTGGGGATTGGATGGTAGACAAAGGTACAGACCCATACTGTGCATAATATTGACATTTACTTTGTCAACATTTTCCATTTTCTCGACTGGTCTGCTGCCGAATGCGTGGGGAATTCTCAAAGAGGGGTGCATCTACTGAGGATGCTGTGCCTTGGCTTCCAGTTGCACATTTAGAGCTAGAAGCGGGGATTCTGTCCCTGGCTCAGCTGCCTAGTAGTTGTACAGCATTGCTTTGAACTCTCTAAACCTTCACTGCCATGGTTTTATAATCAGGGATTACAATCACTGCCCTGCTTGTTTAGAAGCTTCCTGTTTGCGAAGCTGTGTAATAAACGGTAAAGTGTGTGTAAAATGTTCCTTCATGGGATTCAAAAAAATTATTTGTCTATTAGTTCCATTCTTTCATCTCTGCAGTGCAATATACGACCTTCTATCTTCCAGTTGGGGCAGGCCTGCTGTGCACATCCGGAAGACTCGAAGAGCAATTAGGAAATCCATAGGTGTGACTTAATATTTATTTATGTGTCTTAAGCCAGGGGTCAGAACATAGCCACCGGCCAAATGCAGCCACTACTTATTTTGTAAGGTCTGCAAGCGAAGAATGGTTTTTACGTTTTTAAGTGTTTGGAAAAAATCAAAAGAAGAATAATACATCGTGACATGAAAATTACATGGAGTTCAAAAATTAATGCTCATAAATAAAGCCTTATTGGAACACAGCCATACTCAATCCTCTCCATACTGTCTAGAGCTCTCCTCACATCACACAGCAGAATTGAGTAGTTGCAGTGGAGGACTCTTGCCCCACAAAGCCTGCAATGTTTACTCTCTGGCCGCCACACAGGAAATGTTTGCCCACCCCTGTGTGAAGTGGATGATTGTGGTGAAGGAGGAGGTGAGTTGTCATCCCTCTGGGTGGCTGTCTCCCTACTCATAGGAATGATCCCTTTGGAACATTCCAGACTCTAAAGCTGCCTTGTCTTCTGTTCATTTCCAGAGTTTCGTTTTTTTAGGGCCCAGCAGGTTGAAGGTTGTAGGGAATAAGAAGTATCATTCCCAACCCCTGAACAGGAACTTTGTTGCTATTTTGCTTTGTTTCTTTCAATAAGATAGATTGAAATTTACGAACGTTTGATGTTGTAAGATCAGTTTGAAGTCTGCCACACTGTGGAAACAATGAGGATGGTTTGTTTCTTCTGCCATCTTCCCACCAAACTGAATTTCTGGTATCCAGGACTCCTGAGTTTTCTGAGACAGCCCTGATGTAGAATATTTTTTCTTGTCACTCCAGATCAATGATATGTCCTGAAAAATCTAATATTTCCTCTCCAAACTGTACCCAACAGGGGAGTAACACTTTTGTTATACAAACACACAGATGATAATTTAAATGAAAAAACAGATGTGAACGTGTAGTATGGCACTTGAGCTGTATACAACTTCCTAGGCCTGCGACAAGATCTGTAGCTTGGGAGTCTGGTTCTGAAGCTCATTTATACTAAAAAATATATATCATAGTCATTACTTCCATCTAGAATCTGATTCAGAGGAGGGGAAAGAATTCCCCAAAATGACAGCTGTGAAAGTAATTTTTTTAAGGTGGAGGTAGTGTCATGGGTGTTTGATTATTGTAAGCCTTGTGGCCTCCTCCTGTACTCTATAATCCCATTATTATATTGTTATCATTGGATATATCCTCTCCTTAGCAGACGACTTATTAAGCCCTTTTTATGTGTCAGGCCCTTTACTAAATACTCTGTATTTATTTCATTTGAACTTTACAAGTGCAAGTAGGAATCTTCATTGCCTGCATCTTAAAAAGATGTGAAAGCTGAAGCTTAGGTCAAGTATCTCATCCAACATCGTACACCTTGTAAGTGATACAGCCAAGGTTCAAACGCAGTGCAGTTTAGCCCTCGAATCTGAGCTCTGAATTACTATATATTCTTCATTTACTTAATCTTTCATATTAATTGGCTGTCTACCAAGAGTCAGGTGCTGTGTTAATTACGGAGAATTTAATAGCAAATGAAACAGATACAGTTTCTGTTTACAGTGTTTACAGGATAGTGTGGGAAATGGACACTAATTTAAAAAAATCATACAAATATCTAAATGAAGGAACGTAATGGAAAAGTAGAGAATGGGAAAATCACAAGTTCTTTGGCATCAGGGAAGTCTTCTCTGAGTAAGGATTAGTCAGAGCAGTGAGGGGAGACAGGAGAATTCCAGGCAGATGGAACAGCATATGCAAAGCGTCTGCAGTCAGAGAAATCACAGCGTTTAAGGAATAACAAGAAAGCCAGCATGGCTAGAAGCCGTGCGGTGAGGTGCAGAGAAGGGACTGATGGAAAGAAGAGTCTCATCTACTTTGAACTGTCAAGTATCAGACTTTCAGTTGTTTCCTGTGTCGATGAAAATCATCCATAAACAGTCTATAATAGGAGTAGAAAAGAGTTTTATTTGAGCCAAACTGAGGGCTATAGCCCAGAAGACAGCTTCTTAGATTACTCTGAGAAACTGTTCTGGAGAAGCATGGATTTCAGCACAGTTTTATGTCTTGTCAGAACAAAGAACATCAAACAAGTCAGGGATGCATTCCTTTAGGGTTTCAAAAAACCAGATCAGCACGCACACAACGAGTCAGTATGACCTTGGCACCTGGGAAGGGGGTCTTATCATGGAAGGAACACCAGCAGTGGCGTCCCAGGAAGGGGAGGGGCATTTCATCTTTATTTTTAACATGGACATTCTTTTGGTCAGTGCACCCTTTTCTTTAATAACTAAAGCAGATGTATAAAGTAGGTTTGATAGCCACAAACGGGCTGTTCTAGTTAGCATAAAATTCAAATTAAGCCAGAATGACTGCCCCATACCTCAGTATGTGAACATTTCTTTTATCAACTGAAAGAGTATGGCCTTGGATGAGGGTGACGGCAGTGGAGAAAAATGAGTGATAAATAGATCTGAGGGACAATGAAGTAGGCAAAAATGGATGATGAAGTGGATAATGGGTGTGAAAGAGAAGGTGGTTTCTGAATGACTTCCAAGCTTAGAACTTACACCACTGGATGGTGGCCGCTCCCACCCACCTCCACCCTACCCGCCCCCACCGCCCGTCACAATAACCTTGAGGTTGTGACCCAGAGACCAGAAAGATCTGAGAAGCAGGGAAGGACGTGACGAAACCCTTTGTCCATGTTGCTCCAGGCTGAGCAGGGCTAAAGTGGCGTAGAGGTGAATTTGCCCCCAGCCAAGGGGTATGGGGCAGTAAGGGAGAGGGACCGGGGGGCTTTGTCCTCAGAGCTTCTTCCCAATCAAGGCTTTCTACCTCTCTGATGGAGGGTGAGGACACCCAGGGGCCAGCCCAGGGCGTGGAGCCCAGAGAGGCACAGGCTAGAGGTGCCCTCCTGGTGTGCTGATATCCAAAGGCAGGACAGTGCGTTGAGTGAGTTCAAGACAGTCACCAAGGGAGGGGCTGCGGACAGGACAGTTACCAGAACCCCGGTACCCTGAATGAAGGATACCAGCAGGAAGTTATTGCAGGCGTCCAGAGGGGACACGGAAGTTGGCAGTAGTTGGATGATACGCCTCTAGCAGGAGGACTGGATTATTTAAAAGGTGGGAACAGTTTAGGTGTGGTCTCGGGACCTAGGTCCAGTGACTCCCAGGGGGTCCATCCCGTTCTTCCTTTGTTTAAAAGACAGAGATGGTAGGACCCAGAGAGCACGATTTTAGACTTCTTGAGTGCATGGGCTTTGCTTACTCACCTTTGTACCTTAGCACCTCACACAGAGGGGCTCCATAAATGATTGTTCATATCTTCATAATAAGCTATTGCCCCATTGTTTTTGCTTTAAAACAATTAAGACTTAAAACAATAGTTTTAATTTAAAAAATGATCATTTGTATAGAAAGTCTTCTAGAACATTTCCATGAAATCATAGTTTAGTTATACACCTATCAAAGTGGCCTTGTTGAAAGAATATTTTGTGAAATTGGCTTTGTTGAAGAAAATCTGAGGGTTATGGCCAGTTTCCACAAGAACCTTGACCAGGTTCTTGGTCCCATGGGGGTCACATTCAAATAGGAAAAACCCAAAGAAAGGGAGAGGCAGGTCCTTGGAGGGCGTGCTCTCATCGCACAAGCTGCTCCCTCCGGCAGTTGCTTCTGATAACCGTCTACACGTCCTGCCTCCATCCTCCCCCTTGGCAAAGCCTACTGCCCTCTCACTGGACACCTCTGCTGCTAGACATTGCCTGCCTTCACCTGTCTGCTTTTGGAGGCTTGATCCTATTTTACCAGGAATCAAGGCTGTGTGAGCCGGAGTTGGTGTGCAGCTCACAGAGGCAGATGTCCTTCCCAGATCCCAACCCCCTTTCAGCCATAAGACAAAAGGGACGTGATAGTCGGGAAGTCCTTCTCTGGAGGACAATCTGGTGCTGCCTCAGGGGTGAAGAGGTCGAGAATGCCTCCTGGGTGACCTTAAGACTTGGAAGGGTATGGATCAAATTCCCTAGTGTGTGTCTTCTCACTTTGCACACCACTTGGGCCCTTGAAAATGAATCGAAAGATATTTTTGTTTAGGGTAGTTTGAATAAAAGGATTCTGTTGATGGGGCTTCCCTGGTGGCGCAGTGGTTGGGAATCTGCCTGCCAGTGCAGGGGACACGGCTTCAAGCCCTGGTCTGGGAAGATCCCACATGCCGCGGAGCAACTAAGCCTGTGCACCGCAACTACTGAGCCTGCGCTCTAGAGCCTGTGAGCCACAACTACTGAGTCTGTGCGCTACAACTCCTGAAGCCCGCACGCCTAGAGCCCGTGCTCCGCAACAAGAGAAGCCACTGCAATGAGAAGCCCGCGTACCACAAGGAAGAGTAACCCCTGCTCGCCTCAACTAGAGAAAGCCTACATGCAGCAACAACGACCCGACACAGCCAAAAATAAAAAAATGAATAAATATATAAAAACGCAACCTTTTTTTTGACATGGGGTTGGGAAGAGCGATTCTACTTGAAGGATCTAATGGGTAGTTTGTATAAAGATATGAGTTTTTAAAAAATCATCAAATTGTTACATATAGTGTAACTAAAGTGTTGCTGAAGGTCACCCTTTTATTAGTGTTTTCCCCCTTGGCTAAGAGTTCTTTTCTACGTACCACATAAGCCACTTCAGTGACAGATAATGGTTCAAATATTTCTTGACACGCTGACTTGAGAACTAACTACTGTCTCTGTAGTAGGTACCTGGGTCCTATGGGAATTTAATGCTTTGTCACGTAAGGACTTGAGAAGTGACATCTATCAATCTAATTAAAAAATATATTTGAGTCTAAAAGTCCTCGGACCGTACATTAGAGCTATCTTTATCTGAAGCTCTGACTGGGCATTTTAATGAGCGCCAGTCAAGAAATGCAAAGTTATTATTCTGACAGTAACTGAATGCGTTTCTCCTGCCTGTCTATATACAGTCTTTTTATTGTCTAGTCAGCTGCTGAATTGATGCATTCATACCTGTATTTGCATGAGGACTTGGAGCGGCCATAGGAAGAATGGTTTTGAATTTCCTGTTTTCATTTGTTTACTTTCTGTGCAATAATAGTGTTTTCGTGCAAGGATTTTTTTTTACATTGGGTTTGCCTAATTTTAATACAGTGTACATAAGCTAAGAATCAGATTTATGAAAACTGTACATTTATAAATGAAAAGAAATGGAGAAAGGGATGAAAAGGAAATCTCCAAAAAAATAGGAAGAACAGTCCTGAAAGCTTTGACCTCAGCAGCAGGCCCCTTGGTCTGATTCACCCCGTAGAACCACAGATGGGTTTTTGGACCAAATGTTCTGATCTTGGACAAACAGGTGGTTTGCAAGCAGGGTTTGTACATTAGAGTATACAGATCCCTGGGCTTAACTCCTGGAGCTAATAATTCATTTGGTCCAGGGTTTTGTCCTGAGATTCTGCGTTTTGGGGACTCTCCTCAGGTGATCTGGGAGTCCTTGGACTCTGGGTCCCTAATGTGTTTTCAATGCGTAAAGTTGAGGATTTTCTGGAAAATCAGAAGCTGGGTAAGAAAAGAGAGAATTAGAATTTACTGAGTTTCTCGTATGTGCCAAACATTCTTTACATATTTTACCTCCTTTATTCCTGAACACCATCTTGCGAGGTATATCACTCTCTTCCAATTTTAACCCCAGATTCAAAGAGGTTTACAGAACTTTAAAGGTCAGGCAGCTGCTGGGAGGCAGAACATCTTTTTGCATTCGGTTCATTTGATTTCCTCTGTTAGAACCATGACGGGGATCGGAGCAGTGCAGCCGGGGAGAATTCTAGTGACACCATCCTCTGAGCGAGGCCATCTTGCCCTCTTTGTCGTGGGGAGCACCCACGTTTGCTAGTGGACACTTTCCTATTTATCTTCAGAGAGTGTCCAAATGGGTGATTGGGTGGGGAGACCTGGAGGCATTTAGAGGGTGTTGAAGTCAGATCCATTTGGACAAAACCGTGTCTTCAACAGATTGCAACAAACAAGCCAGGTTATCCTGTTAAGAGCTGATATCGTTTCTCTAAAAGGTCTGTGCTAACAAGTGCGTGTCTGAATGGGCAGACACCACACATGGACATTAATATTTCTCTAGGAAGGAAATGAGACCTGATGGGGTCCAGAAGGGATGATCTGGAGGTGGGAGTGGACTTAGCACCCAGCGTAAGGGTCAGGCCTTGCTCCCTGGACCTACCTCTGTCACTTGTGACCTTGGGAACATTCCTTGATGGTTCTAAACTTGATGCACAATGCAAATAATGTGTCTCTCTTAGAGACGAGGGAGTGTGGGCTGTGATAGTGTAGTTCGAGCACCTAGGTCATAGTAAGTGCCCTGTTTATGCTTATTGGGAGAGTAAGGGGTGGTCACCGTGGAGCCTGAATGGCGGCAGGGAGGATGCAGCGTATCTGCGGACACGGCAGGAAGCAGCAGTAGAGGCAGAAGTAAAGGTGAGCATCACCTGCTTGAGTGCTGTGCTCTCCATTCCCTTCGCGAGTTCCTGTTTTTTATCTGTGACACCAAAGGTTCTTTAACAGAGTGTTCCTCCAAGGGTGATGTGTGGGTCAGCAGCCTGGACCAGCCTGGCGCTCATTAACACTGCAGATTGCGGAGTCCGCCCCAGACCTACCGCTCTCCGGGTGTTTGATGCTGTCTGAGGGTTGAGCTGCACTGCTTCCCGAGGCAGCCTCCCTCCGTGTGAACCATGTTTGGGAAGTTGCCTGGTCACAGAGGAGCGGGTGTCCAGGCTCAGCCGTGCTGGCTCTGCAGCGAGGGTTCTTTCTGCAGGATGCTGTAGATGGTGACAGGTGAAAGACACTGAGCGTGAAGGGGAAAAAAGAAAATCTTTCCTAGAAAAGTTAAATGATAACATGCCCTACCCAAATGAACTCCGGGACTGGCACCAAGAATGAGTAATAATGGGACACCAAGTAAGGATGCTCTCAGAAGAGCAGTGGGTACCATGCGGGCAGACGAGATGGTGGAAAGGGGGTTGAGAGAGTGTGTCCGAGACTCCCCGGGGAGGAGAGTGGAGACCCCCTCACACTGAACGCTGATTGGGGCAGGTGCCCTTGGGGAGGGGAATTGCAATGGCCTTAATCCAAGAATGACTTTGAGGGAAGCTTCCAACACGTAGAGAAAGATCAACCTGCCAGACTCCACTTGCCCAACTGGAGTGCACGATGGCTGCTCAGCCGTTGTAGGCTCTGGGCTTGGGGAAGAGCTCCCGCCTTGCGGTGGGCTCTGTGCAACCAGGCCAGAGTGGATTGTTTTGCATTTAGAATATCTTAGGGAATTGAGCAAGACGAAAACCAACCTTGGTAACTACAAAAAGTGGACATAATGCTGCTTTCTATCTTCTCACTACGAATGATTTGAGCTTATTTGGTGTGCTCATTCTGTGCTAAGCCCTTCCTGTTTGTTATCTCACTACATCCTGGTAATAATCCAGAGGTTGCCATCATTATACCCATTTTACAAATGAAACTCTCCCAGTGCAGTTATGGTATTTGCCCAAGACACACAGCTAAATGAGTGGTGAAGCTGGGATGCAGAACCAAATCAGTCGTGTTAGAAAGTTTCCTTGTATACTAAGTGCAGGTTTTCTCTACTTGGCTCTTAGGAAAAAATGAAAGGCACTGTATGTGAGGACCATTATAATGTAAATAATGAAAGCAATAGTATGTATTCCCTGCCCTCCCTAATTCCACAAATACTTATTTATTGATCACTCACTGCTCCTGGCGTGGTACAGTTGTTAAGTGGGATATGGAGAAATGTGAGGAATTTATAATCCAGCTGAGGAGAAAAGATAGGTGTACACTTAACCAGAATACAGGCGTAACGTGTCACAAATGTGTCACAAGTGTTTAGATCTATGAACTTCTCCCAGGAAGGAGAAGGCACCTCTGCTGGGGCAAACCAAAAAATAAAACAAACAAAGCAACCTTTAGAGAGCATATTAATTAAGATAACACTCTTCAGGTAAATGGGATTGTTTCATTTTATGTTTTCAGAGTGTGTCAAAAACCGTTTGTAGAAGCATGTTGCATATGTGTATCTTGAGTTGGAAAAATAATTAGAACACGGAGTATCAGTTAATACTAGACATTTGCCCCTTCCTTGGATAACTTCTGTATAACAAACACAGGCCCACCTGCCACTACAGATAATAAAACTCTCACAAAAGAACCTCACCAAATGGGGGAGAAGTTATTACTATGTTTTTTTGGGGAGGGGAATGAAAAAATGTATATCAACACTCTTCCTTGGAAGAAATGTAATTTCTGTTTTAGTAGGAGAAAATAGAATAATACCCTGGATTCAATGCTATTATCAGAAAACATGCCTTTGTTTTTATCTTGAGGTAAGGTTTTCTTCATATCCTGCTGGGAGTCTGTAGTAACATAGTTATTTTCGACGATATTATTTGGCCATCATTCTTTGAAGTTCATGTCTCTGGTCTCATTCTTAATTGCTTTTACATTTTTTATTACTAACGTTTAATAGCGACCACCCATTAAAACTATTGCAGTACCTAAGTATATTGTAAATTTATCTGACGTGTTATTGCTTCTGGATTAGAAGATGGAAAATAATTACAATTCTTCTTCTTGTTGTAATGCTATTATGATGGTGCTTTACTATTTCCCTAGTTTATGTGATTTGGTTCTTTTCTTCATTTGTATGTTTATTTGCTGGACAGGATATTTGCCTATGTACATTTAAAAGGAATAAACTCTCAGAGCTGTTGATTTGAGAAATCCTTTTACAATGCCATGGTAATCTGTTTAGCTCCCAGACATTTCTTAGCAGATCGAAGGAATTTCCTGTCCACTCCCAGAGGTCTGGCCGACTTTTATTTATCTTAATGAAGGTTCTTCAGCTTACCTGGGTCTGGTCTTGGCCTTAAGTGAATTAGTGAACCAGAATCTTGGAAATGGAATATAAGCAACATTGCATTAATTTCTAAATTTTTAACCTCATAACACAGCAGGTGCTACCTAAGGTAGTTGCTGTAGTGTGAGAGCAAACTTGCATCTGAAGAGCCTGTAGTTGGCAATATTTTAAGGAAGTATGGGTCTTTCATGCCATTCGTTTCAAATGCATTTGTAACACTTTGTAGATATGTAGGGATGAAACAAATGCTTCTCCAGCTAATCAACCAACCAAGCAGCATGTTCACCCCTGGATCATTGATAACTATTGATAGTTTATAGCATATGACTTTACACAGTCATTAATTCAATGATATGTTCTGACCTTTACTAAGCAGTGTCCTAAGGATGTCCACTGTTTTAAATCCTCAACAAAGTGTTAAAAGCCCACAAAGTATTCAGAGCACTGCTTACAATCTCCATATTCATAGTCATTTTTTTCCCCCAGTAAATATGCTTTGAGCACTTATTATGAGCCAAACACTCGGATACATTGCTGAATAAGGACCTTACCCTTACGGTGCAGATTCGTATTTTACAATCTGTCAGCTCAGCGGTCTCAGAAAGGCCATCTTTTCCCAAAGTAGTTTGTGAAATCAGAAGGAAAAAAGGTCATCTTGGGGTTTAACCTGAGTTCTTGTCTTTTTCTGACCACACGATGGGCTTTAAGGAGAAGAGGGAATGACCAGAGAATACCTTCCGAGAGCAAATGACTTTTCCAACACAGGACGTGGGCTGGCACTTCCAGGGTAAATGAAGCCATCAAATTAAGTTGGGCAGTTGGTGGAGGGGGGCAGGTCATTTGTGGTCATGGGAGAGGTTTCCAGATTTTCACAAGCTCAGGAGCTCTGTGGCATTTGAACACTTTTCACCTTAATTTTAAAATAATGATAATTTAAAAAACCTGTATAGGTTCATATTGCACAGCTAACTGAAAATGAGCTGTCCTTCAAAACAGTGCATTCGTCTCCATGAATGAAGGGCTCCTGAAAATGTCATGAGAAGGCTGTCACGGGCTTAGGCCTTGTGGTTTCCAGCCTTGTTGCAAAAAGACAAAACAAATGTTGCAACCTTTGCATTTTCAATGCCTCTCGGTTCCACCTGCTGCCCTGCATTCCTGGGTTCCTGTTTATCCATTTCTAGGTCTCATTTGGTCTGCAGATTGCTTTAATGTGCTGGGTCCGGGTGCTGTGATGTAGATGCAGTGATGAATAAATGAATGAGTAAATAAATGAAAAAAAGTCAGGTTCTCCATCCTTTAGGGCCTCGTCCAGCTAACTTTGTAGTAGGGGCTGGTGGAGCATCTCTGCGTGTCTATTTCCTACATGTCTAATGGCATGAGATAACTGTGAGTCTTCCTTAGTTAGACTTCGTTATCATTACTGGGATGGAATGAATTCGAGAATGATAGAAACACTTGTAGCTCAGAGGAATGAAACACATCCAGAATTCGTCGCTGGGAAGGGGGAAGAGAAAATAAGGGAATCCTTTGGGTTCCTCTTCCCACCATCCTCCTCACAAGTTCCTCCCATGTTAGGAGGAGTTGGTCGGATGATTGATTCAGGCTGTCCTTCATGGGGCCCTGTGTCCTTTTGGGCCGTGTTTCCCTGTCTGTGGCCAAGTGTGAAAGGGCTTGTGTTCCCACGGACGGCTGGAGGACTCCTTGCCTGTTATGCGTGGCAGGCCCCCCGGCCTTCCCTGCGCACAGCGTGGGTGGGACCCTCCCAGAACCCCAGCGCAATGCTCGGGGGTCTGTGTCAGCGCTCAGTGAGGTTGGTTTGCTGCAGGGCTGTGGGCGTGCTCCACAGTCCCAGGATAGATTGGACTGGAGAAAGTAGGAAACTTCAGGGAGACTCTGTGGCTAAGCTTTGTACGCAGACACTGTTTACCAAAGGAGTTCTGGATTTGGAAGTCATCAAAGAAATGAAACTTGTCCACCTATCTATAAAAATGATGCCAATTATTGTGTTCATGCCCCTCAGCAGGGAAACCCAGAGAGGAAGGGAGGTGTGAGGGGCAGGACACGGAATCAATACCCTTCCCCCCACCTTCAAGCCGCTAGCACAGTCCAAAGGGGATCCAGTATTATTACCATTGCTATTTGTTTGGTACCCATTATGCAGTTATCTCTGGATGATGGTGTCTATGTGCTTATTTTCCTGGTTAGGTTGCAGGTGGGAGATTGAAGGTTACACATCTGTGGGTCTCCAGCAGCACCTAGTAGAGTGTTTTAAAGCGTGACTTATTGCACTTTTTTTTTCTTCTCCAAATGTGAAATACTTTCATGTGGCACCTTGTCTAGTTAGCAGGGCTTTCATGGGGCAGAGGGCACAGATGTGTGTAATTTTCAGGCAGGTGTGGAGGTTGTACCACACTTTGAGTAGGTGAGGGACTCTCCGAAGTACAGCTCTGCTTCCTCTGGTGGGTGGCTTTCTCCTCCCAATCTTCCCCTTCTTTTCTGTTTTTGGAGATGGAAATCAGAGGAGTGAGCTGCAGGTTGAGATGATGGGAAGAAAACCAGAAAGCAAAGAGAACAGGTAGATGTTTTCAACTTTATTTCATTCACAACTCAAAGTCTGATTAGGAGAATGTGACCTTTCCCTGTAAAATAATTATCAGGATTATCGGCTGAAAGAAAAGAGAAGCAGGGAGAAAATGCTCTACTCTTTTGCAGTGTGGTAGACATTTGTCGTTTTTGACCTAACTTCTCCCTGCCCACCCTCGTTGCTCAGAGCCCCCTTCCTTCCTTCTCCCGCAGAGAGAAGCAGCAGTAATCCCCCTGCAGTCGAGGCCTCCCACTCCTGGGAATTCCCTTACGGGGAAGAAGCAATCAGTTAACTCAGGATACTTTTCCACTCTAAGATTTGTTGGGTTCCTTTGAAAAAGAGATGATTTAAATGAGTGGTGAAGGAATTAACTGTGTGTAGGGACGTCCTCCAGCCATCCCTGGGAACACACGTCCAGGCTGGGGAAAGGTGGAAAATGTGGGAGAGAGAAGATATAATGGATAGTGAAAGCTTGTTGAGAAGTTGGCTGGGAAGTTTTCCAGAGCCAGGTGGAGGGATTGTTTTACCAGTTCATTAAGATTTCTTCCTGCAATAGTCTTTTGGAACTTCCGTCTTTAACCTCTAAAACAGCAGTTAGTATACATTATATTTTAATTCAAGTTAATATTATAGTGAGAAAAAAATTAACTGTCTCAGTAGATTCTTTGTGCCAAGTCGAGGGACCCCAAAGGAGGACGCAAGCACATGGAGAGGGAAATGGTGGTTGAATTGCAAATTCAGGCATGGCAGTTGCTAACTTCTTCAGGAGAGGGAAAAAGAACACACCACAATCAACTGGCAAAACTTAATAGATTAGGAATTTATCAAGGTCAGAGACTCTGCTTGGGACTGGGGTGGATAAAGAAAGTATGGTTGATGACCAGTGTGTTTATAGTCTCATTGGGAAGTATCTGGGCCTTGGAAAATAACTACACTACGAGGTTATTTTTGGCAAAACGTCAAATGATCAAGTCATGGATAAATGATAGAAGTATTCAGAGGAGCTGGAGCTCATTTTTACCTGGAAGGGTCAGAATAAGCTTTCTTGAGGGTGGTTAGGTTGGTGGTGGACCATACATGACAGGGGGCGGCAGTCAAAGAGAAACCAGAGCTGGGTAGTAGTTAAAGCGGTAAAAACAGATTTTATTCAGGACATTTGCAGCAGGGAAAAGAGACCTCAGTATTGAACTGGACTCAGTTCTGAGTACAGCATGGGCAAGTGGTGAGTGCGGATTTATGGCCAAGCAAGTAGCAGGGTGGAGGCAGTGGATGGGAAATTACTAAGAGGAATCGTGGGGTTATAGGGATTCTGGCTAAAATGACCAAAAAGGATTCTTGCTGAAGACAGGCCAGGGTGATCAGACATCAGCTGGGGGTGGAGTGGAGGATACAGAGCCAATCAGATACCAAGGAGAGGAGAGTTCTTGTTAAACTGACTTAGAAGGGTTCGTGCTAAAACTAGGTTTTACAAAGAACTGCACAGATGGACCTAGGAGAAGGTTCAGGAGCCCGACGAAAGTTTGGTTAAGCAAAGAAGCTTGGTAGCACACAGAGAGGAACAGATGTGAATGGTTGGGCACTTTCTGTATCTGCAGTGGTCCTGAGCCTTCCAACAGTTCTGCAAGAAAGCTCTGTTACCCCCATTTTATAAGAAGGAAACACAGGCTCAGAAGGTATAAATATGTGACCCAAACGTCCTCATCCGAGAATATAGTCCAAGTCAGAGCTGGATTTTAAACCCAGGGCCTCTTCCAACACCAGCTTGCCTTTATGCCATTCTGTAGGGTGACATGGTCTGGAGCCGGAAAGCTAACGCTTTGCACCCAGGACTCTTAGTCCCAGCCTGTGTTTGAAAATCAATGATTACTATGGTCGATCTTTATTAAATCTTTTAAGTTCTCAGTCAATATAGAAAAGCATGGGTTTTCTTTCTTTTGTAAACTTTAATTCTTGTGGTTTTGTTGTGTTACACTGCCGTCATCCTGGATGCATTAATGAAGAGGTGTGATGTGACCCAGGGCTCCCAGCTGTTTAATTCTGCTGATTTGCTCCATCTTCACATGAGTTCTCTCTGCTGCAGGAGCATCATCAGAGCGTGGATGAGGCTGAGAGGAGTTTCTGTTCCGCCGTTAGTGCCCCCTTAGGGACCCCCATCCCCCAGGTAATTTTCTTACCGTCTTGTTGCTATTTGGGAACGCTGCCACGTTGTTGGCAATGGAAATATAGTTTTTAAATGTGCCTCCTATTGTGTTTCTGTAGAAAGAGAGCCTCTTCTGGAGGCTCTGGAGCCCTTCAGAAGGGCTTTAATTACTGCATTAATTGCAATCTTGGGGACAAATTGGGCCCAGTAGTAACAAGCTATTGGGCAGATTCCTGGGCTGCTTTAAAGAAAATGTTAAAAGTCTTTTGGATGTGAGAGGCCAGGATTGAGAGAAGGAGGAGGTGGATACACGTGGGAGGTACTGTCTTTCTTCAGGCTATGAGCTTTGCATTTAAAAAAAAATCTCTTTCCCTCTCTAATTTGCATTTCCAGGAAAGTGTCGGATGGCTCACTGCTCCGAGGCCTCAGCAGTTCCTACCTTGACTTGGATTGGAGGACAGTGGGGAGATGGTCTAAATGTTGTAGAATAGAACTTCTCTGAAAAATAGGTGGCTGGGGAAAAAAAGAAATTCTCCTGGTGTGGTCCTTTTAATGTGGTAATCCTTGAAATGCTCATTTTTTATTCTGAAGGAAAAAAAAGGAAAAGAAAAAAAAGGCCAGTAATTTCCTTCTCTGGCAGAACACTCACTAGAATGTTTCCTTCACGTTCATTTCTTTGGTGGTTGGCTTATGGGCAAATTACCACGATGTGAGTATAGGTTTGGGAACTGCTAGAAGATTCTGTAAGTTGGTTTTTATGACATTTACCTTGGTCTCTTTCCCTGGGAAAATAACTGATTAAATACCAAGGTGACTAGATGGAATTGAATTCTATGCCTCAGTGATTCATTCAGAATGGTGTCTTCTAACAGGCTTTTGAGAGGAAATTACCACATGTGTCATTTCTGGCAGGACTAGGAAGAGGTTTCAGATTCGAAACTGTAAGTGGCAGTCACACATGTTTTCCTGGTTTACAAGATTTTCGCTCTTAAGGTGCGTCAAGCACTTCTCTAAAGCTCTTTTAATCCTCACAACTGCCCTGTGGGGTTTGGGACTATCATTAACCCCACTGGCCAATGACAAAACTGAGGCTTAGAGAGTCCAAGTGGAAAGATGAGGCTGTTTGGCTCTAGGGTCAACTTATTCTAACCTAGTGCTCGAGAAGACATTCATCCCATTTAACATCGCCTTCAGTATTCATGGACAGGTGCTTAGTGTTGTTCTTCTCTCCCCCAGAGACGCACACACTCTATCCATCCATCCACCCACCCATGTGGCTAGCTAGCTACCTACCTACTTACCTACCTACGTATCTAACAAATATTTATTCAACAGTGTTCTGGAAACAAGATCAGGAGTTGTGATGTGAGGAAAGACCCCATCCCTACATTGAGGAGCTCCCAATCTTGTATGGAAGCCAATAAGGTACTCGAGGATGGAACTTCTGACCCATGCTTGGGGGAGGGCTCACTCATCACTTCATTATTTGAACAAGGCACTGAGCTAGTAGATGCCAGCACGGTTGACAAGTAGGCGATTCTCCCCATCCTTGGTAGTTCCAGTCTAGTTAGGGGAGACGGACAGGTGAACAGCTTGGTGAGTTCATTATTATGATGCCAAGTCAGGAGGGGTCCAGCATTTGTAACCGTACAAGGCACAGATCCAGGAGAGGAACTGCACCGTGATTTGGTGTGCCTGGAGAGCAGAGTGTAAATGGGGAAGAGGTGAGAGGTGAGGCTGGAGAGGTCCTGGGAAGGGCTGGGAGTTCACAGCGTTGTCTGCTCTCTTAGGGACCCTAGACTCTACCAGGACAGTGAGAACAGTGCTTTGTGCCCGGCACTAAGGTCTCAGGTCACTCTAACGGAAAAGTAGAAAAGCAGAACCGGAGTGTAACCGAAAATTAAGCAGCGATAAGATACAGCACATTTCAGAAGACTGGAAATCACTGCTCTTACTTATAGTTTATAGCTATTTCCTTACCAGAGACAGACTGTGAGGGAGTCTGGATCCTGTGTCTATTTCTGGGATATTGGTTCAGCAATAAAGATGTTTTTGGAAAGGAAAAAGGGAGGGGGTTGAAAATTTAAAAAAAATCAGTACACATCAAATTAATTTCTGATTCTTCCATTGAGAGAATGATCACATTTCAAAGTTGTAATATGGAGCTGAGACTTAGATAATGGATGGGTGGATTTTGACATTTCTCTATAACCAAGTCGTGAGAATGTTACAAAGCTACCAGAGTTTATACTTTCCAGAATTAAAAGGAATGGAGTAGAATTGGATAATGGGTTGTGGAACCTCTTATTCTTGGATCGTTGGTTTCTTTAGATCCCAAATTGGCAGTAACTAAAAGTTATTTCAATTTTATGTCTGCTCAGTGGCTGAAATGAAGTGGGTTAATTGATGTGGTTTTGCTTTTTGGGGAGGAATGCCCTAGTCACAGAAATCCCTGAAGCTCCCAGGCCTTCCTTATAGCTCCCCAGACATGTTTTCAGGATAAATAGTCAGGGAGAGAGGCACTTCTTTGTCTCAGACTGCCTTCTTCCTGTGTCCGAATGGACAGTGGACCAAGAGTGCCAGTTAGAAGCATGAGTCTAATTTCAGTTGATTGTGTAATTCAGAGATCCGAAAGTATTGTGTCCTCAACCCAAAATAGATGATTAGGAAATTGTAGCCTGGATATTTGGAATGAAGTGCTGGAGAAAGAGGTGGGTAGGTGTGGAGGCCTGGCTTTCTGGCATGCACCCCTAAAGCCCTTTTATCTTTTGTCTCAATGCTTCACCTCCAGAGTAGGTGTGTGAACACTGAGCTACTGTGAAAAGTATTTGTTTCATACAACTTTATATACACAGACCCTGATGTAGTGTGTGGCATACAGTAGGAGTTCAGTAATTGTGAATGAATGAATGATGTCATCAGCTTATATAACAGTTTGGCTGTACTGTGTATAACAAAGCTACTCCAGGAATGAGGAGTCTTGGTATAACACATGCATTATAGAAAGGAACATTTTAGGTATCTATTAGAGAAATTCAGGACAAAGACATTTCTGTGCATCTAGTTCACCTTTATTTCTTCCTACCACCCTCCCTCAGCCAGCCTTCAGCATTTTGCCTTAAATCTCTACAAGTCATTGAACAATTTTTTTCATGTTTTTTTAGGACAAAAAATTGACTAAAAGCAATCCATCCAGCACTGAGTCCTTACTTACTGAAGTCAGTATTGCTCTGTTCTGATTCCTTTCTCAGCCATTGTTTTTGTTCACTGGTCGATTCCATCAAATCCCTGTCCAGTCCTCCTGAGCTCCTAGGCTGCAGGCCTTTTCATTCATCTTACCCTGCCCGAACCAGGCTTTATCCCTTCCGTCAAAAATCGTTAGTGAATCTTGCATTGCCATTACCTCGTTTCAAAATAGGTATTTCATCCAGTTACAACATATATGTGCCTGAAATCAGGAAGATATCAAAAGGTGACTAACAGGAAATGTGATTATTGGCAGAAATGTTCTATTGAACAAGCTTAGAACTATCATTCTATTTATTTATAAGATAGAAAATGTACCTTTTCGTTGAGATGGGCAGATCAAGAGCTCCCCAGGTGTGGTTTCCTATGAATGTTTACCAAGCTTAACCCAAGTTACTTTTTGTTACTTGGTGTTGAGTTAGAATCTCCCTGGTCCTGGTAGGTGGTGGTATTGGGTGTGGCATGGGATGAGGGGGCAGTGAGGAAAGGGCCACAAAAAACATATATACAATGGAATATTACTCAGCCCTAAAAAGGAACGAAATTGGGTCATTTGTAGAGACGTGGATGGATCTAGAGACTGTCATATGGAGTGAAGTAAGTCAGAAAGAGAAAAACAAATACTGTATATTAACGCATATATGTGGAACCTAGGAAAATGGTACAGATGAACTGGTTTGCAGGGCAGAAATAGAGACACAGATGTAGAGAACAAACGTATGGACACTAAGGGGGGAAAGTGGAGCGGGGGAGGGGTGGTGGTGTGATGAATTGGGAGATTGGGATTGACATGTATACACTGATGTGTATAAAATTGATGACGAATAAGGACCTGCTGTATACAAAAATAAATAAAATTCTAAAATTCAAAAAAAAAACACCCAACAAACATGGGCACCAGGGTCTTAACTTTCTTTCATTTTAACTTGAGTTGTATTTTCTACTACAAGCCTTGCTTTTGAAGTTTTTATGTGACTTCCTGGGGATAGACAGTGTTGTGGAAGCTCACTGATCTTTCCTGCAGTGAGAAGAGGTGACAGGTTACCAGGGAAAAATAAGAGATCAAAGACTTTTTAATTTTTCCTCGTTTGTTTGTTTTTTAAGCACCTGCTTCTTCATGGATGCAATTGTCCAAAAAGTCAGGAAGGGAAATTGGACTTTTACGTACCTGGCACTCTTACCGGGGAGAAGAGAATCATTATAAGCACGATTATTTTAGCAGCAATTTGCTAGATTAGTTTCTGAAGGATATATGTGTATGTATTTTGCGTTTCACTCTTAGTTTTGTTCTTAGCTTAAGTCTTTCTCCGCTAAAGGCAGAGTAGAAGCAAACACAAGTCAAGCTTTTTTTCTAGCTAGTAGACTTAAAACGAATGACTTCGGTAACTTAATTTAGAAGTTTTGTGAAAAATTCTTAGAATGCAGTGATGGCATCATGAGAGGAGCAAAGGAAACAAAAAGCTGCTGACTTTCTTGTGGAAGAGAAGTAAGAATTTCATGAGATGGAGGTGTTAACAGCCTACCATTCATTTTACCAGAGGATAAAACCAGTGTCACTAGCAAAGAGATATGTACCAGGCTATGGCTTCCTGATTTGAGGAACAGTTCTCAATAGCAGAAAATAGAAGTGTTCTCAGACATATGTTAGGTCTCTCACAATCTATCAGAAATAAAAAAAAAAAAAAATGATAGCAGTATGGAGATGAAAGAGGAGAGAGAAAAAAGATTGACTGTCAAAATGTTACACGCAAGAATGCATTGAATGTCACTATTATAAGAGGTCTTATTGTAATTACATTTCCGATCTATTTGGATTTTCTTGTCTTAAATTCTTTTCAGTTGTCAGTTTGGGAAATGTCTCCTGTCGAGGTGTTTTTTTCCTTCCTGTTAAATTTCAGCACAGCATCATTCACCGAAACTGGGTAGGGTAGTACTGGGAATGTTTTCTATCTCAGCAAGAACCATAGATCATTGATGCTGGCAGATTTTCTCTTCCTGTTTCTACCGTGAGAAAGCATCAGACGCCAGCCTAGTAGTAGACAAACCATTAGATCAATATTCCAAGATCTAGAGTGTTCTGCTATTGATTTGCATTATTCATCCCATTTTAAAAAGTGACAAAATTATTCAACAAACATGGAACGCAGAGAGTTTCACTGAAGCTGTGGTTGTGATAAAGGCTATGGATAAAAGACATCTGTCAGGTAACAATCTGGACTGGTTTAAGCACTTGGATTTCCAAGGTTCTGTGCAAGAGCTGCTAGCTCATGATTTAGGACCCACGCACAGGAGAATTCAGGCTGCATTAATACAAAAATATGACTTGCAGCCCTGGAGATGTGGCTTCAGAGGAAATGATGACTTAATGCTTGTGATCTGTAAGAATGTTGGTGTTTTGGGTCAAATAACCTATGCGTTTTCTCAAGGGAGGTAGGTTTGGGGAAAAAAGGCAGTAATTAAACTGAAATACCAACAAGGAAAAAATAATTTAACTGTTATGATGACTCATTTAGTTGGCAGCTTCAGGTAATGAGGTGCTCTGGATTAATTTTCCTGAGAGCAGAAACATATCCCTTTAAATAATTAAGCATGTTATCTTCATCAATCTTTGAAGAAAATATTTCCAAGGTACATTTTATATTCTCTTTTGTCAGTAGTATTCTTGACAATTTTTAGGACTAGAGACATAGTTTTGTTTTTTTTTTAAAGAGTTTAAAGAAATATTTGATCTTTGAAAATCATGTTACATCATTGGTCCCCAGTGTTTTCATCTACAGTATGTGAACTTTGGGTTAGATGATCATCAAGTTTCCTTCCATCTCTAATATTCTCTAAGTAAAGGGCTCTTGTGCACAATAAAATTTAAAACATAAGAATCATCGAGGGGGCTTGTTAAAAATGCAGATTCTTAGGTATCTTTGTTGGAGGTTCTGATTCAGTTGGTTTGAGTGAGGCAAGAGAACCTATACCATAAATGGGTGCATACCCATGGCCATTTTGATGACCTCATTTTGAGAAACTGATTCTCTTTCCAGCCTCAGATAACAGATGTCATAACCATTTTTGGCCACCAGGGTACCGTTGCTGCCCTGCCCTCAGTGGTGTGAAGTTGTAAGGGGCTGACCAGACCCAGAGGCCTGTGCTTTGATAGTTTGCTTCTGATCCCATCCTCAGTATTAACTGTCACTTAGTTAATGTAGCTGCTGAGGAAAACCAGATAATTGAGCTGAAAATTAGGTGCCCTGCATTTGTACCTATGAGTCATTAAGTTTTCATCTCAGGCTGGGTAGGGGCGAGGGGAGGACTTCCATTTTCTCCTGTAGTCTAAAGTGCATAAATGAGCCACGGCTACCTTAGACCCTGTTTGGAGGTCTCTTACTCTTTGTTCATGTTCTTTGTCATCCTAAGAGTCAAGTTTCTGGAAGGGCGACATCAGGATAAGTGGCAGATTTCTGTGTAAATATGTTAACATTTCATAGTGAGATTTGGGGTCAGGGCTGTCCCTGACTTCTCTTTTAAATTTCTTTATTTTTTAAACAGTTTTATTGATGTATAATTCACATGCCATACAATTGACTCTTTTGAAGTATATGCAATTCAGTGGTTTTTAGTAAAATCTGTGAATTTATAGAGTGGTATGCACCTATCATGTAATCTAATTTTTGAACATTTCCATCACCCTCCAAAAGAAACCTTGTGCCTATTTGGAATCACTCTCATTCCCACCCCCAGACCCATTCAACCGATAATTTACTTCTTACCTCTATAGATTTGCCTTTTGTAGACATTTCATATAAATGGGATCATACAGTATGTGATCTCTTGTGTCTAGCTTCTTTTATTTAGCGTAATGTTTTTGTTTTTTTTAAAAAGGAAAATCAATCCAAAGTTTGTTTATTTATTTATTTATTTATTTATTTATTTTTAAACATCTTTATTGAAGTATAATTGCCTTACAATGGTGTGTTAGCTCCTGCTTTATAACAAAGTGAATCAGTTATACATATACAATATGTTCCCATTTCTCTTCCCTCTTGCATCTCCCTCCCTCCCACCGTCCCCATCCCACCCCTCTAGGTGGTTACAAAGCACCAAGCTGATCTCCCTGTGCTATGCGGCTGCTTCCCACTAGCTATCTATTTTACATTTGGTAGTGTATATATGTCCATGACACTCTCTTACCCTGTCACATCTCACCCCACCCCCTCCCCATATCCTCAAGTCCATTCTCCAGTAGGTCTGTGTCTTTATTCCCGTCTTGCCACTAGGTTCTTCATGGCCTTTTTTTTTTTTTTTCCTTAGATTCCGTATATATGTGTTAGCATACTGTATTTGTTTTTCTCTTTCTGACTTACTTCACTCTGTATGACAGACTCTAGCGTAATGTTTTTGAGGTTATGCAGTAGCATGTATCATATTGCCAAAGAATATTCTATAGTATGGATATACTACATTTTATTTATCCATCCACCAATTAATGGACATTTGGTTTGTTTCCACGTTTTCGCCACTCTGGCTGATGTGTGCATGTAGTTTTAATTTCACTTGGGTGGTTACCTAGGGGTAATTACCTGGGTCATATGATGAATCAGTGTTTCAAAGTAGCAGTTTCAAATTTGACAATTCCACCAGCAATGCATGAGGGTTCCAGTTTCTCCACATCCTTGCCAACACTTGTCATTATTGGATACAAGTCCTTTATTGGATATATGATTTTCAAATATTTTTTCCTAGTTCATGGCATGTCTTTACTTTTTTAATGGTGTCTTTTGAAAGGCATTATTTTTTATCTGAATGAAGCCCAGCTTATTTTTTTCTTTTATCAATATACATTTTGGTGTCATAGCTAAGAAATCTTCGCCTGACCCAACATCAGTGTCTTGATGCTTACCTAAAATCGTGTAGGCTTTGTTCAATAGGAAGTGACCAGTGACACCTACTATTTAGTGCCTTGTTTAAACAGACTAAAGATGAATATTCACGTTGTGGCCTGAACCTACTCCAATGAAAGCTTGCCAGCAGTTTTCCTAAGGTCGTGAAGGTGCCGCAGCCAGACTGGACTCATCCGTCCCCATGCCATGGCCTTCTTAGCATCTTTTCCTCATCTTAGTGCCTGCCAGCAGCAGAGGAAGGAGAACATAGGTCTTTAATTTACCTTTTTGTACTATGAGGTAGCACTGTGCCCTCCTTACTTTTTCAGAGCCTTAGGTAGAGGACCCTACCCTGAGGTGCCACAGCTGGAGGAACACAGCCCTTCTCTTTTTATAGGTTTTAGAGTGAGATATCGGGACAGTAGCTCATTCTCAGGCAACAAAAAACCAAACAAAAAACCACCCACTACCTTAGGGTTTTGTCTTAAGGATATGCTGGTTGCAGCCTCTGTAGGTAGATACCAGGCGTCCCTGAGAGCTTCTGATAGACTTGATACTTCTCCCCAATCCTGTTGTGTCTCTCCTGCTTTCCTAAAATACTAAGTAGTTTGTGTCCACTTTCAGTTCTAGATTTTTCCCACTGAGTTTAGACTGGGAGAAACGTTATCAAATCCCAGCTTCATGAATGCCTGATTATCATTTGGAACTTTTGTCTCTTGAGCCTAGAAGGCATCTCTTGTGTATAAATGACACTGGACATTGATATGCACCATAAACTTGAATATAGTGCACATCTAGTAACAGCTTGTATAAAACGTGTTACTCCCCCAAAGTAGTCCTCACACCTTATAATTGAAAAAGTGAGTGATAATTGACCAAATGCTTTCATAAATATGATACCATTTAATCCTCACATCTCTGTGGGGAATTACTGCTCCTTTTTTAAAAAATAAATTAATTTTATATTTATTTATTTTTGGCTGCGTTGGGTCGTTGCTGCGCGTGGGCTTTCTCTAGTTGCGGCGGGCGGGGGCTACTCTTCTTGCGGTGCGCGGGCTTCTCATTGCGCTGGCTTCTCTTGTTGCGGAGCACGGGCTCTAGGCGCGCGGGCTTCCGTAGTTGTGGCACACAGGCTCAGTAGTTGTGGCGCATGGGCTCAGTTGCTCCGCGGCATGTGGGATCTTCCCGGACCAGGGCTCGAAGCCGTGTCTCCTGCATTGGCAGGTGGATTCTTAACCACTGTGCCACCAGGGAAGCCCATAAGCTACTCTTTAGTAAATGTGGGCCCTTGAGCAGAAACATCAGTTTGTTAGAAATAGAAATTCGGAACCCACAAAATCTGCTTAGTCAGAAACTCGAGGGGATGGGGCCCAGCAGTCTGTCTTTGACACACCTTCCAGGTGATTCTGATGCAGGCTCAAGTTTGAGAACCATTGGTGCCGTAGTTAATTTTTTTTTTTTTTTTTAGCATTCCTTTAACTCTACCAAGTGATTTATGAATTTCATCTGTCTTACCATCCTTTAGGACAAAATTTTTCTCACAGACTTTTGTTTTTGGCCAAAATAAAGGGTTCCGTGGTGAGCTGGCATGGGAAAGACTACATTCTTCTGTGTACTTACTCTGTGCCCCCCATACCCTACCCCCAAAGTAGGTTAGTGATTCACAATTCACAGTGGCATTTTGAAAGATTCTGAGATGTACTGCATAAAGAATCTAATAGATTAACTTTGACCTATTCACCACCCCACCCCCCCCCAGCATAAATACCTATCATCACCCCATGAGCTAATGTTGGATAGGACACCTCTGTGACCTTTTGATTTAGGAGTTTCCTTATTCTCTTTTGGTCAGTCTTTGTGTTTTTAGATGTACTTCTCTTTTCGTCTTTGCTTATTTATTTCATTGCTAGTTAGACTTGCTGGGTCTTTTTTCCTTTTGCATTCTCAATATTAATTGGAAAATTTTGTACTTGAACTTTCTGTAACACATCTTTGAAACGATTCCTTTCCTCTTTCTGTCATCTGGTCTCTGAGTGATTGTCTTTTTGTTTTCATGCTTCTTTAGAGTGTTAGCCCTGGATTGGGTCAGATAACTTATGGGGAGTACTTACAATGAGTTTTAGGTCCTGTACTTGTGAATATTTGTTTTTTCCATTTATGCTTTTCCCATACTTATTTTTTTGATAGGCTTCTGTGACCCAAGTTGAAATTTTATAATAATTTACTTTGAACAACAGAATAATTTTTGTTATCTTTCTGTATTCTATATTGAAATGGTTATTTTCATACTTTTAACAAGAATGCTACTTCGGTACTACTGGTGGTTATAATGGTTTCACCTGTTTTTTTAATTTACTTAATAGTTGATGTAAGATTTTTAAGCTTCATTGCTTGTGATAGGGAATTAGCAACTAAAATAGTATGTTAACATTTATATTTTCCAGTGAACCTACTCAGAAATTCACTTTTCCTTCGCAGAATTTGTAACAGAACTTCATATTGCCTTGCAGTGCTTACTGCATACAAGCTATGCTCTTGTTTCTGCTTGCAGGCTCTTGCCAGATGTCATTTTCTCAGTGACACCCATTCCTACCACTGCATTTGAAGTTGCAGACCTCCTTCCCCACACTACCTGTTCCCCTCTCTACTTCATTTTTGTCTTTTGTGTTGATCAACATGTAACAAACTATGCATTTTATTTATTCATTGTGTTTGTTCTCCTTTAATACAAGGTGAACTCCCTGAGGGCAAGTGTTTTCATCTGTTTGGTCACTGCTTTACCTCTACTGTCTAGAACAGTGTGACACATTATGGGTGCAGAGTAAGTTTTTTATTTAAGTACAGTTGATTTACAATGTTAATTTCTGCTGTACAGCAAAGTGACTCAGTTACATATATATGCATTCTTTCTCATACTTTTCCATTATGGTTTATCACAGGATATTGAATTTAGTTCCCTGTGCTGTATAGTAGGACCTTGTTGTTTATCCATCCTATATATAATAGTTTGCGTCTGCTAACCCCAAACTCTCAATCCATCTGTCCCCCAATGAATTCTTGATTAAAAAACAAATTTAATCTCAGGAGATGTAGAAAATGCATTCCATAACATTCAGTATCTATTCATGATACAAAATGAACAGACTATCATTAGACGGTATAAATATTCAGCAGATGTGATATTTAATGGTGAAACATTGAAAACATTCTTTTTTAATATTGGAAACAAGATAAGACACCTTTCACCAACAAGATAAGATAATCCTTCTTTGCAGCATTATATAGGAAGTCTTACACAGGAAGAAAAAGAAGAATTCTTAGCATTGGAGAAGAAGAAACTGCTATCACTAGTCATAGAGGATATCTTGTCCCTGTAGAAAAACCAAAAGAATCTACAGATGAAGTATTCGAATGAATAAAAGTGGTTAGCAAGTATACTGCAAACAAAATCAATATACAAAATCAATTGCATTTCTGTACTCTGCTACAACTATTTAGAAAAGGCAATGAGATACCATTTATAATATTATCACAATTATAAGTACCTAGGAATAACTCTAGCAAAAACAGGCAACAACTATATGGAGAAAATTATAGAACAAAGACACTTAAGAAAAACTAAAGGAATGGAGAAATAAATCTTATTTCAATAGAAAATTTCAATCTACAGAAGATGTGATTCTCCCCAAATTGTTTTAGAGATTTTATGAAACTAAAATGAATTTCCTTCACCTCCCTCCCCCACATAGAACATGCGAGCTGATTCTGAACAGCAAATGGAAGAGTGAATGGGGATTTTTGACCTACTAGATATTAAGACTCGCTATTATGAAACTCTACCAATTAAGACAGCATGGTACTGAGCAGAAATAAAAATAGATGATTGGAAAAGATTAGAGAAGCCAGGAGCACAGCCGTACATTTATGGTAAAGAGGAATATATAAATATATATGTATATGTTTTGGGGTCAACCTTTAAGTTCTCTTAGCAAATTTTAGTTATACATTGCAGTGTTATCAACTAGTCACCATGCTATACATTAGAACCTCAGAACTTATTCATCTTATAGCTTAAAGTCTGTAGACTTTATTTGTTTAGAGCAGTTTTATGTTCACAACAAAATTGAGTGAAAGGTACAGAGATTTCCCATGTACCCCCTGTTCCCACATATGTATAGCCTCCACCATGATCAACTACTCACCAGAGAAGTATATTTGTTACAATTGATGAATCTACATTTACACTTCATTAGCACCCAAAGTCCATAGTTTACATTAGGATTCACGCTTGGTGTTGTATGTTCTATGGGTTTTGACTAATGACATTATCCACCTAAATTATGGTATCACTTAGTTGGAATCAAAGAGTATGTAGCCTTTCAGATTGGCTTCTTTCACTTAGTAATAAGCATTTAAAGTTCTTGCATATCTTTTCATGGGTTAATGGTTTATTTCTTTTCAGTGCTGAATAATATTCCATTATCTGGATGCACCAGTTTGTTTACCCATTCATCTACCGAAGGGCATCTGGGTGGCTTCCAAGTTTTGGCAATTATGAATAAAGCTGCTATGAAACATCTGTGTCCAGGTTTTTTATGTGGACATAATTTTTCAACTCCTTTGTGTAAATACCAAGGAGTCCGATTGCTGGATCGTATAGTAAGAGTATGTTTAGTTTTGTAAGACACTGCCAAACTCTCTTCCAGAATGGCTGTACTATTTTGCATTCCCACCAGCAATGAATGAGCGTTCCTATTACTTCACATTCTTGCAAGTATTTGGGGCTGTCAGTGTTTGGATTTTCATTTTTCTAATAGGTAGGAGCATTGTCTTTAATTGGCGGTGGGGGGGGAACAAAGGAAGTAACTCAGATATTCATTAATATCAATGGAATGATGTTGATTAAGCATGGTCAGTCCCTGAACTAGCGTCCTCTCGGACTGGGGAGTGCAGCGCGGGGCGGGGACTCGCAGAGACGGGGACAGCGCATCAACCCCAGCGGGAGGCGCGCAGGTCTCGGGGTGCAGGGCGGGCGGCGCGATGCGGAAGGCGGGCCGGCGCCGCGCTCCTCTCCGCCCCCGCGAGCGAGACGGTCACTTGCAGCGGAGGGGCTGACCCCCGCGGGCGGGCCTGGGAGGGGCGCCGCGCCGATGGTTCGGGGTCGCCGGAGGCTAGGTACAAGGCGGGCGCTTGCGCAGCGTGGCTCGGAGTGCGAGCCGGGGCCGGGAACGCCGCGGGTGGGGAAGGGCGGGGAGGAGCCTGGGAGCGCGCCGGCCGCCGCAGGGGGCGGGGCGGGGCGGAGCCGCGGCGCGCGCGCCCGTCGGAGGGGGAGGGACAGGGCAGCCACTGGGTGCGCGCACGGCGGGCGTGGCGGCCGGCGTGGGCGTGGCGGCCGGCGCGGGCGTGGCGGCCGGCGCGGGCGTGGCGGCCGGCGCGGGCGTGGCGGCCGGCGCGGGCGTGTGGCGAGCGTGGACCGCGGCGCGGCGGTGCGACTCCTTCCCAGGCCCTCCTCCCCGCCCCAGGCGAGGGCACCGTGTGGAGGCGGCGGGGCCAGCGAGGCCGGAGGAGGCGGCCGTGCCCGGGCATGGTGGTCTGGGGCAACGCGGAAGGTGAGCGACCCCCGGGCCGGCGGCGGGGTTGGGGGCGGGGTGGGACCGGCCTCGCGTCGCCGGGCTGCGGCCCGAGCGCGGGCGGCCTGAGGCGGGGCGGGGGCGGCGCGCCGGCCCGGTCCCCGCGGCCCTTGGTCTCGCGGCCTGGGCGGCCCGCGAGGAAAAAAAAAAAAAACAAAAAAGAATGATCTTAAAAATTGAGAGTTGCATATATAATAAAATGGCATGAAACTATACACAAGCATCGTCCGAAAACCAGTTTGCTGGTTTTGATGCTGTAGTGTAGTTAGGTAAGATGTAACCATTGGAGGAAACTGGATGAAGCATGCATAGGACTTCGCTGTACTATTTTTGCAACTTCTTTTTTACCTCTGATTTTTTCAAAATGAAAAAAGAAGTCAACAATTTTAGAGCTGTTTTCTTGTAGATGAAATACTGTCCCGCCATGAAAGCAATGAATTACTGATAAAAACCGAGGGCTACATCTCAAAAACATCATATTGAATAAAAAAAAATTAGCATAAAAAGATATAGTATAAAGCTCAGAACATACAACCTAAACAATATATTATTTAGAGATACAGCTATGAGAAAATTAACGAGAAAAGCAAGTGAATGATAAGACACAAACTTGAAGATAATGTTTATCTCAAAGGACTAACGGAGGGTATGTGACCAAGAAAAGGGATTCAGGGTCCTCAAAGGTGATTGTAATGTTCTTTTCCTTAAATTTTTATTAATCACTATTTTATAACAACTCTTAAGTCTTAAAAATGTATAAACCTGATCTTTAGTATTTAATAATCACCTTTATTGAAAAGAGTAAAATTAAGTGCAAGGTGAATAAAATTCAGCAACATTAAACATGTTTGATAGAGCATATAATTATAAGAGCATCTAAGAGAAGATTGGGTTCTAGTTTAAATTCTGGTCTGACTGTAATTTGGGGTTAGTAGGTTTTGGTCAGTGGTTTTTGAAGGGCGGTCCCTGGGCCAGCAGCATTAGTACCACTTGGATATTTGTTAGAAACGTAAATTCTCAGACCTTACCCCAGACCTACCCTGTTGGGGAAGAGCCCAGCACTGTCTATTTTAACACAAACCCCCCAGGAGATTCTGATGTGCACAGACTTTTGAGAGTCACCAGGAAGTTCAACTTTGTCACCCATAAAATTAGAAGCTAAAACTAGATCAGTGTTTCCCAAAGTGTGGTATATGTAGTACTGATCATGTGCAAGATGTTTTTAAGTGATAGACACATCACCATTTAAAATTTTATTTATTGTAATGTTTGTTAGACTAGTACAGTTAGCTAACCAAACCCATAAGTTCACTGATGTTGTGTCATACATTGTTAAGTTAAAAAAAAAAAAAAAGAAAGGAAAGGAAAGGAATCAACTTAATGTAAATATAAATAATAAGGCAAAAGAGTAAGGTATGTATAGCAGAAAGTAACACAACATTGTAAATCAATTATACTCCAATAAAAATTTAAAAAGTAAGGTGGTGTGAGAAGATCACAAAATTCCTGGGGTTAGTTCTTAGATATTAAAGTTTCAGTAGTCCTGAAGAGGATCAATCTTGAAAATATTTTCCATTCTAAAATTCTGAGCCTTCATATGCTTGCTTTTCTTACAGATCTGCCTCCTTAATTTTGCTTTTTAAAATTCAAGCTAATACATTAAAAATTTAGTCCACACAGCTTGTGTTGGGAGAGGAATGGCCTGTTAATGTGCTTTTGTATTGGGGGATACTTATCTGAGATTCAAAATTTAACCATAGCTAATGGAAAGTGTACATAATTCACATGTGAATCATTAAAGTTAAATATATTAAGGAGAAATCTGTTTTGAAAACATGATTTAATTTTAGAAGTACTTTCTTCCTTTCACTACTTGTAGTATTTATAGTGGAATAGGCAGATGGTTTTATGTAAGGAAATGAAATGAGATTTGTGGACAGTAAGAAACATATTTTGATAATTAGGGATTTAGACTTTGAAAGGTCTATACAAGTTATAAACAGCTACAACATGACTGGCCCTTTTGTTAAAAAGTAAATTTATTTATTTATTTATTTTTGGCTGTGTTGGGTCTTTGTTGCTGTGTGTGGGCTTTCTCTAATTGTGGCGAGCGGGGAGTACTCTTCATTGCGGTGCGTGGGCTCTAGGCGCGTGGGCTTCAGTAGTTGTGGCACGTGGGCTCAGTAGTTGTGGCTCGTGGGCTTAGTTGCTCCGCAGCATGTGAGATCTCCTGGACCAGGGCTCGAACCCGTGTCCCCTGCATTGGCAAGTGGATTCTATACCACTGCGCCACCAAGAAAGCCCGTGACTGGCCTTTTTAACTGGCATTTTAAATAGCTTTTTTGAGATGTAGTTCACATACAGTTCACCCACTTAAAGTGTACAATTCAGAGGTTGTGTATAGCCAGAGAGTTGTGCAGCCATCACCGTGCACAATTCTAGAACATTTCTCAGAGATCATGATCTCAGAATATTTTCCCTTGTACTGTGCTGTCTAACTCAAACACTAAGGCGTTTGTCAGCAAATACAGTGCTCTAGTTTGTGGAAGGTTGTCTTAAAATGCATATTGTTACCCTGCCCTGAAGTGGCCCTTTACAGCTTTCCCATGTGCATGGATTAGCAGATCGGTTTAGTAAGTTGATACGTTTGATCAGGCAAACAGATGAACACTGTAGAGATGATAAAGAATGAAGTATAGAGAATATGACTTTCATTAGAGAAAGGAGTAGGATGGGTCCCGGGAGATTGGCCTTGGGGATGTGGGAGGAGGAGCAGTGATTAAGTGATTCTGGGTTCCAGAAAGAGAGAGGATGTGGAAGACACATTCTTAAGCCTGTCACTTTTTTTTTTTTTTTGTGACCAACCTTGTTGGTTTTCAAAGTACATTTTTTCTCTTTTAATTTTCATTAAAAAAAAAAAAAAAATTCTGTAGTGCCTTGCAACTTTCAACAGTTTGACACACGTGATTTCATATAATCCCACAGATAAGGAGAACAAACTAGTGGTTACCAGTGGGGAGAGGGAAGAGGGGAGGGGCAAGATGGCAGTAGGGAACAAACTACATTTTATTTAAGTTGATCTGGTCTCAGAGGGATCTTCTAAGCAAGCTCCATAGTAAGATGAAATACTTCTCTGGGAGTTGAGCAAGTATATTCCTGTGGAGTGACTTTCTTTGACGTTCTAATCACTGGAAGGTATGAGGGGTAGGAGACAGGGACAGATTTTCATTTTGCTAAATTCTCCCACTGGGGTAGACCTGATCAAGGATCAGGCTTGGGCGGCAGCAGGAATGTTACGTGTGGATCAGCTGTAGAGGGCAGGGCAGGCCCGGCAGACGCCTCCACATCAGATTGTGTGTATTCCGTACCATTGAGTTTCGGACACACATTAGTTCTTCTGCAGGAGTGACCCTTTTTTTTCCAATGCAAAAACAATTAAATGACTATATTCATTCTGGTGTGCACAGCTCCATGTACCTAAAGTGGCTTTTCCCATTTCTGATAGCTAAATTATTTCTCCAGGGGTGCCATTTTCAGGTGAAAAGCAGTGGTTTTCAACCCTGGCTACACAGTAGGATCACCTGGAGAGCTTCTAATGATGCTGGTATTGAGGACTGATACTTTTAAAATAACACCTCAACCTAGGCAGTGATCATCACTGGCTAAAACCATTAGGTGAACTGTTGATGGAGGACTTTGTAACAAAAGGTTCAGGCTGGAAACCCTAAACCAAGGGGTTGGTCTTAATAGCACCACCTGGTGGACCTATCAGACATTGTGAGTCTCACGCTGTCACAACAGGAAGTAACCTGCTCAATGAAACATGCGTGCCCGAAAAATCGCACCTGAATCTCATTGAGCTTCTGGTGGTTTTCAAGGAAAACTGAGGATAGAGGTACACGTTAAAAGACACCACAGGACATAACTAGACAGGAAATATGCCCTGGATTATTCAGTAAATTATGGTATAGGGGTGGAAAGGAAGGGGCTATTGTAGAATAAAGAAACTCAAGTGATAACCAAAAGCAACATGTAAATCTTTTTTGATGATAATTCAAGCAGACTAAATTTAAAAATATATCTTAGAAACAATTTGGGGAAGTTTGAATAGGGAATGGATATTACATCATATTAAGGAGCTTTTAAAATTTTTAAGCCTTTAAAGTTTTGTTAAGCCTGGTGGTTATATAAAAAAAAAAATCAGAATTGCAAACAGAAGTACTTGGGGATGAATTAACATGATGTGTGGGATTGTCTTTAAAATACTCCAGGCAATGGGGGCAAGATGGGAATAAAGACACAGACCTACTAGAGAATGGACTTGAGGACACGGGGAGGGGGAAGGGTAAGCTGAGACAAAGTGAGAGAGTGGCATGGACATATATACACTACCAAATGTAAAATAGATAGCTAGTGGGAAGCAGCTGCATAGCACAGGGAGATCAGCTCGGTGCTTTGTGACCACCTAGAGGGGTGGGATAGGGAGGGTGGGAGGGAGGGAGACACAAGAGGGAAGAGATATGGGAACATATGTATATGTATAACTGATTCACTTTGTTATAAAGCAGAAACTAACACACCATTGTAAAGCAATTATACTCCAATAAAACTGTTAAAAAAAAAATACTCCAGGCAAAAAACAAAAGCAGGGGCTTTGATGAAACAAGACTGTCAAAGTTTGATAATCTCTGAAGCTGTGCGATGAAGTCATATTCTGTGGGTTTTCAAAATATAGCCGAAAACAAAAAGAATAAACCACAGACCAATGAAATGAGAATTTCTGGGGAGTGGAACCCAGGCATCAGTTTGTTTAAGCTTCCCAGATAATTCTATTATGCAATCAAGGTTGGGAACCAATGGTAACCATTTCTTCGGTGAAAGTGTTGAGATCTAGGACAAAAAGGTTTTTCTGATAAGGCCATAATGTTCAGAAATGTTTCCAGTTTGTTTTCTGAGATTATAAAGATCAGCAGGTCTTGTGAAACTGAATTGTGTACTCATAAGCAAGTTCTTGGTAATGTGAACCTTGAGATTTTATATGTTTTATGTATATATGTATATATGTATGTCAGAGTTGCATGTATTTATATATAAATCAGTTACCTCAGATTATATAAATCAGTAGTAGTTATATTGAAATACAATTAAGTTTATGTAATTATATTACTATAATTGTTATGTATATGTGTATATGTATAAATATAACTGTATATATGCATAATATATGCGTTTATATAATTAATATTACTAATTAAATTTTATTTCATTATATTAATATAATTAAATGAATATAATTAAGCTTATGTATGTGTATGTGTATATATATATATTTATGGCTCTTGTTATACTATTATACACAGCACAGTGTGCAGTACACACAGTATATTATAATAACAGCAATCATAATTCCTGAGTTTTTGCGTGATCTCAATTTTAAATGTTTCATTCCATTATTATAGTACATGCCTCAGTTTCTGGTTCAGAAAAAAACCTGTCATTGTACTTAAAACTCATTTACAGAAATTTTTCCTTTCTACCATGGTTGCCGTGCTCTTCTTACAGGAATAGTTTTTGATGTATGAAATGTGTAGTCACGCAACATTTTTTCACAAGATGTTTATTGAGTGTCTGTTATGTGCAAAGCATCAGAATGGTTTTGAGTTGATAATCATTTGATTGAATCGCTGTTTTTTGGTGGCCGTGTGATAGTAGGCATTCAGTCTAGTAGTTAGGATCTGGTCTTCAATTTCAAAAGAAGGAAAACAAACTCAAATTGGAAAGTAATATGGAAGAAATATCAAAAATTTAGATGTAGAGATAAACTTACACCTATAACTGAGTAGAAGGATTCCTAGAGGAAGTCCAGTCAAGCCTCCATCCATGGCTGAGAGTTCAGTTGATAATGACACTGGAGAAAGCTATACTGTCTAACTTCTTGAACTTGAACTTTTCCGTAAGCAAAGAGTTCAAGGTCTTGCAAGGACACCTATCCCATTGTCAGACAGCTCTAGCTAAAGCGGATCACCTGTTTTTTTTGTTTTTGTTTTTAACATCTTTATTGGAGTATAATTGCTTTATAATGGTGTGTTAGTTTCTGCTTTATAACAAAGTGAATCAGTTATACATATACATATGTTCCCATATCTCTTCCCTCTTGTGTCTCCCTCCCTCCCACCCTCCCTATCCCACCCCTCTAGGTGGTCACAGAGCACCGAGCTCATCTCCCTGTGCTATGCGGCTGCTTCCCACTAGCTGTCTATTTTACGTTTGGTAGTGAGTGGCATGATGACCTGTTTTTTATCAACCATGCGGCCACGTGTTCTGAATTGACAGAAGGCCACTTTAAGAGGGCATGGCTTCCAGGTCTCTGCCACAGCTTGTCCACTTTCTCTGGCTTGTCAACTGTTAGCACCATAGCTGCCCACACTGAGATAGGATTTTTCACTGGGGTCGGAAAAAAGGAAGGTAGCATCAGGCAGAGAGTCAAGAGTAGGCGCTAAGGAAATAGAAGTCATCGAATATGCCAAAAGCTCATATTGAAGGCTAAGGGAAAGGAGGCACCAATGTTGAGGATGAGTGCCCCTCAAAGTAAGGGTGTACAGAGGTGGGGGCCTCCTCATTTGTAAACTACTTACTAAGGGCACCAGTGGTGAACTGGTTTATAACCGGATTTTCCTATGACAGAAAGCTAAGGATGGGGATCACCACTAAAAAGTTCAGAGGCATCAATGTTTTATGGCTCTGTAGAAAGGGAAATAAGAAAATAGGCCAAGGACAACCATACTGAAAAATTTATAAGTACTTGGTATCCTTATAACTTATCTTTAGTGAGAGGCAGCGAACCCTTAGGGAAGAGCTCTGGTATGTTCCTTTCCAGGGCATCAAGCTCCAGAGATGTGCCTTATTCAGACACATTAAGGAGCGATGGGGAGAGAGAATCCCCAAGAAATAGCTGTTGGCATCTGTTTAAAGGAGAGGAAGGCAGGCTGTATTCTAGAGCCTTAAGGTTAAAAATAAAGTGGAACATGAGAAATCATCTTGGGAACAGAGAACCGCCCTTGAGGCTTCGCAGGGAAGTCGGGGTTGTGCATGTAAGGGCCCTGGCACTCCAGGGGACATTTTGTTGCCTCTTTTACATGATGCCTCTCTGTGCCTTAAGTTAGAAAGGTCCACACAAAAAAGATTTGTTAGCTAAAACAGCTCTCAGTAGGAAATTATTTATAGTTAAAAGTCTAGTAAAAAAAAAACCCCTGAATTCAAAATATCTGTAGCAAAAATATTCTTCCTGTTCTGTTACTTATCTGGGTAAAAGTCAAATTTCTGCAGCTTTTGGAGGTGATACTGGAATGACCTGAGGAAAGGGGAACAATGAGGTTATATTTTTTGAAAACTTAAAAAAGTTTTTTTGAAATAATTTTTGACTCAGGTGTTGTAAAAATGCCAGAACATTCCCATGTACCCTTTACCCAGCTTCCCTCAGTGAAAACAAATTACATAACCGTACCACCGTGGTCAAAACCAGGAAACTGACATTGATAAAATACTGTTAATTAAACTAGAGAGTTTTAGATTTTACAGGTACTCTTTTCTTTGGAGGGGTATATAGTTCTGTGGCACTTTATCACATTAACCATCACCACGTTCAGGATACAGAACTCTTCCGTTATGCCAAAGAAACTCCCTCCTGCTACTGCTTTATAATCGTGTCAACCACGAAGCTCCGTCACTAAAACTGTGTCATTTCAAGAATATTACGTAAATAGAATAACACCTTTGCAACCATTTGAGATTGGCTTTTTTCCACTTAGATGGATCTCAGGGTATTATGCTAAGTTGTGTGTTTCAGTTGTTGAAGTATTGTATGCATATAACACAGTTTATCCATTTACTCCTTGAAGGACATTGGGGTTTGTTTTTTTTTTGTCCCATTGTAATTACTGAGCTTACATTTTTAGTGTTTTCCCCAATTATATGAATTCTGACAGTATATCTTTTAGGACTTAACTCCATGTGGGATAAGCACTAGGATGATTCGTTTTTAGCTGAATCAAATATGTATATCAATTCATTTTTAAAAAATATTTTTATTTCTTTATTTGTTTGGCTGCGCCGGGTCTTTGTCGTGGCACGCGGGATCTTTAGTTGTGGCATGCGGGAACTAGTGCCCTGACCCCAGGGATCAAACCCGGGCCCCCTGCGTTGGGAGCGCAGAATCTTAACCACTGGACCACCAGGGAAGGTCCCACATTTTTGTATATGTCAAGAATATGCTAATAATTCTAGGGAAGTAGGCAGGCAATTATTATAATATAGGAGGAATGTCCAAATTCTAAAAAAAACCTCACAAAGTTCTTAAAAGAAAGGTCCATGGCTACAGTTTTTGACTTCTTTTCTTAGGCGCTGCCAGAGCCCTTTGTATCAGAGGGTGGATCTCAAACCTCTTGCTTCTCACTTAGACTTCTCCTATACTTGACCTTCCTCCACCAAGGTTCCTTTCTCACTGTATTGGACAGAAAAAATGCAAGCTCGGTGCAAAAATGGGTGTGAACATTTCCGTTGATTCAGGTGCTAGTGTGTTTCAGTAGTTCCTCTGCTTATTTAAGGGTATTAACATTGGATGGTAACCATCTCAAGTCTGTCCAAAATAGTTAACCCAAAGCAATTATTCTTGATTGTAGCACATGGTTTCCAGATCATGTTCCAATCAAGTAATGAATTCCAGATTCATTATTTGATGTAATTTCTTGAGTACATAGAGTTGTTAACCCCGTTTGTGAGTCTTGGTACCCAGAGTTCACTCTTCTTGGGTTACTTTCTCTTCACATGGGGAAAAGCTATTTTCCATCTTCTCCTTCCTCTTTCAAAACTGCTGAACTTTTATCTTCCCTAAGAAGTTTTCTGTAAAGATTCAGGTATTTCTGTTCATGTTTCTACACCTCCGCATTTGAGCTCCTGATATGTGTTTATGTTTGTTCATCCAGCCTCTCATGGAAAGTCACCTCCTCCATTTCTTCATCATCAGGACTCTACATAGTAAGGGCTTGACCTGTATTGCATTTGACTCATGGAAGGGACATATGTCTACCTCTGGGGACAAGTTTAACATGGGTTTGAGGAGTTAACCCAGGATTATTTCTCGAGTTTTTCTCAACCACTGTTGCATCTGCTAATAGTATCTATTTTCTTTTATTTATTTATTTTTATTTTTGGCTGCATTGGGTCTTCGTTGCTGTGCGTGGGCTTTCTCTAGTTGCAGCGAGAGGGGGCTTCTCATTGCAGTGGCTTCTGTTGTTGCAGAGCATGGGCTTTAGGTGCGTGGGCTTCAGTAGTTGTGGCACATGGCCTCAGTAGTTGTGGCTCGCGGGCTTAGTTGCTCCGCGGCATGTGGGATCTTCCCGGACCAGGGCTTGAACCCGTGTCCCCTGCATTGGCAGGCAGATTCTTAACCACTGCGCCACCAGGGAAGTCCCTCTATTTTCTTATAGTAACTTTTTTTTAAAGAATAAAATTGCTTTGGGTTTTTCTGATCCTCTGGGAAACTAGGTGTCAGGTTGGAAATTAGATTGGTCTGAGCAAACGAGCCCTTCTTACCAGAAGATCTGGAATTCGGTACTTTATTTGCCTCTAACTCCCTACACGATCGTGAGGATGCTTTCTGCTTTCTCATCACCAAAATCAGGTGAATACAAAAGCCTATAAAGCCGACTGGAGTTTTGTGATGACAAATGGAGATTCTAGACAAGATGTGGGGGTCATATCACTGTCCATTCCAGGTACACCGAGAAGCCACCTGTGGTTTGCAGCACAAAATTGTAAGTCTGATGATGCTGTTCAACCACATATTTTTAATCTCTCTAAAATTTAATCTTCTCATATGCAAAAAGGTAGCAACAACAGCACTTGGGTACTTCAAAAAGTGTTTTGTCTGAGAGAAGGCACAGATTGCGTAGGTGATACGTCCATCTCTCAGT
Source organism: Balaenoptera borealis (assembly GCF_965194805.1). NCBI lineage: Eukaryota > Metazoa > Chordata > Mammalia > Artiodactyla > Balaenopteridae > Balaenoptera > Balaenoptera borealis. The sequence continues at coordinate 1,466,536 of NC_138880.1, forward strand.
GTCCTTGTTCAGGCTGAGCTGATTGCTATGATGCAGAAATGCGGGAAGCCTATGATTCTTTTAAGAGTTGAGAATTTCAGAACCTATTTGTGTAGCAAGGTAAACTGGAATTGGCTGATGGATGACTAAAAGGAAAGTGAGCCCTTTCACCTTTTAAAAAGGTTAAAGTGACATTGTCAGTGTGGCTTAATGTTCACTGCTGTCCTGCTGGTAGATTACATGCTTGATACACTGTCACATGGGTGATGACATTGTGTTTAAGTCACGGCTGTGACAGACTGAAAGTGTCTCAGGAGTCTTGGTGTCAACATTCCTCAAACTGCGTTTCAAAAGAATTCTCCCGAAAGAATTCCTTAAGGACTACCCTGATGCCATAGCAGGAAGGACACCTTCAAAATACAGCAGGAGTCCAGCTACAAACCTAGTGCTTTCTGTCAGAATCTCTCATCGAAACTACTGAATTGGCTTCCTGCCTAGCACCCTGCATTGACTAGATAGTCAGCTCTCCACAAAGCAGCCAGAATGATATTCTAAAAACATAATTTCTTCAAAAATGTAATTCTCATTGCAAAACCCTCCATTGGTTTTTCTCTTACAATCAGATGCAGTGCAAATGCAGCCTTCCCATGGCCTAGCAGAGCTCAGTGTGATCTGGCCTGCATCAGCCTCTTCGAAGTCATGTCCTACCTACTACTGTCTCCTTTTCTTGATTCATTCTAATCATACTGGCTTTCTTACTTCTCTTTGGACATGTCTCAGGGCCTTTGCACTTGCTGGTACCTCTGCTGGACACACCCCCTTCCCCCCAGATCTTTACCTGACTGACTCTCTCACTTCCTTTAAGCATCTTCTCAAATACCACCTCCCCAGAGAGGCCTTCCCTGGTCCCTCACTCTAGTCACTCTCTATCCCCAATCGTGCTTTATTTTTCTTCCTGACTTGTAGTCACCTGGGATCATGTTACATTTCTTGGTTTATTTCCTTTCTTCCTTTCTAGAACATAAACTCCTTGAGATCAGAGACATGGTCCTTTTCTTGCTGTATCCCCATGCCTATAATGATATCTGGCCCAGAGTAGGTTGGTGATGAGTATTTGTTTAAATGAATGAACCAAGAAAGGAGTTACATTGAGGGTCAGATATGCCTGATGTCAAGTCTAAACCTTATCAAGTTGCCATTTATTGGAATACGAAGCATCTCTCTTCAACTTGCTAAGCTTTACTCTGCATGTTTTAAAATGTGTCCGATGCTACCTTCTTCCTAGGTTGTTAGAACTAAAAGAAGCAATAGAAAAAGCCTGCCACAGAGTGGGCGACCCACAGACATTCCCTCGGTCTGACTCCACACAGCTGTTTGTGGGCACTGCCTGTAAAATGGACTAGAAACGCAGGGGTTCTTTTTTTTTTTTTTTTTTTCCTTATTGGTTTTATCTTTTTGTGACAGTATGATGTGGAGCTCCAGGGGCTGGCTGAAGCCCTTGGAGGGTTGTAGGCCATGAGTTTGAGAACCACTGGGCTGTGTCCATGGTTAGAGTACGGAGAAGTGAAGTTTGAAAACAAAATAGCAAGGGTTCAGGAGGACGCACTTCATCTACTTTTTCCTCTTTTCCTTCCCCTTCCTCTGGTTGTGCATCAACCGTGGTCTCAGACTTCCAGCTACTTAATAAAAATGAAACAAAACCATAAAAAACTTCTGGGCACCTTACAAGCCCACAACTCAGTTCAAAATCTTCAAGAAGAGCTGAGGTCTTTGGGTTGTTGGTAGGGTGAGTAATCACTGAACAGCGTCAGGGAACTGGATGTGACTTTCTCCTCTTACCAACTCACTATATGACCTCAGGCAAGTCCGTCCCTGCCTCAGTCCTGGAGGAGGATACAGACTTCCATTCAGAGGAGAATACTGATTAGCTCATCAAGTTTCCTACTTGGATGGCATCTCTGCCATTCGCTTTTCTCCTCTCCAAAGCATATAGATGCTATCCTCAATTATTAAAGCAACATAACAGTGCTTTTGATTTCCCTCTGAGAGTCTAACCTCGAATTGTTGGCTGTTTAGTACTGACAAAGTCTGGGAGAGGAGTGCCCTTTAGGAGTGACCATCCAAGGTCCCCCGCCCCATCCACCCCTGTAGGCACTCTGAGGCAGATGCCTCTCACTGGTCTACCAGAAGGCCAATTACTTGAACCATATTAGTTTCTTTCCTTGTATAATTATCTTCACTGAATTGCGTTTTAGGAATCATGCCCTTGGCTTTCATTAAACATCCTTGAAACAGTCATGCAAAGTTCACTGCTGCATTTGCACGAGAACTACTGTTGCAGACACGACCTATACGATTCTGGAAAAGACTTCCTGTTTTTGTGAAGCACAAGTCTGCAGGGTATTAATAAAAATTTCATTATGGGAAAAGTTGAGTGAGTTTGGAAAAAAACCCAGGTGTCTTTCTTAAAGGTTATCTAAGAGGCTTTACTAACAAAAAGTACGGTGGATCCTTAGAAAGAGGATAAACTGCAAGATTTCCCATTTTGTCGACCCTTAGAATCCTGTTTTGGTGGTGCAGCTCTTGGGATCAGTGCTCTGAGCACCCAGCAGAAGAGGCTCCGAATGCTTCGGGCTCAGTTAGTCAAGCACCGTGAGCTGCAACAGGGAACATACAGACAGGAGGCTACGTAAGCAATTGACAGGGGAGCCTGCAGGGGGATGAGCAGCGAGTGGGCAGCTGTCTCTTCCGTGCACAGCGATCCTGGGTGCCTGGGGTCCCAAGAGGCTTTGCAACATCCTGGCTGCATCAGATATTAACTTTGCTATTCATGGAGCTAGGGGTCCTAGTCTCAAATATATCCCTCAGTGACCCTCCTGTACAACAACACACAAAGTTAAAATATTTTAAAAAATAATTCATTGTTAGGAAAAGGACACAGAGACATGTGCTGTGTTTACTGTTTCATGGGCGAGATGGGGAGGAATGCCACTCGCTCCGACAGCTCACTACCTAGGAAGACCACTGAGAGTCTCTCCCCTCCTCTCCCGCAGCTGGAGTCTCTCTCTTTCACTTCCTAACGTGTACACCCCGTCAACCCTGAAATTTCAGCCTCAGAAGCTCCGAGAAAGCCCCTTGGGGAATACTCTGCTCCTCCCTTTCACTGGGCAGATGGACCAGCACAGGTGTGTGTGCAGACTGCTTGCCCTCCTATCCATGCAAGGTTCATTATTTAGAGGCTGATGATTTCATTTTAAAGTGGGAAGTGAAATATGTTTCGCTAAAGCTTCCAAAGTGAGGGAGGAAGGAGGGAGGAAGAGGGTAGGTCAGTGGGTAAATATGATTGCCTGATGGTCTGGATCCAGCCATCTTCCTAAGGCTGTGTCTTTAACTGGGAGGTACAGCAAGATGATCAATATCACAGGCAACCTTAGGAGAACCACACGGGCCAGCCCGGATCAGCAGAGTCTGTGTGGTGAGATTTAAGGGGGTGCTTAGTTGGCCCTCCAGCTGTAAGTGTTTGCCAGATGACTTGTAACTTCACCACTGGAGCTAAATTCCTTTGACTCTTAGGGCTCTTTCTGCATTCAAGAGCCCTTGGAAATGAGAAATCCCTGAAATGGGTTGTCCCCTGCTGTCAGCTAACCCTGACGCTCAGGAGTAGAGTTGGGAGTAACGGGACGCCGTGTACCCGGGGTCCTTCCTGGGCGTGTGTAACTCTGAGGCTAAGACAGTGAGACTGGCAGTTTCAGAAGAAGCTCCAGGACCATGTCACCTACTGGCAGGCGGAGTAAGGACCCTGCAAGGTGGACAGACATACCTCTTCTCTTATCATTTGAGGGTTTGAGAGAAGAGGCACCGGGAGTTTAGCCTGAGCCCTTTCCACAGGTCTAGAGGTGGGAAGAGAGAGGGATGGGCTTTGACCCTGGGCGGCTCCTGCCTCCAGGCCAAGACCCTGGAGGAGGTTTAGTTTGTATCTTCAGAGGGGATGGGGTGCCCAGGCAGGTGACTGAAGACTTTCTCTCCGAAGGACCCAGCATTAGAGAGCTGAACAGCCCCAGACCCCGCAGGCCGGGAGAGCTTCTGGGCATCCTTCCGTGGGGTCCCATCACCTCCCTGATGGAGGCAGACTGGGTACCAGGACCCTGCGGTGAAGCCGACTGGGGAGCAGCTTCCTCCAGCCTCTCCAAGCACAGACGTCAGCGGCGAGGCTCAGACTTGGTGGCTGTGCTCTGTCTCTGCACAGGCTTGTGTACGCGCAGCGGGGGACCCACGCAGGGAACCGGGGTGGGGAAGCACACAGGGGGAAAGTGTAGAGTGGATGCAAGTGGCGGTGGTGATGCGGGGGCAGTGCAAGCGGACAGCGGCTCTCCTGGCGTCTCCACCCCTCGGCGGGCTGGCGTGGGACCTGGGAACGGACAGTCCACGTGGAGGGGCAGCTACTCAGGGCTGCCCTGCCGGGGGTGGGGGGGCGGGCGGTGCTGTCAGGCGGGGGCTGCCTTCAGGGTGGAGTTGTAGCAGAGAAGTGGGGTCACTCCCCTTGGAAGCTTTGAGAATGCGTATGAGGAGGGGGCTGCGAACGGAATCGGGAAAAGGTAAGGAGTGCCAGCTTGGTGGAGTTGGGTGCTGGCAGCGCTCGCCTTGGAGTCGTGGGAGCGTTCCCAGGAACATCCAGGGGATCGCCGCCGGGGCCCCAGTGGTCCCACAGGCCTCTTGAGGCTGGCTGTGCTGTGCTGAAGCCCGTATCAAGGGCCCTGGGGATGGCAGCAGAGGCCAGCATGGTTGAGGGTCCCCCGCACCCACCTCATCTCTGCAGGGACCACAGAACTGCACGCACAGTGGGCGTTCTTCACCTGCTCGCAAAAGAGCCGGGTCACTGCATGCAGCAGGAAAGACTTGACGGGGGTTGACGGGAGGGAGGGCAGGAGCAGAGATTTTCCATCTTGACGGTTTTGTTCAAGGCCAGCCCAGAAACAGCTGACGTTGGCTTCATTTATCCAAAGGGCACGGCGAGTGACCCTCTACAACCCAGGGATCCTGAAATATTTAGAAGCTCTAATGTTTGGGTGGGAAGAGAACCTCTTTTGGATGAGAAGCTCAATTATTCAGGAAGGGAGAGCTCCCGTTGTCTGGGGCGTAGGGGGGGCACCTTCCTGCTGGGTTGGCGGGGTGCCGGGCGCGGGGCACCCTGCCTGGGACACTTGCCCTGCTCTGTGGGTGAGGCCTCTCCCACAGTGCTGGGCTCTGGGGGACTTTTCTCGTGGCCAAACTCTTTGTGAAAGTGACACAACGGCCTATTTCTTCCAACAGCATCTCTGGTTCAGCCTAGGGTATGGTTCGAGGTTGCATCTCTTGTAAACCCCCCTTCAGCTGCTGTCAAGGGCTGGCACCCGAGTTCTTGAATTTAGGCTGATGTGGGTCCTGCTAGAGCCTGCTGTCATCTGCACATGTCAACAAATGTGTATGCAGGTGTGGACCAGCTGGATCTCTCTCCTTCTCTGGGAAGCGTGGTTTTCAGCAGCGTCGGGCTGGAAAGACAGACATTTCATTATCCCCGAAGTCCTGTGCAGGCAGTTGTCACACAGTGTTCCAGCAGCGGCCCACGGCCGGCACAGAACACTGCAAAGCTCCATCTAGCACAAGTGACCACGGGGAACGGGTTGAGAATCCTGCTGCATTGTACACGTCTCCTAAGGGAAGAACATCAAGAAAGATGAGCTCGCCGCGGAACTGGCGAACTGTGTGGAAGGAGCGGGATGTGTAGAGCTCAGCAGCGGCGAGCTCCTGTCATGGCTTGGCCAGTTCGGGTCTCCCCCTGTAACTTACGAGGGTGCGGTGATGTTTTCCCAGATGTGGTCCCCGTGTACAAAACGAAGAATCGCTTTGCACAAAGCCAGAAGGGATACATTGAAAGAATTATCAGAAAAGAAAAATACATAGGAAATGTTTGTGCTCGCATGCAAGGAAAGGGGTATCTGTGGCTGCCAAAGTGACATCTGGCAGGATTAACTGGATCACCAGAGCCAAACAATGAGGACTGGGAAGGCAGCAATAACTGTGAGGCCTGGGCCCATGTGGGGGCAAGATTTTGAGAATGACCACTTAGGTGACAAAATGGGATTCCCACGAACCGCAGCTCTGGTTAGTTTCTGGTCTGGAGCCAGATCCTCTCTCTGATGCAGACGTGGGAGGACGGAGCGGCAAGAGCTGCCCAGCTGCTCATCTGGGAAGTCATCCTCCAAGGGACTCTGTCCCTCGTTCTCCTCCCGTACCTGGAGGCGGCAGTCAGCGGGCAGCACCTCTCACAGCACCCCCACATACACCTGCTCAGACCACCTGCTCAGAGCTCCTCTTTTGCCCAGCCCAGCATACCTGTTGCACCTGTCTGAAGACCCGCCGCACGTTTCCTCGAAGCACACCCCAGAGCTCTTTCTCACTCCAGCCACGCCTCAGCAACTCCTCTATCAGTCCCGGGTATATGGACACGTCCTCCAGCCCCTGCGGGAACCTGTGTGGCCGCCAGCCGGCCAGCTATTGGGCCTCAGACCTGTTCCCTGGTCCTGAGTCAGAACCAAAGCCCTATGTGTCCAGCGTCCACTGAACCCCAGCCCTGGTCAGATATGGAAAATGGAGACTTGGAGAGAGTAAATGATTCACTCCTGCTCTTCATCCTTCAGAGGAAGGCCCCAAAAGCGCCTCGAGTATTCGTCAAAAGTCATTGAATTGTACTGTTAAGATCTATGCCTTTCACTGAATGCAATTTTTGCCTCCATTTATAAAGAGAAGAAAAGCTTTTTAAGAAGTGGGTTGACGCCCCCCGCATGCACAGACCCAGCTGCAGGCAGAGAGGATGGTCAGCCCAGCCCAGACCTTGCTAAGAGTCTGCTCAGAGGCCGTGGGTCTGCTGGCACTGGATGGGCGCAGATGCTGGGCAGATGAGCTCTGTGTGGTGTTTTAGACAAATATGATGACCTAGAGTAGGGCCAAACAGGAGAGCCCAGGAAGCAGACCCTGGGAGAGGGGAGATAGCAGTTGGGCCAGCACACCTGAGGCTATGGTCAAGGCCATGAGGACCACAGTGTGGTGGGCACGGTGGCTGTGAAAGCCCCACTGCTGCCCAGCCAGCCCGAGACAAGCCACGGGGAAGCACTCTCCGGTCAGCCCCGTCATAATCTCCGCCTTTCCCGATGAACTTGCATCCAGTGACTGCCCTGATGTGGTCGAAGTGATCTGAAGAATGGGAAGTCAGCAGTGTGGGGCTTCCAGGGCAGGGGTGGGGGTGATGACTGGCCTCTGTTGATTCCCCTTTTTGCAGCCTGTAGGCCAAACAGGCCAGTTCCTTCGTGGCCTGGCACCGAGAGTACCAACTCGAGGGCCCTGAGGTTTGATCTGAAGTGATCCCAGCTGGCTCTAGACTGGACTTCAGATTTGGAGTGGACCCCAGAGCCCCCTGTTTGGGCCATTTCCCACCCACGATTCACCCTTCCTCCCAGTCTCCTTGAGAACCTGTGGGGGCTCCTTTCCCCGGGTGTGGAGGATGAGAGAGGAACAAGAGTACAACTGATGAAGACCCCAGAGACCTAAGGAGCTGTCCAGTCCCTTGGCCAGAGGTAGGGGCAGTGCGCTTTAGGAGCCCCTGCAGAGGCACAGTTGGGCAGCACCCGGGCTCTGTGTCTGACAGCCTCCCTGATACCCATCAGTATCGCAGTTCTGATTCCGTGGCTCCAGTTCCACATGGCACCAAGGTGCTGTGTACCGTCCATTATTGGGTTCTTGGGAGCTGTACCTATTGCCAACAGGTGGGGCAAACCACTGGGGCTCTTCTGAAGTCCTCCCCAAGTTTGGACCCAGCTTCAGCTCCAAATCAGAGTTTTCAGAGAGCCCAGGGTGAGGCTCACCTGCCACAGTAGGCACGCTGGCTAACGGGTTGCACTGCAGCACCCGCCCGGGCAAGGGCACCATCGCGATGCCACCGTTCTTCTTCTGCAGGGGCGGACCGGTGGACAGGCAGCTTGGCCCCCAGCACGCCACCTGCCTGTTCACGCGCTCGGCCCCTGTGAGGAAGGCGTTGAGGGCAGAGTCGTCTCCCCTCTGGGTTTGTGTGAATGGAGGAGCCGCAGCCCTGGTCTGGGTGGTGTCTTGGCCCTGGGTTTCCGGGTTTGGTGGAGTATCTTACCACCTCGACCCCCACCTAGGGCTCAAGAGTTCAGGGGCTGTGGACCGTGGGTTTTGGGGGCAGAAGATATTTAACCTGGGGTTTGAGGAAATTGAGGGAGAAGAGGCTCAGGTTCAAGGGCTCCCGGTTTGAACCTCTTGCTTTAGGTTTGAGGGCCAGGGCAATTTCTCACCAGAAGCTGCAGGATATCATCAGGAACATTCCGAGTGTTCTTGCACACACCCCAGGCAGCTGAGTGGGAGAAGATGACAGGTGCCTGTGACACTTCTAGGGCTCGCCGTGCCACAGCATCGAGACGTGGGACAAGTCCACCATCATGCCCAGGCGGTTCATTTCTGCCATCACCTTCTGCAGGGACAGGATGGGGAGAGGTCATCAGGGCTGCATTTACCTTGTGTGCATTTATCTGTAGGGAACAGGCGGGGCTGGACATTCATGTGGCGCAGGGTATGGAACCCGGGTCCTTACCTCGCCCAAGCCAGTCAGCCGACTGACATTGCTGTAGAAGGGGTGGATACCCTTTGCTGAGCTCTGTGCCCTGCAGGATGGCCAGGAGGCAGTCTGACTGGTGGCCATGACTTGGCTACAAGAGCCTAGAAAGAGGTTCTGTCGAACCGTCTACACCTGCAACTCCCTGGTGCGAGAGGAGGGACCCAAACTGGGCTGTGCCTGGCAGTAGGAGGGCCCTTCTGGGGATTCAGTCTTGTTCTGCAAACCTCCATTCCCCTCCCCACCCCAGGTTCAGGGCCGGATCCCAGGGGTAAACTTGCTTTGGGCCCCAGCGTGATCTTGGGCAGATCCTGCCTCACTGGGCCCTTACCATCTGCACTGCGCTCACCAGGGCGTGTTCCAGGTGTGGGTGAGTGTCATGTAGCGCACACCCCGCGCACAGAAGGTACGCAAGATGGAGAGGCTACTGTCCAGTGAGTGGCCGCCCTCCACACCAATGAGGCAAGCCAACTTCCGGGTATTGTTGCGAGCTGGGGGCAGGTAGCTCAGATGAACATTTTCAGAGGCAGGGGTAGCTTACTGAAGTCCCTAGCACCTACCACCACCAGTCTGTTTACCTTTTCTTTTTGTTTTTGGCCGTGCCGCGCAGCATGAGGGCTCTTAGTTCCCCCACCGGGGCTCAAACCCGAGCCCCCTGCAGTGGAAGCGTGGAGTCTTAACCTCTGGACTACCAGGGAAGTCCCCCGTCTACCTTTAACTGAGGTCACAAGCTCCAGCTCAGAATAGGAGGCACACATGAGGCGGATGAGGTCAATTTGCTGCAGGGTGAGGCACACAGCATCCCGTTCGTGGGTCTGGCGTGGGACGTAGGCTGAGCAGAACTGAGGGAAGGCCAGGGCTTGGTTTGGGCTTTGGCACTCCTTGGGCTTCTCATAGCCTCCTCAGCTGGCACAGCACTCACTGTGCCCAGAAGTCACATGGAATGCGTTGCTGTTGCTGTGGTACTTGGATGCCCGTCAGGTTGGCTCACTGTGACCCCTGTAGCCCCCAGCATCCATGGCATGGCACTTTCTAGGTCACTATGGTAACTTAGTTCCAATGTGACTAAGCTGTGGTCTCTGAGGCCCCCAAACTGCCCCACATTCCCCAGCAGCCATGGTGGCACCTTGTGTGTCCCTTTGGTACCTGGGCACCCACGAGACCGTCTTTCAGCCTGTCCAAGCTGGTCTGGCCATGGCTGAAATTGCACAGATTAACATCCTGGAGCCCATTGTGGTACAACTGCCTCAGGACCAGGGGCATGTCGTTGTGGCTGGAGGGAGGTCAAGGCAAATGGGTGGGCTCCTTAGGTCTTGGGATCAGGCAGGACACATTGCCTGGCCTCGGCCAGCTGGGGGGTCCCCCACCTCCCACTGTCACACAGACTATACTAGGAGCAGCTGAGGCCTGGGCTGAGGGCTTCCCACCAGGAAGGGGATGACAGAGAAGGGGAAGGGCATCCATAGATGATGGAGAGGACATCCAGGGGTGGTGTGAGGGAGCCTCCCCACTAGCTCTGCATGCTCCGGACCTCCTCCCCTGCCCAGGGCCAGGCTAGGCCCCCACCGGCCCCCACCAGCCCGCACACACTGCAGCCCCCCGTCCACAAGCGGGAAGTCCCGCCTCAGGGCCCGCGTGCGCTCCCGCGGACTTGGGGTGCTGGAGGTGCCCGGCGTGGTCTGGACGCGGGTTCCCGGCCGCAGCAGCAGACACAGCAGCAGCAGCAGACGCAGCAGAGGCCGCTGGCGGAGTGCGCGGGGACCTTCGAGGCCCCTGGGCCGCAAGCTGCGCAGGGCCAGGCAGGTGGGCAGAGGCGGGTCTGAGAGGGGCGGGCGATGGGGTTGTGCCCGTCGACACAGGCCACCCAGCGACGCGGCCTCGCGAGGGGGGCGAGGTAAGGGAGGGGATACAGAGTCACAGGGCCCTGCGAGCCGTGTGCGGAGAGCCGCGATCCGCGAAGCCCGGCAGCCCCGGGGCGGCACTGCCCTCCCGCCTCCTGCGCAGAGGCAGCTCCCGCGGGCTAAGCTGGCCTCTGCTGAGCGCCCACTCGCCTCCCGTCGCGGGTTCCCTCCGCCCCTGCGCCTCTTCCCACTCCCGCTGCTCCGAGGGGGCGCCCTAGGTTGCTCTCCCCCGCCTCTCACCTTCCTGGCCAAGCTGGGCCGCTTCTCTCAGAGGGCCACCTTCAGCCTTAGGCCTCCCGGGAGCACACATCGTCCCCATCTGCCTGCAGCTGGCCCCGCGCACTCCGAGGGCTGCGTGCGAGCATCTCTGCGGCCACACGTGCTCTGGGCTCCCGGTGTTCCGGTACGGGGCCCTGTGGGCTGGTGTGGGGGAAGAGAGAGTTTCTGGAAATGGGGGGGTAACCTTGTGAGCTCTGGATTCAGCAAGGGGCCCCCTGCCCCCCACCTTCTCTCTCCACCTACTTGACTCCCCAACCTGCATGACCATTCTCTGGGGACTTCAACCAGCACCCGGGAACTCTCAGGAACCCCCCCCCCACTTCTGTCAGCCAGCCTCAGGAAAGAGTGCCCTCAGGAGGTGCTACACCTCCCCAGGGCCTGAAGAGAGGGACTTTTGGCATGTGAACTGAACACCTTCTGGGGAGAGTCAACGACCCTTTTCCTCAACAGAGCAGGAACCCAGTCAGTAGGCTATTTGAGTGGAAGGAAATGAAATCATTTCCATGGCAGCAGAGCCCCCATCGCAGCAACCTTCCCCCCAGGGCTGCTGGCCGACCTTCTGGCCAGGATCCCTCCTACCTCAGCGTGGAAGGCCTGGCCTCGTGGACAAGTATAGGTTCTGAGGAAAGACCTGGCACCTGGGTTCTGCTGCTACACTTGCCTTATCTCGTGGCCCTTCTGGCTCTGGCTTTCCCAGAAACCTCAAGGGCTAAGTGCGTGTGCTTGCTCAGGGGCCGCACGCCATTCCCCATTTCCAGCCTCAGGCCCTCCCCCTAGCTGCCTCCTCTGGGGACCCCCTCCCCCCAACACGCACGCGCACACACACACACACACACACACACACACACACACAGAGGGGATGTGCCTTCTCACAGAAGCTCAAACACTGAGATGCTTTAGGGACTGTGCCCAAACTCCTTCATCCCCAGCCTCTCAAGTGTTTGCTCTGATCCCTGGCACACCTGGAGCTGTTCCACCTTTGGAAGCTTTCCTGGGTAGCAGGAGTGCCTAGCACAGGGGTAGTGACCTAAGTGTGAGCACTGGCGACCCTAGAAGTCTGTTACAGAGAAACATTGAGCAGTAAGGGACCCCCCTGGGGGCAGAAAGGGCTGGGAATAAAGGAGCATGTGAACCTCGGGGCAGGGTGCGTGCTGCTTGACTCTCCATCCTGTTCTTGCTTCAGGGAGCAGGTCTTCCTGGGTCTCTCTATCCTGCCTCCTGAGACCCCAGGCAGGAGGCTCTTTGGGAAGCCACAGATTGCTGCTTTCAGGTTCAAAAAACCCAGCTCCCCCCCTGGTTTGTGGTGGTGGCCGCTGAAAATGGCTCAGAGCAGGAGCCCATGTGGTAGACTGCTAAGGCTTCTCTGCACCCTGTCTCTGCTCCTGCATCCTCCTCGGCTCGCAGAGTGCAGACTTTTCTGTCTTCAGCTGACAAGGGGGCCCCTGAGGATTGAGCAGAGGAACGTCACGTTTTCTTCCAGGCCAGCTTCAGCCCTGGGATGTTCAGGGCAGACTCTCATTTCAAACGTCAGTTTCTGAGGCTCCTTGCTTATGGCCATTTAGTGTGGAAGGAGGCTCCTGGCTGAGGAAGGCTCAAACAGAACGCCACAGGTTGTGATCTGTGGCAGTGGGCAGTGGGGGGACGGGGTGGGTCACGGCAGGAAGAGGCATTCGCTGCCTGAGGCAGTTAAACCATTGCCCTCTCTTCAGAATGGCTCAGCCAGCAAGATTCTGTGGGGTCTACCTCCTGGCACCGTGCTCCAATCGCCGGATTTTGGGTCTGGGGCAACCCAGGTCTTCGTCTGACTCTTCCGGAGCGTGCTTTCTCTTGGGAGCACGTCTGGGGACTGGCTTCTCTGCTTCCACCTTTGCTGGCGTGGCCAAAGGAACTGCTGCTGCAAAGAAAATCAGAACTGATCAGTCACTTCTGCTGTACACAGCCTCCTGCCAGAATTTCCCTCTCTCATGTCTCTCCCAGTTTCTGGCTGAAGAACTTTAATCTACTTGACATCCAGAACACAGCCTTGGCCCATCCCCTCTATGAGTCCCTAGAGAAGGGACACTGGCTGCAAAAGCAATTCCTAGAGCCTACGGCTGCAGCACATGAGGAAGTCTCTTCACCGTTTCCAGGGAAAACAGGAGAACCCGAAAGTCATAGCAATCATGAGCCTCTCCATCTCTCCCTTCCACAACAGAGAGAACATTTCTTGCAGTCTGTCACTTCTGAGGCTTTAATGGAAATGTCTTTCAAGTTTTGGGAAAAACTAATCTAATATAAATTGGTTAAGGACCCCTCCCACCTTGGCAACCCCTCTTGGGCCCCATTTATACTGCCTGTTTCAACCACACTGAACTCTAGCCCTCTGATACTTTTATCTAGATTAGAACAAGGCCAAATACTGAGGCAGAGTGATCAGGAGACTGAGAACCGCGTCCTGGGTACCAAGTCTAGGCTCACATCAACCCAGCCTCCTGGGACACTATCTCCTCAGCCCTCCAGTCTCATTAGCACTTCAACACCCCTCTTGGTTCTTCCGGTCTTCCCATCAGTATGGCACCACCCTCTCCCCTAGAAGTAAAAATCAGTATAATCCTCTCTCTCTACACCATGAAAGGATGAGGTAAAGGCTCAGCAGCAGCCCCCGTGAAACACACGGTCACCACTGTGAACAGGTGTTACTAAGACGATTTGGTCCGACTCAGAGAAGAAAAGAGACAACTGTAGCCTTAGCCTGATCAGGCCCACAGGAAGGAAGCACACTGGGGGCAGCCTTTGAGAGTGTGGCAATGCGAGAGAACCTTCTTTAGGAGGGGACTCCCTGTTGCTGACCTTGAAAAAGTAAGGATGGGACATTCGTTTACTGGGGCAGTTGCAGAGGGGATGCGCCCAGAGGCTGCGCCACCCTGCTTGAGAATCAAAGCACCTTCTAGTCCGAAGCTGCTTGAATGCTCCAATCGCCGGATTTTGGGTCTGGGGCAACCCAGGTCTTCGTCTGACTCTTCCGGAGCGTGCTTTCTCGTGGCAGCACGTCTGGGGACTGGCTTCTCTGCTTCCACCTTTGTTGGCGTGGCCAAAGGAACATCCCCGTAGGCCCGGTAGCCACCAACCAGGCAGTATGTCTCCCCATGCCAGCCCAACTGCGTTTCTCCACACCCTCGGTGGAGGACATGGTAGTGACCAGAGATAGGAGGAGAAATGGGAGCCACTGCTGCTGCAAAGAAAATCAGAACTGATCAGTCACTTCTGCTGTACTCAGTCTCCTGCCAGAATTTCCCTCTCTCATGTCTCTCCCAGTTTCTGGCTGAAGAACTTTAATCTACTTGACATCCAGAACACAGCCTTGGCCCATCACCTCTATGAGTCCTGAGAGAAGGGACACTGGCTGCAAAAGCAATTCCTACAGCCTACGGCTGCAGCACGTGAGGAAGTCTCTTCACCGTTCCCAGGGAAAACAGTAGAACCCGAAAGTCATTGCAATCATGAGCCTCTCCGTCTCTCCCTTCCACAACAGAGAGAACATTTCTTGCAGTCTGTCACTTCTGAGGCTTTAATGGAAATGTCTTTCAAGTTTTGGAAAAAACTAATCTAATATAAATTGGTTAAGGACCCCTCCCACCTTGGCAACCCCTCTTGGGCCCCATTTATACTGCCTGTTTCAACCACACTGAACTCTAGCCCTCTGATACTTTTATGTAGATTAGAACAAGGCCAAATACTGAGGCAGAGTGATCAGGAGACTGAGAACCGCGTTCTGGGTACCAAGTCTAGGCTCACATCAACCCAGCCTCCTGGGACACCATCTCCTCAGCCCTCCAGTCTCATTAGCACTTCAACACCCGTCTTGGTTCTTCCGGTCTTCCCATCAATATGGCACCACCCTCTCCCCTAGTACTCAGCAGCTCAGGATGGGATGTGTCTGAGGGCACCGATGTAGATGTCTACATGACAGCACAGAGGTGCCTGGGTTTGAAGGTGTGTTTCAAGAGTGGCCCTCTTCCTCAAACTGCTCCATTTACCATTTGCCAACAAAAATGCACTTGTCTTTTGCTAAGAGGCCAGTCAGGAAAGGGTCTGAATGGAAGCATCCTGCAGCCCAAAGGGGAAGCTACATTTACAAAGATCAGGACCATCCTGCACACTTGTCCAGGGAGGACCTTTCACTTGTCCTCAGCAGTGAGCACTGTGGGTCCCTGAAGGTGTCCCAGGTCACTGGTATTACTTACAGCTGGGAACGCGCTCAGGTATACGTAGTGGGCAAACCGCACAGGAACATGAGGCAGCCAGGTGAGGTTGTGCGTACACCATGCCTCCTGTAGAGATGCCCGGTTTTGGTGTACCTGCCGCACTGCCCACCCATGGAACAGAGCACAGGTTTGAGTTAATATAGACGATCAAGTCACACATTCTCTCTCAGACAAACAAAGAGATTTGGATCTGCTGGAGAACTGTCAGGGAACTTTCTCTGAGGGCAGCATGTTGGCAGTTATGCTGCCATAGCAACTGTGAGAAGGCCGGTGAGGTCATCACTACCCAGTGAGGTCATGATAAGGAACTTGTGACTTGGGGGTCAGGCTTCAGGAGGAGGGGCAGTTTTGTGGAGGAGAGCAGGGGGAGGGCAGGGGTACTCTGCCTGGCCCCTCACACCTGGGTCTCCCCACCCATGCCCTAGTCTAGCAGACACCCCACGTGGGGCGTGCCGGTGGGCTGGCACAGCCCCAGGGGCCCCAGGAGGGCAAGAGAGACCCACATTCTGAGATTGGCTTGAGAGGCAAGATTAACATAGAGACAGCTAGGTTGTATGGCACTGACCCTAAGAGGCAGAGATTTGTGTGGACTGGGGAATCAGGGAAGGCTCCTTGGCAGTGGGCCTGAAGGACAAGTGAGATTTGGACCCATGGGGAAGAGAGGGAAGACATTCCAGTTTGGAAGAATAAAAGCAAAGACACACTCTCCTCGCCCTTGTCCTGCCCCAAGTATAAATTCATAGAACCCTCACATTTTCACAACTGAGGACTGAAGAAAAGCAAGAGGTGAAGGGGCCTACCCAGTGTTACACAGGTAGTGGAGAGGTGTTCTGCTCAATGGTTACGTTCATGTTGGGGCTCCGGATTTACAGCTGATAGGAATGTGAGGACAAGCTCATGCCATTTCAAACATTTCCAAGTGATACTGAGAGAGATGTTAAAGGTGCAAAATGAGGGTGCTGAATGACCTCACAAAGTGGGAATGGTGGGCCCATTTTCATATGAAATTCAAAACAAGTTCATGACCAAAGGACATAATACAAAATGACAGCATAATCATTACACTCCCCTCTCCCCTAGAAGTAACAATCATTATAATCCTCCCTCTCTCCACCATGAAAGGATGAGATAAAGGCTCAGCAGCAGCCCCCGTGAAACACATGGTCACCACCGTGAAGAGGTGTTACTAAGGCGATCTGGTCCGACTCAGAGAAGGAAAGAGACAACTCTGCCCTTAGCCTGATCAGGCCCACAGGAAGGAAGCACACTGGGGGCAGCCTTTGAGAGTGTGGCAATGCGAGAGAACCTTCTTTAGGAGGGGACTCCCTGTTGCCGACCTTGAACAAGCAAGGATGGGACATTCGTTTACTGGGGCTGTTGCAGAGGGGATGTGCCCAGGAGGTAGAGACTGCTTGGACTACTCTTTTAGAGGTTGGGCCACCCTGGTTGAGAACCACAGCACCTTGTATTCCTAAACTGCTTGAATGAGCGGGTGCACGTTAGGACAGACGAAGTCAGGCCTCATTGGAGCAGACTGCCTTTGGGAGTGGTAGAAGGTAAAATGGGAAGGGGAATGCTCTGGAGGAGGTTTGTCATGGCAGGTGGGCCAGCACGAGACCATCCAGATTCTCCAAGGCTCCAGAGATGACTTGGCTGGGAGCATCCCTCTGATGTGGTGCGGGGACTCCTACCTTAACAGGACCTGGCTGGGCATCTGCGGGAGGCAGAATAAATGGTTTATTAACTTAAGAGAGCGAGAGACTCACCTGGGGGGTTCCACAAAACCACTTCATAAGACTTGTACCTGGATTCTTGAGCCAACCCTCAGAAAACTTATCTAGATCTGGAGTAGGGCTCTGGAAGCTGCACTTTCAATAAGCTTCCTGGGCAGTCCCACCACAGTGGTCCATGGATAGAGTGGCCAAAGTATTGTGTATTCTCGGTTGCTTTTGGGAGTCAAAGTGGGCAATGTGAAAACCTGCAGCAGGCATACGTATAAACAGGGAATATTCAAGGCAAACAGAGGGGTAGAGTTATTCTATGCATGAATCAGATTTGAGAAAAGCTAGCCTGGTGGTTAAAGAACACAACCCTTGGGAGAGACAGACAGAGCAGATTCTGTCCTACTTACTTGTGTGATTTTGACCAAGTTCTTTTATCCTTCTGACTGTTTCTTCATATGGAAAAGAGCTATGGCTGTACATTTAGCACAATATTCTCTTTTGGCCAAGTTTGCTCTGGATCCATTTGTGTTCTCTGCAACTTAATCCTTTCCGGTGTGCAAGCATTTTTAAGTTTTTTGGTGAAGTATTACATTTGACTTACAACTGTTCATTACTTTGGGCAAAGCTTATATAATGCTGCAGAGACTAGAACCTATGCAGAGATAGTGAGAGGATGTGATAAGCTTATTCTGCCGGTTTATCAAAAAGTTGAACCTTTTCTCCTCTTCCTCCGCCTGCCACCAGGAGATGAGAAAGAAGGCAGAGCCTGGAAATGCACACCGAGCAATGCTTCTGTGTCAGTTTGCCTTTTATTCCTCTGCCAGTACTTCCCAGAGAGATTTCACCAAAAGTGCCTAAGCTTGCCATGGCCATTGTTGTGAAGAACATTTCTCTCTATTGCTAGTCACATCCCCTTTTCCTTCTCCTGGGCGCTTAATGGATGTTTGGGGGCAGGAAATATAATTTAAACTAAAACATCAAAAAAAAAAAAAAAGGAAAGATGAGCTCAAGTAGGTGTTATTGTGGTCCAGATAAGGTTTGGTTCATTCATTCCCTCGATTAGCATTTATCCCCCTTTGTGCCAGGCATGCGGGGAGAGAGAGAAATGTCTTCAAAGAGTCTGTGGTTGTATGGGGGAGGGAGCTGTGGAAATCTGTCATTTAGAAACAGCATGGAAGTGCTAGGGAAAAATTGTTTTGTTCATTTATCTCTCACTCTTCCGTTCACCCATAGCAACTACGAAGGGTTTCACGCGGAGGAACTGGATGCCCTGAACTTGACATTCTCGTGGGGGAAACAACAATGTAAAGCACCGGCAGTGGTCAGTCACCAGTAGTGATTTCAAGCCAGAAGGAACCACTCAGCAATGGAGAGAGGCACAGGGTGAGCAGTGACTTGCAGAAAGGAGGGGTTATTCATTCCAACTGCTGAGTTCAAGTTCATCTGGGTGGTTGTGTGGTTCGTGCTTACTGCATCTGTTTTTGGAACGTGGCTCCACCGTCCAAGAAGGGTGAAGATGATCACCCTTCTTTCCTCCTGCTGTGCCCCGGGGTCACCCAGCGAGTGTCTGCAGGGATGATCTGCTCTGTACTGGCTTTTCAGTCCCACTCCCGGGAGAAGAGAGACGAAGCTGTGTCTCCACCGCAGCTTGGCCTGATTCAGTCACTGGGTGAAAAGGTGGGAAGAAGGTCAAGTTCATGGGACCTGATACACTGCAGAGTCATTTAGTCCTGAAGTACCAGTTCTGGTTGCTGGTGAGTTGCTTAATCCAGGGACCTGAATGTAATTCCTCCAGAGCCACTGAGACATCACTTCCAGGCCCATGGCGGGATGTAGGGGTGCTGACTTTTCTCAGTGCTAAGGAGCAGCCATCTTCCACTGAGAGAGGACTCTGTGTCAGCAGGAGCAGAACCACACCAGGCACCGAAGAAGGTTCTGCATCCTAACATCTCCCAAAACAGTGATAGATAAGCGGGTAGAAGATGCGATAGGGCATTCACAATAGAACAGAAGCTTATCCCCAATAAATATGGAAAGATGTTCAACTTCACTACCTAACAAAGAAACGCAAGTTATAAATCTATTTCTTTTTTGCTCATCTAAAATTGGTAGAAAGTTTTAAGAATGCACAAAATTTGCTGCTAAGGATGTAAGGAAAAGGCCGTTTTCGTCCGTTGCTGCTGATGGGGATGGAAATTGGTGCGGACCTTCTGGAGGGTAATTTGGCAATTTGTGTATCAACAGCCTTAAAATGTTCATACACTTTGAGCCAGTAGTTTTGCTTTTAGCATCTTATCCTAAGGTGAAAGTTAAATTTATGTACAAGACTTATGTTCAAGAATATTCATCTCAGCCAGTAGTGTAATAGAAAAAATATTAGAAGCTACCTAAAAATCCCACAATAGGGGGTTGGTTAAATAACGGATGGCCCAACTTAAGAATGGAAAATAAAGACGCAGACGTAGAAAATGGACTTGAGGACACGGGGAAGGGGAAGGGGAAGCTGGGACGAAGTGAGAGAGTGGCATGGACTTATATATACTACCAAATGTAAAATAGCTAGCTAGTGGGAAGCAGCCGCGAAGCACAGGGAGATCAGCTCGGTGCTTTGTGACCACCTAGAGGGTTGGGATAGGGAGGGTGGGAGGAAGACGCAAGAGGGAGGAGATAGGGCGATATATGCGTGTGTATAGCTGATTCACTTTGTTATAAAGCAGAAACTAACACACCATTGTAAAGCAATTATACTCCAATAAAGACGTTTTTTTAAAAAAAAGGATGGAAAACAGTTCATTAAAAATGATTTTCTCCAAGAATATTTAATGGTGGGAAGATGTAGTGTAAAAGCAGGGCACAAAATACTAGATGGAGTATTTCATTTTGTTAAAATTTTAATAATACAAGTGCAGAAAAAGTGATTAAAGTAACAGTACTGATTTGACTACGGGACATTTTTTTCTTTAAATTTTTCTGTATTTGGTGTTATAAAGCATCATATATCCTCTCTGAGTCTCAGTTTATGTTCTGTGAAGTGGGACTCATCACATCTACACTGCAGTGCGCTCGGGCAGAGCAGCACAATATTTGAAAGTGCCCTTGACAATGACCAGCCCATTGTAATACTCCAGGAATGGTTATACGATCATTGCCAATGACACACCCATAGTCCGGATATTATCCGTAACGATTACTAAGGTTGTTTATCTCCCTCCAGTTTTACTAAGACAGAAAAAGGATTAAGTGAAGACTCTTAAGTCATTTTTACTGAGGTTCTTTGTTTTACTTTTTTTTCAAAATACGAATTGTAGGGCTTCCCTGGTGGCGCAGTGGTTGAGAATCTGCCTGCTAATGCACGGAACACGGGCTCGAGCCCTGCTCTGGGAAGATCCCACATGCCGTGGAGCAACTGGGCCCGTGAGCCACGACTACTGAGCCTGCGCGTCTGGAGCCTGTGCTCCGCAACAAGAGAGGCCGCGATAGTGAGCGGCCCGCGCACCGCAATGAAGAGTGGCCCCCGCTCCCCACAACTAGAGAAAGCCCTCACACAGAAATGAAGACCCAACACAGCTCAAAATAAATAAATAAATAAATAAATTTATTAAAAAGAAAAATACTAATTGTAAAGTCTGCAGTGGGTATATAGGTGTTCAACTGTTTTCCAGATTTTACGTTTTTGGTTTCGTTTTTAAATTTTGTATTTATTATTTATTTACTACTTTTCTTTTTGGCTGTGTTGGGTCTTCGTTTCTGCGCGAGGGCTTTCTCCAGTTGCGGCAAGCGGGGGCCACTCTTCATCGCGGCGCGCGGGCCTCTCACTATCGCGGCCTCTCTTGTTGCGGAGCAGAGGCTCCAGACGCTCAGGCTCAGTAGTTGTGGCTCACGGGCCCAGTTGCTCCGCGGCATGTGGGATCTTCCCAGACCAGGGCTCAAACCCGTGTCCCCTGCATTGGCAGGCGGATTCTCAACCACTGCACCACCAGGGAAGCCCCCCCACCCCGATAGTTTTAAAACCAGCCTCAGTCATGCTTGCTTCAAGACTTATCCTGGCATCATGGACCACTGGATACTTTGGCTAGGTGTTAAACTCTCTTGTCCTTTGCCCGAGTCCCATCGTGGTGACTTAGTTGCCATCTAGGGCACTCTTGGCATGAGTCCTAGACATGAATCCAGCTCAATGGCTTGGGCCCTGCTCCCTGCTGGCTGACTGTCCTAATGCCCAGTGCCTCCTTTCTGCTTGGACTTCTGAGGGCCGCAGCCCCAGGACCCTCACTCTGTGTTCCCGGCTCTATTCAATGCCAACTGTATGTCTTTTGCTTGCTGTATGTCCCCTGCCCCAGTACCTCCTACTGGCTTTGACCTTCCTGTTTCAGGTCCTCTTATTGCGACCCTTTGTGTATAAGCCAGATCTGTTTGCCCTTCCTTCAAGGGGAGCTATTTCCCTGGTGTTTCCCTAGATGCTTATGATGAGACCCCTGCCAGAACTACACCAATCAGACCCTCCATGTACACACTTGGGTCTGAACCCTTTCAGCGAGAGCAGGTTGGAAACCCATATAGACATAAATATACAATGTGTACAAATCAAGTATTTTAAAGATTGTAAAGAATTCTTGTGAACGTATTAGGTTAGGGAAGTCAAGCAGGATCATCATATGATGGCATAATCATGCACATGTACATAAAATTTTCTATTTTTATATGATGCCATTTTAATAGATGTGCCCATCTTTTCAAAGTTCTAATCTGTGGCAGTGGGCAGTAGGGGGACGGGGTGGGTCACAGCAGGAAGAGGCATTCGCTGCCTTAGGCACTTAAACCATTGCTCTCTCTTCAGAATGGCTCAGCCAGCAGGATTCTGTGGGGTCTACCTCCTGGCACCGTGCTCCAATCGCCGGATTTTGGGTCTGGGGCAACCCAGGTCTTCGTGCGACTTTTCCGGAGAGTGCTTTCTCTTGGGAGCACGTCTGGGGACTGGCTTCTCTGCTTCCACCTTTGCTGGCGTGGCCAAAGGAACTGCTGCTGCAAAGAAAATCAGAACTGATCAGTCACTTCTGCTGTACACAGCCTCCTGCCAGAATTTCCCTCTCTCATGTCTCTCCCAGTTTCTGGCTGAAGAACTTTAATCTACTTGACATCCAGAACACAGCCTTGGCCCATCCCCTCTATGAGTCCCTAGAGAAGGGACACTGGCTGCAAAAGCAATTCCTAGAGCCTACGGCTGCAGCACATGAGGAAGTCTCTTCACCGTTTCCAGGGAAAACAGGAGAACCCGAAAGTCATAGCAATCATGAGCCTCTCCATCTCTCCCTTCCACAACAGAGAGAACATTTCTTGCAGTCTGTCACTTCTGAGGCTTTAATGGAAATGTCTTTCAAGTTTTGGGAAAAACTAATCTAATATAAATTGGTTAAGGACCCCTCCCACCTTGGCAACCCCTCTTGGGCCCCATTTATACTGCCTGTTTCAACCACACTGAACTCTAGCCCTCTGATACTTTTATCTAGATTAGAACAAGGCCAAATACTGAGGCAGAGTGATCAGGAGACTGAGAACCGCGTCCTGGGTACCAAGTCTAGGCTCACATCAACCCAGCCTCCTGGGACACTATCTCCTCAGCCCTCCAGTCTCATTAGCACTTCAACACCCCTCTTGGTTCTTCCGGTCTTCCCATCAGTATGGCACCACCCTCTCCCCTAGAAGTAAAAATCAGTATAATCCTCTCTCTCTACACCATGAAAGGATGAGGTAAAGGCTCAGCAGCAGCCCCCGTGAAACACACGGTCACCACTGTGAACAGGTGTTACTAAGACGATTTGGTCCGACTCAGAGAAGAAAAGAGACAACTGTGGCCTTAGCCTGATCAGGCCCACAGGAAGGAAGCACACTGGGGGCAGCCTTTGAGAGTGTGGCAATGCGAGAGAACCTTCTTTAGGAGGGGACTCCCTGTTGCTGACCTTGAAAAAGTAAGGATGGGACATTCGTTTACTGGGGCAGTTGCAGAGGGGATGCGCCCAGAGGCTGCGCCACCCTGCTTGAGAATCAAAGCACCTTCTAGTCCGAAGCTGCTTGAATGCTCCAATCGCCGGATTTTGGGTCTGGGGCAACCCAGGTCTTCGTCTGACTCTTCCGGAGCGTGCTTTCTCGTGGCAGCACGTCTGGGGACTGGCTTCTCTGCTTCCACCTTTGTTGGCGTGGCCAAAGGAACATCCCCGTAGGCCCGGTAGCCACCAACCAGGCAGTATGTCTCCCCATGCCAGCCCAACTGCGTTTCTCCACACCCTCGGTGGAGGACATGGTAGTGACCAGAGATAGGAGGAGAAATGGGAGCCACTGCTGCTGCAAAGAAAATCAGAACTGATCAGTCACTTCTGCTGTACTCAGTCTCCTGCCAGAATTTCCCTCTCTCATGTCTCTCCCAGTTTCTGGCTGAAGAACTTTAATCTACTTGACATCCAGAACACAGCCTTGGCCCATCACCTCTATGAGTCCTGAGAGAAGGGACACTGGCTGCAAAAGCAATTCCTACAGCCTACGGCTGCAGCACGTGAGGAAGTCTCTTCACCGTTCCCAGGGAAAACAGTAGAACCCGAAAGTCATTGCAATCATGAGCCTCTCCGTCTCTCCCTTCCACAACAGAGAGAACATTTCTTGCAGTCTGTCACTTCTGAGGCTTTAATGGAAATGTCTTTCAAGTTTTGGAAAAAACTAATCTAATATAAATTGGTTAAGGACCCCTCCCACCTTGGCAACCCCTCTTGGGCCCCATTTATACTGCCTGTTTCAACCACACTGAACTCTAGCCCTCTGATACTTTTATGTAGATTAGAACAAGGCCAAATACTGAGGCAGAGTGATCAGGAGACTGAGAACCGCGTTCTGGGTACCAAGTCTAGGCTCACATCAACCCAGCCTCCTGGGACACCATCTCCTCAGCCCTCCAGTCTCATTAGCACTTCAACACCCGTCTTGGTTCTTCCGGTCTTCCCATCAATATGGCACCACCCTCTCCCCTAGTACTCAGCAGCTCAGGATGGGATGTGTCTGAGGGCACCGATGTAGATGTCTACATGACAGCACAGAGGTGCCTGGGTTTGAAGGTGTGTTTCAAGAGTGGCCCTCTTCCTCAAACTGCTCCATTTACCATTTGCCAACAAAAATGCACTTGTCTTTTGCTAAGAGGCCAGTCAGGAAAGGGTCTGAATGGAAGCATCCTGCAGCCCAAAGGGGAAGCTACATTTACAAAGATCAGGACCATCCTGCACACTTGTCCAGGGAGGACCTTTCACTTGTCCTCAGCAGTGAGCACTGTGGGTCCCTGAAGGTGTCCCAGGTCACTGGTATTACTTACAGCTGGGAACGCGCTCAGGTATACGTAGTGGGCAAACCGCACAGGAACATGAGGCAGCCAGGTGAGGTTGTGCGTACACCATGCCTCCTGTAGAGATGCCCGGTTTTGGTGTACCTGCCGCACTGCCCACCCATGGAACAGAGCACAGGTTTGAGTTAATATAGACGATCAAGTCACACATTCTCTCTCAGACAAACAAAGAGATTTGGATCTGCTGGAGAACTGTCAGGGAACTTTCTCTGAGGGCAGCATGTTGGCAGTTATGCTGCCATAGCAACTGTGAGAAGGCCGGTGAGGTCATCACTACCCAGTGAGGTCATGATAAGGAACTTGTGACTTGGGGGTCAGGCTTCAGGAGGAGGGGCAGTTTTGTGGAGGAGAGCAGGGGGAGGGCAGGGGTACTCTGCCTGGCCCCTCACACCTGGGTCTCCCCACCCATGCCCTAGTCTAGCAGACACCCCACGTGGGGCGTGCCGGTGGGCTGGCACAGCCCCAGGGGCCCCAGGAGGGCAAGAGAGACCCACATTCTGAGATTGGCTTGAGAGGCAAGATTAACATAGAGACAGCTAGGTTGTATGGCACTGACCCTAAGAGGCAGAGATTTGTGTGGACTGGGGAATCAGGGAAGGCTCCTTGGCAGTGGGCCTGAAGGACAAGTGAGATTTGGACCCATGGGGAAGAGAGGGAAGACATTCCAGTTTGGAAGAATAAAAGCAAAGACACACTCTCCTCGCCCTTGTCCTGCCCCAAGTATAAATTCATAGAACCCTCACATTTTCACAACTGAGGACTGAAGAAAAGCAAGAGGTGAAGGGGCCTACCCAGTGTTACACAGGTAGTGGAGAGGTGTTCTGCTCAATGGTTACGTTCATGTTGGGGCTCCGGATTTACAGCTGATAGGAATGTGAGGACAAGCTCATGCCATTTCAAACATTTCCAAGTGATACTGAGAGAGATGTTAAAGGTGCAAAATGAGGGTGCTGAATGACCTCACAAAGTGGGAATGGTGGGCCCATTTTCATATGAAATTCAAAACAAGTTCATGACCAAAGGACATAATACAAAATGACAGCATAATCATTACACTCCCCTCTCCCCTAGAAGTAACAATCATTATAATCCTCCCTCTCTCCACCATGAAAGGATGAGATAAAGGCTCAGCAGCAGCCCCCGTGAAACACATGGTCACCACCGTGAAGAGGTGTTACTAAGGCGATCTGGTCCGACTCAGAGAAGGAAAGAGACAACTCTGCCCTTAGCCTGATCAGGCCCACAGGAAGGAAGCACACTGGGGGCAGCCTTTGAGAGTGTGGCAATGCGAGAGAACCTTCTTTAGGAGGGGACTCCCTGTTGCCGACCTTGAACAAGCAAGGATGGGACATTCGTTTACTGGGGCTGTTGCAGAGGGGATGTGCCCAGGAGGTAGAGACTGCTTGGACTACTCTTTTAGAGGTTGGGCCACCCTGGTTGAGAACCACAGCACCTTGTATTCCTAAACTGCTTGAATGAGCGGGTGCACGTTAGGACAGACGAAGTCAGGCCTCATTGGAGCAGACTGCCTTTGGGAGTGGTAGAAGGTAAAATGGGAAGGGGAATGCTCTGGAGGAGGTTTGTCATGGCAGGTGGGCCAGCACGAGACCATCCAGATTCTCCAAGGCTCCAGAGATGACTTGGCTGGGAGCATCCCTCTGATGTGGTGCGGGGACTCCTACCTTAACAGGACCTGGCTGGGCATCTGCGGGAGGCAGAATAAATGGTTTATTAACTTAAGAGAGCGAGAGACTCACCTGGGGGGTTCCACAAAACCACTTCATAAGACTTGTACCTGGATTCTTGAGCCAACCCTCAGAAAACTTATCTAGATCTGGAGTAGGGCTCTGGAAGCTGCACTTTCAATAAGCTTCCTGGGCAGTCCCACCACAGTGGTCCATGGATAGAGTGGCCAAAGTATTGTGTATTCTCGGTTGCTTTTGGGAGTCAAAGTGGGCAATGTGAAAACCTGCAGCAGGCATACGTATAAACAGGGAATATTCAAGGCAAACAGAGGGGTAGAGTTATTCTATGCATGAATCAGATTTGAGAAAAGCTAGCCTGGTGGTTAAAGAACACAACCCTTGGGAGAGACAGACAGAGCAGATTCTGTCCTACTTACTTGTGTGATTTTGACCAAGTTCTTTTATCCTTCTGACTGTTTCTTCATATGGAAAAGAGCTATGGCTGTACATTTAGCACAATATTCTCTTTTGGCCAAGTTTGCTCTGGATCCATTTGTGTTCTCTGCAACTTAATCCTTTCCGGTGTGCAAGCATTTTTAAGTTTTTTGGTGAAGTATTACATTTGACTTACAACTGTTCATTACTTTGGGCAAAGCTTATATAATGCTGCAGAGACTAGAACCTATGCAGAGATAGTGAGAGGATGTGATAAGCTTATTCTGCCGGTTTATCAAAAAGTTGAACCTTTTCTCCTCTTCCTCCGCCTGCCACCAGGAGATGAGAAAGAAGGCAGAGCCTGGAAATGCACACCGAGCAATGCTTCTGTGTCAGTTTGCCTTTTATTCCTCTGCCAGTACTTCCCAGAGAGATTTCACCAAAAGTGCCTAAGCTTGCCATGGCCATTGTTGTGAAGAACATTTCTCTCTATTGCTAGTCACATCCCCTTTTCCTTCTCCTGGGCGCTTAATGGATGTTTGGGGGCAGGAAATATAATTTAAACTAAAACATCAAAAAAAAAAAAAAAGGAAAGATGAGCTCAAGTAGGTGTTATTGTGGTCCAGATAAGGTTTGGTTCATTCATTCCCTCGATTAGCATTTATCCCCCTTTGTGCCAGGCATGCGGGGAGAGAGAGAAATGTCTTCAAAGAGTCTGTGGTTGTATGGGGGAGGGAGCTGTGGAAATCTGTCATTTAGAAACAGCATGGAAGTGCTAGGGAAAAATTGTTTTGTTCATTTATCTCTCACTCTTCCGTTCACCCATAGCAACTACGAAGGGTTTCACGCGGAGGAACTGGATGCCCTGAACTTGACATTCTCGTGGGGGAAACAACAATGTAAAGCACCGGCAGTGGTCAGTCACCAGTAGTGATTTCAAGCCAGAAGGAACCACTCAGCAATGGAGAGAGGCACAGGGTGAGCAGTGACTTGCAGAAAGGAGGGGTTATTCATTCCAACTGCTGAGTTCAAGTTCATCTGGGTGGTTGTGTGGTTCGTGCTTACTGCATCTGTTTTTGGAACGTGGCTCCACCGTCCAAGAAGGGTGAAGATGATCACCCTTCTTTCCTCCTGCTGTGCCCCGGGGTCACCCAGCGAGTGTCTGCAGGGATGATCTGCTCTGTACTGGCTTTTCAGTCCCACTCCCGGGAGAAGAGAGACGAAGCTGTGTCTCCACCGCAGCTTGGCCTGATTCAGTCACTGGGTGAAAAGGTGGGAAGAAGGTCAAGTTCATGGGACCTGATACACTGCAGAGTCATTTAGTCCTGAAGTACCAGTTCTGGTTGCTGGTGAGTTGCTTAATCCAGGGACCTGAATGTAATTCCTCCAGAGCCACTGAGACATCACTTCCAGGCCCATGGCGGGATGTAGGGGTGCTGACTTTTCTCAGTGCTAAGGAGCAGCCATCTTCCACTGAGAGAGGACTCTGTGTCAGCAGGAGCAGAACCACACCAGGCACCGAAGAAGGTTCTGCATCCTAACATCTCCCAAAACAGTGATAGATAAGCGGGTAGAAGATGCGATAGGGCATTCACAATAGAACAGAAGCTTATCCCCAATAAATATGGAAAGATGTTCAACTTCACTACCTAACAAAGAAACGCAAGTTATAAATCTATTTCTTTTTTGCTCATCTAAAATTGGTAGAAAGTTTTAAGAATGCACAAAATTTGCTGCTAAGGATGTAAGGAAAAGGCCGTTTTCGTCCGTTGCTGCTGATGGGGATGGAAATTGGTGCGGACCTTCTGGAGGGTAATTTGGCAATTTGTGTATCAACAGCCTTAAAATGTTCATACACTTTGAGCCAGTAGTTTTGCTTTTAGCATCTTATCCTAAGGTGAAAGTTAAATTTATGTACAAGACTTATGTTCAAGAATATTCATCTCAGCCAGTAGTGTAATAGAAAAAATATTAGAAGCTACCTAAAAATCCCACAATAGGGGGTTGGTTAAATAACGGATGGCCCAACTTAAGAATGGAAAATAAAGACGCAGACGTAGAAAATGGACTTGAGGACACGGGGAAGGGGAAGGGGAAGCTGGGACGAAGTGAGAGAGTGGCATGGACTTATATATACTACCAAATGTAAAATAGCTAGCTAGTGGGAAGCAGCCGCGAAGCACAGGGAGATCAGCTCGGTGCTTTGTGACCACCTAGAGGGTTGGGATAGGGAGGGTGGGAGGAAGACGCAAGAGGGAGGAGATAGGGCGATATATGCGTGTGTATAGCTGATTCACTTTGTTATAAAGCAGAAACTAACACACCATTGTAAAGCAATTATACTCCAATAAAGACGTTTTTTTAAAAAAAAGGATGGAAAACAGTTCATTAAAAATGATTTTCTCCAAGAATATTTAATGGTGGGAAGATGTAGTGTAAAAGCAGGGCACAAAATACTAGATGGAGTATTTCATTTTGTTAAAATTTTAATAATACAAGTGCAGAAAAAGTGATTAAAGTAACAGTACTGATTTGACTACGGGACATTTTTTTCTTTAAATTTTTCTGTATTTGGTGTTATAAAGCATCATATATCCTCTCTGAGTCTCAGTTTATGTTCTGTGAAGTGGGACTCATCACATCTACACTGCAGTGCGCTCGGGCAGAGCAGCACAATATTTGAAAGTGCCCTTGACAATGACCAGCCCATTGTAATACTCCAGGAATGGTTATACGATCATTGCCAATGACACACCCATAGTCCGGATATTATCCGTAACGATTACTAAGGTTGTTTATCTCCCTCCAGTTTTACTAAGACAGAAAAAGGATTAAGTGAAGACTCTTAAGTCATTTTTACTGAGGTTCTTTGTTTTACTTTTTTTTCAAAATACGAATTGTAGGGCTTCCCTGGTGGCGCAGTGGTTGAGAATCTGCCTGCTAATGCACGGAACACGGGCTCGAGCCCTGCTCTGGGAAGATCCCACATGCCGTGGAGCAACTGGGCCCGTGAGCCACGACTACTGAGCCTGCGCGTCTGGAGCCTGTGCTCCGCAACAAGAGAGGCCGCGATAGTGAGCGGCCCGCGCACCGCAATGAAGAGTGGCCCCCGCTCCCCACAACTAGAGAAAGCCCTCACACAGAAATGAAGACCCAACACAGCTCAAAATAAATAAATAAATAAATAAATTTATTAAAAAGAAAAATACTAATTGTAAAGTCTGCAGTGGGTATATAGGTGTTCAACTGTTTTCCAGATTTTACGTTTTTGGTTTCGTTTTTAAATTTTGTATTTATTATTTATTTACTACTTTTCTTTTTGGCTGTGTTGGGTCTTCGTTTCTGCGCGAGGGCTTTCTCCAGTTGCGGCAAGCGGGGGCCACTCTTCATCGCGGCGCGCGGGCCTCTCACTATCGCGGCCTCTCTTGTTGCGGAGCAGAGGCTCCAGACGCTCAGGCTCAGTAGTTGTGGCTCACGGGCCCAGTTGCTCCGCGGCATGTGGGATCTTCCCAGACCAGGGCTCAAACCCGTGTCCCCTGCATTGGCAGGCGGATTCTCAACCACTGCACCACCAGGGAAGCCCCCCCACCCCGATAGTTTTAAAACTAGCCTCAGTCATGCTTGCTTCAAGACTTATCCTGGCATCATGGACCACTGGATACTTTGGCTAGGTGTTAAACTCTCTTGTCCTTTGCCCGAGTCCCATCGTGGTGACTTAGTTGCCATCTAGGGCACTCTTGGCATGAGTCCTAGACATGAATCCAGCTCAATGGCTTGGGCCCTGCTCCCTGCTGGCTGACTGTCCTAATGCCCAGTGCCTCCTTTCTGCTTGGACTTCTGAGGGCCGCAGCCCCAGGACCCTCACTCTGTGTTCCCGGCTCTATTCAATGCCAACTGTATGTCTTTTGCTTGCTGTATGTCCCCTGCCCCAGTACCTCCTACTGGCTTTGACCTTCCTGTTTCAGGTCCTCTTATTGCGACCCTTTGTGTATAAGCCAGATCTGTTTGCCCTTCCTTCAAGGGGAGCTATTTCCCTGGTGTTTCCCTAGATGCTTATGATGAGACCCCTGCCAGAACTACACCAATCAGACCCTCCATGTACACACTTGGGTCTGAACCCTTTCAGCGAGAGCAGGTTGGAAACCCATATAGACATAAATATACAATGTGTACAAATCAAGTATTTTAAAGATTGTAAAGAATTCTTGTGAACGTATTAGGTTAGGGAAGTCAAGCAGGATCATCATATGATGGCATAATCATGCACATGTACATAAAATTTTCTATTTTTATATGATGCCATTTTAATAGATGTGCCCATCTTTTCAAAGTTCTAATCTGTGGCAGTGGGCAGTAGGGGGACGGGGTGGGTCACAGCAGGAAGAGGCATTCGCTGCCTTAGGCACTTAAACCATTGCTCTCTCTTCAGAATGGCTCAGCCAGCAGGATTCTGTGGGGTCTACCTCCTGGCACCGTGCTCCAATCGCCGGATTTTGGGTCTGGGGCAACCCAGGTCTTCGTGCGACTTTTCCGGAGAGTGCTTTCTCTTGGGAGCACGTCTGGGGACTGGCTTCTCTGCTTCCACCTTTGCTGGCGTGGCCAAAGGAACTGCTGCTGCAAAGAAAATCAGAACTGATCAGTCACTTCTGCTGTACACAGCCTCCTGCCAGAATTTCCCTCTCTCATGTCTCTCCCAGTTTCTGGCTGAAGACCTTTCATCTACTTGACATCCAGAACACAGCCTTGGCCCATCACCTCTATGAGTCCCTAGAGAAGGGACACTGGCTGCAAAAGCAATTCCTAGAGCCTACGGCTGCAGCACATGAGGAAGTCTCTTCACCGTTCCCAGGGAAAACAGGAGAACCCGAAAGTCATTGCAATCATGAGCCTCTCCATCTCTCCCTTCCACAACAGAGAGAACATTTCTTGCAGTCTGTCACTTCTGAGGCTTTAATGGAAATGTCTTTCAAGTTTTGGAAAAAACTAATCTAATATAAATTGGTTAAGGACCCCTCCCACCTTGGCAACCCCTCTTGGGCCCCATTTATACTGCCTGTTTCAACCACACTGAACTCTAGCCCTCTGATACTTTTATGTAGATTAGAACAAGGCCAAATACTGAGGCAGAGTGATCAGGAGACTGAGAACCGCGTTCTGGGTACCAAGTCTAGGCTCACATCAACCCAGCCTCCTGGGACACCATCTCCTCAGCCCTCCAGTCTCATTAGCACGTCAACACCCCTCTTGGTTCTTCCGGTCTTCCCATCAATATGGCACCACCCTCTCCCCTAGAAGTAAAAATCAGTATAATCCTCTCTCTCTCCACCATGAAAGGATGAGATAAAGGCTCAGCAGCAGCCCCCGTGAAACACATGGTCAACACTGTGAAGAGGTGTTACTAAGGCGATTTGGTCCGACTCAGAGAAGGAAAGAGACAACTCTGCCCTTAGCCTGATCAGGCCCACAGGAAGGAAGCACACTGGGGGCAGCTTTTGAGAGTGTGGCAATGCGAGAGAACCTTCTTTAGGAGGGGACTCCCTGTTGCCGACCTTGAAAAAGCAAGGATGGGACATTCGTTTACTGGGGCTGTTACAGAGGGGATGTGCCCAGAGGTTGGGCCACCCTGCTTGAGAATCAAAGCACCTTCTAGTCCGAAATGGTTTGAATGCTCCAATCGCCGGATTTTGGGTCTGGGGCAACCCAGATCTTTGTGCGACTTTTCCGGAGAGTGCTTTCTCTTGGGAGCACGTCTGGGGACTGGCTTCTCTGCTTCCACCTTTGCTGGCGTGGCCAGAGGAACATCCCCGTAGGCCCGGTAGCCACCAACCAGGCAGTATGTCTCCCCATGCCAGCCCAACTGCGTTTCTCCACACCCTCGGTAGAGGACATGGTAGTGACCAGGGGTAGGGGGAGAAACGGGAGCCACTGCTGCTGCAAAGAAAATCAGAACTGATCAGTCACTTCTGCTCTACACAGCCTCCTGCCAGAATTTCCCTCTCTCATGTCTCTCCCAGTTTCTGGCTGAAGACCTTTCATCTACTTGACATCCAGAACACAGACTTGGCCCATCACCTCTATGAGTCCCTAGAGAAGGGGCACTGGCTGCAAAAGCAATTCCTAGAGCCTACGGCTGCAGCACATGAGGAAGTCTCTTCACCGTTTCCAGGGAAAACAGGAGAACCCGAAAGTCATAGCAATCATGAGCCTCTCCATCTCTCCCTTCCACAACAGAGAGAACATTTCTTGCAGTCTGTCACTTCTGAGGCTTTAATGGAAATGTCTTTCAAGTTTTGGAAAAAACTAATCTAATATAAATTGGTTAAGGACCCCTCCCACCTTGGCAACCCCTCTTGGGCCCCATTTATACTGCCTGTTTCAACCACACTGAACTCTAGCCCTCTGATACTTTTATGTAGATTAGAACAAGGCCAAATACTGAGGCAGAGTGATCAGGAGACTGAGAACCGCGTTCTGGGTACCAAGTCTAGGCTCACATCAACCCAGCCTCCTGGGACACCATCTCCTCAGCCCTCCAGTCTCATTAGCACTTCAACACCCGTCTTGGTTCTTCCGGTCTTCCCATCAATATGGCACCACCCTCTCCCCTAGTACTCAGCAGCTCAGGATGGGATGTGTCTGAGGGCACCGATGTAGATGTCTACATGACAGCACAGAGGTGCCTGGGTTTGAAGGTGTGTTTCAAGAGTGGCCCTCTTCCTCAAACTGCTCCATTTACCATTTGCCAACAAAAATGCACTTGTCTTTTGCTAAGAGGCCAGTCAGGAAAGGGTCTGAATGGAAGCATCCTGCAGCCCAAAGGGGAAGCTACATTTACAAAGATCAGGACCATCCTGCACACTTGTCCAGGGAGGACCTTTCACTTGTCCTCAGCAGTGAGCACTGTGGGTCCCTGAAGGTGTCCCAGGTCACTGGTATTACTTACAGCTGGGAACGCGCTCAGGTATACGTAGTGGGCAAGCCCCACAGGAACATGAGGCAGCCAGGTGAGGTGGTGTGTACACCATGGCTCCTGTAGAGATGCCCGGTCTCGGTGTACCTGCCGCACTGCCCACCCACGGAACAGAGCACAGGTTCGAGTAAAGATAGAGGATCCGGTCACACATTCTCCCTCAGACAACCAAAGAGGTTGGAGAACTTCTGGTGGAGAACTGTCAGGGAAGTTTCTCTGAGGGCAGCACGTTGGCAGTTACGCTGCCATGGCAACTGGGAGAAGGCCGGTGAGGTCATCACTACCCAGTGAGGTCATAATAAGGAACCTGTGACTTGGGGGTCAGGCTTCAGGAGGAGGGGCAGTTTTGTGGAGGAGAGCAGGGGGAGGGCAGAGGTACTCTGCCTGGCCCCTCACACCTGGGCCTCCCCACCCATGCCCTAGTCTAGCAGACATCCCACGTGGGGCGTGCCGGTGGGCTGGCACAGCCCCAGGGGCCCCAGGAGGGCAAGAGAGACCCACATTCTGAGATTGGCTTGAGAGGCAAGATTAACGTAAGAGACAGCTAGGTTGTATGGCACTGACCCTAAGAGGCAGAGATTTGTGTGGACTGGGGAATCAGGGAAGGCTCCTTGGCAGTGGGCCTGAAGGACAAGTGAGATTTGGACCCATGGGGAAGAGAGGGAAGACATTCCAGTTTGGAAGAATAAAAGCAAAGACACACTCTCCTCGCCCTTGTCCTGCCCCAAGTATAAATTCATAGAACCCTCACATTTTCACAACTGAGGACTGAAGAAAAGCAAGAGGTGAAGGGGCCTACCCAGTGTTACACAGGTAGTGGAGAGGTGTTCTGCTCAATGGTTAGGTTCATGTTGGGGCGCCGGATTTACAGCTGATAGGAATGTGAGGACAAGCTGATGCCATTTCAAACATTTCCAAGTGATACTGAGAGAGATGTTAAAGGTGCAAAATGAGGGTGCTGAATGACCTCACAAAGTGGGAATGGTGGGCCCATTTTCATATGAAATTCAAAACAAGTTCATGACCAAAGGACATAATACAAAATGACAACATAATCATTACACTCCCCTCTCCCCTAGAAGTAACAATCATTATAATCCTCCCTCTCTCCACCATGAAAGGATGAGATAAAGGCTCAGCAGCAGCCCCCGTGAAACACATGGTCACCACCGTGAAGAGGTGTTACTAAGGCGATCTGGTCCGACTCAGAGAAGGAAAGAGACAACTCTGCCCTTAGCCTGATCAGGCCCACAGGAAGGAAGCACACTGGGGGCAGCCTTTGAGAGTGTGGCAATGCGAGAGAACCTTCTTTAGGAGGGGACTCCCTGTTGCCGACCTTGAACAAGCAAGGATGGGACATTCGTTTACTGGGGCTGTTGCAGAGGGGATGTGCCCAGGAGGTAGAGACTGCTTGGACTACTCTTTTAGAGGTTGGGCCACCCTGGTTGAGAACCACAGCACCTTGTATTCCTAAACTGCTTGAATGAGCGGGTGCACGTTAGGACAGACGAAGTCAGGCCTCATTGGAGCAGACTGCCTTTGGGAGTGGTAGAAGGTAAAATGGGAAGGGGAATGCTCTGGAGGAGGTTTGTCATGGCAGGTGGGCCAGCACGAGACCATCCAGATTCTCCAAGGCTCCAGAGATGACTTGGCTGGGAGCATCCCTCTGATGTGGTGCGGGGACTCCTACCTTAACAGGACCTGGCTGGGCATCTGCGGGAGGCAGAATAAATGGTTTATTAACTTAAGAGAGCGAGAGACTCACCTGGGGGGTTCCACAAAACCACTTCATAAGACTTGTACCTGGATTCTTGAGCCAACCCTCAGAAAACTTATCTAGATCTGGAGTAGGGCTCTGGAAGCTGCACTTTCAATAAGCTTCCTGGGCAGTCCCACCACAGTGGTCCATGGATAGAGTGACCAAATTATTGTGTATTCTCGGTTGCTTTTGGGAGTCAAAGTGGGCAATGTGAAAACCTGCAGCAGGCATACGTATAAACAGGGAATATTCAAGGCAAACAGAGGGGTAGAGTTATTCTATGCATGAATCAGATTTGAGAAAAGCTAGCCTGGTGGTTAAAGAACACAACCCTTGGGAGAGACAGACAGAGCCGATTCTGTCCTACTTACTTGTGTGATTTTGACCAAGTTCTTTTATCCTTCTGACTGTTTCTTCATATGGAAAACAGCTGTGGCTGTACATTTAGCACAATATTCTCTTTTGGCCAAGGTTGCTCTGGGTCCATTTGTGTTCTCTGCAACTTAATCCTTTCCGGTGTGCAAGCATTTTTCAGTTGTTTGGTGAAGTATTACATTTGACTTTCAACTGTTCATTACTTTGGGCAAAGCTTATATAATGCTGCAGAGACTAGAACCTATGCAGAGACAGTGAGAGGATGTGATAAGCTTATTCTGCCGGTTTATCAAAAAGTTGAACCTTTTCTCCTCTTCCTCCGCCTGCCACCAAGAGATGAGAAAGAAGGCAGAGCCTGGAAATGCACACCGAGCAATACTTCTGTGTCAGTTTGCCTTTTATTCCTCTGCCAGTACTTCCCAGAGAGATTTCACCAAAAGTGCCTAAGCTTGCCATGGCCATTGTTGTGAAGAACATTTCTCTCTATTGCTAGTCACATCCCCTTTTCCTTCTCCTGGGCGCTTAATGGATGTTTGGGGGCAGGAAATATAATTTAAACTAAAACATCAAAAAAAAAAAAAAAGAAAGATGAGCTCAAGTAGGTGTTATTGTGGTCCAGATAAGGTTTGGTTCATTCATTCCCTCGATTAGCATTTATCCCCCTTTGTGCCAGGCATGCGGGGAGAGAGAGAAATGTCTTCAAAGAGTCTGTGGTTGTATGGGGGAGGGAGCTGTGGAAATCTGTCATTTAGAAACAGCATGGAAGTGCTAGGGAAAAATTGTTTTGTTCATTTATCTCTCACTCATCCGTTCACCCATAGCAACTACGAAGGGTTTCACGCGGAGGAACTGGATGCCCTGAACTTGGCATTCTCGTGGGGGGAACAACAATGTAAAGCACCGGCAGTGGTCAGTCACCCGTAGTGATTTCAAGCCAGAAGGAACCACTCAGCAATGGAGAGAGGCACAGGGTGAGCAGTGACTTGCAGAAAGGAGGGGTTATTCATTCCAACTGCTGAGTTCAAGTTCATCTGGGTGGTTGTGTGGTTCGTGCTTACTGCATCTGTTTTTGGAACGTGGCTCCACCGTCCAAGAAGGGTGAAGATGATCACCCTTCTTTCCTCCTGCTGTGCCCCGGAGTCACCCAGCGAGTGTCTGCAGGGATGATCTGCTCTGTACTGGCTTTTCAGTCCCACTCCCGGGAGAAGAGAGACGAAGCTGTGTCTCCACCGCAGCTTGGCCTGATTCAGTCACTGGGTGAAAAGGTGGGAAGAAGGTCAAGTTCATGGGACCTGATACACTGCAGAGTCATTTAGTCCTGAAGTACCAGTTCTGGTTGCTGGTGAGTTGCTTAATCCAGGGACCTGAATGTAATTCCTCCAGAGCCACTGAGACATCACTTCCAGGCCCATGGCGGGATGTAGGGGTGCTGACTTTTCTCAGTGCTAAGGAGCAGCCATCTTCCACTGAGAGAGGACTCTGTGTCAGCAGGAGCAGAACCACACCAGGCACCGAAGAAGGTTCTGCATCCTAACATCTCCCAAAACAGTGATAGATAAGCGGGTAGAAGATGCGATAGGGCATTCACAATAGAACAGAAGCTTATCCCCAATAAATATGGAAAGATGTTCAACTTCACTACCTAACAAAGAAACGCAAGTTATAAATCTATTTCTTTTTTGCTCATCTAAAATTGGTAGAAAGTTTTAAGAATGCACAAAATTTGCTGCTAAGGATGTAAGGAAAAGGCCGTTTTCATCTGTTGCTGCTGATGGGGATGGAAATTGGTGCGGACCTTCTGGAGGGTAATTTGGCAATTTGTGTATCAACAGCCTTAAAATGTTCATACACTTTGAGCCAGTAGTTTTGCTTTTAGCATCTTATCCTAAGGTGAAAGTTAAATTTATGTACAAGACTTATGTTCAAGAATATTCATCTCAGCCAGTAGTGTAATAGAAAAAATATTAGAAGCTACCTAAAAATCCCACAATAGGGGGTTGGTTAAATAACGGATGGCCCAACTTAAGAATGGAAAATAAAGACGCAGACGTAGAAAATGGACTTGAGGACACGGGGAAGGGGAAGGGGAAGCTGGGACGAAGTGAGAGAGTGGCATGGACTTATATATACTACCAAATGTAAAATAGCTAGCTAGTGGGAAGCAGCCGCGAAGCACAGGGAGATCAGCTCGGTGCTTTGTGACCACCTAGAGGGTTGGGATAGGGAGGGTGGGAGGAAGACGCAAGAGGGAGGAGATAGGGCGATATATGCGTGTGTATAGCTGATTCACTTTGTTATAAAGCAGAAACTAACACACCATTGTAAAGCAATTATACTCCAATAAAGACGTTTTTTTAAAAAAAAGGATGGAAAACAGTTCATTAAAAATGATTTTCTCCAAGAATATTTAATGGTGGGAAGATGTAGTGTAAAAGCAGGGCACAAAATACTAGATGGAGTATTTCATTTTGTTAAAATTTTAATAATACAAGTGCAGAAAAAGTGATTAAAGTAACAGTACTGATTTGACTACGGGACATTTTTTTCTTTAAATTTTTCTGTATTTGGTGTTATAAAGCATCATATATCCTCTCTGAGTCTCAGTTTATGTTCTGTGAAGTGGGACTCATCACATCTACACTGCAGTGCGCTCGGGCAGAGCAGCACAATATTTGAAAGTGCCCTTGACAATGACCAGCCCATTGTAATACTCCAGGAATGGTTATACGATCATTGCCAATGACACACCCATAGTCCGGATATTATCCGTAACGATTACTAAGGTTGTTTATCTCCCTCCAGTTTTACTAAGACAGAAAAAGGATTAAGTGAAGACTCTTAAGTCATTTTTACTGAGGTTCTTTGTTTTACTTTTTTTTCAAAATACGAATTGTAGGGCTTCCCTGGTGGCGCAGTGGTTGAGAATCTGCCTGCTAATGCACGGAACACGGGCTCGAGCCCTGCTCTGGGAAGATCCCACATGCCGTGGAGCAACTGGGCCCGTGAGCCACGACTACTGAGCCTGCGCGTCTGGAGCCTGTGCTCCGCAACAAGAGAGGCCGCGATAGTGAGCGGCCCGCGCACCGCAATGAAGAGTGGCCCCCGCTCCCCACAACTAGAGAAAGCCCTCACACAGAAATGAAGACCCAACACAGCTCAAAATAAATAAATAAATAAATAAATTTATTAAAAAGAAAAATACTAATTGTAAAGTCTGCAGTGGGTATATAGGTGTTCAACTGTTTTCCAGATTTTACGTTTTTGGTTTCGTTTTTAAATTTTGTATTTATTATTTATTTACTACTTTTCTTTTTGGCTGTGTTGGGTCTTCGTTTCTGCGCGAGGGCTTTCTCCAGTTGCGGCAAGCGGGGGCCACTCTTCATCGCGGCGCGCGGGCCTCTCACTATCGCGGCCTCTCTTGTTGCGGAGCAGAGGCTCCAGACGCTCAGGCTCAGTAGTTGTGGCTCACGGGCCCAGTTGCTCCGCGGCATGTGGGATCTTCCCAGACCAGGGCTCAAACCCGTGTCCCCTGCATTGGCAGGCGGATTCTCAACCACTGCACCACCAGGGAAGCCCCCCCACCCCGATAGTTTTAAAACTAGCCTCAGTCATGCTTGCTTCAAGACTTATCCTGGCATCATGGACCACTGGATACTTTGGCTAGGTGTTAAACTCTCTTGTCCTTTGCCCGAGTCCCATCGTGGTGACTTAGTTGCCATCTAGGGCACTCTTGGCATGAGTCCTAGACATGAATCCAGCTCAATGGCTTGGGCCCTGCTCCCTGCTGGCTGACTGTCCTAATGCCCAGTGCCTCCTTTCTGCTTGGACTTCTGAGGGCCGCAGCCCCAGGACCCTCACTCTGTGTTCCCGGCTCTATTCAATGCCAACTGTATGTCTTTTGCTTGCTGTATGTCCCCTGCCCCAGTACCTCCTACTGGCTTTGACCTTCCTGTTTCAGGTCCTCTTATTGCGACCCTTTGTGTATAAGCCAGATCTGTTTGCCCTTCCTTCAAGGGGAGCTATTTCCCTGGTGTTTCCCTAGATGCTTATGATGAGACCCCTGCCAGAACTACACCAATCAGACCCTCCATGTACACACTTGGGTCTGAACCCTTTCAGCGAGAGCAGGTTGGAAACCCATATAGACATAAATATACAATGTGTACAAATCAAGTATTTTAAAGATTGTAAAGAATTCTTGTGAACGTATTAGGTTAGGGAAGTCAAGCAGGATCATCATATGATGGCATAATCATGCACATGTACATAAAATTTTCTATTTTTATATGATGCCATTTTAATAGATGTGCCCATCTTTTCAAAGTTCTAATCTGTGGCAGTGGGCAGTAGGGGGACGGGGTGGGTCACAGCAGGAAGAGGCATTCGCTGCCTTAGGCACTTAAACCATTGCTCTCTCTTCAGAATGGCTCAGCCAGCAGGATTCTGTGGGGTCTACCTCCTGGCACCGTGCTCCAATCGCCGGATTTTGGGTCTGGGGCAACCCAGGTCTTCGTGCGACTTTTCCGGAGAGTGCTTTCTCTTGGGAGCACGTCTGGGGACTGGCTTCTCTGCTTCCACCTTTGCTGGCGTGGCCAAAGGAACTGCTGCTGCAAAGAAAATCAGAACTGATCAGTCACTTCTGCTGTACACAGCCTCCTGCCAGAATTTCCCTCTCTCATGTCTCTCCCAGTTTCTGGCTGAAGACCTTTCATCTACTTGACATCCAGAACACAGCCTTGGCCCATCACCTCTATGAGTCCCTAGAGACGGGACACTGGCTGCAAAAGCAATTCCTAGAGCCTACGGCTGCAGCACATGAGGAAGTCTCTTCACCGTTCCCAGGGAAAACAGGAGAACCCGAAAGTCATTGCAATCATGAGCCTCTCCATCTCTCCCTTCCACAACAGAGAGAACATTTCTTGCAGTCTGTCACTTCTGAGGCTTTAATGGAAATGTCTTTCAAGTTTTGGAAAAAACCAATCTAATATAAATTGGTTAAGGACCCCTCCCACCTTGGCAACCCCTCTTGGGCCCCATTTATACTGCCTGTTTCAACCACACTGAACTCTAGCCCTCTGATACTTTTATGTAGATTAGAACAAGGCCAAATACTGAGGCAGAGTGATCAGGAGACTGAGAACCGCGTTCTGGGTACCAAGTCTAGGCTCACATCAACCCAGCCTCCTGGGACACCATCTCCTCAGCCCTCCAGTCTCATTAGCACGTCAACACCCCTCTTGGTTCTTCCGGTCTTCCCATCAATATGGCACCACCCTCTCCCCTAGAAGTAAAAATCAGTATAATCCTCTCTCTCTCCACCATGAAAGGATGAGATAAAGGCTCAGCAGCAGCCCCCGTGAAACACATGGTCAACACTGTGAAGAGGTGTTACTAAGGCGATTTGGTCCGACTCAGAGAAGGAAAGAGACAACTCTGCCCTTAGCCTGATCAGGCCCACAGGAAGGAAGCACACTGGGGGCAGCTTTTGAGAGTGTGGCAATGCGAGAGAACCTTCTTTAGGAGGGGACTCCCTGTTGCCGACCTTGAAAAAGCAAGGATGGGACATTCGTTTACTGGGGCTGTTACAGAGGGGATGTGCCCAGAGGTTGGGCCACCCTGCTTGAGAATCAAAGCACCTTCTAGTCCGAAATGGTTTGAATGCTCCAATCGCCGGATTTTGGGTCTGGGGCAACCCAGATCTTTGTGCGACTTTTCCGGAGAGTGCTTTCTCTTGGGAGCACGTCTGGGGACTGGCTTCTCTGCTTCCACCTTTGCTGGCGTGGCCAGAGGAACATCCCCGTAGGCCCGGTAGCCACCAACCAGGCAGTATGTCTCCCCATGCCAGCCCAACTGCGTTTCTCCACACCCTCGGTAGAGGACATGGTAGTGACCAGGGGTAGGGGGAGAAACGGGAGCCACTGCTGCTGCAAAGAAAATCAGAACTGATCAGTCACTTCTGCTCTACACAGCCTCCTGCCAGAATTTCCCTCTCTCATGTCTCTCCCAGTTTCTGGCTGAAGACCTTTCATCTACTTGACATCCAGAACACAGACTTGGCCCATCACCTCTATGAGTCCCTAGAGAAGGGGCACTGGCTGCAAAAGCAATTCCTAGAGCCTACGGCTGCAGCACATGAGGAAGTCTCTTCACCGTTTCCAGGGAAAACAGGAGAACCCGAAAGTCATAGCAATCATGAGCCTCTCCATCTCTCCCTTCCACAACAGAGAGAACATTTCTTGCAGTCTGTCACTTCTGAGGCTTTAATGGAAATGTCTTTCAAGTTTTGGAAAAAACTAATCTAATATAAATTGGTTAAGGACCCCTCCCACCTTGGCAACCCCTCTTGGGCCCCATTTATACTGCCTGTTTCAACCACACTGAACTCTAGCCCTCTGATACTTTTATGTAGATTAGAACAAGGCCAAATACTGAGGCAGAGTGATCAGGAGACTGAGAACCGCGTTCTGGGTACCAAGTCTAGGCTCACATCAACCCAGCCTCCTGGGACACCATCTCCTCAGCCCTCCAGTCTCATTAGCACTTCAACACCCGTCTTGGTTCTTCCGGTCTTCCCATCAATATGGCACCACCCTCTCCCCTAGTACTCAGCAGCTCAGGATGGGATGTGTCTGAGGGCACCGATGTAGATGTCTACATGACAGCACAGAGGTGCCTGGGTTTGAAGGTGTGTTTCAAGAGTGGCCCTCTTCCTCAAACTGCTCCATTTACCATTTGCCAACAAAAATGCACTTGTCTTTTGCTAAGAGGCCAGTCAGGAAAGGGTCTGAATGGAAGCATCCTGCAGCCCAAAGGGGAAGCTACATTTATAAAGATCAGGACCATCCTGCACACTTGTCCAGGGAGGACCTTTCACTTGTCCTCAGCAGTGAGCACTGTGGGTCCCTGAAGGTGTCCCAGGTCACTGGTATTACTTACAGCTGGGAACGCGCTCAGGTATACGTAGTGGGCAAGCCCCACAGGAACATGAGGCAGCCAGGTGAGGTGGTGTGTACACCATGGCTCCTGTAGAGATGCCCGGTCTCGGTGTACCTGCCGCACTGCCCACCCACGGAACAGAGCACAGGTTCGAGTAAAGATAGAGGATCCGGTCACACATTCTCCCTCAGACAACCAAAGAGGTTGGAGAACTTCTGGTGGAGAACTGTCAGGGAAGTTTCTCTGAGGGCAGCACGTTGGCAGTTACGCTGCCATGGCAACTGGGAGAAGGCCGGTGAGGTCATCACTACCCAGTGAGGTCATAATAAGGAACCTGTGACTTGGGGGTCAGGCTTCAGGAGGAGGGGCAGTTTTGTGGAGGAGAGCAGGGGGAGGGCAGAGGTACTCTGCCTGGCCCCTCACACCTGGGCCTCCCCACCCATGCCCTAGTCTAGCAGACATCCCACGTGGGGCGTGCCGGTGGGCTGGCACAGCCCCAGGGGCCCCAGGAGGGCAAGAGAGACCCACATTCTGAGATTGGCTTGAGAGGCAAGATTAACGTAAGAGACAGCTAGGTTGTATGGCACTGACCCTAAGAGGCAGAGATTTGTGTGGACTGGGGAATCAGGGAAGGCTCCTTGGCAGTGGGCCTGAAGGACAAGTGAGATTTGGACCCATGGGGAAGAGAGGGAAGACATTCCAGTTTGGAAGAATAAAAGCAAAGACACACTCTCCTCGCCCTTGTCCTGCCCCAAGTATAAATTCATAGAACCCTCACATTTTCACAACTGAGGACTGAAGAAAAGCAAGAGGTGAAGGGGCCTACCCAGTGTTACACAGGTAGTGGAGAGGTGTTCTGCTCAATGGTTAGGTTCATGTTGGGGCGCCGGATTTACAGCTGATAGGAATGTGAGGACAAGCTGATGCCATTTCAAACATTTCCAAGTGATACTGAGAGAGATGTTAAAGGTGCAAAATGAGGGTGCTGAATGACCTCACAAAGTGGGAATGGTGGGCCCATTTTCATATGAAATTCAAAACAAGTTCATGACCAAAGGACATAATACAAAATGACAACATAATCATTACACTCCCCTCTCCCCTAGAAGTAACAATCATTATAATCCTCCCTCTCTCCACCATGAAAGGATGAGATAAAGGCTCAGCAGCAGCCCCCGTGAAACACATGGTCACCACCGTGAAGAGGTGTTACTAAGGCGATCTGGTCCGACTCAGAGAAGGAAAGAGACAACTCTGCCCTTAGCCTGATCAGGCCCACAGGAAGGAAGCACACTGGGGGCAGCCTTTGAGAGTGTGGCAATGCGAGAGAACCTTCTTTAGGAGGGGACTCCCTGTTGCCGACCTTGAACAAGCAAGGATGGGACATTCGTTTACTGGGGCTGTTGCAGAGGGGATGTGCCCAGGAGGTAGAGACTGCTTGGACTACTCTTTTAGAGGTTGGGCCACCCTGGTTGAGAACCACAGCACCTTGTATTCCTAAACTGCTTGAATGAGCGGGTGCACGTTAGGACAGACGAAGTCAGGCCTCATTGGAGCAGACTGCCTTTGGGAGTGGTAGAAGGTAAAATGGGAAGGGGAATGCTCTGGAGGAGGTTTGTCATGGCAGGTGGGCCAGCACGAGACCATCCAGATTCTCCAAGGCTCCAGAGATGACTTGGCTGGGAGCATCCCTCTGATGTGGTGCGGGGACTC
Organism: Balaenoptera borealis; assembly: GCF_965194805.1. Lineage (NCBI taxonomy): Eukaryota > Metazoa > Chordata > Mammalia > Artiodactyla > Balaenopteridae > Balaenoptera > Balaenoptera borealis. The sequence continues at coordinate 1,510,579 of NC_138880.1, forward strand.
CTACCTTAACAGGACCTGGCTGGGCATCTGCGGGAGGCAGAATAAATGGTTTATTAACTTAAGAGAGCGAGAGACTCACCTGGGGGGTTCCACAAAACCACTTCATAAGACTTGTACCTGGATTCTTGAGCCAACCCTCAGAAAACTTATCTAGATCTGGAGTAGGGCTCTGGAAGCTGCACTTTCAATAAGCTTCCTGGGCAGTCCCACCACAGTGGTCCATGGATAGAGTGACCAAATTATTGTGTATTCTCGGTTGCTTTTGGGAGTCAAAGTGGGCAATGTGAAAACCTGCAGCAGGCATACGTATAAACAGGGAATATTCAAGGCAAACAGAGGGGTAGAGTTATTCTATGCATGAATCAGATTTGAGAAAAGCTAGCCTGGTGGTTAAAGAACACAACCCTTGGGAGAGACAGACAGAGCCGATTCTGTCCTACTTACTTGTGTGATTTTGACCAAGTTCTTTTATCCTTCTGACTGTTTCTTCATATGGAAAACAGCTGTGGCTGTACATTTAGCACAATATTCTCTTTTGGCCAAGGTTGCTCTGGGTCCATTTGTGTTCTCTGCAACTTAATCCTTTCCGGTGTGCAAGCATTTTTAAGTTGTTTGGTGAAGTATTACATTTGACTTTCAACTGTTCATTACTTTGGGCAAAGCTTATATAATGCTGCAGAGACTAGAACCTATGCAGAGATAGTGAGAGGATGTGATAAGCTTATTCTGCCGGTTTATCAAAAAGTTGAACCTTTTCTCCTCTTCCTCCGCCTGCCACCAAGAGATGAGAAAGAAGGCAGAGCCTGGAAATGCACACCGAGCAATACTTCTGTGTCAGTTTGCCTTTTATTCCTCTGCCAGTACTTCCCAGAGAGATTTCACCAAAAGTGCCTAAGCTTGCCATGGCCATTGTTGTGAAGAACATTTCTCTCTATTGCTAGTCACATCCCCTTTTCCTTCTCCTGGGCGCTTAATGGATGTTTGGGGGCAGGAAATATAATTTAAACTAAAACATCAAAAAAAAAAAAAAAAGAAAGATGAGCTCAAGTAGGTGTTATTGTGGTCCAGATAAGGTTTGGTTCATTCATTCCCTCGATTAGCATTTATCCCCCTTTGTGCCAGGCATGCGGGGAGAGAGAGAAATGTCTTCAAAGAGTCTGTGGTTGTATGGGGGAGGGAGCTGTGGAAATCTGTCATTTAGAAACAGCATGGAAGTGCTAGGGAAAAATTGTTTTGTTCATTTATCTCTCACTCATCCGTTCACCCATAGCAACTACGAAGGGTTTCACGCGGAGGAACTGGATGCCCTGAACTTGGCATTCTCGTGGGGGGAACAACAATGTAAAGCACCGGCAGTGGTCAGTCACCCGTAGTGATTTCAAGCCAGAAGGAACCACTCAGCAATGGAGAGAGGCACAGGGTGAGCAGTGACTTGCAGAAAGGAGGGGTTATTCATTCCAACTGCTGAGTTCAAGTTCATCTGGGTGGTTGTGTGGTTCGTGCTTACTGCATCTGTTTTTGGAACGTGGCTCCACCGTCCAAGAAGGGTGAAGATGATCACCCTTCTTTCCTCCTGCTGTGCCCCGGAGTCACCCAGCGAGTGTCTGCAGGGATGATCTGCTCTGTACTGGCTTTTCAGTCCCACTCCCGGGAGAAGAGAGACGAAGCTGTGTCTCCACCGCAGCTTGGCCTGATTCAGTCACTGGGTGAAAAGGTGGGAAGAAGGTCAAGTTCATGGGACCTGATACACTGCAGAGTCATTTAGTCCTGAAGTACCAGTTCTGGTTGCTGGTGAGTTGCTTAATCCAGGGACCTGAATGTAATTCCTCCAGAGCCACTGAGACATCACTTCCAGGCCCATGGCGGGATGTAGGGGTGCTGACTTTTCTCAGTGCTAAGGAGCAGCCATCTTCCACTGAGAGAGGACTCTGTGTCAGCAGGAGCAGAACCACACCAGGCACCGAAGAAGGTTCTGCATCCTAACATCTCCCAAAACAGTGATAGATAAGCGGGTAGAAGATGCGATAGGGCATTCACAATAGAACAGAAGCTTATCCCCAATAAATATGGAAAGATGTTCAACTTCACTACCTAACAAAGAAACGCAAGTTATAAATCTATTTCTTTTTTGCTCATCTAAAATTGGTAGAAAGTTTTAAGAATGCACAAAATTTGCTGCTAAGGATGTAAGGAAAAGGCCGTTTTCGTCTGTTGCTGCTGATGGGGATGGAAATTGGTGCGGACCTTCTGGAGGGTAATTTGGCAATTTGTGTATCAACAGCCTTAAAATGTTCATACACTTTGAGCCAGTAGTTTTGCTTTTAGCATCTTATCCTAAGGTGAAAGTTAAATTTATGTACAAGACTTATGTTCAAGAATATTCATCTCAGCCAGTAGTGTAATAGAAAAAATATTAGAAGCTACCTAAAAATCCCACAATAGGGGGTTGGTTAAATAACGGATGGCCCAACTTAAGAATGGAAAATAAAGACGCAGACGTAGAAAATGGACTTGAGGACACGGGGAAGGGGAAGGGGAAGCTGGGACGAAGTGAGAGAGTGGCATGGACTTATATATACTACCAAATGTAAAATAGCTAGCTAGTGGGAAGCAGCCGCGAAGCACAGGGAGATCAGCTCGGTGCTTTGTGACCACCTAGAGGGTTGGGATAGGGAGGGTGGGAGGAAGACGCAAGAGGGAGGAGATAGGGCGATATATGCGTGTGTATAGCTGATTCACTTTGTTATAAAGCAGAAACTAACACACCATTGTAAAGCAATTATACTCCAATAAAGACGTTTTTTAAAAAAAAAGGATGGAAAACAGTTCATTAAAAATGATTTTCTCCAAGAATATTTAATGGTGGGAAGATGTCGTGTAAAAGCAGGGCACAAAATACTAGATGGAGTATTTCATTTTGTTAAAATTTTAATAATACAAGTGCAGAAAAAGTGATTAAAGTAACAGTACTGATTTGACTACGGGACATTTTTTTCTTTAAATTTTTCTGTATTTGGTGTTATAAAGCATCATATATCCTCTCTGAGTCTCAGTTTATGTTCTGTGAAGTGGGACTCATCACATCTACACTGCAGTGCGCTCGGGCAGAGCAGCACAATATTTGAAAGTGCCCTTGACAATGACCAGCCCATTGTAATACTCCAGGAATGGTTATACGATCATTGCCAATGACACACCCATAGTCCGGATATTATCCGTAACGATTACTAAGGTTGTTTATCTCCCTCCAGTTTTACTAAGACAGAAAAAGGATTAAGTGAAGACTCTTAAGTCATTTTTACTGAGGTTCTTTGTTTTACTTTTTTTTCAAAATACGAATTGTAGGGCTTCCCTGGTGGCGCAGTGGTTGAGAATCTGCCTGCTAATGCACGGAACACGGGCTCGAGCCCTGCTCTGGGAAGATCCCACATGCCGTGGAGCAACTGGGCCCGTGAGCCACGACTACTGAGCCTGCGCGTCTGGAGCCTGTGCTCCGCAACAAGAGAGGCCGCGATAGTGAGCGGCCCGCGCACCGCAATGAAGAGTGGCCCCCGCTCCCCACAACTAGAGAAAGCCCTCACACAGAAATGAAGACCCAACACAGCTCAAAATAAATAAATAAATAAATAAATTTATTAAAAAGAAAAATACTAATTGTAAAGTCTGCAGTGGGTATATAGGTGTTCAACTGTTTTCCAGATTTTACGTTTTTGGTTTCGTTTTTAAATTTTGTATTTATTATTTATTTACTACTTTTCTTTTTGGCTGTGTTGGGTCTTCGTTTCTGCGCGAGGGCTTTCTCCAGTTGCGGCAAGCGGGGGCCACTCTTCATCGCGGCGCGCGGGCCTCTCACTATCGCGGCCTCTCTTGTTGCGGAGCAGAGGCTCCAGACGCTCAGGCTCAGTAGTTGTGGCTCACGGGCCCAGTTGCTCCGCGGCATGTGGGATCTTCCCAGACCAGGGCTCAAACCCGTGTCCCCTGCATTGGCAGGCGGATTCTCAACCACTGCACCACCAGGGAAGCCCCCCCACCCCGATAGTTTTAAAACCAGCCTCAGTCATGCTTGCTTCAAGACTTATCCTGGCATCATGGACCACTGGATACTTTGGCTAGGTGTTAAACTCTCTTGTCCTTTGCCCGAGTCCCATCGTGGTGACTTAGTTGCCATCTAGGGCACTCTTGGCATGAGTCCTAGACATGAATCCAGCTCAATGGCTTGGGCCCTGCTCCCTGCTGGCTGACTGTCCTAATGCCCAGTGCCTCCTTTCTGCTTGGACTTCTGAGGGCCGCAGCCCCAGGACCCTCACTCTGTGTTCCCGGCTCTATTCAATGCCAACTGTATGTCTTTTGCTTGCTGTATGTCCCCTGCCCCAGTACCTCCTACTGGCTTTGACCTTCCTGTTTCAGGTCCTCTTATTGCGACCCTTTGTGTATAAGCCAGATCTGTTTGCCCTTCCTTCAGGGGGAGCTATTTCCCTGGTGTTTCCCTAGATGCTTATGATGAGACCCCTGCCAGAACTACACCAATCAGACCCTCCATGTACACACTTGGGTCTGAACCCTTTCAGCGAGAGCAGGTTGGAAACCCATATAGACATAAATATACAATGTGTACAAATCAAGTATTTTAAAGATTGTAAAGAATTCTTGTGAACGTATTAGGTTAGGGAAGTCAAGCAGGATCATCATATGATGGCATAATCATGCACATGTACATAAAATTTTCTATTTTTATATGATGCCATTTTAATAGATGTGCCCATCTTTTCAAAGTTCTAATCTGTGGCAGTGGGCAGTAGGGGGACGGGGTGGGTCACAGCAGGAAGAGGCATTCGCTGCCTTAGGCACTTAAACCATTGCTCTCTCTTCAGAATGGCTCAGCCAGCAGGATTCTGTGGGGTCTACCTCCTGGCACCGTGCTCCAATCGCCGGATTTTGGGTCTGGGGCAACCCAGGTCTTCGTGCGACTTTTCCGGAGAGTGCTTTCTCTTGGGAGCACGTCTGGGGACTGGCTTCTCTGCTTCCACCTTTGCTGGCGTGGCCAAAGGAACTGCTGCTGCAAAGAAAATCAGAACTGATCAGTCACTTCTGCTGTACACAGCCTCCTGCCAGAATTTCCCTCTCTCATGTCTCTCCCAGTTTCTGGCTGAAGACCTTTCATCTACTTGACATCCAGAACACAGCCTTGGCCCATCACCTCTATGAGTCCCTAGAGACGGGACACTGGCTGCAAAAGCAATTCCTAGAGCCTACGGCTGCAGCACATGAGGAAGTCTCTTCACCGTTCCCAGGGAAAACAGGAGAACCCGAAAGTCATTGCAATCATGAGCCTCTCCATCTCTCCCTTCCACAACAGAGAGAACATTTCTTGCAGTCTGTCACTTCTGAGGCTTTAATGGAAATGTCTTTCAAGTTTTGGAAAAAACCAATCTAATATAAATTGGTTAAGGACCCCTCCCACCTTGGCAACCCCTCTTGGGCCCCATTTATACTGCCTGTTTCAACCACACTGAACTCTAGCCCTCTGATACTTTTATGTAGATTAGAACAAGGCCAAATACTGAGGCAGAGTGATCAGGAGACTGAGAACCGCGTTCTGGGTACCAAGTCTAGGCTCACATCAACCCAGCCTCCTGGGACACCATCTCCTCAGCCCTCCAGTCTCATTAGCACGTCAACACCCCTCTTGGTTCTTCCGGTCTTCCCATCAATATGGCACCACCCTCTCCCCTAGAAGTAAAAATCAGTATAATCCTCTCTCTCTCCACCATGAAAGGATGAGATAAAGGCTCAGCAGCAGCCCCCGTGAAACACATGGTCAACACTGTGAAGAGGTGTTACTAAGGCGATTTGGTCCGACTCAGAGAAGGAAAGAGACAACTCTGCCCTTAGCCTGATCAGGCCCACAGGAAGGAAGCACACTGGGGGCAGCTTTTGAGAGTGTGGCAATGCGAGAGAACCTTCTTTAGGAGGGGACTCCCTGTTGCCGACCTTGAAAAAGCAAGGATGGGACATTCGTTTACTGGGGCTGTTACAGAGGGGATGTGCCCAGAGGTTGGGCCACCCTGCTTGAGAATCAAAGCACCTTCTAGTCCGAAATGGTTTGAATGCTCCAATCGCCGGATTTTGGGTCTGGGGCAACCCAGATCTTTGTGCGACTTTTCCGGAGAGTGCTTTCTCTTGGGAGCACGTCTGGGGACTGGCTTCTCTGCTTCCACCTTTGCTGGCGTGGCCAGAGGAACATCCCCGTAGGCCCGGTAGCCACCAACCAGGCAGTATGTCTCCCCATGCCAGCCCAACTGCGTTTCTCCACACCCTCGGTAGAGGACATGGTAGTGACCAGGGGTAGGGGGAGAAACGGGAGCCACTGCTGCTGCAAAGAAAATCAGAACTGATCAGTCACTTCTGCTCTACACAGCCTCCTGCCAGAATTTCCCTCTCTCATGTCTCTCCCAGTTTCTGGCTGAAGACCTTTCATCTACTTGACATCCAGAACACAGACTTGGCCCATCACCTCTATGAGTCCCTAGAGAAGGGGCACTGGCTGCAAAAGCAATTCCTAGAGCCTACGGCTGCAGCACATGAGGAAGTCTCTTCACCGTTTCCAGGGAAAACAGGAGAACCCGAAAGTCATAGCAATCATGAGCCTCTCCATCTCTCCCTTCCACAACAGAGAGAACATTTCTTGCAGTCTGTCACTTCTGAGGCTTTAATGGAAATGTCTTTCAAGTTTTGGAAAAAACTAATCTAATATAAATTGGTTAAGGACCCCTCCCACCTTGGCAACCCCTCTTGGGCCCCATTTATACTGCCTGTTTCAACCACACTGAACTCTAGCCCTCTGATACTTTTATGTAGATTAGAACAAGGCCAAATACTGAGGCAGAGTGATCAGGAGACTGAGAACCGCGTTCTGGGTACCAAGTCTAGGCTCACATCAACCCAGCCTCCTGGGACACCATCTCCTCAGCCCTCCAGTCTCATTAGCACTTCAACACCCGTCTTGGTTCTTCCGGTCTTCCCATCAATATGGCACCACCCTCTCCCCTAGTACTCAGCAGCTCAGGATGGGATGTGTCTGAGGGCACCGATGTAGATGTCTACATGACAGCACAGAGGTGCCTGGGTTTGAAGGTGTGTTTCAAGAGTGGCCCTCTTCCTCAAACTGCTCCATTTACCATTTGCCAACAAAAATGCACTTGTCTTTTGCTAAGAGGCCAGTCAGGAAAGGGTCTGAATGGAAGCATCCTGCAGCCCAAAGGGGAAGCTACATTTACAAAGATCAGGACCATCCTGCACACTTGTCCAGGGAGGACCTTTCACTTGTCCTCAGCAGTGAGCACTGTGGGTCCCTGAAGGTGTCCCAGGTCACTGGTATTACTTACAGCTGGGAACGCGCTCAGGTATACGTAGTGGGCAAGCCCCACAGGAACATGAGGCAGCCAGGTGAGGTGGTGTGTACACCATGGCTCCTGTAGAGATGCCCGGTCTCGGTGTACCTGCCGCACTGCCCACCCACGGAACAGAGCACAGGTTCGAGTAAAGATAGAGGATCCGGTCACACATTCTCCCTCAGACAACCAAAGAGGTTGGAGAACTTCTGGTGGAGAACTGTCAGGGAAGTTTCTCTGAGGGCAGCACGTTGGCAGTTACGCTGCCATGGCAACTGGGAGAAGGCCGGTGAGGTCATCACTACCCAGTGAGGTCATAATAAGGAACCTGTGACTTGGGGGTCAGGCTTCAGGAGGAGGGGCAGTTTTGTGGAGGAGAGCAGGGGGAGGGCAGAGGTACTCTGCCTGGCCCCTCACACCTGGGCCTCCCCACCCATGCCCTAGTCTAGCAGACATCCCACGTGGGGCGTGCCGGTGGGCTGGCACAGCCCCAGGGGCCCCAGGAGGGCAAGAGAGACCCACATTCTGAGATTGGCTTGAGAGGCAAGATTAACGTAAGAGACAGCTAGGTTGTATGGCACTGACCCTAAGAGGCAGAGATTTGTGTGGACTGGGGAATCAGGGAAGGCTCCTTGGCAGTGGGCCTGAAGGACAAGTGAGATTTGGACCCATGGGGAAGAGAGGGAAGACATTCCAGTTTGGAAGAATAAAAGCAAAGACACACTCTCCTCGCCCTTGTCCTGCCCCAAGTATAAATTCATAGAACCCTCACATTTTCACAACTGAGGACTGAAGAAAAGCAAGAGGTGAAGGGGCCTACCCAGTGTTACACAGGTAGTGGAGAGGTGTTCTGCTCAATGGTTAGGTTCATGTTGGGGCGCCGGATTTACAGCTGATAGGAATGTGAGGACAAGCTCATGCCATTTCAAACATTTCCAAGTGATACTGAGAGAGATGTTAAAGGTGCAAAATGAGGGTGCTGAATGACCTCACAAAGTGGGAATGGTGGGCCCATTTTCATATGAAATTCAAAACAAGTTCATGACCAAAGGACATAATACAAAATGACAACATAATCATTACACTCCCCTCTCCCCTAGAAGTAACAATCATTATAATCCTCCCTCTCTCCACCATGAAAGGATGAGATAAAGGCTCAGCAGCAGCCCCCGTGAAACACATGGTCACCACCGTGAAGAGGTGTTACTAAGGCGATCTGGTCCGACTCAGAGAAGGAAAGAGACAACTCTGCCCTTAGCCTGATCAGGCCCACAGGAAGGAAGCACACTGGGGGCAGCCTTTGAGAGTGTGGCAATGCGAGAGAACCTTCTTTAGGAGGGGACTCCCTGTTGCCGACCTTGAACAAGCAAGGATGGGACATTCGTTTACTGGGGCTGTTGCAGAGGGGATGTGCCCAGGAGGTAGAGACTGCTTGGACTACTCTTTTAGAGGTTGGGCCACCCTGGTTGAGAACCACAGCACCTTGTATTCCTAAACTGCTTGAATGAGCGGGTGCACGTTAGGACAGACGAAGTCAGGCCTCATTGGAGCAGACTGCCTTTGGGAGTGGTAGAAGGTAAAATGGGAAGGGGAATGCTCTGGAGGAGGTTTGTCATGGCAGGTGGGCCAGCACGAGACCATCCAGATTCTCCAAGGCTCCAGAGATGACTTGGCTGGGAGCATCCCTCTGATGTGGTGCGGGGACTCCTACCTTAACAGGACCTGGCTGGGCATCTGCGGGAGGCAGAATAAATGGTTTATTAACTTAAGAGAGCGAGAGACTCACCTGGGGGGTTCCACAAAACCACTTCATAAGACTTGTACCTGGATTCTTGAGCCAACCCTCAGAAAACTTATCTAGATCTGGAGTAGGGCTCTGGAAGCTGCACTTTCAATAAGCTTCCTGGGCAGTCCCACCACAGTGGTCCATGGATAGAGTGACCAAATTATTGTGTATTCTCGGTTGCTTTTGGGAGTCAAAGTGGGCAATGTGAAAACCTGCAGCAGGCATACGTATAAACAGGGAATATTCAAGGCAAACAGAGGGGTAGAGTTATTCTATGCATGAATCAGATTTGAGAAAAGCTAGCCTGGTGGTTAAAGAACACAACCCTTGGGAGAGACAGACAGAGCCGATTCTGTCCTACTTACTTGTGTGATTTTGACCAAGTTCTTTTATCCTTCTGACTGTTTCTTCATATGGAAAACAGCTGTGGCTGTACATTTAGCACAATATTCTCTTTTGGCCAAGGTTGCTCTGGGTCCATTTGTGTTCTCTGCAACTTAATCCTTTCCGGTGTGCAAGCATTTTTAAGTTGTTTGGTGAAGTATTACATTTGACTTTCAACTGTTCATTACTTTGGGCAAAGCTTATATAATGCTGCAGAGACTAGAACCTATGCAGAGATAGTGAGAGGATGTGATAAGCTTATTCTGCCGGTTTATCAAAAAGTTGAACCTTTTCTCCTCTTCCTCCGCCTGCCACCAAGAGATGAGAAAGAAGGCAGAGCCTGGAAATGCACACCGAGCAATACTTCTGTGTCAGTTTGCCTTTTATTCCTCTGCCAGTACTTCCCAGAGAGATTTCACCAAAAGTGCCTAAGCTTGCCATGGCCATTGTTGTGAAGAACATTTCTCTCTATTGCTAGTCACATCCCCTTTTCCTTCTCCTGGGCGCTTAATGGATGTTTGGGGGCAGGAAATATAATTTAAACTAAAACATCAAAAAAAAAAAAAAAAGAAAGATGAGCTCAAGTAGGTGTTATTGTGGTCCAGATAAGGTTTGGTTCATTCATTCCCTCGATTAGCATTTATCCCCCTTTGTGCCAGGCATGCGGGGAGAGAGAGAAATGTCTTCAAAGAGTCTGTGGTTGTATGGGGGAGGGAGCTGTGGAAATCTGTCATTTAGAAACAGCATGGAAGTGCTAGGGAAAAATTGTTTTGTTCATTTATCTCTCACTCATCCGTTCACCCATAGCAACTACGAAGGGTTTCACGCGGAGGAACTGGATGCCCTGAACTTGGCATTCTCGTGGGGGGAACAACAATGTAAAGCACCGGCAGTGGTCAGTCACCCGTAGTGATTTCAAGCCAGAAGGAACCACTCAGCAATGGAGAGAGGCACAGGGTGAGCAGTGACTTGCAGAAAGGAGGGGTTATTCATTCCAACTGCTGAGTTCAAGTTCATCTGGGTGGTTGTGTGGTTCGTGCTTACTGCATCTGTTTTTGGAACGTGACTCCACCGTCCAAGAAGGGTGAAGATGATCACCCTTCTTTCCTCCTGCTGTGCCCCGGGGTCACCCAGCGAGTGTCTGCAGGGATGATCTGCTCTGTACTGGCTTTTCAGTCCCACTCCCGGGAGAAGAGAGACGAAGCTGTGTCTCCACCGCAGCTTGGCCTGATTCAGTCACTGGGTGAAAAGGTGGGAAGAAGGTCAAGTTCATGGGACCTGATACACTGCAGAGTCATTTAGTCCTGAAGTACCAGTTCTGGTTGCTGGTGAGTTGCTTAATCCAGGGACCTGAATGTAATTCCTCCAGAGCCACTGAGACATCACTTCCAGGCCCATGGCGGGATGTAGGGGTGCTGACTTTTCTCAGTGCTAAGGAGCAGCCATCTTCCACTGAGAGAGGACTCTGTGTCAGCAGGAGCAGAACCACACCAGGCACCGAAGAAGGTTCTGCATCCTAACATCTCCCAAAACAGTGATAGATAAGCGGGTAGAAGATGCGATAGGGCATTCACAATAGAACAGAAGCTTATCCCCAATAAATATGGAAAGATGTTCAACTTCACTACCTAACAAAGAAACGCAAGTTATAAATCTATTTCTTTTTTGCTCATCTAAAATTGGTAGAAAGTTTTAAGAATGCACAAAATTTGCTGCTAAGGATGTAAGGAAAAGGCCGTTTTCGTCTGTTGCTGCTGATGGGGATGGAAATTGGTGCGGACCTTCTGGAGGGTAATTTGGCAATTTGTGTATCAACAGCCTTAAAATGTTCATACACTTTGAGCCAGTAGTTTTGCTTTTAGCATCTTATCCTAAGGTGAAAGTTAAATTTATGTACAAGACTTATGTTCAAGAATATTCATCTCAGCCAGTAGTGTAATAGAAAAAATATTAGAAGCTACCTAAAAATCCCACAATAGGGGGTTGGTTAAATAACGGATGGCCCAACTTAAGAATGGAAAATAAAGACGCAGACGTAGAAAATGGACTTGAGGACACGGGGAAGGGGAAGGGGAAGCTGGGACGAAGTGAGAGAGTGGCATGGACTTATATATACTACCAAATGTAAAATAGCTAGCTAGTGGGAAGCAGCCGCGAAGCACAGGGAGATCAGCTCGGTGCTTTGTGACCACCTAGAGGGTTGGGATAGGGAGGGTGGGAGGAAGACGCAAGAGGGAGGAGATAGGGCGATATATGCGTGTGTATAGCTGATTCACTTTGTTATAAAGCAGAAACTAACACACCATTGTAAAGCAATTATACTCCAATAAAGACGTTTTTTTAAAAAAAAGGATGGAAAACAGTTCATTAAAAATGATTTTCTCCAAGAATATTTAATGGTGGGAAGATGTAGTGTAAAAGCAGGGCACAAAATACTAGATGGAGTATTTCATTTTGTTAAAATTTTAATAATACAAGTGCAGAAAAAGTGATTAAAGTAACAGTACTGATTTGACTACGGGACATTTTTTTCTTTAAATTTTTCTGTATTTGGTGTTATAAAGCATCATATATCCTCTCTGAGTCTCAGTTTATGTTCTGTGAAGTGGGACTCATCACATCTACACTGCAGTGCGCTCGGGCAGAGCAGCACAATATTTGAAAGTGCCCTTGACAATGACCAGCCCATTGTAATACTCCAGGAATGGTTATACGATCATTGCCAATGACACACCCATAGTCCGGATATTATCCGTAACGATTACTAAGGTTGTTTATCTCCCTCCAGTTTTACTAAGACAGAAAAAGGATTAAGTGAAGACTCTTAAGTCATTTTTACTGAGGTTCTTTGTTTTACTTTTTTTTCAAAATACGAATTGTAGGGCTTCCCTGGTGGCGCAGTGGTTGAGAATCTGCCTGCTAATGCACGGAACACGGGCTCGAGCCCTGCTCTGGGAAGATCCCACATGCCGTGGAGCAACTGGGCCCGTGAGCCACGACTACTGAGCCTGCGCGTCTGGAGCCTGTGCTCCGCAACAAGAGAGGCCGCGATAGTGAGCGGCCCGCGCACCGCAATGAAGAGTGGCCCCCGCTCCCCACAACTAGAGAAAGCCCTCACACAGAAATGAAGACCCAACACAGCTCAAAATAAATAAATAAATAAATAAATTTATTAAAAAGAAAAATACTAATTGTAAAGTCTGCAGTGGGTATATAGGTGTTCAACTGTTTTCCAGATTTTACGTTTTTGGTTTCGTTTTTAAATTTTGTATTTATTATTTATTTACTACTTTTCTTTTTGGCTGTGTTGGGTCTTCGTTTCTGCGCGAGGGCTTTCTCCAGTTGCGGCAAGCGGGGGCCACTCTTCATCGCGGCGCGCGGGCCTCTCACTATCGCGGCCTCTCTTGTTGCGGAGCAGAGGCTCCAGACGCTCAGGCTCAGTAGTTGTGGCTCACGGGCCCAGTTGCTCCGCGGCATGTGGGATCTTCCCAGACCAGGGCTCAAACCCGTGTCCCCTGCATTGGCAGGCGGATTCTCAACCACTGCACCACCAGGGAAGCCCCCCCACCCCGATAGTTTTAAAACCAGCCTCAGTCATGCTTGCTTCAAGACTTATCCTGGCATCATGGACCACTGGATACTTTGGCTAGGTGTTAAACTCTCTTGTCCTTTGCCCGAGTCCCATCGTGGTGACTTAGTTGCCATCTAGGGCACTCTTGGCATGAGTCCTAGACATGAATCCAGCTCAATGGCTTGGGCCCTGCTCCCTGCTGGCTGACTGTCCTAATGCCCAGTGCCTCCTTTCTGCTTGGACTTCTGAGGGCCGCAGCCCCAGGACCCTCACTCTGTGTTCCCGGCTCTATTCAATGCCAACTGTATGTCTTTTGCTTGCTGTATGTCCCCTGCCCCAGTACCTCCTACTGGCTTTGACCTTCCTGTTTCAGGTCCTCTTATTGCGACCCTTTGTGTATAAGCCAGATCTGTTTGCCCTTCCTTCAAGGGGAGCTATTTCCCTGGTGTTTCCCTAGATGCTTATGATGAGACCCCTGCCAGAACTACACCAATCAGACCCTCCATGTACACACTTGGGTCTGAACCCTTTCAGCGAGAGCAGGTTGGAAACCCATATAGACATAAATATACAATGTGTACAAATCAAGTATTTTAAAGATTGTAAAGAATTCTTGTGAACGTATTAGGTTAGGGAAGTCAAGCAGGATCATCATATGATGGCATAATCATGCACATGTACATAAAATTTTCTATTTTTATATGATGCCATTTTAATAGATGTGCCCATCTTTTCAAAGTTCTAATCTGTGGCAGTGGGCAGTAGGGGGACGGGGTGGGTCACAGCAGGAAGAGGCATTCGCTGCCTTAGGCACTTAAACCATTGCTCTCTCTTCAGAATGGCTCAGCCAGCAGGATTCTGTGGGGTCTACCTCCTGGCACCGTGCTCCAATCGCCGGATTTTGGGTCTGGGGCAACCCAGGTCTTCGTGCGACTTTTCCGGAGAGTGCTTTCTCTTGGGAGCACGTCTGGGGACTGGCTTCTCTGCTTCCACCTTTGCTGGCGTGGCCAAAGGAACTGCTGCTGCAAAGAAAATCAGAACTGATCAGTCACTTCTGCTGTACACAGCCTCCTGCCAGAATTTCCCTCTCTCATGTCTCTCCCAGTTTCTGGCTGAAGACCTTTCATCTACTTGACATCCAGAACACAGACTTGGCCCATCACCTCTATGAGTCCCTAGAGACGGGACACTGGCTGCAAAAGCAATTCCTAGAGCCTACGGCTGCAGCACATGAGGAAGTCTCTTCACCGTTCCCAGGGAAAACAGGAGAACCCGAAAGTCATTGCAATCATGAGCCTCTCCATCTCTCCCTTCCACAACAGAGAGAACATTTCTTGCAGTCTGTCACTTCTGAGGCTTTAATGGAAATGTCTTTCAAGTTTTGGAAAAAACCAATCTAATATAAATTGGTTAAGGACCCCTCCCACCTTGGCAACCCCTCTTGGGCCCCATTTATACTGCCTGTTTCAACCACACTGAACTCTAGCCCTCTGATACTTTTATGTAGATTAGAACAAGGCCAAATACTGAGGCAGAGTGATCAGGAGACTGAGAACCGCGTTCTGGGTACCAAGTCTAGGCTCACATCAACCCAGCCTCCTGGGACACCATCTCCTCAGCCCTCCAGTCTCATTAGCACGTCAACACCCCTCTTGGTTCTTCCGGTCTTCCCATCAATATGGCACCACCCTCTCCCCTAGAAGTAAAAATCAGTATAATCCTCTCTCTCTCCACCATGAAAGGATGAGATAAAGGCTCAGCAGCAGCCCCCGTGAAACACATGGTCAACACTGTGAAGAGGTGTTACTAAGGCGATTTGGTCCGACTCAGAGAAGGAAAGAGACAACTCTGCCCTTAGCCTGATCAGGCCCACAGGAAGGAAGCACACTGGGGGCAGCTTTTGAGAGTGTGGCAATGCGAGAGAACCTTCTTTAGGAGGGGACTCCCTGTTGCCGACCTTGAAAAAGCAAGGATGGGACATTCGTTTACTGGGGCTGTTACAGAGGGGATGTGCCCAGAGGTTGGGCCACCCTGCTTGAGAATCAAAGCACCTTCTAGTCCGAAATGGTTTGAATGCTCCAATCGCCGGATTTTGGGTCTGGGGCAACCCAGATCTTTGTGCGACTTTTCCGGAGAGTGCTTTCTCTTGGGAGCACGTCTGGGGACTGGCTTCTCTGCTTCCACCTTTGCTGGCGTGGCCAGAGGAACATCCCCGTAGGCCCGGTAGCCACCAACCAGGCAGTATGTCTCCCCATGCCAGCCCAACTGCGTTTCTCCACACCCTCGGTAGAGGACATGGTAGTGACCAGGGGTAGGGGGAGAAACGGGAGCCACTGCTGCTGCAAAGAAAATCAGAACTGATCAGTCACTTCTGCTCTACACAGCCTCCTGCCAGAATTTCCCTCTCTCATGTCTCTCCCAGTTTCTGGCTGAAGACCTTTCATCTACTTGACATCCAGAACACAGACTTGGCCCATCACCTCTATGAGTCCCTAGAGAAGGGGCACTGGCTGCAAAAGCAATTCCTAGAGCCTACGGCTGCAGCACATGAGGAAGTCTCTTCACCGTTTCCAGGGAAAACAGGAGAACCCGAAAGTCATAGCAATCATGAGCCTCTCCATCTCTCCCTTCCACAACAGAGAGAACATTTCTTGCAGTCTGTCACTTCTGAGGCTTTAATGGAAATGTCTTTCAAGTTTTGGAAAAAACTAATCTAATATAAATTGGTTAAGGACCCCTCCCACCTTGGCAACCCCTCTTGGGCCCCATTTATACTGCCTGTTTCAACCACACTGAACTCTAGCCCTCTGATACTTTTATGTAGATTAGAACAAGGCCAAATACTGAGGCAGAGTGATCAGGAGACTGAGAACCGCGTTCTGGGTACCAAGTCTAGGCTCACATCAACCCAGCCTCCTGGGACACCATCTCCTCAGCCCTCCAGTCTCATTAGCACTTCAACACCCGTCTTGGTTCTTCCGGTCTTCCCATCAATATGGCACCACCCTCTCCCCTAGTACTCAGCAGCTCAGGATGGGATGTGTCTGAGGGCACCGATGTAGATGTCTACATGACAGCACAGAGGTGCCTGGGTTTGAAGGTGTGTTTCAAGAGTGGCCCTCTTCCTCAAACTGCTCCATTTACCATTTGCCAACAAAAATGCACTTGTCTTTTGCTAAGAGGCCAGTCAGGAAAGGGTCTGAATGGAAGCATCCTGCAGCCCAAAGGGGAAGCTACATTTACAAAGATCAGGACCATCCTGCACACTTGTCCAGGGAGGACCTTTCACTTGTCCTCAGCAGTGAGCACTGTGGGTCCCTGAAGGTGTCCCAGGTCACTGGTATTACTTACAGCTGGGAACGCGCTCAGGTATACGTAGTGGGCAAGCCCCACAGGAACATGAGGCAGCCAGGTGAGGTGGTGTGTACACCATGGCTCCTGTAGAGATGCCCGGTCTCGGTGTACCTGCCGCACTGCCCACCCACGGAACAGAGCACAGGTTCGAGTAAAGATAGAGGATCCGGTCACACATTCTCCCTCAGACAACCAAAGAGGTTGGAGAACTTCTGGTGGAGAACTGTCAGGGAAGTTTCTCTGAGGGCAGCACGTTGGCAGTTACGCTGCCATGGCAACTGGGAGAAGGCCGGTGAGGTCATCACTACCCAGTGAGGTCATAATAAGGAACCTGTGACTTGGGGGTCAGGCTTCAGGAGGAGGGGCAGTTTTGTGGAGGAGAGCAGGGGGAGGGCAGAGGTACTCTGCCTGGCCCCTCACACCTGGGCCTCCCCACCCATGCCCTAGTCTAGCAGACATCCCACGTGGGGCGTGCCGGTGGGCTGGCACAGCCCCAGGGGCCCCAGGAGGGCAAGAGAGACCCACATTCTGAGATTGGCTTGAGAGGCAAGATTAACGTAAGAGACAGCTAGGTTGTATGGCACTGACCCTAAGAGGCAGAGATTTGTGTGGACTGGGGAATCAGGGAAGGCTCCTTGGCAGTGGGCCTGAAGGACAAGTGAGATTTGGACCCATGGGGAAGAGAGGGAAGACATTCCAGTTTGGAAGAATAAAAGCAAAGACACACTCTCCTCGCCCTTGTCCTGCCCCAAGTATAAATTCATAGAACCCTCACATTTTCACAACTGAGGACTGAAGAAAAGCAAGAGGTGAAGGGGCCTACCCAGTGTTACACAGGTAGTGGAGAGGTGTTCTGCTCAATGGTTAGGTTCATGTTGGGGCGCCGGATTTACAGCTGATAGGAATGTGAGGACAAGCTGATGCCATTTCAAACATTTCCAAGTGATACTGAGAGAGATGTTAAAGGTGCAAAATGAGGGTGCTGAATGACCTCACAAAGTGGGAATGGTGGGCCCATTTTCATATGAAATTCAAAACAAGTTCATGACCAAAGGACATAATACAAAATGACAACATAATCATTACACTCCCCTCTCCCCTAGAAGTAACAATCATTATAATCCTCCCTCTCTCCACCATGAAAGGATGAGATAAAGGCTCAGCAGCAGCCCCCGTGAAACACATGGTCACCACCGTGAAGAGGTGTTACTAAGGCGATCTGGTCCGACTCAGAGAAGGAAAGAGACAACTCTGCCCTTAGCCTGATCAGGCCCACAGGAAGGAAGCACACTGGGGGCAGCCTTTGAGAGTGTGGCAATGCGAGAGAACCTTCTTTAGGAGGGGACTCCCTGTTGCCGACCTTGAACAAGCAAGGATGGGACATTCGTTTACTGGGGCTGTTGCAGAGGGGATGTGCCCAGGAGGTAGAGACTGCTTGGACTACTCTTTTAGAGGTTGGGCCACCCTGGTTGAGAACCACAGCACCTTGTATTCCTAAACTGCTTGAATGAGCGGGTGCACGTTAGGACAGACGAAGTCAGGCCTCATTGGAGCAGACTGCCTTTGGGAGTGGTAGAAGGTAAAATGGGAAGGGGAATGCTCTGGAGGAGGTTTGTCATGGCAGGTGGGCCAGCACGAGACCATCCAGATTCTCCAAGGCTCCAGAGATGACTTGGCTGGGAGCATCCCTCTGATGTGGTGCGGGGACTCCTACCTTAACAGGACCTGGCTGGGCATCTGCGGGAGGCAGAATAAATGGTTTATTAACTTAAGAGAGCGAGAGACTCACCTGGGGGGTTCCACAAAACCACTTCATAAGACTTGTACCTGGATTCTTGAGCCAACCCTCAGAAAACTTATCTAGATCTGGAGTAGGGCTCTGGAAGCTGCACTTTCAATAAGCTTCCTGGGCAGTCCCACCACAGTGGTCCATGGATAGAGTGACCAAATTATTGTGTATTCTCGGTTGCTTTTGGGAGTCAAAGTGGGCAATGTGAAAACCTGCAGCAGGCATACGTATAAACAGGGAATATTCAAGGCAAACAGAGGGGTAGAGTTATTCTATGCATGAATCAGATTTGAGAAAAGCTAGCCTGGTGGTTAAAGAACACAACCCTTGGGAGAGACAGACAGAGCCGATTCTGTCCTACTTACTTGTGTGATTTTGACCAAGTTCTTTTATCCTTCTGACTGTTTCTTCATATGGAAAACAGCTGTGGCTGTACATTTAGCACAATATTCTCTTTTGGCCAAGGTTGCTCTGGGTCCATTTGTGTTCTCTGCAACTTAATCCTTTCCGGTGTGCAAGCATTTTTAAGTTGTTTGGTGAAGTATTACATTTGACTTTCAACTGTTCATTACTTTGGGCAAAGCTTATATAATGCTGCAGAGACTAGAACCTATGCAGAGATAGTGAGAGGATGTGATAAGCTTATTCTGCCGGTTTATCAAAAAGTTGAACCTTTTCTCCTCTTCCTCCGCCTGCCACCAAGAGATGAGAAAGAAGGCAGAGCCTGGAAATGCACACCGAGCAATACTTCTGTGTCAGTTTGCCTTTTATTCCTCTGCCAGTACTTCCCAGAGAGATTTCACCAAAAGTGCCTAAGCTTGCCATGGCCATTGTTGTGAAGAACATTTCTCTCTATTGCTAGTCACATCCCCTTTTCCTTCTCCTGGGCGCTTAATGGATGTTTGGGGGCAGGAAATAAAATTTAAACTAAAACATCAAAAAAAAAAAAAAAAAGAAAGATGAGCTCAAGTAGGTGTTATTGTGGTCCAGATAAGGTTTGGTTCATTCATTCCCTCGATTAGCATTTATCCCCCTTTGTGCCAGGCATGCGGGGAGAGAGAGAAATGTCTTCAAAGAGTCTGTGGTTGTATGGGGGAGGGAGCTGTGGAAATCTGTCATTTAGAAACAGCATGGAAGTGCTAGGGAAAAATTGTTTTGTTCATTTATCTCTCACTCATCCGTTCACCCATAGCAACTACGAAGGGTTTCACGCGGAGGAACTGGATGCCCTGAACTTGGCATTCTCGTGGGGGGAACAACAATGTAAAGCACCGGCAGTGGTCAGTCACCCGTAGTGATTTCAAGCCAGAAGGAACCACTCAGCAATGGAGAGAGGCACAGGGTGAGCAGTGACTTGCAGAAAGGAGGGGTTATTCATTCCAACTGCTGAGTTCAAGTTCATCTGGGTGGTTGTGTGGTTCGTGCTTACTGCATCTGTTTTTGGAACGTGACTCCACCGTCCAAGAAGGGTGAAGATGATCACCCTTCTTTCCTCCTGCTGTGCCCCGGGGTCACCCAGCGAGTGTCTGCAGGGATGATCTGCTCTGTACTGGCTTTTCAGTCCCACTCCCGGGAGAAGAGAGACGAAGCTGTGTCTCCACCGCAGCTTGGCCTGATTCAGTCACTGGGTGAAAAGGTGGGAAGAAGGTCAAGTTCATGGGACCTGATACACTGCAGAGTCATTTAGTCCTGAAGTACCAGTTCTGGTTGCTGGTGAGTTGCTTAATCCAGGGACCTGAATGTAATTCCTCCAGAGCCACTGAGACATCACTTCCAGGCCCATGGCGGGATGTAGGGGTGCTGACTTTTCTCAGTGCTAAGGAGCAGCCATCTTCCACTGAGAGAGGACTCTGTGTCAGCAGGAGCAGAACCACACCAGGCACCGAAGAAGGTTCTGCATCCTAACATCTCCCAAAACAGTGATAGATAAGCGGGTAGAAGATGCGATAGGGCATTCACAATAGAACAGAAGCTTATCCCCAATAAATATGGAAAGATGTTCAACTTCACTACCTAACAAAGAAACGCAAGTTATAAATCTATTTCTTTTTTGCTCATCTAAAATTGGTAGAAAGTTTTAAGAATGCACAAAATTTGCTGCTAAGGATGTAAGGAAAAGGCCGTTTTCGTCTGTTGCTGCTGATGGGGATGGAAATTGGTGCGGACCTTCTGGAGGGTAATTTGGCAATTTGTGTATCAACAGCCTTAAAATGTTCATACACTTTGAGCCAGTAGTTTTGCTTTTAGCATCTTATCCTAAGGTGAAAGTTAAATTTATGTACAAGACTTATGTTCAAGAATATTCATCTCAGCCAGTAGTGTAATAGAAAAAATATTAGAAGCTACCTAAAAATCCCACAATAGGGGGTTGGTTAAATAACGGATGGCCCAACTTAAGAATGGAAAATAAAGACGCAGACGTAGAAAATGGACTTGAGGACACGGGGAAGGGGAAGGGGAAGCTGGGACGAAGTGAGAGAGTGGCATGGACTTATATATACTACCAAATGTAAAATAGCTAGCTAGTGGGAAGCAGCCGCGAAGCACAGGGAGATCAGCTCGGTGCTTTGTGACCACCTAGAGGGTTGGGATAGGGAGGGTGGGAGGAAGACGCAAGAGGGAGGAGATAGGGCGATATATGCGTGTGTATAGCTGATTCACTTTGTTATAAAGCAGAAACTAACACACCATTGTAAAGCAATTATACTCCAATAAAGACGTTTTTTTAAAAAAAAGGATGGAAAACAGTTCATTAAAAATGATTTTCTCCAAGAATATTTAATGGTGGGAAGATGTAGTGTAAAAGCAGGGCACAAAATACTAGATGGAGTATTTCATTTTGTTAAAATTTTAATAATACAAGTGCAGAAAAAGTGATTAAAGTAACAGTACTGATTTGACTACGGGACATTTTTTTCTTTAAATTTTTCTGTATTTGGTGTTATAAAGCATCATATATCCTCTCTGAGTCTCAGTTTATGTTCTGTGAAGTGGGACTCATCACATCTACACTGCAGTGCGCTCGGGCAGAGCAGCACAATATTTGAAAGTGCCCTTGACAATGACCAGCCCATTGTAATACTCCAGGAATGGTTATACGATCATTGCCAATGACACACCCATAGTCCGGATATTATCCGTAACGATTACTAAGGTTGTTTATCTCCCTCCAGTTTTACTAAGACAGAAAAAGGATTAAGTGAAGACTCTTAAGTCATTTTTACTGAGGTTCTTTGTTTTACTTTTTTTTCAAAATACGAATTGTAGGGCTTCCCTGGTGGCGCAGTGGTTGAGAATCTGCCTGCTAATGCACGGAACACGGGCTCGAGCCCTGCTCTGGGAAGATCCCACATGCCGTGGAGCAACTGGGCCCGTGAGCCACGACTACTGAGCCTGCGCGTCTGGAGCCTGTGCTCCGCAACAAGAGAGGCCGCGATAGTGAGCGGCCCGCGCACCGCAATGAAGAGTGGCCCCCGCTCCCCACAACTAGAGAAAGCCCTCACACAGAAATGAAGACCCAACACAGCTCAAAATAAATAAATAAATAAATAAATTTATTAAAAAGAAAAATACTAATTGTAAAGTCTGCAGTGGGTATATAGGTGTTCAACTGTTTTCCAGATTTTACGTTTTTGGTTTCGTTTTTAAATTTTGTATTTATTATTTATTTACTACTTTTCTTTTTGGCTGTGTTGGGTCTTCGTTTCTGCGCGAGGGCTTTCTCCAGTTGCGGCAAGCGGGGGCCACTCTTCATCGCGGCGCGCGGGCCTCTCACTATCGCGGCCTCTCTTGTTGCGGAGCAGAGGCTCCAGACGCTCAGGCTCAGTAGTTGTGGCTCACGGGCCCAGTTGCTCCGCGGCATGTGGGATCTTCCCAGACCAGGGCTCAAACCCGTGTCCCCTGCATTGGCAGGCGGATTCTCAACCACTGCACCACCAGGGAAGCCCCCCCACCCCGATAGTTTTAAAACCAGCCTCAGTCATGCTTGCTTCAAGACTTATCCTGGCATCATGGACCACTGGATACTTTGGCTAGGTGTTAAACTCTCTTGTCCTTTGCCCGAGTCCCATCGTGGTGACTTAGTTGCCATCTAGGGCACTCTTGGCATGAGTCCTAGACATGAATCCAGCTCAATGGCTTGGGCCCTGCTCCCTGCTGGCTGACTGTCCTAATGCCCAGTGCCTCCTTTCTGCTTGGACTTCTGAGGGCCGCAGCCCCAGGACCCTCACTCTGTGTTCCCGGCTCTATTCAATGCCAACTGTATGTCTTTTGCTTGCTGTATGTCCCCTGCCCCAGTACCTCCTACTGGCTTTGACCTTCCTGTTTCAGGTCCTCTTATTGCGACCCTTTGTGTATAAGCCAGATCTGTTTGCCCTTCCTTCAAGGGGAGCTATTTCCCTGGTGTTTCCCTAGATGCTTATGATGAGACCCCTGCCAGAACTACACCAATCAGACCCTCCATGTACACACTTGGGTCTGAACCCTTTCAGCGAGAGCAGGTTGGAAACCCATATAGACATAAATATACAATGTGTACAAATCAAGTATTTTAAAGATTGTAAAGAATTCTTGTGAACGTATTAGGTTAGGGAAGTCAAGCAGGATCATCATATGATGGCATAATCATGCACATGTACATAAAATTTTCTATTTTTATATGATGCCATTTTAATAGATGTGCCCATCTTTTCAAAGTTCTAATCTGTGGCAGTGGGCAGTAGGGGGACGGGGTGGGTCACAGCAGGAAGAGGCATTCGCTGCCTTAGGCACTTAAACCATTGCTCTCTCTTCAGAATGGCTCAGCCAGCAGGATTCTGTGGGGTCTACCTCCTGGCACCGTGCTCCAATCGCCGGATTTTGGGTCTGGGGCAACCCAGGTCTTCGTGCGACTTTTCCGGAGAGTGCTTTCTCTTGGGAGCACGTCTGGGGACTGGCTTCTCTGCTTCCACCTTTGCTGGCGTGGCCAAAGGAACTGCTGCTGCAAAGAAAATCAGAACTGATCAGTCACTTCTGCTGTACACAGCCTCCTGCCAGAATTTCCCTCTCTCATGTCTCTCCCAGTTTCTGGCTGAAGACCTTTCATCTACTTGACATCCAGAACACAGCCTTGGCCCATCACCTCTATGAGTCCCTAGAGACGGGACACTGGCTGCAAAAGCAATTCCTAGAGCCTACGGCTGCAGCACATGAGGAAGTCTCTTCACCGTTCCCAGGGAAAACAGGAGAACCCGAAAGTCATTGCAATCATGAGCCTCTCCATCTCTCCCTTCCACAACAGAGAGAACATTTCTTGCAGTCTGTCACTTCTGAGGCTTTAATGGAAATGTCTTTCAAGTTTTGGAAAAAACCAATCTAATATAAATTGGTTAAGGACCCCTCCCACCTTGGCAACCCCTCTTGGGCCCCATTTATACTGCCTGTTTCAACCACACTGAACTCTAGCCCTCTGATACTTTTATGTAGATTAGAACAAGGCCAAATACTGAGGCAGAGTGATCAGGAGACTGAGAACCGCGTTCTGGGTACCAAGTCTAGGCTCACATCAACCCAGCCTCCTGGGACACCATCTCCTCAGCCCTCCAGTCTCATTAGCACGTCAACACCCCTCTTGGTTCTTCCGGTCTTCCCATCAATATGGCACCACCCTCTCCCCTAGAAGTAAAAATCAGTATAATCCTCTCTCTCTCCACCATGAAAGGATGAGATAAAGGCTCAGCAGCAGCCCCCGTGAAACACATGGTCAACACTGTGAAGAGGTGTTACTAAGGCGATTTGGTCCGACTCAGAGAAGGAAAGAGACAACTCTGCCCTTAGCCTGATCAGGCCCACAGGAAGGAAGCACACTGGGGGCAGCTTTTGAGAGTGTGGCAATGCGAGAGAACCTTCTTTAGGAGGGGACTCCCTGTTGCCGACCTTGAAAAAGCAAGGATGGGACATTCGTTTACTGGGGCTGTTACAGAGGGGATGTGCCCAGAGGTTGGGCCACCCTGCTTGAGAATCAAAGCACCTTCTAGTCCGAAATGGTTTGAATGCTCCAATCGCCGGATTTTGGGTCTGGGGCAACCCAGATCTTTGTGCGACTTTTCCGGAGAGTGCTTTCTCTTGGGAGCACGTCTGGGGACTGGCTTCTCTGCTTCCACCTTTGCTGGCGTGGCCAGAGGAACATCCCCGTAGGCCCGGTAGCCACCAACCAGGCAGTATGTCTCCCCATGCCAGCCCAACTGCGTTTCTCCACACCCTCGGTAGAGGACATGGTAGTGACCAGGGGTAGGGGGAGAAACGGGAGCCACTGCTGCTGCAAAGAAAATCAGAACTGATCAGTCACTTCTGCTCTACACAGCCTCCTGCCAGAATTTCCCTCTCTCATGTCTCTCCCAGTTTCTGGCTGAAGACCTTTCATCTACTTGACATCCAGAACACAGACTTGGCCCATCACCTCTATGAGTCCCTAGAGAAGGGGCACTGGCTGCAAAAGCAATTCCTAGAGCCTACGGCTGCAGCACATGAGGAAGTCTCTTCACCGTTTCCAGGGAAAACAGGAGAACCCGAAAGTCATAGCAATCATGAGCCTCTCCATCTCTCCCTTCCACAACAGAGAGAACATTTCTTGCAGTCTGTCACTTCTGAGGCTTTAATGGAAATGTCTTTCAAGTTTTGGAAAAAACTAATCTAATATAAATTGGTTAAGGACCCCTCCCACCTTGGCAACCCCTCTTGGGCCCCATTTATACTGCCTGTTTCAACCACACTGAACTCTAGCCCTCTGATACTTTTATGTAGATTAGAACAAGGCCAAATACTGAGGCAGAGTGATCAGGAGACTGAGAACCGCGTTCTGGGTACCAAGTCTAGGCTCACATCAACCCAGCCTCCTGGGACACCATCTCCTCAGCCCTCCAGTCTCATTAGCACTTCAACACCCGTCTTGGTTCTTCCGGTCTTCCCATCAATATGGCACCACCCTCTCCCCTAGTACTCAGCAGCTCAGGATGGGATGTGTCTGAGGGCACCGATGTAGATGTCTACATGACAGCACAGAGGTGCCTGGGTTTGAAGGTGTGTTTCAAGAGTGGCCCTCTTCCTCAAACTGCTCCATTTACCATTTGCCAACAAAAATGCACTTGTCTTTTGCTAAGAGGCCAGTCAGGAAAGGGTCTGAATGGAAGCATCCTGCAGCCCAAAGGGGAAGCTACATTTACAAAGATCAGGACCATCCTGCACACTTGTCCAGGGAGGACCTTTCACTTGTCCTCAGCAGTGAGCACTGTGGGTCCCTGAAGGTGTCCCAGGTCACTGGTATTACTTACAGCTGGGAACGCGCTCAGGTATACGTAGTGGGCAAGCCCCACAGGAACATGAGGCAGCCAGGTGAGGTGGTGTGTACACCATGGCTCCTGTAGAGATGCCCGGTCTCGGTGTACCTGCCGCACTGCCCACCCACGGAACAGAGCACAGGTTCGAGTAAAGATAGAGGATCCGGTCACACATTCTCCCTCAGACAACCAAAGAGGTTGGAGAACTTCTGGTGGAGAACTGTCAGGGAAGTTTCTCTGAGGGCAGCACGTTGGCAGTTACGCTGCCATGGCAACTGGGAGAAGGCCGGTGAGGTCATCACTACCCAGTGAGGTCATAATAAGGAACCTGTGACTTGGGGGTCAGGCTTCAGGAGGAGGGGCAGTTTTGTGGAGGAGAGCAGGGGGAGGGCAGAGGTACTCTGCCTGGCCCCTCACACCTGGGCCTCCCCACCCATGCCCTAGTCTAGCAGACATCCCACGTGGGGCGTGCCGGTGGGCTGGCACAGCCCCAGGGGCCCCAGGAGGGCAAGAGAGACCCACATTCTGAGATTGGCTTGAGAGGCAAGATTAACGTAAGAGACAGCTAGGTTGTATGGCACTGACCCTAAGAGGCAGAGATTTGTGTGGACTGGGGAATCAGGGAAGGCTCCTTGGCAGTGGGCCTGAAGGACAAGTGAGATTTGGACCCATGGGGAAGAGAGGGAAGACATTCCAGTTTGGAAGAATAAAAGCAAAGACACACTCTCCTCGCCCTTGTCCTGCCCCAAGTATAAATTCATAGAACCCTCACATTTTCACAACTGAGGACTGAAGAAAAGCAAGAGGTGAAGGGGCCTACCCAGTGTTACACAGGTAGTGGAGAGGTGTTCTGCTCAATGGTTAGGTTCATGTTGGGGCGCCGGATTTACAGCTGATAGGAATGTGAGGACAAGCTCATGCCATTTCAAACATTTCCAAGTGATACTGAGAGAGATGTTAAAGGTGCAAAATGAGGGTGCTGAATGACCTCACAAAGTGGGAATGGTGGGCCCATTTTCATATGAAATTCAAAACAAGTTCATGACCAAAGGACATAATACAAAATGACAACATAATCATTACACTCCCCTCTCCCCTAGAAGTAACAATCATTATAATCCTCCCTCTCTCCACCATGAAAGGATGAGATAAAGGCTCAGCAGCAGCCCCCGTGAAACACATGGTCACCACCGTGAAGAGGTGTTACTAAGGCGATCTGGTCCGACTCAGAGAAGGAAAGAGACAACTCTGCCCTTAGCCTGATCAGGCCCACAGGAAGGAAGCACACTGGGGGCAGCCTTTGAGAGTGTGGCAATGCGAGAGAACCTTCTTTAGGAGGGGACTCCCTGTTGCCGACCTTGAACAAGCAAGGATGGGACATTCGTTTACTGGGGCTGTTGCAGAGGGGATGTGCCCAGGAGGTAGAGACTGCTTGGACTACTCTTTTAGAGGTTGGGCCACCCTGGTTGAGAACCACAGCACCTTGTATTCCTAAACTGCTTGAATGAGCGGGTGCACGTTAGGACAGACGAAGTCAGGCCTCATTGGAGCAGACTGCCTTTGGGAGTGGTAGAAGGTAAAATGGGAAGGGGAATGCTCTGGAGGAGGTTTGTCATGGCAGGTGGGCCAGCACGAGACCATCCAGATTCTCCAAGGCTCCAGAGATGACTTGGCTGGGAGCATCCCTCTGATGTGGTGCGGGGACTCCTACCTTAACAGGACCTGGCTGGGCATCTGCGGGAGGCAGAATAAATGGTTTATTAACTTAAGAGAGCGAGAGACTCACCTGGGGGGTTCCACAAAACCACTTCATAAGACTTGTACCTGGATTCTTGAGCCAACCCTCAGAAAACTTATCTAGATCTGGAGTAGGGCTCTGGAAGCTGCACTTTCAATAAGCTTCCTGGGCAGTCCCACCACAGTGGTCCATGGATAGAGTGACCAAATTATTGTGTATTCTCGGTTGCTTTTGGGAGTCAAAGTGGGCAATGTGAAAACCTGCAGCAGGCATACGTATAAACAGGGAATATTCAAGGCAAACAGAGGGGTAGAGTTATTCTATGCATGAATCAGATTTGAGAAAAGCTAGCCTGGTGGTTAAAGAACACAACCCTTGGGAGAGACAGACAGAGCCGATTCTGTCCTACTTACTTGTGTGATTTTGACCAAGTTCTTTTATCCTTCTGACTGTTTCTTCATATGGAAAACAGCTGTGGCTGTACATTTAGCACAATATTCTCTTTTGGCCAAGGTTGCTCTGGGTCCATTTGTGTTCTCTGCAACTTAATCCTTTCCGGTGTGCAAGCATTTTTAAGTTGTTTGGTGAAGTATTACATTTGACTTTCAACTGTTCATTACTTTGGGCAAAGCTTATATAATGCTGCAGAGACTAGAACCTATGCAGAGATAGTGAGAGGATGTGATAAGCTTATTCTGCCGGTTTATCAAAAAGTTGAACCTTTTCTCCTCTTCCTCCGCCTGCCACCAAGAGATGAGAAAGAAGGCAGAGCCTGGAAATGCACACCGAGCAATACTTCTGTGTCAGTTTGCCTTTTATTCCTCTGCCAGTACTTCCCAGAGAGATTTCACCAAAAGTGCCTAAGCTTGCCATGGCCATTGTTGTGAAGAACATTTCTCTCTATTGCTAGTCACATCCCCTTTTCCTTCTCCTGGGCGCTTAATGGATGTTTGGGGGCAGGAAATATAATTTAAACTAAAACATCAAAAAAAAAAAAAAAAAGAAAGATGAGCTCAAGTAGGTGTTATTGTGGTCCAGATAAGGTTTGGTTCATTCATTCCCTCGATTAGCATTTATCCCCCTTTGTGCCAGGCATGCGGGGAGAGAGAGAAATGTCTTCAAAGAGTCTGTGGTTGTATGGGGGAGGGAGCTGTGGAAATCTGTCATTTAGAAACAGCATGGAAGTGCTAGGGAAAAATTGTTTTGTTCATTTATCTCTCACTCATCCGTTCACCCATAGCAACTACGAAGGGTTTCACGCGGAGGAACTGGATGCCCTGAACTTGGCATTCTCGTGGGGGGAACAACAATGTAAAGCACCAGCAGTGGTCAGTCACCCGTAGTGATTTCAAGCCAGAAGGAACCACTCAGCAATGGAGAGAGGCACAGGGTGAGCAGTGACTTGCAGAAAGGAGGGGTTATTCATTCCAACTGCTGAGTTCAAGTTCATCTGGGTGGTTGTGTGGTTCGTGCTTACTGCATCTGTTTTTGGAACGTGACTCCACCGTCCAAGAAGGGTGAAGATGATCACCCTTCTTTCCTCCTGCTGTGCCCCGGGGTCACCCAGCGAGTGTCTGCAGGGATGATCTGCTCTGTACTGGCTTTTCAGTCCCACTCCCGGGAGAAGAGAGACGAAGCTGTGTCTCCACCGCAGCTTGGCCTGATTCAGTCACTGGGTGAAAAGGTGGGAAGAAGGTCAAGTTCATGGGACCTGATACACTGCAGAGTCATTTAGTCCTGAAGTACCAGTTCTGGTTGCTGGTGAGTTGCTTAATCCAGGGACCTGAATGTAATTCCTCCAGAGCCACTGAGACATCACTTCCAGGCCCATGGCGGGATGTAGGGGTGCTGACTTTTCTCAGTGCTAAGGAGCAGCCATCTTCCACTGAGAGAGGACTCTGTGTCAGCAGGAGCAGAACCACACCAGGCACCGAAGAAGGTTCTGCATCCTAACATCTCCCAAAACAGTGATAGATAAGCGGGTAGAAGATGCGATAGGGCATTCACAATAGAACAGAAGCTTATCCCCAATAAATATGGAAAGATGTTCAACTTCACTACCTAACAAAGAAACGCAAGTTATAAATCTATTTCTTTTTTGCTCATCTAAAATTGGTAGAAAGTTTTAAGAATGCACAAAATTTGCTGCTAAGGATGTAAGGAAAAGGCCGTTTTCGTCTGTTGCTGCTGATGGGGATGGAAATTGGTGCGGACCTTCTGGAGGGTAATTTGGCAATTTGTGTATCAACAGCCTTAAAATGTTCATACACTTTGAGCCAGTAGTTTTGCTTTTAGCATCTTATCCTAAGGTGAAAGTTAAATTTATGTACAAGACTTATGTTCAAGAATATTCATCTCAGCCAGTAGTGTAATAGAAAAAATATTAGAAGCTACCTAAAAATCCCACAATAGGGGGTTGGTTAAATAACGGATGGCCCAACTTAAGAATGGAAAATAAAGACGCAGACGTAGAAAATGGACTTGAGGACACGGGGAAGGGGAAGGGGAAGCTGGGACGAAGTGAGAGAGTGGCATGGACTTATATATACTACCAAATGTAAAATAGCTAGCTAGTGGGAAGCAGCCGCGAAGCACAGGGAGATCAGCTCGGTGCTTTGTGACCACCTAGAGGGTTGGGATAGGGAGGGTGGGAGGAAGACGCAAGAGGGAGGAGATAGGGCGATATATGCGTGTGTATAGCTGATTCACTTTGTTATAAAGCAGAAACTAACACACCATTGTAAAGCAATTATACTCCAATAAAGACGTTTTTTTAAAAAAAAGGATGGAAAACAGTTCATTAAAAATGATTTTCTCCAAGAATATTTAATGGTGGGAAGATGTAGTGTAAAAGCAGGGCACAAAATACTAGATGGAGTATTTCATTTTGTTAAAATTTTAATAATACAAGTGCAGAAAAAGTGATTAAAGTAACAGTACTGATTTGACTACGGGACATTTTTTTCTTTAAATTTTTCTGTATTTGGTGTTATAAAGCATCATATATCCTCTCTGAGTCTCAGTTTATGTTCTGTGAAGTGGGACTCATCACATCTACACTGCAGTGCGCTCGGGCAGAGCAGCACAATATTTGAAAGTGCCCTTGACAATGACCAGCCCATTGTAATACTCCAGGAATGGTTATACGATCATTGCCAATGACACACCCATAGTCCGGATATTATCCGTAACGATTACTAAGGTTGTTTATCTCCCTCCAGTTTTACTAAGACAGAAAAAGGATTAAGTGAAGACTCTTAAGTCATTTTTACTGAGGTTCTTTGTTTTACTTTTTTTTCAAAATACGAATTGTAGGGCTTCCCTGGTGGCGCAGTGGTTGAGAATCTGCCTGCTAATGCACGGAACACGGGCTCGAGCCCTGCTCTGGGAAGATCCCACATGCCGTGGAGCAACTGGGCCCGTGAGCCACGACTACTGAGCCTGCGCGTCTGGAGCCTGTGCTCCGCAACAAGAGAGGCCGCGATAGTGAGCGGCCCGCGCACCGCAATGAAGAGTGGCCCCCGCTCCCCACAACTAGAGAAAGCCCTCACACAGAAATGAAGACCCAACACAGCTCAAAATAAATAAATAAATAAATAAATTTATTAAAAAGAAAAATACTAATTGTAAAGTCTGCAGTGGGTATATAGGTGTTCAACTGTTTTCCAGATTTTACGTTTTTGGTTTCGTTTTTAAATTTTGTATTTATTATTTATTTACTACTTTTCTTTTTGGCTGTGTTGGGTCTTCGTTTCTGCGCGAGGGCTTTCTCCAGTTGCGGCAAGCGGGGGCCACTCTTCATCGCGGCGCGCGGGCCTCTCACTATCGCGGCCTCTCTTGTTGCGGAGCAGAGGCTCCAGACGCTCAGGCTCAGTAGTTGTGGCTCACGGGCCCAGTTGCTCCGCGGCATGTGGGATCTTCCCAGACCAGGGCTCAAACCCGTGTCCCCTGCATTGGCAGGCGGATTCTCAACCACTGCACCACCAGGGAAGCCCCCCCACCCCGATAGTTTTAAAACCAGCCTCAGTCATGCTTGCTTCAAGACTTATCCTGGCATCATGGACCACTGGATACTTTGGCTAGGTGTTAAACTCTCTTGTCCTTTGCCCGAGTCCCATCGTGGTGACTTAGTTGCCATCTAGGGCACTCTTGGCATGAGTCCTAGACATGAATCCAGCTCAATGGCTTGGGCCCTGCTCCCTGCTGGCTGACTGTCCTAATGCCCAGTGCCTCCTTTCTGCTTGGACTTCTGAGGGCCGCAGCCCCAGGACCCTCACTCTGTGTTCCCGGCTCTATTCAATGCCAACTGTATGTCTTTTGCTTGCTGTATGTCCCCTGCCCCAGTACCTCCTACTGGCTTTGACCTTCCTGTTTCAGGTCCTCTTATTGCGACCCTTTGTGTATAAGCCAGATCTGTTTGCCCTTCCTTCAAGGGGAGCTATTTCCCTGGTGTTTCCCTAGATGCTTATGATGAGACCCCTGCCAGAACTACACCAATCAGACCCTCCATGTACACACTTGGGTCTGAACCCTTTCAGCGAGAGCAGGTTGGAAACCCATATAGACATAAATATACAATGTGTACAAATCAAGTATTTTAAAGATTGTAAAGAATTCTTGTGAACGTATTAGGTTAGGGAAGTCAAGCAGGATCATCATATGATGGCATAATCATGCACATGTACATAAAATTTTCTATTTTTATATGATGCCATTTTAATAGATGTGCCCATCTTTTCAAAGTTCTAATCTGTGGCAGTGGGCAGTAGGGGGACGGGGTGGGTCACAGCAGGAAGAGGCATTCGCTGCCTTAGGCACTTAAACCATTGCTCTCTCTTCAGAATGGCTCAGCCAGCAGGATTCTGTGGGGTCTACCTCCTGGCACCGTGCTCCAATCGCCGGATTTTGGGTCTGGGGCAACCCAGGTCTTCGTGCGACTTTTCCGGAGAGTGCTTTCTCTTGGGAGCACGTCTGGGGACTGGCTTCTCTGCTTCCACCTTTGCTGGCGTGGCCAAAGGAACTGCTGCTGCAAAGAAAATCAGAACTGATCAGTCACTTCTGCTGTACACAGCCTCCTGCCAGAATTTCCCTCTCTCATGTCTCTCCCAGTTTCTGGCTGAAGACCTTTCATCTACTTGACATCCAGAACACAGCCTTGGCCCATCACCTCTATGAGTCCCTAGAGACGGGACACTGGCTGCAAAAGCAATTCCTAGAGCCTACGGCTGCAGCACATGAGGAAGTCTCTTCACCGTTCCCAGGGAAAACAGGAGAACCCGAAAGTCATTGCAATCATGAGCCTCTCCATCTCTCCCTTCCACAACAGAGAGAACATTTCTTGCAGTCTGTCACTTCTGAGGCTTTAATGGAAATGTCTTTCAAGTTTTGGAAAAAACCAATCTAATATAAATTGGTTAAGGACCCCTCCCACCTTGGCAACCCCTCTTGGGCCCCATTTATACTGCCTGTTTCAACCACACTGAACTCTAGCCCTCTGATACTTTTATGTAGATTAGAACAAGGCCAAATACTGAGGCAGAGTGATCAGGAGACTGAGAACCGCGTTCTGGGTACCAAGTCTAGGCTCACATCAACCCAGCCTCCTGGGACACCATCTCCTCAGCCCTCCAGTCTCATTAGCACGTCAACACCCCTCTTGGTTCTTCCGGTCTTCCCATCAATATGGCACCACCCTCTCCCCTAGAAGTAAAAATCAGTATAATCCTCTCTCTCTCCACCATGAAAGGATGAGATAAAGGCTCAGCAGCAGCCCCCGTGAAACACATGGTCAACACTGTGAAGAGGTGTTACTAAGGCGATTTGGTCCGACTCAGAGAAGGAAAGAGACAACTCTGCCCTTAGCCTGATCAGGCCCACAGGAAGGAAGCACACTGGGGGCAGCTTTTGAGAGTGTGGCAATGCGAGAGAACCTTCTTTAGGAGGGGACTCCCTGTTGCCGACCTTGAAAAAGCAAGGATGGGACATTCGTTTACTGGGGCTGTTACAGAGGGGATGTGCCCAGAGGTTGGGCCACCCTGCTTGAGAATCAAAGCACCTTCTAGTCCGAAATGGTTTGAATGCTCCAATCGCCGGATTTTGGGTCTGGGGCAACCCAGATCTTTGTGCGACTTTTCCGGAGAGTGCTTTCTCTTGGGAGCACGTCTGGGGACTGGCTTCTCTGCTTCCACCTTTGCTGGCGTGGCCAGAGGAACATCCCCGTAGGCCCGGTAGCCACCAACCAGGCAGTATGTCTCCCCATGCCAGCCCAACTGCGTTTCTCCACACCCTCGGTAGAGGACATGGTAGTGACCAGGGGTAGGGGGAGAAACGGGAGCCACTGCTGCTGCAAAGAAAATCAGAACTGATCAGTCACTTCTGCTCTACACAGCCTCCTGCCAGAATTTCCCTCTCTCATGTCTCTCCCAGTTTCTGGCTGAAGACCTTTCATCTACTTGACATCCAGAACACAGACTTGGCCCATCACCTCTATGAGTCCCTAGAGAAGGGGCACTGGCTGCAAAAGCAATTCCTAGAGCCTACGGCTGCAGCACATGAGGAAGTCTCTTCACCGTTTCCAGGGAAAACAGGAGAACCCGAAAGTCATAGCAATCATGAGCCTCTCCATCTCTCCCTTCCACAACAGAGAGAACATTTCTTGCAGTCTGTCACTTCTGAGGCTTTAATGGAAATGTCTTTCAAGTTTTGGAAAAAACTAATCTAATATAAATTGGTTAAGGACCCCTCCCACCTTGGCAACCCCTCTTGGGCCCCATTTATACTGCCTGTTTCAACCACACTGAACTCTAGCCCTCTGATACTTTTATGTAGATTAGAACAAGGCCAAATACTGAGGCAGAGTGATCAGGAGACTGAGAACCGCGTTCTGGGTACCAAGTCTAGGCTCACATCAACCCAGCCTCCTGGGACACCATCTCCTCAGCCCTCCAGTCTCATTAGCACTTCAACACCCGTCTTGGTTCTTCCGGTCTTCCCATCAATATGGCACCACCCTCTCCCCTAGTACTCAGCAGCTCAGGATGGGATGTGTCTGAGGGCACCGATGTAGATGTCTACATGACAGCACAGAGGTGCCTGGGTTTGAAGGTGTGTTTCAAGAGTGGCCCTCTTCCTCAAACTGCTCCATTTACCATTTGCCAACAAAAATGCACTTGTCTTTTGCTAAGAGGCCAGTCAGGAAAGGGTCTGAATGGAAGCATCCTGCAGCCCAAAGGGGAAGCTACATTTACAAAGATCAGGACCATCCTGCACACTTGTCCAGGGAGGACCTTTCACTTGTCCTCAGCAGTGAGCACTGTGGGTCCCTGAAGGTGTCCCAGGTCACTGGTATTACTTACAGCTGGGAACGCGCTCAGGTATACGTAGTGGGCAAGCCCCACAGGAACATGAGGCAGCCAGGTGAGGTGGTGTGTACACCATGGCTCCTGTAGAGATGCCCGGTCTCGGTGTACCTGCCGCACTGCCCACCCACGGAACAGAGCACAGGTTCGAGTAAAGATAGAGGATCCGGTCACACATTCTCCCTCAGACAACCAAAGAGGTTGGAGAACTTCTGGTGGAGAACTGTCAGGGAAGTTTCTCTGAGGGCAGCACGTTGGCAGTTACGCTGCCATGGCAACTGGGAGAAGGCCGGTGAGGTCATCACTACCCAGTGAGGTCATAATAAGGAACCTGTGACTTGGGGGTCAGGCTTCAGGAGGAGGGGCAGTTTTGTGGAGGAGAGCAGGGGGAGGGCAGAGGTACTCTGCCTGGCCCCTCACACCTGGGCCTCCCCACCCATGCCCTAGTCTAGCAGACATCCCACGTGGGGCGTGCCGGTGGGCTGGCACAGCCCCAGGGGCCCCAGGAGGGCAAGAGAGACCCACATTCTGAGATTGGCTTGAGAGGCAAGATTAACGTAAGAGACAGCTAGGTTGTATGGCACTGACCCTAAGAGGCAGAGATTTGTGTGGACTGGGGAATCAGGGAAGGCTCCTTGGCAGTGGGCCTGAAGGACAAGTGAGATTTGGACCCATGGGGAAGAGAGGGAAGACATTCCAGTTTGGAAGAATAAAAGCAAAGACACACTCTCCTCGCCCTTGTCCTGCCCCAAGTATAAATTCATAGAACCCTCACATTTTCACAACTGAGGACTGAAGAAAAGCAAGAGGTGAAGGGGCCTACCCAGTGTTACACAGGTAGTGGAGAGGTGTTCTGCTCAATGGTTAGGTTCATGTTGGGGCGCCGGATTTACAGCTGATAGGAATGTGAGGACAAGCTGATGCCATTTCAAACATTTCCAAGTGATACTGAGAGAGATGTTAAAGGTGCAAAATGAGGGTGCTGAATGACCTCACAAAGTGGGAATGGTGGGCCCATTTTCATATGAAATTCAAAACAAGTTCATGACCAAAGGACATAATACAAAATGACAACATAATCATTACACTCCCCTCTCCCCTAGAAGTAACAATCATTATAATCCTCCCTCTCTCCACCATGAAAGGATGAGATAAAGGCTCAGCAGCAGCCCCCGTGAAACACATGGTCACCACCGTGAAGAGGTGTTACTAAGGCGATCTGGTCCGACTCAGAGAAGGAAAGAGACAACTCTGCCCTTAGCCTGATCAGGCCCACAGGAAGGAAGCACACTGGGGGCAGCCTTTGAGAGTGTGGCAATGCGAGAGAACCTTCTTTAGGAGGGGACTCCCTGTTGCCGACCTTGAACAAGCAAGGATGGGACATTCGTTTACTGGGGCTGTTGCAGAGGGGATGTGCCCAGGAGGTAGAGACTGCTTGGACTACTCTTTTAGAGGTTGGGCCACCCTGGTTGAGAACCACAGCACCTTGTATTCCTAAACTGCTTGAATGAGCGGGTGCACGTTAGGACAGACGAAGTCAGGCCTCATTGGAGCAGACTGCCTTTGGGAGTGGTAGAAGGTAAAATGGGAAGGGGAATGCTCTGGAGGAGGTTTGTCATGGCAGGTGGGCCAGCACGAGACCATCCAGATTCTCCAAGGCTCCAGAGATGACTTGGCTGGGAGCATCCCTCTGATGTGGTGCGGGGACTCCTACCTTAACAGGACCTGGCTGGGCATCTGCGGGAGGCAGAATAAATGGTTTATTAACTTAAGAGAGCGAGAGACTCACCTGGGGGGTTCCACAAAACCACTTCATAAGACTTGTACCTGGATTCTTGAGCCAACCCTCAGAAAACTTATCTAGATCTGGAGTAGGGCTCTGGAAGCTGCACTTTCAATAAGCTTCCTGGGCAGTCCCACCACAGTGGTCCATGGATAGAGTGACCAAATTATTGTGTATTCTCGGTTGCTTTTGGGAGTCAAAGTGGGCAATGTGAAAACCTGCAGCAGGCATACGTATAAACAGGGAATATTCAAGGCAAACAGAGGGGTAGAGTTATTCTATGCATGAATCAGATTTGAGAAAAGCTAGCCTGGTGGTTAAAGAACACAACCCTTGGGAGAGACAGACAGAGCCGATTCTGTCCTACTTACTTGTGTGATTTTGACCAAGTTCTTTTATCCTTCTGACTGTTTCTTCATATGGAAAACAGCTGTGGCTGTACATTTAGCACAATATTCTCTTTTGGCCAAGGTTGCTCTGGGTCCATTTGTGTTCTCTGCAACTTAATCCTTTCCGGTGTGCAAGCATTTTTAAGTTGTTTGGTGAAGTATTACATTTGACTTTCAACTGTTCATTACTTTGGGCAAAGCTTATATAATGCTGCAGAGACTAGAACCTATGCAGAGATAGTGAGAGGATGTGATAAGCTTATTCTGCCGGTTTATCAAAAAGTTGAACCTTTTCTCCTCTTCCTCCGCCTGCCACCAAGAGATGAGAAAGAAGGCAGAGCCTGGAAATGCACACCGAGCAATACTTCTGTGTCAGTTTGCCTTTTATTCCTCTGCCAGTACTTCCCAGAGAGATTTCACCAAAAGTGCCTAAGCTTGCCATGGCCATTGTTGTGAAGAACATTTCTCTCTATTGCTAGTCACATCCCCTTTTCCTTCTCCTGGGCGCTTAATGGATGTTTGGGGGCAGGAAATATAATTTAAACTAAAACATCAAAAAAAAAAAAAAAAAGAAAGATGAGCTCAAGTAGGTGTTATTGTGGTCCAGATAAGGTTTGGTTCATTCATTCCCTCGATTAGCATTTATCCCCCTTTGTGCCAGGCATGCGGGGAGAGAGAGAAATGTCTTCAAAGAGTCTGTGGTTGTATGGGGGAGGGAGCTGTGGAAATCTGTCATTTAGAAACAGCATGGAAGTGCTAGGGAAAAATTGTTTTGTTCATTTATCTCTCACTCATCCGTTCACCCATAGCAACTACGAAGGGTTTCACGCGGAGGAACTGGATGCCCTGAACTTGGCATTCTCGTGGGGGGAACAACAATGTAAAGCACCAGCAGTGGTCAGTCACCCGTAGTGATTTCAAGCCAGAAGGAACCACTCAGCAATGGAGAGAGGCACAGGGTGAGCAGTGACTTGCAGAAAGGAGGGGTTATTCATTCCAACTGCTGAGTTCAAGTTCATCTGGGTGGTTGTGTGGTTCGTGCTTACTGCATCTGTTTTTGGAACGTGACTCCACCGTCCAAGAAGGGTGAAGATGATCACCCTTCTTTCCTCCTGCTGTGCCCCGGGGTCACCCAGCGAGTGTCTGCAGGGATGATCTGCTCTGTACTGGCTTTTCAGTCCCACTCCCGGGAGAAGAGAGACGAAGCTGTGTCTCCACCGCAGCTTGGCCTGATTCAGTCACTGGGTGAAAAGGTGGGAAGAAGGTCAAGTTCATGGGACCTGATACACTGCAGAGTCATTTAGTCCTGAAGTACCAGTTCTGGTTGCTGGTGAGTTGCTTAATCCAGGGACCTGAATGTAATTCCTCCAGAGCCACTGAGACATCACTTCCAGGCCCATGGCGGGATGTAGGGGTGCTGACTTTTCTCAGTGCTAAGGAGCAGCCATCTTCCACTGAGAGAGGACTCTGTGTCAGCAGGAGCAGAACCACACCAGGCACCGAAGAAGGTTCTGCATCCTAACATCTCCCAAAACAGTGATAGATAAGCGGGTAGAAGATGCGATAGGGCATTCACAATAGAACAGAAGCTTATCCCCAATAAATATGGAAAGATGTTCAACTTCACTACCTAACAAAGAAACGCAAGTTATAAATCTATTTCTTTTTTGCTCATCTAAAATTGGTAGAAAGTTTTAAGAATGCACAAAATTTGCTGCTAAGGATGTAAGGAAAAGGCCGTTTTCGTCTGTTGCTGCTGATGGGGATGGAAATTGGTGCGGACCTTCTGGAGGGTAATTTGGCAATTTGTGTATCAACAGCCTTAAAATGTTCATACACTTTGAGCCAGTAGTTTTGCTTTTAGCATCTTATCCTAAGGTGAAAGTTAAATTTATGTACAAGACTTATGTTCAAGAATATTCATCTCAGCCAGTAGTGTAATAGAAAAAATATTAGAAGCTACCTAAAAATCCCACAATAGGGGGTTGGTTAAATAACGGATGGCCCAACTTAAGAATGGAAAATAAAGACGCAGACGTAGAAAATGGACTTGAGGACACGGGGAAGGGGAAGGGGAAGCTGGGACGAAGTGAGAGAGTGGCATGGACTTATATATACTACCAAATGTAAAATAGCTAGCTAGTGGGAAGCAGCCGCGAAGCACAGGGAGATCAGCTCGGTGCTTTGTGACCACCTAGAGGGTTGGGATAGGGAGGGTGGGAGGAAGACGCAAGAGGGAGGAGATAGGGCGATATATGCGTGTGTATAGCTGATTCACTTTGTTATAAAGCAGAAACTAACACACCATTGTAAAGCAATTATACTCCAATAAAGACGTTTTTTTAAAAAAAAGGATGGAAAACAGTTCATTAAAAATGATTTTCTCCAAGAATATTTAATGGTGGGAAGATGTCGTGTAAAAGCAGGGCACAAAATACTAGATGGAGTATTTCATTTTGTTAAAATTTTAATAATACAAGTGCAGAAAAAGTGATTAAAGTAACAGTACTGATTTGACTACGGGACATTTTTTTCTTTAAATTTTTCTGTATTTGGTGTTATAAAGCATCATATATCCTCTCTGAGTCTCAGTTTATGTTCTGTGAAGTGGGACTCATCACATCTACACTGCAGTGCGCTCGGGCAGAGCAGCACAATATTTGAAAGTGCCCTTGACAATGACCAGCCCATTGTAATACTCCAGGAATGGTTATACGATCATTGCCAATGACACACCCATAGTCCGGATATTATCCGTAACGATTACTAAGGTTGTTTATCTCCCTCCAGTTTTACTAAGACAGAAAAAGGATTAAGTGAAGACTCTTAAGTCATTTTTACTGAGGTTCTTTGTTTTACTTTTTTTTCAAAATACGAATTGTAGGGCTTCCCTGGTGGCGCAGTGGTTGAGAATCTGCCTGCTAATGCACGGAACACGGGCTCGAGCCCTGCTCTGGGAAGATCCCACATGCCGTGGAGCAACTGGGCCCGTGAGCCACGACTACTGAGCCTGCGCGTCTGGAGCCTGTGCTCCGCAACAAGAGAGGCCGCGATAGTGAGCGGCCCGCGCACCGCAATGAAGAGTGGCCCCCGCTCCCCACAACTAGAGAAAGCCCTCACACAGAAATGAAGACCCAACACAGCTCAAAATAAATAAATAAATAAATAAATTTATTAAAAAGAAAAATACTAATTGTAAAGTCTGCAGTGGGTATATAGGTGTTCAACTGTTTTCCAGATTTTACGTTTTTGGTTTCGTTTTTAAATTTTGTATTTATTATTTATTTACTACTTTTCTTTTTGGCTGTGTTGGGTCTTCGTTTCTGCGCGAGGGCTTTCTCCAGTTGCGGCAGGCGGGGGCCACTCTTCATCGCGGCGCGCGGGCCTCTCACTCTCGCGGCCTCTCTTGTTGCGGAGCAGAGGCTCCAGACGCTCAGGCTCAGTAGTTGTGGCTCACGGGCCCAGTTGCTCCGCGGCATGTGGGATCTTCCCAGACCAGGGCTCAAACCCGTGTCCCCTGCATTGGCAGGCGGATTCTCAACCACTGCACCACCAGGGAAGCCCCCCACCCCGATAGTTTTAAAACCAGCCTCAGTCATGCTTGCTTCAAGACTTATCCTGGCATCATGGACCACTGGATACTTTGGCTAGGTGTTAAACTCTCTTGTCCTTTGCCCGAGTCCCATCGTGGTGACTTAGTTGCCATCTAGGGCACTCTTGGCATGAGTCCTAGACATGAATCCAGCTCAATGGCTTGGGCCCTGCTCCCTGCTGGCTGACTGTCCTAATGCCCAGTGCCTCCTTTCTGCTTGGACTTCTGAGGGCCGCAGCCCCAGGACCCTCACTCTGTGTTCCCGGCTCTATTCAATGCCAACTGTATGTCTTTTGCTTGCTGTATGTCTCCTGCCCCAGTACCTCCTACTGGCTTTGACCTTCCTGTTTCAGGTCCTCTTATTGCGACCCTTTGTGTATAAGCCAGATCTGTTTGCCCTTCCTTCAAGGGGAGCTATTTCCCTGGTGTTTCCCTAGATGCTTATGATGAGACCCCTGCCAGAACTACACCAATCAGACCCTCCATGTACACACTTGGGTCTGAACCCTTTCAGCGAGAGCAGGTTGGAAACCCATATAGACATAAATATACAATGTGTACAAATCAAGTATTTTAAAGATTGTAAAGAATTCTTGTGAACGTATTAGGTTAGGGAAGTCAAGCAGGATCATCATATGATGGCATAATCATGCACATGTACATAAAATTTTCTATTTTTATATGATGCCATTTTAATAGATGTGCCCATCTTTTCAAAGTTCTAATCTGTGGCAGTGGGCAGTAGGGGGACGGGGTGGGTCACAGCAGGAAGAGGCATTCGCTGCCTTAGGCACTTAAACCATTGCTCTCTCTTCAGAATGGCTCAGCCAGCAGGATTCTGTGGGGTCTACCTCCTGGCACCGTGCTCCAATCGCCGGATTTTGGGTCTGGGGCAACCCAGGTCTTCGTGCGACTTTTCCGGAGAGTGCTTTCTCTTGGGAGCACGTCTGGGGACTGGCTTCTCTGCTTCCACCTTTGCTGGCGTGGCCAAAGGAACTGCTGCTG
Source organism: Balaenoptera borealis (assembly GCF_965194805.1). NCBI lineage: Eukaryota > Metazoa > Chordata > Mammalia > Artiodactyla > Balaenopteridae > Balaenoptera > Balaenoptera borealis. The sequence continues at coordinate 1,552,032 of NC_138880.1, forward strand.
CAAAGAAAATCAGAACTGATCAGTCACTTCTGCTGTACACAGCCTCCTGCCAGAATTTCCCTCTCTCATGTCTCTCCCAGTTTCTGGCTGAAGACCTTTCATCTACTTGACATCCAGAACACAGCCTTGGCCCATCACCTCTATGAGTCCCTAGAGACGGGACACTGGCTGCAAAAGCAATTCCTAGAGCCTACGGCTGCAGCACATGAGGAAGTCTCTTCACCGTTCCCAGGGAAAACAGGAGAACCCGAAAGTCATTGCAATCATGAGCCTCTCCATCTCTCCCTTCCACAACAGAGAGAACATTTCTTGCAGTCTGTCACTTCTGAGGCTTTAATGGAAATGTCTTTCAAGTTTTGGAAAAAACCAATCTAATATAAATTGGTTAAGGACCCCTCCCACCTTGGCAACCCCTCTTGGGCCCCATTTATACTGCCTGTTTCAACCACACTGAACTCTAGCCCTCTGATACTTTTATGTAGATTAGAACAAGGCCAAATACTGAGGCAGAGTGATCAGGAGACTGAGAACCGCGTTCTGGGTACCAAGTCTAGGCTCACATCAACCCAGCCTCCTGGGACACCATCTCCTCAGCCCTCCAGTCTCATTAGCACTTCAACACCCCTCTTGGTTCTTCCGGTCTTCCCATCAATATGGCACCACCCTCTCCCCTAGAAGTAAAAATCAGTATAATCCTCTCTCTCTCCACCATGAAAGGATGAGATAAAGGCTCAGCAGCAGCCCCCGTGAAACACATGGTCAACACTGTGAAGAGGTGTTACTAAGGCGATTTGGTCCGACTCAGAGAAGGAAAGAGACAACTCTGCCCTTAGCCTGATCAGGCCCACAGGAAGGAAGCACACTGGGGGCAGCTTTTGAGAGTGTGGCAATGCGAGAGAACCTTCTTTAGGAGGGGACTCCCTGTTGCCGACCTTGAAAAAGCAAGGATGGGACATTCGTTTACTGGGGCTGTTACAGAGGGGATGTGCCCAGAGGTTGGGCCACCCTGCTTGAGAATCAAAGCACCTTCTAGTCCGAAATGGTTTGAATGCTCCAATCGCCGGATTTTGGGTCTGGGGCAACCCAGATCTTTGTGCGACTTTTCCGGAGAGTGCTTTCTCTTGGGAGCACGTCTGGGGACTGGCTTCTCTGCTTCCACCTTTGCTGGCGTGGCCAGAGGAACATCCCCGTAGGCCCGGTAGCCACCAACCAGGCAGTATGTCTCCCCATGCCAGCCCAACTGCGTTTCTCCACACCCTCGGTAGAGGACATGGTAGTGACCAGGGGTAGGGGGAGAAACGGGAGCCACTGCTGCTGCAAAGAAAATCAGAACTGATCAGTCACTTCTGCTCTACACAGCCTCCTGCCAGAATTTCCCTCTCTCATGTCTCTCCCAGTTTCTGGCTGAAGACCTTTCATCTACTTGACATCCAGAACACAGACTTGGCCCATCACCTCTATGAGTCCCTAGAGAAGGGGCACTGGCTGCAAAAGCAATTCCTAGAGCCTACGGCTGCAGCACATGAGGAAGTCTCTTCACCGTTTCCAGGGAAAACAGGAGAACCCGAAAGTCATAGCAATCATGAGCCTCTCCATCTCTCCCTTCCACAACAGAGAGAACATTTCTTGCAGTCTGTCACTTCTGAGGCTTTAATGGAAATGTCTTTCAAGTTTTGGAAAAAACTAATCTAATATAAATTGGTTAAGGACCCCTCCCACCTTGGCAACCCCTCTTGGGCCCCATTTATACTGCCTGTTTCAACCACACTGAACTCTAGCCCTCTGATACTTTTATGTAGATTAGAACAAGGCCAAATACTGAGGCAGAGTGATCAGGAGACTGAGAACCGCGTTCTGGGTACCAAGTCTAGGCTCACATCAACCCAGCCTCCTGGGACACCATCTCCTCAGCCCTCCAGTCTCATTAGCACTTCAACACCCGTCTTGGTTCTTCCGGTCTTCCCATCAATATGGCACCACCCTCTCCCCTAGTACTCAGCAGCTCAGGATGGGATGTGTCTGAGGGCACCGATGTAGATGTCTACATGACAGCACAGAGGTGCCTGGGTTTGAAGGTGTGTTTCAAGAGTGGCCCTCTTCCTCAAACTGCTCCATTTACCATTTGCCAACAAAAATGCACTTGTCTTTTGCTAAGAGGCCAGTCAGGAAAGGGTCTGAATGGAAGCATCCTGCAGCCCAAAGGGGAAGCTACATTTATAAAGATCAGGACCATCCTGCACACTTGTCCAGGGAGGACCTTTCACTTGTCCTCAGCAGTGAGCACTGTGGGTCCCTGAAGGTGTCCCAGGTCACTGGTATTACTTACAGCTGGGAACGCGCTCAGGTATACGTAGTGGGCAAGCCCCACAGGAACATGAGGCAGCCAGGTGAGGTGGTGTGTACACCATGGCTCCTGTAGAGATGCCCGGTCTCGGTGTACCTGCCGCACTGCCCACCCACGGAACAGAGCACAGGTTCGAGTAAAGATAGAGGATCCGGTCACACATTCTCCCTCAGACAACCAAAGAGGTTGGAGAACTTCTGGTGGAGAACTGTCAGGGAAGTTTCTCTGAGGGCAGCACGTTGGCAGTTACGCTGCCATGGCAACTGGGAGAAGGCCGGTGAGGTCATCACTACCCAGTGAGGTCATAATAAGGAACCTGTGACTTGGGGGTCAGGCTTCAGGAGGAGGGGCAGTTTTGTGGAGGAGAGCAGGGGGAGGGCAGAGGTACTCTGCCTGGCCCCTCACACCTGGGCCTCCCCACCCATGCCCTAGTCTAGCAGACATCCCACGTGGGGCGTGCCGGTGGGCTGGCACAGCCCCAGGGGCCCCAGGAGGGCAAGAGAGACCCACATTCTGAGATTGGCTTGAGAGGCAAGATTAACGTAAGAGACAGCTAGGTTGTATGGCACTGACCCTAAGAGGCAGAGATTTGTGTGGACTGGGGAATCAGGGAAGGCTCCTTGGCAGTGGGCCTGAAGGACAAGTGAGATTTGGACCCATGGGGAAGAGAGGGAAGACATTCCAGTTTGGAAGAATAAAAGCAAAGACACACTCTCCTCGCCCTTGTCCTGCCCCAAGTATAAATTCATAGAACCCTCACATTTTCACAACTGAGGACTGAAGAAAAGCAAGAGGTGAAGGGGCCTACCCAGTGTTACACAGGTAGTGGAGAGGTGTTCTGCTCAATGGTTAGGTTCATGTTGGGGCGCCGGATTTACAGCTGATAGGAATGTGAGGACAAGCTGATGCCATTTCAAACATTTCCAAGTGATACTGAGAGAGATGTTAAAGGTGCAAAATGAGGGTGCTGAATGACCTCACAAAGTGGGAATGGTGGGCCCATTTTCATATGAAATTCAAAACAAGTTCATGACCAAAGGACATAATACAAAATGACAACATAATCATTACACTCCCCTCTCCCCTAGAAGTAACAATCATTATAATCCTCCCTCTCTCCACCATGAAAGGATGAGATAAAGGCTCAGCAGCAGCCCCCGTGAAACACATGGTCACCACCGTGAAGAGGTGTTACTAAGGCGATCTGGTCCGACTCAGAGAAGGAAAGAGACAACTCTGCCCTTAGCCTGATCAGGCCCACAGGAAGGAAGCACACTGGGGGCAGCCTTTGAGAGTGTGGCAATGCGAGAGAACCTTCTTTAGGAGGGGACTCCCTGTTGCCGACCTTGAACAAGCAAGGATGGGACATTCGTTTACTGGGGCTGTTGCAGAGGGGATGTGCCCAGGAGGTAGAGACTGCTTGGACTACTCTTTTAGAGGTTGGGCCACCCTGGTTGAGAACCACAGCACCTTGTATTCCTAAACTGCTTGAATGAGCGGGTGCACGTTAGGACAGACGAAGTCAGGCCTCATTGGAGCAGACTGCCTTTGGGAGTGGTAGAAGGTAAAATGGGAAGGGGAATGCTCTGGAGGAGGTTTGTCATGGCAGGTGGGCCAGCACGAGACCATCCAGATTCTCCAAGGCTCCAGAGATGACTTGGCTGGGAGCATCCCTCTGATGTGGTGCGGGGACTCCTACCTTAACAGGACCTGGCTGGGCATCTGCGGGAGGCAGAATAAATGGTTTATTAACTTAAGAGAGCGAGAGACTCACCTGGGGGGTTCCACAAAACCACTTCATAAGACTTGTACCTGGATTCTTGAGCCAACCCTCAGAAAACTTATCTAGATCTGGAGTAGGGCTCTGGAAGCTGCACTTTCAATAAGCTTCCTGGGCAGTCCCACCACAGTGGTCCATGGATAGAGTGACCAAATTATTGTGTATTCTCGGTTGCTTTTGGGAGTCAAAGTGGGCAATGTGAAAACCTGCAGCAGGCATACGTATAAACAGGGAATATTCAAGGCAAACAGAGGGGTAGAGTTATTCTATGCATGAATCAGATTTGAGAAAAGCTAGCCTGGTGGTTAAAGAACACAACCCTTGGGAGAGACAGACAGAGCCGATTCTGTCCTACTTACTTGTGTGATTTTGACCAAGTTCTTTTATCCTTCTGACTGTTTCTTCATATGGAAAACAGCTGTGGCTGTACATTTAGCACAATATTCTCTTTTGGCCAAGGTTGCTCTGGGTCCATTTGTGTTCTCTGCAACTTAATCCTTTCCGGTGTGCAAGCATTTTTAAGTTGTTTGGTGAAGTATTACATTTGACTTTCAACTGTTCATTACTTTGGGCAAAGCTTATATAATGCTGCAGAGACTAGAACCTATGCAGAGATAGTGAGAGGATGTGATAAGCTTATTCTGCCGGTTTATCAAAAAGTTGAACCTTTTCTCCTCTTCCTCCGCCTGCCACCAAGAGATGAGAAAGAAGGCAGAGCCTGGAAATGCACACCGAGCAATACTTCTGTGTCAGTTTGCCTTTTATTCCTCTGCCAGTACTTCCCAGAGAGATTTCACCAAAAGTGCCTAAGCTTGCCATGGCCATTGTTGTGAAGAACATTTCTCTCTATTGCTAGTCACATCCCCTTTTCCTTCTCCTGGGCGCTTAATGGATGTTTGGGGGCAGGAAATATAATTTAAACTAAAACATCAAAAAAAAAAAAAAAAAGAAGGATGAGCTCAAGTAGGTGTTATTGTGGTCCAGATAAGGTTTGGTTCATTCATTCCCTCGATTAGCATTTATCCCCCTTTGTGCCAGGCATGCGGGGAGAGAGAGAAATGTCTTCAAAGAGTCTGTGGTTGTATGGGGGAGGGAGCTGTGGAAATCTGTCATTTAGAAACAGCATGGAAGTGCTAGGGAAAAATTGTTTTGTTCATTTATCTCTCACTCATCCGTTCACCCATAGCAACTACGAAGGGTTTCACGCGGAGGAACTGGATGCCCTGAACTTGGCATTCTCGTGGGGGGAACAACAATGTAAAGCACCAGCAGTGGTCAGTCACCCGTAGTGATTTCAAGCCAGAAGGAACCACTCAGCAATGGAGAGAGGCACAGGGTGAGCAGTGACTTGCAGAAAGGAGGGGTTATTCATTCCAACTGCTGAGTTCAAGTTCATCTGGGTGGTTGTGTGGTTCGTGCTTACTGCATCTGTTTTTGGAACGTGACTCCACCGTCCAAGAAGGGTGAAGATGATCACCCTTCTTTCCTCCTGCTGTGCCCCGGGGTCACCCAGCGAGTGTCTGCAGGGATGATCTGCTCTGTACTGGCTTTTCAGTCCCACTCCCGGGAGAAGAGAGACGAAGCTGTGTCTCCACCGCAGCTTGGCCTGATTCAGTCACTGGGTGAAAAGGTGGGAAGAAGGTCAAGTTCATGGGACCTGATACACTGCAGAGTCATTTAGTCCTGAAGTACCAGTTCTGGTTGCTGGTGAGTTGCTTAATCCAGGGACCTGAATGTAATTCCTCCAGAGCCACTGAGACATCACTTCCAGGCCCATGGCGGGATGTAGGGGTGCTGACTTTTCTCAGTGCTAAGGAGCAGCCATCTTCCACTGAGAGAGGACTCTGTGTCAGCAGGAGCAGAACCACACCAGGCACCGAAGAAGGTTCTGCATCCTAACATCTCCCAAAACAGTGATAGATAAGCGGGTAGAAGATGCGATAGGGCATTCACAATAGAACAGAAGCTTATCCCCAATAAATATGGAAAGATGTTCAACTTCACTACCTAACAAAGAAACGCAAGTTATAAATCTATTTCTTTTTTGCTCATCTAAAATTGGTAGAAAGTTTTAAGAATGCACAAAATTTGCTGCTAAGGATGTAAGGAAAAGGCCGTTTTCGTCTGTTGCTGCTGATGGGGATGGAAATTGGTGCGGACCTTCTGGAGGGTAATTTGGCAATTTGTGTATCAACAGCCTTAAAATGTTCATACACTTTGAGCCAGTAGTTTTGCTTTTAGCATCTTATCCTAAGGTGAAAGTTAAATTTATGTACAAGACTTATGTTCAAGAATATTCATCTCAGCCAGTAGTGTAATAGAAAAAATATTAGAAGCTACCTAAAAATCCCACAATAGGGGGTTGGTTAAATAACGGATGGCCCAACTTAAGAATGGAAAATAAAGACGCAGACGTAGAAAATGGACTTGAGGACACGGGGAAGGGGAAGGGGAAGCTGGGACGAAGTGAGAGAGTGGCATGGACTTATATATACTACCAAATGTAAAATAGCTAGCTAGTGGGAAGCAGCCGCGAAGCACAGGGAGATCAGCTCGGTGCTTTGTGACCACCTAGAGGGTTGGGATAGGGAGGGTGGGAGGAAGACGCAAGAGGGAGGAGATAGGGCGATATATGCGTGTGTATAGCTGATTCACTTTGTTATAAAGCAGAAACTAACACACCATTGTAAAGCAATTATACTCCAATAAAGACGTTTTTTTAAAAAAAAGGATGGAAAACAGTTCATTAAAAATGATTTTCTCCAAGAATATTTAATGGTGGGAAGATGTAGTGTAAAAGCAGGGCACAAAATACTAGATGGAGTATTTCATTTTGTTAAAATTTTAATAATACAAGTGCAGAAAAAGTGATTAAAGTAACAGTACTGATTTGACTACGGGACATTTTTTTCTTTAAATTTTTCTGTATTTGGTGTTATAAAGCATCATATATCCTCTCTGAGTCTCAGTTTATGTTCTGTGAAGTGGGACTCATCACATCTACACTGCAGTGCGCTCGGGCAGAGCAGCACAATATTTGAAAGTGCCCTTGACAATGACCAGCCCATTGTAATACTCCAGGAATGGTTATACGATCATTGCCAATGACACACCCATAGTCCGGATATTATCCGTAACGATTACTAAGGTTGTTTATCTCCCTCCAGTTTTACTAAGACAGAAAAAGGATTAAGTGAAGACTCTTAAGTCATTTTTACTGAGGTTCTTTGTTTTACTTTTTTTTCAAAATACGAATTGTAGGGCTTCCCTGGTGGCGCAGTGGTTGAGAATCTGCCTGCTAATGCACGGAACACGGGCTCGAGCCCTGCTCTGGGAAGATCCCACATGCCGTGGAGCAACTGGGCCCGTGAGCCACGACTACTGAGCCTGCGCGTCTGGAGCCTGTGCTCCGCAACAAGAGAGGCCGCGATAGTGAGCGGCCCGCGCACCGCAATGAAGAGTGGCCCCCGCTCCCCACAACTAGAGAAAGCCCTCACACAGAAATGAAGACCCAACACAGCTCAAAATAAATAAATAAATAAATAAATTTATTAAAAAGAAAAATACTAATTGTAAAGTCTGCAGTGGGTATATAGGTGTTCAACTGTTTTCCAGATTTTACGTTTTTGGTTTCGTTTTTAAATTTTGTATTTATTATTTATTTACTACTTTTCTTTTTGGCTGTGTTGGGTCTTCGTTTCTGCGCGAGGGCTTTCTCCAGTTGCGGCAGGCGGGGGCCACTCTTCATCGCGGCGCGCGGGCCTCTCACTCTCGCGGCCTCTCTTGTTGCGGAGCAGAGGCTCCAGACGCTCAGGCTCAGTAGTTGTGGCTCACGGGCCCAGTTGCTCCGCGGCATGTGGGATCTTCCCAGACCAGGGCTCAAACCCGTGTCCCCTGCATTGGCAGGCGGATTCTCAACCACTGCACCACCAGGGAAGCCCCCCACCCCGATAGTTTTAAAACCAGCCTCAGTCATGCTTGCTTCAAGACTTATCCTGGCATCATGGACCACTGGATACTTTGGCTAGGTGTTAAACTCTCTTGTCCTTTGCCCGAGTCCCATCGTGGTGACTTAGTTGCCATCTAGGGCACTCTTGGCATGAGTCCTAGACATGAATCCAGCTCAATGGCTTGGGCCCTGCTCCCTGCTGGCTGACTGTCCTAATGCCCAGTGCCTCCTTTCTGCTTGGACTTCTGAGGGCCGCAGCCCCAGGACCCTCACTCTGTGTTCCCGGCTCTATTCAATGCCAACTGTATGTCTTTTGCTTGCTGTATGTCTCCTGCCCCAGTACCTCCTACTGGCTTTGACCTTCCTGTTTCAGGTCCTCTTATTGCGACCCTTTGTGTATAAGCCAGATCTGTTTGCCCTTCCTTCAAGGGGAGCTATTTCCCTGGTGTTTCCCTAGATGCTTATGATGAGACCCCTGCCAGAACTACACCAATCAGACCCTCCATGTACACACTTGGGTCTGAACCCTTTCAGCGAGAGCAGGTTGGAAACCCATATAGACATAAATATACAATGTGTACAAATCAAGTATTTTAAAGATTGTAAAGAATTCTTGTGAACGTATTAGGTTAGGGAAGTCAAGCAGGATCATCATATGATGGCATAATCATGCACATGTACATAAAATTTTCTATTTTTATATGATGCCATTTTAATAGATGTGCCCATCTTTTCAAAGTTCTAATCTGTGGCAGTGGGCAGTAGGGGGACGGGGTGGGTCACAGCAGGAAGAGGCATTCGCTGCCTTAGGCACTTAAACCATTGCTCTCTCTTCAGAATGGCTCAGCCAGCAGGATTCTGTGGGGTCTACCTCCTGGCACCGTGCTCCAATCGCCGGATTTTGGGTCTGGGGCAACCCAGGTCTTCGTGCGACTTTTCCGGAGAGTGCTTTCTCTTGGGAGCACGTCTGGGGACTGGCTTCTCTGCTTCCACCTTTGCTGGCGTGGCCAAAGGAACTGCTGCTGCAAAGAAAATCAGAACTGATCAGTCACTTCTGCTGTACACAGCCTCCTGCCAGAATTTCCCTCTCTCATGTCTCTCCCAGTTTCTGGCTGAAGACCTTTCATCTACTTGACATCCAGAACACAGCCTTGGCCCATCACCTCTATGAGTCCCTAGAGACGGGACACTGGCTGCAAAAGCAATTCCTAGAGCCTACGGCTGCAGCACATGAGGAAGTCTCTTCACCGTTCCCAGGGAAAACAGGAGAACCCGAAAGTCATTGCAATCATGAGCCTCTCCATCTCTCCCTTCCACAACAGAGAGAACATTTCTTGCAGTCTGTCACTTCTGAGGCTTTAATGGAAATGTCTTTCAAGTTTTGGAAAAAACCAATCTAATATAAATTGGTTAAGGACCCCTCCCACCTTGGCAACCCCTCTTGGGCCCCATTTATACTGCCTGTTTCAACCACACTGAACTCTAGCCCTCTGATACTTTTATGTAGATTAGAACAAGGCCAAATACTGAGGCAGAGTGATCAGGAGACTGAGAACCGCGTTCTGGGTACCAAGTCTAGGCTCACATCAACCCAGCCTCCTGGGACACCATCTCCTCAGCCCTCCAGTCTCATTAGCACTTCAACACCCCTCTTGGTTCTTCCGGTCTTCCCATCAATATGGCACCACCCTCTCCCCTAGAAGTAAAAATCAGTATAATCCTCTCTCTCTCCACCATGAAAGGATGAGATAAAGGCTCAGCAGCAGCCCCCGTGAAACACATGGTCAACACTGTGAAGAGGTGTTACTAAGGCGATTTGGTCCGACTCAGAGAAGGAAAGAGACAACTCTGCCCTTAGCCTGATCAGGCCCACAGGAAGGAAGCACACTGGGGGCAGCTTTTGAGAGTGTGGCAATGCGAGAGAACCTTCTTTAGGAGGGGACTCCCTGTTGCCGACCTTGAAAAAGCAAGGATGGGACATTCGTTTACTGGGGCTGTTACAGAGGGGATGTGCCCAGAGGTTGGGCCACCCTGCTTGAGAATCAAAGCACCTTCTAGTCCGAAATGGTTTGAATGCTCCAATCGCCGGATTTTGGGTCTGGGGCAACCCAGATCTTTGTGCGACTTTTCCGGAGAGTGCTTTCTCTTGGGAGCACGTCTGGGGACTGGCTTCTCTGCTTCCACCTTTGCTGGCGTGGCCAGAGGAACATCCCCGTAGGCCCGGTAGCCACCAACCAGGCAGTATGTCTCCCCATGCCAGCCCAACTGCGTTTCTCCACACCCTCGGTAGAGGACATGGTAGTGACCAGGGGTAGGGGGAGAAACGGGAGCCACTGCTGCTGCAAAGAAAATCAGAACTGATCAGTCACTTCTGCTCTACACAGCCTCCTGCCAGAATTTCCCTCTCTCATGTCTCTCCCAGTTTCTGGCTGAAGACCTTTCATCTACTTGACATCCAGAACACAGACTTGGCCCATCACCTCTATGAGTCCCTAGAGAAGGGGCACTGGCTGCAAAAGCAATTCCTAGAGCCTACGGCTGCAGCACATGAGGAAGTCTCTTCACCGTTTCCAGGGAAAACAGGAGAACCCGAAAGTCATAGCAATCATGAGCCTCTCCATCTCTCCCTTCCACAACAGAGAGAACATTTCTTGCAGTCTGTCACTTCTGAGGCTTTAATGGAAATGTCTTTCAAGTTTTGGAAAAAACTAATCTAATATAAATTGGTTAAGGACCCCTCCCACCTTGGCAACCCCTCTTGGGCCCCATTTATACTGCCTGTTTCAACCACACTGAACTCTAGCCCTCTGATACTTTTATGTAGATTAGAACAAGGCCAAATACTGAGGCAGAGTGATCAGGAGACTGAGAACCGCGTTCTGGGTACCAAGTCTAGGCTCACATCAACCCAGCCTCCTGGGACACCATCTCCTCAGCCCTCCAGTCTCATTAGCACTTCAACACCCGTCTTGGTTCTTCCGGTCTTCCCATCAATATGGCACCACCCTCTCCCCTAGTACTCAGCAGCTCAGGATGGGATGTGTCTGAGGGCACCGATGTAGATGTCTACATGACAGCACAGAGGTGCCTGGGTTTGAAGGTGTGTTTCAAGAGTGGCCCTCTTCCTCAAACTGCTCCATTTACCATTTGCCAACAAAAATGCACTTGTCTTTTGCTAAGAGGCCAGTCAGGAAAGGGTCTGAATGGAAGCATCCTGCAGCCCAAAGGGGAAGCTACATTTATAAAGATCAGGACCATCCTGCACACTTGTCCAGGGAGGACCTTTCACTTGTCCTCAGCAGTGAGCACTGTGGGTCCCTGAAGGTGTCCCAGGTCACTGGTATTACTTACAGCTGGGAACGCGCTCAGGTATACGTAGTGGGCAAGCCCCACAGGAACATGAGGCAGCCAGGTGAGGTGGTGTGTACACCATGGCTCCTGTAGAGATGCCCGGTCTCGGTGTACCTGCCGCACTGCCCACCCACGGAACAGAGCACAGGTTCGAGTAAAGATAGAGGATCCGGTCACACATTCTCCCTCAGACAACCAAAGAGGTTGGAGAACTTCTGGTGGAGAACTGTCAGGGAAGTTTCTCTGAGGGCAGCACGTTGGCAGTTACGCTGCCATGGCAACTGGGAGAAGGCCGGTGAGGTCATCACTACCCAGTGAGGTCATAATAAGGAACCTGTGACTTGGGGGTCAGGCTTCAGGAGGAGGGGCAGTTTTGTGGAGGAGAGCAGGGGGAGGGCAGAGGTACTCTGCCTGGCCCCTCACACCTGGGCCTCCCCACCCATGCCCTAGTCTAGCAGACATCCCACGTGGGGCGTGCCGGTGGGCTGGCACAGCCCCAGGGGCCCCAGGAGGGCAAGAGAGACCCACATTCTGAGATTGGCTTGAGAGGCAAGATTAACGTAAGAGACAGCTAGGTTGTATGGCACTGACCCTAAGAGGCAGAGATTTGTGTGGACTGGGGAATCAGGGAAGGCTCCTTGGCAGTGGGCCTGAAGGACAAGTGAGATTTGGACCCATGGGGAAGAGAGGGAAGACATTCCAGTTTGGAAGAATAAAAGCAAAGACACACTCTCCTCGCCCTTGTCCTGCCCCAAGTATAAATTCATAGAACCCTCACATTTTCACAACTGAGGACTGAAGAAAAGCAAGAGGTGAAGGGGCCTACCCAGTGTTACACAGGTAGTGGAGAGGTGTTCTGCTCAATGGTTAGGTTCATGTTGGGGCGCCGGATTTACAGCTGATAGGAATGTGAGGACAAGCTGATGCCATTTCAAACATTTCCAAGTGATACTGAGAGAGATGTTAAAGGTGCAAAATGAGGGTGCTGAATGACCTCACAAAGTGGGAATGGTGGGCCCATTTTCATATGAAATTCAAAACAAGTTCATGACCAAAGGACATAATACAAAATGACAACATAATCATTACACTCCCCTCTCCCCTAGAAGTAACAATCATTATAATCCTCCCTCTCTCCACCATGAAAGGATGAGATAAAGGCTCAGCAGCAGCCCCCGTGAAACACATGGTCACCACCGTGAAGAGGTGTTACTAAGGCGATCTGGTCCGACTCAGAGAAGGAAAGAGACAACTCTGCCCTTAGCCTGATCAGGCCCACAGGAAGGAAGCACACTGGGGGCAGCCTTTGAGAGTGTGGCAATGCGAGAGAACCTTCTTTAGGAGGGGACTCCCTGTTGCCGACCTTGAACAAGCAAGGATGGGACATTCGTTTACTGGGGCTGTTGCAGAGGGGATGTGCCCAGGAGGTAGAGACTGCTTGGACTACTCTTTTAGAGGTTGGGCCACCCTGGTTGAGAACCACAGCACCTTGTATTCCTAAACTGCTTGAATGAGCGGGTGCACGTTAGGACAGACGAAGTCAGGCCTCATTGGAGCAGACTGCCTTTGGGAGTGGTAGAAGGTAAAATGGGAAGGGGAATGCTCTGGAGGAGGTTTGTCATGGCAGGTGGGCCAGCACGAGACCATCCAGATTCTCCAAGGCTCCAGAGATGACTTGGCTGGGAGCATCCCTCTGATGTGGTGCGGGGACTCCTACCTTAACAGGACCTGGCTGGGCATCTGCGGGAGGCAGAATAAATGGTTTATTAACTTAAGAGAGCGAGAGACTCACCTGGGGGGTTCCACAAAACCACTTCATAAGACTTGTACCTGGATTCTTGAGCCAACCCTCAGAAAACTTATCTAGATCTGGAGTAGGGCTCTGGAAGCTGCACTTTCAATAAGCTTCCTGGGCAGTCCCACCACAGTGGTCCATGGATAGAGTGACCAAATTATTGTGTATTCTCGGTTGCTTTTGGGAGTCAAAGTGGGCAATGTGAAAACCTGCAGCAGGCATACGTATAAACAGGGAATATTCAAGGCAAACAGAGGGGTAGAGTTATTCTATGCATGAATCAGATTTGAGAAAAGCTAGCCTGGTGGTTAAAGAACACAACCCTTGGGAGAGACAGACAGAGCCGATTCTGTCCTACTTACTTGTGTGATTTTGACCAAGTTCTTTTATCCTTCTGACTGTTTCTTCATATGGAAAACAGCTGTGGCTGTACATTTAGCACAATATTCTCTTTTGGCCAAGGTTGCTCTGGGTCCATTTGTGTTCTCTGCAACTTAATCCTTTCCGGTGTGCAAGCATTTTTAAGTTGTTTGGTGAAGTATTACATTTGACTTTCAACTGTTCATTACTTTGGGCAAAGCTTATATAATGCTGCAGAGACTAGAACCTATGCAGAGATAGTGAGAGGATGTGATAAGCTTATTCTGCCGGTTTATCAAAAAGTTGAACCTTTTCTCCTCTTCCTCCGCCTGCCACCAAGAGATGAGAAAGAAGGCAGAGCCTGGAAATGCACACCGAGCAATACTTCTGTGTCAGTTTGCCTTTTATTCCTCTGCCAGTACTTCCCAGAGAGATTTCACCAAAAGTGCCTAAGCTTGCCATGGCCATTGTTGTGAAGAACATTTCTCTCTATTGCTAGTCACATCCCCTTTTCCTTCTCCTGGGCGCTTAATGGATGTTTGGGGGCAGGAAATATAATTTAAACTAAAACATCAAAAAAAAAAAAAAAAAGAAGGATGAGCTCAAGTAGGTGTTATTGTGGTCCAGATAAGGTTTGGTTCATTCATTCCCTCGATTAGCATTTATCCCCCTTTGTGCCAGGCATGCGGGGAGAGAGAGAAATGTCTTCAAAGAGTCTGTGGTTGTATGGGGGAGGGAGCTGTGGAAATCTGTCATTTAGAAACAGCATGGAAGTGCTAGGGAAAAATTGTTTTGTTCATTTATCTCTCACTCATCCGTTCACCCATAGCAACTACGAAGGGTTTCACGCGGAGGAACTGGATGCCCTGAACTTGGCATTCTCGTGGGGGGAACAACAATGTAAAGCACCAGCAGTGGTCAGTCACCCGTAGTGATTTCAAGCCAGAAGGAACCACTCAGCAATGGAGAGAGGCACAGGGTGAGCAGTGACTTGCAGAAAGGAGGGGTTATTCATTCCAACTGCTGAGTTCAAGTTCATCTGGGTGGTTGTGTGGTTCGTGCTTACTGCATCTGTTTTTGGAACGTGACTCCACCGTCCAAGAAGGGTGAAGATGATCACCCTTCTTTCCTCCTGCTGTGCCCCGGGGTCACCCAGCGAGTGTCTGCAGGGATGATCTGCTCTGTACTGGCTTTTCAGTCCCACTCCCGGGAGAAGAGAGACGAAGCTGTGTCTCCACCGCAGCTTGGCCTGATTCAGTCACTGGGTGAAAAGGTGGGAAGAAGGTCAAGTTCATGGGACCTGATACACTGCAGAGTCATTTAGTCCTGAAGTACCAGTTCTGGTTGCTGGTGAGTTGCTTAATCCAGGGACCTGAATGTAATTCCTCCAGAGCCACTGAGACATCACTTCCAGGCCCATGGCGGGATGTAGGGGTGCTGACTTTTCTCAGTGCTAAGGAGCAGCCATCTTCCACTGAGAGAGGACTCTGTGTCAGCAGGAGCAGAACCACACCAGGCACCGAAGAAGGTTCTGCATCCTAACATCTCCCAAAACAGTGATAGATAAGCGGGTAGAAGATGCGATAGGGCATTCACAATAGAACAGAAGCTTATCCCCAATAAATATGGAAAGATGTTCAACTTCACTACCTAACAAAGAAACGCAAGTTATAAATCTATTTCTTTTTTGCTCATCTAAAATTGGTAGAAAGTTTTAAGAATGCACAAAATTTGCTGCTAAGGATGTAAGGAAAAGGCCGTTTTCGTCTGTTGCTGCTGATGGGGATGGAAATTGGTGCGGACCTTCTGGAGGGTAATTTGGCAATTTGTGTATCAACAGCCTTAAAATGTTCATACACTTTGAGCCAGTAGTTTTGCTTTTAGCATCTTATCCTAAGGTGAAAGTTAAATTTATGTACAAGACTTATGTTCAAGAATATTCATCTCAGCCAGTAGTGTAATAGAAAAAATATTAGAAGCTACCTAAAAATCCCACAATAGGGGGTTGGTTAAATAACGGATGGCCCAACTTAAGAATGGAAAATAAAGACGCAGACGTAGAAAATGGACTTGAGGACACGGGGAAGGGGAAGGGGAAGCTGGGACGAAGTGAGAGAGTGGCATGGACTTATATATACTACCAAATGTAAAATAGCTAGCTAGTGGGAAGCAGCCGCGAAGCACAGGGAGATCAGCTCGGTGCTTTGTGACCACCTAGAGGGTTGGGATAGGGAGGGTGGGAGGAAGACGCAAGAGGGAGGAGATAGGGCGATATATGCGTGTGTATAGCTGATTCACTTTGTTATAAAGCAGAAACTAACACACCATTGTAAAGCAATTATACTCCAATAAAGACGTTTTTTTAAAAAAAAGGATGGAAAACAGTTCATTAAAAATGATTTTCTCCAAGAATATTTAATGGTGGGAAGATGTAGTGTAAAAGCAGGGCACAAAATACTAGATGGAGTATTTCATTTTGTTAAAATTTTAATAATACAAGTGCAGAAAAAGTGATTAAAGTAACAGTACTGATTTGACTACGGGACATTTTTTTCTTTAAATTTTTCTGTATTTGGTGTTATAAAGCATCATATATCCTCTCTGAGTCTCAGTTTATGTTCTGTGAAGTGGGACTCATCACATCTACACTGCAGTGCGCTCGGGCAGAGCAGCACAATATTTGAAAGTGCCCTTGACAATGACCAGCCCATTGTAATACTCCAGGAATGGTTATACGATCATTGCCAATGACACACCCATAGTCCGGATATTATCCGTAACGATTACTAAGGTTGTTTATCTCCCTCCAGTTTTACTAAGACAGAAAAAGGATTAAGTGAAGACTCTTAAGTCATTTTTACTGAGGTTCTTTGTTTTACTTTTTTTTCAAAATACGAATTGTAGGGCTTCCCTGGTGGCGCAGTGGTTGAGAATCTGCCTGCTAATGCACGGAACACGGGCTCGAGCCCTGCTCTGGGAAGATCCCACATGCCGTGGAGCAACTGGGCCCGTGAGCCACGACTACTGAGCCTGCGCGTCTGGAGCCTGTGCTCCGCAACAAGAGAGGCCGCGATAGTGAGCGGCCCGCGCACCGCAATGAAGAGTGGCCCCCGCTCCCCACAACTAGAGAAAGCCCTCACACAGAAATGAAGACCCAACACAGCTCAAAATAAATAAATAAATAAATAAATTTATTAAAAAGAAAAATACTAATTGTAAAGTCTGCAGTGGGTATATAGGTGTTCAACTGTTTTCCAGATTTTACGTTTTTGGTTTCGTTTTTAAATTTTGTATTTATTATTTATTTACTACTTTTCTTTTTGGCTGTGTTGGGTCTTCGTTTCTGCGCGAGGGCTTTCTCCAGTTGCGGCAGGCGGGGGCCACTCTTCATCGCGGCGCGCGGGCCTCTCACTCTCGCGGCCTCTCTTGTTGCGGAGCAGAGGCTCCAGACGCTCAGGCTCAGTAGTTGTGGCTCACGGGCCCAGTTGCTCCGCGGCATGTGGGATCTTCCCAGACCAGGGCTCAAACCCGTGTCCCCTGCATTGGCAGGCGGATTCTCAACCACTGCACCACCAGGGAAGCCCCCCACCCCGATAGTTTTAAAACCAGCCTCAGTCATGCTTGCTTCAAGACTTATCCTGGCATCATGGACCACTGGATACTTTGGCTAGGTGTTAAACTCTCTTGTCCTTTGCCCGAGTCCCATCGTGGTGACTTAGTTGCCATCTAGGGCACTCTTGGCATGAGTCCTAGACATGAATCCAGCTCAATGGCTTGGGCCCTGCTCCCTGCTGGCTGACTGTCCTAATGCCCAGTGCCTCCTTTCTGCTTGGACTTCTGAGGGCCGCAGCCCCAGGACCCTCACTCTGTGTTCCCGGCTCTATTCAATGCCAACTGTATGTCTTTTGCTTGCTGTATGTCTCCTGCCCCAGTACCTCCTACTGGCTTTGACCTTCCTGTTTCAGGTCCTCTTATTGCGACCCTTTGTGTATAAGCCAGATCTGTTTGCCCTTCCTTCAAGGGGAGCTATTTCCCTGGTGTTTCCCTAGATGCTTATGATGAGACCCCTGCCAGAACTACACCAATCAGACCCTCCATGTACACACTTGGGTCTGAACCCTTTCAGCGAGAGCAGGTTGGAAACCCATATAGACATAAATATACAATGTGTACAAATCAAGTATTTTAAAGATTGTAAAGAATTCTTGTGAACGTATTAGGTTAGGGAAGTCAAGCAGGATCATCATATGATGGCATAATCATGCACATGTACATAAAATTTTCTATTTTTATATGATGCCATTTTAATAGATGTGCCCATCTTTTCAAAGTTCTAATCTGTGGCAGTGGGCAGTAGGGGGACGGGGTGGGTCACAGCAGGAAGAGGCATTCGCTGCCTTAGGCACTTAAACCATTGCTCTCTCTTCAGAATGGCTCAGCCAGCAGGATTCTGTGGGGTCTACCTCCTGGCACCGTGCTCCAATCGCCGGATTTTGGGTCTGGGGCAACCCAGGTCTTCGTGCGACTTTTCCGGAGAGTGCTTTCTCTTGGGAGCACGTCTGGGGACTGGCTTCTCTGCTTCCACCTTTGCTGGCGTGGCCAAAGGAACTGCTGCTGCAAAGAAAATCAGAACTGATCAGTCACTTCTGCTGTACACAGCCTCCTGCCAGAATTTCCCTCTCTCATGTCTCTCCCAGTTTCTGGCTGAAGACCTTTCATCTACTTGACATCCAGAACACAGCCTTGGCCCATCACCTCTATGAGTCCCTAGAGACGGGACACTGGCTGCAAAAGCAATTCCTAGAGCCTACGGCTGCAGCACATGAGGAAGTCTCTTCACCGTTCCCAGGGAAAACAGGAGAACCCGAAAGTCATTGCAATCATGAGCCTCTCCATCTCTCCCTTCCACAACAGAGAGAACATTTCTTGCAGTCTGTCACTTCTGAGGCTTTAATGGAAATGTCTTTCAAGTTTTGGAAAAAACCAATCTAATATAAATTGGTTAAGGACCCCTCCCACCTTGGCAACCCCTCTTGGGCCCCATTTATACTGCCTGTTTCAACCACACTGAACTCTAGCCCTCTGATACTTTTATGTAGATTAGAACAAGGCCAAATACTGAGGCAGAGTGATCAGGAGACTGAGAACCGCGTTCTGGGTACCAAGTCTAGGCTCACATCAACCCAGCCTCCTGGGACACCATCTCCTCAGCCCTCCAGTCTCATTAGCACTTCAACACCCCTCTTGGTTCTTCCGGTCTTCCCATCAATATGGCACCACCCTCTCCCCTAGAAGTAAAAATCAGTATAATCCTCTCTCTCTCCACCATGAAAGGATGAGATAAAGGCTCAGCAGCAGCCCCCGTGAAACACATGGTCAACACTGTGAAGAGGTGTTACTAAGGCGATTTGGTCCGACTCAGAGAAGGAAAGAGACAACTCTGCCCTTAGCCTGATCAGGCCCACAGGAAGGAAGCACACTGGGGGCAGCTTTTGAGAGTGTGGCAATGCGAGAGAACCTTCTTTAGGAGGGGACTCCCTGTTGCCGACCTTGAAAAAGCAAGGATGGGACATTCGTTTACTGGGGCTGTTACAGAGGGGATGTGCCCAGAGGTTGGGCCACCCTGCTTGAGAATCAAAGCACCTTCTAGTCCGAAATGGTTTGAATGCTCCAATCGCCGGATTTTGGGTCTGGGGCAACCCAGATCTTTGTGCGACTTTTCCGGAGAGTGCTTTCTCTTGGGAGCACGTCTGGGGACTGGCTTCTCTGCTTCCACCTTTGCTGGCGTGGCCAGAGGAACATCCCCGTAGGCCCGGTAGCCACCAACCAGGCAGTATGTCTCCCCATGCCAGCCCAACTGCGTTTCTCCACACCCTCGGTAGAGGACATGGTAGTGACCAGGGGTAGGGGGAGAAACGGGAGCCACTGCTGCTGCAAAGAAAATCAGAACTGATCAGTCACTTCTGCTCTACACAGCCTCCTGCCAGAATTTCCCTCTCTCATGTCTCTCCCAGTTTCTGGCTGAAGACCTTTCATCTACTTGACATCCAGAACACAGACTTGGCCCATCACCTCTATGAGTCCCTAGAGAAGGGGCACTGGCTGCAAAAGCAATTCCTAGAGCCTACGGCTGCAGCACATGAGGAAGTCTCTTCACCGTTTCCAGGGAAAACAGGAGAACCCGAAAGTCATAGCAATCATGAGCCTCTCCATCTCTCCCTTCCACAACAGAGAGAACATTTCTTGCAGTCTGTCACTTCTGAGGCTTTAATGGAAATGTCTTTCAAGTTTTGGAAAAAACTAATCTAATATAAATTGGTTAAGGACCCCTCCCACCTTGGCAACCCCTCTTGGGCCCCATTTATACTGCCTGTTTCAACCACACTGAACTCTAGCCCTCTGATACTTTTATGTAGATTAGAACAAGGCCAAATACTGAGGCAGAGTGATCAGGAGACTGAGAACCGCGTTCTGGGTACCAAGTCTAGGCTCACATCAACCCAGCCTCCTGGGACACCATCTCCTCAGCCCTCCAGTCTCATTAGCACTTCAACACCCGTCTTGGTTCTTCCGGTCTTCCCATCAATATGGCACCACCCTCTCCCCTAGTACTCAGCAGCTCAGGATGGGATGTGTCTGAGGGCACCGATGTAGATGTCTACATGACAGCACAGAGGTGCCTGGGTTTGAAGGTGTGTTTCAAGAGTGGCCCTCTTCCTCAAACTGCTCCATTTACCATTTGCCAACAAAAATGCACTTGTCTTTTGCTAAGAGGCCAGTCAGGAAAGGGTCTGAATGGAAGCATCCTGCAGCCCAAAGGGGAAGCTACATTTACAAAGATCAGGACCATCCTGCACACTTGTCCAGGGAGGACCTTTCACTTGTCCTCAGCAGTGAGCACTGTGGGTCCCTGAAGGTGTCCCAGGTCACTGGTATTACTTACAGCTGGGAACGCGCTCAGGTATACGTAGTGGGCAAGCCCCACAGGAACATGAGGCAGCCAGGTGAGGTGGTGTGTACACCATGGCTCCTGTAGAGATGCCCGGTCTCGGTGTACCTGCCGCACTGCCCACCCACGGAACAGAGCACAGGTTCGAGTAAAGATAGAGGATCCGGTCACACATTCTCCCTCAGACAACCAAAGAGGTTGGAGAACTTCTGGTGGAGAACTGTCAGGGAAGTTTCTCTGAGGGCAGCACGTTGGCAGTTACGCTGCCATGGCAACTGGGAGAAGGCCGGTGAGGTCATCACTACCCAGTGAGGTCATAATAAGGAACCTGTGACTTGGGGGTCAGGCTTCAGGAGGAGGGGCAGTTTTGTGGAGGAGAGCAGGGGGAGGGCAGAGGTACTCTGCCTGGCCCCTCACACCTGGGCCTCCCCACCCATGCCCTAGTCTAGCAGACATCCCACGTGGGGCGTGCCGGTGGGCTGGCACAGCCCCAGGGGCCCCAGGAGGGCAAGAGAGACCCACATTCTGAGATTGGCTTGAGAGGCAAGATTAACGTAAGAGACAGCTAGGTTGTATGGCACTGACCCTAAGAGGCAGAGATTTGTGTGGACTGGGGAATCAGGGAAGGCTCCTTGGCAGTGGGCCTGAAGGACAAGTGAGATTTGGACCCATGGGGAAGAGAGGGAAGACATTCCAGTTTGGAAGAATAAAAGCAAAGACACACTCTCCTCGCCCTTGTCCTGCCCCAAGTATAAATTCATAGAACCCTCACATTTTCACAACTGAGGACTGAAGAAAAGCAAGAGGTGAAGGGGCCTACCCAGTGTTACACAGGTAGTGGAGAGGTGTTCTGCTCAATGGTTAGGTTCATGTTGGGGCGCCGGATTTACAGCTGATAGGAATGTGAGGACAAGCTGATGCCATTTCAAACATTTCCAAGTGATACTGAGAGAGATGTTAAAGGTGCAAAATGAGGGTGCTGAATGACCTCACAAAGTGGGAATGGTGGGCCCATTTTCATATGAAATTCAAAACAAGTTCATGACCAAAGGACATAATACAAAATGACAACATAATCATTACACTCCCCTCTCCCCTAGAAGTAACAATCATTATAATCCTCCCTCTCTCCACCATGAAAGGATGAGATAAAGGCTCAGCAGCAGCCCCCGTGAAACACATGGTCACCACCGTGAAGAGGTGTTACTAAGGCGATCTGGTCCGACTCAGAGAAGGAAAGAGACAACTCTGCCCTTAGCCTGATCAGGCCCACAGGAAGGAAGCACACTGGGGGCAGCCTTTGAGAGTGTGGCAATGCGAGAGAACCTTCTTTAGGAGGGGACTCCCTGTTGCCGACCTTGAACAAGCAAGGATGGGACATTCGTTTACTGGGGCTGTTGCAGAGGGGATGTGCCCAGGAGGTAGAGACTGCTTGGACTACTCTTTTAGAGGTTGGGCCACCCTGGTTGAGAACCACAGCACCTTGTATTCCTAAACTGCTTGAATGAGCGGGTGCACGTTAGGACAGACGAAGTCAGGCCTCATTGGAGCAGACTGCCTTTGGGAGTGGTAGAAGGTAAAATGGGAAGGGGAATGCTCTGGAGGAGGTTTGTCATGGCAGGTGGGCCAGCACGAGACCATCCAGATTCTCCAAGGCTCCAGAGATGACTTGGCTGGGAGCATCCCTCTGATGTGGTGCGGGGACTCCTACCTTAACAGGACCTGGCTGGGCATCTGCGGGAGGCAGAATAAATGGTTTATTAACTTAAGAGAGCGAGAGACTCACCTGGGGGGTTCCACAAAACCACTTCATAAGACTTGTACCTGGATTCTTGAGCCAACCCTCAGAAAACTTATCTAGATCTGGAGTAGGGCTCTGGAAGCTGCACTTTCAATAAGCTTCCTGGGCAGTCCCACCACAGTGGTCCATGGATAGAGTGACCAAATTATTGTGTATTCTCGGTTGCTTTTGGGAGTCAAAGTGGGCAATGTGAAAACCTGCAGCAGGCATACGTATAAACAGGGAATATTCAAGGCAAACAGAGGGGTAGAGTTATTCTATGCATGAATCAGATTTGAGAAAAGCTAGCCTGGTGGTTAAAGAACACAACCCTTGGGAGAGACAGACAGAGCCGATTCTGTCCTACTTACTTGTGTGATTTTGACCAAGTTCTTTTATCCTTCTGACTGTTTCTTCATATGGAAAACAGCTGTGGCTGTACATTTAGCACAATATTCTCTTTTGGCCAAGGTTGCTCTGGGTCCATTTGTGTTCTCTGCAACTTAATCCTTTCCGGTGTGCAAGCATTTTTCAGTTGTTTGGTGAAGTATTACATTTGACTTTCAACTGTTCATTACTTTGGGCAAAGCTTATATAATGCTGCAGAGACTAGAACCTATGCAGAGATAGTGAGAGGATGTGATAAGCTTATTCTGCCGGTTTATCAAAAAGTTGAACCTTTTCTCCTCTTCCTCCGCCTGCCACCAAGAGATGAGAAAGAAGGCAGAGCCTGGAAATGCACACCGAGCAATACTTCTGTGTCAGTTTGCCTTTTATTCCTCTGCCAGTACTTCCCAGAGAGATTTCACCAAAAGTGCCTAAGCTTGCCATGGCCATTGTTGTGAAGAACATTTCTCTCTATTGCTAGTCACATCCCCTTTTCCTTCTCCTGGGCGCTTAATGGATGTTTGGGGGCAGGAAATATAATTTAAACTAAAACATCAAAAAAAAAAAAAAAAAGAAGGATGAGCTCAAGTAGGTGTTATTGTGGTCCAGATAAGGTTTGGTTCATTCATTCCCTCGATTAGCATTTATCCCCCTTTGTGCCAGGCATGCGGGGAGAGAGAGAAATGTCTTCAAAGAGTCTGTGGTTGTATGGGGGAGGGAGCTGTGGAAATCTGTCATTTAGAAACAGCATGGAAGTGCTAGGGAAAAATTGTTTTGTTCATTTATCTCTCACTCATCCGTTCACCCATAGCAACTACGAAGGGTTTCACGCGGAGGAACTGGATGCCCTGAACTTGGCATTCTCGTGGGGGGAACAACAATGTAAAGCACCGGCAGTGGTCAGTCACCCGTAGTGATTTCAAGCCAGAAGGAACCACTCAGCAATGGAGAGAGGCACAGGGTGAGCAGTGACTTGCAGAAAGGAGGGGTTATTCATTCCAACTGCTGAGTTCAAGTTCATCTGGGTGGTTGTGTGGTTCGTGCTTACTGCATCTGTTTTTGGAACGTGACTCCACCGTCCAAGAAGGGTGAAGATGATCACCCTTCTTTCCTCCTGCTGTGCCCCGGGGTCACCCAGCGAGTGTCTGCAGGGATGATCTGCTCTGTACTGGCTTTTCAGTCCCACTCCCGGGAGAAGAGAGACGAAGCTGTGTCTCCACCGCAGCTTGGCCTGATTCAGTCACTGGGTGAAAAGGTGGGAAGAAGGTCAAGTTCATGGGACCTGATACACTGCAGAGTCATTTAGTCCTGAAGTACCAGTTCTGGTTGCTGGTGAGTTGCTTAATCCAGGGACCTGAATGTAATTCCTCCAGAGCCACTGAGACATCACTTCCAGGCCCATGGCGGGATGTAGGGGTGCTGACTTTTCTCAGTGCTAAGGAGCAGCCATCTTCCACTGAGAGAGGACTCTGTGTCAGCAGGAGCAGAACCACACCAGGCACCGAAGAAGGTTCTGCATCCTAACATCTCCCAAAACAGTGATAGATAAGCGGGTAGAAGATGCGATAGGGCATTCACAATAGAACAGAAGCTTATCCCCAATAAATATGGAAAGATGTTCAACTTCACTACCTAACAAAGAAACGCAAGTTATAAATCTATTTCTTTTTTGCTCATCTAAAATTGGTAGAAAGTTTTAAGAATGCACAAAATTTGCTGCTAAGGATGTAAGGAAAAGGCCGTTTTCGTCTGTTGCTGCTGATGGGGATGGAAATTGGTGCGGACCTTCTGGAGGGTAATTTGGCAATTTGTGTATCAACAGCCTTAAAATGTTCATACACTTTGAGCCAGTAGTTTTGCTTTTAGCATCTTATCCTAAGGTGAAAGTTAAATTTATGTACAAGACTTATGTTCAAGAATATTCATCTCAGCCAGTAGTGTAATAGAAAAAATATTAGAAGCTACCTAAAAATCCCACAATAGGGGGTTGGTTAAATAACGGATGGCCCAACTTAAGAATGGAAAATAAAGACGCAGACGTAGAAAATGGACTTGAGGACACGGGGAAGGGGAAGGGGAAGCTGGGACGAAGTGAGAGAGTGGCATGGACTTATATATACTACCAAATGTAAAATAGCTAGCTAGTGGGAAGCAGCCGCGAAGCACAGGGAGATCAGCTCGGTGCTTTGTGACCACCTAGAGGGTTGGGATAGGGAGGGTGGGAGGAAGACGCAAGAGGGAGGAGATAGGGCGATATATGCGTGTGTATAGCTGATTCACTTTGTTATAAAGCAGAAACTAACACACCATTGTAAAGCAATTATACTCCAATAAAGACGTTTTTTTAAAAAAAAGGATGGAAAACAGTTCATTAAAAATGATTTTCTCCAAGAATATTTAATGGTGGGAAGATGTAGTGTAAAAGCAGGGCACAAAATACTAGATGGAGTATTTCATTTTGTTAAAATTTTAATAATACAAGTGCAGAAAAAGTGATTAAAGTAACAGTACTGATTTGACTACGGGACATTTTTTTCTTTAAATTTTTCTGTATTTGGTGTTATAAAGCATCATATATCCTCTCTGAGTCTCAGTTTATGTTCTGTGAAGTGGGACTCATCACATCTACACTGCAGTGCGCTCGGGCAGAGCAGCACAATATTTGAAAGTGCCCTTGACAATGACCAGCCCATTGTAATACTCCAGGAATGGTTATACGATCATTGCCAATGACACACCCATAGTCCGGATATTATCCGTAACGATTACTAAGGTTGTTTATCTCCCTCCAGTTTTACTAAGACAGAAAAAGGATTAAGTGAAGACTCTTAAGTCATTTTTACTGAGGTTCTTTGTTTTACTTTTTTTTCAAAATACGAATTGTAGGGCTTCCCTGGTGGCGCAGTGGTTGAGAATCTGCCTGCTAATGCACGGAACACGGGCTCGAGCCCTGCTCTGGGAAGATCCCACATGCCGTGGAGCAACTGGGCCCGTGAGCCACGACTACTGAGCCTGCGCGTCTGGAGCCTGTGCTCCGCAACAAGAGAGGCCGCGATAGTGAGCGGCCCGCGCACCGCAATGAAGAGTGGCCCCCGCTCCCCACAACTAGAGAAAGCCCTCACACAGAAATGAAGACCCAACACAGCTCAAAATAAATAAATAAATAAATAAATTTATTAAAAAGAAAAATACTAATTGTAAAGTCTGCAGTGGGTATATAGGTGTTCAACTGTTTTCCAGATTTTACGTTTTTGGTTTCGTTTTTAAATTTTGTATTTATTATTTATTTACTACTTTTCTTTTTGGCTGTGTTGGGTCTTCGTTTCTGCGCGAGGGCTTTCTCCAGTTGCGGCAAGCGGGGGCCACTCTTCATCGCGGCGCGCGGGCCTCTCACTATCGCGGCCTCTCTTGTTGCGGAGCAGAGGCTCCAGACGCTCAGGCTCAGTAGTTGTGGCTCACGGGCCCAGTTGCTCCGCGGCATGTGGGATCTTCCCAGACCAGGGCTCAAACCCGTGTCCCCTGCATTGGCAGGCGGATTCTCAACCACTGCACCACCAGGGAAGCCCCCCCACCCCGATAGTTTTAAAACCAGCCTCAGTCATGCTTGCTTCAAGACTTATCCTGGCATCATGGACCACTGGATACTTTGGCTAGGTGTTAAACTCTCTTGTCCTTTGCCCGAGTCCCATCGTGGTGACTTAGTTGCCATCTAGGGCACTCTTGGCATGAGTCCTAGACATGAATCCAGCTCAATGGCTTGGGCCCTGCTCCCTGCTGGCTGACTGTCCTAATGCCCAGTGCCTCCTTTCTGCTTGGACTTCTGAGGGCCGCAGCCCCAGGACCCTCACTCTGTGTTCCCGGCTCTATTCAATGCCAACTGTATGTCTTTTGCTTGCTGTATGTCCCCTGCCCCAGTACCTCCTACTGGCTTTGACCTTCCTGTTTCAGGTCCTCTTATTGCGACCCTTTGTGTATAAGCCAGATCTGTTTGCCCTTCCTTCAAGGGGAGCTATTTCCCTGGTGTTTCCCTAGATGCTTATGATGAGACCCCTGCCAGAACTACACCAATCAGACCCTCCATGTACACACTTGGGTCTGAACCCTTTCAGCGAGAGCAGGTTGGAAACCCATATAGACATAAATATACAATGTGTACAAATCAAGTATTTTAAAGATTGTAAAGAATTCTTGTGAACGTATTAGGTTAGGGAAGTCAAGCAGGATCATCATATGATGGCATAATCATGCACATGTACATAAAATTTTCTATTTTTATATGATGCCATTTTAATAGATGTGCCCATCTTTTCAAAGTTCTAATCTGTGGCAGTGGGCAGTAGGGGGACGGGGTGGGTCACAGCAGGAAGAGGCATTCGCTGCCTTAGGCACTTAAACCATTGCTCTCTCTTCAGAATGGCTCAGCCAGCAGGATTCTGTGGGGTCTACCTCCTGGCACCGTGCTCCAATCGCCGGATTTTGGGTCTGGGGCAACCCAGGTCTTCGTGCGACTTTTCCGGAGAGTACTTTCTCTTGGGAGCACGTCTGGGGACTGGCTTCTCTGCTTCCACCTTTGCTGGCGTGGCCAAAGGAACTGCTGCTGCAAAGAAAATCAGAACTGATCAGTCACTTCTGCTGTACACAGCCTCCTGCCAGAATTTCCCTCTCTCATGTCTCTCCCAGTTTCTGGCTGAAGACCTTTCATCTACTTGACATCCAGAACACAGCCTTGGCCCATCACCTCTATGAGTCCCTAGAGACGGGACACTGGCTGCAAAAGCAATTCCTAGAGCCTACGGCTGCAGCACATGAGGAAGTCTCTTCACCGTTCCCAGGGAAAACAGGAGAACCCGAAAGTCATTGCAATCATGAGCCTCTCCATCTCTCCCTTCCACAACAGAGAGAACATTTCTTGCAGTCTGTCACTTCTGAGGCTTTAATGGAAATGTCTTTCAAGTTTTGGAAAAAACCAATCTAATATAAATTGGTTAAGGACCCCTCCCACCTTGGCAACCCCTCTTGGGCCCCATTTATACTGCCTGTTTCAACCACACTGAACTCTAGCCCTCTGATACTTTTATGTAGATTAGAACAAGGCCAAATACTGAGGCAGAGTGATCAGGAGACTGAGAACCGCGTTCTGGGTACCAAGTCTAGGCTCACATCAACCCAGCCTCCTGGGACACCATCTCCTCAGCCCTCCAGTCTCATTAGCACGTCAACACCCCTCTTGGTTCTTCCGGTCTTCCCATCAATATGGCACCACCCTCTCCCCTAGAAGTAAAAATCAGTATAATCCTCTCTCTCTCCACCATGAAAGGATGAGATAAAGGCTCAGCAGCAGCCCCCGTGAAACACATGGTCAACACTGTGAAGAGGTGTTACTAAGGCGATTTGGTCCGACTCAGAGAAGGAAAGAGACAACTCTGCCCTTAGCCTGATCAGGCCCACAGGAAGGAAGCACACTGGGGGCAGCTTTTGAGAGTGTGGCAATGCGAGAGAACCTTCTTTAGGAGGGGACTCCCTGTTGCCGACCTTGAAAAAGCAAGGATGGGACATTCGTTTACTGGGGCTGTTACAGAGGGGATGTGCCCAGAGGTTGGGCCACCCTGCTTGAGAATCAAAGCACCTTCTAGTCCGAAATGGTTTGAATGCTCCAATCGCCGGATTTTGGGTCTGGGGCAACCCAGATCTTTGTGCGACTTTTCCGGAGAGTGCTTTCTCTTGGGAGCACGTCTGGGGACTGGCTTCTCTGCTTCCACCTTTGCTGGCGTGGCCAGAGGAACATCCCCGTAGGCCCGGTAGCCACCAACCAGGCAGTATGTCTCCCCATGCCAGCCCAACTGCGTTTCTCCACACCCTCGGTAGAGGACATGGTAGTGACCAGGGGTAGGGGGAGAAACGGGAGCCACTGCTGCTGCAAAGAAAATCAGAACTGATCAGTCACTTCTGCTCTACACAGCCTCCTGCCAGAATTTCCCTCTCTCATGTCTCTCCCAGTTTCTGGCTGAAGACCTTTCATCTACTTGACATCCAGAACACAGACTTGGCCCATCACCTCTATGAGTCCCTAGAGAAGGGGCACTGGCTGCAAAAGCAATTCCTAGAGCCTACGGCTGCAGCACATGAGGAAGTCTCTTCACCGTTTCCAGGGAAAACAGGAGAACCCGAAAGTCATAGCAATCATGAGCCTCTCCATCTCTCCCTTCCACAACAGAGAGAACATTTCTTGCAGTCTGTCACTTCTGAGGCTTTAATGGAAATGTCTTTCAAGTTTTGGAAAAAACTAATCTAATATAAATTGGTTAAGGACCCCTCCCACCTTGGCAACCCCTCTTGGGCCCCATTTATACTGCCTGTTTCAACCACACTGAACTCTAGCCCTCTGATACTTTTATGTAGATTAGAACAAGGCCAAATACTGAGGCAGAGTGATCAGGAGACTGAGAACCGCGTTCTGGGTACCAAGTCTAGGCTCACATCAACCCAGCCTCCTGGGACACCATCTCCTCAGCCCTCCAGTCTCATTAGCACTTCAACACCCGTCTTGGTTCTTCCGGTCTTCCCATCAATATGGCACCACCCTCTCCCCTAGTACTCAGCAGCTCAGGATGGGATGTGTCTGAGGGCACCGATGTAGATGTCTACATGACAGCACAGAGGTGCCTGGGTTTGAAGGTGTGTTTCAAGAGTGGCCCTCTTCCTCAAACTGCTCCATTTACCATTTGCCAACAAAAATGCACTTGTCTTTTGCTAAGAGGCCAGTCAGGAAAGGGTCTGAATGGAAGCATCCTGCAGCCCAAAGGGGAAGCTACATTTACAAAGATCAGGACCATCCTGCACACTTGTCCAGGGAGGACCTTTCACTTGTCCTCAGCAGTGAGCACTGTGGGTCCCTGAAGGTGTCCCAGGTCACTGGTATTACTTACAGCTGGGAACGCGCTCAGGTATACGTAGTGGGCAAGCCCCACAGGAACATGAGGCAGCCAGGTGAGGTGGTGTGTACACCATGGCTCCTGTAGAGATGCCCGGTCTCGGTGTACCTGCCGCACTGCCCACCCACGGAACAGAGCACAGGTTCGAGTAAAGATAGAGGATCCGGTCACACATTCTCCCTCAGACAACCAAAGAGGTTGGAGAACTTCTGGTGGAGAACTGTCAGGGAAGTTTCTCTGAGGGCAGCACGTTGGCAGTTACGCTGCCATGGCAACTGGGAGAAGGCCGGTGAGGTCATCACTACCCAGTGAGGTCATAATAAGGAACCTGTGACTTGGGGGTCAGGCTTCAGGAGGAGGGGCAGTTTTGTGGAGGAGAGCAGGGGGAGGGCAGAGGTACTCTGCCTGGCCCCTCACACCTGGGCCTCCCCACCCATGCCCTAGTCTAGCAGACATCCCACGTGGGGCGTGCCGGTGGGCTGGCACAGCCCCAGGGGCCCCAGGAGGGCAAGAGAGACCCACATTCTGAGATTGGCTTGAGAGGCAAGATTAACGTAAGAGACAGCTAGGTTGTATGGCACTGACCCTAAGAGGCAGAGATTTGTGTGGACTGGGGAATCAGGGAAGGCTCCTTGGCAGTGGGCCTGAAGGACAAGTGAGATTTGGACCCATGGGGAAGAGAGGGAAGACATTCCAGTTTGGAAGAATAAAAGCAAAGACACACTCTCCTCGCCCTTGTCCTGCCCCAAGTATAAATTCATAGAACCCTCACATTTTCACAACTGAGGACTGAAGAAAAGCAAGAGGTGAAGGGGCCTACCCAGTGTTACACAGGTAGTGGAGAGGTGTTCTGCTCAATGGTTAGGTTCATGTTGGGGCGCCGGATTTACAGCTGATAGGAATGTGAGGACAAGCTGATGCCATTTCAAACATTTCCAAGTGATACTGAGAGAGATGTTAAAGGTGCAAAATGAGGGTGCTGAATGACCTCACAAAGTGGGAATGGTGGGCCCATTTTCATATGAAATTCAAAACAAGTTCATGACCAAAGGACATAATACAAAATGACAACATAATCATTACACTCCCCTCTCCCCTAGAAGTAACAATCATTATAATCCTCCCTCTCTCCACCATGAAAGGATGAGATAAAGGCTCAGCAGCAGCCCCCGTGAAACACATGGTCACCACCGTGAAGAGGTGTTACTAAGGCGATCTGGTCCGACTCAGAGAAGGAAAGAGACAACTCTGCCCTTAGCCTGATCAGGCCCACAGGAAGGAAGCACACTGGGGGCAGCCTTTGAGAGTGTGGCAATGCGAGAGAACCTTCTTTAGGAGGGGACTCCCTGTTGCCGACCTTGAACAAGCAAGGATGGGACATTCGTTTACTGGGGCTGTTGCAGAGGGGATGTGCCCAGGAGGTAGAGACTGCTTGGACTACTCTTTTAGAGGTTGGGCCACCCTGGTTGAGAACCACAGCACCTTGTATTCCTAAACTGCTTGAATGAGCGGGTGCACGTTAGGACAGACGAAGTCAGGCCTCATTGGAGCAGACTGCCTTTGGGAGTGGTAGAAGGTAAAATGGGAAGGGGAATGCTCTGGAGGAGGTTTGTCATGGCAGGTGGGCCAGCACGAGACCATCCAGATTCTCCAAGGCTCCAGAGATGACTTGGCTGGGAGCATCCCTCTGATGTGGTGCGGGGACTCCTACCTTAACAGGACCTGGCTGGGCATCTGCGGGAGGCAGAATAAATGGTTTATTAACTTAAGAGAGCGAGAGACTCACCTGGGGGGTTCCACAAAACCACTTCATAAGACTTGTACCTGGATTCTTGAGCCAACCCTCAGAAAACTTATCTAGATCTGGAGTAGGGCTCTGGAAGCTGCACTTTCAATAAGCTTCCTGGGCAGTCCCACCACAGTGGTCCATGGATAGAGTGACCAAATTATTGTGTATTCTCGGTTGCTTTTGGGAGTCAAAGTGGGCAATGTGAAAACCTGCAGCAGGCATACGTATAAACAGGGAATATTCAAGGCAAACAGAGGGGTAGAGTTATTCTATGCATGAATCAGATTTGAGAAAAGCTAGCCTGGTGGTTAAAGAACACAACCCTTGGGAGAGACAGACAGAGCCGATTCTGTCCTACTTACTTGTGTGATTTTGACCAAGTTCTTTTATCCTTCTGACTGTTTCTTCATATGGAAAACAGCTGTGGCTGTACATTTAGCACAATATTCTCTTTTGGCCAAGGTTGCTCTGGGTCCATTTGTGTTCTCTGCAACTTAATCCTTTCCGGTGTGCAAGCATTTTTCAGTTGTTTGGTGAAGTATTACATTTGACTTTCAACTGTTCATTACTTTGGGCAAAGCTTATATAATGCTGCAGAGACTAGAACCTATGCAGAGATAGTGAGAGGATGTGATAAGCTTATTCTGCCGGTTTATCAAAAAGTTGAACCTTTTCTCCTCTTCCTCCGCCTGCCACCAAGAGATGAGAAAGAAGGCAGAGCCTGGAAATGCACACCGAGCAATGCTTCTGTGTCAGTTTGCCTTTTATTCCTCTGCCAGTACTTCCCAGAGAGATTTCACCAAAAGTGCCTAAGCTTGCCATGGCCATTGTTGTGAAGAACATTTCTCTCTATTGCTAGTCACATCCCCTTTTCCTTCTCCTGGGCGCTTAATGGATGTTTGGGGGCAGGAAATATAATTTAAACTAAAACATCAAAAAAAAAAAAAAAAGAAAGATGAGCTCAAGTAGGTGTTATTGTGGTCCAGATAAGGTTTGGTTCATTCATTCCCTCGATTAGCATTTATCCCCCTTTGTGCCAGGCATGCGGGGAGAGAGAGAAATGTCTTCAAAGAGTCTGTGGTTGTATGGGGGAGGGAGCTGTGGAAATCTGTCATTTAGAAACAGCATGGAAGTGCTAGGGAAAAATTGTTTTGTTCATTTATCTCTCACTCATCCGTTCACCCATAGCAACTACGAAGGGTTTCACGCGGAGGAACTGGATGCCCTGAACTTGGCATTCTCGTGGGGGGAACAACAATGTAAAGCACCAGCAGTGGTCAGTCACCCGTAGTGATTTCAAGCCAGAAGGAACCACTCAGCAATGGAGAGAGGCACAGGGTGAGCAGTGACTTGCAGAAAGGAGGGGTTATTCATTCCAACTGCTGAGTTCAAGTTCATCTGGGTGGTTGTGTGGTTCGTGCTTACTGCATCTGTTTTTGGAACGTGACTCCACCGTCCAAGAAGGGTGAAGATGATCACCCTTCTTTCCTCCTGCTGTGCCCCGGGGTCACCCAGCGAGTGTCTGCAGGGATGATCTGCTCTGTACTGGCTTTTCAGTCCCACTCCCGGGAGAAGAGAGACGAAGCTGTGTCTCCACCGCAGCTTGGCCTGATTCAGTCACTGGGTGAAAAGGTGGGAAGAAGGTCAAGTTCATGGGACCTGATACACTGCAGAGTCATTTAGTCCTGAAGTACCAGTTCTGGTTGCTGGTGAGTTGCTTAATCCACGGACCTGAATGTAATTCCTCCAGAGCCACTGAGACATCACTTCCAGGCCCATGGCGGGATGTAGGGGTGCTGACTTTTCTCAGTGCTAAGGAGCAGCCATCTTCCACTGAGAGAGGACTCTGTGTCAGCAGGAGCAGAACCACACCAGGCACCGAAGAAGGTTCTGCATCCTAACATCTCCCAAAACAGTGATAGATAAGCGGGTAGAAGATGCGATAGGGCATTCACAATAGAACAGAAGCTTATCCCCAATAAATATGGAAAGATGTTCAACTTCACTACCTAACAAAGAAACGCAAGTTATAAATCTATTTCTTTTTTGCTCATCTAAAATTGGTAGAAAGTTTTAAGAATGCACAAAATTTGCTGCTAAGGATGTAAGGAAAAGGCCGTTTTCGTCTGTTGCTGCTGATGGGGATGGAAATTGGTGCGGACCTTCTGGAGGGTAATTTGGCAATTTGTGTATCAACAGCCTTAAAATGTTCATACACTTTGAGCCAGTAGTTTTGCTTTTAGCATCTTATCCTAAGGTGAAAGTTAAATTTATGTACAAGACTTATGTTCAAGAATATTCATCTCAGCCAGTAGTGTAATAGAAAAAATATTAGAAGCTACCTAAAAATCCCACAATAGGGGGTTGGTTAAATAACGGATGGCCCAACTTAAGAATGGAAAATAAAGACGCAGACGTAGAAAATGGACTTGAGGACACGGGGAAGGGGAAGGGGAAGCTGGGACGAAGTGAGAGAGTGGCATGGACTTATATATACTACCAAATGTAAAATAGCTAGCTAGTGGGAAGCAGCCGCGAAGCACAGGGAGATCAGCTCGGTGCTTTGTGACCACCTAGAGGGTTGGGATAGGGAGGGTGGGAGGAAGACGCAAGAGGGAGGAGATAGGGCGATATATGCGTGTGTATAGCTGATTCACTTTGTTATAAAGCAGAAACTAACACACCATTGTAAAGCAATTATACTCCAATAAAGACGTTTTTTTAAAAAAAAGGATGGAAAACAGTTCATTAAAAATGATTTTCTCCAAGAATATTTAATGGTGGGAAGATGTAGTGTAAAAGCAGGGCACAAAATACTAGATGGAGTATTTCATTTTGTTAAAATTTTAATAATACAAGTGCAGAAAAAGTGATTAACGTAACAGTACTGATTTGACTACGGGACATTTTTTTCTTTAAATTTTTCTGTATTTGGTGTTATAAAGCATCATATATCCTCTCTGAGTCTCAGTTTATGTTCTGTGAAGTGGGACTCATCACATCTACACTGCAGTGCGCTCGGGCAGAGCAGCACAATATTTGAAAGTGCCCTTGACAATGACCAGCCCATTGTAATACTCCAGGAATGGTTATACGATCATTGCCAATGACACACCCATAGTCCGGATATTATCCGTAACGATTACTAAGGTTGTTTATCTCCCTCCAGTTTTACTAAGACAGAAAAAGGATTAAGTGAAGACTCTTAAGTCATTTTTACTGAGGTTCTTTGTTTTACTTTTTTTTCAAAATACGAATTGTAGGGCTTCCCTGGTGGCGCAGTGGTTGAGAATCTGCCTGCTAATGCACGGAACACGGGCTCGAGCCCTGCTCTGGGAAGATCCCACATGCCGTGGAGCAACTGGGCCCGTGAGCCACGACTACTGAGCCTGCGCGTCTGGAGCCTGTGCTCCGCAACAAGAGAGGCCGCGATAGTGAGCGGCCCGCGCACCGCAATGAAGAGTGGCCCCCGCTCCCCACAACTAGAGAAAGCCCTCACACAGAAATGAAGACCCAACACAGCTCAAAATAAATAAATAAATAAATAAATTTATTAAAAAGAAAAATACTAATTGTAAAGTCTGCAGTGGGTATATAGGTGTTCAACTGTTTTCCAGATTTTACGTTTTTGGTTTCGTTTTTAAATTTTGTATTTATTATTTATTTACTACTTTTCTTTTTGGCTGTGTTGGGTCTTCGTTTCTGCGCGAGGGCTTTCTCCAGTTGCGGCAAGCGGGGGCCACTCTTCATCGCGGCGCGCGGGCCTCTCACTATCGCGGCCTCTCTTGTTGCGGAGCAGAGGCTCCAGACGCTCAGGCTCAGTAGTTGTGGCTCACGGGCCCAGTTGCTCCGCGGCATGTGGGATCTTCCCAGACCAGGGCTCAAACCCGTGTCCCCTGCATTGGCAGGCGGATTCTCAACCACTGCACCACCAGGGAAGCCCCCCCACCCCGATAGTTTTAAAACCAGCCTCAGTCATGCTTGCTTCAAGACTTATCCTGGCATCATGGACCACTGGATACTTTGGCTAGGTGTTAAACTCTCTTGTCCTTTGCCCGAGTCCCATCGTGGTGACTTAGTTGCCATCTAGGGCACTCTTGGCATGAGTCCTAGACATGAATCCAGCTCAATGGCTTGGGCCCTGCTCCCTGCTGGCTGACTGTCCTAATGCCCAGTGCCTCCTTTCTGCTTGGACTTCTGAGGGCCGCAGCCCCAGGACCCTCACTCTGTGTTCCCGGCTCTATTCAATGCCAACTGTATGTCTTTTGCTTGCTGTATGTCCCCTGCCCCAGTACCTCCTACTGGCTTTGACCTTCCTGTTTCAGGTCCTCTTATTGCGACCCTTTGTGTATAAGCCAGATCTGTTTGCCCTTCCTTCAAGGGGAGCTATTTCCCTGGTGTTTCCCTAGATGCTTATGATGAGACCCCTGCCAGAACTACACCAATCAGACCCTCCATGTACACACTTGGGTCTGAACCCTTTCAGCGAGAGCAGGTTGGAAACCCATATAGACATAAATATACAATGTGTACAAATCAAGTATTTTAAAGATTGTAAAGAATTCTTGTGAACGTATTAGGTTAGGGAAGTCAAGCAGGATCATCATATGATGGCATAATCATGCACATGTACATAAAATTTTCTATTTTTATATGATGCCATTTTAATAGATGTGCCCATCTTTTCAAAGTTCTAATCTGTGGCAGTGGGCAGTAGGGGGACGGGGTGGGTCACAGCAGGAAGAGGCATTCGCTGCCTTAGGCACTTAAACCATTGCTCTCTCTTCAGAATGGCTCAGCCAGCAGGATTCTGTGGGGTCTACCTCCTGGCACCGTGCTCCAATCGCCGGATTTTGGGTCTGGGGCAACCCAGGTCTTCGTGCGACTTTTCTGGAGAGTGCTTTCTCTTGGGAGCACGTCTGGGGACTGGCTTCTCTGCTTCCACCTTTGCTGGCGTGGCCAAAGGAACTGCTGCTGCAAAGAAAATCAGAACTGATCAGTCACTTCTGCTGTACACAGCCTCCTGCCAGAATTTCCCTCTCTCATGTCTCTCCCAGTTTCTGGCTGAAGACCTTTCATCTACTTGACATCCAGAACACAGCCTTGGCCCATCACCTCTATGAGTCCCTAGAGACGGGACACTGGCTGCAAAAGCAATTCCTAGAGCCTACGGCTGCAGCACATGAGGAAGTCTCTTCACCGTTCCCAGGGAAAACAGGAGAACCCGAAAGTCATTGCAATCATGAGCCTCTCCATCTCTCCCTTCCACAACAGAGAGAACATTTCTTGCAGTCTGTCACTTCTGAGGCTTTAATGGAAATGTCTTTCAAGTTTTGGAAAAAACCAATCTAATATAAATTGGTTAAGGACCCCTCCCACCTTGGCAACCCCTCTTGGGCCCCATTTATACTGCCTGTTTCAACCACACTGAACTCTAGCCCTCTGATACTTTTATGTAGATTAGAACAAGGCCAAATACTGAGGCAGAGTGATCAGGAGACTGAGAACCGCGTTCTGGGTACCAAGTCTAGGCTCACATCAACCCAGCCTCCTGGGACACCATCTCCTCAGCCCTCCAGTCTCATTAGCACGTCAACACCCCTCTTGGTTCTTCCGGTCTTCCCATCAATATGGCACCACCCTCTCCCCTAGAAGTAAAAATCAGTATAATCCTCTCTCTCTCCACCATGAAAGGATGAGATAAAGGCTCAGCAGCAGCCCCCGTGAAACACATGGTCAACACTGTGAAGAGGTGTTACTAAGGCGATTTGGTCCGACTCAGAGAAGGAAAGAGACAACTCTGCCCTTAGCCTGATCAGGCCCACAGGAAGGAAGCACACTGGGGGCAGCTTTTGAGAGTGTGGCAATGCGAGAGAACCTTCTTTAGGAGGGGACTCCCTGTTGCCGACCTTGAAAAAGCAAGGATGGGACATTCGTTTACTGGGGCTGTTACAGAGGGGATGTGCCCAGAGGTTGGGCCACCCTGCTTGAGAATCAAAGCACCTTCTAGTCCGAAATGGTTTGAATGCTCCAATCGCCGGATTTTGGGTCTGGGGCAACCCAGATCTTTGTGCGACTTTTCCGGAGAGTGCTTTCTCTTGGGAGCACGTCTGGGGACTGGCTTCTCTGCTTCCACCTTTGCTGGCGTGGCCAGAGGAACATCCCCGTAGGCCCGGTAGCCACCAACCAGGCAGTATGTCTCCCCATGCCAGCCCAACTGCGTTTCTCCACACCCTCGGTAGAGGACATGGTAGTGACCAGGGGTAGGGGGAGAAACGGGAGCCACTGCTGCTGCAAAGAAAATCAGAACTGATCAGTCACTTCTGCTCTACACAGCCTCCTGCCAGAATTTCCCTCTCTCATGTCTCTCCCAGTTTCTGGCTGAAGACCTTTCATCTACTTGACATCCAGAACACAGACTTGGCCCATCACCTCTATGAGTCCCTAGAGAAGGGGCACTGGCTGCAAAAGCAATTCCTAGAGCCTACGGCTGCAGCACATGAGGAAGTCTCTTCACCGTTTCCAGGGAAAACAGGAGAACCCGAAAGTCATAGCAATCATGAGCCTCTCCATCTCTCCCTTCCACAACAGAGAGAACATTTCTTGCAGTCTGTCACTTCTGAGGCTTTAATGGAAATGTCTTTCAAGTTTTGGAAAAAACTAATCTAATATAAATTGGTTAAGGACCCCTCCCACCTTGGCAACCCCTCTTGGGCCCCATTTATACTGCCTGTTTCAACCACACTGAACTCTAGCCCTCTGATACTTTTATGTAGATTAGAACAAGGCCAAATACTGAGGCAGAGTGATCAGGAGACTGAGAACCGCGTTCTGGGTACCAAGTCTAGGCTCACATCAACCCAGCCTCCTGGGACACCATCTCCTCAGCCCTCCAGTCTCATTAGCACTTCAACACCCGTCTTGGTTCTTCCGGTCTTCCCATCAATATGGCACCACCCTCTCCCCTAGTACTCAGCAGCTCAGGATGGGATGTGTCTGAGGGCACCGATGTAGATGTCTACATGACAGCACAGAGGTGCCTGGGTTTGAAGGTGTGTTTCAAGAGTGGCCCTCTTCCTCAAACTGCTCCATTTACCATTTGCCAACAAAAATGCACTTGTCTTTTGCTAAGAGGCCAGTCAGGAAAGGGTCTGAATGGAAGCATCCTGCAGCCCAAAGGGGAAGCTACATTTACAAAGATCAGGACCATCCTGCACACTTGTCCAGGGAGGACCTTTCACTTGTCCTCAGCAGTGAGCACTGTGGGTCCCTGAAGGTGTCCCAGGTCACTGGTATTACTTACAGCTGGGAACGCGCTCAGGTATACGTAGTGGGCAAGCCCCACAGGAACATGAGGCAGCCAGGTGAGGTGGTGTGTACACCATGGCTCCTGTAGAGATGCCCGGTCTCGGTGTACCTGCCGCACTGCCCACCCACGGAACAGAGCACAGGTTCGAGTAAAGATAGAGGATCCGGTCACACATTCTCCCTCAGACAACCAAAGAGGTTGGAGAACTTCTGGTGGAGAACTGTCAGGGAAGTTTCTCTGAGGGCAGCACGTTGGCAGTTACGCTGCCATGGCAACTGGGAGAAGGCCGGTGAGGTCATCACTACCCAGTGAGGTCATAATAAGGAACCTGTGACTTGGGGGTCAGGCTTCAGGAGGAGGGGCAGTTTTGTGGAGGAGAGCAGGGGGAGGGCAGAGGTACTCTGCCTGGCCCCTCACACCTGGGCCTCCCCACCCATGCCCTAGTCTAGCAGACATCCCACGTGGGGCGTGCCGGTGGGCTGGCACAGCCCCAGGGGCCCCAGGAGGGCAAGAGAGACCCACATTCTGAGATTGGCTTGAGAGGCAAGATTAACGTAAGAGACAGCTAGGTTGTATGGCACTGACCCTAAGAGGCAGAGATTTGTGTGGACTGGGGAATCAGGGAAGGCTCCTTGGCAGTGGGCCTGAAGGACAAGTGAGATTTGGACCCATGGGGAAGAGAGGGAAGACATTCCAGTTTGGAAGAATAAAAGCAAAGACACACTCTCCTCGCCCTTGTCCTGCCCCAAGTATAAATTCATAGAACCCTCACATTTTCACAACTGAGGACTGAAGAAAAGCAAGAGGTGAAGGGGCCTACCCAGTGTTACACAGGTAGTGGAGAGGTGTTCTGCTCAATGGTTAGGTTCATGTTGGGGCGCCGGATTTACAGCTGATAGGAATGTGAGGACAAGCTGATGCCATTTCAAACATTTCCAAGTGATACTGAGAGAGATGTTAAAGGTGCAAAATGAGGGTGCTGAATGACCTCACAAAGTGGGAATGGTGGGCCCATTTTCATATGAAATTCAAAACAAGTTCATGACCAAAGGACATAATACAAAATGACAACATAATCATTACACTCCCCTCTCCCCTAGAAGTAACAATCATTATAATCCTCCCTCTCTCCACCATGAAAGGATGAGATAAAGGCTCAGCAGCAGCCCCCGTGAAACACATGGTCACCACCGTGAAGAGGTGTTACTAAGGCGATCTGGTCCGACTCAGAGAAGGAAAGAGACAACTCTGCCCTTAGCCTGATCAGGCCCACAGGAAGGAAGCACACTGGGGGCAGCCTTTGAGAGTGTGGCAATGCGAGAGAACCTTCTTTAGGAGGGGACTCCCTGTTGCCGACCTTGAACAAGCAAGGATGGGACATTCGTTTACTGGGGCTGTTGCAGAGGGGATGTGCCCAGGAGGTAGAGACTGCTTGGACTACTCTTTTAGAGGTTGGGCCACCCTGGTTGAGAACCACAGCACCTTGTATTCCTAAACTGCTTGAATGAGCGGGTGCACGTTAGGACAGACGAAGTCAGGCCTCATTGGAGCAGACTGCCTTTGGGAGTGGTAGAAGGTAAAATGGGAAGGGGAATGCTCTGGAGGAGGTTTGTCATGGCAGGTGGGCCAGCACGAGACCATCCAGATTCTCCAAGGCTCCAGAGATGACTTGGCTGGGAGCATCCCTCTGATGTGGTGCGGGGACTCCTACCTTAACAGGACCTGGCTGGGCATCTGCGGGAGGCAGAATAAATGGTTTATTAACTTAAGAGAGCGAGAGACTCACCTGGGGGGTTCCACAAAACCACTTCATAAGACTTGTACCTGGATTCTTGAGCCAACCCTCAGAAAACTTATCTAGATCTGGAGTAGGGCTCTGGAAGCTGCACTTTCAATAAGCTTCCTGGGCAGTCCCACCACAGTGGTCCATGGATAGAGTGACCAAATTATTGTGTATTCTCGGTTGCTTTTGGGAGTCAAAGTGGGCAATGTGAAAACCTGCAGCAGGCATACGTATAAACAGGGAATATTCAAGGCAAACAGAGGGGTAGAGTTATTCTATGCATGAATCAGATTTGAGAAAAGCTAGCCTGGTGGTTAAAGAACACAACCCTTGGGAGAGACAGACAGAGCCGATTCTGTCCTACTTACTTGTGTGATTTTGACCAAGTTCTTTTATCCTTCTGACTGTTTCTTCATATGGAAAACAGCTGTGGCTGTACATTTAGCACAATATTCTCTTTTGGCCAAGGTTGCTCTGGGTCCATTTGTGTTCTCTGCAACTTAATCCTTTCCGGTGTGCAAGCATTTTTAAGTTGTTTGGTGAAGTATTACATTTGACTTTCAACTGTTCATTACTTTGGGCAAAGCTTATATAATGCTGCAGAGACTAGAACCTATGCAGAGATAGTGAGAGGATGTGATAAGCTTATTCTGCCGGTTTATCAAAAAGTTGAACCTTTTCTCCTCTTCCTCCGCCTGCCACCAAGAGATGAGAAAGAAGGCAGAGCCTGGAAATGCACACCGAGCAATGCTTCTGTGTCAGTTTGCCTTTTATTCCTCTGCCAGTACTTCCCAGAGAGATTTCACCAAAAGTGCCTAAGCTTGCCATGGCCATTGTTGTGAAGAACATTTCTCTCTATTGCTAGTCACATCCCCTTTTCCTTCTCCTGGGCGCTTAATGGATGTTTGGGGGCAGGAAATATAATTTAAACTAAAACATCAAAAAAAAAAAAAAAAGAAAGATGAGCTCAAGTAGGTGTTATTGTGGTCCAGATAAGG
The DNA here is from genome assembly GCF_965194805.1 of Balaenoptera borealis. Classification (NCBI taxonomy): domain Eukaryota; kingdom Metazoa; phylum Chordata; class Mammalia; order Artiodactyla; family Balaenopteridae; genus Balaenoptera; species Balaenoptera borealis. The sequence continues at coordinate 1,593,538 of NC_138880.1, forward strand.
TTTGGTTCATTCATTCCCTCGATTAGCATTTATCCCCCTTTGTGCCAGGCATGCGGGGAGAGAGAGAAATGTCTTCAAAGAGTCTGTGGTTGTATGGGGGAGGGAGCTGTGGAAATCTGTCATTTAGAAACAGCATGGAAGTGCTAGGGAAAAATTGTTTTGTTCATTTATCTCTCACTCATCCGTTCACCCATAGCAACTACGAAGGGTTTCACGCGGAGGAACTGGATGCCCTGAACTTGGCATTCTCGTGGGGGGAACAACAATGTAAAGCACCAGCAGTGGTCAGTCACCCGTAGTGATTTCAAGCCAGAAGGAACCACTCAGCAATGGAGAGAGGCACAGGGTGAGCAGTGACTTGCAGAAAGGAGGGGTTATTCATTCCAACTGCTGAGTTCAAGTTCATCTGGGTGGTTGTGTGGTTCGTGCTTACTGCATCTGTTTTTGGAACGTGACTCCACCGTCCAAGAAGGGTGAAGATGATCACCCTTCTTTCCTCCTGCTGTGCCCCGGGGTCACCCAGCGAGTGTCTGCAGGGATGATCTGCTCTGTACTGGCTTTTCAGTCCCACTCCCGGGAGAAGAGAGACGAAGCTGTGTCTCCACCGCAGCTTGGCCTGATTCAGTCACTGGGTGAAAAGGTGGGAAGAAGGTCAAGTTCATGGGACCTGATACACTGCAGAGTCATTTAGTCCTGAAGTACCAGTTCTGGTTGCTGGTGAGTTGCTTAATCCAGGGACCTGAATGTAATTCCTCCAGAGCCACTGAGACATCACTTCCAGGCCCATGGCGGGATGTAGGGGTGCTGACTTTTCTCAGTGCTAAGGAGCAGCCATCTTCCACTGAGAGAGGACTCTGTGTCAGCAGGAGCAGAACCACACCAGGCACCGAAGAAGGTTCTGCATCCTAACATCTCCCAAAACAGTGATAGATAAGCGGGTAGAAGATGCGATAGGGCATTCACAATAGAACAGAAGCTTATCCCCAATAAATATGGAAAGATGTTCAACTTCACTACCTAACAAAGAAACGCAAGTTATAAATCTATTTCTTTTTTGCTCATCTAAAATTGGTAGAAAGTTTTAAGAATGCACAAAATTTGCTGCTAAGGATGTAAGGAAAAGGCCGTTTTCGTCTGTTGCTGCTGATGGGGATGGAAATTGGTGCGGACCTTCTGGAGGGTAATTTGGCAATTTGTGTATCAACAGCCTTAAAATGTTCATACACTTTGAGCCAGTAGTTTTGCTTTTAGCATCTTATCCTAAGGTGAAAGTTAAATTTATGTACAAGACTTATGTTCAAGAATATTCATCTCAGCCAGTAGTGTAATAGAAAAAATATTAGAAGCTACCTAAAAATCCCACAATAGGGGGTTGGTTAAATAACGGATGGCCCAACTTAAGAATGGAAAATAAAGACGCAGACGTAGAAAATGGACTTGAGGACACGGGGAAGGGGAAGGGGAAGCTGGGACGAAGTGAGAGAGTGGCATGGACTTAAATATACTACCAAATGTAAAATAGCTAGCTAGTGGGAAGCAGCCGCGAAGCACAGGGAGATCAGCTCGGTGCTTTGTGACCACCTAGAGGGTTGGGATAGGGAGGGTGGGAGGAAGACGCAAGAGGGAGGAGATAGGGCGATATATGCGTGTGTATAGCTGATTCACTTTGTTATAAAGCAGAAACTAACACACCATTGTAAAGCAATTATACTCCAATAAAGACGTTTTTTTAAAAAAAAGGATGGAAAACAGTTCATTAAAAATGATTTTCTCCAAGAATATTTAATGGTGGGAAGATGTAGTGTAAAAGCAGGGCACAAAATACTAGATGGAGTATTTCATTTTGTTAAAATTTTAATAATACAAGTGCAGAAAAAGTGATTAACGTAACAGTACTGATTTGACTACGGGACATTTTTTTCTTTAAATTTTTCTGTATTTGGTGTTATAAAGCATCATATATCCTCTCTGAGTCTCAGTTTATGTTCTGTGAAGTGGGACTCATCACATCTACACTGCAGTGCGCTCGGGCAGAGCAGCACAATATTTGAAAGTGCCCTTGACAATGACCAGCCCATTGTAATACTCCAGGAATGGTTATACGATCATTGCCAATGACACACCCATAGTCCGGATATTATCCGTAACGATTACTAAGGTTGTTTATCTCCCTCCAGTTTTACTAAGACAGAAAAAGGATTAAGTGAAGACTCTTAAGTCATTTTTACTGAGGTTCTTTGTTTTACTTTTTTTTCAAAATACGAATTGTAGGGCTTCCCTGGTGGCGCAGTGGTTGAGAATCTGCCTGCTAATGCACGGAACACGGGCTCGAGCCCTGCTCTGGGAAGATCCCACATGCCGTGGAGCAACTGGGCCCGTGAGCCACGACTACTGAGCCTGCGCGTCTGGAGCCTGTGCTCCGCAACAAGAGAGGCCGCGATAGTGAGCGGCCCGCGCACCGCAATGAAGAGTGGCCCCCGCTCCCCACAACTAGAGAAAGCCCTCACACAGAAATGAAGACCCAACACAGCTCAAAATAAATAAATAAATAAATAAATTTATTAAAAAGAAAAATACTAATTGTAAAGTCTGCAGTGGGTATATAGGTGTTCAACTGTTTTCCAGATTTTACGTTTTTGGTTTCGTTTTTAAATTTTGTATTTATTATTTATTTACTACTTTTCTTTTTGGCTGTGTTGGGTCTTCGTTTCTGCGCGAGGGCTTTCTCCAGTTGCGGCAAGCGGGGGCCACTCTTCATCGCGGCGCGCGGGCCTCTCACTATCGCGGCCTCTCTTGTTGCGGAGCAGAGGCTCCAGACGCTCAGGCTCAGTAGTTGTGGCTCACGGGCCCAGTTGCTCCGCGGCATGTGGGATCTTCCCAGACCAGGGCTCAAACCCGTGTCCCCTGCATTGGCAGGCGGATTCTCAACCACTGCACCACCAGGGAAGCCCCCCCACCCCGATAGTTTTAAAACCAGCCTCAGTCATGCTTGCTTCAAGACTTATCCTGGCATCATGGACCACTGGATACTTTGGCTAGGTGTTAAACTCTCTTGTCCTTTGCCCGAGTCCCATCGTGGTGACTTAGTTGCCATCTAGGGCACTCTTGGCATGAGTCCTAGACATGAATCCAGCTCAATGGCTTGGGCCCTGCTCCCTGCTGGCTGACTGTCCTAATGCCCAGTGCCTCCTTTCTGCTTGGACTTCTGAGGGCCGCAGCCCCAGGACCCTCACTCTGTGTTCCCGGCTCTATTCAATGCCAACTGTATGTCTTTTGCTTGCTGTATGTCCCCTGCCCCAGTACCTCCTACTGGCTTTGACCTTCCTGTTTCAGGTCCTCTTATTGCGACCCTTTGTGTATAAGCCAGATCTGTTTGCCCTTCCTTCAAGGGGAGCTATTTCCCTGGTGTTTCCCTAGATGCTTATGATGAGACCCCTGCCAGAACTACACCAATCAGACCCTCCATGTACACACTTGGGTCTGAACCCTTTCAGCGAGAGCAGGTTGGAAACCCATATAGACATAAATATACAATGTGTACAAATCAAGTATTTTAAAGATTGTAAAGAATTCTTGTGAACGTATTAGGTTAGGGAAGTCAAGCAGGATCATCATATGATGGCATAATCATGCACATGTACATAAAATTTTCTATTTTTATATGATGCCATTTTAATAGATGTGCCCATCTTTTCAAAGTTCTAATCTGTGGCAGTGGGCAGTAGGGGGACGGGGTGGGTCACAGCAGGAAGAGGCATTCGCTGCCTTAGGCACTTAAACCATTGCTCTCTCTTCAGAATGGCTCAGCCAGCAGGATTCTGTGGGGTCTACCTCCTGGCACCGTGCTCCAATCGCCGGATTTTGGGTCTGGGGCAACCCAGGTCTTCGTGCGACTTTTCTGGAGAGTGCTTTCTCTTGGGAGCACGTCTGGGGACTGGCTTCTCTGCTTCCACCTTTGCTGGCGTGGCCAAAGGAACTGCTGCTGCAAAGAAAATCAGAACTGATCAGTCACTTCTGCTGTACACAGCCTCCTGCCAGAATTTCCCTCTCTCATGTCTCTCCCAGTTTCTGGCTGAAGACCTTTCATCTACTTGACATCCAGAACACAGCCTTGGCCCATCACCTCTATGAGTCCCTAGAGACGGGACACTGGCTGCAAAAGCAATTCCTAGAGCCTACGGCTGCAGCACATGAGGAAGTCTCTTCACCGTTCCCAGGGAAAACAGGAGAACCCGAAAGTCATTGCAATCATGAGCCTCTCCATCTCTCCCTTCCACAACAGAGAGAACATTTCTTGCAGTCTGTCACTTCTGAGGCTTTAATGGAAATGTCTTTCAAGTTTTGGAAAAAACCAATCTAATATAAATTGGTTAAGGACCCCTCCCACCTTGGCAACCCCTCTTGGGCCCCATTTATACTGCCTGTTTCAACCACACTGAACTCTAGCCCTCTGATACTTTTATGTAGATTAGAACAAGGCCAAATACTGAGGCAGAGTGATCAGGAGACTGAGAACCGCGTTCTGGGTACCAAGTCTAGGCTCACATCAACCCAGCCTCCTGGGACACCATCTCCTCAGCCCTCCAGTCTCATTAGCACGTCAACACCCCTCTTGGTTCTTCCGGTCTTCCCATCAATATGGCACCACCCTCTCCCCTAGAAGTAAAAATCAGTATAATCCTCTCTCTCTCCACCATGAAAGGATGAGATAAAGGCTCAGCAGCAGCCCCCGTGAAACACATGGTCAACACTGTGAAGAGGTGTTACTAAGGCGATTTGGTCCGACTCAGAGAAGGAAAGAGACAACTCTGCCCTTAGCCTGATCAGGCCCACAGGAAGGAAGCACACTGGGGGCAGCTTTTGAGAGTGTGGCAATGCGAGAGAACCTTCTTTAGGAGGGGACTCCCTGTTGCCGACCTTGAAAAAGCAAGGATGGGACATTCGTTTACTGGGGCTGTTACAGAGGGGATGTGCCCAGAGGTTGGGCCACCCTGCTTGAGAATCAAAGCACCTTCTAGTCCGAAATGGTTTGAATGCTCCAATCGCCGGATTTTGGGTCTGGGGCAACCCAGATCTTTGTGCGACTTTTCCGGAGAGTGCTTTCTCTTGGGAGCACGTCTGGGGACTGGCTTCTCTGCTTCCACCTTTGCTGGCGTGGCCAGAGGAACATCCCCGTAGGCCCGGTAGCCACCAACCAGGCAGTATGTCTCCCCATGCCAGCCCAACTGCGTTTCTCCACACCCTCGGTAGAGGACATGGTAGTGACCAGGGGTAGGGGGAGAAACGGGAGCCACTGCTGCTGCAAAGAAAATCAGAACTGATCAGTCACTTCTGCTGTACACAGCCTCCTGCCAGAATTTCCCTCTCTCATGTCTCTCCCAGTTTCTGGCTGAAGACCTTTCATCTACTTGACATCCAGAACACAGACTTGGCCCATCACCTCTATGAGTCCCTAGAGAAGGGGCACTGGCTGCAAAAGCAATTCCTAGAGCCTACGGCTGCAGCACATGAGGAAGTCTCTTCACCGTTTCCAGGGAAAACAGGAGAACCCGAAAGTCATAGCAATCATGAGCCTCTCCATCTCTCCCTTCCACAACAGAGAGAACATTTCTTGCAGTCTGTCACTTCTGAGGCTTTAATGGAAATGTCTTTCAAGTTTTGGAAAAAACTAATCTAATATAAATTGGTTAAGGACCCCTCCCACCTTGGCAACCCCTCTTGGGCCCCATTTATACTGCCTGTTTCAACCACACTGAACTCTAGCCCTCTGATACTTTTATGTAGATTAGAACAAGGCCAAATACTGAGGCAGAGTGATCAGGAGACTGAGAACCGCGTTCTGGGTACCAAGTCTAGGCTCACATCAACCCAGCCTCCTGGGACACCATCTCCTCAGCCCTCCAGTCTCATTAGCACTTCAACACCCGTCTTGGTTCTTCCGGTCTTCCCATCAATATGGCACCACCCTCTCCCCTAGTACTCAGCAGCTCAGGATGGGATGTGTCTGAGGGCACCGATGTAGATGTCTACATGACAGCACAGAGGTGCCTGGGTTTGAAGGTGTGTTTCAAGAGTGGCCCTCTTCCTCAAACTGCTCCATTTACCATTTGCCAACAAAAATGCACTTGTCTTTTGCTAAGAGGCCAGTCAGGAAAGGGTCTGAATGGAAGCATCCTGCAGCCCAAAGGGGAAGCTACATTTACAAAGATCAGGACCATCCTGCACACTTGTCCAGGGAGGACCTTTCACTTGTCCTCAGCAGTGAGCACTGTGGGTCCCTGAAGGTGTCCCAGGTCACTGGTATTACTTACAGCTGGGAACGCGCTCAGGTATACGTAGTGGGCAAGCCCCACAGGAACATGAGGCAGCCAGGTGAGGTGGTGTGTACACCATGGCTCCTGTAGAGATGCCCGGTCTCGGTGTACCTGCCGCACTGCCCACCCACGGAACAGAGCACAGGTTCGAGTAAAGATAGAGGATCCGGTCACACATTCTCCCTCAGACAACCAAAGAGGTTGGAGAACTTCTGGTGGAGAACTGTCAGGGAAGTTTCTCTGAGGGCAGCACGTTGGCAGTTACGCTGCCATGGCAACTGGGAGAAGGCCGGTGAGGTCATCACTACCCAGTGAGGTCATAATAAGGAACCTGTGACTTGGGGGTCAGGCTTCAGGAGGAGGGGCAGTTTTGTGGAGGAGAGCAGGGGGAGGGCAGAGGTACTCTGCCTGGCCCCTCACACCTGGGCCTCCCCACCCATGCCCTAGTCTAGCAGACATCCCACGTGGGGCGTGCCGGTGGGCTGGCACAGCCCCAGGGGCCCCAGGAGGGCAAGAGAGACCCACATTCTGAGATTGGCTTGAGAGGCAAGATTAACGTAAGAGACAGCTAGGTTGTATGGCACTGACCCTAAGAGGCAGAGATTTGTGTGGACTGGGGAATCAGGGAAGGCTCCTTGGCAGTGGGCCTGAAGGACAAGTGAGATTTGGACCCATGGGGAAGAGAGGGAAGACATTCCAGTTTGGAAGAATAAAAGCAAAGACACACTCTCCTCGCCCTTGTCCTGCCCCAAGTATAAATTCATAGAACCCTCACATTTTCACAACTGAGGACTGAAGAAAAGCAAGAGGTGAAGGGGCCTACCCAGTGTTACACAGGTAGTGGAGAGGTGTTCTGCTCAATGGTTAGGTTCATGTTGGGGCGCCGGATTTACAGCTGATAGGAATGTGAGGACAAGCTGATGCCATTTCAAACATTTCCAAGTGATACTGAGAGAGATGTTAAAGGTGCAAAATGAGGGTGCTGAATGACCTCACAAAGTGGGAATGGTGGGCCCATTTTCATATGAAATTCAAAACAAGTTCATGACCAAAGGACATAATACAAAATGACAACATAATCATTACACTCCCCTCTCCCCTAGAAGTAACAATCATTATAATCCTCCCTCTCTCCACCATGAAAGGATGAGATAAAGGCTCAGCAGCAGCCCCCGTGAAACACATGGTCACCACCGTGAAGAGGTGTTACTAAGGCGATCTGGTCCGACTCAGAGAAGGAAAGAGACAACTCTGCCCTTAGCCTGATCAGGCCCACAGGAAGGAAGCACACTGGGGGCAGCCTTTGAGAGTGTGGCAATGCGAGAGAACCTTCTTTAGGAGGGGACTCCCTGTTGCCGACCTTGAACAAGCAAGGATGGGACATTCGTTTACTGGGGCTGTTGCAGAGGGGATGTGCCCAGGAGGTAGAGACTGCTTGGACTACTCTTTTAGAGGTTGGGCCACCCTGGTTGAGAACCACAGCACCTTGTATTCCTAAACTGCTTGAATGAGCGGGTGCACGTTAGGACAGACGAAGTCAGGCCTCATTGGAGCAGACTGCCTTTGGGAGTGGTAGAAGGTAAAATGGGAAGGGGAATGCTCTGGAGGAGGTTTGTCATGGCAGGTGGGCCAGCACGAGACCATCCAGATTCTCCAAGGCTCCAGAGATGACTTGGCTGGGAGCATCCCTCTGATGTGGTGCGGGGACTCCTACCTTAACAGGACCTGGCTGGGCATCTGCGGGAGGCAGAATAAATGGTTTATTAACTTAAGAGAGCGAGAGACTCACCTGGGGGGTTCCACAAAACCACTTCATAAGACTTGTACCTGGATTCTTGAGCCAACCCTCAGAAAACTTATCTAGATCTGGAGTAGGGCTCTGGAAGCTGCACTTTCAATAAGCTTCCTGGGCAGTCCCACCACAGTGGTCCATGGATAGAGTGACCAAATTATTGTGTATTCTCGGTTGCTTTTGGGAGTCAAAGTGGGCAATGTGAAAACCTGCAGCAGGCATACGTATAAACAGGGAATATTCAAGGCAAACAGAGGGGTAGAGTTATTCTATGCATGAATCAGATTTGAGAAAAGCTAGCCTGGTGGTTAAAGAACACAACCCTTGGGAGAGACAGACAGAGCCGATTCTGTCCTACTTACTTGTGTGATTTTGACCAAGTTCTTTTATCCTTCTGACTGTTTCTTCATATGGAAAACAGCTGTGGCTGTACATTTAGCACAATATTCTCTTTTGGCCAAGGTTGCTCTGGGTCCATTTGTGTTCTCTGCAACTTAATCCTTTCCGGTGTGCAAGCATTTTTAAGTTGTTTGGTGAAGTATTACATTTGACTTTCAACTGTTCATTACTTTGGGCAAAGCTTATATAATGCTGCAGAGACTAGAACCTATGCAGAGATAGTGAGAGGATGTGATAAGCTTATTCTGCCGGTTTATCAAAAAGTTGAACCTTTTCTCCTCTTCCTCCGCCTGCCACCAAGAGATGAGAAAGAAGGCAGAGCCTGGAAATGCACACCGAGCAATGCTTCTGTGTCAGTTTGCCTTTTATTCCTCTGCCAGTACTTCCCAGAGAGATTTCACCAAAAGTGCCTAAGCTTGCCATGGCCATTGTTGTGAAGAACATTTCTCTCTATTGCTAGTCACATCCCCTTTTCCTTCTCCTGGGCGCTTAATGGATGTTTGGGGGCAGGAAATATAATTTAAACTAAAACATCAAAAAAAAAAAAAAAAGAAAGATGAGCTCAAGTAGGTGTTATTGTGGTCCAGATAAGGTTTGGTTCATTCATTCCCTCGATTAGCATTTATCCCCCTTTGTGCCAGGCATGCGGGGAGAGAGAGAAATGTCTTCAAAGAGTCTGTGGTTGTATGGGGGAGGGAGCTGTGGAAATCTGTCATTTAGAAACAGCATGGAAGTGCTAGGGAAAAATTGTTTTGTTCATTTATCTCTCACTCATCCGTTCACCCATAGCAACTACGAAGGGTTTCACGCGGAGGAACTGGATGCCCTGAACTTGGCATTCTCGTGGGGGGAACAACAATGTAAAGCACCAGCAGTGGTCAGTCACCCGTAGTGATTTCAAGCCAGAAGGAACCACTCAGCAATGGAGAGAGGCACAGGGTGAGCAGTGACTTGCAGAAAGGAGGGGTTATTCATTCCAACTGCTGAGTTCAAGTTCATCTGGGTGGTTGTGTGGTTCGTGCTTACTGCATCTGTTTTTGGAACGTGACTCCACCGTCCAAGAAGGGTGAAGATGATCACCCTTCTTTCCTCCTGCTGTGCCCCGGGGTCACCCAGCGAGTGTCTGCAGGGATGATCTGCTCTGTACTGGCTTTTCAGTCCCACTCCCGGGAGAAGAGAGACGAAGCTGTGTCTCCACCGCAGCTTGGCCTGATTCAGTCACTGGGTGAAAAGGTGGGAAGAAGGTCAAGTTCATGGGACCTGATACACTGCAGAGTCATTTAGTCCTGAAGTACCAGTTCTGGTTGCTGGTGAGTTGCTTAATCCAGGGACCTGAATGTAATTCCTCCAGAGCCACTGAGACATCACTTCCAGGCCCATGGCGGGATGTAGGGGTGCTGACTTTTCTCAGTGCTAAGGAGCAGCCATCTTCCACTGAGAGAGGACTCTGTGTCAGCAGGAGCAGAACCACACCAGGCACCGAAGAAGGTTCTGCATCCTAACATCTCCCAAAACAGTGATAGATAAGCGGGTAGAAGATGCGATAGGGCATTCACAATAGAACAGAAGCTTATCCCCAATAAATATGGAAAGATGTTCAACTTCACTACCTAACAAAGAAACGCAAGTTATAAATCTATTTCTTTTTTGCTCATCTAAAATTGGTAGAAAGTTTTAAGAATGCACAAAATTTGCTGCTAAGGATGTAAGGAAAAGGCCGTTTTCGTCTGTTGCTGCTGATGGGGATGGAAATTGGTGCGGACCTTCTGGAGGGTAATTTGGCAATTTGTGTATCAACAGCCTTAAAATGTTCATACACTTTGAGCCAGTAGTTTTGCTTTTAGCATCTTATCCTAAGGTGAAAGTTAAATTTATGTACAAGACTTATGTTCAAGAATATTCATCTCAGCCAGTAGTGTAATAGAAAAAATATTAGAAGCTACCTAAAAATCCCACAATAGGGGGTTGGTTAAATAACGGATGGCCCAACTTAAGAATGGAAAATAAAGACGCAGACGTAGAAAATGGACTTGAGGACACGGGGAAGGGGAAGGGGAAGCTGGGACGAAGTGAGAGAGTGGCATGGACTTATATATACTACCAAATGTAAAATAGCTAGCTAGTGGGAAGCAGCCGCGAAGCACAGGGAGATCAGCTCGGTGCTTTGTGACCACCTAGAGGGTTGGGATAGGGAGGGTGGGAGGAAGACGCAAGAGGGAGGAGATAGGGCGATATATGCGTGTGTATAGCTGATTCACTTTGTTATAAAGCAGAAACTAACACACCATTGTAAAGCAATTATACTCCAATAAAGACGTTTTTTTAAAAAAAAGGATGGAAAACAGTTCATTAAAAATGATTTTCTCCAAGAATATTTAATGGTGGGAAGATGTAGTGTAAAAGCAGGGCACAAAATACTAGATGGAGTATTTCATTTTGTTAAAATTTTAATAATACAAGTGCAGAAAAAGTGATTAACGTAACAGTACTGATTTGACTACGGGACATTTTTTTCTTTAAATTTTTCTGTATTTGGTGTTATAAAGCATCATATATCCTCTCTGAGTCTCAGTTTATGTTCTGTGAAGTGGGACTCATCACATCTACACTGCAGTGCGCTCGGGCAGAGCAGCACAATATTTGAAAGTGCCCTTGACAATGACCAGCCCATTGTAATACTCCAGGAATGGTTATACGATCATTGCCAATGACACACCCATAGTCCGGATATTATCCGTAACGATTACTAAGGTTGTTTATCTCCCTCCAGTTTTACTAAGACAGAAAAAGGATTAAGTGAAGACTCTTAAGTCATTTTTACTGAGGTTCTTTGTTTTACTTTTTTTTCAAAATACGAATTGTAGGGCTTCCCTGGTGGCGCAGTGGTTGAGAATCTGCCTGCTAATGCACGGAACACGGGCTCGAGCCCTGCTCTGGGAAGATCCCACATGCCGTGGAGCAACTGGGCCCGTGAGCCACGACTACTGAGCCTGCGCGTCTGGAGCCTGTGCTCCGCAACAAGAGAGGCCGCGATAGTGAGCGGCCCGCGCACCGCAATGAAGAGTGGCCCCCGCTCCCCACAACTAGAGAAAGCCCTCACACAGAAATGAAGACCCAACACAGCTCAAAATAAATAAATAAATAAATAAATTTATTAAAAAGAAAAATACTAATTGTAAAGTCTGCAGTGGGTATATAGGTGTTCAACTGTTTTCCAGATTTTACGTTTTTGGTTTCGTTTTTAAATTTTGTATTTATTATTTATTTACTACTTTTCTTTTTGGCTGTGTTGGGTCTTCGTTTCTGCGCGAGGGCTTTCTCCAGTTGCGGCAAGCGGGGGCCACTCTTCATCGCGGCGCGCGGGCCTCTCACTATCGCGGCCTCTCTTGTTGCGGAGCAGAGGCTCCAGACGCTCAGGCTCAGTAGTTGTGGCTCACGGGCCCAGTTGCTCCGCGGCATGTGGGATCTTCCCAGACCAGGGCTCAAACCCGTGTCCCCTGCATTGGCAGGCGGATTCTCAACCACTGCACCACCAGGGAAGCCCCCCCACCCCGATAGTTTTAAAACCAGCCTCAGTCATGCTTGCTTCAAGACTTATCCTGGCATCATGGACCACTGGATACTTTGGCTAGGTGTTAAACTCTCTTGTCCTTTGCCCGAGTCCCATCGTGGTGACTTAGTTGCCATCTAGGGCACTCTTGGCATGAGTCCTAGACATGAATCCAGCTCAATGGCTTGGGCCCTGCTCCCTGCTGGCTGACTGTCCTAATGCCCAGTGCCTCCTTTCTGCTTGGACTTCTGAGGGCCGCAGCCCCAGGACCCTCACTCTGTGTTCCCGGCTCTATTCAATGCCAACTGTATGTCTTTTGCTTGCTGTATGTCCCCTGCCCCAGTACCTCCTACTGGCTTTGACCTTCCTGTTTCAGGTCCTCTTATTGCGACCCTTTGTGTATAAGCCAGATCTGTTTGCCCTTCCTTCAAGGGGAGCTATTTCCCTGGTGTTTCCCTAGATGCTTATGATGAGACCCCTGCCAGAACTACACCAATCAGACCCTCCATGTACACACTTGGGTCTGAACCCTTTCAGCGAGAGCAGGTTGGAAACCCATATAGACATAAATATACAATGTGTACAAATCAAGTATTTTAAAGATTGTAAAGAATTCTTGTGAACGTATTAGGTTAGGGAAGTCAAGCAGGATCATCATATGATGGCATAATCATGCACATGTACATAAAATTTTCTATTTTTATATGATGCCATTTTAATAGATGTGCCCATCTTTTCAAAGTTCTAATCTGTGGCAGTGGGCAGTAGGGGGACGGGGTGGGTCACAGCAGGAAGAGGCATTCGCTGCCTTAGGCACTTAAACCATTGCTCTCTCTTCAGAATGGCTCAGCCAGCAGGATTCTGTGGGGTCTACCTCCTGGCACCGTGCTCCAATCGCCGGATTTTGGGTCTGGGGCAACCCAGGTCTTCGTGCGACTTTTCTGGAGAGTGCTTTCTCTTGGGAGCACGTCTGGGGACTGGCTTCTCTGCTTCCACCTTTGCTGGCGTGGCCAAAGGAACTGCTGCTGCAAAGAAAATCAGAACTGATCAGTCACTTCTGCTGTACACAGCCTCCTGCCAGAATTTCCCTCTCTCATGTCTCTCCCAGTTTCTGGCTGAAGACCTTTCATCTACTTGACATCCAGAACACAGCCTTGGCCCATCACCTCTATGAGTCCCTAGAGACGGGACACTGGCTGCAAAAGCAATTCCTAGAGCCTACGGCTGCAGCACATGAGGAAGTCTCTTCACCGTTCCCAGGGAAAACAGGAGAACCCGAAAGTCATTGCAATCATGAGCCTCTCCATCTCTCCCTTCCACAACAGAGAGAACATTTCTTGCAGTCTGTCACTTCTGAGGCTTTAATGGAAATGTCTTTCAAGTTTTGGAAAAAACCAATCTAATATAAATTGGTTAAGGACCCCTCCCACCTTGGCAACCCCTCTTGGGCCCCATTTATACTGCCTGTTTCAACCACACTGAACTCTAGCCCTCTGATACTTTTATGTAGATTAGAACAAGGCCAAATACTGAGGCAGAGTGATCAGGAGACTGAGAACCGCGTTCTGGGTACCAAGTCTAGGCTCACATCAACCCAGCCTCCTGGGACACCATCTCCTCAGCCCTCCAGTCTCATTAGCACGTCAACACCCCTCTTGGTTCTTCCGGTCTTCCCATCAATATGGCACCACCCTCTCCCCTAGAAGTAAAAATCAGTATAATCCTCTCTCTCTCCACCATGAAAGGATGAGATAAAGGCTCAGCAGCAGCCCCCGTGAAACACATGGTCAACACTGTGAAGAGGTGTTACTAAGGCGATTTGGTCCGACTCAGAGAAGGAAAGAGACAACTCTGCCCTTAGCCTGATCAGGCCCACAGGAAGGAAGCACACTGGGGGCAGCTTTTGAGAGTGTGGCAATGCGAGAGAACCTTCTTTAGGAGGGGACTCCCTGTTGCCGACCTTGAAAAAGCAAGGATGGGACATTCGTTTACTGGGGCTGTTACAGAGGGGATGTGCCCAGAGGTTGGGCCACCCTGCTTGAGAATCAAAGCACCTTCTAGTCCGAAATGGTTTGAATGCTCCAATCGCCGGATTTTGGGTCTGGGGCAACCCAGATCTTTGTGCGACTTTTCCGGAGAGTGCTTTCTCTTGGGAGCACGTCTGGGGACTGGCTTCTCTGCTTCCACCTTTGCTGGCGTGGCCAGAGGAACATCCCCGTAGGCCCGGTAGCCACCAACCAGGCAGTATGTCTCCCCATGCCAGCCCAACTGCGTTTCTCCACACCCTCGGTAGAGGACATGGTAGTGACCAGGGGTAGGGGGAGAAACGGGAGCCACTGCTGCTGCAAAGAAAATCAGAACTGATCAGTCACTTCTGCTCTACACAGCCTCCTGCCAGAATTTCCCTCTCTCATGTCTCTCCCAGTTTCTGGCTGAAGACCTTTCATCTACTTGACATCCAGAACACAGACTTGGCCCATCACCTCTATGAGTCCCTAGAGAAGGGGCACTGGCTGCAAAAGCAATTCCTAGAGCCTACGGCTGCAGCACATGAGGAAGTCTCTTCACCGTTTCCAGGGAAAACAGGAGAACCCGAAAGTCATAGCAATCATGAGCCTCTCCATCTCTCCCTTCCACAACAGAGAGAACATTTCTTGCAGTCTGTCACTTCTGAGGCTTTAATGGAAATGTCTTTCAAGTTTTGGAAAAAACTAATCTAATATAAATTGGTTAAGGACCCCTCCCACCTTGGCAACCCCTCTTGGGCCCCATTTATACTGCCTGTTTCAACCACACTGAACTCTAGCCCTCTGATACTTTTATGTAGATTAGAACAAGGCCAAATACTGAGGCAGAGTGATCAGGAGACTGAGAACCGCGTTCTGGGTACCAAGTCTAGGCTCACATCAACCCAGCCTCCTGGGACACCATCTCCTCAGCCCTCCAGTCTCATTAGCACTTCAACACCCGTCTTGGTTCTTCCGGTCTTCCCATCAATATGGCACCACCCTCTCCCCTAGTACTCAGCAGCTCAGGATGGGATGTGTCTGAGGGCACCGATGTAGATGTCTACATGACAGCACAGAGGTGCCTGGGTTTGAAGGTGTGTTTCAAGAGTGGCCCTCTTCCTCAAACTGCTCCATTTACCATTTGCCAACAAAAATGCACTTGTCTTTTGCTAAGAGGCCAGTCAGGAAAGGGTCTGAATGGAAGCATCCTGCAGCCCAAAGGGGAAGCTACATTTACAAAGATCAGGACCATCCTGCACACTTGTCCAGGGAGGACCTTTCACTTGTCCTCAGCAGTGAGCACTGTGGGTCCCTGAAGGTGTCCCAGGTCACTGGTATTACTTACAGCTGGGAACGCGCTCAGGTATACGTAGTGGGCAAGCCCCACAGGAACATGAGGCAGCCAGGTGAGGTGGTGTGTACACCATGGCTCCTGTAGAGATGCCCGGTCTCGGTGTACCTGCCGCACTGCCCACCCACGGAACAGAGCACAGGTTCGAGTAAAGATAGAGGATCCGGTCACACATTCTCCCTCAGACAACCAAAGAGGTTGGAGAACTTCTGGTGGAGAACTGTCAGGGAAGTTTCTCTGAGGGCAGCACGTTGGCAGTTACGCTGCCATGGCAACTGGGAGAAGGCCGGTGAGGTCATCACTACCCAGTGAGGTCATAATAAGGAACCTGTGACTTGGGGGTCAGGCTTCAGGAGGAGGGGCAGTTTTGTGGAGGAGAGCAGGGGGAGGGCAGAGGTACTCTGCCTGGCCCCTCACACCTGGGCCTCCCCACCCATGCCCTAGTCTAGCAGACATCCCACGTGGGGCGTGCCGGTGGGCTGGCACAGCCCCAGGGGCCCCAGGAGGGCAAGAGAGACCCACATTCTGAGATTGGCTTGAGAGGCAAGATTAACGTAAGAGACAGCTAGGTTGTATGGCACTGACCCTAAGAGGCAGAGATTTGTGTGGACTGGGGAATCAGGGAAGGCTCCTTGGCAGTGGGCCTGAAGGACAAGTGAGATTTGGACCCATGGGGAAGAGAGGGAAGACATTCCAGTTTGGAAGAATAAAAGCAAAGACACACTCTCCTCGCCCTTGTCCTGCCCCAAGTATAAATTCATAGAACCCTCACATTTTCACAACTGAGGACTGAAGAAAAGCAAGAGGTGAAGGGGCCTACCCAGTGTTACACAGGTAGTGGAGAGGTGTTCTGCTCAATGGTTAGGTTCATGTTGGGGCGCCGGATTTACAGCTGATAGGAATGTGAGGACAAGCTGATGCCATTTCAAACATTTCCAAGTGATACTGAGAGAGATGTTAAAGGTGCAAAATGAGGGTGCTGAATGACCTCACAAAGTGGGAATGGTGGGCCCATTTTCATATGAAATTCAAAACAAGTTCATGACCAAAGGACATAATACAAAATGACAACATAATCATTACACTCCCCTCTCCCCTAGAAGTAACAATCATTATAATCCTCCCTCTCTCCACCATGAAAGGATGAGATAAAGGCTCAGCAGCAGCCCCCGTGAAACACATGGTCACCACCGTGAAGAGGTGTTACTAAGGCGATCTGGTCCGACTCAGAGAAGGAAAGAGACAACTCTGCCCTTAGCCTGATCAGGCCCACAGGAAGGAAGCACACTGGGGGCAGCCTTTGAGAGTGTGGCAATGCGAGAGAACCTTCTTTAGGAGGGGACTCCCTGTTGCCGACCTTGAACAAGCAAGGATGGGACATTCGTTTACTGGGGCTGTTGCAGAGGGGATGTGCCCAGGAGGTAGAGACTGCTTGGACTACTCTTTTAGAGGTTGGGCCACCCTGGTTGAGAACCACAGCACCTTGTATTCCTAAACTGCTTGAATGAGCGGGTGCACGTTAGGACAGACGAAGTCAGGCCTCATTGGAGCAGACTGCCTTTGGGAGTGGTAGAAGGTAAAATGGGAAGGGGAATGCTCTGGAGGAGGTTTGTCATGGCAGGTGGGCCAGCACGAGACCATCCAGATTCTCCAAGGCTCCAGAGATGACTTGGCTGGGAGCATCCCTCTGATGTGGTGCGGGGACTCCTACCTTAACAGGACCTGGCTGGGCATCTGCGGGAGGCAGAATAAATGGTTTATTAACTTAAGAGAGCGAGAGACTCACCTGGGGGGTTCCACAAAACCACTTCATAAGACTTGTACCTGGATTCTTGAGCCAACCCTCAGAAAACTTATCTAGATCTGGAGTAGGGCTCTGGAAGCTGCACTTTCAATAAGCTTCCTGGGCAGTCCCACCACAGTGGTCCATGGATAGAGTGACCAAATTATTGTGTATTCTCGGTTGCTTTTGGGAGTCAAAGTGGGCAATGTGAAAACCTGCAGCAGGCATACGTATAAACAGGGAATATTCAAGGCAAACAGAGGGGTAGAGTTATTCTATGCATGAATCAGATTTGAGAAAAGCTAGCCTGGTGGTTAAAGAACACAACCCTTGGGAGAGACAGACAGAGCCGATTCTGTCCTACTTACTTGTGTGATTTTGACCAAGTTCTTTTATCCTTCTGACTGTTTCTTCATATGGAAAACAGCTGTGGCTGTACATTTAGCACAATATTCTCTTTTGGCCAAGGTTGCTCTGGGTCCATTTGTGTTCTCTGCAACTTAATCCTTTCCGGTGTGCAAGCATTTTTAAGTTGTTTGGTGAAGTATTACATTTGACTTTCAACTGTTCATTACTTTGGGCAAAGCTTATATAATGCTGCAGAGACTAGAACCTATGCAGAGATAGTGAGAGGATGTGATAAGCTTATTCTGCCGGTTTATCAAAAAGTTGAACCTTTTCTCCTCTTCCTCCGCCTGCCACCAAGAGATGAGAAAGAAGGCAGAGCCTGGAAATGCACACCGAGCAATACTTCTGTGTCAGTTTGCCTTTTATTCCTCTGCCAGTACTTCCCAGAGAGATTTCACCAAAAGTGCCTAAGCTTGCCATGGCCATTGTTGTGAAGAACATTTCTCTCTATTGCTAGTCACATCCCCTTTTCCTTCTCCTGGGCGCTTAATGGATGTTTGGGGGCAGGAAATATAATTTAAACTAAAACATCAAAAAAAAAAAAAAAAAGAAAGATGAGCTCAAGTAGGTGTTATTGTGGTCCAGATAAGGTTTGGTTCATTCATTCCCTCGATTAGCATTTATCCCCCTTTGTGCCAGGCATGCGGGGAGAGAGAGAAATGTCTTCAAAGAGTCTGTGGTTGTATGGGGGAGGGAGCTGTGGAAATCTGTCATTTAGAAACAGCATGGAAGTGCTAGGGAAAAATTGTTTTGTTCATTTATCTCTCACTCATCCGTTCACCCATAGCAACTACGAAGGGTTTCACGCGGAGGAACTGGATGCCCTGAACTTGGCATTCTCGTGGGGGGAACAACAATGTAAAGCACCGGCAGTGGTCAGTCACCCGTAGTGATTTCAAGCCAGAAGGAACCACTCAGCAATGGAGAGAGGCACAGGGTGAGCAGTGACTTGCAGAAAGGAGGGGTTATTCATTCCAACTGCTGAGTTCAAGTTCATCTGGGTGGTTGTGTGGTTCGTGCTTACTGCATCTGTTTTTGGAACGTGGCTCCACCGTCCAAGAAGGGTGAAGATGATCACCCTTCTTTCCTCCTGCTGTGCCCCGGGGTCACCCAGCGAGTGTCTGCAGGGATGATCTGCTCTGTACTGGCTTTTCAGTCCCACTCCCGGGAGAAGAGAGACGAAGCTGTGTCTCCACCGCAGCTTGGCCTGATTCAGTCACTGGGTGAAAAGGTGGGAAGAAGGTCAAGTTCATGGGACCTGATACACTGCAGAGTCATTTAGTCCTGAAGTACCAGTTCTGGTTGCTGGTGAGTTGCTTAATCCAGGGACCTGAATGTAATTCCTCCAGAGCCACTGAGACATCACTTCCAGGCCCATGGCGGGATGTAGGGGTGCTGACTTTTCTCAGTGCTAAGGAGCAGCCATCTTCCACTGAGAGAGGACTCTGTGTCAGCAGGAGCAGAACCACACCAGGCACCGAAGAAGGTTCTGCATCCTAACATCTCCCAAAACAGTGATAGATAAGCGGGTAGAAGATGCGATAGGGCATTCACAATAGAACAGAAGCTTATCCCCAATAAATATGGAAAGATGTTCAACTTCACTACCTAACAAAGAAACGCAAGTTATAAATCTATTTCTTTTTTGCTCATCTAAAATTGGTAGAAAGTTTTAAGAATGCACAAAATTTGCTGCTAAGGATGTAAGGAAAAGGCCGTTTTCGTCTGTTGCTGCTGATGGGGATGGAAATTGGTGCGGACCTTCTGGAGGGTAATTTGGCAATTTGTGTATCAACAGCCTTAAAATGTTCATACACTTTGAGCCAGTAGTTTTGCTTTTAGCATCTTATCCTAAGGTGAAAGTTAAATTTATGTACAAGACTTATGTTCAAGAATATTCATCTCAGCCAGTAGTGTAATAGAAAAAATATTAGAAGCTACCTAAAAATCCCACAATAGGGGGTTGGTTAAATAACGGATGGCCCAACTTAAGAATGGAAAATAAAGACGCAGACGTAGAAAATGGACTTGAGGACACGGGGAAGGGGAAGGGGAAGCTGGGACGAAGTGAGAGAGTGGCATGGACTTATATATACTACCAAATGTAAAATAGCTAGCTAGTGGGAAGCAGCCGCGAAGCACAGGGAGATCAGCTCGGTGCTTTGTGACCACCTAGAGGGTTGGGATAGGGAGGGTGGGAGGAAGACGCAAGAGGGAGGAGATAGGGCGATATATGCGTGTGTATAGCTGATTCACTTTGTTATAAAGCAGAAACTAACACACCATTGTAAAGCAATTATACTCCAATAAAGACGTTTTTTTAAAAAAAAGGATGGAAAACAGTTCATTAAAAATGATTTTCTCCAAGAATATTTAATGGTGGGAAGATGTAGTGTAAAAGCAGGGCACAAAATACTAGATGGAGTATTTCATTTTGTTAAAATTTTAATAATACAAGTGCAGAAAAAGTGATTAAAGTAACAGTACTGATTTGACTACGGGACATTTTTTTCTTTAAATTTTTCTGTATTTGGTGTTATAAAGCATCATATATCCTCTCTGAGTCTCAGTTTATGTTCTGTGAAGTGGGACTCATCACATCTACACTGCAGTGCGCTCGGGCAGAGCAGCACAATATTTGAAAGTGCCCTTGACAATGACCAGCCCATTGTAATACTCCAGGAATGGTTATACGATCATTGCCAATGACACACCCATAGTCCGGATATTATCCGTAACGATTACTAAGGTTGTTTATCTCCCTCCAGTTTTACTAAGACAGAAAAAGGATTAAGTGAAGACTCTTAAGTCATTTTTACTGAGGTTCTTTGTTTTACTTTTTTTTCAAAATACGAATTGTAGGGCTTCCCTGGTGGCGCAGTGGTTGAGAATCTGCCTGCTAATGCACGGAACACGGGCTCGAGCCCTGCTCTGGGAAGATCCCACATGCCGTGGAGCAACTGGGCCCGTGAGCCACGACTACTGAGCCTGCGCGTCTGGAGCCTGTGCTCCGCAACAAGAGAGGCCGCGATAGTGAGCGGCCCGCGCACCGCAATGAAGAGTGGCCCCCGCTCCCCACAACTAGAGAAAGCCCTCACACAGAAATGAAGACCCAACACAGCTCAAAATAAATAAATAAATAAATAAATTTATTAAAAAGAAAAATACTAATTGTAAAGTCTGCAGTGGGTATATAGGTGTTCAACTGTTTTCCAGATTTTACGTTTTTGGTTTCGTTTTTAAATTTTGTATTTATTATTTATTTACTACTTTTCTTTTTGGCTGTGTTGGGTCTTCGTTTCTGCGCGAGGGCTTTCTCCAGTTGCGGCAAGCGGGGGCCACTCTTCATCGCGGCGCGCGGGCCTCTCACTATCGCGGCCTCTCTTGTTGCGGAGCAGAGGCTCCAGACGCTCAGGCTCAGTAGTTGTGGCTCACGGGCCCAGTTGCTCCGCGGCATGTGGGATCTTCCCAGACCAGGGCTCAAACCCGTGTCCCCTGCATTGGCAGGCGGATTCTCAACCACTGCACCACCAGGGAAGCCCCCCCACCCCGATAGTTTTAAAACCAGCCTCAGTCATGCTTGCTTCAAGACTTATCCTGGCATCATGGACCACTGGATACTTTGGCTAGGTGTTAAACTCTCTTGTCCTTTGCCCGAGTCCCATCGTGGTGACTTAGTTGCCATCTAGGGCACTCTTGGCATGAGTCCTAGACATGAATCCAGCTCAATGGCTTGGGCCCTGCTCCCTGCTGGCTGACTGTCCTAATGCCCAGTGCCTCCTTTCTGCTTGGACTTCTGAGGGCCGCAGCCCCAGGACCCTCACTCTGTGTTCCCGGCTCTATTCAATGCCAACTGTATGTCTTTTGCTTGCTGTATGTCCCCTGCCCCAGTACCTCCTACTGGCTTTGACCTTCCTGTTTCAGGTCCTCTTATTGCGACCCTTTGTGTATAAGCCAGATCTGTTTGCCCTTCCTTCAAGGGGAGCTATTTCCCTGGTGTTTCCCTAGATGCTTATGATGAGACCCCTGCCAGAACTACACCAATCAGACCCTCCATGTACACACTTGGGTCTGAACCCTTTCAGCGAGAGCAGGTTGGAAACCCATATAGACATAAATATACAATGTGTACAAATCAAGTATTTTAAAGATTGTAAAGAATTCTTGTGAACGTATTAGGTTAGGGAAGTCAAGCAGGATCATCATATGATGGCATAATCATGCACATGTACATAAAATTTTCTATTTTTATATGATGCCATTTTAATAGATGTGCCCATCTTTTCAAAGTTCTAATCTGTGGCAGTGGGCAGTAGGGGGACGGGGTGGGTCACAGCAGGAAGAGGCATTCGCTGCCTTAGGCACTTAAACCATTGCTCTCTCTTCAGAATGGCTCAGCCAGCAGGATTCTGTGGGGTCTACCTCCTGGCACCGTGCTCCAATCGCCGGATTTTGGGTCTGGGGCAACCCAGGTCTTCGTGCGACTTTTCCGGAGAGTGCTTTCTCTTGGGAGCACGTCTGGGGACTGGCTTCTCTGCTTCCACCTTTGCTGGCGTGGCCAAAGGAACTGCTGCTGCAAAGAAAATCAGAACTGATCAGTCACTTCTGCTGTACACAGCCTCCTGCCAGAATTTCCCTCTCTCATGTCTCTCCCAGTTTCTGGCTGAAGACCTTTCATCTACTTGACATCCAGAACACAGCCTTGGCCCATCACCTCTATGAGTCCCTAGAGACGGGACACTGGCTGCAAAAGCAATTCCTAGAGCCTACGGCTGCAGCACATGAGGAAGTCTCTTCACCGTTCCCAGGGAAAACAGGAGAACCCGAAAGTCATTGCAATCATGAGCCTCTCCATCTCTCCCTTCCACAACAGAGAGAACATTTCTTGCAGTCTGTCACTTCTGAGGCTTTAATGGAAATGTCTTTCAAGTTTTGGAAAAAACCAATCTAATATAAATTGGTTAAGGACCCCTCCCACCTTGGCAACCCCTCTTGGGCCCCATTTATACTGCCTGTTTCAACCACACTGAACTCTAGCCCTCTGATACTTTTATGTAGATTAGAACAAGGCCAAATACTGAGGCAGAGTGATCAGGAGACTGAGAACCGCGTTCTGGGTACCAAGTCTAGGCTCACATCAACCCAGCCTCCTGGGACACCATCTCCTCAGCCCTCCAGTCTCATTAGCACGTCAACACCCCTCTTGGTTCTTCCGGTCTTCCCATCAATATGGCACCACCCTCTCCCCTAGAAGTAAAAATCAGTATAATCCTCTCTCTCTCCACCATGAAAGGATGAGATAAAGGCTCAGCAGCAGCCCCCGTGAAACACATGGTCAACACTGTGAAGAGGTGTTACTAAGGCGATTTGGTCCGACTCAGAGAAGGAAAGAGACAACTCTGCCCTTAGCCTGATCAGGCCCACAGGAAGGAAGCACACTGGGGGCAGCTTTTGAGAGTGTGGCAATGCGAGAGAACCTTCTTTAGGAGGGGACTCCCTGTTGCCGACCTTGAAAAAGCAAGGATGGGACATTCGTTTACTGGGGCTGTTACAGAGGGGATGTGCCCAGAGGTTGGGCCACCCTGCTTGAGAATCAAAGCACCTTCTAGTCCGAAATGGTTTGAATGCTCCAATCGCCGGATTTTGGGTCTGGGGCAACCCAGATCTTTGTGCGACTTTTCCGGAGAGTGCTTTCTCTTGGGAGCACGTCTGGGGACTGGCTTCTCTGCTTCCACCTTTGCTGGCGTGGCCAGAGGAACATCCCCGTAGGCCCGGTAGCCACCAACCAGGCAGTATGTCTCCCCATGCCAGCCCAACTGCGTTTCTCCACACCCTCGGTAGAGGACATGGTAGTGACCAGGGGTAGGGGGAGAAACGGGAGCCACTGCTGCTGCAAAGAAAATCAGAACTGATCAGTCACTTCTGCTCTACACAGCCTCCTGCCAGAATTTCCCTCTCTCATGTCTCTCCCAGTTTCTGGCTGAAGACCTTTCATCTACTTGACATCCAGAACACAGACTTGGCCCATCACCTCTATGAGTCCCTAGAGAAGGGGCACTGGCTGCAAAAGCAATTCCTAGAGCCTACGGCTGCAGCACATGAGGAAGTCTCTTCACCGTTTCCAGGGAAAACAGGAGAACCCGAAAGTCATAGCAATCATGAGCCTCTCCATCTCTCCCTTCCACAACAGAGAGAACATTTCTTGCAGTCTGTCACTTCTGAGGCTTTAATGGAAATGTCTTTCAAGTTTTGGAAAAAACTAATCTAATATAAATTGGTTAAG
Source organism: Balaenoptera borealis (assembly GCF_965194805.1). NCBI lineage: Eukaryota > Metazoa > Chordata > Mammalia > Artiodactyla > Balaenopteridae > Balaenoptera > Balaenoptera borealis. The sequence goes on from NC_138880.1 coordinate 1,617,427, forward strand.
GACCCCTCCCACCTTGGCAACCCCTCTTGGGCCCCATTTATACTGCCTGTTTCAACCACACTGAACTCTAGCCCTCTGATACTTTTATGTAGATTAGAACAAGGCCAAATACTGAGGCAGAGTGATCAGGAGACTGAGAACCGCGTTCTGGGTACCAAGTCTAGGCTCACATCAACCCAGCCTCCTGGGACACCATCTCCTCAGCCCTCCAGTCTCATTAGCACTTCAACACCCGTCTTGGTTCTTCCGGTCTTCCCATCAATATGGCACCACCCTCTCCCCTAGTACTCAGCAGCTCAGGATGGGATGTGTCTGAGGGCACCGATGTAGATGTCTACATGACAGCACAGAGGTGCCTGGGTTTGAAGGTGTGTTTCAAGAGTGGCCCTCTTCCTCAAACTGCTCCATTTACCATTTGCCAACAAAAATGCACTTGTCTTTTGCTAAGAGGCCAGTCAGGAAAGGGTCTGAATGGAAGCATCCTGCAGCCCAAAGGGGAAGCTACATTTACAAAGATCAGGACCATCCTGCACACTTGTCCAGGGAGGACCTTTCACTTGTCCTCAGCAGTGAGCACTGTGGGTCCCTGAAGGTGTCCCAGGTCACTGGTATTACTTACAGCTGGGAACGCGCTCAGGTATACGTAGTGGGCAAGCCCCACAGGAACATGAGGCAGCCAGGTGAGGTGGTGTGTACACCATGGCTCCTGTAGAGATGCCCGGTCTCGGTGTACCTGCCGCACTGCCCACCCACGGAACAGAGCACAGGTTCGAGTAAAGATAGAGGATCCGGTCACACATTCTCCCTCAGACAACCAAAGAGGTTGGAGAACTTCTGGTGGAGAACTGTCAGGGAAGTTTCTCTGAGGGCAGCACGTTGGCAGTTACGCTGCCATGGCAACTGGGAGAAGGCCGGTGAGGTCATCACTACCCAGTGAGGTCATAATAAGGAACCTGTGACTTGGGGGTCAGGCTTCAGGAGGAGGGGCAGTTTTGTGGAGGAGAGCAGGGGGAGGGCAGAGGTACTCTGCCTGGCCCCTCACACCTGGGCCTCCCCACCCATGCCCTAGTCTAGCAGACATCCCACGTGGGGCGTGCCGGTGGGCTGGCACAGCCCCAGGGGCCCCAGGAGGGCAAGAGAGACCCACATTCTGAGATTGGCTTGAGAGGCAAGATTAACGTAAGAGACAGCTAGGTTGTATGGCACTGACCCTAAGAGGCAGAGATTTGTGTGGACTGGGGAATCAGGGAAGGCTCCTTGGCAGTGGGCCTGAAGGACAAGTGAGATTTGGACCCATGGGGAAGAGAGGGAAGACATTCCAGTTTGGAAGAATAAAAGCAAAGACACACTCTCCTCGCCCTTGTCCTGCCCCAAGTATAAATTCATAGAACCCTCACATTTTCACAACTGAGGACTGAAGAAAAGCAAGAGGTGAAGGGGCCTACCCAGTGTTACACAGGTAGTGGAGAGGTGTTCTGCTCAATGGTTAGGTTCATGTTGGGGCGCCGGATTTACAGCTGATAGGAATGTGAGGACAAGCTGATGCCATTTCAAACATTTCCAAGTGATACTGAGAGAGATGTTAAAGGTGCAAAATGAGGGTGCTGAATGACCTCACAAAGTGGGAATGGTGGGCCCATTTTCATATGAAATTCAAAACAAGTTCATGACCAAAGGACATAATACAAAATGACAACATAATCATTACACTCCCCTCTCCCCTAGAAGTAACAATCATTATAATCCTCCCTCTCTCCACCATGAAAGGATGAGATAAAGGCTCAGCAGCAGCCCCCGTGAAACACATGGTCACCACCGTGAAGAGGTGTTACTAAGGCGATCTGGTCCGACTCAGAGAAGGAAAGAGACAACTCTGCCCTTAGCCTGATCAGGCCCACAGGAAGGAAGCACACTGGGGGCAGCCTTTGAGAGTGTGGCAATGCGAGAGAACCTTCTTTAGGAGGGGACTCCCTGTTGCCGACCTTGAACAAGCAAGGATGGGACATTCGTTTACTGGGGCTGTTGCAGAGGGGATGTGCCCAGGAGGTAGAGACTGCTTGGACTACTCTTTTAGAGGTTGGGCCACCCTGGTTGAGAACCACAGCACCTTGTATTCCTAAACTGCTTGAATGAGCGGGTGCACGTTAGGACAGACGAAGTCAGGCCTCATTGGAGCAGACTGCCTTTGGGAGTGGTAGAAGGTAAAATGGGAAGGGGAATGCTCTGGAGGAGGTTTGTCATGGCAGGTGGGCCAGCACGAGACCATCCAGATTCTCCAAGGCTCCAGAGATGACTTGGCTGGGAGCATCCCTCTGATGTGGTGCGGGGACTCCTACCTTAACAGGACCTGGCTGGGCATCTGCGGGAGGCAGAATAAATGGTTTATTAACTTAAGAGAGCGAGAGACTCACCTGGGGGGTTCCACAAAACCACTTCATAAGACTTGTACCTGGATTCTTGAGCCAACCCTCAGAAAACTTATCTAGATCTGGAGTAGGGCTCTGGAAGCTGCACTTTCAATAAGCTTCCTGGGCAGTCCCACCACAGTGGTCCATGGATAGAGTGACCAAATTATTGTGTATTCTCGGTTGCTTTTGGGAGTCAAAGTGGGCAATGTGAAAACCTGCAGCAGGCATACGTATAAACAGGGAATATTCAAGGCAAACAGAGGGGTAGAGTTATTCTATGCATGAATCAGATTTGAGAAAAGCTAGCCTGGTGGTTAAAGAACACAACCCTTGGGAGAGACAGACAGAGCCGATTCTGTCCTACTTACTTGTGTGATTTTGACCAAGTTCTTTTATCCTTCTGACTGTTTCTTCATATGGAAAACAGCTGTGGCTGTACATTTAGCACAATATTCTCTTTTGGCCAAGGTTGCTCTGGGTCCATTTGTGTTCTCTGCAACTTAATCCTTTCCGGTGTGCAAGCATTTTTAAGTTGTTTGGTGAAGTATTACATTTGACTTTCAACTGTTCATTACTTTGGGCAAAGCTTATATAATGCTGCAGAGACTAGAACCTATGCAGAGATAGTGAGAGGATGTGATAAGCTTATTCTGCCGGTTTATCAAAAAGTTGAACCTTTTCTCCTCTTCCTCCGCCTGCCACCAAGAGATGAGAAAGAAGGCAGAGCCTGGAAATGCACACCGAGCAATACTTCTGTGTCAGTTTGCCTTTTATTCCTCTGCCAGTACTTCCCAGAGAGATTTCACCAAAAGTGCCTAAGCTTGCCATGGCCATTGTTGTGAAGAACATTTCTCTCTATTGCTAGTCACATCCCCTTTTCCTTCTCCTGGGCGCTTAATGGATGTTTGGGGGCAGGAAATATAATTTAAACTAAAACATCAAAAAAAAAAAAAAAAAGAAGGATGAGCTCAAGTAGGTGTTATTGTGGTCCAGATAAGGTTTGGTTCATTCATTCCCTCGATTAGCATTTATCCCCCTTTGTGCCAGGCATGCGGGGAGAGAGAGAAATGTCTTCAAAGAGTCTGTGGTTGTATGGGGGAGGGAGCTGTGGAAATCTGTCATTTAGAAACAGCATGGAAGTGCTAGGGAAAAATTGTTTTGTTCATTTATCTCTCACTCATCCGTTCACCCATAGCAACTACGAAGGGTTTCACGCGGAGGAACTGGATGCCCTGAACTTGGCATTCTCGTGGGGGGAACAACAATGTAAAGCACCGGCAGTGGTCAGTCACCCGTAGTGATTTCAAGCCAGAAGGAACCACTCAGCAATGGAGAGAGGCACAGGGTGAGCAGTGACTTGCAGAAAGGAGGGGTTATTCATTCCAACTGCTGAGTTCAAGTTCATCTGGGTGGTTGTGTGGTTCGTGCTTACTGCATCTGTTTTTGGAACGTGACTCCACCGTCCAAGAAGGGTGAAGATGATCACCCTTCTTTCCTCCTGCTGTGCCCCGGGGTCACCCAGCGAGTGTCTGCAGGGATGATCTGCTCTGTACTGGCTTTTCAGTCCCACTCCCGGGAGAAGAGAGACGAAGCTGTGTCTCCACCGCAGCTTGGCCTGATTCAGTCACTGGGTGAAAAGGTGGGAAGAAGGTCAAGTTCATGGGACCTGATACACTGCAGAGTCATTTAGTCCTGAAGTACCAGTTCTGGTTGCTGGTGAGTTGCTTAATCCAGGGACCTGAATGTAATTCCTCCAGAGCCACTGAGACATCACTTCCAGGCCCATGGCGGGATGTAGGGGTGCTGACTTTTCTCAGTGCTAAGGAGCAGCCATCTTCCACTGAGAGAGGACTCTGTGTCAGCAGGAGCAGAACCACACCAGGCACCGAAGAAGGTTCTGCATCCTAACATCTCCCAAAACAGTGATAGATAAGCGGGTAGAAGATGCGATAGGGCATTCACAATAGAACAGAAGCTTATCCCCAATAAATATGGAAAGATGTTCAACTTCACTACCTAACAAAGAAACGCAAGTTATAAATCTATTTCTTTTTTGCTCATCTAAAATTGGTAGAAAGTTTTAAGAATGCACAAAATTTGCTGCTAAGGATGTAAGGAAAAGGCCGTTTTCGTCTGTTGCTGCTGATGGGGATGGAAATTGGTGCGGACCTTCTGGAGGGTAATTTGGCAATTTGTGTATCAACAGCCTTAAAATGTTCATACACTTTGAGCCAGTAGTTTTGCTTTTAGCATCTTATCCTAAGGTGAAAGTTAAATTTATGTACAAGACTTATGTTCAAGAATATTCATCTCAGCCAGTAGTGTAATAGAAAAAATATTAGAAGCTACCTAAAAATCCCACAATAGGGGGTTGGTTAAATAACGGATGGCCCAACTTAAGAATGGAAAATAAAGACGCAGACGTAGAAAATGGACTTGAGGACACGGGGAAGGGGAAGGGGAAGCTGGGACGAAGTGAGAGAGTGGCATGGACTTATATATACTACCAAATGTAAAATAGCTAGCTAGTGGGAAGCAGCCGCGAAGCACAGGGAGATCAGCTCGGTGCTTTGTGACCACCTAGAGGGTTGGGATAGGGAGGGTGGGAGGAAGACGCAAGAGGGAGGAGATAGGGCGATATATGCGTGTGTATAGCTGATTCACTTTGTTATAAAGCAGAAACTAACACACCATTGTAAAGCAATTATACTCCAATAAAGACGTTTTTTTAAAAAAAAGGATGGAAAACAGTTCATTAAAAATGATTTTCTCCAAGAATATTTAATGGTGGGAAGATGTAGTGTAAAAGCAGGGCACAAAATACTAGATGGAGTATTTCATTTTGTTAAAATTTTAATAATACAAGTGCAGAAAAAGTGATTAAAGTAACAGTACTGATTTGACTACGGGACATTTTTTTCTTTAAATTTTTCTGTATTTGGTGTTATAAAGCATCATATATCCTCTCTGAGTCTCAGTTTATGTTCTGTGAAGTGGGACTCATCACATCTACACTGCAGTGCGCTCGGGCAGAGCAGCACAATATTTGAAAGTGCCCTTGACAATGACCAGCCCATTGTAATACTCCAGGAATGGTTATACGATCATTGCCAATGACACACCCATAGTCCGGATATTATCCGTAACGATTACTAAGGTTGTTTATCTCCCTCCAGTTTTACTAAGACAGAAAAAGGATTAAGTGAAGACTCTTAAGTCATTTTTACTGAGGTTCTTTGTTTTACTTTTTTTTCAAAATACGAATTGTAGGGCTTCCCTGGTGGCGCAGTGGTTGAGAATCTGCCTGCTAATGCACGGAACACGGGCTCGAGCCCTGCTCTGGGAAGATCCCACATGCCGTGGAGCAACTGGGCCCGTGAGCCACGACTACTGAGCCTGCGCGTCTGGAGCCTGTGCTCCGCAACAAGAGAGGCCGCGATAGTGAGCGGCCCGCGCACCGCAATGAAGAGTGGCCCCCGCTCCCCACAACTAGAGAAAGCCCTCACACAGAAATGAAGACCCAACACAGCTCAAAATAAATAAATAAATAAATAAATTTATTAAAAAGAAAAATACTAATTGTAAAGTCTGCAGTGGGTATATAGGTGTTCAACTGTTTTCCAGATTTTACGTTTTTGGTTTCGTTTTTAAATTTTGTATTTATTATTTATTTACTACTTTTCTTTTTGGCTGTGTTGGGTCTTCGTTTCTGCGCGAGGGCTTTCTCCAGTTGCGGCAAGCGGGGGCCACTCTTCATCGCGGCGCGCGGGCCTCTCACTATCGCGGCCTCTCTTGTTGCGGAGCAGAGGCTCCAGACGCTCAGGCTCAGTAGTTGTGGCTCACGGGCCCAGTTGCTCCGCGGCATGTGGGATCTTCCCAGACCAGGGCTCAAACCCGTGTCCCCTGCATTGGCAGGCGGATTCTCAACCACTGCACCACCAGGGAAGCCCCCCCACCCCGATAGTTTTAAAACCAGCCTCAGTCATGCTTGCTTCAAGACTTATCCTGGCATCATGGACCACTGGATACTTTGGCTAGGTGTTAAACTCTCTTGTCCTTTGCCCGAGTCCCATCGTGGTGACTTAGTTGCCATCTAGGGCACTCTTGGCATGAGTCCTAGACATGAATCCAGCTCAATGGCTTGGGCCCTGCTCCCTGCTGGCTGACTGTCCTAATGCCCAGTGCCTCCTTTCTGCTTGGACTTCTGAGGGCCGCAGCCCCAGGACCCTCACTCTGTGTTCCCGGCTCTATTCAATGCCAACTGTATGTCTTTTGCTTGCTGTATGTCTCCTGCCCCAGTACCTCCTACTGGCTTTGACCTTCCTGTTTCAGGTCCTCTTATTGCGACCCTTTGTGTATAAGCCAGATCTGTTTGCCCTTCCTTCAAGGGGAGCTATTTCCCTGGTGTTTCCCTAGATGCTTATGATGAGACCCCTGCCAGAACTACACCAATCAGACCCTCCATGTACACACTTGGGTCTGAACCCTTTCAGCGAGAGCAGGTTGGAAACCCATATAGACATAAATATACAATGTGTACAAATCAAGTATTTTAAAGATTGTAAAGAATTCTTGTGAACGTATTAGGTTAGGGAAGTCAAGCAGGATCATCATATGATGGCATAATCATGCACATGTACATAAAATTTTCTATTTTTATATGATGCCATTTTAATAGATGTGCCCATCTTTTCAAAGTTCTAATCTGTGGCAGTGGGCAGTAGGGGGACGGGGTGGGTCACAGCAGGAAGAGGCATTCGCTGCCTTAGGCACTTAAACCATTGCTCTCTCTTCAGAATGGCTCAGCCAGCAGGATTCTGTGGGGTCTACCTCCTGGCACCGTGCTCCAATCGCCGGATTTTGGGTCTGGGGCAACCCAGGTCTTCGTGCGACTTTTCCGGAGAGTGCTTTCTCTTGGGAGCACGTCTGGGGACTGGCTTCTCTGCTTCCACCTTTGCTGGCGTGGCCAAAGGAACTGCTGCTGCAAAGAAAATCAGAACTGATCAGTCACTTCTGCTGTACACAGCCTCCTGCCAGAATTTCCCTCTCTCATGTCTCTCCCAGTTTCTGGCTGAAGACCTTTCATCTACTTGACATCCAGAACACAGCCTTGGCCCATCACCTCTATGAGTCCCTAGAGACGGGACACTGGCTGCAAAAGCAATTCCTAGAGCCTACGGCTGCAGCACATGAGGAAGTCTCTTCACCGTTCCCAGGGAAAACAGGAGAACCCGAAAGTCATTGCAATCATGAGCCTCTCCATCTCTCCCTTCCACAACAGAGAGAACATTTCTTGCAGTCTGTCACTTCTGAGGCTTTAATGGAAATGTCTTTCAAGTTTTGGAAAAAACTAATCTAATATAAATTGGTTAAGGACCCCTCCCACCTTGGCAACCCCTCTTGGGCCCCATTTATACTGCCTGTTTCAACCACACTGAACTCTAGCCCTCTGATACTTTTATGTAGATTAGAACAAGGCCAAATACTGAGGCAGAGTGATCAGGAGACTGAGAACCGCGTTCTGGGTACCAAGTCTAGGCTCACATCAACCCAGCCTCCTGGGACACCATCTCCTCAGCCCTCCAGTCTCATTAGCACTTCAACACCCGTCTTGGTTCTTCCGGTCTTCCCATCAATATGGCACCACCCTCTCCCCTAGTACTCAGCAGCTCAGGATGGGATGTGTCTGAGGGCACCGATGTAGATGTCTACATGACAGCACAGAGGTGCCTGGGTTTGAAGGTGTGTTTCAAGAGTGGCCCTCTTCCTCAAACTGCTCCATTTACCATTTGCCAACAAAAATGCACTTGTCTTTTGCTAAGAGGCCAGTCAGGAAAGGGTCTGAATGGAAGCATCCTGCAGCCCAAAGGGGAAGCTACATTTATAAAGATCAGGACCATCCTGCACACTTGTCCAGGGAGGACCTTTCACTTGTCCTCAGCAGTGAGCACTGTGGGTCCCTGAAGGTGTCCCAGGTCACTGGTATTACTTACAGCTGGGAACGCGCTCAGGTATACGTAGTGGGCAAGCCCCACAGGAACATGAGGCAGCCAGGTGAGGTGGTGTGTACACCATGGCTCCTGTAGAGATGCCCGGTCTCGGTGTACCTGCCGCACTGCCCACCCACGGAACAGAGCACAGGTTCGAGTAAAGATAGAGGATCCGGTCACACATTCTCCCTCAGACAACCAAAGAGGTTGGAGAACTTCTGGTGGAGAACTGTCAGGGAAGTTTCTCTGAGGGCAGCACGTTGGCAGTTACGCTGCCATGGCAACTGGGAGAAGGCCGGTGAGGTCATCACTACCCAGTGAGGTCATAATAAGGAACCTGTGACTTGGGGGTCAGGCTTCAGGAGGAGGGGCAGTTTTGTGGAGGAGAGCAGGGGGAGGGCAGAGGTACTCTGCCTGGCCCCTCACACCTGGGCCTCCCCACCCATGCCCTAGTCTAGCAGACATCCCACGTGGGGCGTGCCGGTGGGCTGGCACAGCCCCAGGGGCCCCAGGAGGGCAAGAGAGACCCACATTCTGAGATTGGCTTGAGAGGCAAGATTAACGTAAGAGACAGCTAGGTTGTATGGCACTGACCCTAAGAGGCAGAGATTTGTGTGGACTGGGGAATCAGGGAAGGCTCCTTGGCAGTGGGCCTGAAGGACAAGTGAGATTTGGACCCATGGGGAAGAGAGGGAAGACATTCCAGTTTGGAAGAATAAAAGCAAAGACACACTCTCCTCGCCCTTGTCCTGCCCCAAGTATAAATTCATAGAACCCTCACATTTTCACAACTGAGGACTGAAGAAAAGCAAGAGGTGAAGGGGCCTACCCAGTGTTACACAGGTAGTGGAGAGGTGTTCTGCTCAATGGTTAGGTTCATGTTGGGGCGCCGGATTTACAGCTGATAGGAATGTGAGGACAAGCTGATGCCATTTCAAACATTTCCAAGTGATACTGAGAGAGATGTTAAAGGTGCAAAATGAGGGTGCTGAATGACCTCACAAAGTGGGAATGGTGGGCCCATTTTCATATGAAATTCAAAACAAGTTCATGACCAAAGGACATAATACAAAATGACAACATAATCATTACACTCCCCTCTCCCCTAGAAGTAACAATCATTATAATCCTCCCTCTCTCCACCATGAAAGGATGAGATAAAGGCTCAGCAGCAGCCCCCGTGAAACACATGGTCACCACCGTGAAGAGGTGTTACTAAGGCGATCTGGTCCGACTCAGAGAAGGAAAGAGACAACTCTGCCCTTAGCCTGATCAGGCCCACAGGAAGGAAGCACACTGGGGGCAGCCTTTGAGAGTGTGGCAATGCGAGAGAACCTTCTTTAGGAGGGGACTCCCTGTTGCCGACCTTGAACAAGCAAGGATGGGACATTCGTTTACTGGGGCTGTTGCAGAGGGGATGTGCCCAGGAGGTAGAGACTGCTTGGACTACTCTTTTAGAGGTTGGGCCACCCTGGTTGAGAACCACAGCACCTTGTATTCCTAAACTGCTTGAATGAGCGGGTGCACGTTAGGACAGACGAAGTCAGGCCTCATTGGAGCAGACTGCCTTTGGGAGTGGTAGAAGGTAAAATGGGAAGGGGAATGCTCTGGAGGAGGTTTGTCATGGCAGGTGGGCCAGCACGAGACCATCCAGATTCTCCAAGGCTCCAGAGATGACTTGGCTGGGAGCATCCCTCTGATGTGGTGCGGGGACTCCTACCTTAACAGGACCTGGCTGGGCATCTGCGGGAGGCAGAATAAATGGTTTATTAACTTAAGAGAGCGAGAGACTCACCTGGGGGGTTCCACAAAACCACTTCATAAGACTTGTACCTGGATTCTTGAGCCAACCCTCAGAAAACTTATCTAGATCTGGAGTAGGGCTCTGGAAGCTGCACTTTCAATAAGCTTCCTGGGCAGTCCCACCACAGTGGTCCATGGATAGAGTGACCAAATTATTGTGTATTCTCGGTTGCTTTTGGGAGTCAAAGTGGGCAATGTGAAAACCTGCAGCAGGCATACGTATAAACAGGGAATATTCAAGGCAAACAGAGGGGTAGAGTTATTCTATGCATGAATCAGATTTGAGAAAAGCTAGCCTGGTGGTTAAAGAACACAACCCTTGGGAGAGACAGACAGAGCCGATTCTGTCCTACTTACTTGTGTGATTTTGACCAAGTTCTTTTATCCTTCTGACTGTTTCTTCATATGGAAAACAGCTGTGGCTGTACATTTAGCACAATATTCTCTTTTGGCCAAGGTTGCTCTGGGTCCATTTGTGTTCTCTGCAACTTAATCCTTTCCGGTGTGCAAGCATTTTTAAGTTGTTTGGTGAAGTATTACATTTGACTTTCAACTGTTCATTACTTTGGGCAAAGCTTATATAATGCTGCAGAGACTAGAACCTATGCAGAGATAGTGAGAGGATGTGATAAGCTTATTCTGCCGGTTTATCAAAAAGTTGAACCTTTTCTCCTCTTCCTCCGCCTGCCACCAAGAGATGAGAAAGAAGGCAGAGCCTGGAAATGCACACCGAGCAATACTTCTGTGTCAGTTTGCCTTTTATTCCTCTGCCAGTACTTCCCAGAGAGATTTCACCAAAAGTGCCTAAGCTTGCCATGGCCATTGTTGTGAAGAACATTTCTCTCTATTGCTAGTCACATCCCCTTTTCCTTCTCCTGGGCGCTTAATGGATGTTTGGGGGCAGGAAATATAATTTAAACTAAAACATCAAAAAAAAAAAAAAAAAGAAGGATGAGCTCAAGTAGGTGTTATTGTGGTCCAGATAAGGTTTGGTTCATTCATTCCCTCGATTAGCATTTATCCCCCTTTGTGCCAGGCATGCGGGGAGAGAGAGAAATGTCTTCAAAGAGTCTGTGGTTGTATGGGGGAGGGAGCTGTGGAAATCTGTCATTTAGAAACAGCATGGAAGTGCTAGGGAAAAATTGTTTTGTTCATTTATCTCTCACTCATCCGTTCACCCATAGCAACTACGAAGGGTTTCACGCGGAGGAACTGGATGCCCTGAACTTGGCATTCTCGTGGGGGGAACAACAATGTAAAGCACCGGCAGTGGTCAGTCACCCGTAGTGATTTCAAGCCAGAAGGAACCACTCAGCAATGGAGAGAGGCACAGGGTGAGCAGTGACTTGCAGAAAGGAGGGGTTATTCATTCCAACTGCTGAGTTCAAGTTCATCTGGGTGGTTGTGTGGTTCGTGCTTACTGCATCTGTTTTTGGAACGTGACTCCACCGTCCAAGAAGGGTGAAGATGATCACCCTTCTTTCCTCCTGCTGTGCCCCGGGGTCACCCAGCGAGTGTCTGCAGGGATGATCTGCTCTGTACTGGCTTTTCAGTCCCACTCCCGGGAGAAGAGAGACGAAGCTGTGTCTCCACCGCAGCTTGGCCTGATTCAGTCACTGGGTGAAAAGGTGGGAAGAAGGTCAAGTTCATGGGACCTGATACACTGCAGAGTCATTTAGTCCTGAAGTACCAGTTCTGGTTGCTGGTGAGTTGCTTAATCCAGGGACCTGAATGTAATTCCTCCAGAGCCACTGAGACATCACTTCCAGGCCCATGGCGGGATGTAGGGGTGCTGACTTTTCTCAGTGCTAAGGAGCAGCCATCTTCCACTGAGAGAGGACTCTGTGTCAGCAGGAGCAGAACCACACCAGGCACCGAAGAAGGTTCTGCATCCTAACATCTCCCAAAACAGTGATAGATAAGCGGGTAGAAGATGCGATAGGGCATTCACAATAGAACAGAAGCTTATCCCCAATAAATATGGAAAGATGTTCAACTTCACTACCTAACAAAGAAACGCAAGTTATAAATCTATTTCTTTTTTGCTCATCTAAAATTGGTAGAAAGTTTTAAGAATGCACAAAATTTGCTGCTAAGGATGTAAGGAAAAGGCCGTTTTCGTCTGTTGCTGCTGATGGGGATGGAAATTGGTGCGGACCTTCTGGAGGGTAATTTGGCAATTTGTGTATCAACAGCCTTAAAATGTTCATACACTTTGAGCCAGTAGTTTTGCTTTTAGCATCTTATCCTAAGGTGAAAGTTAAATTTATGTACAAGACTTATGTTCAAGAATATTCATCTCAGCCAGTAGTGTAATAGAAAAAATATTAGAAGCTACCTAAAAATCCCACAATAGGGGGTTGGTTAAATAACGGATGGCCCAACTTAAGAATGGAAAATAAAGACGCAGACGTAGAAAATGGACTTGAGGACACGGGGAAGGGGAAGGGGAAGCTGGGACGAAGTGAGAGAGTGGCATGGACTTATATATACTACCAAATGTAAAATAGCTAGCTAGTGGGAAGCAGCCGCGAAGCACAGGGAGATCAGCTCGGTGCTTTGTGACCACCTAGAGGGTTGGGATAGGGAGGGTGGGAGGAAGACGCAAGAGGGAGGAGATAGGGCGATATATGCGTGTGTATAGCTGATTCACTTTGTTATAAAGCAGAAACTAACACACCATTGTAAAGCAATTATACTCCAATAAAGACGTTTTTTTAAAAAAAAGGATGGAAAACAGTTCATTAAAAATGATTTTCTCCAAGAATATTTAATGGTGGGAAGATGTAGTGTAAAAGCAGGGCACAAAATACTAGATGGAGTATTTCATTTTGTTAAAATTTTAATAATACAAGTGCAGAAAAAGTGATTAAAGTAACAGTACTGATTTGACTACGGGACATTTTTTTCTTTAAATTTTTCTGTATTTGGTGTTATAAAGCATCATATATCCTCTCTGAGTCTCAGTTTATGTTCTGTGAAGTGGGACTCATCACATCTACACTGCAGTGCGCTCGGGCAGAGCAGCACAATATTTGAAAGTGCCCTTGACAATGACCAGCCCATTGTAATACTCCAGGAATGGTTATACGATCATTGCCAATGACACACCCATAGTCCGGATATTATCCGTAACGATTACTAAGGTTGTTTATCTCCCTCCAGTTTTACTAAGACAGAAAAAGGATTAAGTGAAGACTCTTAAGTCATTTTTACTGAGGTTCTTTGTTTTACTTTTTTTTCAAAATACGAATTGTAGGGCTTCCCTGGTGGCGCAGTGGTTGAGAATCTGCCTGCTAATGCACGGAACACGGGCTCGAGCCCTGCTCTGGGAAGATCCCACATGCCGTGGAGCAACTGGGCCCGTGAGCCACGACTACTGAGCCTGCGCGTCTGGAGCCTGTGCTCCGCAACAAGAGAGGCCGCGATAGTGAGCGGCCCGCGCACCGCAATGAAGAGTGGCCCCCGCTCCCCACAACTAGAGAAAGCCCTCACACAGAAATGAAGACCCAACACAGCTCAAAATAAATAAATAAATAAATAAATTTATTAAAAAGAAAAATACTAATTGTAAAGTCTGCAGTGGGTATATAGGTGTTCAACTGTTTTCCAGATTTTACGTTTTTGGTTTCGTTTTTAAATTTTGTATTTATTATTTATTTACTACTTTTCTTTTTGGCTGTGTTGGGTCTTCGTTTCTGCGCGAGGGCTTTCTCCAGTTGCGGCAAGCGGGGGCCACTCTTCATCGCGGCGCGCGGGCCTCTCACTATCGCGGCCTCTCTTGTTGCGGAGCAGAGGCTCCAGACGCTCAGGCTCAGTAGTTGTGGCTCACGGGCCCAGTTGCTCCGCGGCATGTGGGATCTTCCCAGACCAGGGCTCAAACCCGTGTCCCCTGCATTGGCAGGCGGATTCTCAACCACTGCACCACCAGGGAAGCCCCCCCACCCCGATAGTTTTAAAACCAGCCTCAGTCATGCTTGCTTCAAGACTTATCCTGGCATCATGGACCACTGGATACTTTGGCTAGGTGTTAAACTCTCTTGTCCTTTGCCCGAGTCCCATCGTGGTGACTTAGTTGCCATCTAGGGCACTCTTGGCATGAGTCCTAGACATGAATCCAGCTCAATGGCTTGGGCCCTGCTCCCTGCTGGCTGACTGTCCTAATGCCCAGTGCCTCCTTTCTGCTTGGACTTCTGAGGGCCGCAGCCCCAGGACCCTCACTCTGTGTTCCCGGCTCTATTCAATGCCAACTGTATGTCTTTTGCTTGCTGTATGTCTCCTGCCCCAGTACCTCCTACTGGCTTTGACCTTCCTGTTTCAGGTCCTCTTATTGCGACCCTTTGTGTATAAGCCAGATCTGTTTGCCCTTCCTTCAAGGGGAGCTATTTCCCTGGTGTTTCCCTAGATGCTTATGATGAGACCCCTGCCAGAACTACACCAATCAGACCCTCCATGTACACACTTGGGTCTGAACCCTTTCAGCGAGAGCAGGTTGGAAACCCATATAGACATAAATATACAATGTGTACAAATCAAGTATTTTAAAGATTGTAAAGAATTCTTGTGAACGTATTAGGTTAGGGAAGTCAAGCAGGATCATCATATGATGGCATAATCATGCACATGTACATAAAATTTTCTATTTTTATATGATGCCATTTTAATAGATGTGCCCATCTTTTCAAAGTTCTAATCTGTGGCAGTGGGCAGTAGGGGGACGGGGTGGGTCACAGCAGGAAGAGGCATTCGCTGCCTTAGGCACTTAAACCATTGCTCTCTCTTCAGAATGGCTCAGCCAGCAGGATTCTGTGGGGTCTACCTCCTGGCACCGTGCTCCAATCGCCGGATTTTGGGTCTGGGGCAACCCAGGTCTTCGTGCGACTTTTCCGGAGAGTGCTTTCTCTTGGGAGCACGTCTGGGGACTGGCTTCTCTGCTTCCACCTTTGCTGGCGTGGCCAAAGGAACTGCTGCTGCAAAGAAAATCAGAACTGATCAGTCACTTCTGCTGTACACAGCCTCCTGCCAGAATTTCCCTCTCTCATGTCTCTCCCAGTTTCTGGCTGAAGACCTTTCATCTACTTGACATCCAGAACACAGCCTTGGCCCATCACCTCTATGAGTCCCTAGAGACGGGACACTGGCTGCAAAAGCAATTCCTAGAGCCTACGGCTGCAGCACATGAGGAAGTCTCTTCACCGTTCCCAGGGAAAACAGGAGAACCCGAAAGTCATTGCAATCATGAGCCTCTCCATCTCTCCCTTCCACAACAGAGAGAACATTTCTTGCAGTCTGTCACTTCTGAGGCTTTAATGGAAATGTCTTTCAAGTTTTGGAAAAAACCAATCTAATATAAATTGGTTAAGGACCCCTCCCACCTTGGCAACCCCTCTTGGGCCCCATTTATACTGCCTGTTTCAACCACACTGAACTCTAGCCCTCTGATACTTTTATGTAGATTAGAACAAGGCCAAATACTGAGGCAGAGTGATCAGGAGACTGAGAACCGCGTTCTGGGTACCAAGTCTAGGCTCACATCAACCCAGCCTCCTGGGACACCATCTCCTCAGCCCTCCAGTCTCATTAGCACGTCAACACCCCTCTTGGTTCTTCCGGTCTTCCCATCAATATGGCACCACCCTCTCCCCTAGAAGTAAAAATCAGTATAATCCTCTCTCTCTCCACCATGAAAGGATGAGATAAAGGCTCAGCAGCAGCCCCCGTGAAACACATGGTCAACACTGTGAAGAGGTGTTACTAAGGCGATTTGGTCCGACTCAGAGAAGGAAAGAGACAACTCTGCCCTTAGCCTGATCAGGCCCACAGGAAGGAAGCACACTGGGGGCAGCTTTTGAGAGTGTGGCAATGCGAGAGAACCTTCTTTAGGAGGGGACTCCCTGTTGCCGACCTTGAAAAAGCAAGGATGGGACATTCGTTTACTGGGGCTGTTACAGAGGGGATGTGCCCAGAGGTTGGGCCACCCTGCTTGAGAATCAAAGCACCTTCTAGTCCGAAATGGTTTGAATGCTCCAATCGCCGGATTTTGGGTCTGGGGCAACCCAGATCTTTGTGCGACTTTTCCGGAGAGTGCTTTCTCTTGGGAGCACGTCTGGGGACTGGCTTCTCTGCTTCCACCTTTGCTGGCGTGGCCAGAGGAACATCCCCGTAGGCCCGGTAGCCACCAACCAGGCAGTATGTCTCCCCATGCCAGCCCAACTGCGTTTCTCCACACCCTCGGTAGAGGACATGGTAGTGACCAGGGGTAGGGGGAGAAACGGGAGCCACTGCTGCTGCAAAGAAAATCAGAACTGATCAGTCACTTCTGCTCTACACAGCCTCCTGCCAGAATTTCCCTCTCTCATGTCTCTCCCAGTTTCTGGCTGAAGACCTTTCATCTACTTGACATCCAGAACACAGACTTGGCCCATCACCTCTATGAGTCCCTAGAGAAGGGGCACTGGCTGCAAAAGCAATTCCTAGAGCCTACGGCTGCAGCACATGAGGAAGTCTCTTCACCGTTTCCAGGGAAAACAGGAGAACCCGAAAGTCATAGCAATCATGAGCCTCTCCATCTCTCCCTTCCACAACAGAGAGAACATTTCTTGCAGTCTGTCACTTCTGAGGCTTTAATGGAAATGTCTTTCAAGTTTTGGAAAAAACTAATCTAATATAAATTGGTTAAGGACCCCTCCCACCTTGGCAACCCCTCTTGGGCCCCATTTATACTGCCTGTTTCAACCACACTGAACTCTAGCCCTCTGATACTTTTATGTAGATTAGAACAAGGCCAAATACTGAGGCAGAGTGATCAGGAGACTGAGAACCGCGTTCTGGGTACCAAGTCTAGGCTCACATCAACCCAGCCTCCTGGGACACCATCTCCTCAGCCCTCCAGTCTCATTAGCACTTCAACACCCGTCTTGGTTCTTCCGGTCTTCCCATCAATATGGCACCACCCTCTCCCCTAGTACTCAGCAGCTCAGGATGGGATGTGTCTGAGGGCACCGATGTAGATGTCTACATGACAGCACAGAGGTGCCTGGGTTTGAAGGTGTGTTTCAAGAGTGGCCCTCTTCCTCAAACTGCTCCATTTACCATTTGCCAACAAAAATGCACTTGTCTTTTGCTAAGAGGCCAGTCAGGAAAGGGTCTGAATGGAAGCATCCTGCAGCCCAAAGGGGAAGCTACATTTATAAAGATCAGGACCATCCTGCACACTTGTCCAGGGAGGACCTTTCACTTGTCCTCAGCAGTGAGCACTGTGGGTCCCTGAAGGTGTCCCAGGTCACTGGTATTACTTACAGCTGGGAACGCGCTCAGGTATACGTAGTGGGCAAGCCCCACAGGAACATGAGGCAGCCAGGTGAGGTGGTGTGTACACCATGGCTCCTGTAGAGATGCCCGGTCTCGGTGTACCTGCCGCACTGCCCACCCACGGAACAGAGCACAGGTTCGAGTAAAGATAGAGGATCCGGTCACACATTCTCCCTCAGACAACCAAAGAGGTTGGAGAACTTCTGGTGGAGAACTGTCAGGGAAGTTTCTCTGAGGGCAGCACGTTGGCAGTTACGCTGCCATGGCAACTGGGAGAAGGCCGGTGAGGTCATCACTACCCAGTGAGGTCATAATAAGGAACCTGTGACTTGGGGGTCAGGCTTCAGGAGGAGGGGCAGTTTTGTGGAGGAGAGCAGGGGGAGGGCAGAGGTACTCTGCCTGGCCCCTCACACCTGGGCCTCCCCACCCATGCCCTAGTCTAGCAGACATCCCACGTGGGGCGTGCCGGTGGGCTGGCACAGCCCCAGGGGCCCCAGGAGGGCAAGAGAGACCCACATTCTGAGATTGGCTTGAGAGGCAAGATTAACGTAAGAGACAGCTAGGTTGTATGGCACTGACCCTAAGAGGCAGAGATTTGTGTGGACTGGGGAATCAGGGAAGGCTCCTTGGCAGTGGGCCTGAAGGACAAGTGAGATTTGGACCCATGGGGAAGAGAGGGAAGACATTCCAGTTTGGAAGAATAAAAGCAAAGACACACTCTCCTCGCCCTTGTCCTGCCCCAAGTATAAATTCATAGAACCCTCACATTTTCACAACTGAGGACTGAAGAAAAGCAAGAGGTGAAGGGGCCTACCCAGTGTTACACAGGTAGTGGAGAGGTGTTCTGCTCAATGGTTAGGTTCATGTTGGGGCGCCGGATTTACAGCTGATAGGAATGTGAGGACAAGCTGATGCCATTTCAAACATTTCCAAGTGATACTGAGAGAGATGTTAAAGGTGCAAAATGAGGGTGCTGAATGACCTCACAAAGTGGGAATGGTGGGCCCATTTTCATATGAAATTCAAAACAAGTTCATGACCAAAGGACATAATACAAAATGACAACATAATCATTACACTCCCCTCTCCCCTAGAAGTAACAATCATTATAATCCTCCCTCTCTCCACCATGAAAGGATGAGATAAAGGCTCAGCAGCAGCCCCCGTGAAACACATGGTCACCACCGTGAAGAGGTGTTACTAAGGCGATCTGGTCCGACTCAGAGAAGGAAAGAGACAACTCTGCCCTTAGCCTGATCAGGCCCACAGGAAGGAAGCACACTGGGGGCAGCCTTTGAGAGTGTGGCAATGCGAGAGAACCTTCTTTAGGAGGGGACTCCCTGTTGCCGACCTTGAACAAGCAAGGATGGGACATTCGTTTACTGGGGCTGTTGCAGAGGGGATGTGCCCAGGAGGTAGAGACTGCTTGGACTACTCTTTTAGAGGTTGGGCCACCCTGGTTGAGAACCACAGCACCTTGTATTCCTAAACTGCTTGAATGAGCGGGTGCACGTTAGGACAGACGAAGTCAGGCCTCATTGGAGCAGACTGCCTTTGGGAGTGGTAGAAGGTAAAATGGGAAGGGGAATGCTCTGGAGGAGGTTTGTCATGGCAGGTGGGCCAGCACGAGACCATCCAGATTCTCCAAGGCTCCAGAGATGACTTGGCTGGGAGCATCCCTCTGATGTGGTGCGGGGACTCCTACCTTAACAGGACCTGGCTGGGCATCTGCGGGAGGCAGAATAAATGGTTTATTAACTTAAGAGAGCGAGAGACTCACCTGGGGGGTTCCACAAAACCACTTCATAAGACTTGTACCTGGATTCTTGAGCCAACCCTCAGAAAACTTATCTAGATCTGGAGTAGGGCTCTGGAAGCTGCACTTTCAATAAGCTTCCTGGGCAGTCCCACCACAGTGGTCCATGGATAGAGTGACCAAATTATTGTGTATTCTCGGTTGCTTTTGGGAGTCAAAGTGGGCAATGTGAAAACCTGCAGCAGGCATACGTATAAACAGGGAATATTCAAGGCAAACAGAGGGGTAGAGTTATTCTATGCATGAATCAGATTTGAGAAAAGCTAGCCTGGTGGTTAAAGAACACAACCCTTGGGAGAGACAGACAGAGCCGATTCTGTCCTACTTACTTGTGTGATTTTGACCAAGTTCTTTTATCCTTCTGACTGTTTCTTCATATGGAAAACAGCTGTGGCTGTACATTTAGCACAATATTCTCTTTTGGCCAAGGTTGCTCTGGGTCCATTTGTGTTCTCTGCAACTTAATCCTTTCCGGTGTGCAAGCATTTTTAAGTTGTTTGGTGAAGTATTACATTTGACTTTCAACTGTTCATTACTTTGGGCAAAGCTTATATAATGCTGCAGAGACTAGAACCTATGCAGAGATAGTGAGAGGATGTGATAAGCTTATTCTGCCGGTTTATCAAAAAGTTGAACCTTTTCTCCTCTTCCTCCGCCTGCCACCAAGAGATGAGAAAGAAGGCAGAGCCTGGAAATGCACACCGAGCAATACTTCTGTGTCAGTTTGCCTTTTATTCCTCTGCCAGTACTTCCCAGAGAGATTTCACCAAAAGTGCCTAAGCTTGCCATGGCCATTGTTGTGAAGAACATTTCTCTCTATTGCTAGTCACATCCCCTTTTCCTTCTCCTGGGCGCTTAATGGATGTTTGGGGGCAGGAAATATAATTTAAACTAAAACATCAAAAAAAAAAAAAAAAAGAAAGATGAGCTCAAGTAGGTGTTATTGTGGTCCAGATAAGGTTTGGTTCATTCATTCCCTCGATTAGCATTTATCCCCCTTTGTGCCAGGCATGCGGGGAGAGAGAGAAATGTCTTCAAAGAGTCTGTGGTTGTATGGGGGAGGGAGCTGTGGAAATCTGTCATTTAGAAACAGCATGGAAGTGCTAGGGAAAAATTGTTTTGTTCATTTATCTCTCACTCATCCGTTCACCCATAGCAACTACGAAGGGTTTCACGCGGAGGAACTGGATGCCCTGAACTTGGCATTCTCGTGGGGGGAACAACAATGTAAAGCACCGGCAGTGGTCAGTCACCCGTAGTGATTTCAAGCCAGAAGGAACCACTCAGCAATGGAGAGAGGCACAGGGTGAGCAGTGACTTGCAGAAAGGAGGGGTTATTCATTCCAACTGCTGAGTTCAAGTTCATCTGGGTGGTTGTGTGGTTCGTGCTTACTGCATCTGTTTTTGGAACGTGACTCCACCGTCCAAGAAGGGTGAAGATGATCACCCTTCTTTCCTCCTGCTGTGCCCCGGGGTCACCCAGCGAGTGTCTGCAGGGATGATCTGCTCTGTACTGGCTTTTCAGTCCCACTCCCGGGAGAAGAGAGACGAAGCTGTGTCTCCACCGCAGCTTGGCCTGATTCAGTCACTGGGTGAAAAGGTGGGAAGAAGGTCAAGTTCATGGGACCTGATACACTGCAGAGTCATTTAGTCCTGAAGTACCAGTTCTGGTTGCTGGTGAGTTGCTTAATCCAGGGACCTGAATGTAATTCCTCCAGAGCCACTGAGACATCACTTCCAGGCCCATGGCGGGATGTAGGGGTGCTGACTTTTCTCAGTGCTAAGGAGCAGCCATCTTCCACTGAGAGAGGACTCTGTGTCAGCAGGAGCAGAACCACACCAGGCACCGAAGAAGGTTCTGCATCCTAACATCTCCCAAAACAGTGATAGATAAGCGGGTAGAAGATGCGATAGGGCATTCACAATAGAACAGAAGCTTATCCCCAATAAATATGGAAAGATGTTCAACTTCACTACCTAACAAAGAAACGCAAGTTATAAATCTATTTCTTTTTTGCTCATCTAAAATTGGTAGAAAGTTTTAAGAATGCACAAAATTTGCTGCTAAGGATGTAAGGAAAAGGCCGTTTTCGTCTGTTGCTGCTGATGGGGATGGAAATTGGTGCGGACCTTCTGGAGGGTAATTTGGCAATTTGTGTATCAACAGCCTTAAAATGTTCATACACTTTGAGCCAGTAGTTTTGCTTTTAGCATCTTATCCTAAGGTGAAAGTTAAATTTATGTACAAGACTTATGTTCAAGAATATTCATCTCAGCCAGTAGTGTAATAGAAAAAATATTAGAAGCTACCTAAAAATCCCACAATAGGGGGTTGGTTAAATAACGGATGGCCCAACTTAAGAATGGAAAATAAAGACGCAGACGTAGAAAATGGACTTGAGGACACGGGGAAGGGGAAGGGGAAGCTGGGACGAAGTGAGAGAGTGGCATGGACTTATATATACTACCAAATGTAAAATAGCTAGCTAGTGGGAAGCAGCCGCGAAGCACAGGGAGATCAGCTCGGTGCTTTGTGACCACCTAGAGGGTTGGGATAGGGAGGGTGGGAGGAAGACGCAAGAGGGAGGAGATAGGGCGATATATGCGTGTGTATAGCTGATTCACTTTGTTATAAAGCAGAAACTAACACACCATTGTAAAGCAATTATACTCCAATAAAGACGTTTTTTTAAAAAAAAGGATGGAAAACAGTTCATTAAAAATGATTTTCTCCAAGAATATTTAATGGTGGGAAGATGTAGTGTAAAAGCAGGGCACAAAATACTAGATGGAGTATTTCATTTTGTTAAAATTTTAATAATACAAGTGCAGAAAAAGTGATTAAAGTAACAGTACTGATTTGACTACGGGACATTTTTTTCTTTAAATTTTTCTGTATTTGGTGTTATAAAGCATCATATATCCTCTCTGAGTCTCAGTTTATGTTCTGTGAAGTGGGACTCATCACATCTACACTGCAGTGCGCTCGGGCAGAGCAGCACAATATTTGAAAGTGCCCTTGACAATGACCAGCCCATTGTAATACTCCAGGAATGGTTATACGATCATTGCCAATGACACACCCATAGTCCGGATATTATCCGTAACGATTACTAAGGTTGTTTATCTCCCTCCAGTTTTACTAAGACAGAAAAAGGATTAAGTGAAGACTCTTAAGTCATTTTTACTGAGGTTCTTTGTTTTACTTTTTTTTCAAAATACGAATTGTAGGGCTTCCCTGGTGGCGCAGTGGTTGAGAATCTGCCTGCTAATGCACGGAACACGGGCTCGAGCCCTGCTCTGGGAAGATCCCACATGCCGTGGAGCAACTGGGCCCGTGAGCCACGACTACTGAGCCTGCGCGTCTGGAGCCTGTGCTCCGCAACAAGAGAGGCCGCGATAGTGAGCGGCCCGCGCACCGCAATGAAGAGTGGCCCCCGCTCCCCACAACTAGAGAAAGCCCTCACACAGAAATGAAGACCCAACACAGCTCAAAATAAATAAATAAATAAATAAATTTATTAAAAAGAAAAATACTAATTGTAAAGTCTGCAGTGGGTATATAGGTGTTCAACTGTTTTCCAGATTTTACGTTTTTGGTTTCGTTTTTAAATTTTGTATTTATTATTTATTTACTACTTTTCTTTTTGGCTGTGTTGGGTCTTCGTTTCTGCGCGAGGGCTTTCTCCAGTTGCGGCAAGCGGGGGCCACTCTTCATCGCGGCGCGCGGGCCTCTCACTATCGCGGCCTCTCTTGTTGCGGAGCAGAGGCTCCAGACGCTCAGGCTCAGTAGTTGTGGCTCACGGGCCCAGTTGCTCCGCGGCATGTGGGATCTTCCCAGACCAGGGCTCAAACCCGTGTCCCCTGCATTGGCAGGCGGATTCTCAACCACTGCACCACCAGGGAAGCCCCCCCACCCCGATAGTTTTAAAACCAGCCTCAGTCATGCTTGCTTCAAGACTTATCCTGGCATCATGGACCACTGGATACTTTGGCTAGGTGTTAAACTCTCTTGTCCTTTGCCCGAGTCCCATCGTGGTGACTTAGTTGCCATCTAGGGCACTCTTGGCATGAGTCCTAGACATGAATCCAGCTCAATGGCTTGGGCCCTGCTCCCTGCTGGCTGACTGTCCTAATGCCCAGTGCCTCCTTTCTGCTTGGACTTCTGAGGGCCGCAGCCCCAGGACCCTCACTCTGTGTTCCCGGCTCTATTCAATGCCAACTGTATGTCTTTTGCTTGCTGTATGTCCCCTGCCCCAGTACCTCCTACTGGCTTTGACCTTCCTGTTTCAGGTCCTCTTATTGCGACCCTTTGTGTATAAGCCAGATCTGTTTGCCCTTCCTTCAAGGGGAGCTATTTCCCTGGTGTTTCCCTAGATGCTTATGATGAGACCCCTGCCAGAACTACACCAATCAGACCCTCCATGTACACACTTGGGTCTGAACCCTTTCAGCGAGAGCAGGTTGGAAACCCATATAGACATAAATATACAATGTGTACAAATCAAGTATTTTAAAGATTGTAAAGAATTCTTGTGAACGTATTAGGTTAGGGAAGTCAAGCAGGATCATCATATGATGGCATAATCATGCACATGTACATAAAATTTTCTATTTTTATATGATGCCATTTTAATAGATGTGCCCATCTTTTCAAAGTTCTAATCTGTGGCAGTGGGCAGTAGGGGGACGGGGTGGGTCACAGCAGGAAGAGGCATTCGCTGCCTTAGGCACTTAAACCATTGCTCTCTCTTCAGAATGGCTCAGCCAGCAGGATTCTGTGGGGTCTACCTCCTGGCACCGTGCTCCAATCGCCGGATTTTGGGTCTGGGGCAACCCAGGTCTTCGTGCGACTTTTCCGGAGAGTGCTTTCTCTTGGGAGCACGTCTGGGGACTGGCTTCTCTGCTTCCACCTTTGCTGGCGTGGCCAAAGGAACTGCTGCTGCAAAGAAAATCAGAACTGATCAGTCACTTCTGCTGTACACAGCCTCCTGCCAGAATTTCCCTCTCTCATGTCTCTCCCAGTTTCTGGCTGAAGACCTTTCATCTACTTGACATCCAGAACACAGCCTTGGCCCATCACCTCTATGAGTCCCTAGAGACGGGACACTGGCTGCAAAAGCAATTCCTAGAGCCTACGGCTGCAGCACATGAGGAAGTCTCTTCACCGTTCCCAGGGAAAACAGGAGAACCCGAAAGTCATTGCAATCATGAGCCTCTCCATCTCTCCCTTCCACAACAGAGAGAACATTTCTTGCAGTCTGTCACTTCTGAGGCTTTAATGGAAATGTCTTTCAAGTTTTGGAAAAAACCAATCTAATATAAATTGGTTAAGGACCCCTCCCACCTTGGCAACCCCTCTTGGGCCCCATTTATACTGCCTGTTTCAACCACACTGAACTCTAGCCCTCTGATACTTTTATGTAGATTAGAACAAGGCCAAATACTGAGGCAGAGTGATCAGGAGACTGAGAACCGCGTTCTGGGTACCAAGTCTAGGCTCACATCAACCCAGCCTCCTGGGACACCATCTCCTCAGCCCTCCAGTCTCATTAGCACGTCAACACCCCTCTTGGTTCTTCCGGTCTTCCCATCAATATGGCACCACCCTCTCCCCTAGAAGTAAAAATCAGTATAATCCTCTCTCTCTCCACCATGAAAGGATGAGATAAAGGCTCAGCAGCAGCCCCCGTGAAACACATGGTCAACACTGTGAAGAGGTGTTACTAAGGCGATTTGGTCCGACTCAGAGAAGGAAAGAGACAACTCTGCCCTTAGCCTGATCAGGCCCACAGGAAGGAAGCACACTGGGGGCAGCTTTTGAGAGTGTGGCAATGCGAGAGAACCTTCTTTAGGAGGGGACTCCCTGTTGCCGACCTTGAAAAAGCAAGGATGGGACATTCGTTTACTGGGGCTGTTACAGAGGGGATGTGCCCAGAGGTTGGGCCACCCTGCTTGAGAATCAAAGCACCTTCTAGTCCGAAATGGTTTGAATGCTCCAATCGCCGGATTTTGGGTCTGGGGCAACCCAGATCTTTGTGCGACTTTTCCGGAGAGTGCTTTCTCTTGGGAGCACGTCTGGGGACTGGCTTCTCTGCTTCCACCTTTGCTGGCGTGGCCAGAGGAACATCCCCGTAGGCCCGGTAGCCACCAACCAGGCAGTATGTCTCCCCATGCCAGCCCAACTGCGTTTCTCCACACCCTCGGTAGAGGACATGGTAGTGACCAGGGGTAGGGGGAGAAACGGGAGCCACTGCTGCTGCAAAGAAAATCAGAACTGATCAGTCACTTCTGCTCTACACAGCCTCCTGCCAGAATTTCCCTCTCTCATGTCTCTCCCAGTTTCTGGCTGAAGACCTTTCATCTACTTGACATCCAGAACACAGACTTGGCCCATCACCTCTATGAGTCCCTAGAGAAGGGGCACTGGCTGCAAAAGCAATTCCTAGAGCCTACGGCTGCAGCACATGAGGAAGTCTCTTCACCGTTTCCAGGGAAAACAGGAGAACCCGAAAGTCATAGCAATCATGAGCCTCTCCATCTCTCCCTTCCACAACAGAGAGAACATTTCTTGCAGTCTGTCACTTCTGAGGCTTTAATGGAAATGTCTTTCAAGTTTTGGAAAAAACTAATCTAATATAAATTGGTTAAGGACCCCTCCCACCTTGGCAACCCCTCTTGGGCCCCATTTATACTGCCTGTTTCAACCACACTGAACTCTAGCCCTCTGATACTTTTATGTAGATTAGAACAAGGCCAAATACTGAGGCAGAGTGATCAGGAGACTGAGAACCGCGTTCTGGGTACCAAGTCTAGGCTCACATCAACCCAGCCTCCTGGGACACCATCTCCTCAGCCCTCCAGTCTCATTAGCACTTCAACACCCGTCTTGGTTCTTCCGGTCTTCCCATCAATATGGCACCACCCTCTCCCCTAGTACTCAGCAGCTCAGGATGGGATGTGTCTGAGGGCACCGATGTAGATGTCTACATGACAGCACAGAGGTGCCTGGGTTTGAAGGTGTGTTTCAAGAGTGGCCCTCTTCCTCAAACTGCTCCATTTACCATTTGCCAACAAAAATGCACTTGTCTTTTGCTAAGAGGCCAGTCAGGAAAGGGTCTGAATGGAAGCATCCTGCAGCCCAAAGGGGAAGCTACATTTACAAAGATCAGGACCATCCTGCACACTTGTCCAGGGAGGACCTTTCACTTGTCCTCAGCAGTGAGCACTGTGGGTCCCTGAAGGTGTCCCAGGTCACTGGTATTACTTACAGCTGGGAACGCGCTCAGGTATACGTAGTGGGCAAGCCCCACAGGAACATGAGGCAGCCAGGTGAGGTGGTGTGTACACCATGGCTCCTGTAGAGATGCCCGGTCTCGGTGTACCTGCCGCACTGCCCACCCACGGAACAGAGCACAGGTTCGAGTAAAGATAGAGGATCCGGTCACACATTCTCCCTCAGACAACCAAAGAGGTTGGAGAACTTCTGGTGGAGAACTGTCAGGGAAGTTTCTCTGAGGGCAGCACGTTGGCAGTTACACTGCCATGGCAACTGGGAGAAGGCCGGTGAGGTCATCACTACCCAGTGAGGTCATAATAAGGAACCTGTGACTTGGGGGTCAGGCTTCAGGAGGAGGGGCAGTTTTGTGGAGGAGAGCAGGGGGAGGGCAGAGGTACTCTGCCTGGCCCCTCACACCTGGGCCTCCCCACCCATGCCCTAGTCTAGCAGACATCCCACGTGGGGCGTGCCGGTGGGCTGGCACAGCCCCAGGGGCCCCAGGAGGGCAAGAGAGACCCACATTCTGAGATTGGCTTGAGAGGCAAGATTAACGTAAGAGACAGCTAGGTTGTATGGCACTGACCCTAAGAGGCAGAGATTTGTGTGGACTGGGGAATCAGGGAAGGCTCCTTGGCAGTGGGCCTGAAGGACAAGTGAGATTTGGACCCATGGGGAAGAGAGGGAAGACATTCCAGTTTGGAAGAATAAAAGCAAAGACACACTCTCCTCGCCCTTGTCCTGCCCCAAGTATAAATTCATAGAACCCTCACATTTTCACAACTGAGGACTGAAGAAAAGCAAGAGGTGAAGGGGCCTACCCAGTGTTACACAGGTAGTGGAGAGGTGTTCTGCTCAATGGTTAGGTTCATGTTGGGGCGCCGGATTTACAGCTGATAGGAATGTGAGGACAAGCTCATGCCATTTCAAACATTTCCAAGTGATACTGAGAGAGATGTTAAAGGTGCAAAATGAGGGTGCTGAATGACCTCACAAAGTGGGAATGGTGGGCCCATTTTCATATGAAATTCAAAACAAGTTCATGACCAAAGGACATAATACAAAATGACAACATAATCATTACACTCCCCTCTCCCCTAGAAGTAACAATCATTATAATCCTCCCTCTCTCCACCATGAAAGGATGAGATAAAGGCTCAGCAGCAGCCCCCGTGAAACACATGGTCACCACCGTGAAGAGGTGTTACTAAGGCGATCTGGTCCGACTCAGAGAAGGAAAGAGACAACTCTGCCCTTAGCCTGATCAGGCCCACAGGAAGGAAGCACACTGGGGGCAGCCTTTGAGAGTGTGGCAATGCGAGAGAACCTTCTTTAGGAGGGGACTCCCTGTTGCCGACCTTGAACAAGCAAGGATGGGACATTCGTTTACTGGGGCTGTTGCAGAGGGGATGTGCCCAGGAGGTAGAGACTGCTTGGACTACTCTTTTAGAGGTTGGGCCACCCTGGTTGAGAACCACAGCACCTTGTATTCCTAAACTGCTTGAATGAGCGGGTGCACGTTAGGACAGACGAAGTCAGGCCTCATTGGAGCAGACTGCCTTTGGGAGTGGTAGAAGGTAAAATGGGAAGGGGAATGCTCTGGAGGAGGTTTGTCATGGCAGGTGGGCCAGCACGAGACCATCCAGATTCTCCAAGGCTCCAGAGATGACTTGGCTGGGAGCATCCCTCTGATGTGGTGCGGGGACTCCTACCTTAACAGGACCTGGCTGGGCATCTGCGGGAGGCAGAATAAATGGTTTATTAACTTAAGAGAGCGAGAGACTCACCTGGGGGGTTCCACAAAACCACTTCATAAGACTTGTACCTGGATTCTTGAGCCAACCCTCAGAAAACTTATCTAGATCTGGAGTAGGGCTCTGGAAGCTGCACTTTCAATAAGCTTCCTGGGCAGTCCCACCACAGTGGTCCATGGATAGAGTGACCAAATTATTGTGTATTCTCGGTTGCTTTTGGGAGTCAAAGTGGGCAATGTGAAAACCTGCAGCAGGCATACGTATAAACAGGGAATATTCAAGGCAAACAGAGGGGTAGAGTTATTCTATGCATGAATCAGATTTGAGAAAAGCTAGCCTGGTGGTTAAAGAACACAACCCTTGGGAGAGACAGACAGAGCCGATTCTGTCCTACTTACTTGTGTGATTTTGACCAAGTTCTTTTATCCTTCTGACTGTTTCTTCATATGGAAAACAGCTGTGGCTGTACATTTAGCACAATATTCTCTTTTGGCCAAGGTTGCTCTGGGTCCATTTGTGTTCTCTGCAACTTAATCCTTTCCGGTGTGCAAGCATTTTTAAGTTGTTTGGTGAAGTATTACATTTGACTTTCAACTGTTCATTACTTTGGGCAAAGCTTATATAATGCTGCAGAGACTAGAACCTATGCAGAGATAGTGAGAGGATGTGATAAGCTTATTCTGCCGGTTTATCAAAAAGTTGAACCTTTTCTCCTCTTCCTCCGCCTGCCACCAAGAGATGAGAAAGAAGGCAGAGCCTGGAAATGCACACCGAGCAATACTTCTGTGTCAGTTTGCCTTTTATTCCTCTGCCAGTACTTCCCAGAGAGATTTCACCAAAAGTGCCTAAGCTTGCCATGGCCATTGTTGTGAAGAACATTTCTCTCTATTGCTAGTCACATCCCCTTTTCCTTCTCCTGGGCGCTTAATGGATGTTTGGGGGCAGGAAATATAATTTAAACTAAAACATCAAAAAAAAAAAAAAAAGAAAGATGAGCTCAAGTAGGTGTTATTGTGGTCCAGATAAGGTTTGGTTCATTCATTCCCTCGATTAGCATTTATCCCCCTTTGTGCCAGGCATGCGGGGAGAGAGAGAAATGTCTTCAAAGAGTCTGTGGTTGTATGGGGGAGGGAGCTGTGGAAATCTGTCATTTAGAAACAGCATGGAAGTGCTAGGGAAAAATTGTTTTGTTCATTTATCTCTCACTCATCCGTTCACCCATAGCAACTACGAAGGGTTTCACGCGGAGGAACTGGATGCCCTGAACTTGGCATTCTCGTGGGGGGAACAACAATGTAAAGCACCGGCAGTGGTCAGTCACCCGTAGTGATTTCAAGCCAGAAGGAACCACTCAGCAATGGAGAGAGGCACAGGGTGAGCAGTGACTTGCAGAAAGGAGGGGTTATTCATTCCAACTGCTGAGTTCAAGTTCATCTGGGTGGTTGTGTGGTTCGTGCTTACTGCATCTGTTTTTGGAACGTGACTCCACCGTCCAAGAAGGGTGAAGATGATCACCCTTCTTTCCTCCTGCTGTGCCCCGGGGTCACCCAGCGAGTGTCTGCAGGGATGATCTGCTCTGTACTGGCTTTTCAGTCCCACTCCCGGGAGAAGAGAGACGAAGCTGTGTCTCCACCGCAGCTTGGCCTGATTCAGTCACTGGGTGAAAAGGTGGGAAGAAGGTCAAGTTCATGGGACCTGATACACTGCAGAGTCATTTAGTCCTGAAGTACCAGTTCTGGTTGCTGGTGAGTTGCTTAATCCAGGGACCTGAATGTAATTCCTCCAGAGCCACTGAGACATCACTTCCAGGCCCATGGCGGGATGTAGGGGTGCTGACTTTTCTCAGTGCTAAGGAGCAGCCATCTTCCACTGAGAGAGGACTCTGTGTCAGCAGGAGCAGAACCACACCAGGCACCGAAGAAGGTTCTGCATCCTAACATCTCCCAAAACAGTGATAGATAAGCGGGTAGAAGATGCGATAGGGCATTCACAATAGAACAGAAGCTTATCCCCAATAAATATGGAAAGATGTTCAACTTCACTACCTAACAAAGAAACGCAAGTTATAAATCTATTTCTTTTTTGCTCATCTAAAATTGGTAGAAAGTTTTAAGAATGCACAAAATTTGCTGCTAAGGATGTAAGGAAAAGGCCGTTTTCGTCTGTTGCTGCTGATGGGGATGGAAATTGGTGCGGACCTTCTGGAGGGTAATTTGGCAATTTGTGTATCAACAGCCTTAAAATGTTCATACACTTTGAGCCAGTAGTTTTGCTTTTAGCATCTTATCCTAAGGTGAAAGTTAAATTTATGTACAAGACTTATGTTCAAGAATATTCATCTCAGCCAGTAGTGTAATAGAAAAAATATTAGAAGCTACCTAAAAATCCCACAATAGGGGGTTGGTTAAATAACGGATGGCCCAACTTAAGAATGGAAAATAAAGACGCAGACGTAGAAAATGGACTTGAGGACACGGGGAAGGGGAAGGGGAAGCTGGGACGAAGTGAGAGAGTGGCATGGACTTATATATACTACCAAATGTAAAATAGCTAGCTAGTGGGAAGCAGCCGCGAAGCACAGGGAGATCAGCTCGGTGCTTTGTGACCACCTAGAGGGTTGGGATAGGGAGGGTGGGAGGAAGACGCAAGAGGGAGGAGATAGGGCGATATATGCGTGTGTATAGCTGATTCACTTTGTTATAAAGCAGAAACTAACACACCATTGTAAAGCAATTATACTCCAATAAAGACGTTTTTTTAAAAAAAAGGATGGAAAACAGTTCATTAAAAATGATTTTCTCCAAGAATATTTAATGGTGGGAAGATGTAGTGTAAAAGCAGGGCACAAAATACTAGATGGAGTATTTCATTTTGTTAAAATTTTAATAATACAAGTGCAGAAAAAGTGATTAAAGTAACAGTACTGATTTGACTACGGGACATTTTTTTCTTTAAATTTTTCTGTATTTGGTGTTATAAAGCATCATATATCCTCTCTGAGTCTCAGTTTATGTTCTGTGAAGTGGGACTCATCACATCTACACTGCAGTGCGCTCGGGCAGAGCAGCACAATATTTGAAAGTGCCCTTGACAATGACCAGCCCATTGTAATACTCCAGGAATGGTTATACGATCATTGCCAATGACACACCCATAGTCCGGATATTATCCGTAACGATTACTAAGGTTGTTTATCTCCCTCCAGTTTTACTAAGACAGAAAAAGGATTAAGTGAAGACTCTTAAGTCATTTTTACTGAGGTTCTTTGTTTTACTTTTTTTTCAAAATACGAATTGTAGGGCTTCCCTGGTGGCGCAGTGGTTGAGAATCTGCCTGCTAATGCACGGAACACGGGCTCGAGCCCTGCTCTGGGAAGATCCCACATGCCGTGGAGCAACTGGGCCCGTGAGCCACGACTACTGAGCCTGCGCGTCTGGAGCCTGTGCTCCGCAACAAGAGAGGCCGCGATAGTGAGCGGCCCGCGCACCGCAATGAAGAGTGGCCCCCGCTCCCCACAACTAGAGAAAGCCCTCACACAGAAATGAAGACCCAACACAGCTCAAAATAAATAAATAAATAAATAAATTTATTAAAAAGAAAAATACTAATTGTAAAGTCTGCAGTGGGTATATAGGTGTTCAACTGTTTTCCAGATTTTACGTTTTTGGTTTCGTTTTTAAATTTTGTATTTATTATTTATTTACTACTTTTCTTTTTGGCTGTGTTGGGTCTTCGTTTCTGCGCGAGGGCTTTCTCCAGTTGCGGCAAGCGGGGGCCACTCTTCATCGCGGCGCGCGGGCCTCTCACTATCGCGGCCTCTCTTGTTGCGGAGCAGAGGCTCCAGACGCTCAGGCTCAGTAGTTGTGGCTCACGGGCCCAGTTGCTCCGCGGCATGTGGGATCTTCCCAGACCAGGGCTCAAACCCGTGTCCCCTGCATTGGCAGGCGGATTCTCAACCACTGCACCACCAGGGAAGCCCCCCCACCCCGATAGTTTTAAAACCAGCCTCAGTCATGCTTGCTTCAAGACTTATCCTGGCATCATGGACCACTGGATACTTTGGCTAGGTGTTAAACTCTCTTGTCCTTTGCCCGAGTCCCATCGTGGTGACTTAGTTGCCATCTAGGGCACTCTTGGCATGAGTCCTAGACATGAATCCAGCTCAATGGCTTGGGCCCTGCTCCCTGCTGGCTGACTGTCCTAATGCCCAGTGCCTCCTTTCTGCTTGGACTTCTGAGGGCCGCAGCCCCAGGACCCTCACTCTGTGTTCCCGGCTCTATTCAATGCCAACTGTATGTCTTTTGCTTGCTGTATGTCCCCTGCCCCAGTACCTCCTACTGGCTTTGACCTTCCTGTTTCAGGTCCTCTTATTGCGACCCTTTGTGTATAAGCCAGATCTGTTTGCCCTTCCTTCAAGGGGAGCTATTTCCCTGGTGTTTCCCTAGATGCTTATGATGAGACCCCTGCCAGAACTACACCAATCAGACCCTCCATGTACACACTTGGGTCTGAACCCTTTCAGCGAGAGCAGGTTGGAAACCCATATAGACATAAATATACAATGTGTACAAATCAAGTATTTTAAAGATTGTAAAGAATTCTTGTGAACGTATTAGGTTAGGGAAGTCAAGCAGGATCATCATATGATGGCATAATCATGCACATGTACATAAAATTTTCTATTTTTATATGATGCCATTTTAATAGATGTGCCCATCTTTTCAAAGTTCTAATCTGTGGCAGTGGGCAGTAGGGGGACGGGGTGGGTCACAGCAGGAAGAGGCATTCGCTGCCTTAGGCACTTAAACCATTGCTCTCTCTTCAGAATGGCTCAGCCAGCAGGATTCTGTGGGGTCTACCTCCTGGCACCGTGCTCCAATCGCCGGATTTTGGGTCTGGGGCAACCCAGGTCTTCGTGCGACTTTTCCGGAGAGTGCTTTCTCTTGGGAGCACGTCTGGGGACTGGCTTCTCTGCTTCCACCTTTGCTGGCGTGGCCAAAGGAACTGCTGCTGCAAAGAAAATCAGAACTGATCAGTCACTTCTGCTGTACACAGCCTCCTGCCAGAATTTCCCTCTCTCATGTCTCTCCCAGTTTCTGGCTGAAGACCTTTCATCTACTTGACATCCAGAACACAGCCTTGGCCCATCACCTCTATGAGTCCCTAGAGACGGGACACTGGCTGCAAAAGCAATTCCTAGAGCCTACGGCTGCAGCACATGAGGAAGTCTCTTCACCGTTCCCAGGGAAAACAGGAGAACCCGAAAGTCATTGCAATCATGAGCCTCTCCATCTCTCCCTTCCACAACAGAGAGAACATTTCTTGCAGTCTGTCACTTCTGAGGCTTTAATGGAAATGTCTTTCAAGTTTTGGAAAAAACCAATCTAATATAAATTGGTTAAGGACCCCTCCCACCTTGGCAACCCCTCTTGGGCCCCATTTATACTGCCTGTTTCAACCACACTGAACTCTAGCCCTCTGATACTTTTATGTAGATTAGAACAAGGCCAAATACTGAGGCAGAGTGATCAGGAGACTGAGAACCGCGTTCTGGGTACCAAGTCTAGGCTCACATCAACCCAGCCTCCTGGGACACCATCTCCTCAGCCCTCCAGTCTCATTAGCACGTCAACACCCCTCTTGGTTCTTCCGGTCTTCCCATCAATATGGCACCACCCTCTCCCCTAGAAGTAAAAATCAGTATAATCCTCTCTCTCTCCACCATGAAAGGATGAGATAAAGGCTCAGCAGCAGCCCCCGTGAAACACATGGTCAACACTGTGAAGAGGTGTTACTAAGGCGATTTGGTCCGACTCAGAGAAGGAAAGAGACAACTCTGCCCTTAGCCTGATCAGGCCCACAGGAAGGAAGCACACTGGGGGCAGCTTTTGAGAGTGTGGCAATGCGAGAGAACCTTCTTTAGGAGGGGACTCCCTGTTGCCGACCTTGAAAAAGCAAGGATGGGACATTCGTTTACTGGGGCTGTTACAGAGGGGATGTGCCCAGAGGTTGGGCCACCCTGCTTGAGAATCAAAGCACCTTCTAGTCCGAAATGGTTTGAATGCTCCAATCGCCGGATTTTGGGTCTGGGGCAACCCAGATCTTTGTGCGACTTTTCCGGAGAGTGCTTTCTCTTGGGAGCACGTCTGGGGACTGGCTTCTCTGCTTCCACCTTTGCTGGCGTGGCCAGAGGAACATCCCCGTAGGCCCGGTAGCCACCAACCAGGCAGTATGTCTCCCCATGCCAGCCCAACTGCGTTTCTCCACACCCTCGGTAGAGGACATGGTAGTGACCAGGGGTAGGGGGAGAAACGGGAGCCACTGCTGCTGCAAAGAAAATCAGAACTGATCAGTCACTTCTGCTCTACACAGCCTCCTGCCAGAATTTCCCTCTCTCATGTCTCTCCCAGTTTCTGGCTGAAGACCTTTCATCTACTTGACATCCAGAACACAGACTTGGCCCATCACCTCTATGAGTCCCTAGAGAAGGGGCACTGGCTGCAAAAGCAATTCCTAGAGCCTACGGCTGCAGCACATGAGGAAGTCTCTTCACCGTTTCCAGGGAAAACAGGAGAACCCGAAAGTCATAGCAATCATGAGCCTCTCCATCTCTCCCTTCCACAACAGAGAGAACATTTCTTGCAGTCTGTCACTTCTGAGGCTTTAATGGAAATGTCTTTCAAGTTTTGGAAAAAACTAATCTAATATAAATTGGTTAAGGACCCCTCCCACCTTGGCAACCCCTCTTGGGCCCCATTTATACTGCCTGTTTCAACCACACTGAACTCTAGCCCTCTGATACTTTTATGTAGATTAGAACAAGGCCAAATACTGAGGCAGAGTGATCAGGAGACTGAGAACCGCGTTCTGGGTACCAAGTCTAGGCTCACATCAACCCAGCCTCCTGGGACACCATCTCCTCAGCCCTCCAGTCTCATTAGCACTTCAACACCCGTCTTGGTTCTTCCGGTCTTCCCATCAATATGGCACCACCCTCTCCCCTAGTACTCAGCAGCTCAGGATGGGATGTGTCTGAGGGCACCGATGTAGATGTCTACATGACAGCACAGAGGTGCCTGGGTTTGAAGGTGTGTTTCAAGAGTGGCCCTCTTCCTCAAACTGCTCCATTTACCATTTGCCAACAAAAATGCACTTGTCTTTTGCTAAGAGGCCAGTCAGGAAAGGGTCTGAATGGAAGCATCCTGCAGCCCAAAGGGGAAGCTACATTTACAAAGATCAGGACCATCCTGCACACTTGTCCAGGGAGGACCTTTCACTTGTCCTCAGCAGTGAGCACTGTGGGTCCCTGAAGGTGTCCCAGGTCACTGGTATTACTTACAGCTGGGAACGCGCTCAGGTATACGTAGTGGGCAAGCCCCACAGGAACATGAGGCAGCCAGGTGAGGTGGTGTGTACACCATGGCTCCTGTAGAGATGCCCGGTCTCGGTGTACCTGCCGCACTGCCCACCCACGGAACAGAGCACAGGTTCGAGTAAAGATAGAGGATCCGGTCACACATTCTCCCTCAGACAACCAAAGAGGTTGGAGAACTTCTGGTGGAGAACTGTCAGGGAAGTTTCTCTGAGGGCAGCACGTTGGCAGTTACGCTGCCATGGCAACTGGGAGAAGGCCGGTGAGGTCATCACTACCCAGTGAGGTCATAATAAGGAACCTGTGACTTGGGGGTCAGGCTTCAGGAGGAGGGGCAGTTTTGTGGAGGAGAGCAGGGGGAGGGCAGAGGTACTCTGCCTGGCCCCTCACACCTGGGCCTCCCCACCCATGCCCTAGTCTAGCAGACATCCCACGTGGGGCGTGCCGGTGGGCTGGCACAGCCCCAGGGGCCCCAGGAGGGCAAGAGAGACCCACATTCTGAGATTGGCTTGAGAGGCAAGATTAACGTAAGAGACAGCTAGGTTGTATGGCACTGACCCTAAGAGGCAGAGATTTGTGTGGACTGGGGAATCAGGGAAGGCTCCTTGGCAGTGGGCCTGAAGGACAAGTGAGATTTGGACCCATGGGGAAGAGAGGGAAGACATTCCAGTTTGGAAGAATAAAAGCAAAGACACACTCTCCTCGCCCTTGTCCTGCCCCAAGTATAAATTCATAGAACCCTCACATTTTCACAACTGAGGACTGAAGAAAAGCAAGAGGTGAAGGGGCCTACCCAGTGTTACACAGGTAGTGGAGAGGTGTTCTGCTCAATGGTTAGGTTCATGTTGGGGCGCCGGATTTACAGCTGATAGGAATGTGAGGACAAGCTGATGCCATTTCAAACATTTCCAAGTGATACTGAGAGAGATGTTAAAGGTGCAAAATGAGGGTGCTGAATGACCTCACAAAGTGGGAATGGTGGGCCCATTTTCATATGAAATTCAAAACAAGTTCATGACCAAAGGACATAATACAAAATGACAACATAATCATTACACTCCCCTCTCCCCTAGAAGTAACAATCATTATAATCCTCCCTCTCTCCACCATGAAAGGATGAGATAAAGGCTCAGCAGCAGCCCCCGTGAAACACATGGTCACCACCGTGAAGAGGTGTTACTAAGGCGATCTGGTCCGACTCAGAGAAGGAAAGAGACAACTCTGCCCTTAGCCTGATCAGGCCCACAGGAAGGAAGCACACTGGGGGCAGCCTTTGAGAGTGTGGCAATGCGAGAGAACCTTCTTTAGGAGGGGACTCCCTGTTGCCGACCTTGAACAAGCAAGGATGGGACATTCGTTTACTGGGGCTGTTGCAGAGGGGATGTGCCCAGGAGGTAGAGACTGCTTGGACTACTCTTTTAGAGGTTGGGCCACCCTGGTTGAGAACCACAGCACCTTGTATTCCTAAACTGCTTGAATGAGCGGGTGCACGTTAGGACAGACGAAGTCAGGCCTCATTGGAGCAGACTGCCTTTGGGAGTGGTAGAAGGTAAAATGGGAAGGGGAATGCTCTGGAGGAGGTTTGTCATGGCAGGTGGGCCAGCACGAGACCATCCAGATTCTCCAAGGCTCCAGAGATGACTTGGCTGGGAGCATCCCTCTGATGTGGTGCGGGGACTCCTACCTTAACAGGACCTGGCTGGGCATCTGCGGGAGGCAGAATAAATGGTTTATTAACTTAAGAGAGCGAGAGACTCACCTGGGGGGTTCCACAAAACCACTTCATAAGACTTGTACCTGGATTCTTGAGCCAACCCTCAGAAAACTTATCTAGATCTGGAGTAGGGCTCTGGAAGCTGCACTTTCAATAAGCTTCCTGGGCAGTCCCACCACAGTGGTCCATGGATAGAGTGACCAAATTATTGTGTATTCTCGGTTGCTTTTGGGAGTCAAAGTGGGCAATGTGAAAACCTGCAGCAGGCATACGTATAAACAGGGAATATTCAAGGCAAACAGAGGGGTAGAGTTATTCTATGCATGAATCAGATTTGAGAAAAGCTAGCCTGGTGGTTAAAGAACACAACCCTTGGGAGAGACAGACAGAGCCGATTCTGTCCTACTTACTTGTGTGATTTTGACCAAGTTCTTTTATCCTTCTGACTGTTTCTTCATATGGAAAACAGCTGTGGCTGTACATTTAGCACAATATTCTCTTTTGGCCAAGGTTGCTCTGGGTCCATTTGTGTTCTCTGCAACTTAATCCTTTCCGGTGTGCAAGCATTTTTAAGTTGTTTGGTGAAGTATTACATTTGACTTTCAACTGTTCATTACTTTGGGCAAAGCTTATATAATGCTGCAGAGACTAGAACCTATGCAGAGATAGTGAGAGGATGTGATAAGCTTATTCTGCCGGTTTATCAAAAAGTTGAACCTTTTCTCCTCTTCCTCCGCCTGCCACCAAGAGATGAGAAAGAAGGCAGAGCCTGGAAATGCACACCGAGCAATACTTCTGTGTCAGTTTGCCTTTTATTCCTCTGCCAGTACTTCCCAGAGAGATTTCACCAAAAGTGCCTAAGCTTGCCATGGCCATTGTTGTGAAGAACATTTCTCTCTATTGCTAGTCACATCCCCTTTTCCTTCTCCTGGGCGCTTAATGGATGTTTGGGGGCAGGAAATAAAATTTAAACTAAAACATCAAAAAAAAAAAAAAAAAGAAAGATGAGCTCAAGTAGGTGTTATTGTGGTCCAGATAAGGTTTGGTTCATTCATTCCCTCGATTAGCATTTATCCCCCTTTGTGCCAGGCATGCGGGGAGAGAGAGAAATGTCTTCAAAGAGTCTGTGGTTGTATGGGGGAGGGAGCTGTGGAAATCTGTCATTTAGAAACAGCATGGAAGTGCTAGGGAAAAATTGTTTTGTTCATTTATCTCTCACTCATCCGTTCACCCATAGCAACTACGAAGGGTTTCACGCGGAGGAACTGGATGCCCTGAACTTGGCATTCTCGTGGGGGGAACAACAATGTAAAGCACCGGCAGTGGTCAGTCACCCGTAGTGATTTCAAGCCAGAAGGAACCACTCAGCAATGGAGAGAGGCACAGGGTGAGCAGTGACTTGCAGAAAGGAGGGGTTATTCATTCCAACTGCTGAGTTCAAGTTCATCTGGGTGGTTGTGTGGTTCGTGCTTACTGCATCTGTTTTTGGAACGTGACTCCACCGTCCAAGAAGGGTGAAGATGATCACCCTTCTTTCCTCCTGCTGTGCCCCGGGGTCACCCAGCGAGTGTCTGCAGGGATGATCTGCTCTGTACTGGCTTTTCAGTCCCACTCCCGGGAGAAGAGAGACGAAGCTGTGTCTCCACCGCAGCTTGGCCTGATTCAGTCACTGGGTGAAAAGGTGGGAAGAAGGTCAAGTTCATGGGACCTGATACACTGCAGAGTCATTTAGTCCTGAAGTACCAGTTCTGGTTGCTGGTGAGTTGCTTAATCCAGGGACCTGAATGTAATTCCTCCAGAGCCACTGAGACATCACTTCCAGGCCCATGGCGGGATGTAGGGGTGCTGACTTTTCTCAGTGCTAAGGAGCAGCCATCTTCCACTGAGAGAGGACTCTGTGTCAGCAGGAGCAGAACCACACCAGGCACCGAAGAAGGTTCTGCATCCTAACATCTCCCAAAACAGTGATAGATAAGCGGGTAGAAGATGCGATAGGGCATTCACAATAGAACAGAAGCTTATCCCCAATAAATATGGAAAGATGTTCAACTTCACTACCTAACAAAGAAACGCAAGTTATAAATCTATTTCTTTTTTGCTCATCTAAAATTGGTAGAAAGTTTTAAGAATGCACAAAATTTGCTGCTAAGGATGTAAGGAAAAGGCCGTTTTCGTCTGTTGCTGCTGATGGGGATGGAAATTGGTGCGGACCTTCTGGAGGGTAATTTGGCAATTTGTGTATCAACAGCCTTAAAATGTTCATACACTTTGAGCCAGTAGTTTTGCTTTTAGCATCTTATCCTAAGGTGAAAGTTAAATTTATGTACAAGACTTATGTTCAAGAATATTCATCTCAGCCAGTAGTGTAATAGAAAAAATATTAGAAGCTACCTAAAAATCCCACAATAGGGGGTTGGTTAAATAACGGATGGCCCAACTTAAGAATGGAAAATAAAGACGCAGACGTAGAAAATGGACTTGAGGACACGGGGAAGGGGAAGGGGAAGCTGGGACGAAGTGAGAGAGTGGCATGGACTTATATATACTACCAAATGTAAAATAGCTAGCTAGTGGGAAGCAGCCGCGAAGCACAGGGAGATCAGCTCGGTGCTTTGTGACCACCTAGAGGGTTGGGATAGGGAGGGTGGGAGGAAGACGCAAGAGGGAGGAGATAGGGCGATATATGCGTGTGTATAGCTGATTCACTTTGTTATAAAGCAGAAACTAACACACCATTGTAAAGCAATTATACTCCAATAAAGACGTTTTTTTAAAAAAAAGGATGGAAAACAGTTCATTAAAAATGATTTTCTCCAAGAATATTTAATGGTGGGAAGATGTAGTGTAAAAGCAGGGCACAAAATACTAGATGGAGTATTTCATTTTGTTAAAATTTTAATAATACAAGTGCAGAAAAAGTGATTAAAGTAACAGTACTGATTTGACTACGGGACATTTTTTTCTTTAAATTTTTCTGTATTTGGTGTTATAAAGCATCATATATCCTCTCTGAGTCTCAGTTTATGTTCTGTGAAGTGGGACTCATCACATCTACACTGCAGTGCGCTCGGGCAGAGCAGCACAATATTTGAAAGTGCCCTTGACAATGACCAGCCCATTGTAATACTCCAGGAATGGTTATACGATCATTGCCAATGACACACCCATAGTCCGGATATTATCCGTAACGATTACTAAGGTTGTTTATCTCCCTCCAGTTTTACTAAGACAGAAAAAGGATTAAGTGAAGACTCTTAAGTCATTTTTACTGAGGTTCTTTGTTTTACTTTTTTTTCAAAATACGAATTGTAGGGCTTCCCTGGTGGCGCAGTGGTTGAGAATCTGCCTGCTAATGCACGGAACACGGGCTCGAGCCCTGCTCTGGGAAGATCCCACATGCCGTGGAGCAACTGGGCCCGTGAGCCACGACTACTGAGCCTGCGCGTCTGGAGCCTGTGCTCCGCAACAAGAGAGGCCGCGATAGTGAGCGGCCCGCGCACCGCAATGAAGAGTGGCCCCCGCTCCCCACAACTAGAGAAAGCCCTCACACAGAAATGAAGACCCAACACAGCTCAAAATAAATAAATAAATAAATAAATTTATTAAAAAGAAAAATACTAATTGTAAAGTCTGCAGTGGGTATATAGGTGTTCAACTGTTTTCCAGATTTTACGTTTTTGGTTTCGTTTTTAAATTTTGTATTTATTATTTATTTACTACTTTTCTTTTTGGCTGTGTTGGGTCTTCGTTTCTGCGCGAGGGCTTTCTCCAGTTGCGGCAAGCGGGGGCCACTCTTCATCGCGGCGCGCGGGCCTCTCACTATCGCGGCCTCTCTTGTTGCGGAGCAGAGGCTCCAGACGCTCAGGCTCAGTAGTTGTGGCTCACGGGCCCAGTTGCTCCGCGGCATGTGGGATCTTCCCAGACCAGGGCTCAAACCCGTGTCCCCTGCATTGGCAGGCGGATTCTCAACACCTGCACCACCAGGGAAGCCCCCCCACCCCGATAGTTTTAAAACCAGCCTCAGTCATGCTTGCTTCAAGACTTATCC
The DNA here is from genome assembly GCF_965194805.1 of Balaenoptera borealis. NCBI lineage: Eukaryota > Metazoa > Chordata > Mammalia > Artiodactyla > Balaenopteridae > Balaenoptera > Balaenoptera borealis. The sequence continues at coordinate 1,658,919 of NC_138880.1, forward strand.
TGGCATCATGGACCACTGGATACTTTGGCTAGGTGTTAAACTCTCTTGTCCTTTGCCCGAGTCCCATCGTGGTGACTTAGTTGCCATCTAGGGCACTCTTGGCATGAGTCCTAGACATGAATCCAGCTCAATGGCTTGGGCCCTGCTCCCTGCTGGCTGACTGTCCTAATGCCCAGTGCCTCCTTTCTGCTTGGACTTCTGAGGGCCGCAGCCCCAGGACCCTCACTCTGTGTTCCCGGCTCTATTCAATGCCAACTGTATGTCTTTTGCTTGCTGTATGTCCCCTGCCCCAGTACCTCCTACTGGCTTTGACCTTCCTGTTTCAGGTCCTCTTATTGCGACCCTTTGTGTATAAGCCAGATCTGTTTGCCCTTCCTTCAAGGGGAGCTATTTCCCTGGTGTTTCCCTAGATGCTTATGATGAGACCCCTGCCAGAACTACACCAATCAGACCCTCCATGTACACACTTGGGTCTGAACCCTTTCAGCGAGAGCAGGTTGGAAACCCATATAGACATAAATATACAATGTGTACAAATCAAGTATTTTAAAGATTGTAAAGAATTCTTGTGAACGTATTAGGTTAGGGAAGTCAAGCAGGATCATCATATGATGGCATAATCATGCACATGTACATAAAATTTTCTATTTTTATATGATGCCATTTTAATAGATGTGCCCATCTTTTCAAAGTTCTAATCTGTGGCAGTGGGCAGTAGGGGGACGGGGTGGGTCACAGCAGGAAGAGGCATTCGCTGCCTTAGGCACTTAAACCATTGCTCTCTCTTCAGAATGGCTCAGCCAGCAGGATTCTGTGGGGTCTACCTCCTGGCACCGTGCTCCAATCGCCGGATTTTGGGTCTGGGGCAACCCAGGTCTTCGTGCGACTTTTCCGGAGAGTGCTTTCTCTTGGGAGCACGTCTGGGGACTGGCTTCTCTGCTTCCACCTTTGCTGGCGTGGCCAAAGGAACTGCTGCTGCAAAGAAAATCAGAACTGATCAGTCACTTCTGCTGTACACAGCCTCCTGCCAGAATTTCCCTCTCTCATGTCTCTCCCAGTTTCTGGCTGAAGACCTTTCATCTACTTGACATCCAGAACACAGCCTTGGCCCATCACCTCTATGAGTCCCTAGAGACGGGACACTGGCTGCAAAAGCAATTCCTAGAGCCTACGGCTGCAGCACATGAGGAAGTCTCTTCACCGTTCCCAGGGAAAACAGGAGAACCTGAAAGTCATTGCAATCATGAGCCTCTCCATCTCTCCCTTCCACAACAGAGAGAACATTTCTTGCAGTCTGTCACTTCTGAGGCTTTAATGGAAATGTCTTTCAAGTTTTGGAAAAAACCAATCTAATATAAATTGGTTAAGGACCCCTCCCACCTTGGCAACCCCTCTTGGGCCCCATTTATACTGCCTGTTTCAACCACACTGAACTCTAGCCCTCTGATACTTTTATGTAGATTAGAACAAGGCCAAATACTGAGGCAGAGTGATCAGGAGACTGAGAACCGCGTTCTGGGTACCAAGTCTAGGCTCACATCAACCCAGCCTCCTGGGACACCATCTCCTCAGCCCTCCAGTCTCATTAGCACGTCAACACCCCTCTTGGTTCTTCCGGTCTTCCCATCAATATGGCACCACCCTCTCCCCTAGAAGTAAAAATCAGTATAATCCTCTCTCTCTCCACCATGAAAGGATGAGATAAAGGCTCAGCAGCAGCCCCCGTGAAACACATGGTCAACACTGTGAAGAGGTGTTACTAAGGCGATTTGGTCCGACTCAGAGAAGGAAAGAGACAACTCTGCCCTTAGCCTGATCAGGCCCACAGGAAGGAAGCACACTGGGGGCAGCTTTTGAGAGTGTGGCAATGCGAGAGAACCTTCTTTAGGAGGGGACTCCCTGTTGCCGACCTTGAAAAAGCAAGGATGGGACATTCGTTTACTGGGGCTGTTACAGAGGGGATGTGCCCAGAGGTTGGGCCACCCTGCTTGAGAATCAAAGCACCTTCTAGTCCGAAATGGTTTGAATGCTCCAATCGCCGGATTTTGGGTCTGGGGCAACCCAGATCTTTGTGCGACTTTTCCGGAGAGTGCTTTCTCTTGGGAGCACGTCTGGGGACTGGCTTCTCTGCTTCCACCTTTGCTGGCGTGGCCAGAGGAACATCCCCGTAGGCCCGGTAGCCACCAACCAGGCAGTATGTCTCCCCATGCCAGCCCAACTGCGTTTCTCCACACCCTCGGTAGAGGACATGGTAGTGACCAGGGGTAGGGGGAGAAACGGGAGCCACTGCTGCTGCAAAGAAAATCAGAACTGATCAGTCACTTCTGCTCTACACAGCCTCCTGCCAGAATTTCCCTCTCTCATGTCTCTCCCAGTTTCTGGCTGAAGACCTTTCATCTACTTGACATCCAGAACACAGACTTGGCCCATCACCTCTATGAGTCCCTAGAGAAGGGGCACTGGCTGCAAAAGCAATTCCTAGAGCCTACGGCTGCAGCACATGAGGAAGTCTCTTCACCGTTTCCAGGGAAAACAGGAGAACCCGAAAGTCATAGCAATCATGAGCCTCTCCATCTCTCCCTTCCACAACAGAGAGAACATTTCTTGCAGTCTGTCACTTCTGAGGCTTTAATGGAAATGTCTTTCAAGTTTTGGAAAAAACTAATCTAATATAAATTGGTTAAGGACCCCTCCCACCTTGGCAACCCCTCTTGGGCCCCATTTATACTGCCTGTTTCAACCACACTGAACTCTAGCCCTCTGATACTTTTATGTAGATTAGAACAAGGCCAAATACTGAGGCAGAGTGATCAGGAGACTGAGAACCGCGTTCTGGGTACCAAGTCTAGGCTCACATCAACCCAGCCTCCTGGGACACCATCTCCTCAGCCCTCCAGTCTCATTAGCACTTCAACACCCGTCTTGGTTCTTCCGGTCTTCCCATCAATATGGCACCACCCTCTCCCCTAGTACTCAGCAGCTCAGGATGGGATGTGTCTGAGGGCACCGATGTAGATGTCTACATGACAGCACAGAGGTGCCTGGGTTTGAAGGTGTGTTTCAAGAGTGGCCCTCTTCCTCAAACTGCTCCATTTACCATTTGCCAACAAAAATGCACTTGTCTTTTGCTAAGAGGCCAGTCAGGAAAGGGTCTGAATGGAAGCATCCTGCAGCCCAAAGGGGAAGCTACATTTACAAAGATCAGGACCATCCTGCACACTTGTCCAGGGAGGACCTTTCACTTGTCCTCAGCAGTGAGCACTGTGGGTCCCTGAAGGTGTCCCAGGTCACTGGTATTACTTACAGCTGGGAACGCGCTCAGGTATACGTAGTGGGCAAGCCCCACAGGAACATGAGGCAGCCAGGTGAGGTGGTGTGTACACCATGGCTCCTGTAGAGATGCCCGGTCTCGGTGTACCTGCCGCACTGCCCACCCACGGAACAGAGCACAGGTTCGAGTAAAGATAGAGGATCCGGTCACACATTCTCCCTCAGACAACCAAAGAGGTTGGAGAACTTCTGGTGGAGAACTGTCAGGGAAGTTTCTCTGAGGGCAGCACGTTGGCAGTTACGCTGCCATGGCAACTGGGAGAAGGCCGGTGAGGTCATCACTACCCAGTGAGGTCATAATAAGGAACCTGTGACTTGGGGGTCAGGCTTCAGGAGGAGGGGCAGTTTTGTGGAGGAGAGCAGGGGGAGGGCAGAGGTACTCTGCCTGGCCCCTCACACCTGGGCCTCCCCACCCATGCCCTAGTCTAGCAGACATCCCACGTGGGGCGTGCCGGTGGGCTGGCACAGCCCCAGGGGCCCCAGGAGGGCAAGAGAGACCCACATTCTGAGATTGGCTTGAGAGGCAAGATTAACGTAAGAGACAGCTAGGTTGTATGGCACTGACCCTAAGAGGCAGAGATTTGTGTGGACTGGGGAATCAGGGAAGGCTCCTTGGCAGTGGGCCTGAAGGACAAGTGAGATTTGGACCCATGGGGAAGAGAGGGAAGACATTCCAGTTTGGAAGAATAAAAGCAAAGACACACTCTCCTCGCCCTTGTCCTGCCCCAAGTATAAATTCATAGAACCCTCACATTTTCACAACTGAGGACTGAAGAAAAGCAAGAGGTGAAGGGGCCTACCCAGTGTTACACAGGTAGTGGAGAGGTGTTCTGCTCAATGGTTAGGTTCATGTTGGGGCGCCGGATTTACAGCTGATAGGAATGTGAGGACAAGCTCATGCCATTTCAAACATTTCCAAGTGATACTGAGAGAGATGTTAAAGGTGCAAAATGAGGGTGCTGAATGACCTCACAAAGTGGGAATGGTGGGCCCATTTTCATATGAAATTCAAAACAAGTTCATGACCAAAGGACATAATACAAAATGACAACATAATCATTACACTCCCCTCTCCCCTAGAAGTAACAATCATTATAATCCTCCCTCTCTCCACCATGAAAGGATGAGATAAAGGCTCAGCAGCAGCCCCCGTGAAACACATGGTCACCACCGTGAAGAGGTGTTACTAAGGCGATCTGGTCCGACTCAGAGAAGGAAAGAGACAACTCTGCCCTTAGCCTGATCAGGCCCACAGGAAGGAAGCACACTGGGGGCAGCCTTTGAGAGTGTGGCAATGCGAGAGAACCTTCTTTAGGAGGGGACTCCCTGTTGCCGACCTTGAACAAGCAAGGATGGGACATTCGTTTACTGGGGCTGTTGCAGAGGGGATGTGCCCAGGAGGTAGAGACTGCTTGGACTACTCTTTTAGAGGTTGGGCCACCCTGGTTGAGAACCACAGCACCTTGTATTCCTAAACTGCTTGAATGAGCGGGTGCACGTTAGGACAGACGAAGTCAGGCCTCATTGGAGCAGACTGCCTTTGGGAGTGGTAGAAGGTAAAATGGGAAGGGGAATGCTCTGGAGGAGGTTTGTCATGGCAGGTGGGCCAGCACGAGACCATCCAGATTCTCCAAGGCTCCAGAGATGACTTGGCTGGGAGCATCCCTCTGATGTGGTGCGGGGACTCCTACCTTAACAGGACCTGGCTGGGCATCTGCGGGAGGCAGAATAAATGGTTTATTAACTTAAGAGAGCGAGAGACTCACCTGGGGGGTTCCACAAAACCACTTCATAAGACTTGTACCTGGATTCTTGAGCCAACCCTCAGAAAACTTATCTAGATCTGGAGTAGGGCTCTGGAAGCTGCACTTTCAATAAGCTTCCTGGGCAGTCCCACCACAGTGGTCCATGGATAGAGTGACCAAATTATTGTGTATTCTCGGTTGCTTTTGGGAGTCAAAGTGGGCAATGTGAAAACCTGCAGCAGGCATACGTATAAACAGGGAATATTCAAGGCAAACAGAGGGGTAGAGTTATTCTATGCATGAATCAGATTTGAGAAAAGCTAGCCTGGTGGTTAAAGAACACAACCCTTGGGAGAGACAGACAGAGCCGATTCTGTCCTACTTACTTGTGTGATTTTGACCAAGTTCTTTTATCCTTCTGACTGTTTCTTCATATGGAAAACAGCTGTGGCTGTACATTTAGCACAATATTCTCTTTTGGCCAAGGTTGCTCTGGGTCCATTTGTGTTCTCTGCAACTTAATCCTTTCCGGTGTGCAAGCATTTTTAAGTTGTTTGGTGAAGTATTACATTTGACTTTCAACTGTTCATTACTTTGGGCAAAGCTTATATAATGCTGCAGAGACTAGAACCTATGCAGAGATAGTGAGAGGATGTGATAAGCTTATTCTGCCGGTTTATCAAAAAGTTGAACCTTTTCTCCTCTTCCTCCGCCTGCCACCAAGAGATGAGAAAGAAGGCAGAGCCTGGAAATGCACACCGAGCAATACTTCTGTGTCAGTTTGCCTTTTATTCCTCTGCCAGTACTTCCCAGAGAGATTTCACCAAAAGTGCCTAAGCTTGCCATGGCCATTGTTGTGAAGAACATTTCTCTCTATTGCTAGTCACATCCCCTTTTCCTTCTCCTGGGCGCTTAATGGATGTTTGGGGGCAGGAAATATAATTTAAACTAAAACATCAAAAAAAAAAAAAAAAGAAAGATGAGCTCAAGTAGGTGTTATTGTGGTCCAGATAAGGTTTGGTTCATTCATTCCCTCGATTAGCATTTATCCCCCTTTGTGCCAGGCATGCGGGGAGAGAGAGAAATGTCTTCAAAGAGTCTGTGGTTGTATGGGGGAGGGAGCTGTGGAAATCTGTCATTTAGAAACAGCATGGAAGTGCTAGGGAAAAATTGTTTTGTTCATTTATCTCTCACTCATCCGTTCACCCATAGCAACTACGAAGGGTTTCACGCGGAGGAACTGGATGCCCTGAACTTGGCATTCTCGTGGGGGGAACAACAATGTAAAGCACCGGCAGTGGTCAGTCACCCGTAGTGATTTCAAGCCAGAAGGAACCACTCAGCAATGGAGAGAGGCACAGGGTGAGCAGTGACTTGCAGAAAGGAGGGGTTATTCATTCCAACTGCTGAGTTCAAGTTCATCTGGGTGGTTGTGTGGTTCGTGCTTACTGCATCTGTTTTTGGAACGTGACTCCACCGTCCAAGAAGGGTGAAGATGATCACCCTTCTTTCCTCCTGCTGTGCCCCGGGGTCACCCAGCGAGTGTCTGCAGGGATGATCTGCTCTGTACTGGCTTTTCAGTCCCACTCCCGGGAGAAGAGAGACGAAGCTGTGTCTCCACCGCAGCTTGGCCTGATTCAGTCACTGGGTGAAAAGGTGGGAAGAAGGTCAAGTTCATGGGACCTGATACACTGCAGAGTCATTTAGTCCTGAAGTACCAGTTCTGGTTGCTGGTGAGTTGCTTAATCCAGGGACCTGAATGTAATTCCTCCAGAGCCACTGAGACATCACTTCCAGGCCCATGGCGGGATGTAGGGGTGCTGACTTTTCTCAGTGCTAAGGAGCAGCCATCTTCCACTGAGAGAGGACTCTGTGTCAGCAGGAGCAGAACCACACCAGGCACCGAAGAAGGTTCTGCATCCTAACATCTCCCAAAACAGTGATAGATAAGCGGGTAGAAGATGCGATAGGGCATTCACAATAGAACAGAAGCTTATCCCCAATAAATATGGAAAGATGTTCAACTTCACTACCTAACAAAGAAACGCAAGTTATAAATCTATTTCTTTTTTGCTCATCTAAAATTGGTAGAAAGTTTTAAGAATGCACAAAATTTGCTGCTAAGGATGTAAGGAAAAGGCCGTTTTCGTCTGTTGCTGCTGATGGGGATGGAAATTGGTGCGGACCTTCTGGAGGGTAATTTGGCAATTTGTGTATCAACAGCCTTAAAATGTTCATACACTTTGAGCCAGTAGTTTTGCTTTTAGCATCTTATCCTAAGGTGAAAGTTAAATTTATGTACAAGACTTATGTTCAAGAATATTCATCTCAGCCAGTAGTGTAATAGAAAAAATATTAGAAGCTACCTAAAAATCCCACAATAGGGGGTTGGTTAAATAACGGATGGCCCAACTTAAGAATGGAAAATAAAGACGCAGACGTAGAAAATGGACTTGAGGACACGGGGAAGGGGAAGGGGAAGCTGGGACGAAGTGAGAGAGTGGCATGGACTTATATATACTACCAAATGTAAAATAGCTAGCTAGTGGGAAGCAGCCGCGAAGCACAGGGAGATCAGCTCGGTGCTTTGTGACCACCTAGAGGGTTGGGATAGGGAGGGTGGGAGGAAGACGCAAGAGGGAGGAGATAGGGCGATATATGCGTGTGTATAGCTGATTCACTTTGTTATAAAGCAGAAACTAACACACCATTGTAAAGCAATTATACTCCAATAAAGACGTTTTTTTAAAAAAAAGGATGGAAAACAGTTCATTAAAAATGATTTTCTCCAAGAATATTTAATGGTGGGAAGATGTAGTGTAAAAGCAGGGCACAAAATACTAGATGGAGTATTTCATTTTGTTAAAATTTTAATAATACAAGTGCAGAAAAAGTGATTAAAGTAACAGTACTGATTTGACTACGGGACATTTTTTTCTTTAAATTTTTCTGTATTTGGTGTTATAAAGCATCATATATCCTCTCTGAGTCTCAGTTTATGTTCTGTGAAGTGGGACTCATCACATCTACACTGCAGTGCGCTCGGGCAGAGCAGCACAATATTTGAAAGTGCCCTTGACAATGACCAGCCCATTGTAATACTCCAGGAATGGTTATACGATCATTGCCAATGACACACCCATAGTCCGGATATTATCCGTAACGATTACTAAGGTTGTTTATCTCCCTCCAGTTTTACTAAGACAGAAAAAGGATTAAGTGAAGACTCTTAAGTCATTTTTACTGAGGTTCTTTGTTTTACTTTTTTTTCAAAATACGAATTGTAGGGCTTCCCTGGTGGCGCAGTGGTTGAGAATCTGCCTGCTAATGCACGGAACACGGGCTCGAGCCCTGCTCTGGGAAGATCCCACATGCCGTGGAGCAACTGGGCCCGTGAGCCACGACTACTGAGCCTGCGCGTCTGGAGCCTGTGCTCCGCAACAAGAGAGGCCGCGATAGTGAGCGGCCCGCGCACCGCAATGAAGAGTGGCCCCCGCTCCCCACAACTAGAGAAAGCCCTCACACAGAAATGAAGACCCAACACAGCTCAAAATAAATAAATAAATAAATAAATTTATTAAAAAGAAAAATACTAATTGTAAAGTCTGCAGTGGGTATATAGGTGTTCAACTGTTTTCCAGATTTTACGTTTTTGGTTTCGTTTTTAAATTTTGTATTTATTATTTATTTACTACTTTTCTTTTTGGCTGTGTTGGGTCTTCGTTTCTGCGCGAGGGCTTTCTCCAGTTGCGGCAGGCGGGGGCCACTCTTCATCGCGGCGCGCGGGCCTCTCACTCTCGCGGCCTCTCTTGTTGCGGAGCAGAGGCTCCAGACGCTCAGGCTCAGTAGTTGTGGCTCACGGGCCCAGTTGCTCCGCGGCATGTGGGATCTTCCCAGACCAGGGCTCAAACCCGTGTCCCCTGCATTGGCAGGCGGATTCTCAACCACTGCACCACCAGGGAAGCCCCCCACCCCGATAGTTTTAAAACCAGCCTCAGTCATGCTTGCTTCAAGACTTATCCTGGCATCATGGACCACTGGATACTTTGGCTAGGTGTTAAACTCTCTTGTCCTTTGCCCGAGTCCCATCGTGGTGACTTAGTTGCCATCTAGGGCACTCTTGGCATGAGTCCTAGACATGAATCCAGCTCAATGGCTTGGGCCCTGCTCCCTGCTGGCTGACTGTCCTAATGCCCAGTGCCTCCTTTCTGCTTGGACTTCTGAGGGCCGCAGCCCCAGGACCCTCACTCTGTGTTCCCGGCTCTATTCAATGCCAACTGTATGTCTTTTGCTTGCTGTATGTCTCCTGCCCCAGTACCTCCTACTGGCTTTGACCTTCCTGTTTCAGGTCCTCTTATTGCGACCCTTTGTGTATAAGCCAGATCTGTTTGCCCTTCCTTCAAGGGGAGCTATTTCCCTGGTGTTTCCCTAGATGCTTATGATGAGACCCCTGCCAGAACTACACCAATCAGACCCTCCATGTACACACTTGGGTCTGAACCCTTTCAGCGAGAGCAGGTTGGAAACCCATATAGACATAAATATACAATGTGTACAAATCAAGTATTTTAAAGATTGTAAAGAATTCTTGTGAACGTATTAGGTTAGGGAAGTCAAGCAGGATCATCATATGATGGCATAATCATGCACATGTACATAAAATTTTCTATTTTTATATGATGCCATTTTAATAGATGTGCCCATCTTTTCAAAGTTCTAATCTGTGGCAGTGGGCAGTAGGGGGACGGGGTGGGTCACAGCAGGAAGAGGCATTCGCTGCCTTAGGCACTTAAACCATTGCTCTCTCTTCAGAATGGCTCAGCCAGCAGGATTCTGTGGGGTCTACCTCCTGGCACCGTGCTCCAATCGCCGGATTTTGGGTCTGGGGCAACCCAGGTCTTCGTGCGACTTTTCCGGAGAGTGCTTTCTCTTGGGAGCACGTCTGGGGACTGGCTTCTCTGCTTCCACCTTTGCTGGCGTGGCCAAAGGAACTGCTGCTGCAAAGAAAATCAGAACTGATCAGTCACTTCTGCTGTACACAGCCTCCTGCCAGAATTTCCCTCTCTCATGTCTCTCCCAGTTTCTGGCTGAAGACCTTTCATCTACTTGACATCCAGAACACAGCCTTGGCCCATCACCTCTATGAGTCCCTAGAGACGGGACACTGGCTGCAAAAGCAATTCCTAGAGCCTACGGCTGCAGCACATGAGGAAGTCTCTTCACCGTTCCCAGGGAAAACAGGAGAACCCGAAAGTCATTGCAATCATGAGCCTCTCCATCTCTCCCTTCCACAACAGAGAGAACATTTCTTGCAGTCTGTCACTTCTGAGGCTTTAATGGAAATGTCTTTCAAGTTTTGGAAAAAACCAATCTAATATAAATTGGTTAAGGACCCCTCCCACCTTGGCAACCCCTCTTGGGCCCCATTTATACTGCCTGTTTCAACCACACTGAACTCTAGCCCTCTGATACTTTTATGTAGATTAGAACAAGGCCAAATACTGAGGCAGAGTGATCAGGAGACTGAGAACCGCGTTCTGGGTACCAAGTCTAGGCTCACATCAACCCAGCCTCCTGGGACACCATCTCCTCAGCCCTCCAGTCTCATTAGCACGTCAACACCCCTCTTGGTTCTTCCGGTCTTCCCATCAATATGGCACCACCCTCTCCCCTAGAAGTAAAAATCAGTATAATCCTCTCTCTCTCCACCATGAAAGGATGAGATAAAGGCTCAGCAGCAGCCCCCGTGAAACACATGGTCAACACTGTGAAGAGGTGTTACTAAGGCGATTTGGTCCGACTCAGAGAAGGAAAGAGACAACTCTGCCCTTAGCCTGATCAGGCCCACAGGAAGGAAGCACACTGGGGGCAGCTTTTGAGAGTGTGGCAATGCGAGAGAACCTTCTTTAGGAGGGGACTCCCTGTTGCCGACCTTGAAAAAGCAAGGATGGGACATTCGTTTACTGGGGCTGTTACAGAGGGGATGTGCCCAGAGGTTGGGCCACCCTGCTTGAGAATCAAAGCACCTTCTAGTCCGAAATGGTTTGAATGCTCCAATCGCCGGATTTTGGGTCTGGGGCAACCCAGATCTTTGTGCGACTTTTCCGGAGAGTGCTTTCTCTTGGGAGCACGTCTGGGGACTGGCTTCTCTGCTTCCACCTTTGCTGGCGTGGCCAGAGGAACATCCCCGTAGGCCCGGTAGCCACCAACCAGGCAGTATGTCTCCCCATGCCAGCCCAACTGCGTTTCTCCACACCCTCGGTAGAGGACATGGTAGTGACCAGGGGTAGGGGGAGAAACGGGAGCCACTGCTGCTGCAAAGAAAATCAGAACTGATCAGTCACTTCTGCTCTACACAGCCTCCTGCCAGAATTTCCCTCTCTCATGTCTCTCCCAGTTTCTGGCTGAAGACCTTTCATCTACTTGACATCCAGAACACAGACTTGGCCCATCACCTCTATGAGTCCCTAGAGAAGGGGCACTGGCTGCAAAAGCAATTCCTAGAGCCTACGGCTGCAGCACATGAGGAAGTCTCTTCACCGTTTCCAGGGAAAACAGGAGAACCCGAAAGTCATAGCAATCATGAGCCTCTCCATCTCTCCCTTCCACAACAGAGAGAACATTTCTTGCAGTCTGTCACTTCTGAGGCTTTAATGGAAATGTCTTTCAAGTTTTGGAAAAAACTAATCTAATATAAATTGGTTAAGGACCCCTCCCACCTTGGCAACCCCTCTTGGGCCCCATTTATACTGCCTGTTTCAACCACACTGAACTCTAGCCCTCTGATACTTTTATGTAGATTAGAACAAGGCCAAATACTGAGGCAGAGTGATCAGGAGACTGAGAACCGCGTTCTGGGTACCAAGTCTAGGCTCACATCAACCCAGCCTCCTGGGACACCATCTCCTCAGCCCTCCAGTCTCATTAGCACTTCAACACCCGTCTTGGTTCTTCCGGTCTTCCCATCAATATGGCACCACCCTCTCCCCTAGTACTCAGCAGCTCAGGATGGGATGTGTCTGAGGGCACCGATGTAGATGTCTACATGACAGCACAGAGGTGCCTGGGTTTGAAGGTGTGTTTCAAGAGTGGCCCTCTTCCTCAAACTGCTCCATTTACCATTTGCCAACAAAAATGCACTTGTCTTTTGCTAAGAGGCCAGTCAGGAAAGGGTCTGAATGGAAGCATCCTGCAGCCCAAAGGGGAAGCTACATTTACAAAGATCAGGACCATCCTGCACACTTGTCCAGGGAGGACCTTTCACTTGTCCTCAGCAGTGAGCACTGTGGGTCCCTGAAGGTGTCCCAGGTCACTGGTATTACTTACAGCTGGGAACGCGCTCAGGTATACGTAGTGGGCAAGCCCCACAGGAACATGAGGCAGCCAGGTGAGGTGGTGTGTACACCATGGCTCCTGTAGAGATGCCCGGTCTCGGTGTACCTGCCGCACTGCCCACCCACGGAACAGAGCACAGGTTCGAGTAAAGATAGAGGATCCGGTCACACATTCTCCCTCAGACAACCAAAGAGGTTGGAGAACTTCTGGTGGAGAACTGTCAGGGAAGTTTCTCTGAGGGCAGCACGTTGGCAGTTACGCTGCCATGGCAACTGGGAGAAGGCCGGTGAGGTCATCACTACCCAGTGAGGTCATAATAAGGAACCTGTGACTTGGGGGTCAGGCTTCAGGAGGAGGGGCAGTTTTGTGGAGGAGAGCAGGGGGAGGGCAGAGGTACTCTGCCTGGCCCCTCACACCTGGGCCTCCCCACCCATGCCCTAGTCTAGCAGACATCCCACGTGGGGCGTGCCGGTGGGCTGGCACAGCCCCAGGGGCCCCAGGAGGGCAAGAGAGACCCACATTCTGAGATTGGCTTGAGAGGCAAGATTAACGTAAGAGACAGCTAGGTTGTATGGCACTGACCCTAAGAGGCAGAGATTTGTGTGGACTGGGGAATCAGGGAAGGCTCCTTGGCAGTGGGCCTGAAGGACAAGTGAGATTTGGACCCATGGGGAAGAGAGGGAAGACATTCCAGTTTGGAAGAATAAAAGCAAAGACACACTCTCCTCGCCCTTGTCCTGCCCCAAGTATAAATTCATAGAACCCTCACATTTTCACAACTGAGGACTGAAGAAAAGCAAGAGGTGAAGGGGCCTACCCAGTGTTACACAGGTAGTGGAGAGGTGTTCTGCTCAATGGTTAGGTTCATGTTGGGGCGCCGGATTTACAGCTGATAGGAATGTGAGGACAAGCTGATGCCATTTCAAACATTTCCAAGTGATACTGAGAGAGATGTTAAAGGTGCAAAATGAGGGTGCTGAATGACCTCACAAAGTGGGAATGGTGGGCCCATTTTCATATGAAATTCAAAACAAGTTCATGACCAAAGGACATAATACAAAATGACAACATAATCATTACACTCCCCTCTCCCCTAGAAGTAACAATCATTATAATCCTCCCTCTCTCCACCATGAAAGGATGAGATAAAGGCTCAGCAGCAGCCCCCGTGAAACACATGGTCACCACCGTGAAGAGGTGTTACTAAGGCGATCTGGTCCGACTCAGAGAAGGAAAGAGACAACTCTGCCCTTAGCCTGATCAGGCCCACAGGAAGGAAGCACACTGGGGGCAGCCTTTGAGAGTGTGGCAATGCGAGAGAACCTTCTTTAGGAGGGGACTCCCTGTTGCCGACCTTGAACAAGCAAGGATGGGACATTCGTTTACTGGGGCTGTTGCAGAGGGGATGTGCCCAGGAGGTAGAGACTGCTTGGACTACTCTTTTAGAGGTTGGGCCACCCTGGTTGAGAACCACAGCACCTTGTATTCCTAAACTGCTTGAATGAGCGGGTGCACGTTAGGACAGACGAAGTCAGGCCTCATTGGAGCAGACTGCCTTTGGGAGTGGTAGAAGGTAAAATGGGAAGGGGAATGCTCTGGAGGAGGTTTGTCATGGCAGGTGGGCCAGCACGAGACCATCCAGATTCTCCAAGGCTCCAGAGATGACTTGGCTGGGAGCATCCCTCTGATGTGGTGCGGGGACTCCTACCTTAACAGGACCTGGCTGGGCATCTGCGGGAGGCAGAATAAATGGTTTATTAACTTAAGAGAGCGAGAGACTCACCTGGGGGGTTCCACAAAACCACTTCATAAGACTTGTACCTGGATTCTTGAGCCAACCCTCAGAAAACTTATCTAGATCTGGAGTAGGGCTCTGGAAGCTGCACTTTCAATAAGCTTCCTGGGCAGTCCCACCACAGTGGTCCATGGATAGAGTGACCAAATTATTGTGTATTCTCGGTTGCTTTTGGGAGTCAAAGTGGGCAATGTGAAAACCTGCAGCAGGCATACGTATAAACAGGGAATATTCAAGGCAAACAGAGGGGTAGAGTTATTCTATGCATGAATCAGATTTGAGAAAAGCTAGCCTGGTGGTTAAAGAACACAACCCTTGGGAGAGACAGACAGAGCCGATTCTGTCCTACTTACTTGTGTGATTTTGACCAAGTTCTTTTATCCTTCTGACTGTTTCTTCATATGGAAAACAGCTGTGGCTGTACATTTAGCACAATATTCTCTTTTGGCCAAGGTTGCTCTGGGTCCATTTGTGTTCTCTGCAACTTAATCCTTTCCGGTGTGCAAGCATTTTTAAGTTGTTTGGTGAAGTATTACATTTGACTTTCAACTGTTCATTACTTTGGGCAAAGCTTATATAATGCTGCAGAGACTAGAACCTATGCAGAGATAGTGAGAGGATGTGATAAGCTTATTCTGCCGGTTTATCAAAAAGTTGAACCTTTTCTCCTCTTCCTCCGCCTGCCACCAAGAGATGAGAAAGAAGGCAGAGCCTGGAAATGCACACCGAGCAATACTTCTGTGTCAGTTTGCCTTTTATTCCTCTGCCAGTACTTCCCAGAGAGATTTCACCAAAAGTGCCTAAGCTTGCCATGGCCATTGTTGTGAAGAACATTTCTCTCTATTGCTAGTCACATCCCCTTTTCCTTCTCCTGGGCGCTTAATGGATGTTTGGGGGCAGGAAATATAATTTAAACTAAAACATCAAAAAAAAAAAAAAAAAGAAGGATGAGCTCAAGTAGGTGTTATTGTGGTCCAGATAAGGTTTGGTTCATTCATTCCCTCGATTAGCATTTATCCCCCTTTGTGCCAGGCATGCGGGGAGAGAGAGAAATGTCTTCAAAGAGTCTGTGGTTGTATGGGGGAGGGAGCTGTGGAAATCTGTCATTTAGAAACAGCATGGAAGTGCTAGGGAAAAATTGTTTTGTTCATTTATCTCTCACTCATCCGTTCACCCATAGCAACTACGAAGGGTTTCACGCGGAGGAACTGGATGCCCTGAACTTGGCATTCTCGTGGGGGGAACAACAATGTAAAGCACCAGCAGTGGTCAGTCACCCGTAGTGATTTCAAGCCAGAAGGAACCACTCAGCAATGGAGAGAGGCACAGGGTGAGCAGTGACTTGCAGAAAGGAGGGGTTATTCATTCCAACTGCTGAGTTCAAGTTCATCTGGGTGGTTGTGTGGTTCGTGCTTACTGCATCTGTTTTTGGAACGTGACTCCACCGTCCAAGAAGGGTGAAGATGATCACCCTTCTTTCCTCCTGCTGTGCCCCGGGGTCACCCAGCGAGTGTCTGCAGGGATGATCTGCTCTGTACTGGCTTTTCAGTCCCACTCCCGGGAGAAGAGAGACGAAGCTGTGTCTCCACCGCAGCTTGGCCTGATTCAGTCACTGGGTGAAAAGGTGGGAAGAAGGTCAAGTTCATGGGACCTGATACACTGCAGAGTCATTTAGTCCTGAAGTACCAGTTCTGGTTGCTGGTGAGTTGCTTAATCCAGGGACCTGAATGTAATTCCTCCAGAGCCACTGAGACATCACTTCCAGGCCCATGGCGGGATGTAGGGGTGCTGACTTTTCTCAGTGCTAAGGAGCAGCCATCTTCCACTGAGAGAGGACTCTGTGTCAGCAGGAGCAGAACCACACCAGGCACCGAAGAAGGTTCTGCATCCTAACATCTCCCAAAACAGTGATAGATAAGCGGGTAGAAGATGCGATAGGGCATTCACAATAGAACAGAAGCTTATCCCCAATAAATATGGAAAGATGTTCAACTTCACTACCTAACAAAGAAACGCAAGTTATAAATCTATTTCTTTTTTGCTCATCTAAAATTGGTAGAAAGTTTTAAGAATGCACAAAATTTGCTGCTAAGGATGTAAGGAAAAGGCCGTTTTCGTCTGTTGCTGCTGATGGGGATGGAAATTGGTGCGGACCTTCTGGAGGGTAATTTGGCAATTTGTGTATCAACAGCCTTAAAATGTTCATACACTTTGAGCCAGTAGTTTTGCTTTTAGCATCTTATCCTAAGGTGAAAGTTAAATTTATGTACAAGACTTATGTTCAAGAATATTCATCTCAGCCAGTAGTGTAATAGAAAAAATATTAGAAGCTACCTAAAAATCCCACAATAGGGGGTTGGTTAAATAACGGATGGCCCAACTTAAGAATGGAAAATAAAGACGCAGACGTAGAAAATGGACTTGAGGACACGGGGAAGGGGAAGGGGAAGCTGGGACGAAGTGAGAGAGTGGCATGGACTTATATATACTACCAAATGTAAAATAGCTAGCTAGTGGGAAGCAGCCGCGAAGCACAGGGAGATCAGCTCGGTGCTTTGTGACCACCTAGAGGGTTGGGATAGGGAGGGTGGGAGGAAGACGCAAGAGGGAGGAGATAGGGCGATATATGCGTGTGTATAGCTGATTCACTTTGTTATAAAGCAGAAACTAACACACCATTGTAAAGCAATTATACTCCAATAAAGACGTTTTTTTAAAAAAAAGGATGGAAAACAGTTCATTAAAAATGATTTTCTCCAAGAATATTTAATGGTGGGAAGATGTAGTGTAAAAGCAGGGCACAAAATACTAGATGGAGTATTTCATTTTGTTAAAATTTTAATAATACAAGTGCAGAAAAAGTGATTAAAGTAACAGTACTGATTTGACTACGGGACATTTTTTTCTTTAAATTTTTCTGTATTTGGTGTTATAAAGCATCATATATCCTCTCTGAGTCTCAGTTTATGTTCTGTGAAGTGGGACTCATCACATCTACACTGCAGTGCGCTCGGGCAGAGCAGCACAATATTTGAAAGTGCCCTTGACAATGACCAGCCCATTGTAATACTCCAGGAATGGTTATACGATCATTGCCAATGACACACCCATAGTCCGGATATTATCCGTAACGATTACTAAGGTTGTTTATCTCCCTCCAGTTTTACTAAGACAGAAAAAGGATTAAGTGAAGACTCTTAAGTCATTTTTACTGAGGTTCTTTGTTTTACTTTTTTTTCAAAATACGAATTGTAGGGCTTCCCTGGTGGCGCAGTGGTTGAGAATCTGCCTGCTAATGCACGGAACACGGGCTCGAGCCCTGCTCTGGGAAGATCCCACATGCCGTGGAGCAACTGGGCCCGTGAGCCACGACTACTGAGCCTGCGCGTCTGGAGCCTGTGCTCCGCAACAAGAGAGGCCGCGATAGTGAGCGGCCCGCGCACCGCAATGAAGAGTGGCCCCCGCTCCCCACAACTAGAGAAAGCCCTCACACAGAAATGAAGACCCAACACAGCTCAAAATAAATAAATAAATAAATAAATTTATTAAAAAGAAAAATACTAATTGTAAAGTCTGCAGTGGGTATATAGGTGTTCAACTGTTTTCCAGATTTTACGTTTTTGGTTTCGTTTTTAAATTTTGTATTTATTATTTATTTACTACTTTTCTTTTTGGCTGTGTTGGGTCTTCGTTTCTGCGCGAGGGCTTTCTCCAGTTGCGGCAGGCGGGGGCCACTCTTCATCGCGGCGCGCGGGCCTCTCACTCTCGCGGCCTCTCTTGTTGCGGAGCAGAGGCTCCAGACGCTCAGGCTCAGTAGTTGTGGCTCACGGGCCCAGTTGCTCCGCGGCATGTGGGATCTTCCCAGACCAGGGCTCAAACCCGTGTCCCCTGCATTGGCAGGCGGATTCTCAACCACTGCACCACCAGGGAAGCCCCCCACCCCGATAGTTTTAAAACCAGCCTCAGTCATGCTTGCTTCAAGACTTATCCTGGCATCATGGACCACTGGATACTTTGGCTAGGTGTTAAACTCTCTTGTCCTTTGCCCGAGTCCCATCGTGGTGACTTAGTTGCCATCTAGGGCACTCTTGGCATGAGTCCTAGACATGAATCCAGCTCAATGGCTTGGGCCCTGCTCCCTGCTGGCTGACTGTCCTAATGCCCAGTGCCTCCTTTCTGCTTGGACTTCTGAGGGCCGCAGCCCCAGGACCCTCACTCTGTGTTCCCGGCTCTATTCAATGCCAACTGTATGTCTTTTGCTTGCTGTATGTCTCCTGCCCCAGTACCTCCTACTGGCTTTGACCTTCCTGTTTCAGGTCCTCTTATTGCGACCCTTTGTGTATAAGCCAGATCTGTTTGCCCTTCCTTCAAGGGGAGCTATTTCCCTGGTGTTTCCCTAGATGCTTATGATGAGACCCCTGCCAGAACTACACCAATCAGACCCTCCATGTACACACTTGGGTCTGAACCCTTTCAGCGAGAGCAGGTTGGAAACCCATATAGACATAAATATACAATGTGTACAAATCAAGTATTTTAAAGATTGTAAAGAATTCTTGTGAACGTATTAGGTTAGGGAAGTCAAGCAGGATCATCATATGATGGCATAATCATGCACATGTACATAAAATTTTCTATTTTTATATGATGCCATTTTAATAGATGTGCCCATCTTTTCAAAGTTCTAATCTGTGGCAGTGGGCAGTAGGGGGACGGCGTGGGTCACAGCAGGAAGAGGCATTCGCTGCCTTAGGCACTTAAACCATTGCTCTCTCTTCAGAATGGCTCAGCCAGCAGGATTCTGTGGGGTCTACCTCCTGGCACCGTGCTCCAATCGCCGGATTTTGGGTCTGGGGCAACCCAGGTCTTCGTGCGACTTTTCCGGAGAGTGCTTTCTCTTGGGAGCACGTCTGGGGACTGGCTTCTCTGCTTCCACCTTTGCTGGCGTGGCCAAAGGAACTGCTGCTGCAAAGAAAATCAGAACTGATCAGTCACTTCTGCTGTACACAGCCTCCTGCCAGAATTTCCCTCTCTCATGTCTCTCCCAGTTTCTGGCTGAAGACCTTTCATCTACTTGACATCCAGAACACAGCCTTGGCCCATCACCTCTATGAGTCCCTAGAGACGGGACACTGGCTGCAAAAGCAATTCCTAGAGCCTACGGCTGCAGCACATGAGGAAGTCTCTTCACCGTTCCCAGGGAAAACAGGAGAACCCGAAAGTCATTGCAATCATGAGCCTCTCCATCTCTCCCTTCCACAACAGAGAGAACATTTCTTGCAGTCTGTCACTTCTGAGGCTTTAATGGAAATGTCTTTCAAGTTTTGGAAAAAACCAATCTAATATAAATTGGTTAAGGACCCCTCCCACCTTGGCAACCCCTCTTGGGCCCCATTTATACTGCCTGTTTCAACCACACTGAACTCTAGCCCTCTGATACTTTTATGTAGATTAGAACAAGGCCAAATACTGAGGCAGAGTGATCAGGAGACTGAGAACCGCGTTCTGGGTACCAAGTCTAGGCTCACATCAACCCAGCCTCCTGGGACACCATCTCCTCAGCCCTCCAGTCTCATTAGCACGTCAACACCCCTCTTGGTTCTTCCGGTCTTCCCATCAATATGGCACCACCCTCTCCCCTAGAAGTAAAAATCAGTATAATCCTCTCTCTCTCCACCATGAAAGGATGAGATAAAGGCTCAGCAGCAGCCCCCGTGAAACACATGGTCAACACTGTGAAGAGGTGTTACTAAGGCGATTTGGTCCGACTCAGAGAAGGAAAGAGACAACTCTGCCCTTAGCCTGATCAGGCCCACAGGAAGGAAGCACACTGGGGGCAGCTTTTGAGAGTGTGGCAATGCGAGAGAACCTTCTTTAGGAGGGGACTCCCTGTTGCCGACCTTGAAAAAGCAAGGATGGGACATTCGTTTACTGGGGCTGTTACAGAGGGGATGTGCCCAGAGGTTGGGCCACCCTGCTTGAGAATCAAAGCACCTTCTAGTCCGAAATGGTTTGAATGCTCCAATCGCCGGATTTTGGGTCTGGGGCAACCCAGATCTTTGTGCGACTTTTCCGGAGAGTGCTTTCTCTTGGGAGCACGTCTGGGGACTGGCTTCTCTGCTTCCACCTTTGCTGGCGTGGCCAGAGGAACATCCCCGTAGGCCCGGTAGCCACCAACCAGGCAGTATGTCTCCCCATGCCAGCCCAACTGCGTTTCTCCACACCCTCGGTAGAGGACATGGTAGTGACCAGGGGTAGGGGGAGAAACGGGAGCCACTGCTGCTGCAAAGAAAATCAGAACTGATCAGTCACTTCTGCTCTACACAGCCTCCTGCCAGAATTTCCCTCTCTCATGTCTCTCCCAGTTTCTGGCTGAAGACCTTTCATCTACTTGACATCCAGAACACAGACTTGGCCCATCACCTCTATGAGTCCCTAGAGAAGGGGCACTGGCTGCAAAAGCAATTCCTAGAGCCTACGGCTGCAGCACATGAGGAAGTCTCTTCACCGTTTCCAGGGAAAACAGGAGAACCCGAAAGTCATAGCAATCATGAGCCTCTCCATCTCTCCCTTCCACAACAGAGAGAACATTTCTTGCAGTCTGTCACTTCTGAGGCTTTAATGGAAATGTCTTTCAAGTTTTGGAAAAAACTAATCTAATATAAATTGGTTAAGGACCCCTCCCACCTTGGCAACCCCTCTTGGGCCCCATTTATACTGCCTGTTTCAACCACACTGAACTCTAGCCCTCTGATACTTTTATGTAGATTAGAACAAGGCCAAATACTGAGGCAGAGTGATCAGGAGACTGAGAACCGCGTTCTGGGTACCAAGTCTAGGCTCACATCAACCCAGCCTCCTGGGACACCATCTCCTCAGCCCTCCAGTCTCATTAGCACTTCAACACCCGTCTTGGTTCTTCCGGTCTTCCCATCAATATGGCACCACCCTCTCCCCTAGTACTCAGCAGCTCAGGATGGGATGTGTCTGAGGGCACCGATGTAGATGTCTACATGACAGCACAGAGGTGCCTGGGTTTGAAGGTGTGTTTCAAGAGTGGCCCTCTTCCTCAAACTGCTCCATTTACCATTTGCCAACAAAAATGCACTTGTCTTTTGCTAAGAGGCCAGTCAGGAAAGGGTCTGAATGGAAGCATCCTGCAGCCCAAAGGGGAAGCTACATTTACAAAGATCAGGACCATCCTGCACACTTGTCCAGGGAGGACCTTTCACTTGTCCTCAGCAGTGAGCACTGTGGGTCCCTGAAGGTGTCCCAGGTCACTGGTATTACTTACAGCTGGGAACGCGCTCAGGTATACGTAGTGGGCAAGCCCCACAGGAACATGAGGCAGCCAGGTGAGGTGGTGTGTACACCATGGCTCCTGTAGAGATGCCCGGTCTCGGTGTACCTGCCGCACTGCCCACCCACGGAACAGAGCACAGGTTCGAGTAAAGATAGAGGATCCGGTCACACATTCTCCCTCAGACAACCAAAGAGGTTGGAGAACTTCTGGTGGAGAACTGTCAGGGAAGTTTCTCTGAGGGCAGCACGTTGGCAGTTACGCTGCCATGGCAACTGGGAGAAGGCCGGTGAGGTCATCACTACCCAGTGAGGTCATAATAAGGAACCTGTGACTTGGGGGTCAGGCTTCAGGAGGAGGGGCAGTTTTGTGGAGGAGAGCAGGGGGAGGGCAGAGGTACTCTGCCTGGCCCCTCACACCTGGGCCTCCCCACCCATGCCCTAGTCTAGCAGACATCCCACGTGGGGCGTGCCGGTGGGCTGGCACAGCCCCAGGGGCCCCAGGAGGGCAAGAGAGACCCACATTCTGAGATTGGCTTGAGAGGCAAGATTAACGTAAGAGACAGCTAGGTTGTATGGCACTGACCCTAAGAGGCAGAGATTTGTGTGGACTGGGGAATCAGGGAAGGCTCCTTGGCAGTGGGCCTGAAGGACAAGTGAGATTTGGACCCATGGGGAAGAGAGGGAAGACATTCCAGTTTGGAAGAATAAAAGCAAAGACACACTCTCCTCGCCCTTGTCCTGCCCCAAGTATAAATTCATAGAACCCTCACATTTTCACAACTGAGGACTGAAGAAAAGCAAGAGGTGAAGGGGCCTACCCAGTGTTACACAGGTAGTGGAGAGGTGTTCTGCTCAATGGTTAGGTTCATGTTGGGGCGCCGGATTTACAGCTGATAGGAATGTGAGGACAAGCTGATGCCATTTCAAACATTTCCAAGTGATACTGAGAGAGATGTTAAAGGTGCAAAATGAGGGTGCTGAATGACCTCACAAAGTGGGAATGGTGGGCCCATTTTCATATGAAATTCAAAACAAGTTCATGACCAAAGGACATAATACAAAATGACAACATAATCATTACACTCCCCTCTCCCCTAGAAGTAACAATCATTATAATCCTCCCTCTCTCCACCATGAAAGGATGAGATAAAGGCTCAGCAGCAGCCCCCGTGAAACACATGGTCACCACCGTGAAGAGGTGTTACTAAGGCGATCTGGTCCGACTCAGAGAAGGAAAGAGACAACTCTGCCCTTAGCCTGATCAGGCCCACAGGAAGGAAGCACACTGGGGGCAGCCTTTGAGAGTGTGGCAATGCGAGAGAACCTTCTTTAGGAGGGGACTCCCTGTTGCCGACCTTGAACAAGCAAGGATGGGACATTCGTTTACTGGGGCTGTTGCAGAGGGGATGTGCCCAGGAGGTAGAGACTGCTTGGACTACTCTTTTAGAGGTTGGGCCACCCTGGTTGAGAACCACAGCACCTTGTATTCCTAAACTGCTTGAATGAGCGGGTGCACGTTAGGACAGACGAAGTCAGGCCTCATTGGAGCAGACTGCCTTTGGGAGTGGTAGAAGGTAAAATGGGAAGGGGAATGCTCTGGAGGAGGTTTGTCATGGCAGGTGGGCCAGCACGAGACCATCCAGATTCTCCAAGGCTCCAGAGATGACTTGGCTGGGAGCATCCCTCTGATGTGGTGCGGGGACTCCTACCTTAACAGGACCTGGCTGGGCATCTGCGGGAGGCAGAATAAATGGTTTATTAACTTAAGAGAGCGAGAGACTCACCTGGGGGGTTCCACAAAACCACTTCATAAGACTTGTACCTGGATTCTTGAGCCAACCCTCAGAAAACTTATCTAGATCTGGAGTAGGGCTCTGGAAGCTGCACTTTCAATAAGCTTCCTGGGCAGTCCCACCACAGTGGTCCATGGATAGAGTGACCAAATTATTGTGTATTCTCGGTTGCTTTTGGGAGTCAAAGTGGGCAATGTGAAAACCTGCAGCAGGCATACGTATAAACAGGGAATATTCAAGGCAAACAGAGGGGTAGAGTTATTCTATGCATGAATCAGATTTGAGAAAAGCTAGCCTGGTGGTTAAAGAACACAACCCTTGGGAGAGACAGACAGAGCCGATTCTGTCCTACTTACTTGTGTGATTTTGACCAAGTTCTTTTATCCTTCTGACTGTTTCTTCATATGGAAAACAGCTGTGGCTGTACATTTAGCACAATATTCTCTTTTGGCCAAGGTTGCTCTGGGTCCATTTGTGTTCTCTGCAACTTAATCCTTTCCGGTGTGCAAGCATTTTTAAGTTGTTTGGTGAAGTATTACATTTGACTTTCAACTGTTCATTACTTTGGGCAAAGCTTATATAATGCTGCAGAGACTAGAACCTATGCAGAGATAGTGAGAGGATGTGATAAGCTTATTCTGCCGGTTTATCAAAAAGTTGAACCTTTTCTCCTCTTCCTCCGCCTGCCACCAAGAGATGAGAAAGAAGGCAGAGCCTGGAAATGCACACCGAGCAATACTTCTGTGTCAGTTTGCCTTTTATTCCTCTGCCAGTACTTCCCAGAGAGATTTCACCAAAAGTGCCTAAGCTTGCCATGGCCATTGTTGTGAAGAACATTTCTCTCTATTGCTAGTCACATCCCCTTTTCCTTCTCCTGGGCGCTTAATGGATGTTTGGGGGCAGGAAATATAATTTAAACTAAAACATCAAAAAAAAAAAAAAAAAGAAGGATGAGCTCAAGTAGGTGTTATTGTGGTCCAGATAAGGTTTGGTTCATTCATTCCCTCGATTAGCATTTATCCCCCTTTGTGCCAGGCATGCGGGGAGAGAGAGAAATGTCTTCAAAGAGTCTGTGGTTGTATGGGGGAGGGAGCTGTGGAAATCTGTCATTTAGAAACAGCATGGAAGTGCTAGGGAAAAATTGTTTTGTTCATTTATCTCTCACTCATCCGTTCACCCATAGCAACTACGAAGGGTTTCACGCGGAGGAACTGGATGCCCTGAACTTGGCATTCTCGTGGGGGGAACAACAATGTAAAGCACCAGCAGTGGTCAGTCACCCGTAGTGATTTCAAGCCAGAAGGAACCACTCAGCAATGGAGAGAGGCACAGGGTGAGCAGTGACTTGCAGAAAGGAGGGGTTATTCATTCCAACTGCTGAGTTCAAGTTCATCTGGGTGGTTGTGTGGTTCGTGCTTACTGCATCTGTTTTTGGAACGTGACTCCACCGTCCAAGAAGGGTGAAGATGATCACCCTTCTTTCCTCCTGCTGTGCCCCGGGGTCACCCAGCGAGTGTCTGCAGGGATGATCTGCTCTGTACTGGCTTTTCAGTCCCACTCCCGGGAGAAGAGAGACGAAGCTGTGTCTCCACCGCAGCTTGGCCTGATTCAGTCACTGGGTGAAAAGGTGGGAAGAAGGTCAAGTTCATGGGACCTGATACACTGCAGAGTCATTTAGTCCTGAAGTACCAGTTCTGGTTGCTGGTGAGTTGCTTAATCCAGGGACCTGAATGTAATTCCTCCAGAGCCACTGAGACATCACTTCCAGGCCCATGGCGGGATGTAGGGGTGCTGACTTTTCTCAGTGCTAAGGAGCAGCCATCTTCCACTGAGAGAGGACTCTGTGTCAGCAGGAGCAGAACCACACCAGGCACCGAAGAAGGTTCTGCATCCTAACATCTCCCAAAACAGTGATAGATAAGCGGGTAGAAGATGCGATAGGGCATTCACAATAGAACAGAAGCTTATCCCCAATAAATATGGAAAGATGTTCAACTTCACTACCTAACAAAGAAACGCAAGTTATAAATCTATTTCTTTTTTGCTCATCTAAAATTGGTAGAAAGTTTTAAGAATGCACAAAATTTGCTGCTAAGGATGTAAGGAAAAGGCCGTTTTCGTCTGTTGCTGCTGATGGGGATGGAAATTGGTGCGGACCTTCTGGAGGGTAATTTGGCAATTTGTGTATCAACAGCCTTAAAATGTTCATACACTTTGAGCCAGTAGTTTTGCTTTTAGCATCTTATCCTAAGGTGAAAGTTAAATTTATGTACAAGACTTATGTTCAAGAATATTCATCTCAGCCAGTAGTGTAATAGAAAAAATATTAGAAGCTACCTAAAAATCCCACAATAGGGGGTTGGTTAAATAACGGATGGCCCAACTTAAGAATGGAAAATAAAGACGCAGACGTAGAAAATGGACTTGAGGACACGGGGAAGGGGAAGGGGAAGCTGGGACGAAGTGAGAGAGTGGCATGGACTTATATATACTACCAAATGTAAAATAGCTAGCTAGTGGGAAGCAGCCGCGAAGCACAGGGAGATCAGCTCGGTGCTTTGTGACCACCTAGAGGGTTGGGATAGGGAGGGTGGGAGGAAGACGCAAGAGGGAGGAGATAGGGCGATATATGCGTGTGTATAGCTGATTCACTTTGTTATAAAGCAGAAACTAACACACCATTGTAAAGCAATTATACTCCAATAAAGACGTTTTTTTAAAAAAAAGGATGGAAAACAGTTCATTAAAAATGATTTTCTCCAAGAATATTTAATGGTGGGAAGATGTAGTGTAAAAGCAGGGCACAAAATACTAGATGGAGTATTTCATTTTGTTAAAATTTTAATAATACAAGTGCAGAAAAAGTGATTAAAGTAACAGTACTGATTTGACTACGGGACATTTTTTTCTTTAAATTTTTCTGTATTTGGTGTTATAAAGCATCATATATCCTCTCTGAGTCTCAGTTTATGTTCTGTGAAGTGGGACTCATCACATCTACACTGCAGTGCGCTCGGGCAGAGCAGCACAATATTTGAAAGTGCCCTTGACAATGACCAGCCCATTGTAATACTCCAGGAATGGTTATACGATCATTGCCAATGACACACCCATAGTCCGGATATTATCCGTAACGATTACTAAGGTTGTTTATCTCCCTCCAGTTTTACTAAGACAGAAAAAGGATTAAGTGAAGACTCTTAAGTCATTTTTACTGAGGTTCTTTGTTTTACTTTTTTTTCAAAATACGAATTGTAGGGCTTCCCTGGTGGCGCAGTGGTTGAGAATCTGCCTGCTAATGCACGGAACACGGGCTCGAGCCCTGCTCTGGGAAGATCCCACATGCCGTGGAGCAACTGGGCCCGTGAGCCACGACTACTGAGCCTGCGCGTCTGGAGCCTGTGCTCCGCAACAAGAGAGGCCGCGATAGTGAGCGGCCCGCGCACCGCAATGAAGAGTGGCCCCCGCTCCCCACAACTAGAGAAAGCCCTCACACAGAAATGAAGACCCAACACAGCTCAAAATAAATAAATAAATAAATAAATTTATTAAAAAGAAAAATACTAATTGTAAAGTCTGCAGTGGGTATATAGGTGTTCAACTGTTTTCCAGATTTTACGTTTTTGGTTTCGTTTTTAAATTTTGTATTTATTATTTATTTACTACTTTTCTTTTTGGCTGTGTTGGGTCTTCGTTTCTGCGCGAGGGCTTTCTCCAGTTGCGGCAGGCGGGGGCCACTCTTCATCGCGGCGCGCGGGCCTCTCACTCTCGCGGCCTCTCTTGTTGCGGAGCAGAGGCTCCAGACGCTCAGGCTCAGTAGTTGTGGCTCACGGGCCCAGTTGCTCCGCGGCATGTGGGATCTTCCCAGACCAGGGCTCAAACCCGTGTCCCCTGCATTGGCAGGCGGATTCTCAACCACTGCACCACCAGGGAAGCCCCCCACCCCGATAGTTTTAAAACCAGCCTCAGTCATGCTTGCTTCAAGACTTATCCTGGCATCATGGACCACTGGATACTTTGGCTAGGTGTTAAACTCTCTTGTCCTTTGCCCGAGTCCCATCGTGGTGACTTAGTTGCCATCTAGGGCACTCTTGGCATGAGTCCTAGACATGAATCCAGCTCAATGGCTTGGGCCCTGCTCCCTGCTGGCTGACTGTCCTAATGCCCAGTGCCTCCTTTCTGCTTGGACTTCTGAGGGCCGCAGCCCCAGGACCCTCACTCTGTGTTCCCGGCTCTATTCAATGCCAACTGTATGTCTTTTGCTTGCTGTATGTCTCCTGCCCCAGTACCTCCTACTGGCTTTGACCTTCCTGTTTCAGGTCCTCTTATTGCGACCCTTTGTGTATAAGCCAGATCTGTTTGCCCTTCCTTCAAGGGGAGCTATTTCCCTGGTGTTTCCCTAGATGCTTATGATGAGACCCCTGCCAGAACTACACCAATCAGACCCTCCATGTACACACTTGGGTCTGAACCCTTTCAGCGAGAGCAGGTTGGAAACCCATATAGACATAAATATACAATGTGTACAAATCAAGTATTTTAAAGATTGTAAAGAATTCTTGTGAACGTATTAGGTTAGGGAAGTCAAGCAGGATCATCATATGATGGCATAATCATGCACATGTACATAAAATTTTCTATTTTTATATGATGCCATTTTAATAGATGTGCCCATCTTTTCAAAGTTCTAATCTGTGGCAGTGGGCAGTAGGGGGACGGCGTGGGTCACAGCAGGAAGAGGCATTCGCTGCCTTAGGCACTTAAACCATTGCTCTCTCTTCAGAATGGCTCAGCCAGCAGGATTCTGTGGGGTCTACCTCCTGGCACCGTGCTCCAATCGCCGGATTTTGGGTCTGGGGCAACCCAGGTCTTCGTGCGACTTTTCCGGAGAGTGCTTTCTCTTGGGAGCACGTCTGGGGACTGGCTTCTCTGCTTCCACCTTTGCTGGCGTGGCCAAAGGAACTGCTGCTGCAAAGAAAATCAGAACTGATCAGTCACTTCTGCTGTACACAGCCTCCTGCCAGAATTTCCCTCTCTCATGTCTCTCCCAGTTTCTGGCTGAAGACCTTTCATCTACTTGACATCCAGAACACAGCCTTGGCCCATCACCTCTATGAGTCCCTAGAGACGGGACACTGGCTGCAAAAGCAATTCCTAGAGCCTACGGCTGCAGCACATGAGGAAGTCTCTTCACCGTTCCCAGGGAAAACAGGAGAACCCGAAAGTCATTGCAATCATGAGCCTCTCCATCTCTCCCTTCCACAACAGAGAGAACATTTCTTGCAGTCTGTCACTTCTGAGGCTTTAATGGAAATGTCTTTCAAGTTTTGGAAAAAACCAATCTAATATAAATTGGTTAAGGACCCCTCCCACCTTGGCAACCCCTCTTGGGCCCCATTTATACTGCCTGTTTCAACCACACTGAACTCTAGCCCTCTGATACTTTTATGTAGATTAGAACAAGGCCAAATACTGAGGCAGAGTGATCAGGAGACTGAGAACCGCGTTCTGGGTACCAAGTCTAGGCTCACATCAACCCAGCCTCCTGGGACACCATCTCCTCAGCCCTCCAGTCTCATTAGCACTTCAACACCCCTCTTGGTTCTTCCGGTCTTCCCATCAATATGGCACCACCCTCTCCCCTAGAAGTAAAAATCAGTATAATCCTCTCTCTCTCCACCATGAAAGGATGAGATAAAGGCTCAGCAGCAGCCCCCGTGAAACACATGGTCAACACTGTGAAGAGGTGTTACTAAGGCGATTTGGTCCGACTCAGAGAAGGAAAGAGACAACTCTGCCCTTAGCCTGATCAGGCCCACAGGAAGGAAGCACACTGGGGGCAGCTTTTGAGAGTGTGGCAATGCGAGAGAACCTTCTTTAGGAGGGGACTCCCTGTTGCCGACCTTGAAAAAGCAAGGATGGGACATTCGTTTACTGGGGCTGTTACAGAGGGGATGTGCCCAGAGGTTGGGCCACCCTGCTTGAGAATCAAAGCACCTTCTAGTCCGAAATGGTTTGAATGCTCCAATCGCCGGATTTTGGGTCTGGGGCAACCCAGATCTTTGTGCGACTTTTCCGGAGAGTGCTTTCTCTTGGGAGCACGTCTGGGGACTGGCTTCTCTGCTTCCACCTTTGCTGGCGTGGCCAGAGGAACATCCCCGTAGGCCCGGTAGCCACCAACCAGGCAGTATGTCTCCCCATGCCAGCCCAACTGCGTTTCTCCACACCCTCGGTAGAGGACATGGTAGTGACCAGGGGTAGGGGGAGAAACGGGAGCCACTGCTGCTGCAAAGAAAATCAGAACTGATCAGTCACTTCTGCTCTACACAGCCTCCTGCCAGAATTTCCCTCTCTCATGTCTCTCCCAGTTTCTGGCTGAAGACCTTTCATCTACTTGACATCCAGAACACAGACTTGGCCCATCACCTCTATGAGTCCCTAGAGAAGGGGCACTGGCTGCAAAAGCAATTCCTAGAGCCTACGGCTGCAGCACATGAGGAAGTCTCTTCACCGTTTCCAGGGAAAACAGGAGAACCCGAAAGTCATAGCAATCATGAGCCTCTCCATCTCTCCCTTCCACAACAGAGAGAACATTTCTTGCAGTCTGTCACTTCTGAGGCTTTAATGGAAATGTCTTTCAAGTTTTGGAAAAAACTAATCTAATATAAATTGGTTAAGGACCCCTCCCACCTTGGCAACCCCTCTTGGGCCCCATTTATACTGCCTGTTTCAACCACACTGAACTCTAGCCCTCTGATACTTTTATGTAGATTAGAACAAGGCCAAATACTGAGGCAGAGTGATCAGGAGACTGAGAACCGCGTTCTGGGTACCAAGTCTAGGCTCACATCAACCCAGCCTCCTGGGACACCATCTCCTCAGCCCTCCAGTCTCATTAGCACTTCAACACCCGTCTTGGTTCTTCCGGTCTTCCCATCAATATGGCACCACCCTCTCCCCTAGTACTCAGCAGCTCAGGATGGGATGTGTCTGAGGGCACCGATGTAGATGTCTACATGACAGCACAGAGGTGCCTGGGTTTGAAGGTGTGTTTCAAGAGTGGCCCTCTTCCTCAAACTGCTCCATTTACCATTTGCCAACAAAAATGCACTTGTCTTTTGCTAAGAGGCCAGTCAGGAAAGGGTCTGAATGGAAGCATCCTGCAGCCCAAAGGGGAAGCTACATTTATAAAGATCAGGACCATCCTGCACACTTGTCCAGGGAGGACCTTTCACTTGTCCTCAGCAGTGAGCACTGTGGGTCCCTGAAGGTGTCCCAGGTCACTGGTATTACTTACAGCTGGGAACGCGCTCAGGTATACGTAGTGGGCAAGCCCCACAGGAACATGAGGCAGCCAGGTGAGGTGGTGTGTACACCATGGCTCCTGTAGAGATGCCCGGTCTCGGTGTACCTGCCGCACTGCCCACCCACGGAACAGAGCACAGGTTCGAGTAAAGATAGAGGATCCGGTCACACATTCTCCCTCAGACAACCAAAGAGGTTGGAGAACTTCTGGTGGAGAACTGTCAGGGAAGTTTCTCTGAGGGCAGCACGTTGGCAGTTACGCTGCCATGGCAACTGGGAGAAGGCCGGTGAGGTCATCACTACCCAGTGAGGTCATAATAAGGAACCTGTGACTTGGGGGTCAGGCTTCAGGAGGAGGGGCAGTTTTGTGGAGGAGAGCAGGGGGAGGGCAGAGGTACTCTGCCTGGCCCCTCACACCTGGGCCTCCCCACCCATGCCCTAGTCTAGCAGACATCCCACGTGGGGCGTGCCGGTGGGCTGGCACAGCCCCAGGGGCCCCAGGAGGGCAAGAGAGACCCACATTCTGAGATTGGCTTGAGAGGCAAGATTAACGTAAGAGACAGCTAGGTTGTATGGCACTGACCCTAAGAGGCAGAGATTTGTGTGGACTGGGGAATCAGGGAAGGCTCCTTGGCAGTGGGCCTGAAGGACAAGTGAGATTTGGACCCATGGGGAAGAGAGGGAAGACATTCCAGTTTGGAAGAATAAAAGCAAAGACACACTCTCCTCGCCCTTGTCCTGCCCCAAGTATAAATTCATAGAACCCTCACATTTTCACAACTGAGGACTGAAGAAAAGCAAGAGGTGAAGGGGCCTACCCAGTGTTACACAGGTAGTGGAGAGGTGTTCTGCTCAATGGTTAGGTTCATGTTGGGGCGCCGGATTTACAGCTGATAGGAATGTGAGGACAAGCTGATGCCATTTCAAACATTTCCAAGTGATACTGAGAGAGATGTTAAAGGTGCAAAATGAGGGTGCTGAATGACCTCACAAAGTGGGAATGGTGGGCCCATTTTCATATGAAATTCAAAACAAGTTCATGACCAAAGGACATAATACAAAATGACAACATAATCATTACACTCCCCTCTCCCCTAGAAGTAACAATCATTATAATCCTCCCTCTCTCCACCATGAAAGGATGAGATAAAGGCTCAGCAGCAGCCCCCGTGAAACACATGGTCACCACCGTGAAGAGGTGTTACTAAGGCGATCTGGTCCGACTCAGAGAAGGAAAGAGACAACTCTGCCCTTAGCCTGATCAGGCCCACAGGAAGGAAGCACACTGGGGGCAGCCTTTGAGAGTGTGGCAATGCGAGAGAACCTTCTTTAGGAGGGGACTCCCTGTTGCCGACCTTGAACAAGCAAGGATGGGACATTCGTTTACTGGGGCTGTTGCAGAGGGGATGTGCCCAGGAGGTAGAGACTGCTTGGACTACTCTTTTAGAGGTTGGGCCACCCTGGTTGAGAACCACAGCACCTTGTATTCCTAAACTGCTTGAATGAGCGGGTGCACGTTAGGACAGACGAAGTCAGGCCTCATTGGAGCAGACTGCCTTTGGGAGTGGTAGAAGGTAAAATGGGAAGGGGAATGCTCTGGAGGAGGTTTGTCATGGCAGGTGGGCCAGCACGAGACCATCCAGATTCTCCAAGGCTCCAGAGATGACTTGGCTGGGAGCATCCCTCTGATGTGGTGCGGGGACTCCTACCTTAACAGGACCTGGCTGGGCATCTGCGGGAGGCAGAATAAATGGTTTATTAACTTAAGAGAGCGAGAGACTCACCTGGGGGGTTCCACAAAACCACTTCATAAGACTTGTACCTGGATTCTTGAGCCAACCCTCAGAAAACTTATCTAGATCTGGAGTAGGGCTCTGGAAGCTGCACTTTCAATAAGCTTCCTGGGCAGTCCCACCACAGTGGTCCATGGATAGAGTGACCAAATTATTGTGTATTCTCGGTTGCTTTTGGGAGTCAAAGTGGGCAATGTGAAAACCTGCAGCAGGCATACGTATAAACAGGGAATATTCAAGGCAAACAGAGGGGTAGAGTTATTCTATGCATGAATCAGATTTGAGAAAAGCTAGCCTGGTGGTTAAAGAACACAACCCTTGGGAGAGACAGACAGAGCCGATTCTGTCCTACTTACTTGTGTGATTTTGACCAAGTTCTTTTATCCTTCTGACTGTTTCTTCATATGGAAAACAGCTGTGGCTGTACATTTAGCACAATATTCTCTTTTGGCCAAGGTTGCTCTGGGTCCATTTGTGTTCTCTGCAACTTAATCCTTTCCGGTGTGCAAGCATTTTTAAGTTGTTTGGTGAAGTATTACATTTGACTTTCAACTGTTCATTACTTTGGGCAAAGCTTATATAATGCTGCAGAGACTAGAACCTATGCAGAGATAGTGAGAGGATGTGATAAGCTTATTCTGCCGGTTTATCAAAAAGTTGAACCTTTTCTCCTCTTCCTCCGCCTGCCACCAAGAGATGAGAAAGAAGGCAGAGCCTGGAAATGCACACCGAGCAATACTTCTGTGTCAGTTTGCCTTTTATTCCTCTGCCAGTACTTCCCAGAGAGATTTCACCAAAAGTGCCTAAGCTTGCCATGGCCATTGTTGTGAAGAACATTTCTCTCTATTGCTAGTCACATCCCCTTTTCCTTCTCCTGGGCGCTTAATGGATGTTTGGGGGCAGGAAATATAATTTAAACTAAAACATCAAAAAAAAAAAAAAAAAGAAGGATGAGCTCAAGTAGGTGTTATTGTGGTCCAGATAAGGTTTGGTTCATTCATTCCCTCGATTAGCATTTATCCCCCTTTGTGCCAGGCATGCGGGGAGAGAGAGAAATGTCTTCAAAGAGTCTGTGGTTGTATGGGGGAGGGAGCTGTGGAAATCTGTCATTTAGAAACAGCATGGAAGTGCTAGGGAAAAATTGTTTTGTTCATTTATCTCTCACTCATCCGTTCACCCATAGCAACTACGAAGGGTTTCACGCGGAGGAACTGGATGCCCTGAACTTGGCATTCTCGTGGGGGGAACAACAATGTAAAGCACCGGCAGTGGTCAGTCACCCGTAGTGATTTCAAGCCAGAAGGAACCACTCAGCAATGGAGAGAGGCACAGGGTGAGCAGTGACTTGCAGAAAGGAGGGGTTATTCATTCCAACTGCTGAGTTCAAGTTCATCTGGGTGGTTGTGTGGTTCGTGCTTACTGCATCTGTTTTTGGAACGTGACTCCACCGTCCAAGAAGGGTGAAGATGATCACCCTTCTTTCCTCCTGCTGTGCCCCGGGGTCACCCAGCGAGTGTCTGCAGGGATGATCTGCTCTGTACTGGCTTTTCAGTCCCACTCCCGGGAGAAGAGAGACGAAGCTGTGTCTCCACCGCAGCTTGGCCTGATTCAGTCACTGGGTGAAAAGGTGGGAAGAAGGTCAAGTTCATGGGACCTGATACACTGCAGAGTCATTTAGTCCTGAAGTACCAGTTCTGGTTGCTGGTGAGTTGCTTAATCCAGGGACCTGAATGTAATTCCTCCAGAGCCACTGAGACATCACTTCCAGGCCCATGGCGGGATGTAGGGGTGCTGACTTTTCTCAGTGCTAAGGAGCAGCCATCTTCCACTGAGAGAGGACTCTGTGTCAGCAGGAGCAGAACCACACCAGGCACCGAAGAAGGTTCTGCATCCTAACATCTCCCAAAACAGTGATAGATAAGCGGGTAGAAGATGCGATAGGGCATTCACAATAGAACAGAAGCTTATCCCCAATAAATATGGAAAGATGTTCAACTTCACTACCTAACAAAGAAACGCAAGTTATAAATCTATTTCTTTTTTGCTCATCTAAAATTGGTAGAAAGTTTTAAGAATGCACAAAATTTGCTGCTAAGGATGTAAGGAAAAGGCCGTTTTCGTCTGTTGCTGCTGATGGGGATGGAAATTGGTGCGGACCTTCTGGAGGGTAATTTGGCAATTTGTGTATCAACAGCCTTAAAATGTTCATACACTTTGAGCCAGTAGTTTTGCTTTTAGCATCTTATCCTAAGGTGAAAGTTAAATTTATGTACAAGACTTATGTTCAAGAATATTCATCTCAGCCAGTAGTGTAATAGAAAAAATATTAGAAGCTACCTAAAAATCCCACAATAGGGGGTTGGTTAAATAACGGATGGCCCAACTTAAGAATGGAAAATAAAGACGCAGACGTAGAAAATGGACTTGAGGACACGGGGAAGGGGAAGGGGAAGCTGGGACGAAGTGAGAGAGTGGCATGGACTTATATATACTACCAAATGTAAAATAGCTAGCTAGTGGGAAGCAGCCGCGAAGCACAGGGAGATCAGCTCGGTGCTTTGTGACCACCTAGAGGGTTGGGATAGGGAGGGTGGGAGGAAGACGCAAGAGGGAGGAGATAGGGCGATATATGCGTGTGTATAGCTGATTCACTTTGTTATAAAGCAGAAACTAACACACCATTGTAAAGCAATTATACTCCAATAAAGACGTTTTTTTAAAAAAAAGGATGGAAAACAGTTCATTAAAAATGATTTTCTCCAAGAATATTTAATGGTGGGAAGATGTAGTGTAAAAGCAGGGCACAAAATACTAGATGGAGTATTTCATTTTGTTAAAATTTTAATAATACAAGTGCAGAAAAAGTGATTAAAGTAACAGTACTGATTTGACTACGGGACATTTTTTTCTTTAAATTTTTCTGTATTTGGTGTTATAAAGCATCATATATCCTCTCTGAGTCTCAGTTTATGTTCTGTGAAGTGGGACTCATCACATCTACACTGCAGTGCGCTCGGGCAGAGCAGCACAATATTTGAAAGTGCCCTTGACAATGACCAGCCCATTGTAATACTCCAGGAATGGTTATACGATCATTGCCAATGACACACCCATAGTCCGGATATTATCCGTAACGATTACTAAGGTTGTTTATCTCCCTCCAGTTTTACTAAGACAGAAAAAGGATTAAGTGAAGACTCTTAAGTCATTTTTACTGAGGTTCTTTGTTTTACTTTTTTTTCAAAATACGAATTGTAGGGCTTCCCTGGTGGCGCAGTGGTTGAGAATCTGCCTGCTAATGCACGGAACACGGGCTCGAGCCCTGCTCTGGGAAGATCCCACATGCCGTGGAGCAACTGGGCCCGTGAGCCACGACTACTGAGCCTGCGCGTCTGGAGCCTGTGCTCCGCAACAAGAGAGGCCGCGATAGTGAGCGGCCCGCGCACCGCAATGAAGAGTGGCCCCCGCTCCCCACAACTAGAGAAAGCCCTCACACAGAAATGAAGACCCAACACAGCTCAAAATAAATAAATAAATAAATAAATTTATTAAAAAGAAAAATACTAATTGTAAAGTCTGCAGTGGGTATATAGGTGTTCAACTGTTTTCCAGATTTTACGTTTTTGGTTTCGTTTTTAAATTTTGTATTTATTATTTATTTACTACTTTTCTTTTTGGCTGTGTTGGGTCTTCGTTTCTGCGCGAGGGCTTTCTCCAGTTGCGGCAAGCGGGGGCCACTCTTCATCGCGGCGCGCGGGCCTCTCACTATCGCGGCCTCTCTTGTTGCGGAGCAGAGGCTCCAGACGCTCAGGCTCAGTAGTTGTGGCTCACGGGCCCAGTTGCTCCGCGGCATGTGGGATCTTCCCAGACCAGGGCTCAAACCCGTGTCCCCTGCATTGGCAGGCGGATTCTCAACCACTGCACCACCAGGGAAGCCCCCCCACCCCGATAGTTTTAAAACCAGCCTCAGTCATGCTTGCTTCAAGACTTATCCTGGCATCATGGACCACTGGATACTTTGGCTAGGTGTTAAACTCTCTTGTCCTTTGCCCGAGTCCCATCGTGGTGACTTAGTTGCCATCTAGGGCACTCTTGGCATGAGTCCTAGACATGAATCCAGCTCAATGGCTTGGGCCCTGCTCCCTGCTGGCTGACTGTCCTAATGCCCAGTGCCTCCTTTCTGCTTGGACTTCTGAGGGCCGCAGCCCCAGGACCCTCACTCTGTGTTCCCGGCTCTATTCAATGCCAACTGTATGTCTTTTGCTTGCTGTATGTCTCCTGCCCCAGTACCTCCTACTGGCTTTGACCTTCCTGTTTCAGGTCCTCTTATTGCGACCCTTTGTGTATAAGCCAGATCTGTTTGCCCTTCCTTCAAGGGGAGCTATTTCCCTGGTGTTTCCCTAGATGCTTATGATGAGACCCCTGCCAGAACTACACCAATCAGACCCTCCATGTACACACTTGGGTCTGAACCCTTTCAGCGAGAGCAGGTTGGAAACCCATATAGACATAAATATACAATGTGTACAAATCAAGTATTTTAAAGATTGTAAAGAATTCTTGTGAACGTATTAGGTTAGGGAAGTCAAGCAGGATCATCATATGATGGCATAATCATGCACATGTACATAAAATTTTCTATTTTTATATGATGCCATTTTAATAGATGTGCCCATCTTTTCAAAGTTCTAATCTGTGGCAGTGGGCAGTAGGGGGACGGGGTGGGTCACAGCAGGAAGAGGCATTCGCTGCCTTAGGCACTTAAACCATTGCTCTCTCTTCAGAATGGCTCAGCCAGCAGGATTCTGTGGGGTCTACCTCCTGGCACCGTGCTCCAATCGCCGGATTTTGGGTCTGGGGCAACCCAGGTCTTCGTGCGACTTTTCCGGAGAGTGCTTTCTCTTGGGAGCACGTCTGGGGACTGGCTTCTCTGCTTCCACCTTTGCTGGCGTGGCCAAAGGAACTGCTGCTGCAAAGAAAATCAGAACTGATCAGTCACTTCTGCTGTACACAGCCTCCTGCCAGAATTTCCCTCTCTCATGTCTCTCCCAGTTTCTGGCTGAAGACCTTTCATCTACTTGACATCCAGAACACAGCCTTGGCCCATCACCTCTATGAGTCCCTAGAGACGGGACACTGGCTGCAAAAGCAATTCCTAGAGCCTACGGCTGCAGCACATGAGGAAGTCTCTTCACCGTTCCCAGGGAAAACAGGAGAACCCGAAAGTCATTGCAATCATGAGCCTCTCCATCTCTCCCTTCCACAACAGAGAGAACATTTCTTGCAGTCTGTCACTTCTGAGGCTTTAATGGAAATGTCTTTCAAGTTTTGGAAAAAACCAATCTAATATAAATTGGTTAAGGACCCCTCCCACCTTGGCAACCCCTCTTGGGCCCCATTTATACTGCCTGTTTCAACCACACTGAACTCTAGCCCTCTGATACTTTTATGTAGATTAGAACAAGGCCAAATACTGAGGCAGAGTGATCAGGAGACTGAGAACCGCGTTCTGGGTACCAAGTCTAGGCTCACATCAACCCAGCCTCCTGGGACACCATCTCCTCAGCCCTCCAGTCTCATTAGCACGTCAACACCCCTCTTGGTTCTTCCGGTCTTCCCATCAATATGGCACCACCCTCTCCCCTAGAAGTAAAAATCAGTATAATCCTCTCTCTCTCCACCATGAAAGGATGAGATAAAGGCTCAGCAGCAGCCCCCGTGAAACACATGGTCAACACTGTGAAGAGGTGTTACTAAGGCGATTTGGTCCGACTCAGAGAAGGAAAGAGACAACTCTGCCCTTAGCCTGATCAGGCCCACAGGAAGGAAGCACACTGGGGGCAGCTTTTGAGAGTGTGGCAATGCGAGAGAACCTTCTTTAGGAGGGGACTCCCTGTTGCCGACCTTGAAAAAGCAAGGATGGGACATTCGTTTACTGGGGCTGTTACAGAGGGGATGTGCCCAGAGGTTGGGCCACCCTGCTTGAGAATCAAAGCACCTTCTAGTCCGAAATGGTTTGAATGCTCCAATCGCCGGATTTTGGGTCTGGGGCAACCCAGATCTTTGTGCGACTTTTCCGGAGAGTGCTTTCTCTTGGGAGCACGTCTGGGGACTGGCTTCTCTGCTTCCACCTTTGCTGGCGTGGCCAGAGGAACATCCCCGTAGGCCCGGTAGCCACCAACCAGGCAGTATGTCTCCCCATGCCAGCCCAACTGCGTTTCTCCACACCCTCGGTAGAGGACATGGTAGTGACCAGGGGTAGGGGGAGAAACGGGAGCCACTGCTGCTGCAAAGAAAATCAGAACTGATCAGTCACTTCTGCTCTACACAGCCTCCTGCCAGAATTTCCCTCTCTCATGTCTCTCCCAGTTTCTGGCTGAAGACCTTTCATCTACTTGACATCCAGAACACAGACTTGGCCCATCACCTCTATGAGTCCCTAGAGAAGGGGCACTGGCTGCAAAAGCAATTCCTAGAGCCTACGGCTGCAGCACATGAGGAAGTCTCTTCACCGTTTCCAGGGAAAACAGGAGAACCCGAAAGTCATAGCAATCATGAGCCTCTCCATCTCTCCCTTCCACAACAGAGAGAACATTTCTTGCAGTCTGTCACTTCTGAGGCTTTAATGGAAATGTCTTTCAAGTTTTGGAAAAAACTAATCTAATATAAATTGGTTAAGGACCCCTCCCACCTTGGCAACCCCTCTTGGGCCCCATTTATACTGCCTGTTTCAACCACACTGAACTCTAGCCCTCTGATACTTTTATGTAGATTAGAACAAGGCCAAATACTGAGGCAGAGTGATCAGGAGACTGAGAACCGCGTTCTGGGTACCAAGTCTAGGCTCACATCAACCCAGCCTCCTGGGACACCATCTCCTCAGCCCTCCAGTCTCATTAGCACTTCAACACCCGTCTTGGTTCTTCCGGTCTTCCCATCAATATGGCACCACCCTCTCCCCTAGTACTCAGCAGCTCAGGATGGGATGTGTCTGAGGGCACCGATGTAGATGTCTACATGACAGCACAGAGGTGCCTGGGTTTGAAGGTGTGTTTCAAGAGTGGCCCTCTTCCTCAAACTGCTCCATTTACCATTTGCCAACAAAAATGCACTTGTCTTTTGCTAAGAGGCCAGTCAGGAAAGGGTCTGAATGGAAGCATCCTGCAGCCCAAAGGGGAAGCTACATTTATAAAGATCAGGACCATCCTGCACACTTGTCCAGGGAGGACCTTTCACTTGTCCTCAGCAGTGAGCACTGTGGGTCCCTGAAGGTGTCCCAGGTCACTGGTATTACTTACAGCTGGGAACGCGCTCAGGTATACGTAGTGGGCAAGCCCCACAGGAACATGAGGCAGCCAGGTGAGGTGGTGTGTACACCATGGCTCCTG
The DNA here is from genome assembly GCF_965194805.1 of Balaenoptera borealis. NCBI lineage: Eukaryota > Metazoa > Chordata > Mammalia > Artiodactyla > Balaenopteridae > Balaenoptera > Balaenoptera borealis. The sequence continues at coordinate 1,698,705 of NC_138880.1, forward strand.
TAGAGATGCCCGGTCTCGGTGTACCTGCCGCACTGCCCACCCACGGAACAGAGCACAGGTTCGAGTAAAGATAGAGGATCCGGTCACACATTCTCCCTCAGACAACCAAAGAGGTTGGAGAACTTCTGGTGGAGAACTGTCAGGGAAGTTTCTCTGAGGGCAGCACGTTGGCAGTTACGCTGCCATGGCAACTGGGAGAAGGCCGGTGAGGTCATCACTACCCAGTGAGGTCATAATAAGGAACCTGTGACTTGGGGGTCAGGCTTCAGGAGGAGGGGCAGTTTTGTGGAGGAGAGCAGGGGGAGGGCAGAGGTACTCTGCCTGGCCCCTCACACCTGGGCCTCCCCACCCATGCCCTAGTCTAGCAGACATCCCACGTGGGGCGTGCCGGTGGGCTGGCACAGCCCCAGGGGCCCCAGGAGGGCAAGAGAGACCCACATTCTGAGATTGGCTTGAGAGGCAAGATTAACGTAAGAGACAGCTAGGTTGTATGGCACTGACCCTAAGAGGCAGAGATTTGTGTGGACTGGGGAATCAGGGAAGGCTCCTTGGCAGTGGGCCTGAAGGACAAGTGAGATTTGGACCCATGGGGAAGAGAGGGAAGACATTCCAGTTTGGAAGAATAAAAGCAAAGACACACTCTCCTCGCCCTTGTCCTGCCCCAAGTATAAATTCATAGAACCCTCACATTTTCACAACTGAGGACTGAAGAAAAGCAAGAGGTGAAGGGGCCTACCCAGTGTTACACAGGTAGTGGAGAGGTGTTCTGCTCAATGGTTAGGTTCATGTTGGGGCGCCGGATTTACAGCTGATAGGAATGTGAGGACAAGCTGATGCCATTTCAAACATTTCCAAGTGATACTGAGAGAGATGTTAAAGGTGCAAAATGAGGGTGCTGAATGACCTCACAAAGTGGGAATGGTGGGCCCATTTTCATATGAAATTCAAAACAAGTTCATGACCAAAGGACATAATACAAAATGACAACATAATCATTACACTCCCCTCTCCCCTAGAAGTAACAATCATTATAATCCTCCCTCTCTCCACCATGAAAGGATGAGATAAAGGCTCAGCAGCAGCCCCCGTGAAACACATGGTCACCACCGTGAAGAGGTGTTACTAAGGCGATCTGGTCCGACTCAGAGAAGGAAAGAGACAACTCTGCCCTTAGCCTGATCAGGCCCACAGGAAGGAAGCACACTGGGGGCAGCCTTTGAGAGTGTGGCAATGCGAGAGAACCTTCTTTAGGAGGGGACTCCCTGTTGCCGACCTTGAACAAGCAAGGATGGGACATTCGTTTACTGGGGCTGTTGCAGAGGGGATGTGCCCAGGAGGTAGAGACTGCTTGGACTACTCTTTTAGAGGTTGGGCCACCCTGGTTGAGAACCACAGCACCTTGTATTCCTAAACTGCTTGAATGAGCGGGTGCACGTTAGGACAGACGAAGTCAGGCCTCATTGGAGCAGACTGCCTTTGGGAGTGGTAGAAGGTAAAATGGGAAGGGGAATGCTCTGGAGGAGGTTTGTCATGGCAGGTGGGCCAGCACGAGACCATCCAGATTCTCCAAGGCTCCAGAGATGACTTGGCTGGGAGCATCCCTCTGATGTGGTGCGGGGACTCCTACCTTAACAGGACCTGGCTGGGCATCTGCGGGAGGCAGAATAAATGGTTTATTAACTTAAGAGAGCGAGAGACTCACCTGGGGGGTTCCACAAAACCACTTCATAAGACTTGTACCTGGATTCTTGAGCCAACCCTCAGAAAACTTATCTAGATCTGGAGTAGGGCTCTGGAAGCTGCACTTTCAATAAGCTTCCTGGGCAGTCCCACCACAGTGGTCCATGGATAGAGTGACCAAATTATTGTGTATTCTCGGTTGCTTTTGGGAGTCAAAGTGGGCAATGTGAAAACCTGCAGCAGGCATACGTATAAACAGGGAATATTCAAGGCAAACAGAGGGGTAGAGTTATTCTATGCATGAATCAGATTTGAGAAAAGCTAGCCTGGTGGTTAAAGAACACAACCCTTGGGAGAGACAGACAGAGCCGATTCTGTCCTACTTACTTGTGTGATTTTGACCAAGTTCTTTTATCCTTCTGACTGTTTCTTCATATGGAAAACAGCTGTGGCTGTACATTTAGCACAATATTCTCTTTTGGCCAAGGTTGCTCTGGGTCCATTTGTGTTCTCTGCAACTTAATCCTTTCCGGTGTGCAAGCATTTTTAAGTTGTTTGGTGAAGTATTACATTTGACTTTCAACTGTTCATTACTTTGGGCAAAGCTTATATAATGCTGCAGAGACTAGAACCTATGCAGAGATAGTGAGAGGATGTGATAAGCTTATTCTGCCGGTTTATCAAAAAGTTGAACCTTTTCTCCTCTTCCTCCGCCTGCCACCAAGAGATGAGAAAGAAGGCAGAGCCTGGAAATGCACACCGAGCAATACTTCTGTGTCAGTTTGCCTTTTATTCCTCTGCCAGTACTTCCCAGAGAGATTTCACCAAAAGTGCCTAAGCTTGCCATGGCCATTGTTGTGAAGAACATTTCTCTCTATTGCTAGTCACATCCCCTTTTCCTTCTCCTGGGCGCTTAATGGATGTTTGGGGGCAGGAAATATAATTTAAACTAAAACATCAAAAAAAAAAAAAAAAAGAAGGATGAGCTCAAGTAGGTGTTATTGTGGTCCAGATAAGGTTTGGTTCATTCATTCCCTCGATTAGCATTTATCCCCCTTTGTGCCAGGCATGCGGGGAGAGAGAGAAATGTCTTCAAAGAGTCTGTGGTTGTATGGGGGAGGGAGCTGTGGAAATCTGTCATTTAGAAACAGCATGGAAGTGCTAGGGAAAAATTGTTTTGTTCATTTATCTCTCACTCATCCGTTCACCCATAGCAACTACGAAGGGTTTCACGCGGAGGAACTGGATGCCCTGAACTTGGCATTCTCGTGGGGGGAACAACAATGTAAAGCACCAGCAGTGGTCAGTCACCCGTAGTGATTTCAAGCCAGAAGGAACCACTCAGCAATGGAGAGAGGCACAGGGTGAGCAGTGACTTGCAGAAAGGAGGGGTTATTCATTCCAACTGCTGAGTTCAAGTTCATCTGGGTGGTTGTGTGGTTCGTGCTTACTGCATCTGTTTTTGGAACGTGACTCCACCGTCCAAGAAGGGTGAAGATGATCACCCTTCTTTCCTCCTGCTGTGCCCCGGGGTCACCCAGCGAGTGTCTGCAGGGATGATCTGCTCTGTACTGGCTTTTCAGTCCCACTCCCGGGAGAAGAGAGACGAAGCTGTGTCTCCACCGCAGCTTGGCCTGATTCAGTCACTGGGTGAAAAGGTGGGAAGAAGGTCAAGTTCATGGGACCTGATACACTGCAGAGTCATTTAGTCCTGAAGTACCAGTTCTGGTTGCTGGTGAGTTGCTTAATCCAGGGACCTGAATGTAATTCCTCCAGAGCCACTGAGACATCACTTCCAGGCCCATGGCGGGATGTAGGGGTGCTGACTTTTCTCAGTGCTAAGGAGCAGCCATCTTCCACTGAGAGAGGACTCTGTGTCAGCAGGAGCAGAACCACACCAGGCACCGAAGAAGGTTCTGCATCCTAACATCTCCCAAAACAGTGATAGATAAGCGGGTAGAAGATGCGATAGGGCATTCACAATAGAACAGAAGCTTATCCCCAATAAATATGGAAAGATGTTCAACTTCACTACCTAACAAAGAAACGCAAGTTATAAATCTATTTCTTTTTTGCTCATCTAAAATTGGTAGAAAGTTTTAAGAATGCACAAAATTTGCTGCTAAGGATGTAAGGAAAAGGCCGTTTTCGTCTGTTGCTGCTGATGGGGATGGAAATTGGTGCGGACCTTCTGGAGGGTAATTTGGCAATTTGTGTATCAACAGCCTTAAAATGTTCATACACTTTGAGCCAGTAGTTTTGCTTTTAGCATCTTATCCTAAGGTGAAAGTTAAATTTATGTACAAGACTTATGTTCAAGAATATTCATCTCAGCCAGTAGTGTAATAGAAAAAATATTAGAAGCTACCTAAAAATCCCACAATAGGGGGTTGGTTAAATAACGGATGGCCCAACTTAAGAATGGAAAATAAAGACGCAGACGTAGAAAATGGACTTGAGGACACGGGGAAGGGGAAGGGGAAGCTGGGACGAAGTGAGAGAGTGGCATGGACTTATATATACTACCAAATGTAAAATAGCTAGCTAGTGGGAAGCAGCCGCGAAGCACAGGGAGATCAGCTCGGTGCTTTGTGACCACCTAGAGGGTTGGGATAGGGAGGGTGGGAGGAAGACGCAAGAGGGAGGAGATAGGGCGATATATGCGTGTGTATAGCTGATTCACTTTGTTATAAAGCAGAAACTAACACACCATTGTAAAGCAATTATACTCCAATAAAGACGTTTTTTTAAAAAAAAGGATGGAAAACAGTTCATTAAAAATGATTTTCTCCAAGAATATTTAATGGTGGGAAGATGTAGTGTAAAAGCAGGGCACAAAATACTAGATGGAGTATTTCATTTTGTTAAAATTTTAATAATACAAGTGCAGAAAAAGTGATTAAAGTAACAGTACTGATTTGACTACGGGACATTTTTTTCTTTAAATTTTTCTGTATTTGGTGTTATAAAGCATCATATATCCTCTCTGAGTCTCAGTTTATGTTCTGTGAAGTGGGACTCATCACATCTACACTGCAGTGCGCTCGGGCAGAGCAGCACAATATTTGAAAGTGCCCTTGACAATGACCAGCCCATTGTAATACTCCAGGAATGGTTATACGATCATTGCCAATGACACACCCATAGTCCGGATATTATCCGTAACGATTACTAAGGTTGTTTATCTCCCTCCAGTTTTACTAAGACAGAAAAAGGATTAAGTGAAGACTCTTAAGTCATTTTTACTGAGGTTCTTTGTTTTACTTTTTTTTCAAAATACGAATTGTAGGGCTTCCCTGGTGGCGCAGTGGTTGAGAATCTGCCTGCTAATGCACGGAACACGGGCTCGAGCCCTGCTCTGGGAAGATCCCACATGCCGTGGAGCAACTGGGCCCGTGAGCCACGACTACTGAGCCTGCGCGTCTGGAGCCTGTGCTCCGCAACAAGAGAGGCCGCGATAGTGAGCGGCCCGCGCACCGCAATGAAGAGTGGCCCCCGCTCCCCACAACTAGAGAAAGCCCTCACACAGAAATGAAGACCCAACACAGCTCAAAATAAATAAATAAATAAATAAATTTATTAAAAAGAAAAATACTAATTGTAAAGTCTGCAGTGGGTATATAGGTGTTCAACTGTTTTCCAGATTTTACGTTTTTGGTTTCGTTTTTAAATTTTGTATTTATTATTTATTTACTACTTTTCTTTTTGGCTGTGTTGGGTCTTCGTTTCTGCGCGAGGGCTTTCTCCAGTTGCGGCAGGCGGGGGCCACTCTTCATCGCGGCGCGCGGGCCTCTCACTCTCGCGGCCTCTCTTGTTGCGGAGCAGAGGCTCCAGACGCTCAGGCTCAGTAGTTGTGGCTCACGGGCCCAGTTGCTCCGCGGCATGTGGGATCTTCCCAGACCAGGGCTCAAACCCGTGTCCCCTGCATTGGCAGGCGGATTCTCAACCACTGCACCACCAGGGAAGCCCCCCACCCCGATAGTTTTAAAACCAGCCTCAGTCATGCTTGCTTCAAGACTTATCCTGGCATCATGGACCACTGGATACTTTGGCTAGGTGTTAAACTCTCTTGTCCTTTGCCCGAGTCCCATCGTGGTGACTTAGTTGCCATCTAGGGCACTCTTGGCATGAGTCCTAGACATGAATCCAGCTCAATGGCTTGGGCCCTGCTCCCTGCTGGCTGACTGTCCTAATGCCCAGTGCCTCCTTTCTGCTTGGACTTCTGAGGGCCGCAGCCCCAGGACCCTCACTCTGTGTTCCCGGCTCTATTCAATGCCAACTGTATGTCTTTTGCTTGCTGTATGTCTCCTGCCCCAGTACCTCCTACTGGCTTTGACCTTCCTGTTTCAGGTCCTCTTATTGCGACCCTTTGTGTATAAGCCAGATCTGTTTGCCCTTCCTTCAAGGGGAGCTATTTCCCTGGTGTTTCCCTAGATGCTTATGATGAGACCCCTGCCAGAACTACACCAATCAGACCCTCCATGTACACACTTGGGTCTGAACCCTTTCAGCGAGAGCAGGTTGGAAACCCATATAGACATAAATATACAATGTGTACAAATCAAGTATTTTAAAGATTGTAAAGAATTCTTGTGAACGTATTAGGTTAGGGAAGTCAAGCAGGATCATCATATGATGGCATAATCATGCACATGTACATAAAATTTTCTATTTTTATATGATGCCATTTTAATAGATGTGCCCATCTTTTCAAAGTTCTAATCTGTGGCAGTGGGCAGTAGGGGGACGGCGTGGGTCACAGCAGGAAGAGGCATTCGCTGCCTTAGGCACTTAAACCATTGCTCTCTCTTCAGAATGGCTCAGCCAGCAGGATTCTGTGGGGTCTACCTCCTGGCACCGTGCTCCAATCGCCGGATTTTGGGTCTGGGGCAACCCAGGTCTTCGTGCGACTTTTCCGGAGAGTGCTTTCTCTTGGGAGCACGTCTGGGGACTGGCTTCTCTGCTTCCACCTTTGCTGGCGTGGCCAAAGGAACTGCTGCTGCAAAGAAAATCAGAACTGATCAGTCACTTCTGCTGTACACAGCCTCCTGCCAGAATTTCCCTCTCTCATGTCTCTCCCAGTTTCTGGCTGAAGACCTTTCATCTACTTGACATCCAGAACACAGCCTTGGCCCATCACCTCTATGAGTCCCTAGAGACGGGACACTGGCTGCAAAAGCAATTCCTAGAGCCTACGGCTGCAGCACATGAGGAAGTCTCTTCACCGTTCCCAGGGAAAACAGGAGAACCCGAAAGTCATTGCAATCATGAGCCTCTCCATCTCTCCCTTCCACAACAGAGAGAACATTTCTTGCAGTCTGTCACTTCTGAGGCTTTAATGGAAATGTCTTTCAAGTTTTGGAAAAAACCAATCTAATATAAATTGGTTAAGGACCCCTCCCACCTTGGCAACCCCTCTTGGGCCCCATTTATACTGCCTGTTTCAACCACACTGAACTCTAGCCCTCTGATACTTTTATGTAGATTAGAACAAGGCCAAATACTGAGGCAGAGTGATCAGGAGACTGAGAACCGCGTTCTGGGTACCAAGTCTAGGCTCACATCAACCCAGCCTCCTGGGACACCATCTCCTCAGCCCTCCAGTCTCATTAGCACTTCAACACCCCTCTTGGTTCTTCCGGTCTTCCCATCAATATGGCACCACCCTCTCCCCTAGAAGTAAAAATCAGTATAATCCTCTCTCTCTCCACCATGAAAGGATGAGATAAAGGCTCAGCAGCAGCCCCCGTGAAACACATGGTCAACACTGTGAAGAGGTGTTACTAAGGCGATTTGGTCCGACTCAGAGAAGGAAAGAGACAACTCTGCCCTTAGCCTGATCAGGCCCACAGGAAGGAAGCACACTGGGGGCAGCTTTTGAGAGTGTGGCAATGCGAGAGAACCTTCTTTAGGAGGGGACTCCCTGTTGCCGACCTTGAAAAAGCAAGGATGGGACATTCGTTTACTGGGGCTGTTACAGAGGGGATGTGCCCAGAGGTTGGGCCACCCTGCTTGAGAATCAAAGCACCTTCTAGTCCGAAATGGTTTGAATGCTCCAATCGCCGGATTTTGGGTCTGGGGCAACCCAGATCTTTGTGCGACTTTTCCGGAGAGTGCTTTCTCTTGGGAGCACGTCTGGGGACTGGCTTCTCTGCTTCCACCTTTGCTGGCGTGGCCAGAGGAACATCCCCGTAGGCCCGGTAGCCACCAACCAGGCAGTATGTCTCCCCATGCCAGCCCAACTGCGTTTCTCCACACCCTCGGTAGAGGACATGGTAGTGACCAGGGGTAGGGGGAGAAACGGGAGCCACTGCTGCTGCAAAGAAAATCAGAACTGATCAGTCACTTCTGCTCTACACAGCCTCCTGCCAGAATTTCCCTCTCTCATGTCTCTCCCAGTTTCTGGCTGAAGACCTTTCATCTACTTGACATCCAGAACACAGACTTGGCCCATCACCTCTATGAGTCCCTAGAGAAGGGGCACTGGCTGCAAAAGCAATTCCTAGAGCCTACGGCTGCAGCACATGAGGAAGTCTCTTCACCGTTTCCAGGGAAAACAGGAGAACCCGAAAGTCATAGCAATCATGAGCCTCTCCATCTCTCCCTTCCACAACAGAGAGAACATTTCTTGCAGTCTGTCACTTCTGAGGCTTTAATGGAAATGTCTTTCAAGTTTTGGAAAAAACTAATCTAATATAAATTGGTTAAGGACCCCTCCCACCTTGGCAACCCCTCTTGGGCCCCATTTATACTGCCTGTTTCAACCACACTGAACTCTAGCCCTCTGATACTTTTATGTAGATTAGAACAAGGCCAAATACTGAGGCAGAGTGATCAGGAGACTGAGAACCGCGTTCTGGGTACCAAGTCTAGGCTCACATCAACCCAGCCTCCTGGGACACCATCTCCTCAGCCCTCCAGTCTCATTAGCACTTCAACACCCGTCTTGGTTCTTCCGGTCTTCCCATCAATATGGCACCACCCTCTCCCCTAGTACTCAGCAGCTCAGGATGGGATGTGTCTGAGGGCACCGATGTAGATGTCTACATGACAGCACAGAGGTGCCTGGGTTTGAAGGTGTGTTTCAAGAGTGGCCCTCTTCCTCAAACTGCTCCATTTACCATTTGCCAACAAAAATGCACTTGTCTTTTGCTAAGAGGCCAGTCAGGAAAGGGTCTGAATGGAAGCATCCTGCAGCCCAAAGGGGAAGCTACATTTATAAAGATCAGGACCATCCTGCACACTTGTCCAGGGAGGACCTTTCACTTGTCCTCAGCAGTGAGCACTGTGGGTCCCTGAAGGTGTCCCAGGTCACTGGTATTACTTACAGCTGGGAACGCGCTCAGGTATACGTAGTGGGCAAGCCCCACAGGAACATGAGGCAGCCAGGTGAGGTGGTGTGTACACCATGGCTCCTGTAGAGATGCCCGGTCTCGGTGTACCTGCCGCACTGCCCACCCACGGAACAGAGCACAGGTTCGAGTAAAGATAGAGGATCCGGTCACACATTCTCCCTCAGACAACCAAAGAGGTTGGAGAACTTCTGGTGGAGAACTGTCAGGGAAGTTTCTCTGAGGGCAGCACGTTGGCAGTTACGCTGCCATGGCAACTGGGAGAAGGCCGGTGAGGTCATCACTACCCAGTGAGGTCATAATAAGGAACCTGTGACTTGGGGGTCAGGCTTCAGGAGGAGGGGCAGTTTTGTGGAGGAGAGCAGGGGGAGGGCAGAGGTACTCTGCCTGGCCCCTCACACCTGGGCCTCCCCACCCATGCCCTAGTCTAGCAGACATCCCACGTGGGGCGTGCCGGTGGGCTGGCACAGCCCCAGGGGCCCCAGGAGGGCAAGAGAGACCCACATTCTGAGATTGGCTTGAGAGGCAAGATTAACGTAAGAGACAGCTAGGTTGTATGGCACTGACCCTAAGAGGCAGAGATTTGTGTGGACTGGGGAATCAGGGAAGGCTCCTTGGCAGTGGGCCTGAAGGACAAGTGAGATTTGGACCCATGGGGAAGAGAGGGAAGACATTCCAGTTTGGAAGAATAAAAGCAAAGACACACTCTCCTCGCCCTTGTCCTGCCCCAAGTATAAATTCATAGAACCCTCACATTTTCACAACTGAGGACTGAAGAAAAGCAAGAGGTGAAGGGGCCTACCCAGTGTTACACAGGTAGTGGAGAGGTGTTCTGCTCAATGGTTAGGTTCATGTTGGGGCGCCGGATTTACAGCTGATAGGAATGTGAGGACAAGCTGATGCCATTTCAAACATTTCCAAGTGATACTGAGAGAGATGTTAAAGGTGCAAAATGAGGGTGCTGAATGACCTCACAAAGTGGGAATGGTGGGCCCATTTTCATATGAAATTCAAAACAAGTTCATGACCAAAGGACATAATACAAAATGACAACATAATCATTACACTCCCCTCTCCCCTAGAAGTAACAATCATTATAATCCTCCCTCTCTCCACCATGAAAGGATGAGATAAAGGCTCAGCAGCAGCCCCCGTGAAACACATGGTCACCACCGTGAAGAGGTGTTACTAAGGCGATCTGGTCCGACTCAGAGAAGGAAAGAGACAACTCTGCCCTTAGCCTGATCAGGCCCACAGGAAGGAAGCACACTGGGGGCAGCCTTTGAGAGTGTGGCAATGCGAGAGAACCTTCTTTAGGAGGGGACTCCCTGTTGCCGACCTTGAACAAGCAAGGATGGGACATTCGTTTACTGGGGCTGTTGCAGAGGGGATGTGCCCAGGAGGTAGAGACTGCTTGGACTACTCTTTTAGAGGTTGGGCCACCCTGGTTGAGAACCACAGCACCTTGTATTCCTAAACTGCTTGAATGAGCGGGTGCACGTTAGGACAGACGAAGTCAGGCCTCATTGGAGCAGACTGCCTTTGGGAGTGGTAGAAGGTAAAATGGGAAGGGGAATGCTCTGGAGGAGGTTTGTCATGGCAGGTGGGCCAGCACGAGACCATCCAGATTCTCCAAGGCTCCAGAGATGACTTGGCTGGGAGCATCCCTCTGATGTGGTGCGGGGACTCCTACCTTAACAGGACCTGGCTGGGCATCTGCGGGAGGCAGAATAAATGGTTTATTAACTTAAGAGAGCGAGAGACTCACCTGGGGGGTTCCACAAAACCACTTCATAAGACTTGTACCTGGATTCTTGAGCCAACCCTCAGAAAACTTATCTAGATCTGGAGTAGGGCTCTGGAAGCTGCACTTTCAATAAGCTTCCTGGGCAGTCCCACCACAGTGGTCCATGGATAGAGTGACCAAATTATTGTGTATTCTCGGTTGCTTTTGGGAGTCAAAGTGGGCAATGTGAAAACCTGCAGCAGGCATACGTATAAACAGGGAATATTCAAGGCAAACAGAGGGGTAGAGTTATTCTATGCATGAATCAGATTTGAGAAAAGCTAGCCTGGTGGTTAAAGAACACAACCCTTGGGAGAGACAGACAGAGCCGATTCTGTCCTACTTACTTGTGTGATTTTGACCAAGTTCTTTTATCCTTCTGACTGTTTCTTCATATGGAAAACAGCTGTGGCTGTACATTTAGCACAATATTCTCTTTTGGCCAAGGTTGCTCTGGGTCCATTTGTGTTCTCTGCAACTTAATCCTTTCCGGTGTGCAAGCATTTTTAAGTTGTTTGGTGAAGTATTACATTTGACTTTCAACTGTTCATTACTTTGGGCAAAGCTTATATAATGCTGCAGAGACTAGAACCTATGCAGAGATAGTGAGAGGATGTGATAAGCTTATTCTGCCGGTTTATCAAAAAGTTGAACCTTTTCTCCTCTTCCTCCGCCTGCCACCAAGAGATGAGAAAGAAGGCAGAGCCTGGAAATGCACACCGAGCAATACTTCTGTGTCAGTTTGCCTTTTATTCCTCTGCCAGTACTTCCCAGAGAGATTTCACCAAAAGTGCCTAAGCTTGCCATGGCCATTGTTGTGAAGAACATTTCTCTCTATTGCTAGTCACATCCCCTTTTCCTTCTCCTGGGCGCTTAATGGATGTTTGGGGGCAGGAAATATAATTTAAACTAAAACATCAAAAAAAAAAAAAAAAAGAAGGATGAGCTCAAGTAGGTGTTATTGTGGTCCAGATAAGGTTTGGTTCATTCATTCCCTCGATTAGCATTTATCCCCCTTTGTGCCAGGCATGCGGGGAGAGAGAGAAATGTCTTCAAAGAGTCTGTGGTTGTATGGGGGAGGGAGCTGTGGAAATCTGTCATTTAGAAACAGCATGGAAGTGCTAGGGAAAAATTGTTTTGTTCATTTATCTCTCACTCATCCGTTCACCCATAGCAACTACGAAGGGTTTCACGCGGAGGAACTGGATGCCCTGAACTTGGCATTCTCGTGGGGGGAACAACAATGTAAAGCACCAGCAGTGGTCAGTCACCCGTAGTGATTTCAAGCCAGAAGGAACCACTCAGCAATGGAGAGAGGCACAGGGTGAGCAGTGACTTGCAGAAAGGAGGGGTTATTCATTCCAACTGCTGAGTTCAAGTTCATCTGGGTGGTTGTGTGGTTCGTGCTTACTGCATCTGTTTTTGGAACGTGACTCCACCGTCCAAGAAGGGTGAAGATGATCACCCTTCTTTCCTCCTGCTGTGCCCCGGGGTCACCCAGCGAGTGTCTGCAGGGATGATCTGCTCTGTACTGGCTTTTCAGTCCCACTCCCGGGAGAAGAGAGACGAAGCTGTGTCTCCACCGCAGCTTGGCCTGATTCAGTCACTGGGTGAAAAGGTGGGAAGAAGGTCAAGTTCATGGGACCTGATACACTGCAGAGTCATTTAGTCCTGAAGTACCAGTTCTGGTTGCTGGTGAGTTGCTTAATCCAGGGACCTGAATGTAATTCCTCCAGAGCCACTGAGACATCACTTCCAGGCCCATGGCGGGATGTAGGGGTGCTGACTTTTCTCAGTGCTAAGGAGCAGCCATCTTCCACTGAGAGAGGACTCTGTGTCAGCAGGAGCAGAACCACACCAGGCACCGAAGAAGGTTCTGCATCCTAACATCTCCCAAAACAGTGATAGATAAGCGGGTAGAAGATGCGATAGGGCATTCACAATAGAACAGAAGCTTATCCCCAATAAATATGGAAAGATGTTCAACTTCACTACCTAACAAAGAAACGCAAGTTATAAATCTATTTCTTTTTTGCTCATCTAAAATTGGTAGAAAGTTTTAAGAATGCACAAAATTTGCTGCTAAGGATGTAAGGAAAAGGCCGTTTTCGTCTGTTGCTGCTGATGGGGATGGAAATTGGTGCGGACCTTCTGGAGGGTAATTTGGCAATTTGTGTATCAACAGCCTTAAAATGTTCATACACTTTGAGCCAGTAGTTTTGCTTTTAGCATCTTATCCTAAGGTGAAAGTTAAATTTATGTACAAGACTTATGTTCAAGAATATTCATCTCAGCCAGTAGTGTAATAGAAAAAATATTAGAAGCTACCTAAAAATCCCACAATAGGGGGTTGGTTAAATAACGGATGGCCCAACTTAAGAATGGAAAATAAAGACGCAGACGTAGAAAATGGACTTGAGGACACGGGGAAGGGGAAGGGGAAGCTGGGACGAAGTGAGAGAGTGGCATGGACTTATATATACTACCAAATGTAAAATAGCTAGCTAGTGGGAAGCAGCCGCGAAGCACAGGGAGATCAGCTCGGTGCTTTGTGACCACCTAGAGGGTTGGGATAGGGAGGGTGGGAGGAAGACGCAAGAGGGAGGAGATAGGGCGATATATGCGTGTGTATAGCTGATTCACTTTGTTATAAAGCAGAAACTAACACACCATTGTAAAGCAATTATACTCCAATAAAGACGTTTTTTTAAAAAAAAGGATGGAAAACAGTTCATTAAAAATGATTTTCTCCAAGAATATTTAATGGTGGGAAGATGTAGTGTAAAAGCAGGGCACAAAATACTAGATGGAGTATTTCATTTTGTTAAAATTTTAATAATACAAGTGCAGAAAAAGTGATTAAAGTAACAGTACTGATTTGACTACGGGACATTTTTTTCTTTAAATTTTTCTGTATTTGGTGTTATAAAGCATCATATATCCTCTCTGAGTCTCAGTTTATGTTCTGTGAAGTGGGACTCATCACATCTACACTGCAGTGCGCTCGGGCAGAGCAGCACAATATTTGAAAGTGCCCTTGACAATGACCAGCCCATTGTAATACTCCAGGAATGGTTATACGATCATTGCCAATGACACACCCATAGTCCGGATATTATCCGTAACGATTACTAAGGTTGTTTATCTCCCTCCAGTTTTACTAAGACAGAAAAAGGATTAAGTGAAGACTCTTAAGTCATTTTTACTGAGGTTCTTTGTTTTACTTTTTTTTCAAAATACGAATTGTAGGGCTTCCCTGGTGGCGCAGTGGTTGAGAATCTGCCTGCTAATGCACGGAACACGGGCTCGAGCCCTGCTCTGGGAAGATCCCACATGCCGTGGAGCAACTGGGCCCGTGAGCCACGACTACTGAGCCTGCGCGTCTGGAGCCTGTGCTCCGCAACAAGAGAGGCCGCGATAGTGAGCGGCCCGCGCACCGCAATGAAGAGTGGCCCCCGCTCCCCACAACTAGAGAAAGCCCTCACACAGAAATGAAGACCCAACACAGCTCAAAATAAATAAATAAATAAATAAATTTATTAAAAAGAAAAATACTAATTGTAAAGTCTGCAGTGGGTATATAGGTGTTCAACTGTTTTCCAGATTTTACGTTTTTGGTTTCGTTTTTAAATTTTGTATTTATTATTTATTTACTACTTTTCTTTTTGGCTGTGTTGGGTCTTCGTTTCTGCGCGAGGGCTTTCTCCAGTTGCGGCAAGCGGGGGCCACTCTTCATCGCGGCGCGCGGGCCTCTCACTATCGCGGCCTCTCTTGTTGCGGAGCAGAGGCTCCAGACGCTCAGGCTCAGTAGTTGTGGCTCACGGGCCCAGTTGCTCCGCGGCATGTGGGATCTTCCCAGACCAGGGCTCAAACCCGTGTCCCCTGCATTGGCAGGCGGATTCTCAACACCTGCACCACCAGGGAAGCCCCCCCACCCCGATAGTTTTAAAACCAGCCTCAGTCATGCTTGCTTCAAGACTTATCCTGGCATCATGGACCACTGGATACTTTGGCTAGGTGTTAAACTCTCTTGTCCTTTGCCCGAGTCCCATCGTGGTGACTTAGTTGCCATCTAGGGCACTCTTGGCATGAGTCCTAGACATGAATCCAGCTCAATGGCTTGGGCCCTGCTCCCTGCTGGCTGACTGTCCTAATGCCCAGTGCCTCCTTTCTGCTTGGACTTCTGAGGGCCGCAGCCCCAGGACCCTCACTCTGTGTTCCCGGCTCTATTCAATGCCAACTGTATGTCTTTTGCTTGCTGTATGTCTCCTGCCCCAGTACCTCCTACTGGCTTTGACCTTCCTGTTTCAGGTCCTCTTATTGCGACCCTTTGTGTATAAGCCAGATCTGTTTGCCCTTCCTTCAAGGGGAGCTATTTCCCTGGTGTTTCCCTAGATGCTTATGATGAGACCCCTGCCAGAACTACACCAATCAGACCCTCCATGTACACACTTGGGTCTGAACCCTTTCAGCGAGAGCAGGTTGGAAACCCATATAGACATAAATATACAATGTGTACAAATCAAGTATTTTAAAGATTGTAAAGAATTCTTGTGAACGTATTAGGTTAGGGAAGTCAAGCAGGATCATCATATGATGGCATAATCATGCACATGTACATAAAATTTTCTATTTTTATATGATGCCATTTTAATAGATGTGCCCATCTTTTCAAAGTTCTAATCTGTGGCAGTGGGCAGTAGGGGGACGGGGTGGGTCACAGCAGGAAGAGGCATTCGCTGCCTTAGGCACTTAAACCATTGCTCTCTCTTCAGAATGGCTCAGCCAGCAGGATTCTGTGGGGTCTACCTCCTGGCACCGTGCTCCAATCGCCGGATTTTGGGTCTGGGGCAACCCAGGTCTTCGTGCGACTTTTCCGGAGAGTGCTTTCTCTTGGGAGCACGTCTGGGGACTGGCTTCTCTGCTTCCACCTTTGCTGGCGTGGCCAAAGGAACTGCTGCTGCAAAGAAAATCAGAACTGATCAGTCACTTCTGCTGTACACAGCCTCCTGCCAGAATTTCCCTCTCTCATGTCTCTCCCAGTTTCTGGCTGAAGACCTTTCATCTACTTGACATCCAGAACACAGCCTTGGCCCATCACCTCTATGAGTCCCTAGAGACGGGACACTGGCTGCAAAAGCAATTCCTAGAGCCTACGGCTGCAGCACATGAGGAAGTCTCTTCACCGTTCCCAGGGAAAACAGGAGAACCCGAAAGTCATTGCAATCATGAGCCTCTCCATCTCTCCCTTCCACAACAGAGAGAACATTTCTTGCAGTCTGTCACTTCTGAGGCTTTAATGGAAATGTCTTTCAAGTTTTGGAAAAAACCAATCTAATATAAATTGGTTAAGGACCCCTCCCACCTTGGCAACCCCTCTTGGGCCCCATTTATACTGCCTGTTTCAACCACACTGAACTCTAGCCCTCTGATACTTTTATGTAGATTAGAACAAGGCCAAATACTGAGGCAGAGTGATCAGGAGACTGAGAACCGCGTTCTGGGTACCAAGTCTAGGCTCACATCAACCCAGCCTCCTGGGACACCATCTCCTCAGCCCTCCAGTCTCATTAGCACGTCAACACCCCTCTTGGTTCTTCCGGTCTTCCCATCAATATGGCACCACCCTCTCCCCTAGAAGTAAAAATCAGTATAATCCTCTCTCTCTCCACCATGAAAGGATGAGATAAAGGCTCAGCAGCAGCCCCCGTGAAACACATGGTCAACACTGTGAAGAGGTGTTACTAAGGCGATTTGGTCCGACTCAGAGAAGGAAAGAGACAACTCTGCCCTTAGCCTGATCAGGCCCACAGGAAGGAAGCACACTGGGGGCAGCTTTTGAGAGTGTGGCAATGCGAGAGAACCTTCTTTAGGAGGGGACTCCCTGTTGCCGACCTTGAAAAAGCAAGGATGGGACATTCGTTTACTGGGGCTGTTACAGAGGGGATGTGCCCAGAGGTTGGGCCACCCTGCTTGAGAATCAAAGCACCTTCTAGTCCGAAATGGTTTGAATGCTCCAATCGCCGGATTTTGGGTCTGGGGCAACCCAGATCTTTGTGCGACTTTTCCGGAGAGTGCTTTCTCTTGGGAGCACGTCTGGGGACTGGCTTCTCTGCTTCCACCTTTGCTGGCGTGGCCAGAGGAACATCCCCGTAGGCCCGGTAGCCACCAACCAGGCAGTATGTCTCCCCATGCCAGCCCAACTGCGTTTCTCCACACCCTCGGTAGAGGACATGGTAGTGACCAGGGGTAGGGGGAGAAACGGGAGCCACTGCTGCTGCAAAGAAAATCAGAACTGATCAGTCACTTCTGCTCTACACAGCCTCCTGCCAGAATTTCCCTCTCTCATGTCTCTCCCAGTTTCTGGCTGAAGACCTTTCATCTACTTGACATCCAGAACACAGACTTGGCCCATCACCTCTATGAGTCCCTAGAGAAGGGGCACTGGCTGCAAAAGCAATTCCTAGAGCCTACGGCTGCAGCACATGAGGAAGTCTCTTCACCGTTTCCAGGGAAAACAGGAGAACCCGAAAGTCATAGCAATCATGAGCCTCTCCATCTCTCCCTTCCACAACAGAGAGAACATTTCTTGCAGTCTGTCACTTCTGAGGCTTTAATGGAAATGTCTTTCAAGTTTTGGAAAAAACTAATCTAATATAAATTGGTTAAGGACCCCTCCCACCTTGGCAACCCCTCTTGGGCCCCATTTATACTGCCTGTTTCAACCACACTGAACTCTAGCCCTCTGATACTTTTATGTAGATTAGAACAAGGCCAAATACTGAGGCAGAGTGATCAGGAGACTGAGAACCGCGTTCTGGGTACCAAGTCTAGGCTCACATCAACCCAGCCTCCTGGGACACCATCTCCTCAGCCCTCCAGTCTCATTAGCACTTCAACACCCGTCTTGGTTCTTCCGGTCTTCCCATCAATATGGCACCACCCTCTCCCCTAGTACTCAGCAGCTCAGGATGGGATGTGTCTGAGGGCACCGATGTAGATGTCTACATGACAGCACAGAGGTGCCTGGGTTTGAAGGTGTGTTTCAAGAGTGGCCCTCTTCCTCAAACTGCTCCATTTACCATTTGCCAACAAAAATGCACTTGTCTTTTGCTAAGAGGCCAGTCAGGAAAGGGTCTGAATGGAAGCATCCTGCAGCCCAAAGGGGAAGCTACATTTATAAAGATCAGGACCATCCTGCACACTTGTCCAGGGAGGACCTTTCACTTGTCCTCAGCAGTGAGCACTGTGGGTCCCTGAAGGTGTCCCAGGTCACTGGTATTACTTACAGCTGGGAACGCGCTCAGGTATACGTAGTGGGCAAGCCCCACAGGAACATGAGGCAGCCAGGTGAGGTGGTGTGTACACCATGGCTCCTGTAGAGATGCCCGGTCTCGGTGTACCTGCCGCACTGCCCACCCACGGAACAGAGCACAGGTTCGAGTAAAGATAGAGGATCCGGTCACACATTCTCCCTCAGACAACCAAAGAGGTTGGAGAACTTCTGGTGGAGAACTGTCAGGGAAGTTTCTCTGAGGGCAGCACGTTGGCAGTTACGCTGCCATGGCAACTGGGAGAAGGCCGGTGAGGTCATCACTACCCAGTGAGGTCATAATAAGGAACCTGTGACTTGGGGGTCAGGCTTCAGGAGGAGGGGCAGTTTTGTGGAGGAGAGCAGGGGGAGGGCAGAGGTACTCTGCCTGGCCCCTCACACCTGGGCCTCCCCACCCATGCCCTAGTCTAGCAGACATCCCACGTGGGGCGTGCCGGTGGGCTGGCACAGCCCCAGGGGCCCCAGGAGGGCAAGAGAGACCCACATTCTGAGATTGGCTTGAGAGGCAAGATTAACGTAAGAGACAGCTAGGTTGTATGGCACTGACCCTAAGAGGCAGAGATTTGTGTGGACTGGGGAATCAGGGAAGGCTCCTTGGCAGTGGGCCTGAAGGACAAGTGAGATTTGGACCCATGGGGAAGAGAGGGAAGACATTCCAGTTTGGAAGAATAAAAGCAAAGACACACTCTCCTCGCCCTTGTCCTGCCCCAAGTATAAATTCATAGAACCCTCACATTTTCACAACTGAGGACTGAAGAAAAGCAAGAGGTGAAGGGGCCTACCCAGTGTTACACAGGTAGTGGAGAGGTGTTCTGCTCAATGGTTAGGTTCATGTTGGGGCGCCGGATTTACAGCTGATAGGAATGTGAGGACAAGCTGATGCCATTTCAAACATTTCCAAGTGATACTGAGAGAGATGTTAAAGGTGCAAAATGAGGGTGCTGAATGACCTCACAAAGTGGGAATGGTGGGCCCATTTTCATATGAAATTCAAAACAAGTTCATGACCAAAGGACATAATACAAAATGACAACATAATCATTACACTCCCCTCTCCCCTAGAAGTAACAATCATTATAATCCTCCCTCTCTCCACCATGAAAGGATGAGATAAAGGCTCAGCAGCAGCCCCCGTGAAACACATGGTCACCACCGTGAAGAGGTGTTACTAAGGCGATCTGGTCCGACTCAGAGAAGGAAAGAGACAACTCTGCCCTTAGCCTGATCAGGCCCACAGGAAGGAAGCACACTGGGGGCAGCCTTTGAGAGTGTGGCAATGCGAGAGAACCTTCTTTAGGAGGGGACTCCCTGTTGCCGACCTTGAACAAGCAAGGATGGGACATTCGTTTACTGGGGCTGTTGCAGAGGGGATGTGCCCAGGAGGTAGAGACTGCTTGGACTACTCTTTTAGAGGTTGGGCCACCCTGGTTGAGAACCACAGCACCTTGTATTCCTAAACTGCTTGAATGAGCGGGTGCACGTTAGGACAGACGAAGTCAGGCCTCATTGGAGCAGACTGCCTTTGGGAGTGGTAGAAGGTAAAATGGGAAGGGGAATGCTCTGGAGGAGGTTTGTCATGGCAGGTGGGCCAGCACGAGACCATCCAGATTCTCCAAGGCTCCAGAGATGACTTGGCTGGGAGCATCCCTCTGATGTGGTGCGGGGACTCCTACCTTAACAGGACCTGGCTGGGCATCTGCGGGAGGCAGAATAAATGGTTTATTAACTTAAGAGAGCGAGAGACTCACCTGGGGGGTTCCACAAAACCACTTCATAAGACTTGTACCTGGATTCTTGAGCCAACCCTCAGAAAACTTATCTAGATCTGGAGTAGGGCTCTGGAAGCTGCACTTTCAATAAGCTTCCTGGGCAGTCCCACCACAGTGGTCCATGGATAGAGTGACCAAATTATTGTGTATTCTCGGTTGCTTTTGGGAGTCAAAGTGGGCAATGTGAAAACCTGCAGCAGGCATACGTATAAACAGGGAATATTCAAGGCAAACAGAGGGGTAGAGTTATTCTATGCATGAATCAGATTTGAGAAAAGCTAGCCTGGTGGTTAAAGAACACAACCCTTGGGAGAGACAGACAGAGCCGATTCTGTCCTACTTACTTGTGTGATTTTGACCAAGTTCTTTTATCCTTCTGACTGTTTCTTCATATGGAAAACAGCTGTGGCTGTACATTTAGCACAATATTCTCTTTTGGCCAAGGTTGCTCTGGGTCCATTTGTGTTCTCTGCAACTTAATCCTTTCCGGTGTGCAAGCATTTTTAAGTTGTTTGGTGAAGTATTACATTTGACTTTCAACTGTTCATTACTTTGGGCAAAGCTTATATAATGCTGCAGAGACTAGAACCTATGCAGAGATAGTGAGAGGATGTGATAAGCTTATTCTGCCGGTTTATCAAAAAGTTGAACCTTTTCTCCTCTTCCTCCGCCTGCCACCAAGAGATGAGAAAGAAGGCAGAGCCTGGAAATGCACACCGAGCAATACTTCTGTGTCAGTTTGCCTTTTATTCCTCTGCCAGTACTTCCCAGAGAGATTTCACCAAAAGTGCCTAAGCTTGCCATGGCCATTGTTGTGAAGAACATTTCTCTCTATTGCTAGTCACATCCCCTTTTCCTTCTCCTGGGCGCTTAATGGATGTTTGGGGGCAGGAAATATAATTTAAACTAAAACATCAAAAAAAAAAAAAAAAAAAGATGAGCTCAAGTAGGTGTTATTGTGGTCCAGATAAGGTTTGGTTCATTCATTCCCTCGATTAGCATTTATCCCCCTTTGTGCCAGGCATGCGGGGAGAGAGAGAAATGTCTTCAAAGAGTCTGTGGTTGTATGGGGGAGGGAGCTGTGGAAATCTGTCATTTAGAAACAGCATGGAAGTGCTAGGGAAAAATTGTTTTGTTCATTTATCTCTCACTCATCCGTTCACCCATAGCAACTACGAAGGGTTTCACGCGGAGGAACTGGATGCCCTGAACTTGGCATTCTCGTGGGGGGAACAACAATGTAAAGCACCAGCAGTGGTCAGTCACCCGTAGTGATTTCAAGCCAGAAGGAACCACTCAGCAATGGAGAGAGGCACAGGGTGAGCAGTGACTTGCAGAAAGGAGGGGTTATTCATTCCAACTGCTGAGTTCAAGTTCATCTGGGTGGTTGTGTGGTTCGTGCTTACTGCATCTGTTTTTGGAACGTGACTCCACCGTCCAAGAAGGGTGAAGATGATCACCCTTCTTTCCTCCTGCTGTGCCCCGGGGTCACCCAGCGAGTGTCTGCAGGGATGATCTGCTCTGTACTGGCTTTTCAGTCCCACTCCCGGGAGAAGAGAGACGAAGCTGTGTCTCCACCGCAGCTTGGCCTGATTCAGTCACTGGGTGAAAAGGTGGGAAGAAGGTCAAGTTCATGGGACCTGATACACTGCAGAGTCATTTAGTCCTGAAGTACCAGTTCTGGTTGCTGGTGAGTTGCTTAATCCAGGGACCTGAATGTAATTCCTCCAGAGCCACTGAGACATCACTTCCAGGCCCATGGCGGGATGTAGGGGTGCTGACTTTTCTCAGTGCTAAGGAGCAGCCATCTTCCACTGAGAGAGGACTCTGTGTCAGCAGGAGCAGAACCACACCAGGCACCGAAGAAGGTTCTGCATCCTAACATCTCCCAAAACAGTGATAGATAAGCGGGTAGAAGATGCGATAGGGCATTCACAATAGAACAGAAGCTTATCCCCAATAAATATGGAAAGATGTTCAACTTCACTACCTAACAAAGAAACGCAAGTTATAAATCTATTTCTTTTTTGCTCATCTAAAATTGGTAGAAAGTTTTAAGAATGCACAAAATTTGCTGCTAAGGATGTAAGGAAAAGGCCGTTTTCGTCTGTTGCTGCTGATGGGGATGGAAATTGGTGCGGACCTTCTGGAGGGTAATTTGGCAATTTGTGTATCAACAGCCTTAAAATGTTCATACACTTTGAGCCAGTAGTTTTGCTTTTAGCATCTTATCCTAAGGTGAAAGTTAAATTTATGTACAAGACTTATGTTCAAGAATATTCATCTCAGCCAGTAGTGTAATAGAAAAAATATTAGAAGCTACCTAAAAATCCCACAATAGGGGGTTGGTTAAATAACGGATGGCCCAACTTAAGAATGGAAAATAAAGACGCAGACGTAGAAAATGGACTTGAGGACACGGGGAAGGGGAAGGGGAAGCTGGGACGAAGTGAGAGAGTGGCATGGACTTATATATACTACCAAATGTAAAATAGCTAGCTAGTGGGAAGCAGCCGCGAAGCACAGGGAGATCAGCTCGGTGCTTTGTGACCACCTAGAGGGTTGGGATAGGGAGGGTGGGAGGAAGACGCAAGAGGGAGGAGATAGGGCGATATATGCGTGTGTATAGCTGATTCACTTTGTTATAAAGCAGAAACTAACACACCATTGTAAAGCAATTATACTCCAATAAAGACGTTTTTTTAAAAAAAAGGATGGAAAACAGTTCATTAAAAATGATTTTCTCCAAGAATATTTAATGGTGGGAAGATGTAGTGTAAAAGCAGGGCACAAAATACTAGATGGAGTATTTCATTTTGTTAAAATTTTAATAATACAAGTGCAGAAAAAGTGATTAAAGTAACAGTACTGATTTGACTACGGGACATTTTTTTCTTTAAATTTTTCTGTATTTGGTGTTATAAAGCATCATATATCCTCTCTGAGTCTCAGTTTATGTTCTGTGAAGTGGGACTCATCACATCTACACTGCAGTGCGCTCGGGCAGAGCAGCACAATATTTGAAAGTGCCCTTGACAATGACCAGCCCATTGTAATACTCCAGGAATGGTTATACGATCATTGCCAATGACACACCCATAGTCCGGATATTATCCGTAACGATTACTAAGGTTGTTTATCTCCCTCCAGTTTTACTAAGACAGAAAAAGGATTAAGTGAAGACTCTTAAGTCATTTTTACTGAGGTTCTTTGTTTTACTTTTTTTTCAAAATACGAATTGTAGGGCTTCCCTGGTGGCGCAGTGGTTGAGAATCTGCCTGCTAATGCACGGAACACGGGCTCGAGCCCTGCTCTGGGAAGATCCCACATGCCGTGGAGCAACTGGGCCCGTGAGCCACGACTACTGAGCCTGCGCGTCTGGAGCCTGTGCTCCGCAACAAGAGAGGCCGCGATAGTGAGCGGCCCGCGCACCGCAATGAAGAGTGGCCCCCGCTCCCCACAACTAGAGAAAGCCCTCACACAGAAATGAAGACCCAACACAGCTCAAAATAAATAAATAAATAAATAAATTTATTAAAAAGAAAAATACTAATTGTAAAGTCTGCAGTGGGTATATAGGTGTTCAACTGTTTTCCAGATTTTACGTTTTTGGTTTCGTTTTTAAATTTTGTATTTATTATTTATTTACTACTTTTCTTTTTGGCTGTGTTGGGTCTTCGTTTCTGCGCGAGGGCTTTCTCCAGTTGCGGCAAGCGGGGGCCACTCTTCATCGCGGCGCGCGGGCCTCTCACTATCGCGGCCTCTCTTGTTGCGGAGCAGAGGCTCCAGACGCTCAGGCTCAGTAGTTGTGGCTCACGGGCCCAGTTGCTCCGCGGCATGTGGGATCTTCCCAGACCAGGGCTCAAACCCGTGTCCCCTGCATTGGCAGGCGGATTCTCAACCACTGCACCACCAGGGAAGCCCCCCCACCCCGATAGTTTTAAAACCAGCCTCAGTCATGCTTGCTTCAAGACTTATCCTGGCATCATGGACCACTGGATACTTTGGCTAGGTGTTAAACTCTCTTGTCCTTTGCCCGAGTCCCATCGTGGTGACTTAGTTGCCATCTAGGGCACTCTTGGCATGAGTCCTAGACATGAATCCAGCTCAATGGCTTGGGCCCTGCTCCCTGCTGGCTGACTGTCCTAATGCCCAGTGCCTCCTTTCTGCTTGGACTTCTGAGGGCCGCAGCCCCAGGACCCTCACTCTGTGTTCCCGGCTCTATTCAATGCCAACTGTATGTCTTTTGCTTGCTGTATGTCCCCTGCCCCAGTACCTCCTACTGGCTTTGACCTTCCTGTTTCAGGTCCTCTTATTGCGACCCTTTGTGTATAAGCCAGATCTGTTTGCCCTTCCTTCAAGGGGAGCTATTTCCCTGGTGTTTCCCTAGATGCTTATGATGAGACCCCTGCCAGAACTACACCAATCAGACCCTCCATGTACACACTTGGGTCTGAACCCTTTCAGCGAGAGCAGGTTGGAAACCCATATAGACATAAATATACAATGTGTACAAATCAAGTATTTTAAAGATTGTAAAGAATTCTTGTGAACGTATTAGGTTAGGGAAGTCAAGCAGGATCATCATATGATGGCATAATCATGCACATGTACATAAAATTTTCTATTTTTATATGATGCCATTTTAATAGATGTGCCCATCTTTTCAAAGTTCTAATCTGTGGCAGTGGGCAGTAGGGGGACGGGGTGGGTCACAGCAGGAAGAGGCATTCGCTGCCTTAGGCACTTAAACCATTGCTCTCTCTTCAGAATGGCTCAGCCAGCAGGATTCTGTGGGGTCTACCTCCTGGCACCGTGCTCCAATCGCCGGATTTTGGGTCTGGGGCAACCCAGGTCTTCGTGCGACTTTTCCGGAGAGTGCTTTCTCTTGGGAGCACGTCTGGGGACTGGCTTCTCTGCTTCCACCTTTGCTGGCGTGGCCAAAGGAACTGCTGCTGCAAAGAAAATCAGAACTGATCAGTCACTTCTGCTGTACACAGCCTCCTGCCAGAATTTCCCTCTCTCATATCTCTCCCAGTTTCTGGCTGAAGACCTTTCATCTACTTGACATCCAGAACACAGCCTTGGCCCATCCCCTCTATGAGTCCCTAGAGAAGGGACACTGGCTGCAAAAGCAATTCCTAGAGCCTACGGCTGCAGCACATGAGGAAGTCTCTTCACCGTTTCCAGGGAAAACAGGAGAACCCGAAAGTCATAGCAATCATGAGCCTCTCCATCTCTCCCTTCCACAACAGAGAGAACATTTCTTGCAGTCTGTCACTTCTGAGGCTTTAATGGAAATGTCTTTCAAGTTTTGGAAAAAACTAATCTAATATAAATTGGTTAAGGACCCCTCCCACCTTGGCAACCCCTCTTGGGCCCCATTTATACTGCCTGTTTCAACCACACTGAACTCTAGCCCTCTGATACTTTTATCTAGATTAGAACAAGGCCAAATACTGAGGCAGAGTGATCAGGAGACTGAGAACCGCGTTCTGGGTACCAAGTCTAGGCTCACATCAACCCAGCCTCCTGGGACACCATCTCCTCAGCCCTCCAGTCTCATTAGCACTTCAACACCCCTCTTGGTTCTTCCGGTCTTCCCATCAGTATGGCACCACCCTCTCCCCTAGAAGTAAAAATCAGTATAATCCTCTCTCTCTACACCATGAAAGGATGAGGTAAAGGCTCAGCAGCAGCCCCCGTGAAACACACGGTCACCACTGTGAACAGGTGTTACTAAGACGATTTGGTCCGACTCAGAGAAGAAAAGAGACAACTGTGGCCTTAGCCTGATCAGGCCCACAGGAAGGAAGCACACTGGGGGCAGCCTTTGAGAGTGTGGCAATGCGAGAGAACCTTCTTTAGGAGGGGACTCCCTGTTGCTGACCTTGAAAAAGTAAGGATGGGACATTCGTTTACTGGGGCAGTTGCAGAGGGGATGCGCCCAGAGGCTGCGCCACCCTGCTTGAGAATCAAAGCACCTTCTAGTCCGAAGCTGCTTGAATGCTCCAATCGCCGGATTTTGGGTCTGGGGCAACCCAGGTCTTCGTCTGACTCTTCCGGAGCGTGCTTTCTCGTGGCAGCACGTCTGGGGACTGGCTTCTCTGCTTCCACCTTTGTTGGCGTGGCCAAAGGAACATCCCCGTAGGCCCGGTAGCCACCAACCAGGCAGTATGTCTCCCCATGCCAGCCCAACTGCGTTTCTGCACACCCTCGGTGGAGGACATGGTAGTGACCAGAGATAGGAGGAGAAATGGGAGCCACTGCTGCTGCAAAGAAAATCAGAACTGATCAGTCACTTCTGCTGTACTCAGTCTCCTGCCAGAATTTCCCTCTCTCATGTCTCTCCCAGTTTCTGGCTGAAGAACTTTAATCTACTTGACATCCAGAACACAGCCTTGGCCCATCACCTCTATGAGTCCTGAGAGAAGGGACACTGGCTGCAAAAGCAATTCCTACAGCCTACGGCTGCAGCACGTGAGGAAGTCTCTTCACCGTTCCCAGGGAAAACAGTAGAACCCGAAAGTCATTGCAATCATGAGCCTCTCCGTCTCTCCCTTCCACAACAGAGAGAACATTTCTTGCAGTCTGTCACTTCTGAGGCTTTAATGGAAATGTCTTTCAAGTTTTGGAAAAAACTAATCTAATATAAATTGGTTAAGGACCCCTCCCACCTTGGCAATCCCTCTTGGGCCCCATTTATACTGCCTGTTTCAACCACACTGAACTCTAGCCCTCTGATACTTTTATGTAGATTAGAACAAGGCCAAATACTGAGGCAGAGTGATCAGGAGACTGAGAACCGCGTTCTGGGTACCAAGTCTAGGCTCACATCAACCCAGCCTCCTGGGACACCATCTCCTCAGCCCTCCAGTCTCATTAGCACTTCAACACCCGTCTTGGTTCTTCCGGTCTTCCCATCAATATGGCACCACCCTCTCCCCTAGTACTCAGCAGCTCAGGATGGGATGTGTCTGAGGGCACTGATGTAGATGTCTACATGACAGCACAGAGGTGCCTGGGTTTGAAGGTGTGTTTCAAGAGTGGCCCTCTTCCTCAAACTGCTCCATTTACCATTTGCCAACAAAAATGCACTTGTCTTTTGCTAAGAGGCCAATCAGGAAAGGGTCTGAATGGAAGCATCCTGTAGCCCAAAGGGGAAGCTACATTTATAAAGATCAGGACCATCCTGCACACTTGTCCAGGGAGGACCTTTCACTTGTCCTCAGCAGTGAGCACTGTGGGTCCCTGAAGGTGTCCCAGGTCACTGGTATTACTTACAGCTGGGAACGCGCTCAGGTATACGTAGTGGGCAAACCGCACAGGAACATGAGGCAGCCAGGTGAGGTTGTGCGTACACCATGCCTCCTGTAGAGATGCCCGGTTTTGGTGTACCTGCCGCACTGCCCACCCATGGAACAGAGCACAGGTTTGAGTTAATATAGACGATCAAGTCACACATTCTCTCTCAGACAAACAAAGAGATTTGGATCTGCTGGAGAACTGTCAGGGAAGTTTCTCTGAGGGCAGCATGTTGGCAGTTATGCTGCCATGGCAACTGTGAGAAGGCCGGTGAGGTCATCACTACCCAGTGAGGTCATGATAAGGAACTTGTGACTTGGGGGTCAGGCTTCAGGAGGAGGGGCAGTTTTGTGGAGGAGAGCAGGGGGAGGGCAGGGGTACTCTGCCTGGCCCCTCACACCTGGGCCTCCCCACCCATGCCCTAGTCTAGCAGACACCCCACGTGGGGCGTGCCGGTGGGCTGGCACAGCCCCAGGGGCCCCAGGAGGGCAAGAGAGACCCACATTCTGAGATTGGCTTGAGAGGCAAGATTAACATAGAGACAGCTAGGTTGTATGGCACTGACCCTAAGAGGCAGAGATTTGTGTGGACTGGGGAATCAGGGAAGGCTCCTTGGCAGTGGGCCTGAAGGACAAGTGAGATTTGGACCCATGGGGAAGAGGGGGAAGACATTCCAGTTTGGAAGAATAAAAGCAAAGACACACTGTCCTCGACCTTGTGCTGCCCCAAGTATAAATTCATAGAACCCTCACATTTTCACAACTGACAACTGAAGAAAAGCAAGAGGTGAAGGGGCCTACCCAGTGTTACACAGGTAGTGGAGAGGTGTTCTGCTCAATGGTTACGTTCATGTTGGGGCTCCGGATTTACAGCTGATAGGAATGTGAGGACAAGCTCATGCCATTTCAAACATTTCCAAGTGATACTGAGAGAGATGTTAAAGGTGCAAAATGAGGGTGCTGAATGACCTCACAAAGTGGGAATGGTGGGCCCATTTTCATATGAAATTCAAAACAAGTTCATGACCAAAGGACATAATACAAAATGACAGCATAATCATTACACTCCCCTCTCCCCTAGAAGTAACAATCATTATAATCCTCCCTCTCTCCACCATGAAAGGATGAGATAAAGGCTCAGCAGCAGCCCCCGTGAAACACATGGTCACCACCGTGAAGAGGTGTTACTAAGGCGATCTGGTCCGACTCAGAGAAGGAAAGAGACAACTCTGCCCTTAGCCTGATCAGGCCCACAGGAAGGAAGCACACTGGGGGCAGCCTTTGAGAGTGTGGCAATGCGAGAGAACCTTCTTTAGGAGGGGACTCCCTGTTGCCGACCTTGAACAAGCAAGGATGGGACATTCGTTTACTGGGGCTGTTGCAGAGGGGATGTGCCCAGGAGGTAGAGACTGCTTGGACTACTCTTTTAGAGGTTGGGCCACCCTGGTTGAGAACCACAGCACCTTGTATTCCTAAACTGCTTGAATGAGCGGGTGCACGTTAGGACAGACGAAGTCAGGCCTCATTGGAGCAGACTGCCTTTGGGAGTGGTAGAAGGTGAAATGGGAAGGGGAATGCTCTGGAGGAGGTTTGTCATGGCAGGTGGGCCAGCACGAGACCATCCAGATTCTCCAAGGCTCCAGAGATGACTTGGCTGGGAGCATCCCTCTGATGTGGTGCGGGGACTCCTACCTTAACAGGACCTGGCTGGGCATCTGCGGGAGGCAGAATAAATGGTTTATTAACTTAAGAGAGCGAGAGACTCACCTGGGGGGTTCCACAAAACCACTTCATAAGACTTGTACCTGGATTCTTGAGCCAACCCTCAGAAAACTTATCTAGATCTGGAGTAGGGCTCTGGAAGCTGCACTTTTAATAAGCTTCCTGGGCAGTCCCACCACAGTGGTCCATGGATAGAGTGACCAAAGTATTGTGTATTCTGGGTTGCTTTGGGGAGTCAAAGTGGGCAATGTGAAAACCTGCAGCAGGCATACGTATAAACAGGGAATATTCAAGGCAAACAGAGGGGTAGAGTTATTCTATGCATGAATCAGATTTGAGAAAAGCTAGCCTGGTGGTTAAAGAACACAACCCTTGGGAGAGACAGACAGAGCAGATTCTGTCCTACTTACTTGTGTGATTTTGACCAAGTTCTTTTATCCTTCTGACTGTTTCTTCATATGGAAAAGAGCTATGGCTGTACATTTAGCACAATATTCTCTTTTGGCCAAGGTTGCTCTGGGTCCATTTGTGTTCTCTGCAACTTAATCCTTTCCGGTGTGCAAGCATTTTTAAGTTGTTTGGTGAAGTATTACATTTGACTTTCAACTGTTCATTACTTTGGGCAAAGCTTATATAATGCTGCAGAGACTAGAACCTATGCAGAGATAGTGAGAGGATGTGATAAGCTTATTCTGCCGGTTTATCAAAAAGTTGAACCTTTTCTCCTCTTCCTCCGCCTGCCACCAAGAGATGAGAAAGAAGGCAGAGCCTGGAAATGCACACCGAGCAATACTTCTGTGTCAGTTTGCCTTTTATTCCTCTGCCAGTACTTCCCAGAGAGATTTCACCAAAAGTGCCTAAGCTTGCCATGGCCATTGTTGTGAAGAACATTTCTCTCTATTGCTAGTCACATCCCCTTTTCCTTCTCCTGGGCGCTTAATGGATGTTTGGGGGCAGGATATAAAATTTAAACTAAAACATCAAAAAAAAAAAAAAAAAAGAAAGATGAGCTCAAGTAGGCGTTATTGTGGTCCAGATAAGGTTTGGTTTATTCATTCCCTCGATTAGCATTTATCCCCCTTTGTGCCAGGCATGCGGGGAGAGAGAGAAATGTCTTCAAAGAGTCTGTGGTTGTATGGGGGAGGGAGCTGTGGAAATCTGTCATTTAGAAACAGCATGGAAGTGCTAGGGAAAAATTGTTTTGTTCATTTATCTCTCACTCTTCCGTTCACCCATAGCAACTACGAAGGGTTTCACGCGGAGGAAGTGGATGCCCTGAACTTGACATTCTCGTGGGGGAAACAACAATGTAAAGCACCAGCATTGGAAAGTCACCAGTAGTGATTTCAAGCCAGAAGGAACCACTCACCAATGGAGAGGCACAGGGTGAGCAGTGACTTGCAGAAAGGAGGGGTTATTCATTCCAACTGCTGAGTTCAAGTTCATCTGGGTTGTTGTGTGGTTCGTGCTTACTGCATCTGTTTTTGGAACGTGGCTCCACCCTCCAAGAAGGGTGAGGATGATCACTCTTCTTTCCTCCTGCTGTGCCCCGGGGTCACCCAGCGAGTGTCTGCAGGGATGATCTGCTCTGTACTGGCTTTTCAGTCCCACTCCCGGGAGAAGAGAGACGAAGCTGTGTCTCCACCGCAGCTTGGCCTGATTCAGTCACTGGGTGAAAAGGTGGGAAGAAGGTCAAGTTCATGAGAACTGATACACTGCAGAGTCTTTTAGTCCTGAAGTACCAGTTCTGGTTGCTGGTGAGTTGCTAAATCCAGGGACCTGAATGTAATTCCTCCAGAGCCACTGAGACATCACTTCCAGGCCCATGGCGGGATGTAGGGGTGCTGACTTTTCTCAGTGCTAAGGAGCAGCCATCTTCCACTGAGAGAGGACTCTGTGTCAGCAGGAGCAGAACCACACCAGGCACCGAAGAAGGTTCTGCATCCCAGCATCTCCCAAAACAGTGATAGATAAACGGGTAGAAGATGCGACAGGGCCTTCACCATAGAACAGAAGCTTATCCCCAATAAATATGGAAAGATGTTCAACTTCACTACCTAACAAAGAAACGCAAGTTATAAATCTATTTCTTTTTTGCTCATCTAATTGGTAGAAAGTTTTAAGAATGCACAAAATTTGCTGCTAAGGATGTAAGGAAAAGGCCGTTTTCGTCTGTTGCTGCTGATGGGGATGGAAATTGGTGCGAACCTTCTGGAGGTTAATTTGGCAATTTGTGTATCAACAGCCTTAAAATGTTCATACACTTTGAGCCAGTAGTTTTGCTTTTAGCATCTTATCCTAAGGTGAAAGTCAAATTTATGTACAAGACTTATGTTCAAGAATATTCATCTCAGCCAGTAGTGTAATAGAAAAAATATTAGAAGCTACCTAAAAATCCCACAATAGGGGGTTGGTTAAATAACGGATGGCCCAACATAAGAATGGAAAATAAAGACGCAGACGTAGAAAATGGACTTGAGGACACGGGGAAGGGGAAGGGGAAGCTGGGACGAAGTGAGAGAGTGCATGGACTTATATATACTACCAAATGTAAAATAGCTAGCTAGTGGGAAGCAGCCGCGTAGCACAGGGAGATCAGCTCGGTGCTTTGTGACCACCTAGAGGGTTGGGATAGGGAGGGTGGGAGGAAGACGCAAGAGGGAGGAGATAGGGCGATATATGCGTGTGTATAGCTGATTCACTTTGTTATAAAGCAGAAACTAACACACCATTGTAAAGCAATTATACTCCAATAAAGATGTTTTTTTTAAAAAAGGATGGAAAACAGTTCATTCATTAAAAATGATTTTCTCCAAGAATATTTAATGGTGGGAAGATGTAGTGTAAAAGCAGGTACAAAATACTAGATGGAGTATTTCATTTTGTTAAAATTTAATAATACAAGTGCAGAAAAAGTGATTAAAATAACAGTACTGATTTGACTACGGGACATTTTTTTCTTTAACTTTTTCTGTATTTGGTGTTATAAAGCATCATATATCCTCTCTGAGTCTCAGTTTATGTTCTGAGGACTTATGTTTATGGACTCATCACATCTACACTGCAGTGCGCTCGGGCAGAGCAGCACAATATTTGAAAGTGCCCTTGACAATGACCAGCCCATTGTAATACTCCAGGAATGGTTATACTATCATTGCCAATGACACACCCATAGTCCGGATATTATCCGTAACTATTACTAAGGTTGTTTATCTCCCTCCAATTTTACTAAGAAAAGGATTAATTGAAGACTCTAAGTCATTTTTACTGAGGTTCTTTTTTTTTTTTTTTTTTTTAAATACTAATTGTAAAGTCTGCAGTGGGTATATAGGTGTTCAACTATTTTCCAAATTTTATGTTTTTGGTTTTTCAAAAAAATTTTTCATTTATTATTTATTTATTATTTTTATTTTTGGCTGTGTTGGGTCTTCGTTTCTGTGCGAGGTCTTTCTCCAGTTTCGGCGAGTGGAGGCCACTCTTCATCGCGGTGCGCGGGCCTCTCACTATCGCGGCCTCTCTTGTTGCGGAGCAGAGGCTCCAGACGCTCAGGCTCAGTAGTTGTGGCTCACGGGCCCAGCTGCTCCGCGGCATGTGGGATCTTCCCAGACCAGGGCTCGAGACCGTGTCTCCTGTATTGGCAGGCGGATTCTCAACCACTGCGCCACCAGGGAAGCCCCTTTACTGAGGTTCTTAATACTCACCTTCCTCACAAGGGTGGACAAAACTCTCAGCTTCTTGTATTGATTGCAAATGTCTCTATTCTTGCCCATTTCAGAGTCCTCCTCACTAAAAATCTAGGTTTTGTCGATCTTTCGTACCCTGTCTCTCGTCTTATCTCAGATTATTCTGTGGTAAGATGGTGCAAACTATTTATTTACTAACTGGAGAGAATTTAAGTCCCCGGAGCTGTTGTAGCTCAAAATTCTGTTTTAAGTGCAGTCATTTTCTGTGCTTTCTTTTCATGCTGTCTGCAAAATGCCTGTTTCTGTCCTCCTTGAGATCCAGGTTTACAGCGCTCTCCTTTTTCTCATTCTGGGGTCTCTATGTTTGTGGCATCTCTGAGGGCCCATGTTCTGTTGAGGCTAAATTTGTTACCTGGGTGGAGGGGGGAAAGCAACTTCCAGATGGGTCAGCCTAGGAAAGGATCCCCCATTGTGTAGAAATTTAAAAACAGGCAGGGCTTCCCTGGTGGCGCAGTGGTTGAGAATCTGCCTGCCAATGCAGGAGACGCGGGTTCAAGCCCTGGTCTGGGAAGATCCCACATGCCGCGGAGCAACTAGGCCCGTGAGCCACAACTACTGAGCCTGCGCGTCTGGAGCCTGTGCTCCCAACAAGAGAGGCTGCGATAGTGAGAGGCCCACGCACAGCGATGAAGAGTGGCCCCCGCTTGCCACAACTAGAGAAAGCCCTCGCACAGAAACGAAGACACAACACAGCCATAAATAAATTAATTAAAAAAATAAAAAAATAAAAAATAAATAAAAACAGGCAAAATACCTGTCCTATCAGACACTATGATTTGCCCCCTCTGTCTGACGCAGCCCAGAGCTTCGTCATTTAATTCACACCTATCTACTGTGAAGGCCCAGCCAACAAGATCATTTTGGAGCCCTGAGTGGGTGCCCAGAATGGATGGGAGGGCTGAGGTAACCAGAACTCTACCTTTTTTATGGACAGGTGTTGGGGCATCTTCTTTTCACAGTGACACATTCCCAACCCATCCAACTCACGTAGAGGAAAAAAACCACTGTCACCAGCCAAAGGGAGAAAAACATGGGGCTGCAGAGGAAGAGGGATCTTGTGGGGACTCTTGTATTATTCATCCACGTGCAAATATGAGCTCCAGATTTGATAAGACATGCAGTCTGATCAAAAGTCATGCAATTAATGATTTCTTTCAAAAATCAAAGAACTCTTTGATTCATTTTAATGTAACTTTGACCTCTTTTCTTTCCATGTCATGAAAGAGGCCTTGACTAAGCTAAACATGCTCTCTCTCCGTGCCTGCAATGTATCAGAAAGCATCCTTAGTTACTTTCACAGGCAGTGGAGAACTCCTTAATTTTTCTCGGATGACAAGAGCTCCCTTTGAGCCTGGGACAGGGGTGAGCAAGATTCTGACTCTGGAAAGATGTAGAAAAATGAAGTTCCTTTTGCCAGAGGTTCTGGGTGAGCATTGTTGATGTGTGACTGTTAGCAGTCTTGCCCTCCTTCCACCTATTCTTCCTTTGCTGCATGGTGGACTGTCCTTTAGTTTTGGGGGTACAGTATTGGGGAAAAAAGGAAGGGGAGGCTAGCGGTAAGTAGGCTAGTGGCGGGGATTTTGTGCAAGAATGTTTGAAGAAGGAAGTGTGGGAGCAAGTGCTGTGGTAAGACAGGAAAGGGAGAATTAAAAACAAAAAATCTGTGATCCATAAATCCCCTTCAAAGACTCTAAGCAAAGTACTTAAATTATTTTACAATTACTTTTTGGTTACTACTCTGCAGTATAAAGAAAAATAAGTTCACTTTTTATCGTATCCCCATATCATTAGCATCATTTTAAAGACGTGTCTTAACGGCTGTATGGTGTACCATCCTTTATTTAACCAGCTCCCTTTTTTGGAGAGTTAATTCAGTTATTTTGTTGTTTATAAATATATATATATATGATGGATATTTTTGTTTGTAATTCTGATTATGTCATTTTGTCAGTCAGGATGATTGATGGTACCTGTACTAACAAACAACCTAAAACCTCAGTCGCTGTTGACTGAAAAAAATGCACAACTAAAAGTTGAGAATCATCTTTTTTGGGGGGACTTGCTGAGGACTTAAGCCCAGGAGGCAGCGTCAGATCACTCTGAGAGATTGCACTGACACATAGTAATCAAATTGGCAAAAATTAAAGACAAAGAAAAATTATTGAAAGCAGCAAGGGAAAAACGACAAATGACATACAAGGGGACTCCCATAAGGTTAACAGCTGATTTCTCAGCAGACACTCTACAAGCCAGAAGGGAGTGGCATGATATATTTAAAGTGATGAAAGGGAAGAACCTACAACCAAGATTACCTGGCAAGGATCTCATTTAGATTTGATGGAGAAATCAAAAGCTTTACAGACAAGCGAAAGCTAAGAGAATTCAGCACCACCAAACCAGCTCTACAACAAATGCTAAAGGAAATTCTCTAAGTGGGAAACACAAGAGAAGAAAAGGACCTACAAAAACAAACCCAAAACAATTAAGAAAATGGTCATAGGAACATAAATATTGATAATTACCTTAAACATGAATGGATTAAATGCTCCAACCAAAAGACACAGGCTTGCTGAATGGATACAAAAACAAGACCTATATATATGCTATCTACAAGAGACCCACTTTAGACCTAGGGACACATACAGACTGAAAGTGAGGGGATGGAAAAAGATATTCCATGCAAATGGAAATCAAAAGAAAGCTGGAGTAGCTATACTCATATCAGATAAAATAGACTTTAAAATAAAGAATGTTACAAGAGACAAGGAAGGACACTACATAATGATCAAGGGATCAATCCAAGAAGAAGATAGAACAATTATAAATATATATGCACCCAACATAGGAGCACCTCAATACATAAGGCAACTGCTAACAGCTATAAAAGAGGAAATCGACAGTAACACAATAATAGTGGGGGACTTTAACACCTCACTTACACCAATGGACAGATCATCCAAAATGAAAATAAATAAGGAAACAGAAGCTTTAAATGCCACAATACACCAGATAGATTTAATTGATATTTATAGGACATTCCATCCAAAAACAGCAGATTACACGTTCTTCTCAAGTTCGCACGGAACATTCTCCAGGATAGATCACATCTTGGGTCACAAATCAAGCCTCAGTAAATTTAAGAAAATTGAAATCATATCAAGCATCTTTTCTGACCACAACGCTATGAGATTAGAAATGAATTACAGGGAAAAAAACGTAAAAAAGACAAACACATGGAGGCTAAACAATACGTTACTAAATAACCAAGAGATCACTGAAGAAATCAAAGAGGAAATCAAAAAATACCTAGAGACAAATGACAATGAAAACACGACGACCCAAAACCTATGGGATACAGCAAAAGCAGTATTAAGAGGGAAGTTTATAGCTATACAAGCCTACCTCAAGAAACAAGAAAAATCTCAAGTAAACAATCTAACCTTACACCTAAAGAAACTAGAGAAAGAAGAACAAACAAAACCCAAAGTTAGCAGAAGGAAAGAAATCATAAAGATCAGAGCGGAAATAAATGAAATAGAAACAAAGAAAACAATAGCAAAGATCAATAAAACTAAAAGCTGGTTCTTTGAGAAGATAAACAAAATTGATAAGCCATTAGCCAGACTCATCAAGAAAAAGAGGGAGAGGACTCAAATCAATAAAATCAGAAATGAAAAAGGAGAAGTTGCAACAG
This sequence comes from Balaenoptera borealis, assembly GCF_965194805.1. Taxonomy (NCBI): domain Eukaryota; kingdom Metazoa; phylum Chordata; class Mammalia; order Artiodactyla; family Balaenopteridae; genus Balaenoptera; species Balaenoptera borealis. The sequence goes on from NC_138880.1 coordinate 1,735,088, forward strand.
ACACCGCAGAAATACAAAGCATCCTAATAGACTACTACAAGCAACTCTATGCCAATAAAATGGACAACCTGGAAGAAATGGACAAATTCTTAGAAAGGTATAACCTTCCAAGACTGAACCAGGAAGAAACAGAAAATATGAACAGACCAATCACAAGTAATGAAATTGAAACTGTGATTAAAAATCTTCCAACAAACAAAAGTCCAGGACCAGATGGCTTCACAGGTGAATTCTATCAAACATTTAGAGAAGAGCTAACACCTATCCTTCTCAAACTCTTCCAAAAAATTGCAGAGGAAGGAACACTCCCAAACTCATTCTATGAGGCCACCATCACCCTGATACCAAAACCAGACAAAGACACTACAAAAAAAGAAAATTACAGACCAATATCACTGATGAATATAGATGTAAAAATCCTCAACAAAATACTAGCAAACAGAATCCAACAACACATTAAAAGGATCATACACCACGATCAAGTGGGATTTATCCCAGGGATGTAAGGATTCTTCAATATATGCAAATCAATAAATATGATACACCATATTAACAAATTGAAGAATCAAAACCATATGATCATCTCAATAGATGCAGAAAAAACTTTTGACAAAATTCAACACCCATTTATGATAAAAACTCTCCAGAAAGTAGGCATAGAGGGAACCTACCTCAACATAATAAAGGTCATATATGACAAACCCACAGCAAACATCATTCTCAATGGTGAAAAACTGAAAGCATTTCCTCTAAGATCAGGAATGAGACAAGGATGTCCACTCTCACCACTATTATTCAACATAGTTCTGGAAGTCCTAGCCACGGCAATCAGAGAAGAAAAAGAAATAAAAGGAATACAAATTGGAAAAGAAGAAGTAAAACTGTCACTGTTTGCAGATGACATGATACTATACATAGAGAATCCTAAAACTGCCACCAGAAAACTGCTAGAGCTAATTAATGAATATGGTAAAGTTGCAGGATACAAAATTAATGCACAGAAATCTCTTGCATTCCTATACACTAATGATGAAAAATCTGAAAGAGAAATTATGGAAACACTCCCATTTACCTTTGCAACAAGAAGAATAAAATACCTAGGAATAAACCTACCTAGGGAGACAAAAGACCTGTATGAAGAAAACTATAAGACACTGATGAAAGAAATTAAAGATGATACCAACAGATGGAGAGATATACCATGTTCTTGGATTGGAAGAGTCAACATTGTGAAAATGAGTATACTACCCAAAGCAATCTACCAATTCAATGCAATCCCTATCAAATTACCAATGGCATTTTTTACAGAGCTAGAACAAATCATCTTAAAATTTGTATGGAGACACAAAAGACCCCGAATGGCCAAAGCAGTCTTGAGGGAAAAAAATGGAGCTGGAGGAAGCAGACTCCCTGACTTCAGACTATACTACAAAGCTACAGTAATCAAGACAATATGGTACTGGCACAAAAAAAGAATCATAGATCAATGGAACAAGATAGAAAGCCCAGAGATAAACCCACGCACCTATGGTCAACTAATCTATGACAAAGGAGGCAAAGATAGACAATGGAGAAAAGACAGTCTCTTCAATAAGTGGTGCTGGGAAAACTGGACAGCTACATGTAAAAGAATGAAATTAGAATACTCCCTAACACTATACACAAAAATAAACTCAAAATGGATTACAGACCTAAATATAAGACTGGACACTATAAAACTCTTAGAGGAAAACATAGGAAGAACACTCTTTGACATAAATCACAGCAAGATCTTTTTTGATCCACCTCCTAGAGTAATGGAAATAAAAACAAAAATAAACAAATGGGACCTAATGAAACTTCAAAGCTTTTGCACAGCAAAGGAAACCATAAACAAGACGAAAAGACAACCCTCAGAATGGGAGAAAATATTTGCAAACGAATCAATGGACAAAGGATTAATCTCCAAAATATATAAACAGCTCATGCAGCTCAATATTAAAGAAACAAACACCCCAATCCAAAAATGGGCAGAAGACCTAAATAGACATTTCTCCAAAGAAGACATACAGACAGCCACGAAGCACATGAAAAGATGCTCAACATCACTAATTATTAGAGAAATGCAAATCAAAACCACAATGAGGTATCACCTCACACCCGTTACAATGGGCATCATCAGAAAATCTACAAACAACAAATGCTGGAGAGGGTGTGGAGAAAAGGGAACCCTCTTGCACTGTTGGTGGGAATGTAAATTGATACAGCCACTATGGAGAACAATATGGAGGTTCCTTAAAAAACTAAAAATAGAATTACCATATGACCCAGCAATCCCACTACTGGGCATATACCCAGAGAAAACCATAATTCAAAAAGACACATGCACCCGAATGTTCATTGCAGCACTATCTACAATAGCCAGGTCATGGAAGCAACCTAAATGCCCATCGATGGACGAATGGATAAAGAAGATGTGGTACATATATACAATGGAATATTACTCAGCCATAAAAAGGAACGAAATTGAGTCATTTGTTGAGACGTGGATGGATCTAGAGACTGTCATACAGGGTGAAGTAAGTCAGAAAGAGAAAAACAAATATCGTATATTAATGCATGTATGTGGAACCTAATAAAATGGTACAGATGAGCCAGTTTGCAGGGCAGAGTTGAGACACAGATGTAGAGAACAGACATATGGACACCAAGGGGGGAAAACTGCGGTGGGGTGGGGATGGTGGTGTGCTGAATTGGGCGATTGGGATTGACATGTATACACTGATGTGTATAAAATTGATGACTAATAAGAACCTGCAGTATAAAAAAAACAAACAAAACAACTAATACTAAACTTTCATTGGGTTATTTGTGTGGAAATATGTTAATATAAATGTTTCAGACATTACATGAAATTTCTCAAAATCTTATCTGTTCTGGTATAATGTTATAAGTCATAATCCTAGTTATTACTTTAAAATGTATATCTCAGAAATAACTAATTTTCTTGTCAACTGCATTATTATGAACTTTCATCAAATCTTTAACCGTGGTCATTTTTAAGTCTTTTGTCATTTACAGACAGTTCTGGGTGTACTCTCATGCTTTTGCAAATATGTTCCTATAAAAGGGTTTCATCTTCAAGAAATTCATGGAAAAGACTCTGACAAGTACAGGTTTCTGGTAACTGACTGTACTGCTGAACTGAATGAATAAGCATTTTCAGAACTCTAATGAAAAACTGATGAACTCATAAAAGTGCTAACAAAAGATCAAGATGAAAAAAAAAATTAATTACATGGGACTGAGTGAACTGATGAGGATGAGTATAATTTTTGTGACTTTCTGTTTGAATTAAAAAAAAAAAATCCCACAAGGACTCAGAGGCAAAGAATATACAAATCAATTTTCACTGCAAAGTAAAGGAGTTGTCACAGTGGAGGATTACTGGACTGAATGTCAATATTATGACATAGTATGAGTGTGTTTCATGTTTGGTAATTGCAATCATTGTTGCTTTTGTTGTGGTCATCCATGTACAATGCTTAGTGTCAGTCTATTTATCTCTTGTAAAAATAAAATACAGTGTGTGTGTGTGGAAAAAAAAAAAAAAAGAATGAAATTGGCAGTGTTGAAGGAGATTTCTAAGTCCAAGATGGAGCCTCTCCTGCCCGGGGTCCATGGCACGTAGGTAACTTTCGCGTCCCTGTAAAGGCCCACTTGACCTGGATGTTCAGGGTAAATGCAGTCAGCTGTCCCCACCCACCACGCCAACTCTGGGCGTCTCATCCCAAACCAGGTTGATGCTGGGGCCCCAGACAACCCGATGTTTTCCATTTTTCTCTTCCTTGTTTTTTATTCTTTATCCTATAAAAGGTTCCTGCCTTCTGCCCAGTTTTCCAAAAGGAGACCGTCCACTTCATGAAGTGTCAAGTGTTTGTATCACCTCAACTGTCTTAAGTCATTCTTTTAGCAGAAGAACAATGAGAAGCCCCCCCTCAGCCAGGGGGTTCCTCCCCCCTCCCCGTGTCACAGCCGGCTTCCTGAGGACACGGTGCTTCTAGGGCCGCCAGGGCTTTGGGCCCTCACTGCCCCGCCACCTCGTTTGCGGTGGTTTAATGTGGTTTGTTCCCCTGTCATCAAGTGTTTTCTCCTGGTCCTTGTGGTGCCTTAACTTGGAAGAGGATACTGGTCGGTGGTCTGTGGTCTGTAAACCACGCGGGCCCCATTCCAGACCCATCCAACCAGAACTCCCGGGGAAAGCATCCTGGAATTCGTGTTTCTCGAAAGCTCCCGGAATGGCTGGGAGGCACAGGTATGTTTGGGAAACGCTGGCGTGATCGATGCGTTTAGAGATGGGGTCTTTCTGTTTAAACCCCCCCTCCCCCTTCCTGGACAAACGCCAGGGTTCCGACGGTGGGCGCTTCCCGCTCCAGGGCTTGGCTCACTCCACGGGCGGGCGGGGTACCAACTCACCCCCTGAGCGAGTTCTCTGGGCCGAGTCCGGAGCGCCCTTCTTTGAGAGCAGTGCGTGGGTGGGTGGAGCTGTCGCGCCAACACCCCACTGCCTTCGAGTGCTTAGTTTTGGATTCAGGCAGCCTTTTAAATTTTTTATTTTATTTTTAAAGTTAAATTTTAAGGAACAACGTCTAAAGCATACTTCCTTTTAAAAGGGGCCTGTCGGCCTTAGCTTGCAGTCTGATCGACGGTCCAACAGGGGGCGCCCAAGCCCCGCACCGCACCGTGCGCGCCGCTGGCTCCCCGCTGGCCCTGGTCTCTGTGCTGCGCCACCTGGGGGACCGCAAAGCTTCCCAGGAGCCCTTGCTTTCATCCTTCGACCTCAGGAAAAAAATTGACACACCTAAAAACCATGATGTTCAAATCGCTATGGATAATGAGAAATGTTACTACTGGGAGGATGTCATACAGGTGCAGAGGAAGAAACAGGGTTGAGGCTTTGCCCCTCCCAGGGTCTTGGATTTAGTAAGTTTTAAACCAAATTAAAGAATTAATTTATGTTAACTTATTAAAGTTAACGTAAATTAGCTTCTTTATAAGTTTTAAGTCAAATTAGGAATTCTCTTTAGGGTGAAATTTTAGCTATCAAAGGAGAGGTTATTTTGGAGGGTATGAGATTTTCAAGTTCAGGCACTGAGATTCCAGCCCTTCTGACTCCTATGAGCACTAACACCCATCCCTCCCACACAGCATCCCCACTGCTGGCGGGTGAGCATCGGAAACTCAAGCGGGGCGGCACTGGCTAGACGTGGGCAGACAGGCTGCAGGAATGACCGAGGGTGGAGGGAGGGCCCAGAGAAGAGGGCTGGGACCTCTTTGATGGATGACGGGGCAGGGATGGCACGGATGGGCCTTCAGAAGGCAGGTTGGGTGTCCTCCCCTCTCCCATTTCTCCATGAGCTGGTACAGTCTGCCTGCGGGCAGCATACATGATTCTGGCCCGACTTTACCCGAGACAATGACTCCACCTCCCTGGGCCTCAGTTTTCTCGCCTGTAAAATGGTGTTGGTGCAGAGGGGTTAGCCATTGAGTGGAAACGTTTCATAGCAGAAAGCTTCCTAAGACATTTTTTTCTGATCTAAACTCCTTGCCCTTTAATTTTTCTCATAAAACCTCCTTTCTGGGCCCTGGGTCTCCCAGCTCCCCCTGGATGAACATATTTAACTGTCTTAAAACACATTGCCCTAAACAAAGACAGTGTCCCAGATGCCATTCTCACAGGGACCCGCAGACTCAGTGCTGTGTAATTGTATTCTTTGTGATAAAGGCAACTCATTAATTGAACACCTCAGTATAATTTAGTGTTTCTAACTCTGTAAGTTTTTTGGTAGAATAAAATCTTAAATAAGAAAGACATGTAACAGAGAAGAACAAACCTGAAATATACATGATGGCCCATTCTCAAGACTCTGACCTTCAAAGGGTCAGAGACCCTTTGAAGACTTTTTATTCACATAGAGGTAAGAAGTTGCAGAACAGAGAATAACATTTGTCTTGTTAGAGGTTTACAGGAACATCGTGACCTGACTTACAGGGACAGCAGCAAGAACAAAGGATTCCAGCACCAAGAAGTTTACAACAACTAGCCGCACCCCCTCCCCTTTCAGTATAAAAGCAGCCTGAATTCTAGCTGGGGTAAGATGGTTCTTTGGGACACTAGTCCACCGTCTCCTCTGTCTGCTGGCTTTCCGAGTAAAGTCACTAGTCCTTGTCCCAGCATCTCATCTCTCAATTTACTGGCTTGTCATGTGGTGAGCAGTGTGAGCTTGAACTCAGTAACAGACATATTTTGTCCCGATTTACGGAAATGTGGTCACTTTCAGCTATTCTACCTTGTTCGTATGGGCCCAACATCCCAGGCTTTAGAGCTTTTTCTGGCTCTTGATTTTACCACTCACAGTGGATGACAAGCTTGTACGGTTTAGTACTGGAAGGGACCTTGGAAATCAAGCTGATCCTCTTATTTTTGTGTTATTTGCAAAACTGATAAGCATATCTTCCATGCCTTTAAGAAAATACTTGAGAGATTTAAACGTGTCAGAGCCATGCTGCCACAGGGGAGACCACCGCTGGAGACCTCCTTCCAGGCTGGCATCATTTATTAACCAACACTCTTGTTTGTGGTTGCTCAACTAGCCTTGAGGTTACTTATTTGTACTATGGAAGCGTCTACAATTCTTTTTGTCTACATAAAGATCAGGAAATACTTTCTCAAAGTTTCTTCTGTTCTCAAAGTTGATATCAAAACATTCTCCTTTTTAATAATGTCAAGTTTTATATTATAGTCAGTAACAGTTCAGCTGAAGGCTAAACTTGTATACAAACTAGATAGCAACTATGCGATTGTGTGTGCATGTGTGTGTGTGTGTGTGCACGCGTGCATACCCACAGGGGCACGTGCACTGGAGGGAAATAGACCAACACCTTGATGGTGGTTAGATTAGGAAGATGGATTATAAATCTTCTTAAAATTTACTGTTAAGATTATACTACTTTTACCATTTAAAAAATACTAATCATAACTTTGTAAACCTTCACGTGAAAGTACATCTGTTTCGCGGCACCTTCAGTTTTGTTTTGTGGCTCTCAGGATGTCTGTCCTGGAAGTGGTCTGGGCGGTGTTCCCGAGTCATCAGAAGGAGCAGGCTCACTCCCCACGGGGAGCGTGTTTGGTCAGTGATGGAGGAGCAGCGGGTTTGCTCGGGCTCCCAGGATGCAAACGTGTCCCCTGTTGACGATGGAGACCTTCTGATTATTCTGCTTTGGTGGACCCACTCCGGCACCCCAGGCAGTCACCCAGCTGACGTTTATCATTGGTTATAGAGCAGGTGAGGGAAAGAGCACACACTGGCTCAGAACAGGATGATTTGGGGGATATGAACTTGTTTTGTTCTCTGGAATTTTCTTTCCCCTACATTTCCCAAGAATGGAGCTAGGGCTCCTTACATTTGTAGAGACCAAAGGCAGAAGCCCCTTGAAGACAACCTCTCTTCCTATTTGTTTGATGTCCGCTTTCACCAAGAGTCTAAACTCACTGAAGAGATTATTTGAGGTTTCTAGAGCAGGATGGAGACGAGGGGAGTGTCTTTTCAGGGGGAAAGGGGGCTGTAAAGGGAGATAGGCCAGAAATTTCCAGAGACTGGCCGGTCCCTCCAGCAGCGGGGACCAGCCACTGGGGAATCCTGTCACCCAGACTTCCTGACCAGGAAAGGGTAGCAGAATGTGGCCGGCCACTGACCCTCTGCTGTGGTCAAGACGGACTGGAGGCTACAGGCCTGCTTGTGTTTGGGGGGCCACAAAAGCCTTCCCAATTCTTTTGCTACCCTAGGCAAGGGGCTGGAATTCCTGTAATGACACAGACAGAATTTCCTGCCAGCTCAGTGGAATGGCAAGCTCCATTTTATTTGATTTATTGAAAATAAAGAAAGGTGATACTTCCTGCACCTTGGGTTAGTGGCTAATTGATTCCTGAGACAGTTGTAAATTCACTGCGGGCCTGGAACGCAATCAGATGGATAGGAAATCAATGTCTAATTGTTTCCTTCCTCTTCGTTCTGAAGCATTCACAAGCGATAGGCGCGGGGGATGTCATGGAGAGAGGATAAGAGGACGCAGCCCGTCCTCAGGAGCCCGTGGTCTGGGGAGGGACAGCCACATGGTGTGAGGGGGTCTCTGAGGGAGGAGCGGAGAGGGGGTTGGACGAGGGGATGCAGTCCTGCCTCCCCCTCCTTGGCCAGGGCTGTTTGGATTCTGTGCTGGTACCTTGCTGAGCGTCACCTTGGAAGTTGCTAATGCACACGCTGGGGACTTGAATGAGATACAGGGAAATTTTAAATTGGATTAAATCAGTGTAGCTCAGGTCGGTTGTCAGTGCCCGGAGTGTGTTGCTCCAGAACTGGGGCCCCATCGGGTGACTCTGCTCCCACCTGGCCCTCTTCTCTTTCCAGCCCTAACTTTCTCTTGCCAGATTTGCATTTCTTGAGGGCCTCTGCGTGTGGACAGCACTGAGCTAGGTGAGAATCGGACCAACTGTGAACAAGATGAATCCAAGGGTGGTAAACAAGATGACACTCCGACTGTCCTTTCTCCTGTGGAGGGTCCGCTGGACCTGCCGCCTCCAGGAAACCACAGAGGATGCTCTGACCTTAAAGCACGTGAGAACCGCTAGATGACGACCCTAAAGGACGTAGTCATTATTCCTTTTTGAAACTGAGGTGCAATTGACATATAACATTATGTTGGTTTCAGGAGCACAATGTAAGGATTCGATATTTGTATACATTGTGAAATGACCACCACAGTAAGTCTAGTTAACACCCATCACCACACATGGTTACAAACTTTGTTTTCTGTGATGAGAACTTTTAAGATCTACTCTTTTAGCAGCTTTCAAATATGCAATACAGTATTGTTAACTCTAGTCACCATGCTGCACATTACATCCCCAGGGCTTGTTTTTATAACTGGGAGTCTGTACCTTTTGACCTCCTTGTGTTCACTATTCTGAAGCTCCAAGTCCAAAATGAAAGATGATGGAGGAACACTGTGTAGGAGAAACTTTCACTAGCTTCCATGCTGCATGTTTTCATATGTGGTTTTTCCCTTTCACACAGCTCTCCAACCATGAGAAAACTAGCTCAGAACATTCAGAAGTTGTCTGGGTTCATCTTCTCTCCATTGCCCTGCATCTCTTTGCGAGAGAGTGAATTAATAAGTCAGGAGTTAGGACCCAGAGATGTTTCTCAGACTTAAACGATCTGACAGCCGACTAGAAATCAATGAGGTGTACTTTCAGCGACATCGCGCTGATGTGAGCTGGTTCGACCCTATTTTACCCTCTCCAGGTGTCCACTTTCCCCGGGTTCCGCTCTGAAGTTTGAAGCACTGCATTTTCTTGTCCTTTCCGATGGAAATACCCTGTTGTGAAAAAGGAAGGAATTATCTTTCTCAAGCTGACATCACGATGCTGGCAGACTTCATCCTGGTGCTCAGCGCCCTCAGTGTCACCAGCTCAGGTAAGCTCAAGCTAAAACAAATGAAGACTTGATCATCGTTAGTGCTGATAATGTTAGAATTACAAAATGTAATGTGTCGGTATCTTTAGGATAGCCTTTAAAATGTGGCTCCAATGAGTATGTCTATGAAATCTGTATATTGCTAAAGAAATCATATCTATGAATTCCATAATGTTTATGCTTTTGTCATTTATTGTGTTATTCCTTTTGAATCGTTATCAGCTTGGTACGAAGATATAAAAGCAGGGAAAATCTTACCAAATGCACTGAATGGTACTCAGAGAACTGTTAAAATATTTAGCATAGGAATTGACTATATCAACATTTTAATATCCTATCTATGAACAGTCACTATATCTGTGTGCAGATAATTATCCAAAATATCATGTAGACATAGAAATATTTTCATAAATTTGTGTATGTAGGTATATTCAGTATGTATGTACATCAGAATTAAACGAAATATATATCAGACGTCTATGGACCTGTGTGAGTTTTCTGTGACTATTATCCACCAGAAAATAGAGGAATTCCTAATAAAGGGTGAGGGCAAATAAAAGGAGAGAGAGAGAGTGAAAAGGAAAGAGGGAGAAAATAACTGAAAAGTTTAGGGAAAAATGGTCATTGTCTCCTGCCAGTTTTCTGGGTTTTGGAATCATTTCACTTTTCCTGTAACTTAAGAACAGAAAGCTCTTCCATGACACCAGAAACCATACAGAGCTAGGAGCCAGATGGTGAGAAAACAGTGTTATTCCTTTAGCAATTTGTATTTATTTGTCACTAGTATTTTTGCCACATCTGATTATTGTAATTTTCAGGTAGAGAACCAGAGGCCCTGAGATAGATTTGCCCAAGTCCTGAAATAAATCCTGGAATTAAAAGTCATAAGGCTGTGAGGCACACACACCTGAACGTCATTATATCTTCAAAAATGTAGCCTTTGCTACATACCTGGGGCTCAGAAACACACAGTCATTTCTAAGTGCAGAGAGTGGCAAACCCACTTTCAAATATCACTAAATTTGGTCTCTGCAAAGCCTTAAGTGCAACTTGCCAATCATAAAAATAATAATCAACTTCTGTGTGTTTTAGCATGCAATTAATCATGAAAATAATAATCAGTTTCTGTACAATTAATGTCTGGTGTTTTTCTGCCTTAATTACGAGAGCATCCTATTTCCTATGAAAGAATTGATTCCTACCATTCCGCCCACAGAGAAACCACCCTCTGGTTCACCTCTGCCCCCTCCTCTGTGTGTTGTAAGTTACACAGAAAGTTGGAATCGGAGGAGGGCCTGGTCCCCGTCTTCCTGTGTGGGCTGCAAGAGTTTGGGAATGTAGACTGAGCTGTATACATCCATCACTGATCTATAACAAATCCATGTAGTAACCGGCAGTAACTCTAGAATTTGTGAGTAGTTCTAGATCCACTGGAGTCTATTGCTATTTTTAGATCTGCACCACCTTTCCTTAAGTTCTTTAACTTTGCTACTCATTGTAAAGAAAATAGTTTCTTTTTGTTACACAAGGCTACCTTTTTCGAATTACAAGGGACAAGCCCTCATCTCTGCATCTCTGGTTTTGGTGGCAGGATCATTGTCATGGCCACGCTTTGTGTCTGCTCCCAGAAATAGGGACTGTGTCTTCTTCATCTTCCCATCACTCTTTCCACCTGATGATGTGTGTTATTCATTCAAAAAAATATTTATTGAAGATCTACCATATTGTAGTAATCGTTCCAGTATGTGGGATGCAAGGAGGAATAAAATAAGGTTGTTTTAAGAAACTCTCATGCTAGCAGGAAGCCATGAAATATTTATTATTTGAGTCCACCCTGAGGACTAGCTCTGCGTGTCAGCAGAAGAGGCTATTTGTGGTATGATTTTTTTTTGGACGAGGTGATGATAATGAAAGGCAAACCCCAAATATACCAAAAGGTGTCAAACAAAAAATACGCCTCTCCCAACCATACTTGCTGAGGTTTGAAATTCTTCAATTACTTCTTTACTTTCCTAGCTGAGGATAAACAATGGTATTGTTTTCAATAAAATAGTAAATAATCATGGGAAGTTTCATCCATTAAGTTTTTTGATTGAAGTAGTGTTGCTTTATAATATTATGTAACTTATAGGTGTACAATATAGTGATTCACAATTTTTAAAGGTTATAATCCATTTATAGCTACCATAAAATGTTGGCTATATTCCCCGTGTTGTACAATATATCCTCGTAGCTTATTTTATACCTAATAGTTTGTTCATCTTAATCCCCTACCCCATGATACCCCTCCCCTGTCCCCACTGGTAACCACTAGTTTGTTCTCTATATCTGTGAGTCTGCTTCTTTTTTGTTATATTCACTAGTTTATTGTATTTTTGTCATCTATTAAGTTTTATCAATTATTTATACTTTGGTATAGGAGAGTTTGTCAAAATTTTGCTGAAAGCAGTTGTTGATATGGGGGTGAGGAGAGAGCAGAGGGTCTGAGCACCTGAAGAAAGGTAAGGACACAAGAGCATGAAGAATAAAGAGACCAGAAACTCAAGTCGTGGGTTCCAAAGAAAAATCTGTCTCAAGCTGTTTCTGGGCGCCCCATCCAGATCTGTCGTGATTCCACTCACTGGGGTCGAGAGAGCCCTAAGCTCCTCCCAGGGAGTGTCTTGTCCCGGGGTAGCTTTGGTCACCATCACCTGGATGCCTTCTCTGCTGCAGCCAGGTGTGAAGGGCTGTTCTCGAATCAAGGGCTCATCTCAATCTTGAGCTCTCTGTGTACCTTTGGAGCAGCAGATGTTGGCATTAAGAGGTCACGTTTGTGGCTGTCTCATGGACGTAAAGAGCCCAGAAGCGCTGGGCGTGTGAGTGGCTGGACCTTCCCCATCACCGCTCCCTATTTTCACTGGGAGAGGCTAAAGGTCTTGCTTGAGGTCACACAGCCTGGAATCAGGACCAGACCTGTCGTCTCTGGGTCTGAGTCCAGGGCCTCTCAACGTTGAATAAATATTCATTGGACTCTTGTTCTAATGAGTGATGAGTTTGGCAGGAGACTCGGTGTGCGGAGCCAAGAGCAGCGCACCCTCCTGCAGCTCTGCCCCAGCCCGGTTCCACGTGGAGGAAATCACTGGAATCAGGCAGGGCGCTGCATCTCTGTCTGTCCGTCTGTCCGTCTGTCCATATGTACTGTCTGGTTCTCCCTCTTCTTGTCCTCTGCCTGCAGGGCCGCTTGTCTGGTCCCAAAGGAAAGATTTTGACAAAGAAAAATGAGACAAAGATTAAGTAGGGATGGGACTGCCCTGGTGGTCCAGTGGTTAGGATTCTGCGCTCTCACTGCTGAGGGCACTGGTTCAATCCCTCGTTGGAGATCTAAGATCCCCCAAGCAGCGCAGCACGGAAGCAAAAAAGGATTAAAAACTTAAGTAGGGAGAAGAGAATGGGAGAGAAAGATGTTTCAGGAAGAAACGAAAATTCCTTTTTTACCAAAAGACATGGTGAAAAGCATCTCTAACAGGCAGCACACATCCTCTGAAGATGTGCGTTAGACCTAGTGTGTGTCGTGTGTGTGTGTGTGTGTGTGTGTGTGTGTGTGTGTTGTGTGTGTTTTGCGGAGGGGCTGCAGGGAAATGTGGGGAGACCCCTGTCTGGTCTGAAGCAGGGTGGCTCTGCTCTGTGACTGTAGAGCACTGGACGTCCCCCTCCCCAGAGAGCGACCCCAGAGCAGCGCCCGTTCGAGTCCCCCCAACCGACCCCGCAGCAAAGCAGCCTGCCAGGTGCCACCTGCAGCAGAGGGAGGTTCCAGGGAGGCGGGGTGGGCGATTACAGAGCACCCTCAGCAGGGCCGAGTGTGTCCCCTTGACCAAACAAATACTCCCCGGGACCTGGTTGTAGAGCACCATGCTTCCCCGCGACAGACAGCTTGAAGCAACAGTTTGGAGAATACAGTGCTGACAGCACAACAGCAGAAAGAGCAGCAACAACCAATATGTGTTCATGGAAGTGAACTGTTGGAGCGGTTTTCATGTGGCAGTAAGACCACGGTGGAGGGAACAGTCTTTTGCCTCCTCAGTCCTCAGTGAACTTCATGGGACGGTGGACAGATGGCAGCTTGGGATTCAGAAGACCAGCCCGCCCCCCCCATTCACTGGGTGACCCCTCGCAGGTCCCCTGGGTCTGCACCCGTAAAATGAGGGGCTCGCATCACCATGAAAGTCCCTTCTGGCTCTGTTGTCTTCACGTCTTTATCATTTCTCTTTTCTTCCTCTTTAGTTAATGCTGAAATTATTTACGAGTACAAATGTCCTCCCGTCCCTCCCCTAGGAAGCTGACTTTGGGGACTTCAAACTCCCATGGCAGAGGGGGGTGGGAGACTCACTCATCTTCCAAGAGCAGTTTCCTGACTTGTCAATGAATCACTGAGATGTATCTTAGAATAGTGGTCTTGTCTAATTAAGCTGAAATAGAAGTCCATTTGCAAAAATTTGGTTTACACACAACTTTTCAGGAATCCACTTTTTTCTTAATGTATTTTTAAAATTTTACTGAAGTATAGTTGATTTACAATGTTGTGTTAATTTCTGCTGCACAGCAAAGTGATTCAGTTATACATGTATATATTCTTTTTCATGTTCTTTTCCACTATGGTTTATCCCAGGATATTGAATATAGTTCCCTGTGCTACACAGTAGGACCTTGTTGTTTATCCATCCTCTATATCATAGTTTGCATCTGCTAATCCCAAACTCCCACTCCACCCCTCCCCTACCCACCCACCTTGGCAACCACAAGTTTGTTCTCTATGTCTGTGAGTCTGTTTCTGTTTTGTAGATACGTTCACTTGTGTCGTATTTTAGAAGGAATCCATTTATTTCTTAAGAGACCACTTGTCCTGGAAATCCTGAGAACATCTGTGGTTCCAAATCCTCTGGAGCCGTGAGCTGGTCTCCCATGCACAGAAAGTGCCGTTATAGGCTTTTGTGCATTTATTCATTCATTCGCTCATTCACTTAAAGTCATCTAATGTTTACTGAGGCCTTAGCCTCAAAGAATCAACATGGAAGCCCTTGCCCTTCCTCATAACATTCTATTTTACAAGAAGAACAAACCAGAAACAGTTTTGGGCCTGTCTCTACATCTGCTCCAATAACATCAGTGACTTCAGCTTCTATTTTGTGGAAGATACTAGGCAGAAAACATTCAACCTTTGGCCTTTTTCTTTTCTTTTTTGGTAAGGTCTGTTTTGGGCAATGCAGATTTGTACTAGCCAGCTCAGGCCACCATAACAAAATACCACAGACTGGGTGACTTAACAGAAATTTATTTTCTCACAGTTCTGGAGGTTAGAAGTCCATGATCAAGGTGCCAGCAAACTCGGTTTCTGGTGAGAGCTCTCTTCCTGGCTTGTAAACTGCTGCCTCCTGGCTGTGTCCTCACATGGGCTTTCCTCTGTGCTTGCCTGGGGAGAGATCTCTGGTTTCTCTTCCTCTTCTTATGAGTTCTGCAATCCTATCGGACTAGGGCCCCACCCTGATGACCTGATTGAACCTTAATTGCCTCTTTTGAGGCCCTGTCTCCAAATGCAGTCACACTGGGGGTTAGGGCTTCGACGTATGGATTTGAAGGGACACACATCCAGTCCGTAAGAGCCAGTACAGAGCTACGCCTTTGCCTCCTTGACTCAGATGGCAGCTTACCCTCTGACATGGGCAACAGGGTCAAAACAAACACACAGGTCTCTGAGAGCAGATCTGCTCGCTTCCCTCTGGACGCTGGTGAAGAGCAGGGTCCAGCTGTCCTCACAGAGGGGGTGGCTTTGGGGGTGGCAGGGGCTGGGGAGGTCAGGTCATAGTCTTAGGAGATCCTTCCCAACATGCAACTCCCACTGCCTCCAAACTGACAGTAAAGTTATCCTGCCAGGAAGGAAGGTCCAAGGTGCAGTCTTAGGATCCTTCTCACATGTCCAAAATCATGACAATGCAGGGCCGTCCCAGCTAATAAGCCCATGGGGTGTGTGTGTTTGTGTGTTATGTGTATGGTGTGTGTGTGAGTGTGTGTATGGTGTGTGTGTGTTATGTGTATGGTGTGTGTGTGTGTGGTGTGTTGCATGTGGTGTGTGTGGTGTGTGTGTGTGTGTTATGTGTATGGGGTGTGTGTGTGTGGTGTGTAGTGTGTGGTGTGTGTGTGGTGTGTTGTATGTGGTGTGTGTGGTGTGTGTGTGTTATGTGTATGGTGTGTGTGTGAGTGTGTGTATGGTGTGTGTGTGTTATGTGTATGGTGTGTGTGTGTTATGTGTATGGTGTGTGTGAGTGTGTGTGTTATGTGTATGGTGTGTGTGTGTGTGTATGGGGTGTGTGTGTGTGTGCTATGTGTATGGGGTGTGTGTGTGTGGTGTGTAGGGTGTGGTGTGTTGTATGTGGTGTGTGTGGTGTGTGTGTGTTATGTGTATGGTGTGTGTGTGAGTGTGTGTATGGTGTGTGTGTGTGTTATGTGTATGTGTGAGTGTGTGTATGGGGTGTGTGTGTGGTGTGTAGTGTGTGGTGTGTGTGAGGTGTGGTGTGTGTGGTGTGTGTGTTATGTGTATGGGGGCGTGTGTGTGTGGTGTGTTGTATGTGGTGTGTGTGGTGTGTGTGTGTTATGTGTATGGTGTGTGTGTGTTATGTGTATGGTGTGTGTGTGTTATGTGTATGGTGTGTGTGAGTGTGTGTATGGTGTGTGTGTGTTATGTGTATGGTGTGTGTGTGTGTGTGTATGGGGTGTGTGTGTGTGTGCTATGTGTATGGGGTGTGTGTGTGGTGTGTAGGGTGTGGTGTGTTGTATGTGGTGTGTGTGGTGTGTGTGTGTTATGTGTATGGTGTGTGTGTGAGTGTGTGTATGGTGTGTGTGTGTTATGTGTATGTGTGAGTGTGTGTATGGGGTGTGTGTGTGTGCTATGTGTATGGGGTGTGTGTGTGGTGTGTAGTGTGTGGTGTGTGTGAGGTGTGGTGTGTGTGGTGTGTGTGTTATGTGTATGGGGCATGTGTGTGTGGTGTGTAGTGTGTGGTGTGTTGTATGTGGTGTGTGTGGTGTGTGTGTTATGTGTATGGTGTGTGAGTGTGTGTATGGGGGGGTGTGTGTGCTATGTGTATGGGGTGTGTGTGTGTGGTGTGTGTGTTATATGTATGGGGGGGGTGTGTGTGGTGTGTAGTGTGTGGTGTGTGTGAGGTGTGGTGTGTGTGGTGTGTGTGTTATGTGTATGGTGTGTGAGTGTGTGTATGGGGTGTGTGTGTGCTATGTGTATGGGGTGTGTGTGTGTGTGGTGTGTAGTGTGTGGTGTGTTGTATGTGGTGTGTGTGGGTGTGTGTGTTATGTGTATGGTGTGTGTGTGAGTGTGTGTATGGGGTGTGTGTGTGTGCTATGTGTATGGGGTGTGTGTGTGGTGTGTAGTGTGTGGTGTGTGTGAGGTGTGGTGTGTGTGGTGTGTGTGTTATGTGTATGGGGCATGTGTGTGTGGTGTGTAGTGTGTGGTGTGTTGTATGTGGTGTGTGTGGTGTGTGTGTTATGTGTATGGTGTGTGAGTGTGTGTATGGGGGTGTGTGTGTGCTATGTGTATGGGGTGT
Source organism: Balaenoptera borealis (assembly GCF_965194805.1). Classification (NCBI taxonomy): domain Eukaryota; kingdom Metazoa; phylum Chordata; class Mammalia; order Artiodactyla; family Balaenopteridae; genus Balaenoptera; species Balaenoptera borealis. Next base: position 1,752,186 of record NC_138880.1, read on the forward strand.
GTGTGTGTGGTGTGTGTGTTATATGTATGGGGGTGTGTGTGTGGTGTGTAGTGTGTGGTGTGTGTGAGGTGTGGTGTGTGTGGTGTGTGTGTTATGTGTATGGTGTGTGAGTGTGTGTATGGGGTGTGTGTGTGCTATGTGTATGGGGTGTGTGTGTGTGTGGTGTGTAGTGTGGTGTGTTGTATGTGGTGTGTGTGGTGTGTGTGATGTGTATAGTGTGTGTGTGAGTGTGTGTATGGTGTGTGTGTTATGTGTATGGTGTGTGTGTGAGTGTGTGTATGGTGTGTGTGTGTTATGTGTATGGTGTGTGTGTGAGTGTGTGTATGGTGTGTGTGTGTTATGTGTATGGTGTGTGTGTGTGAGTGTGTGTATGGTGTGTGTGTGTTATGTGTATGGGGTGTGTGTGGTGTGTTGTATGTGGTGTGTGTGGTGTGTGTGTGTTATGTGTATGGTGTGTGTGAGTGTGTGTATGGTCTGTGTGTATGTTATGTGTATGGGGTGTGTGTGTGTGGTGTGTAGTGTGTGGTGTGTGTGTGGTGTGGTGTGTGTGATGTGTGTGTTATGTGTATGGTGTGTGTGTGAGTGTGTGTATGGGGTGTGTGTGTGTGATGTGTATGGTGTGTGTGAGTGTGTGTATGGTGTGTGTGTGTTATGTGTATGGTGTGTGTGTGAGTGTGTGTATGGTGTGTGTGTGTTATGTGTATGGTGTGTGTGTGAGTGTGTGTATGGTGTGTGTGTGTTATGTGTATGGTGTGTGTGAGTGTGTGTATGGTGTGTGTGTGTTATGTGTATGGTGTGTGTGTGAGTGTGTATGGTGTGTGTGTGTTATGTGTATGGTGTGTGTGTGAGTGTGTATGGTGTGTGTGTGTTATGTGTATGGTGTGTGTGTGAGTGTGTGTATGGGGTGTGTGTGTGTGCTATGTGTATGGGGGGTGTGTGTGTGGTGTGTAGTGTGTGGTGTGTGTGTGTGGTGTGGTGTGTGTGGCATGTGTGTGTTATGTGTATGGTGTGTGTGTGAGTGTGTGTATGGGGTGTGTGTGTGTTATGTGTATGGGGTGTGTGTGTGTGGTGTGTTGTATGTGGTGTGTGTGGTGTGTGTGTGTTATGTGTATGGTGTGTGTGAGTGTGTGTATGGTGTGTGTGTGTTATGTGTATGGGGTGTGTGTGTGTGGTGTGTAGTGTGTGGTGTGTGTGTGGTGTGGTGTGTGTGGTGTGTGTGTTATGTGTATGGTGTGTATGTGAGTGTGTGTATGGGGTGTGTGTGTGTGGTGTGTTGTATGTGGTGTGTGTGGTGTGTGTGTGTTATGTGTATGGTGTGTGTGAGTGTGTGTATGGTGTGTGTGTGTTATGTGTATGGTGTGTGTGTGAGTGTGTGTATGGTGTGTGTGTGAGTGTGTGTATGGGGTGTGTGTGTGTGCTATGTGTATGGGGGGGGTGTGTGTGGTGTGTAGTGTGTGGTGTGTGTGTGTGGTGTGGTGTGTGTGGTGTGTGTGGTGTGTGTGTGTTATGTTTATGGTGTGTGTGTGAGTGTGTGTGTGGTGTGTGTGTTATGTGTATGGTGTGTGTGTGAGTGTGTGTATGGGGTGTGTGTGTATTATGTGTATGGGGTGTGTGTGTGTGGTGTGTAGTGTGTGGTGTGTTGTATGTGGTGTGTGTGGCGTGTGTGTGCTGGTTCAGACATCGTGCAGTTGTCCTCAGCCTTCCTGGTGTACCTCAACCATCATGAGATGTTGTCCTCAGTGACTTGCTCTCATGGCTGAGCTGGGACGCAGGGACTGAGGAAGGTCACGGCGTCCTGGCTGGAGGGGAGCCACGAGGGGGGGTTGAAGCTGGCGCTGCGGCTCCTGAGTGGAGTTAGCACGTGTACAGGGAAGAAGGCCGAGTAGCTGGCGGGCAGGTACTTGCAGGCCCAGCGCGGAGCCCAGCACACAGCGTTTTCCTCCTTAGGGGAGGGGCTGCCTGCATAGGGAGGGGGGCGGCGGGCGTGGGGGACAGCCGCGGCCCCCCTGCTCCTCCTTCTCCTGGGGGGTCCAGCTCCAGCCAAACTCTCCAAGGCTACTCGGCAAACACATGCCAAGTAACTGCGCTGTTACCAGCTCGGCAGCCACGTTGCCGGCCCTGTCCTGAGAGCTGGCATGCGTAGGGGAGCCAGATGACAAGCAGATGGGCACACAGCACCATCAGGAGCTCTGATGCGGGATACGGTGCCCACATTTAAAGGTACAGGATAGAAGTGCGTACGCAGTGTGGGGAGGGATCCTTAGATGGTGTAACCTCAGTGACCTCTTGAGGAGGAGACGTGAGCAAGGCAGGGCACCGTGAGGAGGGGAGGGTGGGCTCCCCAGGGCAGGAGCTTCCCGGGCAAGTTCTGAAACGTGCAGACGGGCTGAGGCCTGGGGACGAGGGGCAAGGCCAGGGTGGGGGAGGGGGGGCACCCTCTAGGGCCTGGGAGGCCACGGTAAGAACTGGGGCTGTTTTTCTAAGTTTGATGGGAAACCATGGGGAGGGTTTGAGCAGGAAACTGCCATAATCCTCTTCTGCTTTTAAGCAATGGTCTAGCTGCTGGAAAATGGACTATAAAAGGGGCAAGAGTGAAGCAATTAGGAGGCAGCACACGAATCCAAGAGGGAGATGATGGAGTCTGAGATCAGGGTGGTACTCCGGGAGGAGCTGGGAAGCCGTCAGAGCTGCCGCGCTGCTTAGGAAGCTAAGCCCAGGTGTGGGTAGGGAACTCGGGAAGTTCAGCCTCTTCCCTCAGAGGCTTCGGGGAATTTCAATTCCCTATCCTCCCACTGCCCACATTTCCAGGAAGGTTTTAGGGCCAGTACAGAGGGCTGTCCTGGCTGCCACCCGCTGACCTGCTTCTTGATGCCCCTCTGCTGGCTAAGAGTAGTTGACGTGTCGAAGTTTGAGAACCGTTAGGCTTTTGAGTCAATAAGCACAGACGTAAGGTTACACCTCTACCATCCCTCAGCATCTTCATCTTCACCAGCTTTCTAGAGCGGAGGAGAAAGGGTGGGGACAGCCACGGCACGCAGCCCCTCGTATCCGCGCCCTGCTCACCCCAGGAGGAGCATTCCGAATTACATTTTGAATCACGACTCCCCAGTAAAGTGAAGGTCTCATGCACATGTGGAGCATGTGTGCGATTTGCTTTTCTTCCCACTAAGACTCTCTGGGTTTTCACTGGGTAAACGTGCAGGTGTGTCTTGCATGTGACCTTGCCAGCCACGTGTGTCTCTCAGTGGGAAGAAGAGGTTTTCTATGGGAAAGCGGATGGTGCAGAATGAGTCATTGTAGGATTTCAGAGGGTGCTGGACAGAGGAGAAAAGGGACCATATTTAAAACAACAAAAAGTTTTCTGGTTTGAAATTGGATAGCATAGCACTGAAAGGAAACAAAACTTACCTCTAGACCATGTTCCTAAACCATTTCTTCAACTTGAGTGTTAAAGCTTGAAATTAGGGTGTTTCTTAGGCTTTTGTACACTTGGGGCGGAAAAGAGTTGTTGTTAGAACCTGGTTCTTGGCCAGGGAAGCTCTCCGTAAGGGAGGACTTCCCCAGGAGGAAGGGAGGGAACCTGCGGGGCATGCGGTAGGTGTTCTGTGAACATGTGCTGAACGTATGGAAAATGGCCTGGCTCTCCCTTCATTGGTGCATTCATTAAGTAGACATCAAATGAGCTCCTGCTGTGGCCGGACACTGTGCTAGGTGCTGGATGAACATCACCAAATAGCACAGATACTGTGCCTGCCATCGTGGAACCCGAGGGGAGGACAGACAGGGACAGATGCATGACAAATTGTGATGAGGGATGTGAAGGGGCCGGACCAGGCGCAGTGATGGACAGCGCAAGCAGGCAGAGACCGCCTCCGTCAGGAGGGGGTCACGGGGCAAGACGTGGCTGTGAATGATCCTTCTGGGGTCAAGGTGTCGGCCTCTTGATGAGAAAGTCCTGTAAGAAGGCAAAGCTCTGGGTAAAGTATAGAGTCTACTTTTAATTATTTTTTTCTTCCACTTTTATTGGGGTGTAATTGACATATAGCCCTGTGGAAGTTTAGGAGGCAGAGCATAATGATGTGACTTGCATGCGTCATGAAAGGATGACCACAATAAGTTCAGTGACTTATCCATCCATTGCCTCATACAGATACAACATTAAAGAAGTAGAATGAGAGTCTACTTTGAGCGGTGCGTTTGGGGAGGGAGCTGGGGTGGGTAAGGAGAATGTTTACAGAGGACCCTTGTAGCCTCAACCCTGCCTCTGCTGAATCAGGCTGTTTAGAAATACACGATGTCCAGCTGGAGAATGTGGACCCAGCCATCCCGCCTCCCCGGTTAATTCGGGTCCCCTCATGTCTTACAGCGGCCGCAGGATTCAGGTCCATAGCCGAAGAAGAAGATGCGCTGCTCAGACATTTATTCCAAGGTTACCAGAAATGGGTTCGCCCTGTATTACACTCTAATGACACCATAAAAGTATATTTTGGGTTGAAAATATCTCAGCTGGTAGATGTGGTGAGTAATCTTTGGCCCTCAGCTGCAAAGAACATGCATTCCTTCACCCATTCTCGAGGCTAACATTTGATTTTGTTTTCTTTCCCCATGTCTGCCATTTCAGTTTTAAAAATAAAACCTGCCCCAAGAAGCCAGTGAAATGACCCGCGGAAAGAACGAGAATGTCATTTTCATTGCAACACTGTTGGCGGGGCGTGGGTGGCGTGGAGGAGGGACTTTTTCCCCGGGGGAGGTGGGGGGATGTGCCTGCTAGGAGGGCATCACCCTTGGCAGTTCTGCTGGAGCCACCAAGGTGAGCATCAGGGTGAGGGGCAGGGCTGCAGAGGTGGGGCTGAGCCAGGGCTGGCAGGGGTGCTTGCGGGGAGGGACAGCAGATGGTGACAGCACCAGAGTGAGTGCCTGGGTGACCCCATCCCCTCCCGGATCCCCTCAGGACCCCATACCTTTCCCTGACACGCCACACCTTAACATTCTCTACTAATTTTCCTGTCGGGCTCACATTTCTGCCATGATGTCCCTGGGGAAATCCATGAACTTCAACAACCCCGATTCTGCAGAATCATTCTGCCGTGGTCCCCAAAGTCGCAGAATAATCCTCCGCCATTGCCCAAATCCTCCACCCCACCACAAGTGCACATATGCGTCCTCCCCAGCTGACTCAACGCCCAGGATTCCTTCTAGAAAATCATGCAAAGCCCGTCTCGCATTTAGCTAATACTTCATTCTACTTCACACCCTTACCATGCCTTCGGTTATGCAATTTTATATAAATATCACCACAGTGAACTACTACTTGCTCTAATTATTATTTTTCATTTTAAGCAAAATATGCATAATACCTCTCAATGCCATTTAACTTCTTCAGTTGAGAATCCTTTTCACTTTGGACCCCTCAAAGGTAAGACTCAGGAAGTCTCGGACAAAAAAAAAAAAAATCCAATACACAGTTTCACTTAATTTGAATTTAATTTTCATTCTCTTAGGATGAGAAGAATCAGCTGATGACAACAAACGTGTGGCTCAAGCAGGTACCTGTCAGTCCCAGGCCTGTAGCTCCCCCCTAACTGTTCCCGTTCTTTCTACTGGGAAAGGCTCCCGTTGAAAAATAATGATTTTAAAGAGCATATTGAGTTCTTCAGGGAGATATTTGGGAGAGTTTGGGGAAGGGTTTATTCTTTTGTATTCTCTTCTGCACGAATCAGAGGTCAGTCTGGAAGCTCGTAGGCACACCTTGCTCTGTCTTCTTGCTCCTGGAGTGGGCAGGTAGGAGGGTGACTCTGACACTGGTCCCTGGGCTCCTTGGAGAAAGGGGGGAAAGGTTCCAGGGTGCAACTTATCCCCATGTAAGCTACCACAACTGGATAAGAAAATCAGGGATGTTAAAATCTCCCTCCTCCCCCCTGGTCCTCCCTGGGATGACTCTTCCCCTAATGTTGTTCCCTAGAAACAGAAAACAGGGAATGACAGAGGCCACTCAACCACCAACTTCAGAACAAGGTGAAGCCCAAGTCAAAATGATGAATCTCCGTTTTCCTGATATGACTAGAAAAGCATGTGAATGGTTTTCAGCTCTTAGCTTGGCCGTAGCCTGTTTCCTGCTCTTTCTGGAGTTGCCAGGAAATAATTACCATTCAAGTTTGCATATGTCATGTAAAGGAGAGAATATTGGCACTTCCTTGATAGGAGGTGAGAAGGTTGATTTAATTGCTTGCTTTTTATTTTTGTTAGCAATTATTTGGTTTTTTACGGGATGTTGCCTCATCTCCCAGAGATTTAAAATCTTCCCAGTGGTGATATGTTAATTATCTCACTTAATTTCAATGTACAAACATAATATTTTTCACTTGTTTATGTTGAAATGAATTAGTTATCTATTCAGGTTTAGTAGACTTGTTCAGGTCTTTCTGCTGATGGTTTGTTTATAAGGAACAATGAATAAAAGAGACTGTAAGGAGATTCCCTAGACTTCATCTGGTGTCATCAAATTTCTCCCACCCAAAAACTTTGATCAGAGTTGGATAATCATTATAAATTTTACTAGTTTCTAGTTATCTGATTCTTTTCTTGGTAGGTATGTTAGCATGTTATGAAATGGATCTGCATATTTTTTACTTGCAAATAAAAATGTCCAGGAGAAAATAATAAGCAAGGAATGTAGATATAAAAATACAATTTAAATAAATGTACTTTTTGATATACCTACCTCATTCCTCAGAACTTATCCCACTTTTGCGCTTTCTAAAGTGGAATTTGGAGGTATTTTGAGTTCATAAAAATCAGTAAGAAGTCCTGTATTTGAGCTTTCAGGGAAGAGAAGAAAAACTTTTCTGTTAAAGTGTAAATAGGCTTGGGAATTTGACAAAAATAAAACAAACAAACAGACTCTCACTGATTCACACACACCTCCTCCAGCTGCTCCTTGAGGTTAAGCTCTTACACTTAAAACAGTGGTCCAGGACCCTTGGCCTTTGAGATAGTAGGGACTTCTCACTTTTCTTGAGATTTTGGAAATAGGGGGCCATTTCAGCCAAAGAGAACAATGTCAGACACGGAGGGAAGAAACCACTGCTCCTTGGTTTCTAGCTGTACTTTAGAAATGACCTCTCGCAAACCTATGCCCCAGAATCACGGTGGCCTGGTGAGAACCTCCAGGGCAAGACAGAACCAACACCTAAAAACCCCCAACACCCAAAACAGAGCAAGAGAAATCTCCAGGGGGAGGTGGGGGCTTGCTAGCTGACACTTAGAAAAGCCAGCTGGGGACTTTGGTTCCCATGTCATAGAAGTAACGAGAGTAACACGGTTTCATTGCATTAATTTGCAATGGGTTGTCATGGCTCTTATCCATTTACATTTCTCAACCTCTCTGAATTAGCAGCGCAGGTATCATTACCCCCATTACCAGAGACTGAAGAGTCTGCCTCACCTGGCTGGAGCCAGCCTTCCCCAGTTAGGGCCTTGTCTGCACATCCAGCTTCGCACAAAACATCAAGGCCTGTTTCTAAATTAGAGGAGGATCCAAAGTGGGAGAAACCACCGAGAATATCAGGAAACTATTCCACTCACACAGATTGGATTTGGAGCGGGAATGTCACAATAGGTATTAGTCAGTAAGGGCTATGTTATGGCACAAACAATGTGGCAACAAAAAAGAAAGGAGAATCTATGGCCTGGGTGGCAGGCAGGGAAGGCTGCTTGGAAGAGGAGGCATTGGAGCTCCACCATAATGTTACTTTTATACTTTTTTTAAAGCTTTTTAAAACTAAAAAGGTAAAAGAAAGGACAGAAGAAAAGGGATGATAAAAAGAAGATAAAATTGATGTTTAAAAAAAACTACCATTAGAGTTTTACACAGACGTCAGTTTCAGAGTAGCCAACAACAATACTGAGATTTATTGAGCACCTGCCAAGTGCCCAGTCACTCTGCCGCTTGTGTCACGGGAATGAATGCATTCAATTCTCACAGCCACCTCCTAAGACAGGCCTGTTATTATTCCCACCTTGCAGATGAGAAGACAGGATTGGAGGACTGGAGTGACTTGCCTTGGGTTACACACTATTAGGTGCAGCCTGGCTTGTATAAAGAAACCATATTCTTCTTCAGACTGGAGGGAGCTGACGGGAGACGTCCAGCCCTCCTCTCAGGGCTGTCCCTGTAGAGTCCGGTTCCTAATCCTGGCCTTCTAAGGCTTTGATTCCTCAACCTCTGGGACGTCTCATGGAGTTGGTCTAGAAAGACATGTGGGACAGAATGAGGCTAGGGTTTGCTCCATCTTCCATTCATTCCACAGGGTTTATTGAGAGGCTGCTAAGGGCCAGGCACTCTGCTAGATCCTGGATGTACAGAGCACAAAACAGCCCTGCTTCAAGGAGAGGATCTGGTGTTAATTGTGTAAAAAATAACTACTGTAATATGATAAACACCATAAGGAAAGTATATACATAAGGAACTGGGTCATTACAATAATGACAATGAAACAGGGAGTAAATCAGGGAAGGCTTCCAAGGGGAGGAGACATTTAAACTGGCTCTTGCAGGATCAGTAGAAGTTCTACAAGCCATAAAAGTGGAGAAGTTGTGACCCACCTGAATAGGCTTCCCAATAACACGACTTCCCAAAGCTCTCACACCAGAGCAAACCTACAGGAAACTTTTTCCAATCACCCCTGTCTACCTCAGTCAAAATAAAGACAAAAATGACCAAATCTTCCTCTTTTGTCATTGCCCTCTCAGACACTGAAAAATGCTCCCTAGTTCATTTCCACAGAGAGAATAAAATTCTACCTACTTGGACCAAAAGCATGTCTCCTGATAGCATATGCAACTGAGATGCTTGGTTTTTTTATTTGTTTGTTTGTTTACCCTATTCCTCTGCTGTATCTTCTATTTCCTTCATTCTCGTCTGATATATCTAGACATCTCTCTTCTATCCTCTCAACCACAGACCTTTACAAGCACAAATTTAGTGACATCCTGAAAAAGTCCTCTACGTGGAGCTACTTTTATGTTACTGATTTTATTTCGCAAACTCGTTTGTCTTCCTCCTTCGTACTTCCAGAGAGTAATCAAGACCATATAAATCATAAATAGATTATTAACTCACTAAAACTCCGTAAGAAATACTCACTGCCCTAGCCGCTCAGATTCTGCTTCGTCGTTGTCAAGAGTAGGAAAACTGCACCGTGGGTAACCAAAAGGGGATGGAAGATGAAAATATCCCTTCTTTAATGATAGGAGGGTTGGCCCTTTGCCTAGATGTTATCGTGGGAATAATCACTCTGACGACAGATGTCAAGTATATTCACTCAACTAGCACTTCCTGAGCACCTACTATGTGCCAGGGATGGTGGAGGGCACTGGGCCTGCACCGCTGGAGGCATACTCCAATGAACCAGTAAGATTCACTGTCGCTGAGAGCCGGCTGCTATCCTAGCCCCCAGGGGAAACAAAGCTTCCTTAATCTCTGCCCAGGCCAACATCTTAGACTGGTGTTGTTTCTCCAACAGCTGATTCCTGTTTTAGATCAACAAAAAGTTCAGAAACATGATGAAGGCCTCATTGGATGAATCCCTGCAGCTGGCTTGCAGGAGAAAACCAAGGAGCTGGTTTATTTCATAACAAACCTAAGGAAAGGACGGCCTTGCCGTAAGGTCTGGGCCATGTCCCCAAAGCCTTTCACAACCTGCAAAGGCACTTGTACGTCTAGGAATTTACCTCAGACCTCCCTCACCATCTTATTTTCCTTCCTTTTCTACAGCCTCACTCTGACCTTAGCAGAGGAGACCCGTGTGGTCTTCTGATTCACATGGATTCAAGCAGAGTGAGTCAGGAATCCAAAGTCTCGCTGTATAAACCTGAGCAGGTCACTTCGCCTCTCTGACCCTCAGTCTCTTCATCTAGGAAATAGAGGCAATGCCTAGCTCACAGTGTCGCTGGGAGGTTGAATGGGATTGTGTGCATGAATGTGACTCCTACATGGTCTGGCACGTAGTGCGGACTCAATAAATGTCATTTCCTGGTGCCACCTTTGTAGGCTTTCTCATCCTTAATGACAAAGCCCATTTCTTGGCCTTGAAAGCTCATAGATATTATGGGAATATAAGACATATAATATGTCATGTTGCTGTCTTTAAAGTGAATCAACATTAATTCAATTTTAGGAATTTCACACCTGACTTTGAGATAACTGAAGATCCCAACGGTGTCCCAGAGGTTGCCAATCACCAGCAAGGAATATTTGTTCCTTACTATCTTTTGGTCTTGGGATTAAGAATTACTAATTATTATAATAATATTTTTCTAATTATTAAGAATAATTAGAAGAATTTATTTATTATAAAAAAGTCATGACTTATAGTTTTAAAAAGTCTTATGATTTAGGTTTAAATGAAATTTGGTAATATCTCGACATTTTTGGGTGATATTTCAGGTAATATATGTAAGAAAAGACAGTTTTAAGGGAATATATATGATATGGATTTGAAGTTGCACTTTTCAGAATTAAGAGAGCTAGACTGGGAGTATGTTTCCATTTTTTTTCTCAGTCAGAGATTAACTTTGGTATTTGGCCCTGGCCTACCCTGCGCTCCCCTGTTTCCTATGATAACAAGCTCTCAAGCCCGGGACTGCTGCAAAGTGAAGCTGATGATTGTACAGGGCTTTGGGAATCTTGGCCAGGATATGCTCCGTGAACACTGGATATTGTTTCTAATCTACTGCTTTAAGAAGGCAGAGATAGGAGATCAATCTCCAAACGCCTCCACGGTTTCAGAGAGAGCAGGGAAGTGACCAGAAAGCCTCACAGCTCCTTAGAGAGCAGGACCGGGGATTTGGGCTCTGAATCCTCACCTTGACCCAGCTGACCCCAAGACGAGCAGTGGCCCTGGGGTGTGGGGCTCAGCCAGCGTCATGGTGGACCACAACCTGCTGGGAATTCTGTGAGCCGCTCTGATGGGCACGTCGGGGGGGAGAGCATCTCTGATTCCCCAGGTCTAGCATCAGAAGGACCCCAAGATGGTGAGGAATGTCTCCCTTAACCCCGCAGAGGAGCACAGCTAGTAAAGAACAGTGCAGGGGTGGAACTCTAATTCAGGGCTGCTTCTCTCTTTCTCTCTCTCTCTCGGGTACCCCCAAGTCAGCGGCAATGACCACAAGTCCCACCTGCCCCTTTTCCTTTACTGGTCAAGAACACACCCTGAATCCACTGGAGCTGTCTTTATATCCTCCTCGAGGACTGAGACGTGTCCCTCATTCATCCATCCACTCACGTCTGCTGTTCATCAGGAACAGCGGCCACGGCTGACCTGCCCTCCACAACACCCACTGCCCCTTCCTACCCTCTGCTTCAGCTGCGATGTCGTCACATCCGAACCTCCTTCCCTGTCCACTCACCGTCCTGCATCTTTACACCCGAACCGCGCCCTTCATGGCAGTGACCAAAGGGTGTGGTGATGGTTTGCCGGTTAGTTTACTCGTTCTTGTCTGAGACGGCCCCAGGCTAGGAGGGCAAGGCGGCCCTGCGCAGTGCTGGTATAAGCCTCGCATATTTGTGGAATGAATTAATTCCCCCCAAATTGTGAGCCTCCTGAAGCACTGTCTCTGTGCTGTCTCTGGCCACAGCTGTTCATCTTGCTGTCCGGTGAGCGAGACAAATCTTTCTGACTGAACAGCCTCTCCCTCTGGGGCTTGGCCCACTTCCCTGAGCACAGTCTGTATGGCCGGTGTGCGTTTGCTGGGACGTGCCCCCAGAATGTGAGCTCCCCACCTTCCTCCTTGGCTGTAGAGCCGGGCTTCGGTAAAGACGGGCAGTGCCTGTAGAAGAGAGAAGACTGAATTCCAGAAGCAGGCAGTTTGATTTCCAGATCTTTAGGTTCCAAGCGGAGGAACTGTGGGTTTGGACTCACTGACTGTGCTCGCTTAACACTGATTTTTAAAGACGGAGCCAGAGTGTAAGAGCCCAGCTCCAGCCAGTCTGCCCGAGTGCACCTCTGTCCCCGGGGCTCATCGCCTGTGGACCTGCAGCTCGCTCCCTGCCCGGCATCTATTTTTATATATAGAAATGTACTTTCCATATATATAAAGAACTAAAAACTCAGTAAGAAGGAAACAGACGACCCATTTTAACAATGTGCAAAAGATTTAACAACCACTTCAGCAAACAAAATGTGTGGGTGGCAAGTACGCACAGGAAGAAATGCTCAGCATCGTTTAGTCGTCAGGAAAATGCACAGTAAAAACCGCAACGAGAGACTACGTTACAGCTATTATACTACAGTTAAACATTTAAATGTGACAGTACCCAGTACTGGAGATGGCGCCAAACAGCTGGAATGCTCATGCGTTGCTAGTGGGAATGCAAAACGATTCAGCCCCTCCGGTATGTACCATATTAAGTTAAACGTACACTTACTCTATGACCCAGCCATCCCACTCCTAGGTATTTACCCAAGAGAAAAAAAAGAATGGTTTTCACCCAAAAAACTACAAAATGTTTATAGTGGCTTTATTTATAATCATTAAAAACTGAAAAGAATCCAGATATTTTACCTGGTGAATGGATAAAAAGAACTGTGGTATATTCATACAGTGGAATACTTCTCACTAACATAAAAATGAACAAACTACTAATACAACCTAGAAGAATCCAAAATGTATTCTGATAAGTAAAAGAAGTCAGGATGGAATGGCTACCTATTGTGTGATTCCATTATATGACATTCTGGAAAAGGCAAAATTATAGGATCAGAAAATAGATCAGTGGTTGCCAGGGACTGGGGATATGGGAGGGGTTGATTACAAACGGGCAGCCCGAGGAAAATTCGGGGGCAACAGAGCTATTCTGGTATCTTGCTGGCATTAGTGATTATCCAACTGTTTGCCTGTAGAACTGTAGAGTGACTTTTATTGTAAGGAAAATTTTTAAATGTAAAAGTGAAAACAAACCAAAAATGCTGCTCTGAGTTCCCTTCAGCATTTCTGGGATTCAGACTTGCTGCCGGTAGTAGAAATCTCCTTAGCAGGAGACAAATAATTCATAGGAAGGAAATTATATTTGCTTTTCAAAATGGGCAGAGGAAGAGGAAGGAAGAGAGAAGCTTGTGAGTACCAAGTAAGCATGGTAAATGCTTTATTAGTTTGGGCTCTTAAACTGTCAGTTTTCATATGCATGGTTTTCCATAAGTAGTCATGCAATTTTATTTAATCCTTTAGAGCGTAGCTTTTTAAAGACCCATATCTTTTTAAATTTGTTTTTCAAGGATTAAGCCTCACAAATATTGCCTAAGAGAGATGGTGTCTCATCTGGTGCGTATAGTTCCATCCTTTTCCAGGTATCGTGCATATTTCAATATTTTACCATCTAGTGAATCATCTATCTGCTGACTCCTGATTTTTTAATGACAAAGTTGGCATCACTGGGCTCCAGGAAGCCTCACACTGGGCATACCCTCCCGACTTCCTGAAATGTCATTTAATCTTCTCCTATATCATTCCTCAACTGTCCACATGACAGACAGTGGAATAATTAATTTTCAGGTCAGATTTCATAAGATTCTAGATCGTAAATCTTTTTAAGTCCACTTCTGCTGTAACTGGCTCATCCATACATCATCCTTCATAATTCAATCAATTAATGGTCAGTTTTGTTAATCTGGATCCACCAGCCCCTGTAAAACATGCTAAATAATTTCATTCTATTACAAGGAAAAATATGCAAGCATCTGGAGGCTAACAGCATTAGGAATATAATTTAAAACTGGATTTGGTACTCACAAAATAAATTCAGATTAGAACTTAAAAGGAGATTCCTGGGAAATATTTTTTCATTGGGTAAAAGTTATAATGTCCTCAAGAGTAGTCAGCAGATACTGGAAGTTTCCCATTAACATGCTGCATGCATCTTTGTCCAAGACTCTTGATTGATACTCAAAATCATTTGTCTCAATACCATTATCATGAGATTACAATATCACTGGACCAACTCTCCTAGAATAAACTGAGTTAGAGCTATCTTTGCTTTTCTGTTGTTCCTTAGGAGAAAATAGGCTGAAAAAATAGGTCATGAATCAGTGGTGTTTGTTGCTGAGCCTCTAAATTGTGAGGTAGTTACGGCAATTTTGGAAATCCCAGACTGGACAGGTGTGAGAGTCTGGGCACCATCAAAGACCAGGCTGGCTCGAACTGTATCTTGACCTGCCCTGAGTCACGGATAGGGTCATAAGGTCTGAAGTGGATGAATTTCCCTTTTAAAATAAAACACTGGATTAGTAAATTAACATAAACTTGAAGATTCCAAACTCTAAAACCTTGAATTTTCAGAACAAAATTACAGTATATTAATTTCACACAGGAATGGACAGACCACAAATTACGCTGGAATCCAGATGAATACGGTGGAATTCACTCAATTAAAGTTCCGTCAGAATCTCTCTGGCTTCCTGACATAGTTCTCTTTGAAAAGTAAGTATCACAGTAGAAAAGTGCACTGGTCGGATTAAGAGGAGAAATAGAAAAGCCTGATTGTGCCAAAATAATTAAGAGAAAGGTACAACTTTAACGAGAAAATTATTCCTTTTGGAAATATTGTTTGACCCTGTGGTAGGAAAGTCATAAAATACAAATAGTACGACGGTGGGAAAAACAAAAAAACAGTTAATATGTGTTCAACTAACCATCAGGTGAACCGTTTTTCGACAGCGCTGATGGACGGTTCGAAGGCTCGCTCATGACCAAGGCCATCATGAAATCCGACGGGACCGTGGTGTGGACGCCTCCCGCCAGCTACAAAAGCTCCTGCACCATGGACGTCACCTTCTTCCCATTCGACAGGCAGAACTGCTCCATGAAGTTCGGATCCTGGACTTACAACGGGACCATGGTTGACCTCGTCCTGATAGACGAGAACATGGACAGAAAAGACTTCTTCGACAACAGAGAGTGGGAGATTCTCAACGCCAAGGGCACGGCGGGGAGCAGGAGAGACGGCGCGTACCGGTACCCGTTCATCACCTACTCCTTCGTGCTGCGCCGCCTGCCCCTGTTCTACACCCTCTTCCTCATCATCCCCTGCCTGGGGCTGTCCTTTCTGACAGTGCTTGTCTTGTACTTGCCTTCTGACGAGGGGGAGAAGCTCTCCTTATCCACCTCCGTCTTGGTTTCCCTGACAGTGTTTCTCCTGGTGATTGAAGAAATCATCCCGTCCTCCTCCAAGGTCATCCCGCTCATTGGCGAGTACCTCCTGTTCATCATGGTCTTCGTCACCCTGTCCATCATCGTCACCGTGTTTGTCATCAACGTCCACCACAGATCTCCCTCCACTTACCACCCCATGGCCCCCTGGGTTAAGCGGCTGTTTCTGCAAAAACTCCCTAAATTACTTTGCATGAAGGACCACGTGGATGGCTACTCTTTCCCGGATAAAGAGGAGAGTAAACGGGCAGTGAGAGGTAAAGTCCTCGAAAAAAGGAAACAAAAGCAGGTTAGCGATGGAGAAAAAGTTCTGGTCGCTTTCCTGGAAAAGGCTGAGGATTCCATCAGATACATTTCCAGCCACGTGAAGAAAGAGCATTTCATCAGTCAGGTGAGGGGACTGTCGCAAGCCAGGACTGAGATTTTAACGTCTGTTTACAGCAAATGCATCCTTGTTTAAAATGTGACCTTATTAGCTCTCTGCTTGACACACATAAAACTTAAAACAAGCCCTGACACAAAATAGAGACTTCAGTATGGATTTTCAGGGAGAGGTTCACAAAAACAGAATGAGCAAAAGAGGAGCAACTATAGATTAAGCACTATTTCTTATAAGTAGCCTTAATTCTATCTAAAATAATTCAATTCTACATTTTAAGTTGGTTATCCTGGTCTCTGGTCATTTATCTCTCACTTTTAGTGGGATGATGTTTATCTCTATTCAGCATATTTGGAAAAAAGAAAACAGAATCAATTTTTAAATTTATACAAAAACATGGTGTAACAACAGATATTTAGTTCACAGATTTAAACAGATTTATTTTTTAATTTTTATTTTTTTAGATTTATTTTTTGAAATGTGACAAGGGTGTGGATTTCAGACTCAAAACGGTCCTGCATGCAGATGCTACCCATGTTCCATATGACTTGAGAAAAGCTACTTAACCTGAACTTCAGTTTTCTGAAACCTCCCTTGAAGGGTTATTGTGAGGAATTAGTGACGTCAAGTATGAAACATGCACTGTGTGCCCAGTGCACGTGGTCTCATGATTATGTAAGCAGTCAGTAAATGTCAGTCCTCCTCTTTCTTCTCCCCGTCTTCCCTCCCTCCTCTACATGGTCCCTCCCCTGTGGAAGGAAAATATTATTTGACATATAAATACTCAGCACAAAAGCAGGTCTGTTGCTTAAAACGAGTTAATACTTACACCAGTTTATAGGGTTCAATTATTTTACTCTAAAATCAGTGAAAATTAGTGCCAAGATCCTGATCTCATAAACAAACTTATGAAAGAATAGCATTTTTTAGAAATATCCTCTACTTTTCATGTAGACACTGCCTAGTATCTCTCCTCTCTTACAATTTGTCATTTTTTTCATCCACTGAAAAATGTTTTAAACAGCACTAGAAAAAATGCTGCTATAGAAAAAACATTACAGCTATCCTTAAGGGTTTTTTGTTTGTTTCTTTCTTTATATCTTTTAGAAATTCTTTTTTTAATTTTATTTTGATTGAAGTATAGTTGATTCACAATGTTGTGTTAATTTCTGCTGTACAGCAAAGTGACTCAGTTATACATACATATACATTCTTTTTCATATTCTTTTCCATTATGGTTTATCACAGTATATTGAATATAGTTCCTGGTGCCTTTTAGAAATTCTAATACAAAGATTTAAATAGCTTTTTTAAAAATTATAAAAATAACACATCATCAGTATAGGGAATTTGGAAAATACAAAACATTTAAGATGATTCACATCGTTAATAATCCCCCACTTAAGTTTGAAATTTTTAACATTTTCATCTGTCTTCTTCGTGGTTTTCCCCAAGGTTTTATTTCTAAACCTCTGTGTGCACAAAATACATTCAAATTCTGCATCAGCTTCTATGTTCCTTCTAGAACGGCAGGCGTCCTGCTTGGTTCCATCTTTGCCAAATCCCCACGTAGTGGAAATGGGACACTTATTTTCCCTTGAAATATTGCTGGCCCCATCTCTGAGGCTCCCCCCGACCCCCGCCGACCCTGCAGCTCGTCCTGCTCTGACCTTGCCCTCACTGGCCGCTGCCCAGTCTCCCAGCCTCCCTTCCTCCAGAGGGGCTTGGTCTCCTCTCTCCCTCACCAGTTCCTGTCATCTCCTCCAGGAGTGTCCATTGCAGCCCCACCCACCTGGGGAGTGGAGGAAAAGAGGGCCTGAGTCAAGTGACCACAAAAATTCTTAGTTTATAAATTTGTGATTTATTTCCTATGTCATATCAGGAAGCATCACAGTAAGAGATGCTGGCTTTTTATTTGGGTAAAACTCAGGCTTTTCCCATTTCAATCAGTGACGTTTACAAACGCATCAATGATTCTGTTCTTTCAATTTTACATCCTCAACGGTGATGAAAGTGTTTTCCCATGAACTTGAATTATGGGCTGTTTTCTTGGGCACCGCCAGTGAGGTCCCAGGAAGCCTATATTGCAGGGGATGTGTCAGGTGCGTTTGGAAAACTGCAGGGCTGTAAATCTGAATAGGACTCTTCCTGAAGTCCCTTGAAATGAATTCAGAACAGCTGCCCAGCATCCTGAATGGGAGGCATCTTTTTCTCTTTTGCAGGTGGTGCAGGACTGGAAGTTCGCAGCTCAAGTTCTCGACCGGATCTTCCTCTGGTTTTTTCTGATCGCGTCTGCCACCGGCTCAGTGCTGATTTTCACCCCTGCTTTGAAGATGTGGCTACACAGTTACCGTTAGGAACAAGTCTCCAGAGCACTCTAAACCGCACACATAAAGACAGAATTACACCCTAGAACTGACATCCAGCCCCCACGTGTATACAGCATCCAGGTGCACGTGCTTATCAGGAGGCCCCGAGTGCAGACGGCGTCTTGTGTCATCCTCAGGGAGGTTGAACCTTGGTTGCCGTGAGAGTGAGTTGGGTTTACATCAGGCAGACCCTCCTCAGACCCCTGCCTTGGCTTCTGCAGACATTCAGGGAGGAATCGTGTGTCCAGGTCTGAGGTCACGAGCCGAGACACACTAGGACTGTGGCAGTGGCCCATGAAGAGTTCCAGGAGGAGGTGTGGGCAGACCCAGGCCTTTTCCTAGAAAACTGAAATTCTGAACATGCTCTGATAATGGTTTTTTATGTCCCTTCATCTAATCTAATCCATTTCAGCTGCACTCTCCAGGCTTTCCATTCTGTTTCTTTCCTCTTCCTCCTTCTCCTTCTCCTTCTTCTTATTCTTCTCTTCTTCTTTTTCTGAGAACATTTAAGTTCTACTCTCTTAGCCAATTTCAATTATACAAAGCAGTGTTATCAACTGTAGTCACGTTTTACATGAGATCCTCTGACCTTATTCATGTTATAACCCAAAATGTATACCCTTTTACCAACCTCTCCCTATTTCCCCGCCCCCTATCTCCTGGCCACCACTTCTCTACTCTCTGTTTCTATGAGTTCAACTTCTTTTTCTTTTTTTTTAGATTCCACTTATAAGTGAGATCATGCAGTATTTGTCTTTCTGTGTCTGGCTTATTTCACTAAGCATCATGTCCTCTGGGTTCATCTATGTTGTCGCAAATGACAGGACATTTGCTGTCCTGTCAGCAAATGGCTGAATTATATTCGGCTGAATTCATTATGGCTGAATTATGTTCCATTGCATATATATCACATTTTCTTTATCCATCTATCTATCGACAGACGCTTAAGTTGTTTCCACGTCTTGGGTATTGTAAATAATGCTGCAGTGAACATAGGGATACAGATATCTCGTCAAGAGAATTATTTCGTTTCCAGAAGTGGCATTGCTGGATCGTATGGTAGTTCTAGTTTTCATTTCTTGAGGACTCTCCATACTGATTTCCATAGTAGCTGCACCAGTTTCCATTCCCACCAGCAGTGCACAAGGGGTCCCTTCCTCCACACCCTCATCAGCACTTGTTATCTCTTGTCTTTTTTATGACAACCATCCTAATAAGCATGAGGTGATACCTCATTGTGGTTTTGATTTGCATTCCCCTGGTGTTGAGCACCTTTTCATCTACCTGCTGGCCATCTGATTGTCTTCCTTGGAAACATATCTATTCAGATCCTTTGCCCATTTTTTAATTGAGTTACTTGTTTTTTTGCTACTGAGTTGTATGAGTTCCTTGCATATTTTGAATAGAAACCTCTTAGCGAATATATGGTTTGCAAATATTTTCTCCCATTCTATAGCTTACCTTTTCATGCCGATGGTTTCCTTTGCTGTGCAGTCGTCTTTTAGTTTGATGTAGTCCCACTTGTTTATTGCGCTTTTACTGCGTTTGCTTTTGGTGTCAGATCCAAAGAAACCATCACCAAGACTCTTCCCATTCTGTTTGCATGTGTCTCCCTGCCCTCTGGGAGCACCTCATTCCCCCACCCACCCCGACTCCCTCTCTGAGACTCATGGGGAGAGGCTGACAGTCTTCTCTCTCGATGATGCCAAATCCTGGATTTTAGCTTGAAATAATTGTTCTCCTTTCCCAGTTCTAAATCCAAGCCTTCTCTGGATTATTTTGTGCAAGGCATGTTTCGTATAAACTCTTTGCAGCTGGGACTTTTAAAAACCCAATTTAAGTATTTAACTTTTTCACATAAATTGTTACCACCAATATGTTTAGCCTTATTTATGCCATTTTGTTTGTGTTTTCTGTGTAATGTTTTCTTGTTCTTTCTTATTTTGCTCCTTTTCAGCCTTGACTGAATTTGTCTGTTCCTTCTTCTCTAATGATTTGAAAAGTATGCACCCTTTTCTACTAATTTATTAATAAGCACATACAAACTTCTTTTATCAGTGTTGAGAATTAACACCTGTCCCACTACCCTCTAAACAAAACAAGATGCTAAATCAACTTCACTTCCCCTCTTTCTTTATCACCTTTTATATTTTCTCTAAATCATCCAGAATTTAGCTCCAGATTATTAATTTTTATATTATGTGCCTCTTTCTTCTGAATAATGTCTTGACAATACATTTTGTCTACAACCATATTCTAAACAATTAATCGTTTTATTCATTTCTTGGTTTACCAGTTTTTTTAATCCTAAGTTTTCCAATTTTTTTAATCCTGTTTTTCTCTTTTGCCGATGCATTTCATTATTTCAGAGGAATCCATCTCTAAGCCATTCTTTTAGAAAGTTTTGAGTGTGGTAACCTTTCTGAATCCCTGCATTTCTGCAATTGTAGTTCATTCTGCCCTCACAGAATAGGTTGGCTGGGCCTGGAATTCTGAGTTCAAAATCATTTTCCCTCAGAACTCTGAAGACATTGTTCTACAATATCCCCCATTATAGATGAGAACTATGGTGAGGGATGATTCGTATTCTCATTGCTACAGATTCCTGTTTTTTCCTTAAGCTTCTTAAGCTTAAGCTTCTCTCTTCATCTTTGGACTTTAGAAATGTCACCTGTATGCTGTATGTGTCTAAGTGTAAGACTTACTCCCTCTCTCCTTGTCTTGGCACGTGGTGACTAATGTCTTTCTTCAACTTGTGCAAATTTTCTTGTCTTCTTTCATTATTTCCTGTCTTCCATTCTTCCTCCCCTTTCTTTTTGAAATTTCTAACAGAAGGGTTTTAGTATTCCTAGATGTCTTCCATATTTATTAACTTATTAACTTTTCTCTCATACTTCTTATTTCTTTAACTCTTTCCATTGTCAGTTTGATGTTACAGCTGACTAATTTGCTTTTCAGTTATTGTTTAGTCTTCTATTCAGCCCACCTACCCAGGTGGGGGATTGGTTTGTCTGTGGATAAATCATGTATTTGATTTCCAACAACTCTAATTCTTCTTTTTGGATGTCATACCCTCTGGAATATATATTAGGGGAATAGTTACTTTAAAGTCTTCTTCTAGGGACTTCCCTGGTGGCGCAGTGGTTAAGAGTGCGCCTGCCAATGCAGCTGACACAGGTTCGAGACCTGGTCCAGGAAGATCCCACATGCTGCAGAGCAACTAAGCCCGTGCGCCACAACTACTGAGCCCACGAGCCACAACTACTGAGGCTGAGTGCTGCAACTACTGAAGCCCGCACGCCTAAAACCTGTGCTCTGCAACAAGAGAAGCCACCTCAGTGAGAAGCCCACGCTCCGCAACAAAGAGTAGCCCCCATCACCGCAACTAGAGAAAGCCCACGTGCAGCAATGAAGACCCAACGCAGCCAAAAAAAATAAATAAATTAAAAAGTCTTAAAAAAAATAAAAGGCTTCTTCTACTGTCTGCAATAAAAATTTTTCTGTAGCGGTTAATTTTTCTGCTGATTTTTGATGCTTTTTGTGGTCATTTTATTCAAATGTTTGGTGAGTTTTGATATTGTTTACTCTCCTGACAGTGAAAAGCATTTCCAATTACAGGAAACCTAGCTTCAGTCACTTTCCTTTACTGTCTTGTGTCCAAGCAAGCATTTCTCTAGGGTGTGCGTGTAGTTCATCTTCTACATTTGGGACACCCCTTCCTTCACAGTAGCTGTAAGTGACCTCGGGCACTGCCCTAATTCTCTGATCTGGTGCCCACTCTAGTTCTCCACGTGTCAGAATGACCGCATCAGTGGGGACAGACTGCAGAAGCCACTGTGAGGGTGGAGAACCCCAGCAGCTGCTCCTCCGCCCTTCACTCATCTCCCCATATAGAATCTTAGGGTTATTGTGGGGTTTGCTAGAAAAAAATAATTTCTTTGGTGGTCCCAACTCTCCTGCATTGTACCACAAATTCCACTGCTCTGTTAGGTTTTTCCATAAATCTGATCTCATCTGTCCTACCTATTTCAGCCATCCCCACCGATCCAGTCTATGAAGATACCTCAGCCAACTTTCCAGTACTCCTATGGATTCGTTTTCATTTCACATTTCTTCTGAAATATCAGTAGGATTTAGAAGACGAAAAAATAATAAGAAGACGAAGGAAACACATCAGCCAGTCATTTATACTAAACCTTTTTTCTAAATGCCAACCCCTATAGACATGTTCAATTGTCGATGGCAAATGGACACTGAAAAATCACCCAGAGTGGGATCACACCATGAGAAGAGTGAGGTCTATTTTAAGGACTGAATGATCTTGACTTTGCAGCCTGGTAGGTGCTGGACATGGGTGGGGACTAGAAAGATGATTCTGTTGGGAATAGAATTGCGAATTTATTGGCCAAAAAAAAGTGAGGCGTGTCTTGAAGGTAGTGATCCACATGTGTTGTCAGACATGACAGGAGGACCACATCCACTCTCGTGGGGCTCTTCACGCCTGGCTGTTTCAGTCTCCTTGACCTTTGCTGAAGTCTCCAAACTGCCCTTCCTTCTTCCAGGCAGATCACCATCCTGTTCACACCAACCAGACCTTCTCCTTCATACCTATCTCTCCTTCCCTGTGCCCTTGACCCCTCCTCCTGGAAATGCTTCCTTTAATTACCCTCCTGTCTTGTGAGGCTTCCTTTCCTACAAAGTACCCAGATCTGCTCTATTCTTAGAACAAAGCACAGAACCATAGTGAACAGAAATGATAGAATGTTTTCAAATAGCCTGGACTGTTTTTTAGATTTATCCCATTCGAATCACCCTCAAAAGAAATTCTAAATTCAAAAAAAAAAAAAAAGAAAAGAAATCATATTCATATATTTTAGGTGTTTAAATAATATTTAATGTGGTCATTGTATTTGTTTTCAATAGATACCAAATTTTGTTGTATAGAATTGTATTTTTCTGTGCTATGTGCTCACATTATGGAACAATGGGGCCCCTCGTATGATCCACATAGTCATCACTTTTCTGCATATTTTGCTGAATTTTTAAAGGGAGGCAACATGGCAAAGCAGAAACCAGGGCACTAGGACTCTTGGGCTCTAGACCAGCCATTACCTAGCTGTGTGAACTGTGGGGTCTTCCGTGAGTCACTTGTCCTCTCTGGGTTTTAGTTTTCTGGTCAATAGCAAGAGGTTATGACTTTGAAGACCTCTCCTGCCCCCAAATTCTATACGTTAGAGATTAAATACTGGAACTTTCACAATTTTAAACCACACAAATTGTAATTGTAATGTTGTTCCTTTGGGAAAACATAATCTGCTTTATTGCTGCTTTAGGACAGGATTTGCTGGACTACACTGTGATGAAAATCAAGGATTCCCTGCCTTAAATCCCTGACGGGATTATGGACTCAAAGGGCAAATCACTGTTCTTCTTTTTATTGAGAACAGTGTTGACTTAACTCATTACTTAACTTTGTTTAGCTCATTAGTTTGCTGGGTAAATGACAGTACTAATCTTGGAAAGATGCATTTAGAGTTGAATTCAGTTTTAAATTATGAAAAATGCCACGTGAAACACTTTCCACGCCAAGCCTCTTTCTGACCAGACACAAATACAGCAAAGGTCAAGCATTTCTATGTGTGCACAAAGCTTAAGCCTCGTCCCAGCTAGACTGGGAGGGGATAACGGTCTCAAGTGTGGGAAAGGATAAACATTTATATAGCACGATAACCCTAAGGAGTAACTACAAAACCTAACTTCAAAGCAAAGCAATTTTACATTCAAATGTTTAGCAAGACAAATCTGCGGGCAAAATGTTCCAGCTAACTCCAACCAGTGGATGTTGGAAGACCCATACAACTTTGCATCCCACATGTGAGCGTGCAGGACACACATGCGGGCACACACATAGGTGTGGAACACACACATGTGGGCACACACAGGTGAGGGCACACAGAGAGCTGCCCTCAATTGTTCTCATCCTTCAGTTCCCTGCTCACACCCCCCTCCTCATGAAGTCCTCACAGAACAGGCAGCCCACTCGGAGCCCCCGTCTCCGAGAGCCTGTGGTGCTTTCAGTCTCTGATATATATGTAGTTTAGAACATAATTGTTCTCTATTGCTTTGTTCTGCGAATTTTATTTCCTCAGCTATTCTGTAGCATATCCTCCATTACATCCCCAACAGCATCTAAGAGAGTTGAGTACGTGGTCAAGGCTTAAATCATATTTGTTCATTAATTAACCCAGTATCACAAAGTTTGGATTGGGTTAGTTGTCTAAAATGAGGACAAATTTGTATTCTTGCTCAGTTCCACCCAATATTTCCAACTCTCTGTGTGCATGTGTAATTTTCAGTATGCCCCTTAAAGAACCATTTTCTTACATTAAAAGAATTCTAAAATACTATGATCACACTTAGAAGAATCAATAACTCCATATTCAAGTTTCCCCAACTATCTCAAGAATAGCCTAAATTAAGAGATAGCTTGTCTAAAGTAGGATTCAATCCATAGTGCTATGCCTCTTAAATCTATTTTAATTTCTTTCTTGTCACTAACTTGTTGAAAGGAGTAGATCAGTTTTCCCCAAGAATGTCTCATTTTTAGGATTTGTCTTGTTACTTGCTTCTGGTGTCATTTAGCTTGTCCCCTGTGTCCTGTATTTCCTGTAAATTGGAAGTTACAACTATAATCTAGTTCAGTATTGTTGGCAGAATACATCGTCGATGATGGTGTGTGGTTTCTATTTACCACACAAGGGGACATGCTATCGGGCTGTCTCGTCATTAGCGTTAAGACTAATCCCTGGATTAAGGTGATCTGTCCACCTTAATCCACTGGTAACTTTACAAGTATAGCCCATGGCCATAACACACAGCAAAGTTACAGAAACTCTTACCTGTGACCTTGGTCCTTTTAAAAATGGTCTCTAACTAGCTACATTAGAACACTGTAGTTTCCAAAGAGTAATATCTTTACGCTGGGATGGATTTTTTTGGTTGTGTCATAATTCTTCCTTGGAAGCACCTACTACTATTATGTATTAATGTGAATTTGTTTACTTAATAGCCATGGTGACTACCATTTATGTTTAACCTGACATATACTCCTTCTTTGTATTAAGACTTTCTGTTCAGTATGTCAATAAAATAGCAGTGAAAATAAAAGTAACGTTATTTCTCCGGTTCATAGACAATCTTAGTTTCAGGCAAACTAGCCGAGAGCAGCAGTGTATCCGCTGGTGTGCGTTTTCACACCCCTCCGGGCAGGCAGAATAGCGGCGGTAGGGCAGAACAGCCTGGCCTGCTGCAGGACTAGACGTGCCCCCGAACACTCAGGGGTGATCTCCGCCAGGCCAGAAGAGTGCAAGATCCACAGGGAGGTCAGAAGGAAGAGTACACATCGTGAAGATTGACTCAGGCCATCTTCCAAACAGCGCTGTATGGAAAGCACTATCAACATCCATGTTTACAGATGCAGGTCCCCTCCACCTGCAGAACTCTATCCTCAGGGGAAAACACAGTGGGGGAGGAGCCTTACTGTTTCTCCAGGAGGATGGGTGCTTCTGCACCAAGGACCCAGTGAGGGTGCGACGTGTGGGGTGTGTGGTGGGTGGGATATGTGTGGCGTGGGTGGTGGGCTTGGTGTGTGTGGTGTGTGTGTAATGTGTGTGGTGTATGGCGTGTGTGGTGCGTGTGTAATGTGAGTGGTGTATGGCGTGTGTGGTGCGTGTGTAATGTGTGTGGTGTATGGCGTGTGTGGTGCGTGTGTAATGTGTGTGGTGTATGGCGTGTGTGGTGCGTGTGTAATGTGTGTGGTGTATGGCGTGTGTGGTGCGTGTGTAATGTGTGTGGTGTGTGGCGTGTGTGGTGCGTGTGTAATGTGTGTGGTGTGTGGTGTGTGTGGTGTGTGTGTAATGTGTGTGGTGTGTGGTGTGTGTGGTGTGTGTGTAATGTGTGTGGTGTGTGGTGTGTGTGTAATGTGTGTGGTGTGTGGTGTGTGTGGTGTGTGCAGAGGGTGTGGAGTGCGTGCTGGGTGTGGTGTGTGATTGCCCTCAACCAGCCCACAGAGTGCGGGTCTTCACAGGCCTGCGCTCCAAACTGACCACCCGTGAGAGGCTCAGACGTTCCTTTGCGAGGTATGGGTATCTTGTTTGGGACAATTCTACACTGACCTGCCCCTCACACTGCAGGAGGCTTACATCCCTAGCCCCAGACCCTAAGTGACAAAGCACCCCAGTCATTCATTGTGACAACCCAAAATACCCTTTTAGACGTTTCCAAACACCAGCTGGAAATTGTGTGTGTGTGTGTGTGTGTGTGTGTAAGGGGTACAATAGCAGCTCTGGCTGAAAACTGCTGCTGCTAAAGAGTTCAGATGATAGTTCCCAAGTCAAAAGTGGGGATGGGCGAGGGGAGACGCCCCTGTTCTCATCTCGCTGTCCCCTCACTACACCCAAGAGGCACACCCTAGGCCTCGGGGGAGGTTGGGGCCAGTGGGACAGCCCGTGTAGAACTCTCTAGGCCCTCAGATGGAGCTCCGTGGTCCCGGGGTCCACCTCCTCCCCCCACCCCAGCACTTCCCTGCCCCTGACTCTTCCCCTCCTGCCTGACCTTGCCAGACAGAAGGGATCAAGCCCTGGTTTGTTTAGCCAAAAACTGCCAACTCACAGCCCTGCAGGCAGGTTGTTTTGTTTAGCTGACACCGAGACTTTATTTTTGCTTCTTAATTTAGTTGCCACGTTTTAAAACTAGGAGATTCTGTATAAAAAGCTGGATTTTCAGTGTATCTTGAAAAATCAGAAGATCAAGCACCCAGGCCCACATTCAGCATGATGGCAAGGGCCCGGGGCCCAGTGGGGGGCAAATCAGCCTCTCTGCAGAGAGCAGACCCCGCATGATGGGCCCCTCTTTGGTCAGTCTCTTTACGCTTCAGCATCTGCTAACGTCCAGCTTTTCTCCTCTGCCCCCGCTCTGCTGCCTCAGCCAAGGGAAGCAGGTGTTCCTGCTTGGGGCAGTGAGGGAGAAAAATGCTTCCACTCTGACCTGGGACTTATATTCCCAAGAATGTCTGCAGTTCAACTCAGCAATGACTGATCTCGTTCTGAAGACTCACATATAGCCCACAAAAGTTATTTGTATCCCCTACCCCGGCTAAAATAAACTTTGACACTAATAGTCCTGACTTTCCTAAACTAAGAGAGCATTTACTGCTTCATCTCTCTAACCTGGTTTACATTTCTAAGCTTTTTTTCTTTCTGATTACTGACAGTGAAAGGTGCTTTTCCTGGCCTTTGGGAGGACATGGGGATGGGAAGGGAGGAGATGGGCCAAATCAGTTGATCTTCTGTCTTTTTCCATTCCCTTCTCATGAGAGAGACTAAATTATCCAGGGGCAGGGAAATGGTTTAAGAGTCAGGAGATGTGGGTTTCAGAGTTGAATTTGTTAGCTACGTGATCACGGGCAAGCCGCTCTGCCTCTTGAGATTAAAAAAAGAGTTGCGCTATATAATCTATGAGTTCCGTTCCATCTCTCAAAGTCACTGATTCTACAGACCTGATACACAAAGACATCTCCATGCTGTGATGCCCCTTTTATTCAAATGCTTATTTCTTTAAAATGTATGTTGCTAGTTTGTCACTGCCCCTGAGGATCACCAAGCAACTTCTGGAAAGCTGGGCTGGGAAGGCTGATGTCTGTTCATGCACAGAAGAATATGCTAAGAAGCCAGGATCCTGGCTTCCCGCCCCTGGCTGGGAGCACTTTCCTCTCAGCTTCCTGTTTTGCAGTTCTTAAAAGTCTTCTTTTTATATCTGATAAGGGGTTAATATCCAGTATATATAGAACGCCTACAACGCAACAACAAGAAAACAAATAACCCAATCTTAAAAAGGGCAAAGGACTTGAATACACATTTCTCCAAAGAAGATACACAAGTGGCCAATAAGTACATGAAAAGATGCTCACCCTCACTCATCGTTAGGGAAAAGCAAATCAAAACCACAAGATATTACCTTACACCCATTAGCATGGCCACCATCAGAAAGCTAACACGTGTTGATGAGGGTGTGGAGAAGGTGAAACCCTGCTCGCTGTCAGTGAGGATGTAAAATGGTGCAGCTGCGGTGGGGAACAGTGTGACAGTCCTGCAAAAAAATTAAAAAGTTATTGCTTAATGGGTTCAGAGTTTCAGTTTTGCAAGACGAAAAGAGTTCAGGGGATGGATGGTGCTGATGATTGTACAACAATGCGAATGTACTTAATACCACTGAACTGTACACTTAAAAAGGGTTACGATGGTACATTTTGTTATGTGTATGTACCACCATGAAAACTTTTAAACAGTGACTTGAAATAGTGATTTGGCTTAATAGAAAAAAAAAAGTATCAAGAAACAAGCAACCCTCTGTAAAGACAGATAAAATAGAGGTGCTATAATCACATGACATGAAAAGAGTAAAAATAATTTAAAACAGAGTGACTTGTGCCTGGGGTACTACAACCGGCCTTAAGCTCCAGGATGAGGTAGACAAGGAAGAATTAGCACATGGTAATGAGACAGGTTGGGATCTGGGACCTGGGACCCTTTGCTGCAGGGCTTGCACCTGGACAAACGTCTCCTTGAGCAAAAAAATACAAAGAAACTATAAGGGACTAAAAATAACTGTGTATATGTGCAGTTGGGGCAAATTATGGACAACAAGATACAAAAAGACCAAAAAAACCCAACAGCCACTTCCGATGAGTTGGGAGCAAAAGCAGGGTACTCTGCACGCCCCCTGCACTCAACCCCACCTAAGGGGTGGGCAGACCACCTAAGCCCCCCCTCCAGCCCGACCCCTGGACACACCCCTACCCTCACCCCATGTAAGGAACTCGCCCCCCTTGGTGAGTGAGCAAGGGAAGCTGTTACTTGTTTTCGTTCCTTTCACTCCTGGCACCTCAGGAGCCCCAATAAAGCCTTGCCTGAGTTTCTTGTCTGGCCTCTTGTCAATTTCTATTGATTAAGGGAAGGTCAAGAACCTTGGTCAGTATCAGTAATAGAAGTTGTAGAGTATCAACACAATGGAGGTTATGCCACCACAAAAATTATACTTCAAGACTGCGTAACATCACGGAGAAATGCTGCTGACATGATATAGAGAAAATAGCAAAATACAAAACCGAAAGGTAAAACTGAGGTGTCAAATTATGTGTGCATTTAGACAAGGACTAGAACGGAAAAGGCAAAATGAAATTAGTTCCTGTGTTAGAGTAGATTTTTTTTTCTACTTTAAAATGCATCTTTAAAACTGCTATAATAAGTGTATACAAAAAATAAGAAGATAATAAACGAGGGTAGAATAAAACAGAATACCCAAGGTTCTCCCTCTCAGAAAGGGAATTGCTCTAAAAGGTACAAGATCACCATTTCCTACAGAAGAAACACTTTTCTTTTCAGTCTTAGTTACAAAGAGCAAATGGAAACTGCTGATGAGAAGAGACAACTTTTGGACCCACGGCAAAGGTTGCTTCAGGTCTCTCCGGCCAGACCACGTCATGCTTTATTTTCGTTGCTCTGGTTACATTCCCCATGTGATACCTGGTCCTGGAGATCTCTGTGTTTACGACTTTTCCTACAAAGCTCCAAGTGCATGGACAGAACCTATTTCCGGGACTGTGGCATTGTCACCACTCAAGCCTCTTGCCAGATGAATGATAATTAAATATGGGGGGCGGGGGAGGGAAGGACCGGGAGTTTGGGGTTAGTAGATGCAAACTAGTATATATAGGATGGATAAACAACAAGGTCCTACTGTGCGGCACAGGGTATCCTGTGATAAACCAAAATGGAAAGAACATGACGAAGAATGCATATATATGTATAACTGAGTCACTTGGCTGTACAGCAGAAATTAACACAGCATTGTAAATCAACTACACTTCAATAAGAGTTTTTAAAAGGGGAGTAAATACAGCCTGTTGGTTAGACTGACTACCTGCTGATACTTTTTTTACCAAATAATGTATCAAATAATGCTGCAGTGTCTGTTCTACATCACAGAGCTGTGCAGGAGAAAGCAAGCATACACAAGTTCACAGGTGCTGCAGAGGTCAGCAAGTCCAAGGTCCAGAGTTTCACGTCTGGCAGGTGTCATTATACTGAGAAGCCCATAAACTGGAGAAGCAAAAGAACCTCTTAGCGTGGCTTGACTTTGATCCCACGGTTTGCTGTTCTGTGGGTGGGTCATGGCCCCGGAAGCCAAACGTGTACAGACAAGAGAAGCCTGCAGGCGCTGCCAGCTCTGGGCTCCAGTGTCAGATCCCAGACACTGGGATCATAAAGTGCTCCTCTGTGCCCCAAGGGAGGGCATCCAGGCTCCTGATTGGCAATAAAGTCCTCTTTTCCCATCTAGATGGGGACTTGGTGCGAAGCTTTCTATCCCTTTCCTTGTGGTGGGGGAAACATGGAACAAACACAGTGTCTTGTAAGTTTCTGAAGCTAAAGGGAAAATCCATCTTACGAATGTCCTGTGTTCCGCAGGAGTGGCTGGAGAAACAGCCCCGCAGTTCCAAACACGCAGACGGTCATAAACACCCACAGGAACAGCCTGTCCACCACCATGGCCACGTATTTCCAGTCGTCCTGCACCTGAAAGACAAAAGTCAAGCAGCTGTAAAAAAAAATCAGAACCGTGGGAGATAAGCTTTGTCTCATGAATAAGCTGCTTCCTTTTCACAGAAGATTTCCTGGCGATTTTAAAGCAAATATCCCTGTGATTCTGGTTAACCCGTGTCTCCTCTGTAGCACACAGAGGACTTCCGTTTGTCTGCAGAGGGTGGGTGCGTGCGCCCCATCAGTCCTGGGACAGCGGGCTGCAGGGTGAGCAGGCTTATGTGGGCGCACAGGACCTCCCCTGACTGCAGACAGCGCCCCAGAAGGAGCTGCTCGGAGAGCTCCACTTTTGCGTTGACTGAAAAAAAAATGCACAATCTAACAGTTGAGAATTATGTTTTATTCAGTGGATTTTCTGAGGAATTCAAGCCCGGGAGGCAGCCTCTCAGGTCGCTCTGAGGGACTGCGCTGAAGAGGTAAGGGAAAAGTCAGGGCATAGAGGGGGTTTTGCAACAAAGACCAGGTAGCCAGAACATCGAAAGATTACTGTTACAGAGCATTTTGTTGCATTTGACAGCAACAGTAATCCTTTGATGTTCCGACCACCTGGTTTTTGTTGCAAAACCTCCTACATATCGTGGTTCCTCCCTATCCAATCTCCTGAGATAAACCATAATGGAAAAGAATACCAAAAAACAATGTATATATGTGTATAACTGAGTCACTTTGCTAGGCAGCAGAAATTAGTACAACATTGTAAATCAACTATACTTCAATTTTAAAAACTTTAAAAAAAAAGATTACTGTTAATTAAAGAAAACCAGACATCTCAAGTTAAGGAATTTAGTGCTTTTCTATGTATGGGAAGATGCAAGAGTCTGGGTTCATGGAAATCATTCCTTTGATATGCAACTTAGCTATCTAGGGCCAGCATCCTTCTTTTCTCCACCCTGAATCCTCTCAGGGTGCACAGTTGGGGGCGACTGCAGTGGTTGATGGCTTGATGGGCGCAACACCCTTCGTTTACTGATAGGGCAGGTGACACCTCATCTACCCTTGTCATGGGCACCACGGGACATTCTGACTCCTTGGCAAGTCTGGGAAATGGGTTTGAGGCGGGGGGTGTAGGACGTGCGATGTGATGGGCCCCCCATCAGGCATAGGTGGCTCTCTAGAATTCGGGATCACGCTGGTCAGGGAGAGTTCATTACATCTCTCACGTCCTTCCTGTCCCCGACTTCCAAGAGCCCTACCTGGTGGTGATCAAGTCAGAAGCAACTGTCCCCTAGTTTGATGAAGTTGTCACCACAGAGGGGAGTCCTAGGCTCACCTGCCCCTGATGCACCCCCTCCCCGGCCTGTGTGACATGCAGCCCGTGTCCGCCTCAGCACCAATGGGTGGACTTCAGGTCTGCCATGTCCCTTCATTAGGAGATAAGGATGATGGCTACTGCCATCAGGTCAGACCCAGACCCCTGGCGGCAGGAGTTTTCAGAGGCCCCCAGCTAGTCATTCTGATGGTATGGAAAATTGGCATAAAGTTCTTGAGCTCTCTCTCTCTGGAGGATGGGGAGGTCTGAGCTGCTATAGTTAGGCTCTGGGCCACAGAAGCAGACTGTGTTGATGCTAAAAATATCCCTGAGGTTCATTCAATCAGCACCTGGATCCCCGTCAAGTGGAGTAAGTGGGATTGGAGCTGCCGGAGGCTCACGCCACCTTCCTCCCAGGCTCCCAGACCGTGAGCGGCCCTGCAGGCTTTCCTCCTGCCCCTCAGCCGGCTTTTCCCTCTCCCACCCTTCCTTATGCAGGGGCTCTCAGTTTAATAAACCAAGTTTGCCCTGTTTATTTTAACCAGATTTTACTTGAGTTGACATTTCTGGAGGCAGAGATTTGCTCTGAGGCTACACCTTACCCCACCCCCTCCCCAGGGCAGTTCACCCATAACTGCATCATCACAGGGCTGGCTCTTAGGGCACCACTCACTGACTCTCTTGCAAACAGAACTCGCATTCAAGATCTGACATGTCTATGCAGGGCCCCCAGGCCTGCTGCGGGTGAACAGGCTAGAAGAGCCATACATTTACCTCCTTTGCTTCATTTTGGTTCTTCATGTTTTCTGCTATGAATTGAACACTATCAATTACATCTTCAACTTCAGGTGAGGGCTCCAAATTTTCAGTCATCCATTGTAAAGGCTGATGACTTAATCGTCTCTTGCTGGTGGCGATCTCACCGGACTTATGACAGTGGCAGCATTCTTTAAGAAGTTTGGGCTCTCTGCAATGATCAAACTTGACTTTGGCTGGCCTACCAGAGAAGCCTTTGGGGTTTTTGTCATATCTTGTCCCCTTCCTCTTGTCCAGAGGCCTCCTCATCATCAGGATCTGGGGTAACAGCCGGAGGAAGACTGCCTTCACCCACGTGGGCATGGTGTGTGTGGTCGGGGTGCGATAGCGGGTGTTCAATACAAACACCGTCACCACGATGGACAAGGTGACGAAGATCATGGTGAAGAGCAGGTACTTGCCCACCAAGGGGATCACGAGAGACATGGATGGGATGGTTTCTGTGATCACCAGCAAAAACACTGTCAGGGAAAGCAGAACTGAAATGCAGAGCGTCACTTTTTCACCACAGTCAGAAGGAAGGTAGAAAACCAACACAGTTAGGAATGAAATAAAGAGACAGGGGATGATCAGATTAATGGTGTAAAACATCGGCAATCTTCTAATGTAAAAAGAATAGGTTATGTCTGTGTATATCTCTTCACAACAGTTGTATTTTATGTCATGCTTGTAGCCAGAAACATCGACAATTTCCCATTCACTGTTTTCCCAAAAATCATCCATGTCCACTTTAGAGCCAATGATTAGAAGATCAATTTCAGCTTTGTCATAGGTCCAGGAACCAAATTTCAGGGAACAATTTTGATGATCGAAAGGGAAAAAAGTGATATCCATTGGATAGGAACTCTTAAAATAGCTGGTGGAGGCCAGGTTATCATGCCATCGTATTTAAGAAGAGCTTTTGTCTTGCCTTTGACTTGGAAGTCGCCGACAGCACTGCAAAGTAAATCAGACACCATTAGTGACACCCCCTGTGCTTTGGGTCAGCCTGTACCAAAGGCAACTTTGGAAAGAGACTGGCAGTCAGATGCCCATACTGGTTGTAGAGAACAATGTCAGGCTTCCAGATCTTCTCCACAGGAACATGAAGAGTCTCAATGCCATCATATTCCACTGGGTCCCAGCGCAATTTATAATCATTCCAGATCTAAAGGGAATAGAAGTCAGTTTAAAAAAATTCTTGACTTTCTTCCAATGTTAATTCTATGTTGGTTCAACCACTTTTTGAAAAATTTCTTATTTAAAGAGTTGGTTTCCTACCAAAAGTTGGAAGATTAAATCCATGGGGAACAAGGTAGCTGAGCTGATTTTGGGCAAACATAGATATTAGATAAGTATCTGTTGATTATTAATTAGCTAGCCAAGTTTATAGGCTCAGCTTCCATATTCCATGGACTGTGCTCGATCTCGAGTAGCAATCCATTGCTAATATTAAAAAGAGAATTCAAGTGTATGATGATGGGTTTGTTACAAAATCTGCATAGAAGGTTGAGACAGGAAGGAAGAACAAGATGGTCTGACTGATAAAACCAGACGGTGGGATCTAACCCAGAGCAGGATCAAAGAGTGGGCAAGCATCTGGCTCTGGAGCTCGAGACTCAGACAAAAATAGGAGGCTTGAGAGCAGAAACCCCCGGACAGTCAGAGAGAACTCTGTCACTCAGTTCTGCACCGTGAAGCTTGCACCCAGCCAGCCGTTACCAGATTGAACTTTGGGCTTTGGAGCTAGTTAATATTTTATGCTCTATCATAAGGTGGAGGTGCAAAGAGGGAATGCTAGTGGATTTTATCCATTGGACGTTGTTAAACTGACACACAAGTGTGACACAATTCCAAGAGAAGAACGTGTGACATAGACACGTACGTGACGTAGCCACAGATTGGTTTCCATGATCTGGTTTACTTCATCCTGGGAAGAAGAAACAATATTTTTTAGCCTCAAATGTACTTGCTAATAGAAGTGAATCTTAGAGCAAAAATTACAACTAAAAATAGCCAATCTGAGTTATTCATGCTAATGGAGGGAAAAAAAGAAGACTGAAAAGGCAACTTATAAAAAGCCAAAAATACAATATTTCCACACTGGTCCCAACCCTGTTGACTTTGAAATGTGGCTTTATGACTGTCTTTCAAATCTGATTGAAGTCCCACTTCTGTGAAGCCTTTCTGACCACTGCAGCCTATAAGGATTTCTGATCCCATAAAAGGAAAGAAGGGAGAGAAGAGAGAGTGGGAGGGAGGGAGGGGAAGTCCTGCAGGTGGTGATGGGTATCATTGTTTTTGCCATCTTCTTCCTCAGCTGTGCCCCAGCACCCTCTAGGTTTTGAGTCCTGAGCCCCACTGCCCCTCAAGGTGTCAGCCTCAGCTCACCATGGAGTTTGCCAGCTGGAACCTGCCACTCCCCAGAGCACTGCTCCCACCCAAACCACTGCCAATTGCTTCAGTCATTCATTAACAAGTATTTATTGAGTACCTACTGTGAGCTCTATAAATGCTGGGGCTACAGAAGTAATCAGGATGGAAAATATCCCTACCTACATGTGCCTAAGCTATTAGCTGGGGAGACAGAAAATCAATAATAGATACATGGTGTAATGTAAGATAGTGATAAGTCCTATGAAAGAAAATAAAGAGGGATTGAGTGGTGTGTGTGTGTGTGTGTATGTGTGTCTGCACACACACGCACACACGTCTCTTTTAGACAGGATGATCCAGGAAGGCTTGTCTGAGGAGGTGGTTTAAGCAGGTACCTAAATGACTTGCAAAGAGTCATGGGTCTCTTGAATAAAAGCGTTCCAGGATGACATCCCAAATATAATGTGTTCCTAATCAGCTACTACCTCTCAGTGGAGCAGCTACTGAAGACACATCCAGAACCTCCAGCAGTCTCACAGCACAACACTTGGAGGCTATTGATGGTCACCCAGTGGCCGGCAGTGGGTTCCCAAAACTTACCAACCTTGTTTCCCCAGACACATGAGCACCTTCGAGAGTAAACACCTCACACTGGCTGAGGAAGCAGTGGCCAGGGCTGGACACCAGCCCACTCTGGTTTGCTGCTCTGCAGTTCTCCATGCCCCCCAGAAAACGCTACCTGGAGACCTCACCAGCTTCCTCCTTCAAAGGCATTTGTGTCAAGTCATGATAAGCCCCAGGGTTTTAAAAGGTCAACAAAAGGAGTTACATTCATGGTTTTCTGTTGGTCAGGGCAAGCAAAGAAATGCACTATTACTTACTCATGACTTTACAATTACCCAAGTCTAAGGACAGTGTCTTCTGCTCATACCTTGTGGCCAGCAGATTCAAGCAGGGGCCATGTCAGTAAATCCATTGGCTGTCAGTCAGGAATGGACTAGCTCTAGCAGTCCAGCAATGTCTCGGAGGGAACAGTCATAAGCATCTTCCAGCGACTGCTTCCTCTCTGTCCACTAGTACACTGGTTAGAGAACTAGTGCACACTGTGAACTAGAACGTTGTATTCTGAGAATTAAAATCAGTTGGCAATATCATCCCGACAGTATTCCTGTCTCCCCGTCGATACTTCCGCAGCCTGGTGAAGCTCCATGTGGTGTGGTCCTGCTTCATGGTGGATGGACACCCTCAGAGGCGTCAGCCAAGTTTATGGGTCAGGACCGGGTCTGGAAAGTCCCATTCTCCATCCAATGCCAGACCGCACCTATGGCCATGGGAACTGCTATCAGACAGCCCAGCTGAAGGAGGCCAGAGGCCCACAGTACCACCCCACATTCCTGGGACCATCACCCTGCGTCTCCTTCTTGGGAAAATAAATTAGTTGACACGTGGTTCAATGAAAGGATTGGAGTTACAATTTCAAATGGACTAGATTCTGGAGCAGCAGCAACAGACTCAGAGACTGAGACCAGAAAGGCCAGGTGGGCTACATTTTGAGAGCCTTCAGGTCTGTCATGTCAGATATGCCAGGCCATCAAAAACGCTGGGCAGGGGCTTTGCCCTGGCCCCATGAGAGGGACAGTGGAGATACACTTACTCTGAAGATCATCCACTCATTAAACTTTGTGGCCAAGTTCATTCTATGCAGCAGCAAACACCCTTCCATGTAGAGCTCTCTGGTGCTCTAAGGCCAAGCCTGAGGCTCAAACAGCAGCAGACGGCCTATAGTCTTCTAGAAGGGCGTTGGTAATTGTGCATCTGGGCTGTACTGCATCACAGTCACTCCCAGACCTCACCATGGCTCAGTGACGACAATGAATATGGCCCACAGGGACTTCTGGTGCCCCACATGAGGACAAGTAGACTCTAATATACCACTAAGAATTGCTATATTAATACTGGACAAAGTAGATGCAGAGGAAAAAAATTACTAAAGACAAAGAAGGACATTACATAATGAAAGAAGGATCAATCCACCAGGAAGACACAATGATCCTGACCATATATGCACCAAACAGCAGAGTCTCAAATTATATGGAACAAAAACTGATAGAGCTGAAAGAAGAAACAGACAAATCCCCAATTACAGTTAGAGACTTCAATATCTCTCTCTCAGAAACGAATAGAACTCAGTAAACTCAACAGAAATCAGCAAAAATAGGGAAAATCTGAACAACATAATCAACCAACAGGATTTAATTGACATATATAGATACTCCACTCAAAAACACCAGAATACACAGTTTTTCAAGCATGCATATAATATTAACCAACACAGAGCATATCTTTATCATAGGCCATAAAACAAACCTCAACAAATTTAAAAGAATTGGAATCATAGTGTGTTTCTGACCATAATGGAATCAAACTAGAAATCAATAACCAAAAGACAACAGGAAAATCTCTAAACCCATGGAAACTAAACTTCTAAATAATCCATGGGTCAAAGAGAATGTCTCAAGGAAATTCTTTAAAACACATAGAGCTGAATGGGAACAAAAACACAATATATCAAAATATGAGGGACATAGCTAAAAAAAGTGCTGATAAGAAAATTTATAGCTAAATGCTTATATTAGAAATGAGAAAAAGTCTCAAGTCAATAACACAAGTTTCTACCTCAAGAAATTAGAAAAATAAGCACAAAATAAACCCAAAGCAAGTACAAGGAAGGAAAAATAAAGATAAAACAGAAATCAATAAAGTTGAAAAGGAAAACAAGAAAGAATATCAATGAAACAAAAAACTGATTCTTTGTGGGAAAAACAACAAAATTGATAAAACTTTAGCAAGACTGACAAAAATAAAAAGAGAGAAGACACAAATCACCAATATCAGGAATGAAACAGGAGCTATCACTACAGAACCTATAGCCATTAAAAAGTTAGATAATACCATGAGCAACTTCAATTTTATCATAAATTTGGCAACTTAAAAGAAATGAGCCCATTCCTCAAAAACCACAAACTAACAAGGACCTACTGTATAGCACAGGGAAATATACTTAATATTTTGTAATAAACAACAAGGGAAAAGAATCTGAAAAGTGATATAAATAGACAGTCTGACTACCCTATAGTCATTTAAGAATTGAGTTTATAATTTAAAAGCTCCTGGAAAAGAAATCTCCAGGCCCAGTAGGTTTCCCTGAAGAATTCTACCAAATATGTAAAGAAAAATCAATACCAACTTTCCACAATCTCTTTCAGAAAATAGAAGAGGAGGAAACAACTCCAAATCCTTTTTGTGAAGCTAATATTATCCTGACACAAACCCAAACAAAGACATTAGGAAAAAAGAAAATTACAGATCAATATCTCTCATGAACTTAGATGCAAAAATCATTAACAAAATATTAGCAAACTGAATCCAACAATGTATGAAAAGTTATACACATGACTAAGCAGGATGCAAGGCTGGTTCAACATTCAAAAATTAATCAATGTAATTTACCATATCAACAAACTAAAGAAGAAAAACCATGTGATCTTATCAATTGATGGAGAAAAAGCTTTTGACAAAACTCAACATCAATTCATTATTAAAAACTCTGTGAAACTAGGAATAAAGGGAAATTTCCTCAACTTGATAAGAGCATCTACAAAACATCTACACCTAACTTTATACCAAATGGTGAAAGACTGAATGCTTTTTCCTTAAGACTGGGAACAGGTCAAGGATGTCTGTTGTCACCACTCTTATTCAGCATAGTACTGGAAGTTCTAGCCACTGCAATGAAGCAAGAAAAAGGGGGAAAAGGCATAGACTGGAAAGGAAGAAACAAAACTATCTCTATTTGCAGATTATAAGGTTGCCTACGAAGAAAATCCCATGGAATCTATAAAAATGCTGAAACTAAGTGAGTTCAGCAAGATCTCAGGATACAAGATCAATACACAAAAGTCTTAGAATTCTATATACTAACAATGAGCATGGAGAAACCAAAATTAAAAGCATAGTACTATTTTCAGTCACCCTCAGATAAAACAAAATACTTACATATACACATAACAATACAAACGGGATCTGTATACTGAAAATCACAAAATCCTGAAGGAAGAAAAGCTAAATAAATGGAGAAACGCCCCGCATTCATGGGCTAGCAGACTCAACAGAGTAAAGACGTCACTTCTCCCCAAACTGATCTGCAGGTTTAATGCAGTTCCTATCAAAATCAGGGCAAGGCTTTTTGTGGACATAGGCAGCTTATTCTAGGCATAGGCCTCAGAATAGCTAAGACGATCTTGACAAAGAAGAACAAAGAGGCAGGAATCACTGTAGCCAATATTAAGTCTTACTCTACAGCTACAGTCATCA
This sequence comes from Balaenoptera borealis, assembly GCF_965194805.1. Classification (NCBI taxonomy): domain Eukaryota; kingdom Metazoa; phylum Chordata; class Mammalia; order Artiodactyla; family Balaenopteridae; genus Balaenoptera; species Balaenoptera borealis. The sequence goes on from NC_138880.1 coordinate 1,791,588, forward strand.
AGATAGTGCAGTGTTGGTGGAGGGAGAGTCACACTGATCAATGAAACAGCATAGAGGACCTAGAAATAGGCCCACACAAATATGTTCAACTGATTTTTCACAAAGGTGCAAAACCAATTCAGTGGGAAAAGGATTGCCTTTTCAACAAATAGTGCTGGAGCAATTGGACACCCACAGGTCTAAAAAACAAAAATCTAGGTCTCATATCTTATATAAAAATTAACTCAAAATGGATCATAGTCTTAAACATAAGACATAAATAAAACTTTTAGAAAAACATAGGAGAAAACCTCTAGGATCTGGGATAAGGCAAAGAATTACTAGGCTTGATGCCAAAAGCACGACATATAAAAGGAAAAATTGATAAATCGGACCGCATCAAAATTAAAAACTTCATGTGAAAGCCCATGTGAAGAGGAAGAAAAGATAAGCTACAAACTGGGATAAAATATTTGCAAACCACAAAACTGGCAAAGCAGTTGTATCTAGAATATAGCCAGAACTCTCAACACTAAATAGTAAAAACAAACAATCCAATTAGAAAATGGGCTTAAGGACGAGAGCAAACATTTCACCTTAGAGGATATGCAGATTGCAAATAAGCACATGAAAAGAGGTTTTATATCAATAATCATTAGGGAAATGCAAATTAAAACCACAATGAGATATCGTTTCATACCTAATATAACTCAAATAAAAAACAGTGACAATACCAAATACTGGCAAAGCTGTAGATAAACTGGATCACTCACATATTGCTGGTAGGAATGTAAAAGGGTACAGCCATTCTGGAAAGCATTTTGGCAGTTTCTTTTAAAACTAACACACAACTACCACATGACCCAGGAATTGCACCCCTGGGCATTTATCCCAGAGAAATAACGATTAATGTTCACCCAAAAACCTGTACACAAATGTTCATAGCAGCTTTATTTGTAAAAGACTAAAACTGGAATCAGCCCAAATGTTCTTCAACCAGTGGAAGGTCAATCGAAGTGTGCTCCATCAATACCATGGCATACTATTCACAATAAGAAGAAATGACTCACCAAACTTATTGCGGCAACCACTGCATGATGTATGTAAGTCAAATCACTATTCTGCACACCTTACTTATACAGTGTTGTATGTCAAATATATCTCAATAAAACTGGAAGAAAAAAAAGAAGAAATGAACTACTGATATGCTGAGTGGAAAAGCCAGTCTACAAGGTTACATACTGTGTGATTCCATTTATGTATAGCTTTCTTGAAACGACAAAATTTTAGAAATGAAAGACACAGTAGTTGTTGCCATTGGTCAAAAAAGTATACAAGGGCTCTATTATTTCTTACTGCAAGTGAATCTATGATTATTTCAATAAATAACGTTTCAATTAAAAAACTACATTTCTCAAGACTCTCTTGCAGCTAGGGGTGGTCAATGAGCTAGGAAGCAGAAGCTGTCAGTAGGACTTCTAATAAAACTCCTTAAGGAAGTCACAGATGTCTGGTATGTGCCCCTTTCTCTCTTCCTCCTGCTTCTTGCCAAGAATGTGAATATGATGAGTGAAAATCAGCAGTTATCCTGGACCACAAGGCAACACTGAGGGAAGAAATCACATGCTAAGGATGGTGACATAGAAAGATAGAAGGAACCTTGGTCCCTGTCACAGTTTATGCTTTTAGCATCATAGCTCATGTGATTAACATCCTCAGGAGTTGTGCAGTGCACAACCTGGGCAACCAAACACCATGATGCAACCACTACCACAAAGCCACCTGGTATTAACCTGGGCTGTTAACCTTTAGATTTCTATTACATAAGAAAGAAATAAACTTGTTTTATATAAGCTGAGAGAGCATGTGTGTGTTTTTCAATCTCTGATAGCAGCCAAACGCAAATACCAAAATCTGTATTCAGCAATCCTCCACCCACCATCTTCAGAACAATGTCCTGAAAGGGTGTATAGATCATGGATTTGAAGGGATGCTGCATCACAAACTTTAGGGGAAACTCAGTCCAGTTCTCCATTCATAACAGCCCTATTCATACCAAGTGTGGCTTCCAGCCTGGTAGGAGACCACTAACCAGTGCCAAGCTATTTGAGGGGAGAGGGGAGGCGGGATTAGAATAGGTACTAAATAAATGTTTATTAAAGGAAGGAGTGGGCCCATCTAAGTGAGATAAAACATCTGGCTTACTTTTTTTAAAAATCAGTATTTATCAGCATATACACACTTCCAGCTTGGGCCAGAAGCTAGAGGACTGGTCAGCCCAGTCTGCTGGGAAGCACGGACCGGAGAAACATGGTGAGCCCGGACTTCATATCCATAACTGATGTCTTCCCCCAGGTGCACCTGGAGCCACCACTGTTTCTCCAGGCAAAGCTGAGAGGAAGGAGGCCCCACCGGCCCCCGTCCAGGGCCTGGGCTGCTCCCTCGGTCTGTGCACCATTGTCTCAGAGATGCTCCTGGCGTCCCTTACCCCTTACGTCCTGAGCCTGCCTATTCCTGGAATTTGGTCCGAGTCCAGTGCCTCAGGCCAGCCTGGCCCTGCCATGCCTTGGAGCCCGGAACCCTGACCTCCGTTAGGGTGTCAGGTCCCACACCTCCTCTCCCAGCATCTAGGGTGTGAAGATTGTTCAAAAGAAAGAACTCTAGTCCTCCTTGCCCTTAAACAGGGTAGCAATAAGTTAAACTAAGACCTCCAGATTCCCATCAGTTTTTCAGGGCTGGATGGAACCCTGTGTGAAACAAGGTGAATTTTCTCTTTCTTCTATAACAAAGGAGACTTAAAGCAATTCTTCTTATACGGAGTCAGAAGAGCATGAGCTTTGGGGTTGAACAGTGCTGATTGAACCCCAGTGCCACCATCTGTAATTGTCTGACGTTGGGAAAGTTTCTTACCTGATATTTCCTCTCCCCAGCTGTAAAATGCAGATGACAGCCACTAAGTGCAGACACTGGTGCATAGTAGGTGCACAATGAAGTTAGCTCCCTTTGTATTCCCCCTTCAAATGCCCCTTCGCCTCTTTGTTTCATAAACTGGTTCTGAGAGCATTTCCAGAAAAACATCGCCTTAAGGGGAATAATGACAGCAACCCTGGGGACAGTGGATCCCTCCCAACGGACCGGCTTTGAAGGGCAGCACTCTGTAGACTTGTGTCTGTTTGCGTTCAAAAATCCCTTTATTTACCCAGTGCAGTGAGTGGGAATTGCTTGGACCCCTCAGAGTTGGGGCCTCCGAGGCCTCGTGGTGCCCCCCCTGCGCTTACCACGTCGGCCAGCTGCGTGATGGCCACTTCAAAATGCACAGTGACCGGGTCGGAAACGTTTTCCACGGGCCTGATGAACTGGTTATAACAAGCAAACAGTTTGTGAAAGAGCCTCTCCTCGGACTCACAGCCTGCACATCCTGTGGCACCATACAGAGAGAGGGGTTAGAGAAGCAGAAAGGATGCCGGCTGGTGGGGAGGTTCCAGGGGCTTCCATCCCGGGAAGGCGGGTGCGGGACACCAGCTTCCCCCAGCACCACTGCACCTGCCCCTCCTGGCCAGGCTGCTCACCTTCACCACGGAGATGACAAGAGTAATACCGGCATCTCAGGACTAGTGCGCTAGCAAACAAAATGATGTTGGTAAGAGCACTTCTAAAGTCTATGGCACCACAGTGTAAAGTTATGTCGCTGAACAGAACTCACCATCTTACTGATCCGGTAATTAAAGAAAAGTCCCGCCCTTTCTTGTCAAAATACTGATCTGACTGGTCTCTTGTTTCTACAACCAGCAGGGTGTGTAGCTGGGGAACCTTCTTCAATCAAACTTAAAGAACTAGTAATTTCATTAAGGTCTTAAGCCCTCCTCCTTTTTAAAATCAACTTTGAATTTCAATTCTTGGAGATGTGTGAGAGTGCAAAGTTTCTAAGAAAAATTTACTTAAAATATTTTTTATAGAAACCCCAAAGTTCTTAAACAATAGCACTTTCAGTCATTAAATTTTAGACAGTAATGTAATGCATGTCTCTTTGTATATTCCCAAGAATGCATTAAATTAGGTTACTTGCCTTCATTTGACATAATTCATCTCATTAAGGCCCCCTCTATATTTTTCCTTATAGAATTCAAATTTGATACCTGAAATACTATTCTATAAGTTTCCCAAAGGGATTTATACCCTGAAAGAAAAAAAATGTAAGGGGCTGAACAACTCATTAGGCAAAAACAAAGGAAAGGATAGCTGTTATATTACTAAATAAAAAGTGTTGTTTGACAGATGCATTTGGAAACACTGAGATTTCAGCAGGAAAGAACAATTTTAGATGTAAAACATCATTGTCTGCCATCATAATTAATAAAGATAGAAATATTTCTACATAAAACAGATAATTAAAAATCCTCCTGTTACCCATTTTCCTCCTTTGAGGTTTCTCTTTTCCTTTGAGACATTTCAGATAAACCCTCCTTGAGTCCCTGAAAAGGCGACAGCATGTGGAAATGTGGCTTTGTGGACATGGACAGAGCAGCAGCTGTCCGTTTCTAAGCCTTAACTTTGAAAATGAATGATCTTACTCTTAGGACATATTTCCCAAAATGAAGATGATTACCTACAAAATGGAAGCGTTCATAGACTGAGGAATAGCATCAGCTAATAAACCACAGTTTTGAAAAAATATTAAATACAGGTAAAGAAGTTGAATACATCCATAGAGGAGATGGATAGAAAACTGTGCCATTGTTATTTTTGCCTATTTTTCATTGGGAAAATAAAATAAAACATGGTTTACAATGTTTCCTTGTCCTCCCCACCCCATCCCCCCGAAATCTCATTTTACATGTTAAGCCAACCAACTAAAAATGAATAGATTAATTAGCAGCTATAAGAGGAGTAATTCCTGTGCCGACACTCTACATATTTATCCATAGCATATCTCATCTCTGCTCAGCCAAGCACAACTAGAAAAGGAGGAAAATAAAACTAGGAAATACATGTAGCTAAAAAGGGAATATGAGAACAGGCAGAAATAAAACCTACCTCTGAAGCAAAGTGTGAATACATACCACCAGAGACACAGCCCAAAGTGAAGGAATCCCTGACCCTCGCGGGGCAGCATGTTTAAAACACACTCTGATTTCTTTTTCTAGTCAAAGGATTGTGGGAAACAAAGAGCTATCAGGCAGCCACTCACACCAGACCCTTAATCACCAGAGTCCACTGCAGTCCAAGTGTCCTCTGTGAAATGAAAACCTTCACAAACATAACATGGTCGTTCCCAATATCAGAGACTGAGGCCAACCAAAAGGGCAAATAAAAAGGACTCAATCTGATGTCAGATGAGTCAGCCCATTTCCTGACACCCTACATCTCTTCTCGTGCAGGAACGGGAAGAGAAGCAGGACGGGGGTGTTGGGCAGACGGCACCGAGAGGGGACAGAAAACTGTGATGTGCTTAGTGCATCTTTGTGGTGCATCTTTTCCCAGCCCCGGTCCTGGGGGGAGCAAACACACGTCTCCTGAGCTCCAGCTGTAGGCAAAGCGCCTGGCAGGTCCCGATCAGTGTATTCTGATTCACCGAGATCTCTAGCTCGTCAGGGCTTAACCTTGTTACCAGAAAACATTCTAGAACAGGAGTCCTGGTAAAGTGTGCCTCACAGAGAACAGGATTAATTTGGTTTTGTCTGACTTCTAGCGCCTCGTCCTTCTGAGTTTAGGAATCACCCTCCAGGACTAGAGATTAGCTGTCTGAGAATGAGAAGAACGAATACTGAACACAGGGTGCTGTCTAGACGGTTCTATGTTTATTTATACATCCTTGTCACCAACTGGTTTTCTTATCATTTGCTTCTTTCCTCTATAAGTTTAGTGTCAGTAACATTCTGATGAGCTAGGCCTTCTGGTCAGATTTTGGTGTTGGTTAAAGGGGATTAGCAACAAAATGAAAAGGCAACCTACAGAATGGGGGGAAATATTTGCAAACCATGTATCTGGAAAGGGGTTTATATCCAAAATATGTAAGAAACTCATAAAACTCAATAGCAAATAAATAAATACATCCCAATTGAAAAATAGGACCTGCACAGACATTTTTCCAAAGACACAGATGGTCAATGGGTATATGCAAAGAAGCTCAACACCACTAATCATCAGGGAAATGCAAATCAAGCCACAATGAGCTATCACCTGACACCTATTAAGATGGTACTATAAGAAGACAAGAGGTAATAAGTGCTGGTGAGGATGTGGAGAAAAGGGAACCCGTGTGCACTGTTTGGAATGTAAATTGGTGCAGCCACTATGGAGAAGAGTATAAAGGTTCCTCAAAAAATTAAAAAATAGAACGACCATATGATCTAACAATCCCACTTCCGGGAATATATCCAAAGGAAATGAAATCAATTTCTCAGAGAGATATCTGAATTCCTACATTCATTGCAGCATTATTCACAAGATATGGAAACAACCTGGTGTCCATCGATGGATGAATGAATAAAGAAGTTGTGATATACATATACATATATGTAATGGAATATTATTCAGCCGTGAGAAAGAAGGAAATCCTGCCGTCTGCAACAACATGGATGAACCTGGAAGACATTATGCTGAGTGAAATAACCCAGAGAAAGACAAATACTGTATGATCTCATTTTTGTGTGGAATCTAAAAAAGTCAAACTCATAGAAGCAGAGCGCAGAACGGTAGTTGCTAGGAGCTGGGGTGCAGGTAACGGGAAGATGTCGGTTGAAGGGTACAAACTTGCAGTCACCAGATGAACAAGTTCTGGTGATCTAATGTACAGTAAGGTGGTGACTACAGTTATCGTATTCTTGACATTTGCTACGAAAAGAGGCCTCAAGTGTTCTTACCACTTCTGCACCACACACACACACACCCTCACACACACGGTAACTGAGTGATGATGTGTTGGGCTGATTGTGGTGATCATTTCACAATGTAACATATGTTAAATCATCACATTGTACACCTTAAATATACACACTTTTTATTCATCAACTATACTTCAATAAAGCTGGGGGAAAGGAGTCAGAGCCGAAGATGGTCTCTCAGGGACCTCCTATCAAAACATTCTGTGACATCATCACAGAAACTGTACACTTGGCAATCGTGCAGACTTCAGACTAACGGTTTCCCTCAAAATTCTATTGGCCTCACATCTCTTGCGGGAACGAAAAAGGAACGATCATTTATTTAGCACCAAACTTAGACCAGGCACTGGGCTGGGTGCCTCAGATATGTCACTTTAAGATGTTACTCAAATTGTCCTCTTAGCAGATGGGCTTTTTGTCCTTTGCTGAAGTGTCCTGTGGAGTTGGCAGACAGAAGGCGTCAGGACAACACTTTATCATGATGGATAAAAAGCCACCTCACACCCCCAAATGGGGCAGTGCCTCCCTAGTTTTTAGGGTAAAACCCAAATCAGGTTGGCTGTTTTCAAAGCACCAACACTTTCGACCGTTTCTATTGCCCAGACTTTGATCGATTTGTTCTTCACACTTTCTAATGGATACAGCCTTTCAGGAAAACTGTTGTCTCAGGTCTTTTGTTTTATCCAAGCATCCTTCTCTATGGCCATCACCTGTCAGCATAAAGAGCCCCTGTAGAGGAGGGGTTCTCTGGGACGGTCCCCCTTTCCTCCAGGAACCTGCAGGCATCTGTCCTTGTTGCCAAGGTGCAGAGTGGGGAAGGGGGGTCACAGAGTAACCTCACCAGAGGGGAAGAAGGCAGAGGAAAGAACGTGGACTTTGGAGTCAGACCTGGATTTGGATCCTGGCCCTGACCCTCACTTGGCGGATGCTGAGCAAGTTACTGAAGCTCCCTCAGCCCTTCCTCATCAGAAAAATGTGATTAAACTCGTAACATAAACCGTTTAATCTCTCCCTACCCAATTTTTCATGGAATTTTCACTCCCTCTCTTACCAGTACAAATAGGTAACACAACTAAGTCACTTTCAGGCCTGAATATACTTTAAATATATATTTTAAAATATTTTAAAAATATATTTTAAATATATTCAGGAAGAATATGTTTTAACAGCTTGTAAAGAAAATACATTCTCCCATTCAAAGAAAACATTTAAACTATCCCCTCATCATCAGAAAAATGCTTACCTCACATACATCCCTCATTTCGTAAGTGTCCAGTGCTTCCAATTCCTGGCCTTTCTGGGACCCTGCAGAGTCCACTGACTAAGGGCTTTCTCTGCTGCAGGCTTAGGTTTCATTAATTCAGTTATCATCCATCTCTCTCTCTTCTAGCTTCCAAAGTGTTGTCCTTTTCTCCCATCACCTTCGCCCTTATGAACTTATCCTCTTTTTAATCCCTTTTAGCATTTTCATGGAGTTTCAGTTGGATGAGAGGCATTTTTCCAGCCCACCACATCTGACCAGAAGTCTGTCTCCTGTGACTCTCTAAGGAAAGACCCCCGCCGCCAGCAGACTTCCCCTTCATCTCAACGGTCAGAACCAAGTCACCCACCCAATCCTAAATCAATCACAGGCAAGGAGCATGGAACTGACTAGTGACTTAAAGCCTAACCATCGGGGTGGAGTGGGTGTTTGAGATCAACCGCAGCGTTCACCCTCAGGAACCTTAATTAAGGCATGGAAACGCCAACTCCAAACCACCTACCCGAACCAGAAGACAACCTCTTAAAGGCTGTGGTCATGTTTGATAGCTCCATCTTTAGCAGTGAGCGTGGGTGTTTATTTGACTGAGGGAATGATCTAGTACATAAATACAGTGTATGGAGATTATATTTATGCATAAACCAGTGAGATAGTAAAGGCAAGATGATTATAAAGGTGATCCACCCAGACAAGACCTGGAATCACAGAGGGAGGAAAGCTTTAGAGCCTGTGGTTACACTGCCTGAATCCTGCTGGGCTAGCCAGTGACCCTTTCCTTCTGTGTAAAGAGGCATTTTAAATGTCAAGGAGCTACAGGACAGGCTTATGATAGCTCTCAAGCTGAATACTAAATCAAATTACTTCAAGGACTCCAATCCTAATGTCATATATATATATAACAGTGGCCAAAATAGACTAGATCGAAAAGTTTGAGCTATTTTGTTTACCATGACATTCATACATTCATATATATATATATATATATATATATATATTTATATATATATATATATATATTTATATATATATATATATATATATGGCACTCATTTGAAAATCCCTTGTTCTATTCTTCAAGACATTTAGAGAACCTCTAACAAATTTAATCAAGTGAATTTTTTGTCTGAAATTAAAATTTGTCCTAAACATAAGCTTTTTTAATATGAAATTTTAAGAGAAAGCCAATTTATTAAACAGAGAATAGAAGGCATGGTCATATTGCCTTATAAAATAAACAAGCAAAAAACATGGAAGGGCAGAGTTTCTGAATTGCCTGCTACAAAAACCTTGTAGTTAAGGAAAGAATATAAAAGAATAAAGAGGCTCTTTTTTTTTCATAAGAAAAGTGCACAATGGGTTACATTTAAATTGTACGCAAATAAGTAGTGCAAACACTTTAGTACTTTTTTTCACACATGTCCTTTATCTTGATGCTAAGATGTACTTTCTTGCAACATCACAGTTTTTATGTGCAATGCACTTGTGAAAAAAATAATAAATTTCTAAATATGATGCCCATCTCCAGCAAACTCATGAGTTTATGACCTCCTCATGAGGGAATTGACTCAAAGTTTCACAGAAGAAAAGGATGTTGGAAATCTTCTAGGCTTTTGAAGCTAATGGGTGATCTGAGAAAAGAAGAAAACTATATTACTCATCTCTCTGATTTTAAAAAATATAATAAAGATCTTTTTTAATAAATAAATAAATTTATTTATTTATTTATTTTTGGCTGTGTTGGGTCTTCGTTGCTGCGCATGGGCTTTGTCTATCTGTGGTGAGCGGGCTACTCTTCGTTGTGGTGCGCGGGCTTCTAAATGTGGTGGCTTCTCATGTTGCAGAGCAGGGGCTTTAGGTGCGAGGGCTTCAGTAGTTGTGGCACGTGGGCTCAGTAGTTGTGGCGCACGAGCTTAGTTGCTCCACAGCATGTGGGATCTTCCCAGACCAGGGCTCGAACCCGTGTCCCCTGCACTGGCAGGCAGATTCTTAACCACTGTGCCACCAGGGAAGTCCCAAGTTCTTTTTTTTTAAGGCAACAAAACTGGAGACGATTGAAAACCCTGGTCTGATATTCTTCAGCTGTTCCTACTGTTGCTAATAGAGAGGGAGACAGGGCAGCGTGTACAGAACCCAGCTTCCCACCACCTGCCACATCCCACAGGGTTCATGAGGGAAACGTAGGGCAGTGGGGAGAAAATATTTTAAAAAGGAAGCAAATATTTACTATTTTATTTTATTATTTTTTAATTTAATTTTTATTTTATATTGGAGTAGAGTTGATTTACAATGTTGTGTTAGTTTCAGGTGTACAGCAAAGTGGTTCAGTTATACATATACATATATCCATTCTTTTTCAGATTCTTTTCTCATACAGGTTATTACAGAATATTGAGTATAGTTCCCTGTGCTATACAGTAGGTCCTTGTTGATTATCTATTTTATATATAGTAGTGTGTATATGTTAATCCCAAACTCCTAATTTATCCCTCCCCACCCCTCTTCCCCTTTGGTTACCATAAATTTTTTTCTATGTCTGCGAGTCTGTTTCTGTTCTGTAAATAATTTCATTTGTATCATTTTTTTTAGATTCCACATATAAGTGATATCATGTGATATTTGCCTTTCTCTGTCTGACTTACTTCACTTAGCAGGACCATCTCTAGGTCCATCCATGTGCTGCAAATGGCATTATTTCATTCTTGTTACGGCTGATTTAAAATATTTACTATTTTAAAATATTCACTATTTTTTAGGGCTTCCCTGGTGGCGCAGTGGTTGAGAGTCTGCCTGCCAATGCAGGGGACACGGGTTCGAGCCCTGGTCTGGGAAGATCCCACATGCCGCGGAGCAACTAGGCCCGTGAGCCACAACTACTGAGCCTGCGCGTCTGGAGCCTGTGCTCCGCAACAAGAGAGGCCACGACAGTGAGAGGCCTGCGCACTGCGATGAAGAGTGGCCCCCGCTCGCCACAACTAGAGAAAGCCCATGCACAGAAACGAAGACCTAACGCAGCCAAAAATAAATAAATAAATAATTTTTAAAAAAATTATAAAATATTCACTATTTTTAAAAGCAAGTAAAAATATTCACTTTTTTTAAGCCTGTGGCTCTAGGCAAGGACTGCCACTCAAACACCTTTAGAGCCAAATAAGTAACAGCCAAGAGCAAAAGGGCGGGGGGACTTGACCTGTACTTGCCCCTCCAGGCTGCCCGATGCCCTGCTCAGCCCCTGCCCCTTGGGCCACATGGAATGATGTCGCCAGAATTTCTGATTTTTTAAGAGAAATGCAAAATTTCAATTCTACGTGATCACTCTCGATTTTTAATTTGGACAAAGCTATTTTGCTGGTGGCCTCAGAAAATATACCTGCTGGCCAGAATCAGACCATAACCCTCAATTTTCTAACTATGCTCTGGGGGAAAACTGTCTGCTAAGGAGAGGATTGCTGTGTCACTCAGGAAAACGCAGCTGGATCTCGTTGCTGAGCCAGGCTACACTGCCTAGTTGCTCTACGTAACAAATAAGATAAATGTTTGATTTGTGTGGAGTTTCAGGGCCAAAAAAATTTAAAAAGACAGAAGAAAACTCTTGGGAGTGAGTAGGAAAGCAGATTTCAGCAATATGGCTGGTGGTCTGCACCTAAGGAGAGGAAGATGGTGAGAAACTCACAGTGATTTATTCTGTGTGAGTATGTCTGGTGTGTGTATGTGGTGTGTGTATGTGGTGTGTGTCGTGTGTGTGTGTGTGGTGTGCAAGTGCTGCAATAACCCTCTGTTATCATGAACTTTCTGTGCAAGTCCATTTCAGCAAAGCATTGCAGTAGTTACACTAGGGAAGTAAAAGCCAGAGTTGCCTCCTCAGAAAGTTAAATAAGTTTTGAAAGAAAGTGTTATTATTAGGGACGATGAATACCAGAATGCAAATGTATACAAAAAGGGAAAATAAAGGTTTCAGTTAATTCACTTTCATGTGGGGAGTGACATGTGATCACAGGCACTTAAAGGAGGCGTTAGTCTTCTTTCAGACGCTGCAAAGGCCAAGCTTTCCCTGCCACCTACTGGCTGTTGGATGCAATTTTTCAAAAAATCTGGGAACTTCCCTAGTGGTCCAGTGGGTAAGACTCCGCACTCCCAATGCAGGGGGCCGGGGTTCGATCCCTGGTCAGGGAACTAGATCCCGCGTGCCTGCCACAACTAAGAAGTCTTCATGCCACAACTAAAAAAAAGATCCCGCATGCTGCAACTAAAGATCCCGCATGCTGCAATGAAGATCCCGAGTGCCGCAACTAAGACCTGGCGCAGCCTAAATAAACAAATAAATACATTTTTTAGAAAATCTGAATACGGTAAAGTATAAAGAACACCACCACAAACATTAATATGCCAGCTTTAGCAGCAAAGTATTATCAATAAAGCTTGAAATCTCCTGTCTCCCCTTCCCTGACTGCATCTCCCTCCTCTTCAGAAATACCCATGATCTTGAATTATATTTGTATCATCCTAACACACTTCTTTATAATTTTCCTACATATATATGTATCTCTAAGTAATGCTGGTGTTTTGCATATTTTTGAGGTGCACATAAATGATATCATTCTGTATGGTATCTTGTATGAAATCCTCTGCAGTTTGCTTTTTAAAACTGCGTTACGTTTATGAGATTCTTCCTCGTCAACCAGTGAAGTCATTTTCACAGCTGTGCAGACTTCTATTTAATGGACATGTCATAATTTATTTGCCCATACTCCTTTTGGTGGGTCTTTAGATAGCTTCCAATTTTTTACTATGGCAAACATTGCTTCTCTGACCATTCTAGGATATGTCGCCGTGTGTAAATGCTGAGTTCTTAGATAAAGGTATTGTCATTGTCTTGCCGTAATCCTTACACATCTTGTGTTTCTTGTCATTGCCAAATTGTTCCTCAAAACGATCCTATCAATGTACGCTCTGACCAGCAGTGTATAATGGTTCCCACTGTTCCCCATCCTCATCCACACTTGACATTGTCAGATTTCTGAATGTTTGCAGTTATGATGGGTGTGCAATGATACATCTAGAGGGCTTCATTTCAGTCCCTTGATGGACTTTTGCACTGAATATATGAATCATCTTGGGGAGAACCCTTGCTATTGAATTTTTCTATTGGCAAATAAGTTTTGTTTAGGTCATCTTGAATAGGGGTTTATAATCTTCTCCAGAAAGATCTTGCATTTCTTTTATTAGATTCAAGATATTTCATATTTTTAGAATACTATAAATGTATAGTTTTGAAATGAGACTACCTAACTCACCTTTTTTGGTATTAGGATGGGTATATTAACGTAACTCATTTTTTATATTGATTTTATGTCCAGAAATTATTTCGTTAACAGCAAAGACTTTATTTGTAGATTCTTTTGAATTTTCTATAAAGGCAATCGTATTTTCTAAGAATTTCGATTATTTTTTTTTTCTCCTCTCAAATTCTTATTCCTCTTCACAATTTTTCTGCTCCTATTACACTGTCCTGGGATGTAGCACAGCATTGAATGGGAATGGTGAAAACCACCACCTTTGTTACAGCCCTTGATCTTACCGGGAAGTACTCTTCAGTCCTCGTTTTCTGAGAGTCTGCTTTTTTTAAAAAAAATCATGTATGTTAAAATTTATCTTTTTGGGACTTCCCTGGTGGCACAGTGGTTAAGAATCCGCCTGCCAATGCAGGGGACACGGGTTCGAGCCCTGGTCCAGGAAGATCCCACATGCCGCGGAGCAACTAAGCCCGTGTGCCACAACTACTGAGCCTGTGCTCTAGAGCCTGCAGCCACAACCACTGAAGCCCACGCGCTTAGAGCCCGTGCTCCGCAACAGGAGAAGCCACCGCCATGAGAAGCCCGCGCACCGCAACAAAGAGTAGCCCCCGCTTACCGCAACTAGAGAACGCCCACGCGCAGCAACGAAGACCCAACACAGCCAAAAATAAATAAAATAAAATAAATAAATTTATTAAAAAATTTATCTTTTTGGCCCTGCACATATTGATAATTCTATTTGGTTTGTCTCTTGTATTCTGTTAATCTAGTGAATTACATTAATAGATTTTTTTTTCCCCAGACTTCAACCATTCTTGCATTTGAGGGATAAACATAACTTGAATTTATTTCAGAGTGAGCTCAGCCTGTAATTTTCCTTCTTACACTCTTTTGTCTGCTTCTGTTATAGTGGTCACATAAAATGAATTGGGGCATATTCTCACTATCTGTTCTCTGCCACAAAAACTAAAGACTTAGTAGAAATATTTGTTCCTGAATTCTGAGGGGCAGTGAGAACATTTAAGTAATACTTCATTTCACTTTACAAATGTATAGTATATGAAATTATATATTAGAGGAGCCTATGAAAGAAGAGAAAGGGCTTCCTTATATGCCCGTGAGAAAATAGAACCAGTCTGATTTGTCCAAGGATTAACACTGATTACATGAACCTGGTTTCTTATAGAAAATTGCTTCTGAGCTAGCAGTTTCTGTGAGAAGGGTTTTTCTTAAAAAGCTATTAGGTTTAACATATTAGAAGTTTTGTTTCTTTACTTTCTGGGAATTCTGGAAGCACTAGATTTATGAAAGTGCTTAATTAGTCTCTATAAACCAACCAGAATGGAGCTCCTGTTTTGACATTATCATCTAATTTCTGAATGCCTTCCAGGGATAAGAAAATATTTCATACACATAAAGAAAAGCAAAGCCTTTTCTCAATTACAGCCACACAAACACCCAGAGAACTTACAGCTTCAATTTTACAGCATCAGTCACTCATCAAAAGTAAACAAACAAAAAAAAACCCTCACCAGTTCAAATAAGAAGATAACCTCCTAATTAATTTGGACTCACAAATAGATTAAAAAAATAAACAAAAGCAGATTATCTCTTATCTCTCACCCAACAGAGACTAGACCCCCACCATCTCAACAGAGATCACCAAATATGTGGACCGTAAAATCAGGTTCCCAAGCACTGCCAAACACAGTTCCCAAAATTACTGCCACCAATGGGGAGCAATTTGTTGGCCACAAACACACCATAGTCCCATGTATTGGGCTGGCCAAAAAGTTCGTTCAGGTTTTCCATGAGACCGAACCCGAATGAACTTTTTGGCCAACCCAACACATAGGGTGTTCTCTCGCCTCTCATCGACGCTGACTTAGCAGTCCGTTACATGCCAGTCCTTGGACCCAGTAACGGAAAAAGACAGAGCCCGAGCCAGGAAAGAACTAACAGACGACCAAGAACCAGAAACAAAATCAAAAACATGGAATCAGAAGAAAAAGAAAGAGAAAGAATCAGAAAGTCAATGACAGGAAAGTTCTGTTTCCACTTGGGATTCATTCTGGTAGCCAAGAAAAGATGTGTCTGGGGTTAAACAGCCCATGAGGCCTATTTCTTGGGCAACACAGTTTAGGCTCAGACAGGTGAGTCCACGTGGACATCCTGGTGGGGCCTCCAAATTGTCAAAGTATAATTTTTTTTTAAATTAAAAGCATGACATCATACAGATAGAAAGTGAGCATATGTCAAAGATTTATTTAACTCCACGAGGGAGCCAGCAGAGCCTGTGAAAGACTGGTGTATAGGTACTGACTACAGATGCTGGAATACGGAGGCTGGATTGGATGCAAAACAGGCTCATGTTTGTACAGGCAATAAAACTGCAACCTTCGAGGTGACCTCTTCTACCAGACAGAAATCTCATCAGCCCTACAGGTAAGAGTCTTAGTCCTAATTGTTGCCGAGAGTGGGCTCCAGCTGCTCGCTGCACTAAAGCCAACACTCGAGAGGCAAGGTTGGTGGAAAGGAAAGTTTGCTTTTTTCAGGAGGCGGGCAACCAGGGGAGAGGGCGAACTCATGCCCAAAGGCCAACTCCCTTCCTGCCGATCAGAGGGCAAGAGCTTTGAAAGGGGAGTTTCAGGGGTGTACAGGAGGAGGGAAGGGGCTACGTGTAGAAACAGCACAGTCAACTCTGACAGTCGTCTTGAAATTGGTCCTGCACTGGTTTGATCAGCGTCATCTTGATTAAGTACAATTAATCTTCAGTTCCAGGGTCAGTTTATTCCCACTTCTTTGAGACCAGTTCTCGGAATTTTGCAAGATGGAGTAGCTTATGTCATGGCTACAGCCTGGTCATCGTGCCGTTAACTTGTTCCACCTGCTGGGGGTTTCAGTATCTACAAAACAGCTCACAGGATACAGCTCAGAATATTGTGTATAGCTCTTGAAGAGGAACTAAAGGTCCTTAAATTTACTTAATGACTAAACTACTGTTATTTTGTCATGTTTGACCACTTTCCTTTGCTTCTGCATTTTCTCACTTCTCTGATTAAACGTATTCCTTTTTTTTTTGGCCATGTGGCATGTGGGATCCTAGTTCCCAGATCAGAGATAGAACACTGGCCCCCTGCATTAGAAGCACAGAGTCTTAACAACTGGACCACCAGGGAAGTCCCTAAACTTACTCTTTGACTAAAGTTTTTCTATAGACAAAAGGCAGGCGGAGGACATAGGAGGGAAGGACCACAGGGTCCTGCTCCGTTTCACAATCAGTAGTAAATAGTAAATCAAACAAAGTTACAGTTCCTTAGAGAATTATATAGTCTTTGGTGGGCCTATTAGATCACGCTCTATTAGGACACTGGAGGGACTTGCAGTCATTCTTTGCCTTATTTCCTTGTTTTGGATATTCTTGTTTTTCTTCTAAAATTTTTTTTCCTTCCAGTTTTATTGACATAATTGACATACTGCACTACGTAAGTTTAAGATGTACAGCACAATGGTTTGACTTACATACGTCGTTAAATGATGACCACAATAAGTTTAGTGAACACCCATCATCTTATATAGATACAAAATAAAAGAAAAAGAAAAAAATATTTCTACCTTGTGGTGAGAACACAACTGAATGCCTATTGTGTGCTGAATACCTACCAGTGGACTGAGGGGAGGGAGTGGACCCTTGCTCTCAAGGATCGTGCAGTCCAGCAGAGAGAGACAGTCATGGTAACAACTAAGTTCACTACTGTATTATAGATACTATGATAAAAGGTCTCCTGAGTACCAAGGAGGGTGTAGTCAGGTCTACTGGAACCAGAGGCATTTATTTCCCAGGTGCTGGGGAGGAGAGACCATTCCAGGGAGGAGGAGAGTCATCAAAGGCAAGAAGTTGTTAAAAGCCAGTCATTTGACTTGTCATAACCACTGATTATGGACTTTAATTACATACCGTCCTGAACTGTCACTTAGCTGCTTTGCGCAATAGCGACATTTCGTGCAATAGCCACATTTCATGCAATAGTGACATTTCATGCTTGGAGCGGGTTAATGCCGGGCAGAGAAAGTATAAGACAAAAAAAAAAAGTAAGAGGCAGTGTGGGCAGTGATGGGATTTGTGAAAATCAGGAAAATTGACATTTGGGACCTGGTTTCCAATCCCAGGGCAACCACCTGTTGCTGGGAGACCTTGGGTAAGTTAATAACCCCCCTCTGTGATTCCTTTGTGCAAAAGGGTCCAGAGTCCAGGTGCCCATCACCAGCACCTGGAGGTTGCAGTGTTTCTTTGGAAGCTCACAGGCAGGAAGGCAGGAGAGTCCAAAGTTCCTGCATTTTTGTCATCCTGCAGGTCAGTGGCCGGTTGGGCTGAGACAGCTGGCAGCACTGTGGAAGCACCAACAGGCCTCCAGTCCCATAATTACTCTCCAGTTATGTGTGTGGGAGAAGGGGGTGGGGTCAAAGGGGACACTGAGGTGAAGCCCTAACTGTGGGAACTTCCTAGAGGAGGGAATGGCCTTTTAGAATGAGGGACCTCCAGAGGCCAGCCTGTCAGACCTGTGTTCTAAAATTACCCCTGCGGGATTTTAATTTATGAAGGTGATCAAGTGCCAGGACAGAGGGTCAAAACCACTGAAAGAAGGATTTATTACATTTCCCAAGAGAACGGGACACCATGCCATGCAGGGCAACAGGGGGAAACCCGGGTCTGATCAGGTGGCAGCAGACAAGAGGAGGGTTAGGGTTAGGGTCAGGTTAAGCAGAGGCCACAGCCTTTACTGGGGTGTCCTTGAGAAAGGCAAGACAGGGCAGAGTATTCACTTAGGACTGGCTAGCTTGAATTATTCCAGTGGCGTGGGCTACAGGGGCGGTCTCCAGTCATCCCGTGCCTGGCCCTGGGGTGATTCAGGGCAGGGGAAATGTTCTCAGTGTGTATGAGAGCAGAGAAGGGGATGGGTAGGGTGGGCCTTGGATCTGCCAGTCTGTGCAGGAAAGACGTGCTCCAGGCCAGCTGTCCCCACCCCCAGGAATTAGCGGGCCCTGGTTCTGGGGGGAGGGTGTTCCTGGGCTGTGCTTAGTCCCCTACGATACTGTAGCGTTAATATGAACCCATCTCACAAGGATATGGTGAGACTTAGGTGGAATAGCAGACACTTCATAAAATGACAGCTGTGTGACCTGTTTCACCAGCCTGGGCTTCAATAATCTACATCACTTTCTATGTGATTGTAGTAAAATACACATAACATAAAATGTACCAACTTAACCATTTTTAAGTGTGTGGATCAGTGGTACTAAGTACATTCCCATCCCCATCCATCACCAGAACTCTTTTTATCTTGTAAATCTGAAACTTTATACCTATTAAACAACCCCCCATGCTCCTGTCCACACCAGCCCCTGCCAACCACCATTCACTTGCCTGGAGTTTAGCCTTTGCAACACAAATGTGGGGGGCCTGAGAAATATTGGCAGCCTCCCCTCCCTGGGAGATACATACTATAGCCCATGATTGGGAACTGGGAGGAGAAGAAACATATATGCCACACAGTCTTAACTTTCTTATGAGATTTAGATGTTCCTGAATGTTCATCTGCTGTATGCCCTTAGGACAACATGCACAGATTTTAAATGTTTTTTTTTTTTTTTTTCACCACTTAATGGTAGTTATGGTGTGGAGGAGTTCAGAGCTTCTCATGCAGCCATTCCAGAAGTTGTTTACCTACTAATTGTTAATACTGTACAGTTTGTCTCACCAAAAATAGTTTAAAACAAAGAGTTTATTCATATCCTTTATGACGTTTAAAAAATGAAACTTTTATAATCTCTAAACCCAAACTATGAATTTAGAAATGAATAAAAATTCTGAAGATTTTGAGAGTTTAAAAAAATATGTATCATTCAGAAAAAAATCTCAGTAAAACCACATCCAAGGTAAAAAAAAAAAATGTATCCAGACATGGAATTGTAAGAGAATATTATTTCAAGCAAACTATTGTTATTTTAAGGCCAAACATATAATTGCTTTTTTGCTTGTGTGTAAATCACTGTTTGCTTGGATATTTTTCTTTCACATCAAGGACTGTATTTTAATACACAACTATATAAAACCATAATGTCCAGCAACACCAGTTACCATCAGCCAAGAGCAATGTTCTTCACTCACTGCTTATCCAATTCACAGGGTCCCCAATATCAGGAAGAGTAATAACCAAACAAGCAAATCTGTTCTCTTTTTCCTTTAAATGCTATTCATAGTTGGCTATCTTTTTAAAATTCTGGAACACAGCTGGAGTTTTCTTTTATAGATCACATGGACTTTTAGATATATTATGTCACTTATGACTGATTTTATAAAAGCCATAGGTTGTGGGTATGTGTATGTGTGCATAATTTTTTAAATAACTAAAGATGATCAGAGAATATTACTTCAATCTAAAAAAAAAAAACCCGTATCAAGTGAAACTTTCAACTGCCTTCACCATTATGGTTATACTTCTAAGAAAGGGATTACACAAATTATAGTTAAAAGAAAAAATCTCCTCATGTATTTGAATTTCCAAGCAAAAATTTCTGCTAATAACTTTAGACACCAATGTTTCTTTACTGTAATGACAGAATTATTTTTAGTACACATAACAGGTACACAACTAATAAACATTTAGATTATTTTACAAAATTTTGAAACTTCTTTAATTTGGAATTTGATAGTTCAAACTATGCAGTAGTTTAAAGCAAAGTTTATAGTTGCATTATAAACAAGTATTTTAAAAAGTGGCAACAAATTCTACTCTATTCCAGAAACCCATTTTAAAGAATCTGAACAGAATTGCTTAAATGTAAATGGCATACAGAGGACAGATGTCCAGTTGTCAGGAGTATTTCACAAAGGGATTCTGCAGGGTTTGGAGGTTAAGCAAGTGTTCAGTGATTTCTAGGTCCATTCTAATTCTAAAATTCTACAGTTTTCCTAGCAGTTCTATTAAGAAACAGTTATTTCTTCTGATATTGCCGAATTATATCATTCATAGATGGAAACTTTAGGATGTCACTATCGGTGCTTAAAATAAATGTCATCTTTCATACTATGGTGAAACTCACAAGGGTCTCCTCCCCACTTGTTCCAGACTGAGACCTTGTCCCTGATGTTTCAGACTAAGTTTCACTATGATTGAAGAGGACCTATTTTAGCCTAAATGTTCTCCTTCTCTTGGCAATGTCGTAAATGATACAATAGACAAAGTGAATTTTAACAAAATGAATTTTTAAAACATTTCAACAAATGTTCCTTTCAAATTCAGAAATAAGCGCCTGTACCTCAAACTCCCTATGTTAAACATAATAAATGATTTAAATGCAAACAGTTGGTATACATGCTGCTTGCTCAGTTCTCTCCAAATAGGGATTTATGTCTCATGAAAAAAAAGTAGCTTCAGGTTAAATCATAATGCTAAGACACTAAGTAATTATGATGATCACTTTTACAATTCAGTGTTGGATTCTTGGTTCTGAGGACATGGACACACACACACACACAGATTTTTTTTACGTAGATGACAATTTAGATTTAAGATATATACTTTGCAAAATATTTACCCACATATTCTCCAGGAATCGCTAGAGATGAAATGTAACAACAAACTACTTACAGATTTTGTGGCTTCTAAAATCAGTGATGAGACTCATGGATAACCAGAAAAAAATCCTGATTCCTTAGAGTTAGTTCTAAGTGTTATCAGATGATATAATTTCAAGTAATCATAATTTTCTATTTTTGAAATACTGGTTCATAAAAAGTCGAATCTCCATGAATCAAAGTACTGGCATGGCAGTGAATTACACTGAAAATCAGGTCTTCAAAAGACACTCTTGGACATCACCGCTGCGTATCTTTAATACAGCCTTCAAAGGTCTGTGCAGCACTTTGAAATATGAAATAATTACAGTTGGAGCAGTTACTCTAAATCTCAGTAGGTAATTCCTACAGCAGTACTTGTTTACTCAGAACGGTTTTCATTTCAAATATATGTAAACTTTCTCACAAAGTCAGAACACAACTCACAGTTTGAACAGAAACCTCAGTATTTGAGTCTCGGCATTAAGTAAAATAAACTTTACCTATTAGGATGCTTTTGAATGCAAATCACTCCTTAAGGTAAATGGGATGTAATTTCTAACTTGTGGTAAAAGTGAAGAAATCGTTTATTATGTGAAGCCTTGACCAAAATCAATTAGTCAAGTGCAAGATTTCCACCTTATGGAACAAGTCAAACTCTACCCACACAACACATCTGGCAGAGATCTGGATGCAGGTACACCTACAGTTGGGGACTGGATGTCCCTTAGCTCGGGGCAGTGAAAGAAAAAGGCAAGCCACGGATCAGCCCCCATTGGTCATTGGTCATTACCTCACTGATAACAATGCCTACTTTGCTTACTGGAGAGTGTATCTTCCAGTGGAGACACGCTTCTAATTCTATAATGCCAGACAGCGGGGGGAAAAGAAGGGTCCACTTTTTAAAAATCCATCCTTTAAAGTCTTTTAACCATTTTGATTAGGTATGGAATGACTCATTTTCTGCTCTAAAGACAACCAACCTTTTTAAAGTATTGACTTGCCAATTTATCTTTGATAAGTGATTAAGAAAGATAAATGAATCTGCTGACTTTACAAATAAGAATATGTGAATAAGAATATATATATATATATATATATATATATATATTCTGAGAAGTTATTGCCCCATGCTTCTGATTTAAAATGTGACTAAGTTCTCTCAATAAACTGTTCATTTAAAATTTTAAACTTTAAACTTAAATCATCCTTACTGCACTGTTATCATTCTCTTTATTTTCATATCATTTCTATAAATACTCAAATTAAGAAACAAAAATCCCCAATCTTGAAACCAACTTACAATGAAGCTAGTTTATAACTTTTAAAATATTTTGTTAAAATGTAAAAACCCTGAAATTACAAACAAAACATTTACAATTTTACAGTATATATCTAATTTATTCTTTTAAAAAAATATTCTGAATTGTTTTTATACAAGTGACCAAGTGTAATTTTTTTCAAATGAAACTCCTCTACAGGCTAGAAGAGGGTAGGTGGTATTGCCCCATTGAACACCAACACAGATTTCACTCTTCATGCCGGGACTTCAACTATTTCAAAATAGTCATTTGGTAGAATCACATAACCCCGCTCGGAGACGTCGTCTTTCTCCTTCTGGAAGTGCACGACCTCCTTCAGCTTCTCCAGCTGCCGCTCCTGTCTTCTGCACCGCTGCTGTGCGGTCTTGAGCTTCTTTCTGAGCTTCTCTACTTGCTGTTCGAGCTGGTGAATCCTCTTCCTCTGGTGCATGGTGTCCTCCACAGTGTAGTTGTGGTCACAGAACACGGAGAGGTTATCAGGGGTCTGAAGAGGAGGCATGAGTAACCCGATAGCAGCATCGACCTGGGAAACGGGGGGTGTTGAAGGAGGTCGGGGAAGCTGTTCTTGGGGCTCCGGAAGATCTTCCTTCTAAAACAAAGATGCAGAGCACATTTCAGTTTCATGACGAAACAGTTCACAAGAACTCGTCTGTGGAATTTAAGAATACTCTCATTTCTGTCTCCTCGGTATAGAAACATTCTAAAATGAGAAAACAGTTCAAGTTTTAATTGTACTTTTCTTTCTGAAGTAGAAATGGGATGCAAGAAACACAGAATGATTATTAAGATTTAATTAAATACTAAGCACTTAAAACTGAGGGGAAAAATACTTTGAACTATCACTGACAAAGAAAAATCAAAACTTATCAACATGTAAGAAGGACTACAGAGTGATCTCAAAGTAAGTTATGAAGCTAGATTGAGTTTCTTAGCGTGAGGATATTTAACTTTAATAAACTGCACTTTGTATTTTTAAAAAGTATTTCACTGTGAACAGTGGTTATTTACAAGTGATGGGTTCCAGGCAACATTTATTCTCTTAACACTACTCTGGATTTTCCAAATTTTCCACAGTGAACACATTAATTTTATAAACAGAAAACCACCCAATATTTTAAAACACTTATTACCTTGTCATGTGGTTCAGTACAAAGGAATATTGTGGGGACAGCGTCCTCTTTCAGTAACTTGTTGTTGCACTCTCTCTTAAAGCAGTCCGGAGTAAAGTGTTCTGAGCAAATGCTGCTGTACTTGGTGGGCTTGAAGTTTTTCCTTCTGACAGCTGCCTCCCATTTTTTACAAAGACTGGGTCGAGTAAGAGGAAACCTAAGAAGATGACATAATTCAGTTTTCCAACCTTATTCAAAAAAAAGGCACACCCAGACTTTCCCGCTTAGAAAAGAATTAGCTTACATCGGTGTTAACACACCAAGGAGGAATTTGATTGAAACACCAGCCCTGGGCTTCCTTGGTGGCGCAGTGGTTGAGAATCTGCCTGCCAATGCAGGGGACACGGGTTCAAGCCCTGGTCTGGGAAGATCCCACATGCCACGGAGCAACTGGGCCCGTGAGCCACAATTACTGAGCCTGCGCGTCTGGAGCCTGTGCTCTGCAACAAGAGAGGCCGCGATGGTGAGAGGCCCGCGCACCGCGATGAAGAGTGGTCCCCACTTGCCGCAACTAGAGAAAGTCCTTGCACAGAAACGAAGACCCAACACAGCCATAAATAAATAAACAAACAAACAAACAAACAAATAAATAAATAAATAAATAAAAGAACGTGAATTTTTAAAAAGAAAAAAAACACCGGCCCTGCGAATCTTTTTTTTTTTTTTGACAGTGTTTAGTTGTGTCCTTACTACCTTAGTTTGTTGCGAATGTACTTGTTTTGACATAGAAAACAGACTTGTGGTTGCCAAGGGTGGGAGACGGGGAGGTATGGAGTGGGAGTTTGGGATTAGCAGATACAAACTATTACATATAGAGAATGGATAAACAACAAGGTCCTACTGTATAGCACAGGGAACTATATTCAATATCCTGAGATAAATCATAATGGAAAAGAATACGAAAAAGAATGTATACATATGCATAACTGAATCACTTTGCTGTACAGCAGAAACTAACACAACATTGTAAATCAACTAGACTTGAATCAAGTAAATTTTTTTAAAATGTACTTCTTTTAAAATCCTATAACTAAAGTGACCACCACTAATGTGGAATATAAGTCACCCCTCCCAGCATGGTACCTTTGTTCTTCTTAGAAAGCAATATTTCTTACAGGAATCTGATTGATCACACAGCAGTTATAAGAATGTCAGATACAATGACATACACAATCTAAACAGGACAGGCTGATTAAGAATTTACATAATATAAAAATATTCTTATTAAAAGGTAGCCATGTGGATAGATGCACGCAGGTGGCAGAGTTAAGTGATGGGAGGCTGGGGTCGAGGCCCATGTGCAGCGATATTGTAAATAACCTTCACTAACAGATACAGGGATTCCACACACATCTAAATACACAAGGGTAAATCGTATAGGTCCAGTATCTGTTTATCTCAGTTTTTAATGCTTAACTTTTATACTGAAGACACTAAAAGTTTCAGGTAAAAATACATGCTATAGAGTGAATTTGTATTAATTATTTTTTCACCAGTGATTTTCTGTGTATTGCAAAACAAAATTGCACATTTATAACTATGCACTGAGAAAAAGAAGCTTTTGGTTCTCTTAGAATCAGTCTGACAAATATGAATTAATCAAATTAGTCAAATCATAGTGAGAAAGAAATAAAGAAAAGTATTCATTTCGAATTACCTCTTAATCAACTGAAATATGTCCATTAGGCCCAGATAAAGAGAGCTAGGAAGGGCTTAAACTTATTGTGATTTTCTTCTTCCAGGTCAAGGATTTAGTGAGCTGGGGGGATTGGCAAGAAGCCAAAAAAGGGTGTTTTGACTCTGTGTCCCACAGTTCCTCTTCCAAGCGAGGTACGCCTGAGCCTGACTCTGCTGGGGTCAGGACGCTCTAACCCACCGTCGGGGCAGTCCCTTTTCTTTGCCCAGCATAGCTGTTCCCACTGCCATCAGGGAGAAAGCGAGGAAAGGACTCCTAGAAGGTTCCTGCTGGGAGCGCCTCCAGAAGTACAAACGTGGTACAGTCACTGGTACCACTCAGCACTCAGGGCCTCCAGACCCAAGGACTACAATGCAGGTTCTTTCGGAGGTCAAGATCTTTCCCATTTACTTCCCGAAACTGTTCTTTTAGATAAGGGCTGAGAGGCAGGTTAGCCCTTCTTTCGATTAAATCGACTATTTAACAGCCAGCAGAAACTCAGTAGTTCTGATGTGTGAATGTCATCCTTAACGAGTCTGCGGTGCCAATGAAGGGTCTTCCCTATGTTTGGATTCCCTCTGCCATATCATTAGAAATGGGGAGGTGGGAACTGAATGCCTTTGATCACATCTCCATCTCCAGACCTATTCCTTCACTTTGGAAGTCCTGGAGGTCAATTCATCAGCTTTCAGAAATTCTAATAAATCAAGAGGTAATATTAGGACATACTGAACCGAATCCTGGAAGTGTTAAGTGTTCTATCCCCTTCTCGGAAGGGGAAACATGAACACTCTCAAGATCTCTTTAAAGGGACTTGCCTGTTGGCGCAGTGGATAAGAAGAATCCGCCTGCCAATGAGGGGGACACGGGTTCGAGCCCTGGTCCAGGAAGATTCCACATGGCGCGGAGCAACAAAGCCCGTGAGCCACAGCTACTGAGCCCCTGCGCCAGGCTCCGCAACAAGAGAAGCCACCGCAATGAGAAGTCCACGCACGGCAACGAAGAGCAGCCCCCGCTCGCCGCAACTACAGAAAGCCCGTGTGCAGCAACAAAGACCCAACGCGGCCAAAAATAAAAAAAATTTTTTTTTTATTAAAATCTTAAAAAAAAAGATCTATGTTCTAGACACTCTTATTTCTGTTCCTCTCATATTCTATCAAACCTATAAATGCACCCACATTGGGCTTCCCTGGTGGCACAGTGGTTGAGAATCTGCCTGCTAATGCAGGGGACACGGGTTCGAGCCCTGGTCTGGGAAGATCCCACATGCCGTGGAGCAACTAAGCCCGTGAGCCACAACTACTGAGCCTGCGCGTCTGGAGCCTGTGCTCCGCAACAAGACAGGCCGCGATAGTGAGAGGCCCGCGCACCGCGATGAAGAGTGGCCCCCGCTTGCCACAACTAGAGAAAGCCCTCGCACAGAAACAAAGACCCAACACAGCTAAAAATTTTTTAAAAAATGCACCCACATTCCCTGTTAAAGATAAAAGGTCCCCACCCCGAAACTGAATATTTGCTTTTGTTTTTGTAATTACTTAGCTATAAATAATTTGTATGATTTACCACTAACTCATTTCTTTAGCTATTATCTATCCACTTACAGTCGTAAGTTACGGCCACATTTTCTTAACGTAGTAAAACTTGTGAACACTGAATTTGGCTGAATGAAAATGGCACCGTGCAGACATCAGACGATCACTATCATTCCGTTCTGCGGTTTTTCTTCTCAAGAGAAGACCGGCCCTCCTAGGACTCCGGCCGCGGCACCTCCCGGATGAAGCAGCCCCGAGGGCGGTGGGCCGCGTTCCCTCCGAGGCTGCTCTTCCCCACGCACGATACCCTGCTACTGCCCACGCTGCCGCTGTGCGCGAAACACAGCTCTTCATCTTGGCAGTACCTGAACCTTTCTGGGAAACTCACTGGTCCCTGAATGTGGGGTCCTAGAAACTGGGTCCAAAACATCCTCCCGGACGCCTGGCCAAGTCAGTCCTAACGGCTGCGACGCTGGACCGCCCCACGCCCCCTCCAGCAGGGAGGGAAACGCGGGCCTTCTCCGTCGCTGCTGCTGCTTCAGCCTCCCCTCTAAAGACTCATTACCATCTCCCTACTCCGTGACCCGCCTGATGAAACCCAGCTGCCTCCGGGTCTGGAGACCTCACGACCCGCCGGGGCTCCAGGCATCGCCCACGGGCCCCGAACCTACCACCCCGAGCGGCGCGCGAACCTAAGCGCGAGGACAGGCCGCCGCGGCGACGCGCGCCGAGAACGCGCCACCCGGGGCGGGGCGCCGGCGGCTACTCCAGGGACGAGCCCACCGCTCCAGGCCCGGAGCACCCGACGGCGCCCCGCCCCTAGCTCCGCCCCTCGCCCCGCCCCTCTCACAGGTCTCGCGCGGACACGCGCCTGGCTCCGCCCCCGAGCACGGCCGCGCGCCCCCGGCCCCACTAGGGGCCGAGCCCACGAGGCGCGCAGAGTACTTACTTGTGGAAAGAAACGGGCTTATCCTTGTCGTATCGGTTCTTGCAGCCGTAGGCGGAACAGGACTGCACCATCCTTCCGGTCCTCAGTTACTTAACTTCTGCCTCCCCAGCAGGCAGTTGAGGCTGCTATCAATGTCGCCGCGCTCGGCTTTGACACCCTCGCTGCTTCTGTAGCTTTGGTCAGCAGTTAGAGTGATGAGAGCCTCATTCGGAGTGACTCATGTGCTCGTTTTGTTGTTTGCATTAGCAGAAGGACCACAGCCATCGCCCGTCTCCCATCTCCAAAATGGCGGAGGCAGCTTCAACCTCACCTCTCGCGAGGAGTTCGTCCTACTGTTTCTGATTAGCCCTGAGGTCAGAGGTAACGTTCCCTGGTACGTAGGCCATTGGCTGAGGCCCGGCGTGTCGCGCGGCGGGCTCGGCGTTGCGCAAGTGGGCGGGGCTTCCGAGCTTCCGGAAGGAAGAAGGAACTGCCTGGGGGGAGGGGAGGGGGTGGGGGCGGGAGCCCTGGGCTGGTTCCGCCCTCACGGTGATTCCCTGGGTTACTTATCCCGGACGGTGTAGGGTGGAGAGCTAGACGGTCTGTTGGGTCCGCTGGGCTAAAGCAGGGCAGGTGTAAACCTGAGGCCGTTGGGCAGTTGCGCTCGTTTCTCTGAAAGCGCGGCCACAGATGGCGTGATTCCTAGAACTAGGTGGACTCCTCCTCTCCCAGCCTGCTGGCCTCCATCGCCTTACCTGCCTCTTCAGGTATCGCGAGGCTCTGAGGAGCCCAGGCCCCGGCGCCTGGCAGCGAAGGCGGACGCCCGCACGCAGCCGGCGGGCCGAGGCTGTTGGCTGCTGTAGCGATCTCAGTTATCCGTCCCCAGGTGCTGCGTCGGGAATCGCCAACAGCTGACGCGCCTTTCAGTCGGAGGGAGGTTTTGCCTCTTCCGTGGGTGCCGGTAATCTCGTGGCTTGTGATGAAGTGAGCAAGACTAGTATAGTCCCCGTCTTCATAGCGCTTATGTTCTACTGAGGGGAAGGCGGACAATAAAAAATGGAAAGAGAATCGCACTGTGCGAAGATGCCCGAATACGTTAGAACGCTGGAAGGATGAATGAGGACGGAGGAGAGGTCACTGCCTACTGTCTGAGAAGGGGGCCGTTGAATCTGAGAACCAGAGGAAGGGAAAAACGTAGCGGTGTAAAGAAGGAAGGTGGGCAGGCTGGGGAGAGCGTTCCTGGCCTAGGGAGTGTGTGCTACGACCCTGAGGCAGGAAGGAGTTGTGTCTTTTCTGGAAGCTAAATGGAGGCTGTGTGGTCGAGCCTATGAGCCAGGGAAGGAGGTCATGAAGTGAGGTTGAAGAGCAGCAAGTTGTTGGTCTGGATGTTAGCGCAGTGGGAAGCCGCTGAGCCATTTTAGGCAGGGGAGAGATGTGATCTAATACACATTTTGAAAAAGTCATTCTGGCTGTTAAAGGAAGAGTTTATCAGCGACGGGCAACAGCGAAAGTGAGCCGACCAACTAAGGGGCTGTTTCAGGCAAGCAAGAGGTTGGCAGCTTTGGCCTAAGGTGGTGGCAGCAGAGACACGTGTAAGGGGCAGAAGCACCAGGGCTTGCTGATGGATGGAAATGAGAGTGAGGAGGAAAAGGATCAAGATATCGGGGGTGATGTGAGCGTGAGTTTCGGGCTGGAGCAGTTAAGATAAATGGACGGTGGTGCCTTTTACTGAGATGCTGATGGCCTTAAAAAAAAAAAAAAAAAAAAAAGAACTATGTCCCCCAATAGGATAGAGGCCTTGGAGGGGTGGGAGTGATTCTGGAAGTTTTGGGGTTGTAGGACTGAGGAATGTCAGACGTGAAAGAAAGTATAAATAGTTCTGAGGTTGGGAATGCAGGCTACTAAAGAAGCATGGAAGCTCCCCAGCCAGTCCAGGGTGCCCTTTTGAGGCTTGTGATCCGGTCATTTCAGTCGTTTGGTTGGATTTCCCTCAGCCAAGTTCTGTTCTCCCCTCCCCTTCTGTCTTCTAGCTATCCATAACTTGGAAATAAAATAAACATTTTTATTATTTGTTGACTATTATCCTAATGTTTCCTTACTTCAAAATGGTAAATTTACTGGTAAGGTGAATTGCATGTAATTAAAATATATATATTACTGAACTGAACTGAAGGTTGCATTTTTCTTTGTAAAAAAGAGTCCCCCGAACTAAATTTTCACCGTGTGGTCTGCAAATCAATTTATTTGCTTAATAGAAAAATAATTTTCACTACCTCTAAACTAACCTGCAACCATCATTGGCTTCTCCTTTTCCTTTGCCCATTTCTTAACATTTCCTAAGGCTGGAATAACTGTTCCTTACTTGTCAAGGGGTGACTTCAAGGAAGCATTTTTACTTTTCAAAGATGATTGTCTGCGTTTTAAAAATGTTGATGGAAGCAACCCAAACATCCATTAATAGTTGAGTAAGTTGTGGTACAGTCATACAGTGGAATACTATACAGCAATCAAAATAAAGCAGTCCCACAACCTGGATGATTCGTAACATAATGTTGAAGAAGTCAGACACAAAAGAAATACACTATATGATTCTGTTTTTTGTAGAGTAAAAAAACAAAAGTAGGTAAAACTAAAGTCAGAAGAGGCTACTTTTGGGGAGAGAGGCAATGAAGGGGGGCTTATGGGATGGTGGTAATGCATCTTTTGACCAAAGTGATGGTTAAACAGTGTGTTCACTTTATGATAATTCATCATCTGACCTTTATAAGATGTTTGGTATTTGTTCTACTTTAATAAAATAGCTTATTAAGCAAACAAGGGCCACACAAGATAGGCAAAACTGCCATTTGTTTTTAGAGAATGAGAGAGATGTTTATATGCTCTTATGATCTCTTCATCTGACCACTTCAGTACATATCGAAAGTGAATATATGCGTAGCTTTATATGAACATTTAAGGGAAAGGGAATAAATAGGGATGAACTGAAGGATAGTTAGAAGTTTGATGTTCTTCAGAGTCTTAAGAGGCCAGGAGCTAATTCATTTACTAATAGAACACTTTTTAGGGAAAAAGGAAAATTCAACCCTTGACTTTAAAAGGGTAGGTTTTGTCTCAGTTTTTCTAGAAGGGTACACTTTGTCTTCTTGCTTGATGAACTGAAGAAAAATATGCCACTTGTTTTGATGTTGGAGAAGGCTAAGGCCTAAAGATGCCTTAAACTCACTGATCTCTAACAGTTTAGATTTTAGTTTCTATCCAACTATGCTGCTTTTTCTATAAACAGTTTTTATTTTAAAATACCCTCACATTCATTCTCTCTGGGCCTCATTATCTTCATCTGTAGGGTTAGGCTGTAGGACTGAGGAATTCCTAATTTGGAATCCATGAATGGTCAGCTCTTTGAATCCCCTGAAAATGAATCAAAACTATACATATGTGTATATATGCATTTTTCTGGGGGAGCTATCCATAGGTTTTATCTGATTTTCACAGAGAAAACACAAAAACTAGTCAGTTTCTAAGGTCCCTTACAGCTGTAACATTCTAGGATTCGTGAAACAAAGATTAATTTCCATGTAGATGTTAACTATAGGTTTTCTCTAAGACCGATTAGCGGGGTGAGTGTTTTGATCTGAATTATTAGATATTTTTAAGTAGTTATTTTTAAATTTTGTGTTTTAAAATTAATTAAAATCTAAACTGTTAGATATAGTGAAGTTTAAAACATCTTTATTTAGCCCTTAGCCCTCTCCTATGTCACACACTACATTCCCCTTAAAAGGCCACTAGTCTGGAAGAAAAAGGACAGTGTTCAGACATGCTCAGTGTTGTCTACCGGGTGTGTACTCCCCTCATGCCCCGTTCTGGACATGGGACAAGTCAGAGGAGGCAGTGGGTGAAGGGGACAGCGACTGATAACACCTGAGATTTGCTTGCAGTCAGGAACTCGACGCTTCAAATACTGACACCGTGAAGATGGTCTGGTTCTGACTGAACAGCAAAAGCTCAACGATTGTCTTTATCTCTGTGACAGGATCGCCTCCTGTCGGCAGACCTTAAAGCCTACTAACCTGGTCTTGGGAGACTCTAAGTCTTAGGGCCTTAAAACCTTGAGTGCCCTTTCCTATCCCTCAGACTCAGAAAAGAACATTTCAGTTATCAACTATACAGTTTCAGTAAAATACACACTCAAAAGAAATAGGGGTGGGGAATCAGGGTGCAAGGGTACTGATTCCAATCTCACCCTTATTGTCCAGAATTAATATAGATTGCCCAGATTAAATAATTTTTCTCAAAAACATTTCTACGTTTTAAATTTTAAAGTTAATTAGAAACGTGATGAGGTGAAAAAGAAAGCCATTGCAACCATTATATTGAATGCTATTTCAGGAGTTCCGAATTTTAAAGCAGACAGTGTCAAAGAAACCAGACAATAACAGCTACTTTTTAATTTTAGATACGTTGCTTTTATTCAAAAGAGTCACTGCTTGACAAACTCTGAAATCACAAGGTTTGAACCAAACTGTCCATCCTCTGAAACAACTCTGTGAGGTAGGTATCCGCACAGCCACAGGGACCAGCACGGTCCTTTCTTCCCGTGCTGCTTTCAGTGCTGAGAACTGTAGTAGCTGGAACCACTGTTCTAGTGGGCAGTTAGAACAACTGTTTCCTCCATCTCCCTCCCCACAGAGCTGCCCAAGTTATCATCTGCTCCTGGGGCTGGACCATCTGTTTTTTGAAAGTTACAATATTGTTGTTTACGAAAATCCAAACTGTTGCTTTGATTTATATGCTCTAACTCTGAATCACGGAAGTATTACTATGATGTTTAAAAATTTAAAACACTGATTGACTCTACTTGCTTTAAATACTCTTGGATCCCTCCTACATTTATTATCACTGATCAATAAAGATGACATAATAAACAGGTCTAAAATTCTGAGAAGCCAGCATATTCCCTTTTCAACTTAGTAAGACTTCATACAGTGTTTTTGTATGTTACAAAAGTTGGTACAATACGCCTCTACCAGGAAAGTCTTAGAAGGAATTCCAAATATTACAATAAAAGTATTGTAACTGTAAGTGTGACACTTGAAGCAGAACACATGCACAGAAAATTAAATCCTTTCAAAAATGGCATTGCTATAGCCCCACACCAAATTTGTAATTGGTAGGCAATGCGTTTCGAGACTGGTAAATGGTGGTGTAACGAACGCCTACTCATTAGCTTCTCAAGTTAGTGACTGCAGCTGAAACGTTTTCCTATGAAGTGTGCCACCCTATGAGAAGTTTGATTTGGACATGGTGAATCAGGATTCGTGGAGTCTTGATATGTAATCTTTCTAGACCTTTGCTCTTAGGAGAACCCAAGCTGTCCTAATCCAGTATGCTCCAAAAGTCTTCCAAAGGATCCCAGTTTCTCCCCATGTAGGAGTCCTAGGAGTCTAATACCAGTTCGGTCACTTATCTGTGCATGGCTTCAGACAAAAAAAAATACCTTTCATCTACGTCAGGGATTTCATCTATGAAAAGGAAGGTAATGCCCTGCCTCCTTCCCCTAACTCTCTTGAGGATTAAATGAAAAGTATGCCAGAAATTGCTTTAATTACAATGTGCTATACTTAAGGATTTTGTTTTTCTCTGTGACAAGCAGCAGCTTTGTCTTAGGCCCAAATTACAAGACACTACTGACGTATCATTCAGCATCTCATCAGTTGATGGCCTCTGATTCACCTGGAAGACTGCGACAGTGAGGCTCGCTGACACGTGAGTGGACAGGAATGACTAGCGGTGGCTGCCAGGTGCAGAGCTGACACGGCCTGAGCCCTGGGGATCAGTGACTGCCCTGCCGTCCAGGTCACTCACAGGCAGTGCCAGCTGAGGGAGTTAAGATTTCGTAATACTTGCGGTTTTGATTCTTCTCAAACAGAAAACTGCGTAAGAGAGCGTTAAGTACTTATGCTGTAGTCATCCAAAAACCAAGATAACGTGCCTGCTGAATCATCTCATTCTGCATAAGGCCTGATGAATCTGGGCTATATTCTGTCATCTAGGGACAGTATTACAAAAGTGTTCTGACAAGAGAAAACTAACCAAATCTGTACATTCTGTCGCTATAGCTCACCAGTAATTTCTCTTGTCAAATTTAAATAGTGTTCCTAGTACCCTCCTCAGTTCTTTGATGCTCACAGCTACGGAGAACCACCTTCCTCAGGAATGCACCAAACTGCTATGTGTCTGCAGTATCACCCAGGTTCCTGAAACAAAAATTCCCTTTACAAGTAACTTTTATATACTGTTCCTATAAAAGGACCAAACTCTTACTGAAATGCCATAACTGAGAATATCAAGCGTGCTGACTGGAGTCCAATGTCTCACAACTTGTTAATTCTCCTATCACTTAAGGAAGTGTTCTGTAAACCAGAATATGAAATCAAATTAACAAAGTTCAAGTTTCTTCTTTCCCCTTCAGCTGGTAGCAAAGAATTATATCAGAATGGAAAAGCAGAACTGCTCCAAATGCACAAAACCTAAATGCTCAAAGAAACACTGACTTTTCCCCAATATTGTACAATATTTTATTGTAACCAAAATACTTAGGTGAGTCTCACAGCAGTATATTATCATGTAGGTACTCACCGAGAAGGATGAATTGGATAAACTGTACATTTGACAATACCTTACTACACATCCAGTTAACCTGAATAGTTTGGTGGGGGAGAAGATATAGAAGCATCCCATTTTATATAATTCCATATTTTTTCCACAACTTTATAGAAACACAGAATGAAGATACAGTTGTTAATCACTATAATTCTAACCGTACTATTGGAACCTGCAACACGTAAAAATTCCAGTCATATATTGCTAGGCATTTGCCAAATGACAATCAAATGTTTCTCATACAGTGGTTTTAAACTTGTAAGATAATATTCAAATGCTTTAAACTGCCATGGTCCTTTTGTTTGATTTTACACATTGGCTCAAATATTTTAGTGCACTCATTTTCTCATCTGTTGAGTCTCTGTGTTACTACTTCTCGGTACATAATAGAGATGTAGATGAGCAACAAAAAGACGACAAAGAAATCATCGAGAAAGCCTAGAATTCCAAACAGGGCTTCAGGCACAAAATCTAGAGGCGATATAAGATAGAAAAAAGCCCCCATTAAACAAAGTATTATCCTGATACGGAACATCCAGAAAAGGCCTCCGACTGAAAACACCTCCCTGAATGCATGCCTCAGTAAAGTGGGTAGGTCCATAATTCTTTCCATAATCTGGTAGGGGAAGAACAAATACTGTGATTTGGTATCTAG
This sequence comes from Balaenoptera borealis, assembly GCF_965194805.1. Taxonomy (NCBI): domain Eukaryota; kingdom Metazoa; phylum Chordata; class Mammalia; order Artiodactyla; family Balaenopteridae; genus Balaenoptera; species Balaenoptera borealis. The sequence continues at coordinate 1,826,565 of NC_138880.1, forward strand.
TGTGTTAGACTTAAAAATAATACAATTTTCTTACAACGTGCAGACAAACTCAGCATGAATGAAGGAGTTGCACGTATTCACTGAAACCATATTTTCTAGTTACACATTTTATTTAAAAATAGTTCTTTGATTACTAGGTTCTTATAAAATAGGTCTTATTGCAGATAATTGAAAAGTAAAATATCAACAAATTTGAAACATAGGACATAGTAATACAAAACTCAAGTTATTTCTAATTTGTAAATTTAGTAAAATAAACCAACAAAGAACCCAGTGTACAGAACTAGGCTGAGGCTTGAGCTCAAGTCTCAGCTTTAAAGTTGGACAGACCACTTACTAGCCAAGTGACCTTGGGGAAAGTTGTTTAACCTACTAGAGATAAGTCAACAACTAATTGAGTATGTGCCACAAGGACTATTAAGAACTAGAAGAGATATTGTTATAAAAGACCTTGATAAATTGCCAGACAATATATAAGTATATACGGACACATCAACTTTGATGGCTTTGACCATCTAAGAATAGCAATGAAACTGATTTCCTTCTTAGGATGTTTATTCTGCTTAGCTTGAGTTTAAGTGAATTATTAATTGCCACAGAGATTTTTGGAATGCCGGGCCCTACCCTTTCTGGAAATGATTATGGTTTCTGAATATATACAGACTAATAATTAGATTATATTTACTTTGTAAATATACTAAAACCCACTGAATTGTATACTTTAAACAGGGGTACTATATGGCGTGTAAATTACATCTAAATAAAGTTGTTTTTTTAAAAAAAGACAGTACCAGTATCTATTTGTATGACCTTGAGCAAGTCAAGTTTATTCTCTGACTGGAAACTTCTCGCTTCCTCTGCATAGCTCTTAGCTGACTGCATGACCATGAGGCCGCGTGTAGTAATGAGGCACCATGACGACTCCTCAACCTAACTTCTTTGACGTCTTACTTCTCAGGGGTTGGGAGATGCAAGAGAAACTGGCCAGAGGAAGTAAATCACTTCCTGTGGTCATTCCAGTGCCCACAATTCAGCTGTTTTTAACAATCTGTATAAATACCACAAATCCAACGCTAAGTATGTATTTTGTCCAACAAATGCCGAATAAGTTGAGAGGGAGATGGAGACAAAAATGGGAAGAACTGAGCAAGCGATGAGAAAACGGTTTTAAAAACCCCACCAGACAAAGAAAATCTTGTAACTCCTTTTGGAAAACTGATCACAAAAGAACAAAAATGGTCTTTTTAGAATCACTCCTCATGCTGATTTTCTGTTCTCTGTGGAAGAAACTAATACTTAAAGCAAAACAGCTATACAGCTTTCACAAGGTCTATGGTAAATTACTTAAAATGTTCTAATGACCAGCCAATATGTCTTTTGAATACTGTTCTGTCCTTTATCGGGGCTATTTTGTTCAGTTCTCATATGGTGTTGTTTACACAAAATCTGTAGTGATTAGACAAGAAATATGGAATGGGTTATTAAGAAATGTTTGTGTACTAATCACAATCTGACTCTTAACTCTGGGGTAGAATATCAAAGTAAGAGCTAAATGTCTTTATTATATTGTAATTTCATCACATACCAAGCTTTCTTATTCATTAAGTATATATCTGACGCACACAAAATAACTGAGCAATGGTATGCTTCACACCTTAAAATACGAATGAAAATCTTAAAATGATTTTTTTAAGTTCAGTGGTAGTTCTTGAATTTGAAACACTGATTTTCAAAGAATCGTCCTAAGATGCCCCTGGAGGATACGTAAGAAAACTGTCGGATCAGAAACAGCAGAAGAGGCTGCCAAAGAATCATGGAGGGCAACAGGGACCAGGTCAAGCTTTTCTTGTCACTAAAAGATTTGCCTATCACCATCCACAGCAGGCGAAACTGTATGCCTTTAAATGTACCTGACGTCCCAGAATGAGGAACAGAATGTACGAGGGAGCCCAAGTCTATGCAGTTGTGTAATACAGAAGCATTTTAACAGCTTATATTCTTGGCTGGGAGTAGTAGTATCATTTCTATCTTAAGGATAACCATAAATTCTACAAACATTAAGGCCTACTGTATTCCAGACACTGAGGCCATAGTAGTGACTAAATATACACGGTCCTCGCCCTCGTGAAGCTTTCCATCTCCTGAGAGAACGGTAATGAACAAGGTCGGAGGGCAATGACAGAGACTGCCCTGGTTGATCGGGGACAGCCTCGCCGAGGAAGACATACTAGGGCCGACCTGAAGGATGAGGAAGTCAGCCAGGAGGCGAGCAGCGGGACAAGCATTCCGAGCAGAGGAAATGGCACGAGTGAGGCACGAAGGTGGGAAGGCCTGGAGCGTGTTCTGAGAGCCGCATCCCGAGGGAGGGGAGGGGGGACCAGGCCATGCAGGGCCTTGAAAGCCACAGCCAGGAGTTGGGACATTATTCCAGAAATTCAGAAGTTTCAAAACACAAGAGCATCGTGGTCTTACTTATGTTTTCAAAATATTACTCGGGCTGCTGTGCAGAGGAAAAGGTCCAAGTGAAGAGGCCACTGCAGTTGTCCTAAGCAAGAGATGGTGGTGGCCTGGCCTAGTCTGATGGCTACAAACACAGGACTTGTTATGAGGCAGAAATGACAGCATCCCCAGAAAGAGACAGAAAAGACACGTTAGGACTTCTTTACAGATCAGAGAAGGGGAATGAGGGAGAAGAGGACATCAGCACTGAGTTGAGTAAGGCTGAGGTAAGGAGGGATCGGGTCAGTGTTGTGCATGTTACATCTCCTGTCCGAGACGCCAGGAACGTGCCAGTGGGATGTATGCTGAGCAAGTGGACGTCAGAGCCTAGAGCGTGGAGCAGAGTCTGGGCTTCCAGTACAAATTTGTACTGAGTGTGTTCTGGGTTTTCAAGTACATATTTAGTCATACACTACTAGAATTCTTTGTTAAATTTTGAGAAATTTTGAGAAAACTGGGATGAGTCAGTAAAGTGTGGTTTTTTAATCTATCAAATGCCTTTTTGGGGAGGAGGGGCAACTGTAGAATTAATGTGCTCTTTAAAAATAGAATGCTTTTGAATACCTGACATACCAAACCCCCAATACTTAGGGTTACTTAAGGGAACAAATTCAAATGGGGCCAGGGTAAAATAGAGTAAAACACAATTGTAAAACTCCCTCCAGAAGTTCTCAGTTGTAAGTTTCCCGTAAGACAAACCCTATTTTAGAATCACGTAGGAGTCAATAATTTTACCTTTCCCTCCAATTTTTTTCTATTGCTTTTTTTTTGCTGGTATCACTTTCATAAAGAGTTTTATAATGCCATTTTTTAAAAGATAGAAAACTGTGTAGTCCTTGGGAAAGCTGTAACTCAGTGAATGACAGCAACAATGAAAAGTAAAGACTTAACGTAACACACACAGATTTTTCACAGAGACTATTTGTTGGTAAATCTCACTTTACAAAAGAGAAGTATCATCACACTCTAACTTTGCACCCGCTACAACATTACTTACAGATCTGGGCTGCCCTGAGAATCTCCGGTTATAATCATTAATATCTTGATGCAATGATACAGCATCCTGAGACTGGTCATTTTCACCAAATACTGTTAGCAGTAAAGTTACCTGTAGATTTACAGAAAAAAGCATTGTTACACCTTTCTGCAGCATTAATTTTTTTTCATTTTGTGTTACTATTCAATAGAATGAGAAAAGCTTCTGAATTTAGATTTCGCTCATTTCTTTTAACAAAGGCAACACAGGGGAGGAAAGTAAGCTATTATTTCCTTACAATAAAATCCATTCAAAATGTTATTTGAACTCCTGTAAAATAAAATGGGCACTGGTTTAAGTACTTTTCAATCCACACCCGGGATCAAGTTAGTAGTCCTCTGTTTGGGCTAACAGACATTTGAGGATATAAGAATGATGAGAAAATATTCAGGAGCAAAGTGACATATCACTTTGAGAGAGGAAAATTAGGGCTTTCTTTTTTGATTAAAATCACGATTCCTTATCCTCTCTGGTATCTGAATTATCTTTGAATGCTACCAGCATCACACAGAGATGAAGTTGTTGCAGGAACCAGCTCTCAAGCACCCATCTCTACTACAATCAAAAAGGTAATTCTTGATACTGTTATATAACATAATACATTTAACCCTGATTCCTCCATGGTAGAGGTAAGGAGGATACACAAATGTTCCTGGACTATACTCGGGTAATCTGAAGATGACAGTACCTCGAAAAACAAGTATATTTTAAAATATAACACCCCCTATAGAAATGGCCACTGTACAAAGAGAGAAATATGGGAAGGAGCCGTGATAGATTTGGGTTTAAATCATCTCGCTGTTGCTTTGACCCTCAGCTCAGCTGTAAAACCAGGACCCCACTGCTCAGGTGCTTCCCAAACAGCCAAACACAGGAGTGCCTAAGAGCAGCAGGTGGTAGGAACAGCAGGTAGAGCCATCTCTTCACAAATTTGTTAATAAAGATGAATTCTTTCACTAAATATTAACTGACCACCTACATGGGCCAGGCAGGCACTGCGCTAAGTGCTAGACGTACAAAAAAAGGACAACGTGGCCTTGTGCCTTGGTGATCACAATCCCCAGGATAGAAGGGGAGGGAGACGTGTTCAACAGCCCGTCATAAGGCACTGGGGTAGGCGTTATAATGATGCTGGAGAGGAAGGACTTCCTCTGTCTGGGGTGTCCAGAAAACTTGACACTTGCATTCGCCCTAGGGACGCGGTAGGACCGCTGGCGTGTCAGTGTGCTTGCCCAGGGGAGACGTGGTGACCATGTTCCAGCCACAGACAGCAGCCTGCACACTGTTCCCAGTGAAGCAGGTGGTGGGGCAGGTAGATGAACTGCAGTGGGAACGCACTGCAGTTAGGGAACCCACAAGTTTATCTCCACCTTTCTCACCTCTAGCCAATTTATGTGTGGCCCAAAGGATACCACCTGCTAATGCGCATATGCCCTATGAAAAGACACAGGTAGTGCCAGAAAGAGGGGCAGGTAGTGAAACTAATTCTTTAGGGCAAGACCTTCGGCCTGGTCTCCGTGTTGCTGGCAGAGAGCTAAAGATGAGAGGTGGCACTGGCAAATAAGCTTCAGGGCCAACTGCCTTGTGTCACACATCAAATCAGCCAGAGAGGTGGAACAAAAAAATGATCTTCCTCCTAACCATGTGGTAAAAAGTGTGAAATAGGCAGAATCTGGGGATGTATCGATAGAAGCAAGAAGGAAAGAAGAGAAAGCCTCGAACCTTCCTCTCTCCAACCAAAAAAGGCAGCAATGGGGGAAGTGGATAAGCCAGAACAATGGATGAAAGGTACACACACGTGTGTGCATTTCTGTGTATGTGTATATGTATTTAACAGTGCACACTATATGGTTTTATTTATATACAGTCCCCAAATTAGGCAAAACTGAACAGTAATCTTAGAGGAGCATGCTAAGGTAATAAAACTGTAAAGAAAATCAAGGAAATGCTTATCATAACAGTCAAATAGTAGCTACCTCTAGGAGAGGAAGGAGAGGGGGAGATTTGGAAGGGGTCCTCAGGAGGCTTCTGGGGCTGTGGCCAGTTCCTGTTTCTTCATCTGAGTGGCGGCTACTCAGGTGTTGCTTTGTGACAAGTCAGCGAGCTGTACCTCTTTATTTTGTGTGCTTTTCTGTACGTCTGTTGTATTTTACAAAGAATTTTTGAACAACTGTTGTGCCTTCTCTAATCTTATTTTACTTGGTGGTCCCTGTGGGTTTATGCCTTTCCTGTTTTGGTGGGGCTGCCAGAGGGAGCAAAAGTAAATGCGTGCACTCAATTCGGCATCCTGACTTGGAAGCTCTCCATCCTGGTCGGGACTTCCGTTTGCACTGGAAGACTCCCCAAGGAAAGGTTGTCTGTGAACCTGATCATGAGTCATTATCAGACAGGCATATATTTTAAATGAAAAGAATAATATAAATATAAAGGAAATTCTGAAAAGTGATAGAACGTCCCATTTGGCTATATTTATTAACTTAAAAACTACAAATATCAGTTTCTCAGATTTTTCAAACGAAACAAAATTTTGTTTCTCCAGTTTGTTGAAGAAATTGAGCCGTTTGGTAGCGTACTATAACACTTCAGTCTCCAACACGCATGTGTAAAACCTCACTGCATCCCTCGGAGGCAGCATCTGTACTGATGTAACAGGCTAATCTGCTCTGGGTGATGCGACGTGGCCACGGCTCCACAAGAGACATTTTTCAAAGGCATTGTTCGTCATTTAAAGCTGTCTGGACCCTCACCACAGATGGGCAGGTTAAAAAGAAAGTACAACTGAAAAACTATTTTTTTCAAAAGAAGTCTATGCAGGGCATATTTGCTTAAGCCTGATTGCCAGTTCAGTTGTTCCCTTGCTGGTGTTACAACAAAGACTTACTAGGATCTGGGGGAGGGTTCATGTACCAGCTGTTTTTCACTATGACTGAAGGGATATCAAAGGGAATTCCCTTTTTTTTGAGGTGTCTTAAAGACATTAAAAAAAATAATGGAGAAACATCAGAGAAGCTTTGGATAAATGAAGTTCTGCTAAAAACATAAAAATAATTCAGGAGTTAGATACAGAAACTATAAAAATTTACAAACTGAGCTAGTATAAATGATGTTTTCTGGGCACAAACATTACCGTTTGTCTACAGATTGGACAACTGATTGCCCCAAGCCATGACCCGTATCGCCAGTACGCCACAATGCAGGTACCTAATGGGAAGAAAACATTAATATTGATGTTTTTAAGTCCATATATCCTGGGAAAGTTTCATATATTTGAAATATTTTAACAGCATCACCTATTTTAAAATGTTTTTTACTTTATCCAACCAACTCTTAAGGCAAATTCAAATCTAATAACAATTCCCAGCCACTGAAAAATATTTTAATTTAAACTACCAGTTAAGATACAAGCATTTTTACAATCAAAAGCAAGCATGCATTAACTGCTTCAATGCTATGAGGCTTAATAGAAAATACGGCATTTCCTTTCGTAATTGCAATCATTGTTGCTTTTGTTGTGGTCATCCATGTACAATGCTTGGTGTCAGTCGATTTATCTCTTGTAAAAATAAAATACAGTGTGTGTGTGTGTGTGTGTGTGTGTGTGTGTGGAAAAAATAAATAAATAAATAAAGGCGATTCGAATCTAAAAAAAAAAAGAAAATACGGCATTTCCTATGTGAATAAATAACAGTAATTGAACATTACTGTACATATGACAACCAATAAATCACACTATAAATTTTCTGTTCCAAATTTGATATATATGTTACAGAAACACAACTTCCATTTTTTTAAAAGTTTAGAAAACCAAGTCACTTAAGTGTCAATAATAGTAATTAGGTAGTATGTGCAAAGGAGCCAAAGGATACAAAGATTTCACGCTTCCTGCCCTAACAAAGTTCATAATCCAGTTAAGTAACTGAATCAACTTTTGTACTGGATGGATTTGATTTTTCTTCTTGAAGGCGTTGATGAGCAGTGAAACAGGTAAACACGGCCCAGAGAGAGGATTTACAGACCTTAAAAAGTGGTGGTAGGTGCACGAAGTGTATAGGCACTAAAGTTCAGACCAGTAACAAATGAAGAGGGAGTATTTTTAAATACTGGCTGATGTTTAAGGAGCCAATTCATTTTCTTCTCTGCAGGCCCCCATTTCTCGGATCATCCAGGTTCCACTGTGAATCTGAACTAACTGCTTCCTGGCTCCTTCAATCAAATTGAGGAGACCAAGGTAACATACTTAAATGACTCAGAAGGTAGTTACATCTTGAAATGTGTAATATTAAATTTCAGTACAAAAGGTGTACAGCATTTGAACCCAACTTTGTAGGGGTGGTAAGATTCGATAGGCAGAAGACAGGAGGGAGGACACTCTGGGTTTTGCAATGGCAGGAACAAATCCCAGAGGCAGAAATAATGGTACACGGGGACACTGGTGAGCAGGCCACTGGCTGAAGCCAAGGCTGCCTGACCTGACCGTTAGTGACTGTGGGGAAAAACTGGTTTGATGATTTAAGACAAGTTTAAAAAGCTAAACCATCTGTATCTGATATCTTTTCCTGCTCTCAGGGTGCTGTGTTAATTAGATAATATTTACTAAATACTTTGAGCAGTCTAATTTCATACAGAAACCATATGAAAGCAAAACCGATCATAAATATGTTAGTATTATTACCATCTGTAATGATGCCTTAGATTTATCTACTACCTTTTCACCCAAAAGTCCAATGTGTTTTGATATATGTTAATTTATTTAATTCCATAACTCTTTTCCACAGATTGGAGTACAGGTGTCCTTCGTTTGCAGTATTATGTAGCAGCCACTTGCCTGCACTGGAAAACTATGGTCCAGCAAATCAAACACTTCAGTTCATACACATCTGCTGTGATGTGCTTGATGCTTTCCCTTAACTAGGATGGCGGGAGAGGTGACTCAATGACTTGAATCCGGGGCACAATCTCTCTAGATCTGTCTATTTGTAAAATGAGAATAAGACCTCATAAGGCTGCCAGGGAATTAAATAAAATAATGTGGGTTACAAATGCAAGTTAGGTGAAGTCTGTTGCTGCTGTTATTCTTGACTTGCTGTAAAGGAATAGAACTGTAGTTCCACACAGGGAGCTAAGCTGAAATGCTCTTCATATACATGGTATCAGTATCCTTGAACTACTGTTCAAAGAAACACATTTCTATTTATTGAGAAGCTGAGTAACTAGTTTTTGTTTTTTTTTTTTAACCTTCGAAGCTGCAGACAGTAAATAAAAGTGTCCCAACGAGAAGAGCAGGATATCGGAAGGAATCTACCCAATTACCCCAGGCCCAGAGGTAAAACCAAGAGCACGGTACAGCCATCTCTCAACTGACCGGGTTATCCATGGAGTGCATCACTGAAGCCTGGGCTGTTGGCAAATAGACTTCGCCCAGCCTGCCAGACCTCACGGATTCCCAGCCCCTGCCTGGGGTGCTGCGCTGGGGGATGGCCGAGGCACAGCCAGACCCAGAGAGAGTCCACAATCGATAAGGAACGTCAGCCAGGGGTTTGAGGGGGAGCATCTGCTTTCTCTGATGGCCATTTAATCCCCTACCCCAACACCTGATCTTTCGTTACTTGGCTGCTCACTAGCACTTCCAACAGATAATTAAGGATAGACGCTGAAATAGTGTTTTGTAATTTGTTAATGACTTAGACAAAAACCTGAGGGAAGAGGTTGAAATTAATGGATGAGGCAATGACGGGATTGGTCAGTACTGACTAAATGGGCACAAGGTATAGAAAACCCTGCATCGCATGGAATGGATTCCAGATACTTTATTTCACCCCCAGCAGCATGAACAGTAACACTGTATACCTCGGAATTCTGACTCTTAGGCAAAAGATACAAAGGGGAGAAAGCAAAGTACAAATCACTGTACGCTGCATGTTAAATCAGTACAGTTTGGGAGCAATTAGCACCCTATCTTGCATATAGCTGTTCAAACGGAAAGAAATACTACCAATAAAAAATAGGTCTAATGATGAGATAAATTTTAAGGAGAGAGTAGTTGTATAAACCACCGATCACGTAGTATTGGGTTGGCCAAAAAGTTCGTTTGGGTTTTTGGTAACATCGTACGGGAAAACCCGAATGAACTTTTTGGCCAACCCAACAGAACTGCGCACAGGCTGTGAAGTCAGGCCTGGGTTTAAAACCTAGCTCTGTCCGTCTGCACCTGGGCTGCCCTTTGTAGAATTTCTTAGCATTGCTGAGCCTCAGGGTCCCTCAAATGTGAGCTGGGATGAGATGGAGTATGTTGGGTCCAGCACACAGCAGGCCCATAATAACCGACTCCTGCCAATCTCACGTGACCACAGCCAGCAATGGCTATGCGGTATGTCCCATCACTCTCTGTGACTCTTCCTGGAAGGTCAGGAGACGCCCAGGGGTGGACAGCACCCCTTCCTGACACTAAGTTAGTGCGACATCAACGTCCCTTGTCGTCCCTCTACGTGTTCTAGGGTTCCCAAGCCTCTGGAAGTCCCGGAGGAAGAGAGGTAAGAACTTCTGCACCGACTCAGAGTGAAAAAAAGGTGGCAGAGCAAAGGAAGGTCTTGGGCAAGGTCCTTGGGAGAAGAACCTTCCTGCCTTGGGAAGGAGGAGTAATAAATGAAACCACCAAAAAGCGATGAAAATGAGGAATTCAGTGACTCCCTCATGGTACAGATATCCTTGACTCACTATTCAAAGAAACACATTTCTGTTTATTGGGGGGTTGAATAGTCTTTTTAATCTTTGAACCTACGGACACTAAATAAAAATGGCTGACAACAAGAGCAGGATCTCAGAAGCAATCTGCCCCACTCACAAAATACAAAACGTGACAGAGAGAAAATCAGGAATGCAGCTCGTGCACACACACGGGTCTTGGTCTAAATAGTCACTTTTACCAAGAACAGCATTGTTTGCTTACCACAAAAGAGATGTCCACAGTTTGTTTCAACAGGGAGGGAAGCTTGATGTAAACAGATCGGACAGTACATGTCAGTGTAGAACTGCTGTCGGGCAGCAGCAGGTGCATCCTGGTGAGAAAACACGTGCGTATTGAGACACGACACACACAGGCTTTTCAAAATTCATCTTCATGCTAAAGTATACTTAACAATACAGTCAGGACTGTGTAATCCTCAAATTTTAGATGTGCACTAGTTAAGGTCTTACAAGTTTGATAAACTTATGAGGCTCCGGTGTTGTTCTGCCTAAACTGCATGGTCTCTACCTTCCTTCCTGAACACAGTCTAAAGATAAAGATAAAAAGCCGATTAACTCAGGAGTTACTCTATTAGAAAGAGTAAGTTATTCCAGGTAACACAGGCTGAGCTAATGCATTCATTAGCTGAACAACAAGAAATGTCAAACTACTCCCCAGGTGTTAGCTTTCTTCTATTTTTAACATCTGTTTCATTCATACATTCCTGATAGTCGTTACATGTTTGAAGATTAAATGAGATAGTGTATGAAATCACTTTGTAAATTATAAAACACCAGGCCAGCATGAATTATTGATAACAAGAGCCCCGGAACACAGTACCACTAATATGCTTAAACTATTTTTGCATCAGTGAATTTAAGTTCTATGAAGCAAGAATTCTTGTCTGTTTAGTTCACAAATGAATTCTCAATGCCCAAAACAATGTCTGGCATATGGTAGATGTTCAATAAATATGTGGTGAATGGATAAATCATAAAAACCCTCTTTGGAATTAATATTTGACTGGTGGGTAGACAGTCAATTTTTAATTTTTTTTTTTGATATTAGGTATCTCAGCATGAAGGTATACAATATCCTACTTAATCCAGCTTTCATAAAATATATTACATTTCTGGTTCTTAGGGAATCCATATGGTTAAAAGCAAAGAAGAGGCAGAGGAGAAAAGTTTTCTTCTTTGCCCAACTAGTTTTAACAACTTTGATCACTGAAGAAAAAGAAAAGGAAAAAAAGCCATCCCTTATAGTCATTTCTTTGACGGTCTTAGGGGAATATATTTTATTTATTTATTTTTTAAAATTTATTTATTTTATTTTTTTATTTTTGGCTGCATTGGGTCTTCGTTGCTGTGCGTGGGCTTTCTCTAGTTGTGGCGAGCGGGGGCTACTCTTCGTTGCGGTGCATGGGCTTCTCATTGCGGTGGCTTCTCTTGATGCGGAGTACGGGCTCTAGGCGCGCGGGCTTCAGTAGTTGTGGCACACGGGCTTAGTTGCTCCGCGGCATGTGGGATCCTCCTGGACCGGGGCTCAAACCCGTGTCCCCTGCATTGGCAGGCGGATTCCTAACCACTGCGCCACCAGGGAAGCCCGGGAATATATTTTAGAAAGAGTAGTTTTTCCACTACATTTCATTAAAGCCAATTAGACAGTAATTATTTCCTCACAAGTAAATAATAGGAACACTGTTGTCTTTTAAAGCAAGTTAAAACTAAATTCATGAAAATATCTTAATTAGATTAAGACTAGTGATTTGCTTAATCTGAAAACGTACAATCAATAGAATAATAAAAGGTAACTCCAAGCAGGAAAGAAGCACACGCTTCCAAAAAGGAATTTATTGATGTATCATCACAATTTCTTATGCAAGGGGAGTGATAACATCTACTCCTCATACAAATGCACAGATTTATGTCACAACAGTACCTGTTCTGTTTGAAGTTGTTCCCGAAGCACCCGTACTAGCTCTTGGTTTTCTGGGTGAATGTTTTGATGTGCATTTCTGCTGAATAAAATATAATACGGTTTTAATATAAAATATTGTTAGATGAATCCATTTTCCTTATGGGTCTAATTTTTGACCTAGACTACTGGCAACATAAGAAATGTAAATGATGGCCTACAACTGTACTCCAACTGTAGGACTGAACATTCCAGGCTATTCTGAGATCACGGATTATCGGCTCATTTCAGGTTTAACTGGCAAATGATGAAATCCAGAGGCCTAGTACCTTGGGGACTGAATGTAATTTCAGACTTACATATAATATAACACGTTTATTTCTCTTGTAAGGTTTCTTGTATTATTATGTATTTGAACACTTTTCTATATCTAATTAGGTATTTCTCCCAACTTTTCACCTATGAGGGGAGAGGGACAGAGAAAAACAAAACCTAAAATGTATAATGTAGAAAAGCCCAAACCTATGATACCACTAATATCTTAACATTAACAATTAAAATGAAGAATCAAAGGCAGGAAGTTAGAGGTCCATATAAAAGGATAGGATGAGTGAAGTGAGGACTGAAAACCAGAAGCAGTGGTTAGGTTGGTAGGGTCAGGGGTGAAGATTTACATCGGAATCAGTTTAGTTTCATTTGGCTATAGAAGTTTTTTCTAAACCTAAATCTCTTTAACAGCAATATCTGAAGTCTACTCAGTGTCGGTGTTAATCTATAGAAGAGCCTTTATTCTCTAGCTGAACCAATATAGCACAGCAATAAGAACTCTAAATCAATATTCTAATGGGATAAGGAAAATTAAAGAAATCCATCCCAGGGTTATTTAATTTTTAGTAAAAAATTTAAACTTTAGAAAAGAAAGCTGAAAAAATATAACCATTAGTTCGGAGATGACACGAAAACAATTTAAAGTCAAATATCTAATCAGAAGCTCAACATAAATGTAATGAAACTACTTGAATCCTGTTTAAACACCTTAAATTTTGGTGGATTATTTATTTTAAAACGTTACGTTCTTATGATTGAATAAATGAATCAGTGAAAGAAAGCTACTCTATGGGAAAAACAATCTATCAAGGAACAGCCCAGGAACCAGCCCATTTACACACCAGCAAACACCCAGCTAACTGGAAATTCTCAGCTCTTTGACAATGAAAAACCATTCCCTTTTCATTGGAAAAAAACAGTCATGGTTTTCAGAGGATCGATGTAAACCATGTGACTGAAAGGTCTTTCTTTTGGTCTCTTTCCATAAAAGAGAAGATATAAAATTCTTAAATCTGATAGTAGAATATTAGAAAAGTCAAAATATAGCCAAAGAACAAGAACAAACAGCCCAAGATGCTAAACATGGCCTGTAGCTCAGGTAGGTAATTGTGACTGGCAACTTTGAGTACAGAACCAAAAATCTAGAAATCTAATCAAGATAGATTGAAAGCTAGATTAGAAGATCAGGAACATACTGTTATAGAGAAAAACCTCAGGCCTCAAATGGCATCACCTGTGCTAAAGCCTATGACACCAAACCTAGACTTCACACCTGGCCCAACTGCAGCTCCCACCTTCCCCAGGAACGGGATCTGAATTGGTCAATCTGGGGTTTCCTGGTCAGTACCAAGGAGGTAGTCTGCATGATAAGACCCCTGCCATTTCCTTCCCCCAGAAGAAGAAGTCTTGGCCTGAAATAATCCTAACTTTTCTTTTGCTAATAACTTCCTTGCCCCACCCTCCTTCTGCCTATAAAAACCTTCCATTTCATACAACTCCCGCAAGTATCTCTCTACTTGCTGGATGGGATGCTGCCTGATTCATGAATAGTTTAGTAAAGCCAATTAGATCTTCAAATTTACTTGGTTTACTTTTTGTTCTTTAACAGTATGATCACCTTAGCTATGAGAAAATGATGGTATTTGACACTAAGCAGGTCTAAAGTGAGATGCCAAGGAAAACAGTGGCTCTGCTATGAAACAGAAGTACATGTGTTGTTAGTGTATTTATCAACGATTTATGGTCCTTCTAAGTTCTCTGAAAAGAGAAACCAAAACTGTCAAACCAGTTGAGTTATATGTAGCCCTGGAAAAGAGCCAGGAACCTCTGATATGAGGAAAGCAATGATACCCAAAGCGTGGGTCAAGAAAGGAAGTCTGAATCAAAGTTTACAAATATGCAAGCATGTGGTTCATAGGTTAACCTGCCTACCAGACCCTTCTGACTGGCTTCTGGTATGTCAACACATGGCAGCTATTATTAATGGCTTAAGAAGGAAGACCAAATAGAAAAGATTTAAAAAGAAATTAATTATAACTACAAAACATTGCTGAAAGATATTAAAGAAGACACAAATAAATGGAAAGACATCCCATGTTGATAGACTGGAAGACAACATTGTTAAGATGTCAATACTATCCAAAGTGATCTATCTTCAGATTCAGTGCAAACCCTATCAAAATCCCAACAGCATTCTTTGCAGAAATAGAAAAACCCATCCTAAAATTTATATAGTATCTCAAGGGACTCCAAGTAGCCAAAATAATCTTGAAAGAGAAGAACAAAGTTGTAAGACACTTCCTGATTTCAAAACTTGCCACAAAGCTATAGTAAAAACAATGTGGTACTGGTAATAAGGACAAACGTATAAACCAATGGAATAGACCACAGAGACCAGAAATAAACTTTCACATATATGGTTGATTGGTTTTTGACAAGGATGCCAAGACCCTTCCGTGGAGTAAGGACAGTCTTTTCAACAAATGGTGTGGGAAAAACTGGATATCCTTATGCAAATATAATGAAGTTGGACCCTTACCTCATACCATATACAAAAATTAAAATGGATTGAAGGCCTAAACTTAAGAGCTACAACTATAAAAATCTTAGAAAAAAACATAGGGGGAAATCTCTGTGACCTTGGATTTGGCAATGATTTCTTAACCATGACACAAAAACACAGGCAACAAATGAAAAAATAGGTAAGTTGGACTTCATCAAAATTAAAAAATTCTGTGCATCAAAGGACACTATCAAGAGTATAAAAAGACAACCAACAGAATGAAATATTTATAAATCATATATTTGATAGGTGATTAAGACAGAATATAGAAATAACTCATAACTCAAACACAAAAAAGCAAACAACCTAATTCGAATATGCACTAAGGACTTGAATAGACATTTCTCTAAAGAAGTCATACAGATGGCCAATAAGCACATGAAATGATGTTCAACATCATTAGTCATCAGTGAAATGCAAATCAAAACCACAGTGAGATACCCCTTCACACCCACTAGGATGACTATCAAAAAAACACAAAGTAGCAACTGTTGGCCAGGATGTAGAGAAATTAGAACCATTGTGCATTGCTGGTGGGAATGTAAAATGGGGCAGCTGCTGTGAAAAACAGACTGAAGGTTCCTCAAAAAGTTACACACAGAACTACCACATGATCATGCAATTCCAGTTGAAAGCAAGGACTCAAACAGATTCTTGTACCCCAACGTTCACAGAGCACCATTTAAAACAGCCAAAAGGTGGGAACAACCTAAATATCCATCAACAGATGAATAAACAAAATGTGGTATATACATGCAATGGAATATTATTCAGCCATAAAAAGGAATGAAATTCTGGTAGATGATACAGCATGGATGAACCTTGCATGCATTACGCTGAATGAAATAAGTCAGACACAAATGGACAAACACTAATTCCACCTTATGAGGTACCTAGAATAGCCTAATTTCTCGAGGCAGAAGGTGGCATAAAGGTTACCAGGAGCAGGGGGAGGAGAAATAGGGAGTTATTATTTAACTGGTAGAGTTTCTGTTTCGGATGATGAGAAAGTTCTGGAAATAAACAGTGGTGATGGTTACACAACATTGTGAATGTACTTAATGCCAATGAATTGTACACATAAAGTGATAACTTTTATGTTATGGATATGTTACCACAATACAAACAAAGGATGAATTATAATGACTACAAACATCAAAGAAGTTACAGAAAAGAGACAAAAGCTTCCTTTGTTTGAATCTTCTAGTATGCATGCTACCCCTCCCCTAACTCATTAATTGAATACTTCAGCTAAAGTAGCAGGATGACAACTGCCAATTGAATTTGAATCTGAACAGCTGGACAGCAACTTAAACTGACCTCCCACCCAATCATACGACAGATTCAAGACAACATCCACGTAATGGGGAGCACCTTATATTATTTGAAAAGTTATGTCTTAGGTTAAGCCAAAATCTCATCATTTATCTCCACCTATTGGCCCTGTATGAGATAATAGAAAATATATATTAATATATATTGGTCTCTGCCCCTGGCTCCTGGCACAGAGCTCCAGAAACACTTGCAAATTCCTAAGTGATAAGAGCACTAGGAGTACCTTTTATTCTAATATTTGGTCTTTGACCTGGCCCCTCACACAGGGTTCCTGCAGCCCTTGTAAATTCCTGGGTGACAGGAGTGTCTTTTGCTCTAATGAGGCGACGCTGGGTGGGCTCCTGGATGAGGGCTGCTCACCGGAGGGACAAAGTCCTGATTAGAAGCTTGGAACGTTCAGCATCCTCCACCCCTGCCCCCATTCTCCAGAGAGAGGAGGGGCCAGAAACAGAGTTAACAACTGATCACGCCTACGTGAGGGAGCCTCCATGAGATCCCAGTAGTGCAGTCCCGACAGCTTCAGGTGGGTGAACACGTCCACACCAGGAAGGTGACGCACCCCAACTCCACAGGGACAGAGGCTCCTGCACTCAGGACCCCCCGGACCTCACCCTACGCATCTCTTCATCTGGCTGTGCATCTGTATCCTTTATCACACCCTTTAATAAACTGGTAAACCTAACTGCTTCCCTGAGTTCTGTGACCTGCTCTAGCAAATTAATCAAACCTGAGGAGGGGGTCACGAGAACCTCCGATTTGTTGTGGATAACCTGGGGACAGAAATCATACAGAAGCTGGGGGTGACTTGGGGACCTACTACTTGCCGTTGGCATATGAAGTGTGGTGGGGAGCAGGCTTGTGGGACCGAGCCCTTAACCTGTGGAGCTGACACCATCCCCAGGCAGACAGTATCGGAATTGAGTTAAATTGTGGGACACCAAGCTGGTGTCATGGAGAATTGCCTGGAGGGGAAAAGCCCACACACACTTGGTGACCAGAAGTGAAGAGTTCTGTGTCAATATAAAGGAGACACAGGAGAGAAATGGTAGGGAAGAACTGGGTCCTTCACTACATAAGAAGGAAAAATCTGTAGGTTTTTTCCTTTACACCCTAGTTCTCCCCATGAAGCTACACAGAATTAACCTAATTCTTCTTCAACAAAACAAGCTCTCATCGTATTTAAAGCTTTTGCATCCTACAGTCTTTTCCCCTAAGCTAGATATCCCCAGTTCTTTCAGGCATTTTTTATATGATTTGTTTCTATAGCTTTACCCATTTTGATAACCTCCCCTGAATGTTTTCCAATTTAAAATTCTTGACCCAAACTGAATATAATCTATATGTGACCTTTGTCTGATTATTCTGATTAATACACCTTAATGCTGTTAAGTTTTTGGCATCTACAACATACAATTCCCTTATTAATAGAAACTTTTATTTTGGGCTTCACATCACTACAGTCTGTGAGGAAAAATATTTTATTTACAAGTAATAATTATCCATAGTAGAGAAATTAGAAAAACAAATAAAGGAAAAGAAAAATATTTTTAAATAAAATTAATTTTATAAAAATACTTTTTTTAAACAAAATGGGCTACTTGACCTATGGTTTTGTCATGTGCCTTTCACTTAATTCTCACTCAACAATTTATCATGGATACTTTCAAATGACAATAAATTCATATCTGCATCCCATTCTCAATAGGTAAAGAGCAGATTTATTTTTTGGTATTTGCCTAGTCATGACCCATTTTTAAAACAGCTTTATTGAGGTGTAATTAATCACCACCGTCAATTTTAGAACATTTTCATCACCTCAAAAAGAACCCTGTACCCTTTAGTTATTGCCCCCATACCCCCATCTCCAACTCCAGTCCTACACAACCACTAATCTACTTTCTATCTCTATGGATTTTCCGACTGTGGACATAAGAACAGACTCAAATATATGGCCTTTTGTGTCTGGCTTATTTCACTTAGCACAATGTTTTCAAGTTTCCTCCACAAGGTAGCATGTGTGCATCAGTATATCATTCCTTTTTAAAGCTGAAAAATATTCCATTGCATGGATATACCACCTTTTGTTTACCCATTCATCTATTGATGGATCCATTCATCTGTTTCCACCTTTTGGCTATTATGAATAATCCTGCTGTAAACATTCCTGTACAAGTTCTTATGTGGAGATATGCTTTCATTTCTCATGGGTATATATACTTAGGAATAAAATTGCTAGGATATATGGTAACACTATGTTTACTCATTTGAGGAACCGATAGTTTTCCAAAGTGGCTGCACCATTTTAACTCCCCTATCAGTAGTGTATGAGGGTTCCAATTTCTCCATATCCTCAACAATTGTTATTATTTGACTTTTTGGACCTAGCCATCCCAGTGGGTATGAAGCTGTATCTCACTGTGGTTTTGATTTGCATTTCCCTGAATGACTAAGAATGTCAGGCGTCTATTCACATACTTACGGGCCATTTGTATATCTCTGGAGGAATGTCTATTCTGGTCCTTTGCCCATTTATTAATTGGGTTACTCATCTTTTTATTATTGAGTTTTGAGTTCTCTACATATTCAGATATAAGGGCCTGATCAGATATATGACTTGAAATGTTTTCTCCCATTCAGTGAAATGACTGTTCACTGTCTTGATGAAGTTCTTTGAAGCAAAAAAAGTTGTTACTTTTGATGAATTCCAATTTATCTATTCTTTCTTTTGTTGATCATGCTTTTGGCATCATATCTAAGAATCTTCATGATTTACTCCTATGTTTTCTTATAAGAGTTTTATAATTTTGCTCTTACATTTAAATCTTTGATCCATTTTGAGTTAATTTTTGCATATGATGTGGTATGGGTCCAACTTTATTCTTTTGCATGTGGCTATCCAGTTGTCCCAACATCACTTGTTGAAATCTTTCCCCACTGTAAGGTCTTGGCACCATTGTCAAAAACCAGCTGACCATAGATGTATGGGATGACCCTTTTTTTTTTTTTTTTGATTGTCCCACAACTTTTTATTTATTTATTTTTTGGGATGACCCATTTTTAAATCTTGATTCTGTGGTACCAGTACATTAGCTATCCATCCCAACTGACAATTTAATAAACATGCTTCTTTTGTCTTCTTCATCCCAGTTGCTAACAGAAATGAGAAGAACAGGCTCAGAAGCAGAGCCCTGCAACAATTCAGTGTCCTTCTTTTTTGGCTTACACTAAAACATTAGTCAGCACTCCTGGGAATGATCTGTCAACCAGTTATAAACTCACTTAAACCTGCTATCATCTGGTCATCATTTCCCCACTATGTCCACAAGGGCATCACCAGGTACCGTGTAAAATACTCTACTGAAATCAAGATAATGTCACCCTAATAAGAAACTAACCATGCAAAGGTAAAAGAGAATGCTCATATTCTATTTAATAATCCTTTCTATAATTTTTATAAGAAACTAATAGATCTGTAGTTTTTGGAATTACTGTAATCTCTTTTCTACTTTATACTTTTTTCATTTCTGTTTTCAACGATATATACAAAATTTTATTTATCTCCATGTGTTAATACTTAAATTTCTAGTTTATTACCCTGTCTGTTTATTGGTACATAGACATCTAAGACCTTTAAATAGTATTCCTGATACTATAACAGTAATTTTTAAAAAATATTTTAACTCATTTAATCCTCTCAACAACGCTATGTTCTAAGTGTTTCACATTTATTAATTCACTTAATCCTATATAACAGCAATTTTAATTCTAATCTTAATCCCTCCATACTGTCCAAGATTTTTTTGTCCCAGTTTTTTTCACTTAAACACTGAAAATATATTTGCACCTATTATATCACCTACAAGTTGATGAATT
The DNA here is from genome assembly GCF_965194805.1 of Balaenoptera borealis. Lineage (NCBI taxonomy): Eukaryota > Metazoa > Chordata > Mammalia > Artiodactyla > Balaenopteridae > Balaenoptera > Balaenoptera borealis. Next base: position 1,846,839 of record NC_138880.1, read on the forward strand.
CAATAATGAAAATTACATTTTAAAACTGTGATACTCCAACAGAAAATATTAACATTTTATTCAAAATATGGATGATAAATCTAAATTTTTTTCTGACTAGACAGTTGATGACGAGAAAAATACACGGTAGCATTTAGAGCCTAGTGGAAAATAAAATACCTTAGTAAATATATACAATCACTGAACTCTATTACTTGCTTTTTTTTTTTTTTTTTGGTTAGTTTCTGCTTTATAACAAAGTGAATCAGCTTTATTATTTGCTTTTAATATTAAGTATTAAACATTACTAGAAGCAGTCAGAAAGTCAGTGGCCCTTGGAAATACGTATTATTTAAATTCTTTTGTCCTTTAGTCTCACCTGAAAAGTGCATATACCAGGGTAGCAATCAAAGCGAAACTGACCACAACTGCCACAAGTACTTGGTCACTTACTCCTTCTATGACTGAATCATCATCCAGTTTCAAACTGTGAACTTCACCTTGATATTTGGCCATTCCAGGTCTAAAAGAAAAAGAGATAAGATGAAAATTATAAACGACACAGTGAAAATGAAATATATTAATAAAAATGATATAAATGTAGCTGACTTCTGATATATGTACTTTTTTGTAGCACCCACTTGAGGTAGGTTGCATTAAGTACATCTCCAGTGGGGAATGCCCCATTAATGAGTTCTTTAAAATCATTAAAGAAAAAAAGACATTTCTCATGCCCAATTGCTCTTTTCTTATTCCTGAATACCAAATAAATTCTCCACATAGATCACATCCCTCTTCTCCCTCATGGCACTGAATGTGCGTCATGGAATGTACCATGTACGGATACGGAAGGAAATATATTGTCTTCTTCTGTAAATATTCCTGTATTACCTGGCACAGTGCCCTGTACACAGAAGGACCTAATAAATATATGTTTAAATAGGAGTGACTTACTTTACTTATGGTGTTAGTAATTTGAAAAGTAATAGACATGGAGGCTATAGAACATTTATAGCTATACTGAGACTACTTGAATTAATGAAAATTCTGTTGCTTGGAAAACGATTAGCCTCACTTGGGACTAAGCTCAGCTTATGGTTCAGAATTCTGGGAACTGCCTGGAATATGGAATCACTCTGAGGCTGCATTTCCTTACGAAGAGAAAAGGGAGGATATGAAACTCTCCCTCCCATACACTAAACTAGAGGAAAACGGTAATACCCAATTTCTATAGGTATGAGGGGAGATGGCCCAACCACATCAGAGTCCAAATATCACAGGTTATTCCTACTTTTTTCAGATGGCAAACACTAAAGTTACTGAAAATCTTACAAGACACCTAAAGGGAAATAAAGGCAATAAAATTCAATTAAATATACATGACTAATCATAATTAACCTGTATGTATGTAATGTCCTGCACTGAAAACAGTTTTAGTCAATATCATCATTAATCAGGTGAGTTTCTGTTAAAAGGAAACTTTGAGTGTGAAAGTCTAACACCTTTGAAAAGAACCTGAACTGGCTGCTAGTAAGAAAATTACCTCTCATGGAAGGAACTTAAGCAAACAAACAGATCAAAGGTGGCTTTCATCAGCTTTACACATGGTAATGGCCTGATGTATCAGGAACTTTCTAATGACAGGTTTCAAGTATCCTTCGTGAAAGCACACACCAGGAACTCAGAGGAGCTCTAACCTCAGTATTTTATTCAAAAGAAGAGTCAAATGAACTGCCAAATGAAACTGAAGAAAAAAGCCTCAAGTAATCTTGGGGTGGGCCATGTAGTCAATCTAGATTTTTATGTTGTCAGGTTTCCTTTTTTTAAATTGAAGATGCTGTGGCTGTCAGAAGTCCTGTCAGTGAGAACCACTTGCATCTGCTCAGAGATAAGCAAAATGTTACCCTGTGTGGAGAGTCCCAGCCTCCAATTACTGAATCAAGTTGGGAGGATTTTCTCCTATGCTGTACATTTAGGGAGTTCGCTACTTTGTACTATTTCTTTTTTTAATGGGTTACATTTGTTTCCATGTCCTTTTAGGGAGTTCACTACTCTGTACTATTTCTTTTTTTAATGGGTTACATTTGTTTCTATGTCCTTCCAAGTGTAATCAGTGATCAAGTGACTAAATTCTACTCTATACATTTTATATATATATATATTCTTATATCACTGAATCACTTTGCTGTACACCTGAAACACAATATTGTAAATCAACTATAGTTCAATAAAAAAATAAAATAATCAAAATTATATATATATATATATATATATATATATATATATATATTCTACTGTATAAAGACATACTTCTACAAATTACACCCTTCAGATGCTGCTTCATTCACATTTCCAAGAGCTCAGAGATCCAGGATACTTTAAGTATTGCAGGACCATGTAATGTTATTTGCATCATTTTATAGCAAAAGTTCCCAATGTTGTTGAAATGAAGAGTTACTTTTTATTGCCACAGATTCTAGTGTCACTGAAGGAGGTGCTTGGGCTGAGAGAGGGTAGGAAGGGAGGAGACTGCTGGTAAGTTTCAGAGAGGAACAGAAAGGTCAGCTGCACTTCCCTACCACGTGGAAGTCCCAGCCCTCACATGGATAAATACTAATGGTGTCTGACCAACCTGTCGGAGCTTCAGTAGTTAACTTCCGCCAGTAGTTTTTCTTATCACAGGAGTCCAAAAAGGAACTGTAGGCGCTGCTGGCTCAAAAATGAGGTATTATACCACCACCTCAGTTTGGAAAGAAGCCAATCTAAGATTACAGGGGATAAACAATAAAAAGAAATAAAGTTTTCTACTTGAGGAGTTGACCTTATACCCCAATCTTGAAAATGAATTCCAATGTCAACCTGAACTTCAGTCCTCCAACCTCTGCTCACCTGGAACAAATCAGTGCTGCTGATTTGGACCAAGGGCACAGGCTCTCAGCGTGAGCCCAAGCCCCGCTGCATGGCACGCAGGCCCCGGAGTTTAGCTCCAATTCTGCTACCACAACTGGGACCCCGCTTAATCTCTTAGGACCCCTCATTTTCTGCAAAATGTGAAAGCTGGATTTGAAGATTTCTTAAGTTCCTTCCACCACTACATTTCTCTGATTCAGAGCTTTCTGGAATTGAAAAAAAATAAAGGCAGGAAAGCTAAATAACCAAAGGTTAAAATGGTTACAAGTGGGGAGCAGGCCTGGGAGAGCCGGATCCTCACCTTTCCCAGGATACAGTTCTATAGTCTGAATTCTTTTCAAGAACGTATTACGTTAGCAATAAAAACAGAAGCCAGTGCCTGCTTCCTCCCTTCAGAGATGAAAATTAGGCTTCAGTGCTCAAAGATTTAAGACGTCTCTCCCCAGTCCCATTCTCACGGAGCACCCTAGACCCTCCCAGTTTCCGGACGGTGCCCTCTGAAGACCTCAGCGACCGGCAGTGGGAGGCGCCCGCGCTGGCTACCTCTCACCCCGCGGGGCAGCGCGCAGGGGATTTTACATGTTGCAGGGGCCTTGCGCTAAATGCTGCTCGCTTGAAACCCCAAAGCCAGGTTATTTAATTTATAAAACATGGCATCTGGGCTTCCCTGGTGGCGCAGTGGTTGAGAATCTGCCTGCCAATGCAGGGGACACGGGTTCGAGCCCTGGTCTGGGAAGATCCCACATGCTGCGGAGCAACTGGGCCCGTGAGCCACAACTACTGAGCCTGCGCGTCTGGAGCCTCTGCCCCGCAACAAGAGAGGCCGCGACAGTGAGAGGCCCGCGCACCGCGATGAAGAGTGGCCCCTGCTCGCCGCAACTAGAGAAAGCCCTCGCGCAGAAACGAAGACCCAACACAGCCAAAAATAAATAATAAATAAATTTAAAAAACCCAAAAACATGGCATCTAATCTATTTCATAGGGTCCTATCAAATGAAAACAAGTTACTAGTACTCTGTTGTTAACTATTTGAGATTTACAGAAACAAAACACCATAGATCTTGGAAACGGTGTTGATAATTGATAGAAAAATTGATAATTGAGAGAAGCGGGAGTGATTTCCAGCACTGGCTTTGTTATTGCTTAGCTGGCTAAGTCTTACTGAGTAGCTTAATATATTGAAGAAGCATAAGCTTTGCAGTCAGACAACTGTGCACTTGTGCAAAATCTGGGTCTCAGCTTCCTCATGTGTAAAATACATAAAATTAACTTGAACTATATCGAGCAACCACTTTTTTGGCAAAAAAAAACCCAAAACCACCCTAGTTTTGTGGAGTTCATGAGATAACAAAGGTAGAGCACTTACATATTGCTTGGTACATCATACAGGCTCTCAATTAACGGAAGCTATAATATTTTGATTACTATTATTAACAACCCTCAAGGAATCTGCAGAACCATGATAAGACGTGGCCATGCCTTCCTTACAGCTACAGTAAGTAGCATCTCAAGCTCGCGTTGACCTAAGCTCTAAGTATGTATTCCCTGGGAAACTGGATAAACTTGGCACACTGTGGCGAAGGACACTCCCCTGTTTACTTGAATCTGATAAACAGCTGTAGATGAGAATTATGCTCCAACTAACTGGAGTAAGGAGACAGCTAAGACAAGTGCCACTCACCTCTCTTTGGTCTTTTCCAAAGCTTTCAGGAAAAACGAAACAAAACAACACAGACAAATAAGGGAAATATAGGAAATTCCGTAACTTCAAAGGAGAAACTCCATGTCTTTTTACCCAAACTCATGTAAAAACATGATGGCCACATGGCTTCTGCAGACAATTACTCACATTCAAGAAGTTTTTAATATAATTTCCTTCATGGAGGGTAACTGGAGCTACAGAATGAAATCTCAAAAACACTGCACATCATGCACAAATGCATTGTGGGTGAGCCATCAAACCTGAGAAGGGAGGCTGAGGTCAACTGTGTCAAAGCCCTAAAAACCAGAGCAGCTGGCGCGAAGGTGCTCACCCATTACAGGCCTTCCAACAAGGCTCCACATCCAAAGACAGGTTACACGGGCGTCAGACTGACTTGATGACTTTACATGCCTAACAAGGGTAATGGTCACTTAAAGTGCCAGGGATCCTTACAGTGATAACCTAGCTTGGAATGTAGAAACTCTGGCTTGACAAAGGTCCAGAGGCACCGACAGAGAAAACAAAGGCAGGTGAGGTACATTTTATCACTTCTAAAGGTTTCTCTGCCCTTGGTGTAGGGAAGAATGTTTAAAAGACCACTGAGAAGACTTCTGGTAAGATCGTCTACATTCACACAGTGAAAAATCTGTTAACTGGGACTCTGAAAAGCATCATGAAAAACTCAATGCTGTCTTGGCAGCTCTGAAAGCTCAATGACACAACCTAGTCTTTTTTTTTTTTTTTTTTTAATTATTTTATTTATTTATTTATTTATGGCTGTGTTGGGTCTTCGTTTCTGTGCGAGGGCTTTCTCTAGTGCGGCAAGTGGGGACCACTCTTCATCGCGGTGCGCGGGCCTCTCACTATCGCGGCCTCTCTTGTTGCGGAGCACAGGCTCCAGACGCGCAGGCTCAGTAATTGTGGCTCACGGGCCCAGTTGCTCCGTGGCATGTGGGATCTTCCCAGACCAGGGCTCGAACCCGTGTCCCCTGCATTGGCAGGCAGATTCTCAACCACTGTGCCACCAGGGAAGCCCCACAACCTAGTCTTAATGGGGAAAGGGGGTTCCAGGAACTGCAAACCACAGAAAGGTGTGTCCTGGGAAGTTAACTTTGTTGCACCCCACATAAAAGTGTGGCATCATCTGGTAAAGTGATGAACAACCTATAACTCAACAATCCCAGGACTCCAAGGCATATAGCTAAAGAAACTTACAAGTTGGCACTAGTCTCTAGGGATATGAATCTTACAGCATTGTTCTTAGTTAGCCCCAAACTGGAACAGCAAAATGCCCATCAACAGTAGCATGGATATACTGTTATATTCATACAGTGGAATACTAGACAGCACTGAAAATTACCTATGGATCTACACAAACTTACTGTGAATGCAAAGCTATAAAATAACACAATGATTCCACTGATAGAAGCTCAACAACAGCCAACGAAAAACTGTTGTTTAGGCATGCATACGTAGGTGGTAAAGAGATAAGGAAAAGCAAGAAAGTGAACATCATAAAAGTCTGTCTAGGGAGGGAACGATGCTCAGAAAGGAACACGAGGTGCTGGAGGAACTCCTGCGGTATGGGCAGTTCTCTTTGTTTTTACCTGCGTGTTTTATTACTAATTACTCTCTAGGCATGTCCGCTGTGTGCACTTTTCTGCACATGCTGTATCGCCTAACGATTAATCGGTAACCCTGCAGAGGTTCACCCTCGGAACGGGGGCAGCTCGAGGCCGGTCCCCCTGGCCACTGCGGAAAAAGGGACAGGCCCCAGGAACCGTCGCGGTTCCCCGGGCTGGCCGGCGCCGCACACCCTCCCCCGCCTCCCGGGGCGGCGAGGTCCGCGCGGCCCGAGCAGGAGCGGCGTGCTGCCCTCGGCGCTCCAAGCCCGCCACGTCGGCCTCACGGCGCGGGCGCCTGGGGCCGCCCGGCTCCCCGCGGAAGGCGCCCCGCCGTCCCGCCCAGGCCGGGGCCCCGCCGGCGCTCGGCCGCGCGTACCTCTGCACCGCGGAGGACACCTCGCCAGCTCCAGGTGACCGAGGGCACAGATTGTTTCCGGGGCTGCCCGCCACCCTCGCGGGCGACCACTGGCTGCCTCCTCCGGGCCGGGCGCGCGGGCACGGCGCACGCGCACTGCCGCGCTTCCGTGAGGGCGCGGCGGGGACCCGCCGGCGGGGAGCGCGCGGGGGCGACACGCAGCGGGCGGCGGGCGCGGCCGTGCGCAGTGCTGGGCGGCTGCGGCTTGGGTCGGGCCGGGTTCGCGGCGGGGCTGCGGGGCTGCGGGTCCGCGGGCGGGGCGGACGGGCGCGCGCGGTGGCGCGCGGTCCCGACGGGCCAGAGGAGGAGGGGCGCCGGTGACGCTGCGGGAGCCGCTGCCAGCGCCGGACGGAGTCGGCGGCCGGGCGGAGGACGGGCAGGCCGACCCTCGGACGCAGCCCCGGGCCGAGCCGCGGGCTTCCTGGCGAGGCCGGGCGGCCGCGAGCCCCGGCGGGAAGATGTTCAACGTGGAGTCCCTGGAGCGGGTGGAGCTGTGCGAGAGCCTCCTTACTTGGGTAGGTGGCGACGCGGTCCGAAGGCCCCCTCCCCCAGGCCGCCGTCCTGGGATCTCCCCGCGCCCCGGGCGGGCGCCGAGGGCGCCGGTGCCGTCACATCCGGGGCCCGGGGCGGGGGCCGGGACGCCGGTGCGGGCGGCGTCCACGGCGGGAGGCCCGGCCGGGTCCGAGGGAAACTCGCGGGGCCCGAGGGGCCGGGCGGAGGCCGAGGACTGGTGCGGGCGGCGCTGTCACCAGGCGGCTCCCCGCCCCGCCGCGGGTGGGGGGGGCACTCGAGACCCCGGCCCGACGCTGCCGCCTTTGTTGTCCCGCTCGCCGGGACGGCACAGCCCTGGAGGGCGAGCGGCGCGGGGCGCGGGGGGAGAGGGCTTCCCGGGAGGGCGGAGGGTAGAAGGACCCGCAGCCCGGCCTCCGCGATAGGAGAGGAGAAAGTGAGCGGCGTGGAGATGCCTAGGGAAGGTGTTCGAGGTGAAAATAAGTCCGGAAGGTGTTTGGGCATCAGAAGTGGGACTCGACATTTGGGGGGCAACGTTATGCCATTCTAATTTTAAATTATCAAATGCTTACTAAGATTCTCACATGTGCATGTAAATACGTGTTCCGTTCTAATGCCAACAATCGTGCCTTTAGCAGCCTCTTGTACAGTTGGACGTAAAACCCAAGCTTGTGTGTTTTCATAAGTGCGGTGTCAGTTCCTGGGTTGTGCCTGTGTATCTACGGGATAAATCTGGTGCTTCTTTGGGGAGCTTTCGTTTTACTCATTGCTAAAACGTTAAATACCACTTTTAGAATGCAGCACTAATCTATTTAGGGAGGTGACTACAGCATTTGTATTAATGTGCAAGGTAAGACACAGATGCCAAACAGATTCAGTTTAGCGGTGCCTTGTGCGATAAGCTTAGATCCCTGGAGTACAGACATCACTGCCCTGTGTGGGGACATTTGGGTGGAATGCTTAGAGGGCCAGTGTCCTAGGCTGGTTGTAACAAACATAATGAAAATAGTCTGAGATTTTCATAATTTGGCTTATGTCAAATCAAATCAAATTATGTTTTCTGAAACAGAAGATGTACAAGGATAGATAGAGCTTGATCTATTCAGTAACTTTTGTATTAGGGCATTCTTGGCATTTCAAATCGTTTGCAATAATATGTAGTTAACATTACAGCTTACAACTATAATGGGTTCTGACTTAAGTGGGGAAATAGGTTCCCCTGCTGCATTTTAGAGAAGAGAAAAAACAAGATAAGCTGCATAATGTGGCCAAAGTTTGACTAGGCAGGGGAGAGATAAAGGAAAGAATTACCACATTCTTTGATACTGTGGAAGGAATGGATTTGGCAGAGGTTGTAAACAGAAGATTGAGGATCTGAAGATGTGCATTTTTGAGTCTGTACCTCCTTCAGTGCTAGAAAAAAAAGGCAAGAGGGCAAAGATGAGGAAACTTACTGAATCTGAAGTAGGGTTACGTTGTTTAAAGTCTAGAAAGACGAGTCACGGAAACAAAGAGGTGTGTTTGAAGGGCATCTGCCAGAAGGTGGTGGTCAGTGCAGTTATTTGGGTGAGAAATGCTAATAAAAATACAGAGGAAGAATCACAGAGAGAAGTTTGAAGGGGTACTAACAGAAGCACACCATGGCCACATCTATTTAAAATCTGGTAAAGTGTTAAGAAAATAGCGATAATCCAGGTTATCAGCTATAGAGAGAGGTCAAGTAATCTGGTTTTGTAGAAAAAAAGGCTTTTTGAAATTTCACTGGAAGGCTCATCAAGGAAAATTTCTGGGGAAGAGATTATCAATGACAAAACTGGAGGGCAGAGTCCAAACAAAGATATACAATTCTAAAATTTGGAAACATTTTAAAACGTTGTACATTGAAATGTTTCAAAATAAAGTTGAGGTTAAACGCTGGGTTTGTTCTCTTTTAGTTGTTATTATAAAAAGCAGAATAAATGTTCATGTGGAAAGTGTCTGCGGTAGCTGAAAATGTGCATTCACTCTAGTAGCTCCCCTCATAGCAGAAGGCCAGATGAATGCCGAACACAATTCCAAAACCAAAAGTTAAGGGGGGAAAATGTATCCTATACATTCCGAAGAAAGGACCCCTGTTTAGAATAATTTGCTCTGTTTTGCAAAAAGTTCTAGCTAACTTGATTGTGCAGTTTCTTTGCACACAGCAGGTGAGAAGGTAGCTGCCACATTCAGCAAAATGCAGGCAGCTGTCAGTGACAGAGAAGACCCGAGAGGTGAAGGTTCAGCCTGGGCAGTCTTTGAGCTGACAGCCTTGTATACATCAAAAGCCTCCACATTCAATTACCGAAGATCATAATTATGATCCTGAATATCAAATAAAAGTTTATTTTCACTATACAGCATTTAGTTTGAGATCAGAGGTATATAGTACATATTAGAAGTTCTTCCACCAGAAATGGTTAAAATAACAACTCAGGCACTTAGAGGGATGCCTATTGGCCACCTATGCAGAGTTCATTTCTTTGGAACATCTCAGTGCCCCAAATGCTGGATAAATTGCTATTGTATCAGAAAGGTTACTAGCCCAAGAACCAAACGTTCCACATTTTTGTTGAAAGAGGAATGCTTGTTAAGAGACAAAGTATCATCCTACCAAGGGAAAATGGTTTAAGCTTAAATTCCGAATCAAAGTTTATGGAGCAAGAAAGTTCAGCAGGGTGTGCTGGAAAGTTTCCACTTTTAAACTCTCTCCCCACCCTCTGAGTCAAAATGCACTCTTACCTGTTAGAAAAAATCTGCCCTACCTATTACACCTGTCAAGCCTAATTTCTTGAATGGTACATGGAAAGATTGCTCTTTCCTAGGTTTTAAAGACTGAAAAACCAGAAAGAATCTGGAATGCCGCCAACTAATGGCAAGAAGCTAAGTGGAACAAGAATCATCACCACACAGGTTCAGTACATTTCTTCTGGGAAACCCAGCAACATTAACATATCCTTGTAATTTTCATATTTAGCAGCCTGTAAAATGGCATGTTGGTGTTTACAATTAGGGAGGGTATAATTTTTGTGGTGGTATCTCCCCCATTCCATTCTCTCTGTCCTTCCTAACTCTTAGGTCCTCTAATGGAGGAATAAAGGAATCAGATGTACAAAAGCATGTATATTTTTTAAAGCTTTAATTTTTTTTTTTTTTTTTTAACTGAGGACCAATATGACATGTTAGTTAAGAGTATAGGTTCTGAAATTTGACCACCTGGGTTCAAATCCTGACTTTGCTTCCTACTAACTGTGGGTAGCTTTGGACAAGAAACTTCACCTATTTTTTTTTGTTGTTTTTTTAAAATTAATTAATTTATTTATTTTTGGCTGTGTTGGGTCTTCGTTTCTGTGAGGGCTTTCTCTAGTTGCGGCGAGCGGGGGCCACTCTTCATCGCGGTGCGCGGGCCTCTCACTATTGTGGCCTCTCTTGTTGCGGAGCACAGGCTCCAGACGTGCAGGCTTAGTAGTTGTGGCTCACGGGCCCAGTTGCTCCGCGGCATGTGGGACCTTCCCAAACCAGGGCTCGAACCCGTGTCCCTTGCATTAGCAGGCAGATTCTCAACCACTGCGCCACCAGGGAAGCCCTTCACCTATGTTTTGATTGCATTCAATTTAACACTAAGAAATGTTTCCTATGCATTAGTATTGATCAGCATAATTGGAGGGCTTGTTAAAATGCTGATTGCTAATTCCCGGTTCCAGAGTCTGTAATTCAGTAGGGCTGAGCTAGGGCCTGATAGTCTTCATTTCTAACAGGTTTCCAAGTGGCGCTATTAGTGGCCTGAGGCCCACACTTTGAGAACCACTGCTCCAGAGCAAGGTTTGTTAACCTTAGCATTACTGACATTCTGGGCTGGATCATTTTTGTTCTGGGCACTGCTCTGTCATCCTGGTCTCTACCTACTAGATGCCAATAGCACCCACTTAGCTGTTACAACTAAAAATGTCTCATAGGGAGCAAAATTGCCCCTGGTTGAGAATCACTACTCTAGATATAGTAATTCCAGGTGATCTCATGCTTTACCCTTCTCATGCTTTTGTGGGGGAAGGTGAGGTGGAAGTTGGATGGTGTTAATAGAGCTCCTTGGAATTAAAAGAGAGGTTATGACTCTTCCAGCAGCGTGTCACGCCCTAATGTGGTTAGGTGCAATTACCTTTAAATTTTACTCTACTTATTGGGCTTCCCTGGTGGCGCAGTGGTTGAGAATCTGCCTGCCAATGCAGGGGACACGGGTTTGAGCCCTGGTCCAGGAAGCTCCCACATGCCGTGGAGCAGCTAAGCCCATGCACCACAACTCCTGAGCCTGTGCTGTAGAGCCCATGAGCCACAACTACTGAGCCTGCACTCTGGAGCCAGCATGCTACAACTACTGAAGCCCGCGTGCCTAGAGCCCGTGCTCCGCAACAAGAGAAGCCACCGCAATGAGAAGCCCACGCACCGCAACAGAGTAGCCCCTGCGTGCAGCAATGAAGACCCAAACGCAGCCAAAAATAAATAAATAAGTACATTAAAAAAAAAATTTTTTTACTGCTGTCCTGAAACACCCTGTAGATTTTAACTCAGAATTTATGAGAACTGGTAGGTGATAGATTTTTTTTAAAATTAAAATACACAGGGGCTTCCCTGGTGGCGCAGCTGTTGAGAGTCTGCCTGCCGATGCAGGGGACGCGGGTTCGAGCCCTGGTCTGGGAAGATCCCACATGCCGCGGAGCGGCTGGGCCCGTGAGCCACAACTGCTGAGCCTGTGCGTCTGGAGCCTGTGCTCCGCAACAGGAGAGGCCGCGACGGTGAGAGGCCCGCGCACCGCGATGAAGAGTGGCCCCCGCTTGCTGCAACTAGAGAAAGCCCTCGCACAGAAACGAAGACCCAACACAGCCAAAAATTAAAAAAAAAATAAATAAATTAAAGAGTGTTTGCTCTGTAAAAAAATAAAATAAAATAAAATACACATACCATAAAGTTCTTATAAAAGTGCACAATGTGCTTTGTAGTATGATCGCAGGTTGTGCAACCATCACCACTATCTAATTCCAAGAAAATTTTTATCGCCTCAAAAGGAAACTCCATACAGAGAGTTTCTCTGGGATCTGCTTTACTTTTATCTCAAAGCAGAGGTGGACATCCTCTAGCCTTCATGAACGACTATTTACCTTAAGGGCCAATTCAGAGAAAATAATTGTTTGGAAGCCACATTTAAAAAATCAAAACGAAAATAGTTTTAAGTCCCAAGAGAGAAACAGATATAGTCTTACAAGTAAATTACTTGCATTATTGAATTACCTGCTTTATTGAGTTTTTTCCTTATGCTTGGCCAGAGGCAGTTTTCTAATCTTTCATCCTTTACATTTGGTAGAGGGTTTGGATCAGAACCCTTTGGATCAGAGGGTTCCAAATGCCAAATCAGTGCCCTGCCACATAGCATTATTTGATGAGCTTGTTAAAAATAGACTCCCAGCCTTCTCCAACTTCCCAGATGATTCGGGTATACACCCAGGTCTGGGAACTACTGCTTAAGACTTTTACAAATACGTAATGTCCATTTGTTTTCTCTTTCATTCTTTAAGCAACACACCCCTCCATAAGGTATTTTTCCCAATTTCTAGATTGAAAAACTGACATGAAATGAGGTAAAGTGGCATATCCAAGGTCACACAGCCAGCAGATTAGGAGCAAAGCTGGGGATGGAGTTAGTTTACTTGCAGAGTGTGTTCAGTGAGGGCTGTTCTGGGCCAGGTTGGTGATCAAGAGATGAGTGAGGTATGGCCCTCACGTCTGCTCTTTTTCATTCTAAGCCTACAAGAAAGAGATGAATTCAGCAACTGTAAAACCAAAGTGGGTGCTTATTTCTTTTCAAACAGCATTGTTATTACCACAGTACCATTGACGAGGGGACTGGAGAGAGTGTGGAGTGAAATTCAGTATCATTTCCTACAGATGATGTTTATTTGGTCCATTTATTCATTTACTAACGATTTATTGAACCTCTGCATGTATAAGGTTAGTGTCAGGGGGTAGCCTGCAAGGGCCCTCTTTTCATCACCTCTCCCAAATAGACACCTAAGTAGAAACCACCTGCCTTGCGATCTTTAAGGCCATTTCCTTAGTTCCCGCCGCCATAACCATCTCTACCCACAAGACTGTCAAAAATATGAAGAAGCTGCTGACTGCACTTGTTAATAGTTCTTTTTTTAAAGGTTTGATAGATGACACGGCACAGAGAAGTGGACACTCACCAACTGTTAGTAAATTGCTACAGCACTTGTTCAGGGCAGTTTGGCAGTATTTATCAAAAACCTTAAAACGTTCATACACTTTGATCCAGCAAATTTACTTCTAGGAATATAATCCTGTAAGTAAAAATGTATTGAAGGCAGATGGTCCCCTGACCATTATTTGCAAGGTTTCCATTGTCATTACCTAGTTTGACCTCATGTGTTAACATACAAACCTATGAACATAGGTCTCCCTGCCTGTTCCCTGCAAGCCTTTCTCCATACTGCAGCTACTGTGATCCTTATACGATGCAGACCTCATGGCCTCACCCTCCTGCTCAGAATCCTTTGCTTTCTCTCCTTGCTCTGAGGATGAAGTCCTAATGTGACTTGAGAGGTTTTGCACAGCGATGCTTCCTTCTTTAACCCTGTCTTTCCCCATTCTACTCTCTTCCCTGTTTTATCTCTTCCTCTGATTCCCATACTCCTCCATTTTATAACCTATAAACTGCAGAGCATGGCTTGCGTCCATCTATTCTCAGTGATTTATTGCCTTCTGAGTCCTGGTTGCGCTACTGAGTAGAATCATTGCTGGCTCAGCTGTATTATTATCTTGCTCAGAAATAATTTCTACTAATTCTCAGCCATGTTATGTTAGTTCTGATTCATAATACATTTAAAATCAAAATGAACTGAATATCTAACCTGACTGTGTGATTTCTACATCTGTATAAAGATATTCTGGTTCTGAGTAAAAGAAATCTCAGTTTGGCCAGGCACAAAGAAGAAATGTATCTCACATAATAGGAGGCTTCAAGATTTTTAGTTTAGTGGCTCAGTTTTGGCCTCAAGGACCCCGTTCTTTCTGTTCCTCTTCTCTGCCATCCACTGCATTGGCTGCATCCTAACGGTCAGCAAGATGACTGCTTGTGGCAATTGAAGCAACCAGCATGTTTATTCACACCAAGGGGAGGTTGGCTTTTCTTTCCCGGAAGCCCAAGTAAGCCTCTGTTTGCATCTGTTTGGTCCAAATTGTCTTTGCCTGTGCACCCACGAGCCAGTCACTGGCAGAGGGGATGACGGTACCGTGACTTTCTTAGATGATTATCTGTGAGGGGGATGAATGCGGGGAAGCCACCCAGTGTCCACCACCATTTCTCTTTTACCAAAAGGAAAAAATTGCAATAGCAAGCTGCAAGAAACTTCCCGTAAGGGAAAACGTTTCACAGTGTTCTGCTTTTTAAGACTTATTCAACTCCCAAGATGAGGTAGAAGAAGTCTAAGAATTCTTCTATATGGTTAACCATGGAATCTTTTTTTCCCTTTTTTTAATTTCCTTTTTCCAGATCCAGACATTTAATGTGGATGCACCATGCCAGACCGTGGAAGATTTAACGAATGGGGTTGTGATGGCCCAGGTTCTCCAAAAGATGTAAGAATAAATTGCTTTATCTTTTTGTATGTTATTATACCTGGATATTTATTAGATTGAAAACATGGACAAAAAAATAAAGTGCTCTCATGAAACACGTGTTGCGCAGAGACCGAGAACTGAGCAGCACAGGTGCTTCTGGCAGCCTGCGCTTGTTTAGGTACAGGTGGACCGGCCGCAAGGGTCGTTAGGGCTGCAATTGTTGCAGTGCTCCAACGGTTTCAGCAGAATTCTTTCTTCCTGTGGTTTTCAGTGTAAGCTTGGCAGACATTTTCCTGTTAGCGTCCAGATTTTGCCATCATAGAAGGATCTGAGAGGCTTTCTCTCTCTTTAGGGCTCTGCTCAGACGTTGTCTTACCAGTGAGGCCCTCCCTGTCCACCCCTAGAAAATAAGCGACAGCCATGCCCTGTGCTCCGTTTCCCTTTTAACCTTCCGTATGCTTCTCAGAAGTAGGTAACACTGTATCGTATACCATGTATTTTGCTTGCTTATTTGTTACCTGCTGCTTCCCCCCACACCCATCTGCAGACAGACAGACAGACAGACAGACAGACACACACACACACACACACACACACACACACACACACACACACACACACACACACACGCACAGTGTAAGCTCCGCCTAGAGGCAGGGTGAAAACATAATAATTGTAAAATTGATATTGTATGGCTGTCTTCAACTTTTGACCTAGGAATTTTTCAAATAAAGGGTTACCTGTGAATTTAAGATGTCAGTAAGTTTGATGTGATTTGGGAGATACTTTTGTCTTTTGAAGCCCCGAGCCCTTGTCAGCCTGAGACACTAAAGAATTTACATGGGACTTGCTGAGATTTCCTGCAGCTCTGTTGAGAATCAGTATCATCGCTAAAGGATTCTTGCCGTTGCTCCCCTTGCAGTGAGCTGTGTAGAGCTGCCTGTCTGGAAGCTTCTCAAATGCCTGCATTTCAGAGAATCTACCTGCCTTTCACACTGGCGGTTCATGCTTGAAAACTGTAGCTTGCTGTACCTTTCTTGTGCACCTTACATCTCTCCAGACATACAAGCATGCAGACTTTCTGGCAGAGCTCAAGAAGGCTCACTTGAAACTGACCAGCCCTGGTTCTAGCACTCAGAAGAGCGGTCTTGTGATTTTCGTGGACACTTTTGAGTGGTGCCCTATAACGTTTAGCTTTTCCAGAGCAGCGGTCCCCAGCCTTTTTGGCACCAGGGACCAGTTTCGTGAAAGACAATTTTTCCATGGACGGTGGGGTAGTGATGATTCAGGCGGTGATGCGAGCGATGGGGTGGGGATGGTTCAGGCGATAATGCGAGCGATGGGGCGATGGTTCAGGCGGTGATGCAAGCGATGGGGAGCGATGGGGAGCGGCAGATGCAGCTTCGCTCACTCGCCCGCCGCTCACCTCCTCCTGTGCATTCCGGTTCCTAACAGGCCGCAGACCGGTAGCGGTCCACGGCCTGGGGGTTGGGGACCCCTGGTCTAGAGAGTTTCAGTGCAGTTCTTAATAAAAATTATTTGTGGGCAAGTGGGCCTAGCTACGTGAGCTTTCCAGGTATGTGTCATTAAATGAATTTTTTGCTTGTTAGTTTGGGTAGGATTTCTGTTGTAGAAACCAGAAGAAAGACTGTATGAGTATATTATTTTACCAAATCAAGATCATAACGTGCATTATGTTCTGCAGAGTGGTTATTCTCATTTGCCAAAGTCTTGTGGGCATATTTCTCATCAATATTTAGCTTTTTACATTTTTTTCCCAAAATGCATTCCTTTTTTCCTTTTGTTGTGGTATAATGTAGACCGAAAAGCATACTAAAAGAAGTAATTAATTTGTGTGTAGTATGTATATATTGTATGTATATGCACACGTGTATACACACATCCATATAACCACCACCCAGACTGAACTATATAACATTTTGAGCCCCCAAATGGTCCCCCTCATGCCCCTCCCTAATCAATACCCCTTGCCTCAAAGATAGCCATGGTTCTGATTTCTACACCATCATTTTTATAAGTGGAATCATACAGTGTATGCTGTTTTGTGTTTGACTTCTTTCACTCAACATAATGTCTGTGTGATTCATTCATGTTGTTTTATATTGTCTACTTAAATAATTGTATAATAACAGCTTCACAGAAGCTTCCTCCTTTGTCAGTTTGATGTTTATTGAACGGCCGCTCTGCATCCAGCACTGGTCATGCAAGGATGAGCCACAGTCCACAGGGTAACTGTGTTCAGAGAGTTTATAACCTGGGGAAAGACGGATGTTAACTGACCAAGGAAACAAAACTGCTAGTATAACAAGCGCTACAGAGAAATTGTGAAAATTTCTAAGTTAGCAGTTGTCTCCGCAGGGCTAACATTCAGAAGAGTCCAAACCAGAGATATCAATCTGGGTGCTTCTTAATTGAAGCCATGAGTGTGGATTAAATCACTCAGGGAAGAGTATAGGGTAAGAAGAAACCAGTGTGTAGCCTGAGCCTTGAAGAACTCTGACATTTAGTTGTTGGTTAGAACATCTACCAGCAGAGGGACCAGAGAGGCACGGGGAAAGCCAGTGGAGTGTGGATGCTGAGAGAAATGGCAGATCTCTTCATTTTGTCTGAGCTAAGTGAGAAACTTGTATGTTTTTGTAGTTTTAGTAGAAATTTTATCAAATGTGAATAGATCTCAGTAGGCTTATTGTTAGCATAATTTGTTTCTCTCTCTCGTCTTTTAAGTCATTTTCTGCTCATCTGCTTTCCTGCTTCCAACATCTTATTGCTGACTTCTGTCTTTCGTTCATCCATGTAGGTTCATGTCCCCCTGGTTTTTGTGTGTTTGTTTGTTTTTAATTAGTAGACTTTGTTTTCTTAGAGCAGTTTTAGTTTCACAGCGAAATTGAATGGAAAAAAGTTTCAGTACGAGATGAAAAAAAGTTCTGGAGGTGGGTAGTGATGATGGTTGCACAACCATTAAGTAAGTGAATGTACTTAGTGCCGCTGTACACTTAACAGTGGCTTAGATGGTAAATTTTATGTGTATTTTACTACAATAAAAAAAGTTTTTAAAAACTGAGGGAAAAGTGTGGTGACTTCCCACTTGCTCCCTGCCCCACACAGAACTTCCCCCACTGTCAGCATCCCCCCACCAGATGGTCCATTTGTTACAGTTGATGAACCTACGTTGATGCATCAGCATTACCCGAAGTCCACAGTGTACGGTAGCCGTCACTCCGTGCTATACATTCTATGGGTTTGGGCAAATGTGTCCTTCCTTACAGCATCGTACAGAATAGTTTCTGCCCTGAAGACCCCCTGTGCTCCCCCTAGTCATCCCCCTCCCCTTCAGTCACTGATCTTTTTACTGTCTCCACAGTTGTGCTTTTTCCAGGTTGTTGGGTAGCTGGAATCACACAGCGTGTAGCCCTTTCCGATGGCTTCTTTCTCTTAGTGATGCGCATTTAAGGTTCCTCCATGTCTTTTCGTGGCTCGACAGCTCATATCTTTTGAGCACTTACCCCCTCCTTTTTTTAACAGCTTTATTGAAATGAAACTGATATACAGTAAATTGCACATTTTTAGATGTAGAATTTGATAAATTTTTTTTACCTGTGGAGATGCCCAGGAAACTATCAAGATAATGAACATACCAATCACTTCAAAAAGTTTCCTCAGTCCTTCCTTCCAGCCACCCCTTTCCCATCCCCAGGGCAACCACGGATTTGCTTTCTGTCGCCGTAGATTAATTTGCATTTTACACAAATTTTATGTAAATGGGCTTACAGTATGTTTTATTTTTTGAGGGAGAGGGTGTGGCTTCTTTCATGCAATATAAAATTTTGAGATTTATTCATGCTGTTGCCTGTCTTAATATAGTCCATGCATATTCCATTGTATGGATACACCCCAATCCATCCATCCGTTCGGCTGCTGAGGAGCTCCTGGGTTATTGTAGTTTTGGGCTGTTACAAGCAGAGCTGCTGTGAACAGCGGTGTCCACATCTTTGTGTGGACATACGCTGCCATTTCTCTGGGGTGAAGGTCCACCCAGGGGCGAAATGGCTGCAACATGTGGCAGGTGTAAGTGTAATATTGAAGAAACTGCCAAACTGCTTCCAAAGCAGACGTACCATTTATGTTTTTACAAGCAGCGTGTCAGTGTTCCAGTTGCACCGTGGCCTCACCAGCACTTGCTGGGGTTGCTCTTTTTAATTATAGCCATTCTAGTGGTCGTCTAGTGGTGCTCACTGTGGGTTTTATTTGTATTTCTATAATGACTAGTGATGTTGGGAATCTTTTCTTGTATTTATATACATTCACTGTATATATATATATATATATATATATATATATATATATATCTTCTTTGGCAAATTGTTTGATGTAATCTTTTTTTGTTTTTAATTTCTGGGTGTGCAAGCCCAGTGCCCCACCGTGACTCTGGGATCTGGGACATCCCTGGGACTATGGGGCCCTCTGAGGGGTGGCTGGCCAGACCGTGTCCACACGCTGGTGGCCACACGCTCACGCCCGCACACTTCCCCACCCGCGGGCACTGGGTCAAGGCAATGAGGCGCAGGTGGGGTTAGGAGTTTGTGGCCACACCTGCCTTTGAATCTTGGCTGTCCCTTAATAGGTACTTGACCTTGGGCCCATAACCTTCCTGTACCTCAGTTCTCTTATCTGTAAATTGGGGAAACTACCTATGTTTTTAGAGTACCTGGAACGTAGTGAGCTTACAAGAAATTTTAGCTGTTGGTATTATTTCAGTTAGCTAAAGGCATCATTATACACTGTAAACAGTGTATTCCTTCACTCATCAATATAGAAATTTTAAAAAATTTTATGTTTACTTATTTTTTATTGAAGTATACTTGATTTACAATGTGTTAATTTCTGCTATACAGCAAAGTGATTCAGTTGTACATATATATTCTTTTTCATATTCTTTTCCATTATGGTTTATCACAGGATATTGAATATCATTCCTTGTGCTATACAGTAGGACCTTGTTGTTTATATACATAGTAGTTTGTCTCTGCTAATATCAATCTCCTAATTTATCCCTCCCTCACCTCCTTTCCCCTTTGGTAACCATAAATTTGTTTTCTACGTCTATGAGTCTGTTTCTTTTTTGTAAATAAGTTCATTTGTATCATATTTTAGATTCCACTTATAAATGACATCATATGGTATTTGTCTTTCTCTGTCTGACTTAATTCACTTAGTATTACAATCTCTAGGTCCATCCGTGTTACTGCAAATGACATTATTTCATTCTTACGGCTGAATAAAATCCCATTGTATGTATGTACCACATCATCTTTATCCATTCATCTGTTGATGGACATTTAGGTTGCTTCCATGTCTTGGCTATTGTGAATAGTGCTGCTGTGAGCATTGGGGTGCATGTATCTTTTCCAATTAGAGTTTTCTACAGATACATGCCCAAGAGTAGGATTGCTGGATCATACGGTAGTTCTATTGATATTTTTAGAATACTGTTCTCCATGGTGGCTGCACCAGCTTATACCAACAGTGTAGGAGAGTTCCCTTTCTCCACAGCCTCTCCTGTTTGCTGTAGTCTTTTGCCTATTTATTTATTTATTTATTTTTATTAGAGTATAGTTGCTTTACAATATTTTGTTAGTTTATACTGTACAGCAAAGTAAATCAGCTATATGTATACATATATCCCCTCTTTTTTGGATTTCCTTCTCATTTAGGTCACCACAGAGCATTGAATAGAGTTCCCTGTGCTATACAGTAGGTTCTCATTAGTTATCTGTTTTATACATAGTATCAATAGTGTATATATGTCAATCCCAATCTCCCAATTCATCCCACCGCCCCCCCTTTCCCCCTTGGTATCCAAACATACGTCTGTGTCTGTATTTCTGCTTTGTAAATAAGATCCTCTATACCAGTTTTTTCAGATTCCACATATATGTGTTGATATACGATATTTGTTTTTCTCTTTCTGACTTACTTCACTCTGTATGACAGTCTCTAGGTCCATCCGTGTCTCTACAAATGACCCAATTTTGTTCCTTTTTATGGCTGGGTAATATTCTATTATATATATGTATCACATCTTCTTTATCCATTCCTCTGTTTATGGACATTTAGGTTGTTTCCATGTCCTGGCTGTTGTAAACAGTGCTGCAGTGAACATTGAGGTGCATGTGTCTTTTTGAATTACGGTTTTCTTTGGGTATATGCCCAGTAGTGGGATTACTGGGTCACATGGTAGTTCTATTCTTAGTTTTTTTAAGGAATCTCCATACTGTTCTCCATAGTGGCTATATCAATTTACATTCCCAGCAACAACGCATGAGGGTTCCCTTTTCTCCGCACCCTCTCCAGCGTTTATCGTTTGTAGATTTTTTGATGATGGCCATTCTGAGGTGTGAGGTGATACCTCATTGTAGTTCTGATTTTGCATTTCTCTAATAATTAGTGATGTTGAACAACTTCTCATGTGTTTGTTGGCCATCTGTATGTCTTCTTTGGAGAAATGTCTATTTAGGCCTTCCGCCCATTTTTTGATTGGGTTATTTGTTTTTTTGCTATTTAGCTGCATGAGCTGTTTGTATATTTTGGAGATTAATCCTTTGTCAGTTGCTTCAGGTGCAAATATTTTCTCCCATTCTGAGTGTTGTCTTTTCGTCTTGTTTTTGGTTTCCTTTGCTGTGCAAAACATTTTAAGTTTAATTAGGTCCCATTTGTTTATTTCTGTTTTTATTCTCATTACTCTAGGAGGTGGGTCAAAAAAGATCTCGCTGTGATATATGTCAAAGAGTGTTCTGCTTATGTTTTCCTCTAAGAGTTTTATAGTGTCTGGCCTTACATTTAGGTCTTTAATCCATTTTGAGTTTATTTTTGTGTATGGTGTTAGGGAGTGTTCTAATTTCATTCTTTGACATGTAGCTGTCCAGTTTTCCCATCACCACTTATTGAAGAGGCTGTCTTTTCTCCATTGTATATTCTTGCCTCCTTTATCAAAAATAAGGTGACCATATGTGCATGGGTTTATCTCTGGGCTTTCTATCCTGTTCCATTGATCTATATTTCTGTTTTTGTGCCAGTACCATACTATCTTGATTACCCTAGCTTTGTAGTATAGTCTGAAGTCAGGGAGCCTGTTTCTTCCAGCTCCATTTTTGTTTCTCAAGATTGCTTTTGCTATTCGAGGTCTTTTGTGTTTCCATACGAATTCTAAAATTTTTTGTTCTAGTTCTGTGAAAAATGCCATTGGTAATTTGATAGGGATTGCATTGAATCTGTAGATTGCTTTGGGTACTATAGTCATTTTCACAATATTGATTCTTCCAATCCAAGAGCATGGTATATCTCTCCATCCGTTTGTGTCGTCTTTGATTTCTTTCATCAGTATCTTATAGTTTTCTGCGTACAGGTCTTTTGCCTCGTTAGATAGGTTTATTCCTAGGTATTTTATTCTTTTTGTTGCAGTGGTAAATGGGATTGTTTCCTTAATTTCTTTTTCTCATTTTTCATTGTTAGTGTCTAGGAATACAAGAGATTTCCGTGTATTAATTTTGTATCCTGCAACTTTACTAAATTCATTGATTAGCTCTAGTAGTTTTCTGGTGGCATCTTTAGAATTTTCTATGTATAGTATCATGTGATCCACAAACAGTGACAGTTTTACTTCTTTGCCAATTTGGATTCCTTTTATTTCTTTTTCTTCTCTGATTGCCGTGGCTAGGACTTCCAAAGCTATGTTAAATAATAGTGGCAAGCGTGGGCACCCTTGTCTTGTTCCCTGTTTTAGAGGAAATGCTTTCAGTTTTTCACCGTTGAGAATGTTTGCTATGGGTTTGTAATATATGGCCTTTATTATGTTGAGGTAGGTTCCATCAATGTCCACTTTCTGGAGAGTTTTTATCATAAATGGGTGTTGAATTTTGTCAAAAGCTTTTTCTGCATGATCATATGGTTTTTATTATTCAACTTGTTAATATGGTGTATCACATTGATTGATTTGCGTATATTGAAGAATCCTTGCATCCCTGGGGTAAATCTCACTTGATCATGGTGTATGATCTTTTTAATGTGTTGTTGGATTCTCTTTGCTAGTATTTTGTTGAGGATTTTTGCGTCTATGTTCATCAGTGATATTGGCCTGTAATTTTCTTTTTTTGTGATATCATTTTCTGGTTTTGGTATCAGGGTGATGGTGGCCTCATAGAATGAGTTTGGGAATGTTCCTCCCTTTGTAATTTTTTGGAAGAGTTTGAGAAGGATCTGTGTTAGCTTTTCTCTAAATATTTGATAGAATTCACCTGTGAAGCTGTCTGGTCCTGGACTTTTGCTTGTTGGAAAATTTTTAATCACAGTTTCAATTTCATTACTTGTGGTTGGTCTGTTCATATTTTCTAATTCTTCCTGGTTCAGTCTTGGAAGGTTGTACTTTTCTAAGAATTTGTCCATTTCTTCCAGGTTGTCCATTTTATTGGCATATAGTTGCTTGTAGTAGTCTCATGATCCTTTGTATTTCTGCGGTGTCTGTTATAACTTCTCCTTTTTCATTTCTAATTTTATTGATTTGAGTCCTCTCCTTTTTTTTCTTGATGGGTCTGGCTAAAGGTTTATCAATTTCATTTATCTTCTCAGAGAACCAGCTTTTAGTTTTATTGATCTTTGCTAGTGTTTTTTTCGTTTCTCTTTCATTTATTTCTGCTCTGATCTTTATGGTTTCTTTCCTTCTACTGACTTTGGGTTTTCTTTGTTCTTCTTTCTCTGGTTCCTTTAGGTGTAAGGTTGGATTGTTTATTTGAGATTTTTCTTGTTTCTTGAGGTGAGATTGAATTACTATAAACTTCCCTCTTAGAACTGCTTTTGCTGCATCCCATAGGTTTTGGGTCATAGTGTTTTCGTTGTCATTTGTTTCTAGGTAGTTTTTAATTTCTTCTTTGATTTCTTCAGTGATCTCTTGGTTATTTAGTAGCATATTGTTTAGCCTCCATGTGTTTGTGTTTTTTACAGTTTTTTTTCCTGTAATTGATTTCTAATCTCATAACGTTGTGGTCGAAAAAGATGCTTGATACGATTTCAGTTTTCTTAAATTTACCGAGGCTTGGTTTGTGACCCAAGATGTGATCTATCCTGGAGAATGTTCTGTGTGCACTTGAGAAGAAAGTGTATTCTGCTGCTTTCGGATAGAATGTCCTATAGATATTAATTAAGTCTGTGGTCTAATGTGTCGTTTAAGGCTTGTGTTTCCTTATTAATTTTCTGTCTGGATGATCTGTCCGTTGATGTAAGTGGGGTGTTAAAGTCTCCCACTATTACTGTGTTACTGTCGATTTCCCCTTTTATGGCTGTTAGCATTTGCCTTATGTATTGAGGTGCTTCTCTGTTAGGTGTATAAATGTTTACAATTGTTATATTTTCTTCTTGGATTGATCCCTTGATGATTATGTAGTGTCCTTCCTTGTGTTTTGTGGTTTTTGCCTATTTTTTAATTGAATTGTTTTCATCTTATTAAATTTAGAGTTCTTTATATATTCTAAATACAAGTTCTTTCTCAGATGTATGTTTTAAAATATTTTCTCCCAGCCTGTGGCTTCCCTTTTTATTTTCTTAATAGTGTCTTTGCAGAGCAAATATTTTTAAAGTTTTAATTATTAAATACTTATTATTTAATATATTTTTTTTAGTTCCCATGGTTTTTTTTTTTTTAATTAAGAAACCTTTACCAAACCCAGGGTCTCTAAGATTTTCTCCTGTGTTTTCCTCCAGAAGTATTGTAGTTTTAATGCTTATATTTAGGTCTGTGACACATTCTGAGTTATTACTTTTTGTGTATGATATAAGGGTCTCTTTTTTTTTGCACTATTTATTGCAAAGATTCCTTTCCCATATTTTCAGGATTTTGATTATGTTGAACTGTCTAATGACTGGACAGACAGCATCCATGGATGATTAGATTCTTGTTCATTGAAGTAATTTTTAATGATAGATCAGGCACTGAAAACACTTAAGATGTAGTTTATCCTTTTACATCTATATATCAACAAATACAAAATGAAAACCTTTTCTTGAGGGGGGCCTTAAGTTTTTAGGGAGCTATGACTCTTAATATTATCAAAACTCAAATTTATAGAATTTTCTTTCTTATTTTCTACTTCTTGGTTTGAAGAAAATTAACATTAGCCTTTGTAAAGATTTTTACAAAGCAGCACCCACTTTGGAGAGCACAGCATGTTCTGTGTGAGACAACAAGAACTTGAATTGACTGTTTATGCTATAAAACCTGTGATTCTTGGTGAACCTATGGTACACCTGCCAGAGAACAATCGCTGCTTTGCCCTGATCAACTTCGGGCCTGAAAGAACCCTCTTCTCCCGTAACAGCCCTGCCTCTGCAGGCTTCTAAGTAAGGCTGTTTCTTCTTCATGTACCACTCGGCTCAGCATGGTGCCTCCTCAGTGCTGCTTCCAGACCATTCCCCTCACATCTTCCTTAAGACCCCTCAGTTTTGAGTCTGACGACATCATCCCTCTCGTTTCTCAGCAGCTTTGGATCCAGGCGTCCTGCTGCTCTTTCCAGCACCACCCTTGTGGAAATTCCTGGGGACTTGGATATGGTCCTTTAGACCCTTGCCTGTCAACTCCTTGACTCATCTCCTTTGGTCTCATCCTCTACCCAGTTTCAGCCACTCATTCTCGAGGTCATACCCCATGGCTTATCATCACCAGTAATCTGCGACCCTCCGTGGTCTCGGTTTGCTCTCTCCCGCCATCTGACCACTGCCTCCTGTCTTTCCATCTCACTCTCTCTGGCCACACATCTCCAGCCATCCTTCAGTTCTCGAGGGCCGGTGGGGTCTCAACACTGTCCTTCACCTTCACCTCTTTCTTTCCTCTTATTCAGCCGAAATTCCGTGGTCAGTCATAATCACTCCCTGTGTACATTTTTAGCTCCTCTGCCCCTTTTTTATTTCTTTGTACTTTTTTGGCTAAACCACAACTTGGTTAAATCGAATATCCCACCATTTCTGCGTCTCACCTATGTGGCTGAACCGAGCTGGAAAAGACACAGACTTGCTGGTGCGTCTCATTTTACATTTCCCAGTGTGAACCCCTGGTCATCTGGTACTTCCCCAGCCCTCTCACTACCCCTCTTCCGGGTGACCGTCTTCCACTGTCCTTTCTGGAGACCTTCAGCACCACTTCCCCACTCTCTCCTCTGATTACCTTCCAAGGTAAGGGACCGCCTACTTCTGAGAAAGTTGAAACACATACAGGAGAATCTCTATTGACTCCCCGACTACGTTTGCCCCCGCCGGCATCAGTGTGGCCGCCTCGCTGCCCGTTACCGCCTTCGAGCTGTGCCGGGGGCAGTCCTGTCGTCAAGTCAGCGGCTGCACGTTGTCTGTTGAGTCCCTTTGCCTCTCACCTACTCAAGATCTTTGCTTTACCAGTTCTCCCCTCTTTGCTACACCCACGGCTTCCCCTGCTCGGCAGGGTCATATCCGCTAGCAGGGAAGCAGGCTTATTTATCTTTAAACAGACTTCTCAGGATCCCACTCCTGTCAGTCACTGCTCCGGTTCTCCTGCCTGTGCAGCGTCTGTCTCAGAGTTCTCCCCGCCGCCCCCTTAAATACACTTCCGTCAGGGTTTCCCCACCATCATGTTAGAACTGCACTTGTTGCTGATGCTGATGCCCGTCCTCAGTCCTCGTCGGGACTGGCAGCAGCGTTCAAAGGACAGATGCTCATCTGCTTGTTGCTTCCTTGTGACACTTATTAAGATTTGGCCTCCAGGATACCGTGACCTTCCAGGTTTCTCTCCTGTCTCACTGGATGATCTGCATTTCCTGTGCTGGTTTCCCTCCTGTGCTCCCTCCTAAGGACGCAGAGCTTAAGGACTCAGGCCTGGCCCCTCTTCTCTTTTGTTTGCGTTCACCCCCTCGATGATTTCGCCTAGTCTCATAGCCTTAAATGGCATCCATATCCTAATGATGCTCAGATTTTTATCTCCAGTGTGAACCTCTCCTCTGACATGCAGACTTGTCTGATTGTCTACTTAGCATCTCCAGTTGGGTCTAAAAGACATCTCAGAGTCATCGTATCTAGAACTAAACCCTGTCTTCTGCTCAGACCCACTCAAAGTCTTCTCATTTCAGTTGTTGGCGTTTCTGGCCTTGCGCTGCTCAGACCTTGAAACCTCTCTTTTTCTCCACATCCTGCATCCAACCCATCAGGAAATACTGAAGGCTACACTTTTAAAATATAGCTAGATCCAGCCTTTAGATCTAACTTCCAGATAACAGAGAAATACAGAGGACAGAGGAATAGGTTAAAATGAGTCACAAGGAAAGGATCAGGAAAATCCAGAAAGTGGGATATTTCACAGGACAGTTGACCTGGTCTCTTCAGCAAGTGAATGTCAAGAGAAGAAAGGAATGGGTTGGACTATTCTAGATCCAGGAGTCCAGAGAGAAAGACACTGACCAAACGCATCACGTGGTTCTTCTGGAAGACCTGCCGTGTGCAGAGCGTGGATGCCCCGGAGGACGTCATGCTACGCGAGAAAGCCAGTCCCAGGGGGCAGACTGCGCCACTCCACTTCTGGGAGGTGTCTGAAGTGGTCAGACTCATGGAAGCAGAGAGAAGTGGTGGCTGCCAGGGGCTGGGATTTGGAGGAAACGGGGAGTTGCTGTTCAACAGGTATAAAGTTTCAGTTGCATGAGATGCATAAGCCCTTACGGCCTGCTGTGCAGCACTATGCTTGTGGTTAATAGCACTGTACTCTGATCTTGACTGTCTCTTGAGAGGGCAGAGCTCATGTTAAGTGTTCTTACCACAGTTTCAAAAACAAAAACAAATGCAATGCATGAAGCTTGGATCTTGTTTGAACAAAGACATTTCAAGGATGTAATGGAGGAAATTTGAATATAGATTATTAGGTGGTATTCTGGGAGTGTTTCTTTATTATATTAGGTGTAGTATCAGAACCATGGTTAGTAAGGCACAGGAAAGTGCCTTACTTATTACAGATGTATAGTGGAATTTTTAGGAGTAAAAAAGTTTTATGATAAAAATTATTACCTTTACTGCTACCATATTGGTCTGGCTGCCGTCATCTCTTGCCCATATCATGCTGGTAACTTCCTGACTAGTGTCGGTGTTTCTGTAGTTGCCTGCCCCAGAGTCTCATGTGAACCCAGCAGCCAGAGTGAGGTTTTCTGCTTAGAGCCCTGCACTGGTGCCCCCTTTCACTCAGGGTAAAAGCCAAAGGACTCACAGTGATGTATCAGAGCCCAAGTGACCTGAGCCCTTGGTACCACTCTGACTTCATTTCTTTTTTTTTTTTTTTTTTAACATCTTTATTGGAGTATAATTGCTTTACAGTGGTGTGTTAGTTTCTGCTTTATAACAAAGTGAATCAGTTATACACATACATATGTTCCCATATCTCCTCCCTCTTGAACTCTGACCTCATTTGCTGGCGTTCTTTCCCACAGCGGCGCCCCGCTCATCCTCACACTCTCCTGCTGGGGGCATTGTGCGGGGCCCGTCCGTCTGCCTCGGGTGTTTATCAGGCAGACACCCACGTGCTGCTCTTCCTTGCCGGCTGCCGGTGCCCACTGAGAGCTAGCCCACCCTGACCACCGGTGCAGTATCGCCGCCGCCCTTACCTTCCAGAGCCCCTTGTCCTGCTCTAGAGTAGGTGTGCTGTAAATGTTAGCTAAATGAATGAATATGGAATTACGAACTTTGAAATGAAAAGGAAGCAACTTTTATCTTCTTTTATCCTTTATCTCCAAGAAGAGTTCACCACTCTGTCATTTTCCATCAACAGTTTCCCTGATACCAACTCGATGTTCTGACACCAGCTTCCCGAGGTGGCTCAGACCCCACAAGTTAAGGTCACAGTCCTTTGATTCTGACACTCGGGGCAGACTCGGCAGTTAAGGCCCCAGTCCCACAAGACTGCCCCCACTGCAGACGCCAGGTGGATATGGGTGGGGTCCTTGGGGCACCCACACTTCCGCCCAGCCAACTGCAAATTCAGGAGTTCCCATGAACCCCCTCAGGTTTGATATTTGCGAGAATGACACAAAACTCAGGGAAGCTCTATACTTACGATTACATTTTTATTGTACAGGATGCAACTCAGGAACAGCCAAATGAAGGAGATGCACAGGGACGTGTGGGGTAGAGGCAGCGCAGAGCTCTGTGACCCCACAAGCCCACTGCCTTCCCAGCACAGTGATGTGCTCACCCGCCCCGAAGTTCCTGAACCCTGTTGTTTAGGGTTTTATTGGGGGGTTTCACTAAAGAGGCATGAGTAAAGTCATTAGCCATGTGTTTGAACTCCACCTCCAGTCCCTTCCTGGAGGTCAGGGGGTGGGGCTGAAAGTTCCTCTGGGACCAGCCCTCGTCCTGAAGCTGTCTACGGGTCCCACAGTGAATCACCCTGTTAGCATAAGCTCCGGTGTGGCTGGAAAGGACCCATGATGAATTATAAAAGACACCCCATCATTCAGGAAATTCTCAGGGTTTTAGGAGCTCAGCACCAGGATCCAGGGACAGAGGGCAAATATATTTTTTATTCTGCCACAACTGCATATTGATTGAAAGAGCAACATCAGAAGTAGTAAGTTGTGCCTCTAAGTGCCATTAGGATTTATTTTCAGAGTTCAAGAAAGAGGGAAAAAGAAAGTAGATGAGACCAAAAGAGATAAAATGAAGGTCAAGCTGTGGACAGTGGTGGAATGCCTCTTTTTATTTATGGGACCTGATTGCCTTCTCTTGGTTTAGAGCCTGTGCCTCTGCGCCTCTGTTGCTCTTTCTAACACAGCATAGGCTAAAGCATAATTTGCTTTATTTTTGTTGTCATCAAGGATGCGAAATATAAATGTCATAGCCAACTCTTCAATATCCATTTAGTGGCAGGGGACCAAAATGATTGTTTTAGGTAATGAAAAGATCATTAGAAAATAGACCTAAGAGGGACTTCCCTGGCGGTCTGGTGGTTAAGACTCCGAGCTTCCATTGCAGGGGGCATGGGTTTGATCCTTGGTCAGGAACTAAGATCCCACATGCTGCACAGCGTGGCCAAAAGAAAAAGGAAAATAGACCTAAGAATTAACATACCTATTTTAAAAAATAGTAACATTTGCTAATAAAAATGTCATATTAAGAAATTGAGTCAAAATACAGTGTTTGTTTTGGACCCCATCTTAATTTGGGGGAGTTCAATAAGAATATTATGGTACTTAAATAATTTAAGCAGTAGAAATAAAATTTAATTTTTTGGTTTCTGTGGAAGCAGTTGGCTGCAGGATGACAGTGTATTCCTGGAATTATGTTACGGATTAAAATTAATAAGCTTTTCCTTTAGCTTAAGCTATGACTGGTGCATAAGTTACAGCTGAATAGATGTGTTACTGCGAAAGTCGAGGAAATGGCTTCGTATGTTTTGTGGCTGGTTTATGTCGTTTTCCTAAGAGGAGTCAGGACATAGTAAGACGCTAAAGATGGTTTCTGGCTCGTGAAGAACACTCCCAGTAAGATTATCCCTTGTCATCTATGTATCTGTGCAGAACTGTAACCTGTTAATATTTTGGAGAAAATCACCTTTATGCTGTTTGATCCTAGCCTGAGAACGTTTATTAAGGGGTACTTAGAAAACATTGCTGAAATTGTAAACTACTTAGCGAAACAGAGTTATGGCTAGATGCCTGCATATTGAGTCAAGTTCATGACTAGGAAAAGTCGTATTGAATGGAAGAAGGCTGTGGACTACTATTCTTTTTTTTTTTTTTTTATTGAAGTATAGTTGATTTACAGTGTTGCGTTAATTACTGCTGTACAGCAAAGTGATCCAGTTATACATATATATACATTCTTTTTAAAAAATATTCTTTTCCATTATGGTTCATTAGGCGATATTGAATATAGTTCGCTGTGCTATACAGTAGGACCTTGTTGTTTATCCATTCTCTGTATAGAAGCTTACATCTGCTAACCCCAATCTCCCACTCCATCCCTCCCCCAACCCCCTCCCCCTTGGCAACCACAAGTCTGTTCTCTATGTCTGTGATTCTGTTCTGTTTCATAGATAAGTTAACTTGTGTCATAGTTTAGATTTGTGGACTACTATTCTTGCTGTGTTCCGCCCAAGTAGCAGATTGGAAGCTTATTAAATAAAAGTGCTATCACCTTCCAAATGTATTTCAGTGCACAGGTATCAATGAGAACTGCTGTGTGTCAGACACGAAGTGCTGGGCAGACAGTGGTGAATGAGACAGACATCTGCCCCTGTTGACCGTAGAACATCTTGAACGATGTGGGTCTTTGCTCTCTGTGACTAGATGGCTGAGCAGGAAGGAGAGAATTAGCCACAGGACCCTGGTGTCGTTTGCTAGGGCCAGTTTCGTATTGAACTCTGCTGATCTTTTGTAACAAAAGTGACAGTACCATCAACTCTGCCACTTAACGGCGTGATTGAACTTGGGGAAATTACTTAACTTCTGAGTATGATATTGCTCAGCGTAACATGGGGACAGTGGTACCTTCCTGGCAGTGTCACTGTGAGCGCAGAGTTCCTGGCTCCACGGTTGGCAGGTCACTGGTGCTGAGCACATGGTGGTAACAGCTGTCCTTTGTTGTCTTCCCGTCCGGCTCAGGCGCGTTCTGAGGCTTTGATGTGGTCATCTTTTAAGCAAAAAGCAAACTGTATCACAGTGATTGGTTTGAAATACTTTATTCAGATTTTTCTGAGTTCTTTGATTCATAAGAAGTGTTGCTGTAAGTTGTAAATGAAGTATCCCATAATCTTGGAGTTCTCAGAGTATATAATTTCTTAGACATTTTAATTTTTTTTTAAAATAAATTTATTTATTTATTTTTGGCTGCATTGGGTCTTCATTGCTGCGCGCAGGCTTTCTCTAGTTGCGGCGAGCGGGGAGCTACTCCTCATTGCGGTGCACGGGCTTCTCATTGCGGTGGCTTCTCTTACTGCAGAGCACAGGCTGTAGGCGTGCAGGCTTCAGTAGTTGTGGCACGTGGGCTCAGGAGTTGTAGCTCGCGGGTTGTAGAGCACAGGCTCAGTAGTTGTGACGCACAGGGTTGCTTAGTTGCTCCGCGGCATGTGGAATCTTCCCAGACCAGGGCTTGAACCTATGTCCCCTGCATTGGCAGGCAGATTCTTAACCACTGCGCCAGCAGGGAAGCCCTCTTAGACATTTTAAAGCATTCTTTTTTATAAGTTAAGGGGTTTCCTGTTGAAATATAAGTATCTTTTAGCTGTGTGGCCCTGAATTGCCACTTAGCTAGTAAGTTCAGTGCCTTTGGCTTTGGGTAATCATCACCCATTTAGCACCAGACTCACAGATTGCCCTACTTATGATTGTCCTTTTTGATTGGAAAGACTATTACTTGATTGGCAATGATTATGATTTTTAGATTACAGCTTTTTTGATTATTAAAAATATGGAATATTTTCTACTTTCTGAATTATTTTTATAACAGTTCTTTAATATTTCAGTAGAATTCACTTAAGTTGTTTTTCTTTGCATTATCTATTTTCACAAGACGTTTTAAGCAAAGAGGACACTTTTGGGGGGTTCTCTGCCCAGTTTACAGGAGTCCCTTTCTCTGAAACCTGAAGTTGTGGGTGTCCTGCTTGTGGCTGTCCATCCTTTTGGTCACATACAGTCGGACTAGGGATGAAAAACAGACTCTAGCTGTATTATTTGGAGTTTCCTGGGAATTTAGAATTGGGTTTGAGTGATGGCTGGTCTTCAAAACTATCTTCTTGAACTGGCATGGTGAAGACTTGGAGCGTGTGTGCAGCTCTCTTCAGCGTTGTGTGGAGAAACAGAAAAAGCTGGTCTTCAGAGAGAAAACGAATAGATGGGCAGAAGCAAAGGTGAAAGTCAGAAGGAGAGTACTGTCTGGATTCTTAACAGCTTTCCGGATCCTTATTTCAGTACTCAAGGAGGCCCAGCTATCTTTCTATACCATAACATACCTCAGTGGTCTTCCAGTAAGTTCCCTTTTTTTGCACAATTTTGCTCAAATTAGTTTTTCTTACTTAACAACAAAAGAACCTTGACTAAAGAAGCTAGATTAAGCTTAAAACAAAAATAGATGGGTATGAATATCTACATGCAGAAGAAGGAAGTTAGACCCTTTACGTACACTATGTACATGGATCATAACTTCAATTTAAAACTAAAGCTGTGAGAATCGTAGAAGAAAACATAGAAGTAAATCTTCCTGACCTTGGATTAGGCAAAACCTTCTTAGATATAATACCAACAGCAAAAGATAGATAAATTGAATGTTACCAAAAATTAGAAACTATTGTGCTGCAAATTATGCCATCAAGAAAGTGAAAAGATAACTCACAGAATGTGAGAAATTATTTACACATCTTATATCTGATAAGGGGCTTTTACCCTGAATACTAAAAACAAACAAAAAGACAAACCGAAAAAAAAAAAAACTCTCACAACTCAATAATAAAAAGACAAATCAGTTGTTTAACAGGAAAGACTCTGAATAGACTTGTCCATAGAGGATATACAGGTGGCCAATAAGCACATGAAAAGATGCTCAACATTGTTAGTCATTAAGGAAATGCAAATCAAAACCACACCGAGAGGGACTTCCCTGGTGGCGCAGTGGTTAAGAATCCACCTGCCAACGCAGGGGACATGGGTTCGAGCCCTGGTCTGGGAAGATCCCACATGCCACGGAGCAACTAAGCCTGTGCGCCACAACTGCTGAGCCCGTGTGCCACAACTACTGAAGCCCGCATGCCTAGAGCCCATGCTCCGCAACAAGAGAAGCCACCACAATGAGAAGCCTGCTTGCCGCAACTAGAGAAAGCCCGCGCACAGCAACAAAGACCCAACACAGCCAAAAATAAAAAATAAATAAATAAATAATAAAAATAAATGAATTATAAAAAAATTTTTTTAAAAACCCACAGTGAGATAATATATTACTTCACACTCGCTAAGATGGGCATAACTTTTTAGCGAGATAATAACAAATGTTGACAGGCTGTGGAAAAACTGGAACTGACATGTGTTGCTAGCAGGAATGTAAAATGGTACAGCTGCTTTGGAAAACAGTTTGGTCACACTTCAGATGTTAAACAGAATTATTATGGGACCGAGCAATTCCACTCCTAGGCACATACCCACATTGAAGCATGTATATCAGCTGATGAATAGATAAACAAAATGTAGTGTATCCATAAATGGAATGTTTTTGAGCCATAAAAAGGAATGAAGTGGTGACACGTCCTACAACATGGATGAACCTTAAAAGCATGCTGAGTGAAAGAAGCCAGACACAAAAGACCCCACACAGTGTATAATTTCATTTATATGAAATGTACAAAATAGGCATGCCCATGAAAACAGAAAGTAGATTAGTAATTTCTAGGGGCTGGAGAGAGGGAAATGGGGAGTGACAGCCAGTGGATACAGGATTTCTTTGGGGAAGATGGAAAGGCTCTAAAATTAGATTGTGGTGATGTGAATGTTCTAAAATCCATTGCATTGTGTATTTCAAATGGGTGAGTTGTATGGTATGTGAATTATATCTCAATTTTTAAAAATTTAAGAGTAGGGAAATAGACAATAAAGTTAACATGTTAACTTTGATACAGGCTTCAAAAATAATCCTAATAGATTTCTACAGAGAAAACTTAGCTGTAACTTTTTTCATAAATACTTATGCCTTGGGACTTCCCTGGTGGCAGAGTGGTTAAGAATCCACCTGCCAATGCAGGGGACACGGGTTCAGTCCCTGGTCCGGGAAGATCCCACATGCCGTGGAGCAACTAAGCCCGTGCGCTATAAGCACTGAGCCTGTGCTCTAGAGCCCGCGAGCCACAACTACTGAGCCCGTGAGCCACAACTACTGAAGCCCACACACCTAGAGGCCGTGCTCCACAACAAGACACCGCAACGAGAAGCCCGCGCACTGCAACGAAGAGTAGTCCCCGCTCGCTGCAACTAGAGAAAGCCCGCGCGCAGCAGCGAGGACCCAACACAGCCATTAATTAATTAATTAATTAATTAATCAATCAATTTACAAAATTCTACCAAAAAATTCTTATGCCTAAATATGTATATTTTTCTTAATAATAAATTTTTAAAATTCTGCATAGCAGGTTACTTTATTTAAAGATAATTTGACCAAAATTTAGTAGCGGTTGTATTTATCAGTCTGAGTGACAGTGTAAGTTGAAATGTAGATTTTTTTTACCCTAACATATTTCTCTCGTTGCCATTATGTTTTTTGAGTGAACGGAGATGGTTGTGTTATGAAAAGATCTTTGGATTTGGCACTTGCTGGAGCAGGACAGAGGTGTTCAGTCTGTGGTCTTGAACAAATAATTTAATTTTTTAGAGCATCGATTTCAAGAACTTTAAAGCGACTATCATGCCAGGATAAAAGCTTTTTTTTTTTTCTTTCTAGTGTTTATAGAAGTTTTGGAGGTTTTCCTAAGAAAAATAAGCATAAGTATATTCAGTGTCTATCCTTGTTTCAGTTTGTTTGTCCACACCAGTGTTATCTTAGATTTAGGGCTTCTGCAAACATAAACGGGATCCAACTTTGTCTAATGTCTAGTATTGAATAAGCAGGTTCTCTGTTTATATTATTTAAAGAAATTGAAATTTTAATAACATTATTGGTGACCTTTGAAGTAGTAAGTGATGAAAGTCATTGAAATATTAACTGAAAAGCTTATTTTAACCTTCTTCCTAATATACGTCTTTTGCCTTTATAAAACAGTTGTCATTGATTTTGACTGTTTTTAGATATTAGCATGGTATCTACTAATTATGTTAATTCCAGATTAGTGTATAATTTGAAAAACATGTATTAATTGTATGTTATCACTTTTCACCTTTTAGCTTGCTTTTGATAAAATTATGTTTTTAATGAGTGATAACAGTTGATTTTAGAGATTTCTACTGTAATTGCATTCAATCTCATGTACATGTATTATTTTGTGGCTCATATGTGTCAAATACCTTTTTTTGTTGCAGTTAAGTGATAATACAGGATGGGTTTCAATTATGTGTGTGTGTGTGTTTGGTTTTGTTTTAGCTTGAAAGCTACATGATATTAACATGCTAGCTTTTTCTTATTTGCAGAGATCCTGCATATTTTGATGAAAATTGGCTAAACAGAATCAAAACTGAAGTAGGAGATAATTGGAGGCTAAAGGTATTTTCTTTTTATTTTCCTATCTGTTAATTAATCTTTTACTTGGGTGTATATAATACTTGTTGACTTTTGCTCTGATGTGTCTAGTGAGCTTTAGAAACTTAGATAACCTTCGGTGAAATAATCTAGAATTGAAGATTGGGGTAACCTGGAATTGCTC
Source organism: Balaenoptera borealis (assembly GCF_965194805.1). Classification (NCBI taxonomy): domain Eukaryota; kingdom Metazoa; phylum Chordata; class Mammalia; order Artiodactyla; family Balaenopteridae; genus Balaenoptera; species Balaenoptera borealis. The sequence goes on from NC_138880.1 coordinate 1,883,027, forward strand.
ACCAAGATACAGTCTGAGTCGGTAAAGCATAGTGACTGAGGGCTCAGGCTTCAGAGCTAGACTGCCTGTGTCCACGTCCCAGCCCAGCCGCTCACAGCTGCTGGGAAAGTCTTTAACCTTTCAGTGCCTGAGTTTTCCCGTTTGTAAAATGGGGATTGTGATAGGATCTACCTCACAGAGATAAATGAGTTAACACATATAATGTACTTAGGACAGTAATGTTAGTTGCTAGTGTTGTTATTAATAATGAGGAAATACTGATCATTATTAACTGTGTCCAGAACACTCAGAGAATGGATTATTTTTATTTCCTTCCTAGTAGCCTTATTTTTCGGTATTCCTCAAGCATCTTTGATGGAAACCCACAGTGAGAAACACAGTTTACACTGCCGCCTCCCACCCACCTAACTGCATGTTCCTGAGTAGTTGAATAAGTTTTTAACCTTCCTTAATGCAGTAATGTTTTTAGTTTAGTTTTTGAAATATAAATTGCAACCCATCTGTAAATTATTTTTTTAACTTTATATTTTGAAACGATTATAGATTCACAGGGGTTGGGAAAAGAAATGTACAGAGAAGTTCCACACACCTTTCCCCGAGTTTCTCCAGGGCTAACCTCTCGCGTGACCGTCATGCAGTAGCACACCTAGGGAGCCGACGTGGATACGATGCACGGCGTGCTCACCGTTCAGTCGTTCTGCACACGCTCTTCTGTGTGTGCGCGCCGCTCCGCGTGGCCCTGCCAGCGTGTAGGCTCACGTAACGGCCCTGCAGTGGTGATGCAGGCTGCCCCATCCCTGCCAGGTGTGCGGTGGTGCCTCCACCCCGTCATACACACGCACCACCCTCACCCGAACCCCTGGCCGCCGCTGACTTGTTCTCCACCTCTGTAGTTTCCTTACACCACCTTGGTCTGTGGTCATGACTGGCAGCTTGGAAAACTCTGGAGCCATTTATTTTTAATACAGATTGGTAGGGACTCCGAAATGCAAGTGAGTGAGCGTGTGAAACCCCTGGACTTAAGATGAGCTAAGCTTGGTTTGTCTTTATATTTCCCCATAAAACGCATGTTTGAGGAAAATATTTATTCACTGACTAGATATTGGGTCTGCCAAAATCTAATTCCTCCTTTTCACTAAGCTAGAGTGAATGGATGCTGTTTAATTTCTAAATAACCTTTCGAGAATAGGCAATTAAAGTGATGGCTTTTTAACGTTATAACCTGTTTAAAGTCTTGCTGCTAAATCAGCTTATGTTTGCTGCTGCTTCACAAGAGGGAGTTGCGTATCCCACGCCCGTGCACACAGTGTGCGCATAAATCCACACGGTCTTCAGTGTCACCAGGGTGGCAAAGGCAGTAACAGAGAGAAAGCGAAATGTTTATTGTACTCTCAGTATTCTGAACTGAAAGTAACCATTCCGATTTGCATTCCTATTGTCTGTATTTTATCCTATATTATGTTTCTTCAATTATATTTCTTCAATTTTAAGATTGATTTTAAGATACCATTGATTAATGATAAGATTTGTAGCTTTTTTCAGTGGAGAATAAACTACCATTTTAAGTGAACACATTGATTTTTAAGACTTTCTAATTTAAAATGTTATAATACGAAAAATTGAACACCCTAGAACCAGAGAAAGTATATTATATATTTTCCGTGTCTCCAAATTTTTAAGCATACAAAACATGTTAGTTTTATTTATGAGATTCTTTTTTTTTTAATATGAAGTTTTCAGTTTATTTTCTCCCTTAAAAATAAGTATGTCTTTGATTAACCACTGGATCCCCCTGCTGTGGAATCTTTTATTTGATAGCTACCACTCCTGCAGTCTTCTGTCCTAGGACGTCTTCAACTATGAGCATCTACCTGGGGACAGCCAGGTGGATGATCAACAGCATCATATCGTGTGTGCATATGACTTAACACAAATTCAGCCGGATGAGTTGGGTCAAAAAAAAAGAGGGAAGAAAATAAGTTTACAGTAAATAGTGCAGGTGATTCTGCCCGTGATTTCACCCAGGTAACATGACCAGGAGCCTGCGCTCTGGAGTTGAGTGAGTGTTGGTCCCTTATCCTGTCTTGTTACTGGGATGCTTTTTATAGCACAAGTATCTTGCAATGCTGAGCGTTATACTAACATTTAAAGATATAGTAGTATTTTTTTAACCTTATGGCTCCTAAATATTTACTTGGTCTCAGCTGAAGAAAAACACTTTTCTGACCATGGAGGAATTTGCAGACATTCCTTCATAGGTGACTACCTGATTTGTAGGTTGTGTTAGGAGATATCCAAGGGTAATTTTGACTGTAATTTTTGTTTAATGCTCTAAATTTAGAACTTACGCTCTATGTAAGATGCAACTCTACTTTTCTGGGTAAAACAGCACTGAGCTCAAGTCTTCACTAAGGATGACACATTTTTTCTTTCCATGCAGAAGATCTACATAATTTAATCTTACTGTTAGGTCTTGTTCAGTTACCTTCGAATTTAACATAATTGGATACTTAATTTGCTTTATAAATCTCTTAGATCAAATAAATTAAACCATTGATAGTCTTTTTTATGATAGTAATTCAAATGTACTGTTGAATTTTATTTTTTATGTTTACTTTATGATTAACAAGAATGATTAGTTGGTTCAGAAATTTTTTAGGTAAAACTATATTTTCATCTGTGATTGCCTTTTACCCAGTTGTTTTCTCTCTCTTTAAACAGATAAGCAATTTAAAGAAAATTTTGAAAGGAATCCTGGATTACAATCATGAGGTAAGGAGTTTTTTTCATTCTGCTTGGAAGTATTACTATAGGATAGTTTAATCTTACAATATTTTACAGTAGTTTCAAGTAAAGGAAATATTACCTTAATATTAATAATCAGCTTTATCTTCCATTGTATGGTCTCTAAGATGTTGGTTCAAAAAGCTGGTTCACCAGCTATTAGGTGATTACTAGATAAATAATCTTTTTCACTATAATATGGATAGTTTGTGAGTGGTTACTCATTTATGTTAAACTTTCCTTTCTGCTGTCCATTAACTCTCTCCTTTCTTCCCTTACTCGTGAAGGTGGTTTAGAGTCCATGCATAGTTACTAACAAGTCCTGTGCCTACTTCCATTTTATTCCTCGGCAAACCCCTATCCCTAGATTAACTGTTTATCCTCTGAGTCTGCATCAGAACGATCAGGATATTGCTGGGGAAAAAAATCAGGCAGTGGAAATAGTTTTACTTTAAATTTCATGATCACAGATACCAAGTGGACACAACATAGCCTAGAAACACCTGTGTTATTTCCTTACTGTTTTTTCCCGACAAGCTTACGTGCATTTAAACCTACATCTATACTTACGTTATCTGTCTTCACCTCAGTATGTGACTCTGCCGTCCACCCTACTATTCAAGTCCAAAGCCTACAGATCATCCTACAGTCCTTCCTTCATTCGATATCATCAGCAAGACCTATAGTTAAATCTCCAAAATACAGTTTTCTCTGTTTCTGCTGCCACCACCCTCTACCGAGCCATCACCAGCTTTTGCTTAGATTACTCGCGGAGTGTGCCCTGATTTCACTTCTGCCTCGCTACAGTCTATTCTCCACTCTCAAGCCAGGATGATTTTTTTAAAATGAGAATTTATGTCACTCTCACCCTCCAAGTCATCTTCCATGGTTTCCCGTCGCATCGAGAATCAGATCCATACTTCTTACCAGGGGCCACCGGATACCGTGTGACCCCTCTCACCTCCTCTTTCCTTACCCATCACACTACAGCCACATTCATCCTGCTTTTGTGCTTTTAGGATCTTCATTTTTCACTGTAGGGTTATCAGACAGAAACCTACCCATTTGTCTAAATGTGTCATTTCATTTGGGGCCAGTTTTCCCATGAAGGAAGCCTCCATTCTCTTTCCTGATACAGGTGTCTTGTTACCAGTATTTTGGAGTCAAATGGAGTGAAGGTGGCCAGGGGAGTCTTCCTGTTGTGGGCATGAACCTATATCTAACTTCTGCTTTCTGGTGCCCCCTGGTTCAGAACCTCTCAGGCTCTACTTCTCTGGAGAGTGCACAGCCAGTCTTTCTGGGGGAGGTGGAGGGGTCAGTAGTACTCAGTTTCTTTGCTCAGTGTCCATACCACATACCAGATGAGGGACTAAGTTGTTGTGACTCAGGATAGTTATAATTTATGTATGGGAGGTATAAATAGAAATTGGGAGTGAGATTGGCTTAACTTCTCTGCTCTTAGCAGTGAGTTTCTGGTGCTGACGAACTAATCTCTATCACGTATTTTATTTGGTCATATAGATGTAAATGCAATTCTCATGTTTTTATCTCTGTCCAGATTTTAGGGCAGCAAATTAATGACTTTACCCTCCCTGATGTGAACCTTGTTGGGGAGCATTCTGATGCCGCAGAGCTGGGAAGGATGCTCCAACTCATTTTAGGCTGTGCTGTGAACTGTGAACAGAAGCAAGGTAATTTATTTGACGTTAGTGTGTGCATGTAAAGTAATTAAGGAAAGTAATACACATTGTATATTTTATATATAAATCACATGTACAAACGATAACGTCTTAAGGCCACCCACAAAGTATGCCATTTTCTATGATTTTGCTGGTAATCCATTTTCAAGCTTAAAAGAGTTTTACAGGTTAGAATAAATTTGATTATGATGATGTTCTTCCCCTTTCTGCAAGACTACATAATGCTTTGAGTAGATTATTTTTAACTACACTGAATGTAATGAAATTTACTGTTAATTGGACAAGGTCCAGCCAAATTAATTAATAATTAATTAATTAATAATAGTCAATTCAGCCATAGGAGTGTAAAATTAGATATTTTAGATTGCAAGTGCAAAGGGTTTACTTCATAAACATTTACTGAATTCATGCATCATGCTGGGGCTTGGAACACAGTGTCAGACAAAACCAATATAATACCTGCCCTCATGGAACTTGCAGGTGAGTGGGTTGGGCATTTCTAAGTAGAACCCTTGACTTTAAAAGGCAGATGAAAAATTATTTAATGTAGTTCATTGAATTCAGATAAGAATTTCTTACGTATTTATTCTGTTAGGAGATTCATCAGCTCTTGGAGATGTATAGCTGTTAAGAGTTGGCTAATTATTTATTACAGGGTGTGAATAGGAGAAGACAAGGATGTTACCTATATCCGTCGTCATATGGGAAGGCAATCAAAATATTTGTTGAGCTTCTCACACAGACCAAGTGTTCTGTGTAACACCTAGCTTGAGGTTTTCCCTAAAAATTACATAAATGATGAAAAATTTGAACAGGATTTTAACCTCTCACTGTCCAGAGGGCATGCTCTGGTCTCAGGAACACAGCAGAGAACTTGGATCAAATGCACTTCTGAGTTGCCGAGTGTTACCTGTCACTGCCCTGGGGGCCTGGCCTGTTTCCTCGTCTGCAGAGGGAGGGCACGACAGCTGGTCGTCGTGAGGAGTCTGTGAAACCGTGTGTGTGTTTGCTTCGTAACCCATAGCGCACCGCAGACACAAGGGCTCTGTGTTTAGAGACTGTTTCTCAGTTCCTAGAAGTGAGGCGTTGGCTCAGCATGCATTTCTCTTGGCTATCTGACTTGTCAAATTGGGGCACATAATCGGTGGTGTATTTGAAAAAGCAGAGATTAGCAGTAAAAACGCACTAAAAATAATATTTACCGAGTTCTCCCTCCTGCCTGGTTAGCAGAACAAACAGCACTTTTTACAAATTGGGAAACTGAGACTCATGAGTATTGTTTGACTTGCCCAAGAGCTCTTGCTTGTGAGAGGCTAGCGAGGACAAAAACGCGTGTCTCCCACATTAGGACTAAATGCTCTCTGTACTGAGCTGAGCTGTAGGCTTTGGGCCTAGACGCTCACTTTGCAGGACAGACTCCCTGGTGTAGCCCAGCTCATTCTCCGCTGCCTCCCGGATCTGCCAGTGATCATCCGTACTTGGATTTTGGACTTTTAAGATTTAACTTTTTTTTTTTTTTTTTAACTTTTCAAAACTAGTACATTAATGTGGTTCTCATCATCATTTAATCATCCAGCATTTTACGGTGTTCGCGGGGAAGGGCCTTGACGTGGCAACACCGCTTCTTAACTAACGCTTCCCCTCTCACACCTGACTAACCTCCGCCCCCTGTCCCCCGTCACCCCCTTCACACCCACGGGGCTGTCGTCCGTCTTCCTCCCGTCACTGGGCCACTGCCTCTCCCCACCATGTTCGCAGTCTTGCATTCCGATCCCGGCTGCGCCAGCTGCTCTGTGGCCTGGGGATTCTGTGCTTGGTGCCTCGTACCCAGCGCTCGTAGGACGCTCCTCACTAACAAACCAAACAAACAAAAAGTTCAGCTCAGACTAAAGGGATTCTTTTTTTTTTTTTTAAACCGGAAAGTGGTTAAGTTATGATGCACAGTGTTCCTACTCTGGGCTTAAGAACGACGCCTGTGGTTTAAGTGTGTTGTGTATACTTGCGTATGCATCACCACACATTGATTGGGTACAAGCATCCTTACGACAGTACGTCCTTAAAAACATGCTTTGTTTAACTAAAAGCTTTGGCATTAACAACCAGAATGTCGTAATTTAATAGTGCTGTCAAAATTCTTTTTTTTTTTTTTTTTTAAACAAGTTACCTGTCAAGCAAAGGACTACAGTTTGGCATTCCAAATCCATGAGTTTCTTGCCAGTAGGTCACTGTAACAATTGCACAGTAAGACTCTTTCATATAATATTAGAGTGCTGAGACAATTTTTTTTGGTGTTTTTTTGGGTATAGAGTGGAGAGAGGCAGGTTGAGACTATAATTTCCTAATGACTTTATGTTTTAAAATGTTTCTTATTGGGTGGGGATGGGGGTGTGATGAACTGGGAGATTGGGATTGACATGTATACACTGATGTGTATAAAATGGATGACTAATAAGAACCTGCTGTATAAAAAATAAAATAAAGTAAAATTCAAAAATTCAAAAAAAATGTTTCTTATTAAAATATATTTACCGTATTTGTTGAAATCCAGCTGGCCTATTGATTTTTTATGCTTAATACCTGTGTTTTCATCTATTATTGGATTTGAAAATAATGAAAACTACTTCCAGGGCTTTTTTTAGAAGGCAAGAAATTATTTTTTTTTCAACTTTGTCACTATGAACGGCTAAGGGAGCCTTCTCTTTTTCGGCATTGGTGAGGGTAAGGTTGATGAAATTGATGCTTTAGCTTATTAGAGATTTGGGTCATTATTTTAAAGCCCAGGGTTACGCAGTGTTTAACTATAGCGTCAGTCCCTATCTTAAATTCACCTTAATTCTTTGTCCTGAGCAGGTCTCAGTTTCCCTAAGTTTTTTTTTTTTTTCAATTGTAGAAAATATTAAGGTAGAAATTATACACAATTCAATACTTTGATGTCACATAAGAATAAAACACAGACATCAAAGTTTTATAACATGTAGCAAAGAATAGTGTGAAAGATTTTTAGATTTTAGCAATAGTAATACAGAGTCCTTTCCATTCTGGCCTTAGGCTGTACCGTTTCATTGTTTTACATTCCCGAGATCCTCCATTCCCGTGACCTTTAGCTGTAGCCTCAACTTTATTGGGGGGGCAGTTATTTTTAAGGAAAGATAAATTCTATGATTTTCAGCCTTTACTTTACCTATGACACATGTATTTAACCATATACGAGGAATTGCGAGGAAGAATCAAAACACAGGAAACTTCTTTTCAGAATTCATGAAGTGTTAGCCTTTACTCCCTTGATTGTCTGTAACTTGAACACTGACATTCCAGGTTGTTCTTACTTTCAGAGTACATCCAAGCCATCATGATGATGGAGGAATCTGTCCAACACGTTGTCATGACAGCCATCCAGGAGGTATGTTAGACCTTTGTGCTTACAGTTTGTGAGAAGTTAAAGGAGCAAACATGAGTTTAAGTAATTGAAGTAGAAATTTTAAAAAGAGATTCTCCTACTCATTTTTTGAGAATTTTTTTCTTCGCACTTATGCTATAGCTTGTCTCATTTTTATTTAAACGTTAAATGTTTATCTTGGAATTATAGATATTCGGTAACTATTCCTAATTTTTTTAAATGCTCTAATGAATTAGGAATAGTAGACTAATTCCTAAAGCCATTATGAATAATATCTATCTTAAACCAGCAGTCTGCCTCACACTTAAGTATTGGTTTCTTATTTGGAAGGAAATGGGTCTTCAACTCCAGCCAGACTCAAGGCAATTTCTAGATGAATATTTATTTGAAACTGTAGGAGGGGAAAAATGTTTTTTTCCTCTACCCTTTCAAGCTTTTAGCTGGAGCCTCTGTTAAAAACAAACAAACAAACAACAGATTAACAATAGAAGAGCATACAAATGTATTTAAGTTTTACACAACACAGGAGGATTCATAAAGAAATGAAGATCACAGAAGTGTTTCTTTTTTTTTTTTAATTATTTTATTTATTTTTGGCTGTGTTGGGTCTTTGTTGCTGCGCGTGGGCTTTCTCTAGTTGCGGCGAGTTGGGGCTACTCTTCCTTGTAGTGTGCGGGCTTCTTATTGCGGTGGCTTCTCTTGTTGAGGAGCACGGGCTCTAGGTGCATGGGCTTCAGTAGTTGCGGCACGTGGGCTCAGTAGTTGTGGCTTGTGGGCTCTAGAGTGCAGGCTCAGTAGTTGTAGTGCACGGGCTTCGTTGCTCCGCGACATGTGGGATCTTCCTGGACCAGGGATCGAACCCGTGTCCCATGTATTGGCAGGCGGATTCTTAACCACTGCACCACTAGGGAAGCCCAAAGAAGTGTTTCAGCCTGAGTGTTTTGATGCTAGATTTGGTGAAGAGTGGAAAGTCTCATGGAAAAATGTGATAGGGCGAAAAACGGCAAGTCCTGTTTGTTCAGATTCCTTCCGCATCCCTCTGACTTTGGAGATATGGATACTCCTTTCCTCTGAGCATAGGGACGTGAGGGACTTAAGACCTGCTCCAGAGGAAGGTCAGAAAATCTTTCCTGTCCCTGCTGTTTCTCAGATTCCTTCAACTTGAAACATTCAACATGCCAAGCTGCCATATTTGGGGGTAGCATGTCCTGAACTCCATCAGGTGTCAGACATAGAACTATAAAAGTGAAAATGATCTTAAGATGGGAGAATTTTTTAATTATAGAAGTAATGGAAGAAACCTTTAAGGGAACTAAAATACTACAGAATGTAAGTAACTAACAGAAAAAAATGCAACAAACAGGAAAAATGCTAAATGCAAATTAAGATAAAGTGTTTCCTTTTTTATTTTACTTTTTATTTTTTATTTAAACAAATTTTTTTAACATCTTTATTGGAGTATAATTGCTTTACATTGCTGTGTTCGTTTCTGCTGTATAACAAAGTGAATCAGCTATATGTATACATGTATCCCCATATCCCCTCCCTCTTGCGTCTCCCTCCCACCCTCCCTATCCCACCCCTCTAGGTGGTCACAAAGCACCGAGGTGATCTCCCTGTGCTATGAAGCATTTCCTTTTAAATCCGACCAACTGACTATGAATCCAGCAGTTCCCAGTACCTTCTCAGATTTGATTATTTGCTGGAATGACTCATAGAACTCAGTAACAATGATGGTTTTATTACAGCAAAAGGATACAAATCAGAAGCAGTCCCCTACCCCCTGAAATGGAGGTCTGGGAGGGTCCCAAACTCAGTCTCTGTTGTCCCCTCCCTGTGGAATCAAGACATGTCACCCTCCCAGCACATTACTGTGTGACAACACACAGAGAGCTGCCAACCAGGGAAGCTCACCCAAGCTTTCATGTCCAGCGTTTTGTTGGGGTTGGTTTCATTTTATAGGTGTGATTGGTTGGCTCATTGGCCACAAGGTTGAACTAAATTTCCAGCCCATGTCTCCTCCCCAGAGGCCAGGCTGATATCAAGTGGCTCAAAGCCCCAACCCTCTCATATGCGGTTGGGTTTCCTGGGGTCACCAGCCCCCAACCAGAGTCATCTCCTAGCTTAAACTATCTAGAGACCCACCATGAATAACAAAGACACTCAGCAGAGAAATCCCAGAGATTTAGAGGCTACCTCCCAGTCACTGGGGACAAAGGATCAGCCAAATTCACTATTATACAGGACATATCAACAAAGCAAAGCTTTTAAGAGAGGATCAGTTTGTCAGTCAGCACTGATGGTAGGAGGGTAAACTAACAAAATGATGGTCACCCAAGCAAGATTTGAGTTTAATTTGCTCTTAAGTGGTCATGGGTTGACTCCGTAAGCATCAGGGACCCAGCTTTCTTGCATCTTGTTGTCTGCCATCCCTAATATGGGATTCCCACCCCGTGGTCAGCCGTGGCTGTTTGGCTTCCAGCCCTCACATTCACATTCCAGCCAGCAGGCAGGGCTGAAGGAAGGTTCTCCACTTCCTCTTAGTAAACTTCCAGGAATTCTCACTCCTGTTATCCAGCTGTTACTCACATTGCCACACAGGGAAGCTGGGGAATGTGGTCTTTTTTCCAGGTGGTCATGGACCCAGCCAAAATTTGAGGATTCTGTTACTAAGCAAAGACAGGAAAAATAATAAGGGGGCCACTAACTGTTCTGCCTTACTGTAATTGATCCTGTAATTTCACTTTTAGGAATTTATCCTGAGGAAATCTGAAAAGAGATGGATAGTGACAACCGTACTGGCAAGCGTTTACGCCTGCTGTGTGCTGACGATGCCGCTACTCACTAACGCGTTACATTTACCTGCATATGCATTGTGTTTATTTAGTAAATACTTACCGAGCACCTAGAATGCAGTAGGAGCTATAGGGGGCCTTCAGGATACAACTATGGGAAAGATAGACATGGCCTCTTGTCTCACAAAGTGTGATCTAAAGGGAAGAATGGCCAAGCGAGCAATTCGAATACATCCAAAGCATTCAGAATGAAAAGTGCCGTGATGGGGGAAAGATAGTAGGACCTCAAAGGAGTGTGTCCCTCAGCGTGGGGATGTTGGGGAAGGGCTCTCAGAGAGCGCGGCGTCTCGTCTGAGTGCTGGAGGAGGAGAAGAGGTCAGGAAGGGCACACGCTCGCGGTCCAGGAGGCAGCCGCGTGGCGCGGGGAGGTGTCGGAAGAGGCCTCAGCAGGCACGGGGGGTGTGGGTGCTGGAGGCGAGGCGAGAGCCGTAAGGCCAGTAGGATGCTGAGCAGCTTTGTGGAAAGAGCTGGGATTTTGGAAACCAGTGAATTGCTTTTTGAGGAGAAAATACACTGAAGTCTGTATTTGAGAAAATCCAGGCAATGAGAAGAATGGATCGGAGGAAAACAAGGCTAGAAAAAGGGAGAGCAGTTGAGACCTTAGTAATTATCCAGTGAGGAACGATGGAAGCCTGAACTAGGTTATGGCGGCTGGGTGGAGAGAAGTGGACAGATTTGAACATTGTCAGAGCTTTACTTAATAGGCTTGGTGACTGATTGGGCCATGGAGGAGGACGGGGTGGCTGGATAGAACTATAAAATTGAAGAAGGGCTTTTGTAAGATGATTCGCTGTATGTCTTTATTCAGGTACAGCTGACTTTGATTTTTTTTTTTTCTGTTGTGGTAAAATACACATAACATAAAATTTGCCATTTTCAAGATTATTTTGTAGCATGTATCAATACTTAGTTCCTTTTCGTGGCTGAATGGTATTCCATGGTGTGGGTGTGCCACATTTTGTTTATCCATTCATCTGTTGATGGACATTTGAGTTGTTTCCACCTTTTGGGTATTGCAAGTAGTGCTGCTGTGAACCTGAGTGTACGGGGTTGTTTTGAACACCTGTTTTTATTTTATTTTTTTAATAAACTTATTTATTTATTTATTTATATAATTTTGGCTGTGTTGGGTCTTCATTGCTGTGCGTGGGATTTCTCTGGTTGCGGTGAGCGGGGGTTACCCTTCGTTGCGGTGCGCAGGCTTCTCACTGCGGTGGCTTCTCGTTGCGGAGCACGGGCTCTAGGTGCGCGGGCTTCAGTAGTTGTGGCACGTGGGCTCAGTAGTTGTGGCTCGAGGGCTCTAGAGCACAGGCTCAGTAGTTGTGGCACACGGGCTTAGTTGCTCCGCGGCCTGTGGGATATTCCCGGACCAGGGCTTGAACCCGTGTCCCCTGCATTGGCAGGTGGATTCTTAACCACTGCGCCATCAGGGAAGTCCGAACACCTGTTTTTAATTCTTTTGGATATATACCCAGAAATTGAATTTCTGGGCCGCATGGTAATTCTGTGTTTAACTTTTTGAGGCAGTGCCAGCACAGGTGTGTTTTCCACAGGTGCTGCACCATTTTACATTCCCACCAGCAATGTGCTAAGAATTCTAATTTCTCTCCCTCATTGTCAACCCTTGTTATTGTCCATCTTCTTGATATTAGCCATCCTAGTGGGTGTGAAGTGTTTTCTAATTGTGGCTTATTTGTATTTCCCTAAAGACTAATGATGTTGAGCATCTTTTCATATGTTTGTTGGGCATTTGTATGTTATCTTCTTTGGAGAAATGTGATTGGTAATCAAGTAAGTGATAGTCTTTTAATTCTTTAAATGCTAATAGGAAGAAGCCACAGGAAAGAGCAAGATAGAGGTTGAGATAACAAGAGAGAAGATGATAAATAGTAGAGGGTCTCTGAGAAGCTGGGGAGAGACAGGGTTGAGAGCGTATTACAGCAAGATTGAAGAAGGAAAGGATGCGTATGAATGCTGCCAATTTTGTAGGTTAAGTTACAGGAAATTGGGGAATTTCTTATCTGCAGGCAAGGTTTTCTGATGAAGAGTAGTGGGGAGTTGGTGAGGTTTGAGAAGTAGGAAAGGTTTGGAATAATCTCTAAAGGGAATAAAGAGACTGCTGATTGGGGAAACATAGCTGCACTTTGGGAGCAACTTTGAAGGCCCAGCTGAGATTGGAAACTATATATTATATTTTATGGTTTAAAAAATATTTACTCTCTCAGTACTTAGCAGTCAGGATATATGGCCAGAAGAGATAGGCAGCTGGATTGGTCTTGGATTGAGATTTTGCCCCGGAGAAGGTATTATGGTAAGAGAATCGATTATATTGACAAAGTCATCACAATAATAGACCATGAAGTCTAGGCCAGAAAGAGAAGGTAACTGATTAAACAGATGATCAACTGTGTAACCTAAAGTATGGAGTGGGGAGATTTCCAAAAATAAGATGACGATGTTGGCAGAAGAAAGAGGAGTAGGCTTTAGGCAGGCAGAACGGTAATGTTCACCGTGGAGTCTAAGCAAAGTGAGGAAGAACGAACGTAAGATGATGGGCTGTCAGTGAAAACCAGGGAGGAAGTCGAGAGGTATAGGACCTGGAAGCCTCGTCAAGGTGGACATCCTAGCTGGGAATGACTGGGAGGAGGCTGTGTTCAGGGGGTTTTATTCACAGGTGCTGCTGTGTTATGATAAGAACTAACATGTAACAATGGGGACTGGAAGAAAATACTTCCACTCCCTTCTACCCCCCGGCCCTCCCCCAAATTAGATCCTTCCTCTCTGAGTGTCTGTCACAGCCCTCATCACATGATACTGTATTTGTCTTTCTTGCTTGAGCTGTGTGAAACCCATGGCACAGGTAGCTTCTTGAATAGTTCAAAATTATAGACATTATTTCTGGATGGTAGAATAATGGGTGTTTTCTCTTTGTATTTTTTCTGAATTTTATCTTCTCTACATTGGGTGTTATTTTTTTAATTGGAAGAAAAATCTTTTGAACATCTTTTTATTAATATTCTTACAATAAAAGCATAAAAAATTGAAGCCAGTATTCTTTTACTCTTTCTGAGATTTTTTCCCCTCCTAATTATGCTAAGGGACCTTCACTCTTCTCATGACATTAATGTAGAGCAGTGGTTCTCAAACTTCAGTGTGTGGTGCTGGGCCCTAACCCTAGAGTCTCTGATTCAGTAAATCTGGGCAGGGACCCAAGAATTTGCATTTCTGACAAGTTCCTAGGCAATGCTGGTGTTGTTAGTTTGGGGACTTCTCAATCAGTGTTGAGAACCACTGATGCAGAGAAAAAGGTACAGCTGAGCATAACATTTCAGTTCTTTAGAGAGTGGGATGAAGGCTGAAATTACAAGATCTCTCAATAGTCTGTCCCCACGTTTCTAATTGTCCCTCTCTTTTGTCCTTCAGACAGAGCATAAGAAGGAAACAGGAGAAAATTGGGACATTTGAGTCTGCCCCTGACATTTGTCACAGTCAGAATTTTATCCCTTCTCCCCAAACCCTCACACACCCTCTGGATCTTCTCTGTGTGCAACACAAGGGTGAGAGAGGCTGAGACCTAGATTCGTGTGTATGTGCGTGTCATCACTGAACATTAGCGGTTAATTTGGGCTGATATTGATGTGACCCACGTTTATTCTTCAGAAATAGTTACTTAGTGTTGCTATTTTTTTACGAAAAGTCAATATTTTAAATATTTAGCCACATTTTAACTTAAAGACTTGTCTTTTTAGTGGTAAGAATAAGTAATACTTGAGTCTCATGACTGACCCTGCTGTGAAAATGCATACCAGAATTACACGTGTGATTTTAAGTGAAGGCTAATCCTGCAGCAAAACAAAGCTCCAGGCTGAAGAGCTTCAATGTATAGGAAAATGTTCCTTTTACATTTGTGATTTCGTTGTAATTTTTATAATTCTATGGCAGCTGGGTGTTCATGTTTGTTGTTGTAAGTGTATTATATAGAATGTCACTTTTTTCTCTTGGTTGTAATCATTTAAATCTTAATTTCAGCTGATGAGTAAAGAGTCTCCTGTCTCTGCTGGGAATGATGCCTATGTTGACCTTGATCGCCAGGTAACTGATCTTACATTGTTTTTTTCCATGCAGAGATTAAAGGGTGAACTTCAGATATTAATGAAAAGGATGTTTCAGTTGAAATTGCTTATGAAATATATTGGTATAATTCTTTATTTTTTACCTAAAATTCAAGAACTTAAGCCACTTTACTAATGGATATTACACACTTGTAATTAAATTTGTAATTAACATATTATTGCACAACCCACTTTAAAATAAATTAACCTCTTTAACTTACTATAATTCATGTTTTCTAGTCATGGTTTTTCTTTTTCCATTAGTGATATCTTTCTGTATGCCACATTTAACACAATAGATGCAGTCCTGGAAAATGGCATGCATTTAATCCTGTGATTTATTTATAATGCAAAAGATATTTTACCTTTTATTTCATGTTATTCTTCAATTGAAGAAGTCTCCTCTACCCTTCATCTCTGTGAAGCAGTGAACTGTCTGGTTTTCACTGACAGCCCATCATCTTACGTTCGTTCTTCCTCACTTTGCTTAGACTCCACGGTGAACATTACTGTTCTGCCTGCCTAAAGCCTACTCCTCTTTCTTCTGCCAACATCGTCATCTTATTTTTGGAAATCTCCCCACTTCATACTTTAGCTTACGCAGTTGATCATCTGTTTAATCAGTTACCTTCTCTTTCTGGCCTAGACTTCATGGTCTATTATTGTGATGATTTTGTCAATATAATCGATTCTCTTACCTTAATACCTTCTCCGGGGCAAAATCTCAATCCAAGACCAATCCAGCTGCCTATCTCTTCTGGCCATATATCCTGACTGCTAAGTACTGAGAGAATAAATATTTTTTAAACCATATAACAATTGTGTTGAAATACACTAGCTATTTATTTTAACAATTGAACCCCTGTTCCTCTAGCACATATATATTTTACCAAGGTGAGATTTCTCAGTTATTACAGAACCAACATTACCAAGAACCAAGTAGCCCTAGGAGATGTATAAGAAAACTTGATATGAGGAAAGAACCAATTTCCAAGTACAGAAAAGACAAGACTCAGGACTAAAAGATGTCTGCAGTTAGAAGTGCCTTCTTTTGACTTGTGCAGAAGGGTTCTTGATTTCTCCCTGCCCCACAGAAAGAACAGGGGGAAGCGTTTTCGCTCTGTATTGTACATGTGCGATTATTAGTTGTTGCCACGTCATATTGCAATGTTCACTGTAGCTCTTTGCTTCTACCCAGCTGAAGAAAACTTCAGAGGAACTGAATGAAGCTTTGTCGGCCAAGGAAGAAATTGCTCAAAGGTGCCATGAGTTGGATCTGCAGGTAAGAGATGTGGTTTTGCACCACCTGTTTGCAGCGCGGCTCTGTATCCCACCACGTGCCCTGGGTCCCACGTGCGGTACAGTTTGGCTGTAACACAGCCCTAGTTCGAGAAGAAAAAGGAAAACAGCGCCCGGAAAAAGAGTGCAGACTGAGCAAAGGTCAGAGTTTTCCTTCCTTCTCACAGGCGCATCAAATTCATAATAAATGAATTTAAAATGGGATAAGCCCACAAGAAAAGAAGAGAAAGAGGAGAGAGATCGGCTCTCAGGGGGGCTGGGGGAGATTTTTAAAAGCCCTGATTTGTAGCGTTTTCCAATTTCCACGGTATAAACGCTGTCACAGCGACCAACTCCAGGCTGTTCATGGTTTAACAGTCGGCTCACCAGACTCCCGAGTATTTAGCGAGCAGCTTGGTTACAGCCAGCAGCAGCGCACCACTGCTCATCACCAGCCCCAGAACACCTGTAGAGGGGGAGGGAGCTGCTGTAGCTGAACCCCAGAGAGCCCCCATGCTTGGTGGAAGGCTGCAGCGAGGTGTAACAGGGTCTTCTGCAGGAGAGCTCAGCCCCATTGCCCGTCACCCACTGCACATACCCTGACCTGTAGCTGGTTTCCCAGTCGGAGGGTTCTCTTCTAAAGAAGTTAAGCAAACAGAAGTACAGGAGGTTAGACCGAGTATTAGTATTGCAGGGTAAGGCCCTTTTCATTTTGACCTTTCTGGATTCTCTAATTTACAGAAAACCATTCTTACATGTGAGGAAAATCTGCGTAACAAAAAAAGAGAAGGGTCAAGATAAACAGGAAACTAGCCCTAGAGGAAGTGGAGAGATTGGGGTAGTAGAAGAGATTTTTCTTTTTAATTTTTTAATACCCTTGTGAAATTGGTGAAGATATTGCATCTATAAAATAAGGACCAGATGCTATTTTAAAAAGAAAAAATCAGAGATCAAGAAACACTAAAAATAGAATTGTCAAAATAAAAAAATTCAATAGAATAGTTAAAAATAAAGTTGAAGAAATCTCTCCTAGATTAAAAGACAGAAAATAAGAAATAAAACTGTTTGTCTGGGATTTACCTCAAAATCAGGGAAGAGGGGGGAGCGGATGGAAGTCCAGATGGGTGCATAATTGGCCATGTTTTGATACGTGTTAAAGCTGGATAGTAGGCACACAGGGTTCGTGATATTTTATACTAGAAGCATTTTACCTTGAAAGGCATGAGTTGGTCATTGCTTTGGATGCAGATAGGAAAAAGTGTGATCAGAGTACACGTTCTGGGTTATATAGTAAGTAATATTTACCTAGTCATAATGTAAGTGCTGTTAATTGCTTTTCAGATTCTAAAATTCAGCTATACACAAATGCAGTATTTTACAATAATGATAAATAAGAGTTGGTTGTTTTTATGAGCAGGATATAAACATTCTCTTTGATGGTGTAACGTTCAAGTCGTACACTGGGATTGGCAGACTGCAGCCGGCCCTCTGTCTCGCGAGTAAAGTGGTAGCGCAGGCGGGCTTGTTCCTTGATGTGCTGTCTCTGGTGTTTTCGCGCTGCAGAGACAGGGTTGAGGACTCGCCACGAGACCTGTGGCTCCGAAAGCCTCAGCTGTTCACTGCCCTATTCCTTACAGAAGAGTTTACCAGTCCCTGGTGTGAACAGATCGCAAAGCGAATGGCGGGGCTGCAGAGAGGTTATGAGGAGATTGGCGGCAGCGCCGTGACACACTCAGCTCTGCAGAAAGCAGTCGTAACGCAGGCGTGCTGATGCGACCTCTGAGGTAGCGATGTGAACATCACTGGCCTTCAGCATTTAGCCCCGTCCTGTGGAGAAGCAGTGTTATGAAAGCAAAGCTGTGGGTGATGGAGGCAGAGCAGGAGAAGCAGGATGAGGCAGAGCGGTGAGGGTCCGGCGGGGCCCCCCACGTTCTCGTCTCACCACGAGGGAGCCGCAGGCAGTACGTGGCCGGCCCCTTCTCGCCATCCAGTCTCAGCTCCAGATCACGTGGTTTATCTGTCATGAAATATTTACTGGGCACTTAGGTGTGCCCAGTACTAACCTCAGCCTCCCTGGGAAGCTCCTCGGTCACCAGCCTACAGTCGTCCTCCGGCCTCTCCTCTTAGTCTTGCTTTAACCCTCTGCAGAGCACTTTCACTCTAGGTCTTGCATGTATTTATTAGTTTACTTTCTTGCTTAATATGATTTGTTCTTGTTTATATATTTACTATGATGATTTGTTTAGAATATGTAACACATAAGAATAAGAACTGTCTCTGCTTTTTCCATCGTAGTATCCCTCACACCTAGAAAATTGCAGCAGTGTCTAGCACGTGGTAGACCCACAATAAGTATCTGAGTGAGTGAATGAGTGGGCACGTGATGGAGTGAAACAAGTCAATGAGTAGTTGTTCAAAATTGCAGAGGTGGCCAGGGAACGGAGCAGGAATAGTGCTATATAACTATTTGTGGAAAGGGGATGGCGCAAGTGGCTCTAATTTCACATGTCAGAGGAGACAAGTCACTAGATAATGTGTAAGGTTGATAAATCAAGAAATAGTGGGTATAACATGTTATTGAGAGATGTCAGGTCACAGCCAAAAACAGTAAAGTTAGGAACATTAAAACTAGTTGTCTCTTGGAAGTAGAAAAACTCAATGGGAAACTGTAGCTTTCCATTATAAGCCCCTTTGCTTTATTTGCTTTTTGTTTCTTAAATTGTGTTTATGTATTATTTTTAATTAGTCTCCTTGTTGACTAAAAAAAAGGCACAACGTGAGAGTTGTGAGTTAAGTTTTATTTGGGGCAAAATGAGGACAGTAGCCCAAGAGGCAGCATCTCAGCTCTGAGGAACTGCTCCGAAGAGGTGGGGTGGAGCTCAGTGTGTATGTGATTTAGGTGAAGGGGGTCCATGTAGTGAAGCACACGTTCTGGCAGAAGGTGGCTGCCAGTCCCGAGGAGCACTTGTCACCGTTGATGATTTTAGTGCTTTTCTAGGTACAACGAGATGCAAGAATTGGGCTCATAAAATCTTCTCCTGAAAATCTAACTGTCTGAAGGCCTGTTCTGCCAGTTTTCCCAGAGCACGGAGGGCCTCGTTCCTGATCTCTTCCTAACTCCTTTCAGGGGGTGTTACAGGTCAGCAGCTGCAGCAGCTCATGATTTAATCCTTGTCGAGGTAGATGGCACGTGCCAATTTGTAGTTGACACCTTTTTCTGTGTATGTGAAAAGGATTTCTGCCAAATATATTGAATTAAAATATTTTAGCAACATTTGCTAGTCTGATAAGTCTGGTATTAAGGTGTTGCGTTATGCACTCAGCCTTCATATAAATTGACCGAATACCAGGCTATAAAGCAATTCCCAATAAAATTCAAAGAATCTGTGTCTTTAGATCATGCTTTCTGAGCAAAGTGCAATTTAAGATAGAAATGATAAAGAAATGAGCTTTTAAATTTTAAAGCCTTAGATATTTATTTTAAAAAGAATGAAAGAGCAGAAATGAATGAAATAGACCAGTGGCACAGAATTGAGCTACTGCTCTACTCTGAGAAAAGACTCATGCATTTATGGAAATCTGACGAGTTAGAGAGCTGACATTTCAGACTCATTCATTTATTCAGCAAACATTGCGCACCCACTCCAGACCATCCACTGTTCTAGCTGCTGTCAATACAGTGAAGATAGGGGAAAACACAGAAATGGATAAAACATCCCTGCCCCCAAGGTGCTTGCATGCGATAAAGAAGACAGACAGTGAACAGGATAAGAATACGGTCTGTCGTGTGCTGCTGATAAGTATTCTAGAGAAAGGGGGACGCGGGGGGGTGCGGGGGGACGGGGTGGGAGGAACTAGTTCTGAGTGGGTCGTCAGCAAAGGCTGCCGGGGAGGCAGCGAGTTAGTAAATCCTAGAGGGTGGGTGAGCGGCCTCCAGGCTCAGCGCACAGGCCTGGCGCGGGGCGGCTGGTGTCTCCGGGAGCACGAAGATGAGGGCAGCAGGAGCGAAGCCTGGGGAGAGGAGTCCGTCTGCAGAGGCCTGACAGGCTGAGTAAATAGATGGGAAGCCGCGGGAGGCTTGTGAGCAAAGACGTCCTGTGATCCGGATTTTATTTTAATGGATTATGGTGGCTGCCGGGTGGAGGTGAGGGCCAACTCAGCGGCCTTCGCAATCATCAGGCCAAAAATTAGGGTGGCTTAAATCAGAACTGAGGGCTGGTAAGAAGTGGTTGAAATCCGTTTGAAGGTAGAGCCGCTGATGTTTGCTGAAAGAGTGGGCGTGGGTGTGAGGACGAGATGGGACGGATCCTGCCTGAGCAAGTGGAAGGACAGAGTTAGCATTGCTGAGATGGGGAAGACAGTGGGAGGGCGGGGCGGGGGGGAATGAGAGTCCCACCTGGACAGGTTAAATTCAGACGCCTGGTGGACATCCAGGTGGACGTGATACCCAGTGCAGGGTTCCAGGCTGGAAATAAAAACATGCGGGCTGTCAGTGAATCAACGATGTTGACAGCCCAGAAGCTGGAAGCCATCAGTGTATTTAGAAAGGAAAAGCCATGCGTGTGCCAAAGGCAGGGAGATGAAGAGGGCTTGACTGGAGTAAAGAGGAGGCACACAGACCAGGAGAGGGAGGTGTCCTGGGAGCCACAGAAGCCAAGGTCGGCTGATCCTGAGGATGGTGGGGCAATAGCCCAACTGGAACAAGTTCCAGAGAAAATGGGGGTGGAGAGGGAGAATCAGAAATGGCAGGCGACTTCTGTTTTTACAGTTTTTTGAGATGTAGTTGACATACAGTAAACTGTTCATCTTTAAAGTGTACAGTTCTGATGCATGTTGACATGTATAAACGTGTGGAACCATCACCACAATCAGGATAGTGAGTTCTCATGACTCTCTGTAATCCTCTTCCCGTCCCGGCTCTGCTTTCTGTCACTGTAGATTAGCTTGTATCTTCTAGAATTGCATATGAAAGGAGTCATACACAGTGTACTCTTTTTCTGCCTGGCTTCTTTCATTATTTTGAGATTCATTCGTGTTATCGGTACTAATAGTTAATTCTTTTGTATTGTCAAATAGTAGTCTGTTGTATGGATTTGCTGCAATTTATCCATTCACCTACTGGTAAACATTTGTTTTTCTGCATTACAAATGAAGCTGTTATAAACATTCTACGTCTCTGTGTGGACATATGCTTTTAGTTCTCTTTGGTAAATAAATACCTAAATGTAAAATGTCTGGGTTATGTGGTAGTTGCGTGTTTAATTTTTTAGGAAAATGCGAACCGGTTTTTCACAGCCTGTGGAACATTTCACGTGCTGAACAGGCGTGTGAAGCTCCCATATGTTTTCATCTTTACCAACACTTGGTACAGCCAGTCTCTCTGATTTTCAGCATTCTAGTGGGAGTGAGTGTATGGATATAACATTGTGGTTTCAATTTGCATTTCCTTAATGACTAATCATGAGTATCTTTTTGTGTGCTTAGTTGCCATTACATATCTTCTTTGGTGAATTACCTTTTGAAATGTAAAACAGAGAATGAATTCTTGCTTACTCTTACGTACTGCTCTGCCTGTGCAATATTCCAAAATAATGTCAGTGTTTTAAGTGGAGGTTGCTTGTACTTCTTTAAAAACAGGCTTTAATTCGTAATGGTAATTCACAAGTGATTATGCGGATTCCAGTGTCATTGGAGAAAATAACCACTGTCTTCCTATATTCTCACAGGTTGCAGCATTGCAAGAGGAGAAAAGTAGTCTGTTGGCAGAGAATCAGGTATTAATGGAAAGGCTGAATCAGTCTGATTCTATAGAAGACCCTAACAGTCCAGCAGGAAGAAGGCATCTGCAGCTCCAGACTCAGTTAGAACAGCTCCAAGAAGAAACATTCAGGTAAGGGACTACTCACTCAGATCTCATTTTTTAAAATTTGGTAATGTCTTTTTTTTTATATAAATTTATTTTATTTTATTTATTTTTGGCTGGGTTGGGTCTTCGTTGCTGCGTGTAGGCTTTCTCTAGTTGCAGCGAGCGGGGGCTACTCTCTGTTGCGGTGCACAGGGTAACGTCTTTTAAAGTTAAGAATATAGTGTTAGGACTTTCGGGTAACTGCAGACCAAGGAGGCTGTGCAATTAGCCACTTCCCCAAAGTCTTCCCACATAACATGAAACAACTGCACATTTAGGAAAATCTGTCAGTGCTCACCCTCAATGTGACTTGCAGACAGAATGCCCCAACTGCACAATAACTGAGTGAAAGGAAGGAAGCAAACACCAGCCCACCCCCATCCTGCCAGGTACTCTGAGGCAAGTAAAGGCAGACAGAGAAAAAAATCAGAGACAGAGGAAGAACTAGCGAAGGAGCCTGAGGGTGAGTTGGAGCAGTCGCTGGAAAGATTAAGTTCACTCAAAATCGGAAATTACTTTAAAACGAAAAAGGAAATTAGATCACAAACTGCAGGGATAGGATTTCAAAGTAAGTGTATCTTCTTAAAGGGCCAGGTGCCAAAAAAAATACACAGGCACGGAATTTAGAGATTGGTGCCCTTTCCAGAGCACAGTTTAAAGAAACACAAAATAAAGGCCAGGTGCGTGGGTTATAGAGACAGGCCTATTTAAAGGGCGAGCTGATGTGAAGGGGCAGTCTTCCAGACACATCTTCTGGGAGAGGAAAAGACCAAAAAGGAGGAAGAGGGCCCACTGGCGATTGGATGGTGAAAGGGAAAAGAAGAAAAGGAAAAATTTGGTGTCCTGCAAGACAAAATAGAACCCCGAAGTTGGACTTGGCAGTATGATAAAATATTGTGTTGTGATTTACTAGAAAACATATCCTGGCCTGTTTCTTACCCAGCCATAGATTTTCATTGTCAAAACTGGGAGAAATTAAATATCAATTAGGTTTTTTTACTTGTCCAGTGACTCAGTCCTTTGTTTCCCCATGAAATCTTTCTGCATTTTTTTTTTTTTTTGGCCTTAACAGGAAAAAATAAAAAAATTTTCTTAGTCTTCTCAGAAACCTTAGAAAAACGATCCATCCCCTATGGTCTACATCTGTGGTTCAGAGTGTGATCCGAGGACCCCCTCAGAGAGTCTTCAGGGCCCTCTCTTTTCCAACCGCACTTCTGTGCTTGGCTGGATCTCCTTCATATACCTCAGCCAAAAATCCATCACAGCAGACCAGTGTAGAAACAGCTACGGGAACCCAGCTGTCTTCTACTAAACCAGATGATTTGAGTCACAGAACATAAAAAATATTGCCACTCTTAGCATTTTTTGGTTTTAGAAAATAGAGTTATTTTTCATAAACAGTATGTTGTCTTTATTAACATAATGGGTTTATTACTATTATTTTCAAATGACTGACATCTCATTTATGAGTATTCTTTAAATAATTCCTGAATAAAATAGTAGCAAATTCAATCCAGTATGAAAGTAAGCTTTATCCCAGGATTGTTAACCTGTTGAGTATTATTAAATCTATTACAGTAACTATTAAATGTATTATAACTCCTCCAATCCATAAGTTAAAGGAGAAAGAAAAATATAAAATAAGCTTGGTACATGAAATTCTCAGTAAAGTTAAGAATGAAATGAGGATGAGTATTAATCTATTATTTGACGTTTTTCTAGACATTCTAAAAATCCTGGCTTTGCCACTTACTAGCTGTGTAACCTTGGGCATGCCTCCATTTTCTCTACTATAAGATGGTCTAATAGTATTATCTACCTTCTAGAATTTTCGTGAGCATTAAATGAGTTAATATATATAAAGTATTTTGAGAATATTGCCTGGCACATAGATGCTATATAAGATTTTGCTGTTAATACTTTTCTAGAAAATGAAATAAGAAAAAGAAGTGAGATTAAAATATTGGGAAGACAAAAAGTATCAATAAATGATGATTATTTGTAGATAATGTGTGTCCACCCAGAAAATATAAGAGAATTAACTCAAAATTTCTTAGAACCAATAAACATTTAACAGGGAGAGGGTAACATAAGACTGCTGCATAGGTCATAAGTTTTTTTACCAATAACTAGTTAGTATCATCAGGGAAAACTTCCATTTATAAGTATTTAAGTGAAGAATAAAAAAAATATTTAAGTAATATGAAGGAGTTAGATGACAAAAACTTCTAAGTTATACATAAAACATAATACTGTATGGAGAGAGAGAACATACTTTTAGGTGTTTTTAATGGAACATTATAAGAATGCCATTTTTTTCTTAACATATAATTTGAACTTGATTCCAATTCAAATTTTATGTTCATCTAGAAGTATTAATGAACAAGAGATTCCCAAAATGTTTTGAGAACAAAGTATAATGAGGGAGTACTTGCCACACCCAAGTACTAATATACTAATGAAAATAGCTTGGTACCAATGCAGCAAAATAGACACCAGTGACACAAATGAAGATCCAGAAACCAGTCCAAGTATATATAAAAATACGTAATGTGATAAAGATGGAGTTTTCTAATCAATAGGGAAAGGTTAAATTATTTGTTAAACAGTTTTGGAATGGTTGGTAGGTATTTTGGCAGGAAAAGTTAGATTCCTGTATTACATCATATACCCAAATGAATTCCAGGGAAATTGAAAGCGTTAATGTTAAAAATGAAACTGTATAAATACTAACAGAAAACAAAGAACTAGAAGGAAAAAAAAAGTTATAATTGCACATTAGAAGTAGAAACTATACTTATATGGGGAATCTAAAAAGAAATGATACAAATGAACTCATTTACAAACCAGAAACAGACTCATAGACTAAGAGAACTTACGGTTACCAGGGGGAAAGGGTGGGGGGAAGGGATAGTTAGGGAGTTCGGGATCAACATGTACACACACTGTCATATTTAAAATGGATAACCAACAAGGACCTACTTTATAGCACAGGGAACTCTGCTCAGTGTTGTGTGGCAGCCTGGATGGGAGGGCAGTTTGGGGGAGAGTGAATACCTATGTATGTATGGCTGAGTCACTTTTCTGGGCACCTGGAACCCTCACAACATTGATAACTGGCTATACCCCAACGTAAAATAAAAAGTTAAAAAAAAATTTAAAAACAGAAGTAGAAACTATAAAGTGTAAGATTCATCAATTGAATTACATAAAAATTAAGAATTTCTGTACATTACTTACATAAATAAAATTAGAAGTAAATAATCAATGATAAATATCTGTGACATGAGAAAGAATCTTTTAAATCCAAAGGAAGGATGTATGTTAAACAAGACAAATTAATATAAATTAGGAACAATATTATCCATATTTTGGGGGGAAAAGATCTATGAATAGAAATCAGACTGGAGGTTATACTCCAAAAATGTTAACAGTAGGTATCTGTCTAGAGCCATGCATAATTTTTATCTTCTTTGCTTTTCTGCATCTTGTGAATTCCAAAAGGAATATGTGTTAATTTCATCATTGAAAATAAAACTTTAAATAAATTATAGCTGCTATATTTTGGTGTCTAACTTTCTGAGTAGAGGAATGGCGATCCGTTGTTACCTTTCTGCAAGTCTTGGAGCAGTAGAATCCGTTTCCAGGATAGTTAAAACTTGGAAGTGCAGTGTATGGTCACAAAAGTAGGAGACAAATCCAAGAAGAATTTATTTTCATGTTTTTTACTTACTTTTCCTGTTCTAAGGAGAATTGTTAGACAGTAAATAGTGCTTTCTTGGTCTATTTTGTTTCGGTTACAGACTTGAAGCAGCCAAAGATGACTATCGAATACGCTGTGAAGAGTTACAGAAGGAGATGTCTGAACTTCGGCAGCAGAACGATGAACTGACCACTTTGGCAGATGATGCTCAGTCTCTAAAAGATGAAATAGACGTTCTTAGGTAAACAACCTCCCCATCTCTGTAGAGTCTCACACCTGTGACCCCCCCAGAACAGTTCTGCCACCGACGTTACAGACGCTAGGGTCTTTGAGCACAGGAAGATGGGTTCAGATCCCAGTGCTGCCGTTTAGTCAACCTCTGTGGAACCATTTTCTCATCCGTAAAATGGAAATAACTCACATACCTACCTCAGACTGACATGTGGAATTCAGTGAGGGGGTATTTGTCAGCACTTGGAACAGTATCTGGCAAATAAGTGCTGTATATAAATGTTTGTTAAATAGAAATTAACCTCTGGCCACCACTTCGTACTTGCGTAGCTCTGAGCTTTTCTCATTACTACTCCTGTTCTTTATAATTTTGCGTCCTCCAGTCACTTGGTCTTTCTCTTTCTTGGATACCGTCACACCCACACACATGGCTCATTTCCTTGCTGGACTCAACTGTTCTCTCACTGGGCACCTCACTCCCTGCCACCTCGTTTCTGCACCATTCTGCTTGTGTAATCTATCCTTTGTTGGATCATTCCAACCGTCTATGTTTTATGCGTCTGCTCTTTGACTGCTGAGAACAAACAGGGAAGATCACATAGTGAGGTAGTTTTGTCCTACTGCAGACTAGTGATCTTACTCTCCACTGGGCCCCTCCCACTGGTCCACCGCTCTACTGCCCATCCGTGTGGGCCCCTCCCACTGGTCCACCGCTCTACTGCCCATCCGTGTGGGCCCCTCCCACTGGTCCACCGCTCTACTGCCCATCCGCGTGGGCCCCTCCCACTGGTCCACCGCTCTACTGCCCATCCGTGTGGGCCCCTCCCACTGGTCCACCGCTCTACTGCTCATCCGTGTGGGCCCCTCCCACTGGTCCACCGCTCTACTGCCCATCCGTATGGGGCCCTCCCACTGGTCCACCGCTCTACTGCCCATCCGTGTGGGCCCCTCCCACTGGTCCACCGCCCTACTGCTCATCCGTGTGGGCCCCTCCCACTGGTCCACCGCTCTACTGCCCATCCGTGTGGGCCCCTCCCACTGGTCCACCACTCTACTGCCCATCCGTGTGGGCCCCTCCCACTGGTCCACTGTTCTGCTGCTCATCCGTAGATTGCTCTGTCCCCCGTTTCTCTCATAGCTGCTACGTATTTTCATAACTCTTCTCAGCTGACTGCCCCCCACCACACCTCTCCTGTGCTTCAGTCTCAGTAGACGGCATTGTCTCCTGCATTGAGGAACGAGGCCATGACCTATGGACCCTCCATGTGCTGTGTCTCCTGCATTCGCGCCCATCTTTTCTCTTTTGCTTCTAGCGTGCAGACCTGTTACTCGTCCTCCTGTCCAGTGCTAACTCCTTCAGTGCTCTGGGTCTCAACCCGTCTTGCTTCTGCAGGAACTGTGCTACATCAGTTATCATTTCCCTTCACATTTGAATCTGCCTCCTTAGCATACATTTGTATGTTTCTGTCCCTCTTATCTTAGAAAAAGTGAGAGACCTATTATTCTCTCCTTCCCTCCAGAACAAATTTAGATTACACAAGGTAAAGTTTACATTCTTTCCTTAACCCACTAAAATTCACCACCGCCTGCCCCACGGCTCCACCAAAACAGCTGTTCCTCTGGTCACTAATAACAACCTAATTGCCAAATTATTTGGACAATGTACAATTTATTTTGCTTTTGTGCTACATGTGACTCTGTCGGCTACCCCCTCTTACTTGCATTCCTTAAATTTTATAATGTTGTCTATTATAAATTTTGCTGTAATTTTGGTCATACTTTTGAACCTGCACAAGAAACTAAGCTGGACTCACCTTTGGTCTTATAATTTCATTAGAACGTGTTACTTCCTGGCAATCCGCTTGGTTTAGCACTGTCTACAGCAGCTTTACCATTGCGGATGTGTTTGTGATTTCTGGTTTCCCATCTCATTCTAGACATTCTTCTGATAAAGTGTCTAAACTAGAAGGCCAAGTGGAATCATATAAAAAGAAGCTAGAAGATCTTGGTGATTTGAGGCGGCAGGTTAAACTCTTAGAAGAGAAGAATACTATGTATATGCAGAACACAGTTAGCCTAGAGGAGGAGCTGAGAAAAGCCAACGCGGCTCGAAGTCAACTCGAGACGTATAAGAGACAGGTAAGGAGAGCAGCACAATTTCTTAACGCCGTTTTCAGCTGAGCTCTCCAGTGTAACGCTGGCTTATCAGAGTCCCCTGACTTGTTTTCATGGTATTCGGTTTTTCACCTAGGAAACTTAGTTCTTATCCAGGGCTTATTGATTGGTCTCTATAGCAGATCCTTTTATTATTTATTATTTTTAATTTATTGTGTAATACTTGAGAAATACACAAAAGTAAAAAAATAATACAATAAGTATCCATGCTTAATAAACAAAACACTCTCCCCCCTCCTCATTGCAGTAACGACTAGCCTATTTTGTGGTTTTTGTTCCTACGCATCTCTTTATTCTTTTGCTGCACATACACAGACACATACATATACGTGTGTGTGTATCCCTAAAAACTTAATAACACTTTTGACATTTCAAAACTTTATATAATGATATAGTGAAAGTTCTCTTCTGCGATTTGCTTTTGCTCAGTGGTATTTGTGAGATTTGTTTTGTTGATAGTTGTAGCTTTATCCCATTCACTTGTACCAATCTGTAGTATCCTGTTGAGTGACAATACCACATTTATCCATTTTTCTGGAGAAGGACATATAGGATGTTTTGTCTTTTTCTCTAATATTGCAAGAAAGGCCACTGTGAATAGTACTGACCATGTCCTCTTCGATACATGTGTGGAAGTTTTACAACTATGTGGAATATCTTCCTTAGAGAGTCCTCATTTAATTAGATATTGCCAAATTGTCCTCCACTGTGATTTTATCACCAGCAGGCAGTTTGTATGAATTCCTGTTGCTCCACATCATCACCAACACCTAGTATTATCAGACTTGAAATTTTGCCATTTGAAGGATGGATTTGAAATGATGTCTCCTTATGATTATACTTTGTATTACCCTAATTGCAAATATATTTACTGATCACATTTCTTTTGTGAATTGCCTATTTTTATCTTTTATTCATTTTTAAAGTTGGATTATTTCTTTTATTGATTCTGAAAGTTCTTTATTTGTTCCTGGTATTAATCTTTTGTCACATGTTGCATTTATTTCCTAGCAGTCTGTGACCTGTCCTTTTACTTTTTTTGAGATTGATAATTTTAACATGATGAACTTTAAATACCTTTTTCTTTATGATTTGTGCTTTTTAAAAAAAATTTTATTCGAGTATAGTTGATTTACAATGTTTTGTTACTTTCAGGTGTATGATTTGTGCTTTTTATGTCTCAGTTAAGAAGTCATTTCCTACATAAAGATGTAACACTAATCTCTGTTTTCTTTACAGAGGTTTAAAGTTTGTTTTGTACATTTAGGTCTTTAATCCACAAGAAATTGATTTTCATATAGGGTGTGAGGTAGGGATCCATTTGATATTTTTTGTCTTTGTGGACAACCAGTCAACCTAGCAGCTTTTATTTAATAATCAGTCTCTTCTGCAGTGCCCTGCAATTCTATCTTATCATATATCTAAAGTTACCATGTTATATGTGGGTTTGTTTATGGCAATCTCTTCTGTTTCATTGGTCTGTTTGTCTACTCTAACACCAGAACACTCTCTTATCATCTATAGATCTTTAGTAATTTTAATATTTGGGTAGTACAGATACCCGCACCCTGTTCTTTTTCAAAATTGTTTGTCTATTCTTAGACCTTTCCGTTCCCTTTAAATCCAGAATCTTTGGAAATTGGAATTACATTGAATCTGTTGATCAGTTTAGGGAGAATTGACATCTTTATGACAGTAAATGTTCCTATCAATGAATATAGCATCTTTCCATTTATTAAGATCTTCAGTGTCTTTCAATTAAGTTTTATAATTTTCTTATAAATATCATGCACATATTTTGTTATAGTTACTCTTAGGTACTTTATGTATTTGGTTGCTTTTGTAAATGCAGTTAGAAAAAGAAAAGATACCATTTTCAGTGTGTTGCTCATTTATGTGATTAAATTGGTTTTTATATGTTGATTTTACAATCTTGCCAAATTCCCATATTATTTCTAATAATGTCTGTTAGTTCTTTTGGCAGAAGTCATATTTTGTACAAATAAAAGCCATTTTGTTTCTTTCTATGGCATACCCTTTTTTTCTTCTTAATCAACATGACTGACTTTTAGTACAGCCTTGAATAGAAGCAATAATAATAGGCAACCATTTCTTGTTGATTTTATACACAATGCTTTAAATGTTTTACCAGTATATTATAAGGATTGCTATAGGTTTTGTAGTCACCTTTCATTAGGATAACAAAATTTCATTGTATTCCTAATTTGCACAGGTGTTTATCTTAAATGGATGTTGAATTTAATCAGCTACACCTATTCAGAGACTCCTGTGCTGCTTCTCCTTTCTATTAATCTGATGAATTATATTAATGGATTTCTATGTTTAAACCATCCTTGCATTCCTGAGATAAACTTAGTTTAGTCATAGCAGATTTATTTGTGGTTTCACATTGTTAGATTTGCTTTGTTCATTTTACTTGGAATATTTTGCCTCTATGATTTGTTTACTTAAAGTTTTCTGTCTCGTGCTTTCCTTGTCTTCTGATTTTGGCATCAAAATTGTACTAGCTTAATATAATAAATTAGAGAAGTTTTAGTAGAGCAACCCTGTACACCATGAATGTCTGGCAGGTTTTTTTTGGTGAATACATTTTTTCCCAACATTTCATTATGAAAATTTTCAACATATAACAAAGTTGGACTGAGAAATTACCAAAAATAAATGTAGCCCAAAGAAACTGTAAATGTGATTAAAGGGTATAAAATTAAAATAAGAAATGATTTAATTAGAGTTCCAGAGGAAAGAACAGAAAGAATTGTAGGACATTATTTGAAGGAAAGAATGGCTGAACATTTTTCAGAATTGATGAAGGACATCAGATTTAGTATTAACAGTGCATTACAAACAGAATAAATAAAAAAGAAATCTACACCTACAATTATTGTAGTGAAATTGTGTAATACACTAATTGTCTATCTGTTTCTGATCTGGAGCTTAATATATTTTATTTTTCAGTATAATATTTTTCTTTCTGCAGTTTCTCTTTGGGTGCTCTTTCAAACCTGCTTGATCATATTTGGTGGTCTTTTATTCCTTTTATAATTTAGATTTCTCTATTTAATTTCTTTAGGTATTAAACCTAGTATTTTATGTCTGATAACTCCAATTTGAAATCTTTAGAGGTCTCATTCTACTATTTTATTGTTGTTAGTGCTGTTAATGTTTTTCTGCTGACTGTTGTTTGTAGTGTATTATTTCTTTAAGACTTTTGTAATTTTAGATTTTGCTCTGTCATTTGGCTCATCTTTACCTTTGGGAATACTGGGGACCTGGTTGAGGTTGTGTTCCTCCAGACAATGTATGTTTTTCTTATGCCAGATTTTCCACAGCATTACCAATCAGGACGACTTTAAATTAATTGCTTGGCTTAGGATTTGCCAGACAAGGCATATGGTAAAAATTCAAGCACAAATCCATGCATTTGCAGGCTGTGGTTACACATTTTCAAGTTACACTTTTTAAAACCCAGAACACTCACTTTAAGATGGGCAAACTTCCTTATTGATTTTGCCAGCTGATGGATTTTTTTTTCCTAACCTACCTGTTTACTGACTCACCACCTTTTAGAGTCCAAGGTAGTTTAACAGCAACCTGTCTCCCGATAATTTTAAAGGCCTGGGTTCCTGGTATTGCCAGGTGGCATCTCACACTGCCCATAGCGTCCTCACAAACTTCCTGCTCCACTTTTAACCCCTGAGGATTTCCCTTACTTTGTTATAAGCCTAGCGATGCAGTTGTATTCTTTTCCCTTAGCATTTTTTTGCTTCACGCTAAAAGGGTTTCCAGACTGAAGTTTCCTGTGTTACAGGAAGTGGAAGTCCTGTAGGTTTTCATAGTTTTGAACGTTTGTTCCTCTGGATGATCTGGTTTTAGAACCCATAGTATCTGGGCAGATTTTTGTACCTCATTCTCTCCATTGGGTTAGGCTCCTGTATCATGTGTATTTTTTTGAGTATTTTTGGGGGAGAGAATTTTCATAGATCTGTAGAAGAAAATAATAATAATTTCTAATGTTTCAAATTATAAAAATTAATGGTACCTTTCTATACAGGTAGTAGAACTGCAAAATAGATTATCTGAAGAATCGAAGAAAGCAGATAAATTAGATTTTGAATATAAGCGGCTAAAAGAAAAAGTTGACAGTCTTCAAAAAGAAAAGGATGTGAGTATATATATTAGGCATTTTGGTTTTGAGCAGTGCTGAGATTAAGAAAATGATATTTAATTCATGTTTTGCCTACATTAATTTCTTCTTCTATTTATAAATTTGAAAATTTGAGATCCTTTTTTTTTTAAATTATAGAAGATTTACGTTTGTGTTTCAGAAATAGATCTAAAATAAAAGATTGCTATTCTGATTTCTTTTTTATATATTTAACTTTTCTACCACTGTTGCTTCTTTTCCTTCGTCTTGCTTGTGACTTTCTAGAAATTTATGTAGCTTTTCTGTTTTCTGTAGGAAGACACAGTTCTTTTTGTTGTTGTTCAGGATATTTTGAAGCTTTTTAAAATATTTTTACTTTGTCATGATTTATGAATATACATGATTTTTGAATATTTCAGCATATTTTGAAGCTTTTTAAAATACTTTTACTTTGTCGTGATTTATGTTGTTTGATCTGTTTCATGAAAATAAAGTTATTTACATAATAAGGTACTCATTGTTAAAGATGGAGTAGGTGGTTTTGTTTCTTATGACTAACTGGATAGGATCCTACCTTGCACATAGTAGATACTTAGTATTGTTAAATGGGAAAAACATCGTGTAATCGTTTCCTTCTGTGATCTTTCCGTAGAAGGTCAAAAGGTGTAACATGTCCATGTTCACCACTGTTTATCATTCTGTTAGGTAAGGCAAAGACCACTGATGAGTAAACTCATAAAGCTTGAAGCTAACTTTCCTCATTCTTAATGTCCCTCCAGAGGTTAAGAACAGAAAGGGATTCTCTGAAGGAAACCATCGAAGAGCTTCGTTGTGTTCAGGCTCAAGAAGGGCAGCTCACAACTCAAGGTAACATTTCAGTAGCCCAAGCAAGGTTACTTATTTCTGATAGTATCAGGAAAAATATTAGATTCATTTTAAGATGATTGCGCCAAAGACGAGAACTTGAAGTTGGTAAAGAGGCCATGAGATTGATACAGATTTTGAACTGTTACCCAGATTTTCTGACTGTAGTTACAGGACTGGATTTACTTGCCTACTTTTTAATTTTAATTATATTTAAATGTTTGGGTTTTATTAAATCAAAAGCATAAACATTTGTTAAATCATCTCTGTTAGTAATAAACCTGAAAAGTTTTTAGTGACCTCTTTAAAAGTATATCAGACTTTCTAAATCAGTGATTTTTCTCGGCTGAGATGTGAGGTGGGTGTCAATTCACTAAGGGACTAAACATCCAAAGTAGAAACCTTCTCCTTCTCACAGGAAAGGAGCAGCACTTAGCTGAGGTTTACCTTCTACCACTCGAGGGATGCAGGACCTGGTTGCTGACCTATACAGCTTTACCCTCTGTCCACTCCCACTCCGACTACCAGCCCTTGGCTTTTCAGTTACCTGAGACTAGAATTTTTCTTTTCCTCTGACTACAGCCTCCTTTTCCTCTCCTCACTCCTTCTACCAAACCTGCTCATTTGCTCCATCCACCTTCAGCCCCCTCTGTAGTCTCTGCTGATCGTCTCCTGACCACCGCCTTTTCCAGCTCACCCAGCCTGCACACCAGCCATTTCAACTGTGTTCTCATCACCACTGTCTTTCCTTATCCTCTTGACTTATTTCAAGCCCTAATTAGTTTTATTCTGTACTCCAGATTACCCAGGCCAGCTAAAGAAAATTATGTATCTTTCTGGTTTTTTCCTTTTCTTTTTTGTTTACTGAGGTATAATTGACATGTAATATTATACTCTTAGTTTCACATGTACAATATGATTCGATATTTGTATGTATTGCAAAATGGTCACTAGAGTAAGTCTAGTTAGCTAACATCTGTCCCCATACATAGTTGAAAAACATTTTTTTCTTGTGATAACTTTTAAGATCTACTCTCTTAGTGACTTTCAAATATACAATACTGTATTATTATGTACACCATGCTATACATTACATCCACGTGACTTATTTATTTTATACCTGGAAGTTCGGACCTTTTGACCCCCTTCACCCATTTAGCCCACCCCCACGCCCCAGCTCTCTTCTCCATAGTGGCTGTACCGATTTACGTTCTCACCAACTGGGCGCAAGGGCTCCCTTTTCTCCACATCCTCACCAACACTTGTTATTTCTGGTCTCTTTAATAATAGCTGTTCTAACAAGTGTGAAGTAATAGCTCATTGTGGTTTTGATTTGTATTTCCCTGGTGATTAGTGATATTGAGCCTCTTTTCATGTACCTGTTGGCTATTTGTATGTCTTCTTTGGGAAAATGTCTATTTAGATCCTTTGCCCATTTTTTAATTGGATTGTTTGGGTTTTTTTGCTATTGAGTTATATGAGTTCTTTATATATTTTGGATATTAACCCCTGATCAGATAACTGATTTGCAAATATTTTCTTCCATTTGGTAAGTTGCCTTTTCATTTTTTTCATGGTTTCCTGTGCTGTGCAGAAGCTTTTTAGTTTGATGTAGTTCCACTTGCTTATTTTTGCTTTTGAGAAAATTATACATCTTTCTTGACTGTCCTCACCAAAAAACAAATTATTTCTGATCATAATTGGATCCTTGTTGCTGCTTGGTAGTCCTTTCATGTATCTCTAGTCAATTCTACATGAGTTTTCCCAAAATTTTGAGAATCTAGCCTTGAACCTTAATGCTTTAATTCTTAGCTCCTGTATCATCAAGAAAATGGAGGCCATCTTATGTAAGCTTTCACATGTTTCTTTATTACCTTTAAACCTTATTCGTGTATATATCCTTTTTTTCTTTTAATATTTATTTATTTGGTTGCACCAGGTCCTAGTGGCGGCAGGCAGGCTCCTTAGTTGTGGCATGCGCACTCCTTAGTTGTGGCATGCAAACTCTTAGTTGCGGCATGCATGTGGGGTCTAGTTCCTTGGCCAGGGATCAAACCCGGGCCCCCTGCATTGGGAGCACAGAGTCTTAACCACTGCGCCACCAGGGAAAGTCCCTCATGTATATATCCTTGAGCTAGCATTTTTGCTCTAAAAATTTACCCTATGAACTAAAACATCATTTGTAATAGTGAAATTTAGAACCAGCAGTACAGGAATGGCATTCTTATTCAACTGTATACTTCAGAGCCATTAAAAAGAAAGAAGTATATCTTATATATGCCTGACGTGGAGGGCTGGGTATGTTATATCATTAAGTTAAAAAAGTAGGTGGCACCATTCATGATAAACACTCTTTTTTCAAAAATTTTTTTAATTGAAGTATGGTTAATTTACAATGTTGTGTTAGTTTCTGGTGGACAGCAAAGTGATTCATTTATACATTTATGTACATTCTCTTTCGTATTCTTTTCCATTATGGTTTATTACAAGATATTGAATGTACTTCCCTGTGCTATACAGCAGGACCTTGTTGTTTATCTGTTTTATACACAGTAGCTTGCATCTGCCAATCCCAAACTCCTAATTTATCACCCCCCCCACTCTCCCCTTTGGTACCCATAAGTTCGTTCTCTAAGTCTGTGAGTCTGTTTCTGTTTTGTAAACGTCATGATAAAGACTCTTAGCAATCTAGGAATAGAAGGAAACTTCTGCAGCCTAGTAAAGGACGTCTGTGAAAATCCTACAGCTGACCTCATACTTAATGATGAAAGACTAAATGCTTTTCCCTAAGATCAGGAACAAGGCAAGGCTGTTCAGTCTTGCCACTTCTATTCAACATGGAGGTTCTAGCCAGTGCAATCAGGCAAGAAAAAGAAATAAAGGGCATCCAGAAAGGAAAAGAGGATGTTAAAAAATCGTAGATCTGATAAATGAGTTCAGCAAGGTCTCAGTATACAAGATCAGTATACAAATACCAATTATATTTCTATGTACTAGTAGTATACAATCTGAAAATGAAGTTATAATAGTATGATAAAGAATAAACTGCTTAGAGATAGGTTTAACAAAGAAATGCAAGACTTCTACACTGAAAACTATGAATCATTACTAAGATAAATTAAAGATCTAAATAAATGTAAAGACATTCCACATTCAGGTGTTGGAAAAAGCACTATAGTTAAGACTACAGTTGTCTTCATATTGGTCTAAAGATTCAATGCAATCCCAATCAAATTCTCAGCAGACTTTTTTGTAGAAATTGACAAGCTGATTCTACAATTTATATAAAAATACAAAGGAGCCACTATATAACCAAAAAAAAAAATATATTAAAAAATAAAAAGTTGGCGAACTTACACATCCTGATTTCAAAAGTTACTATAAAACTACTGTAATTGAACAGCATGAAACTCACATATGGAAAGACATAGAGATCAGTGTAGTATATACCACATTAATAGAAAGAAGGGAAAAAACCACATGTTCATATCAACTGATGCAGAAAAAGCAACTGACAAAATCCAACACCCTTTCATCATAAAAAACTCAATAAACTAGGAGGAGAACTAGAAAGGAAACTTCTACAACATGATAAAGGCCATATGAAAAACCCACAACTAACTTCATACTCAGTGGTGAAAGACCGAAAGCTTTTCCTCTAAGATCAGGAATAAGACAATGATGCCTGCTACCAGCACTTCAACACTTCTGTTCAATGTAGTATAGGATCTTCTAGCCAGAGCAATTAGACAAAGAAAAAAAAAATCTAAATTAGAAAGGAAGTACTAAAATCACCTCTGTTTGCAGATGACGTGATCTTATATGTTGAAACCCTTTAAAAATTACACACGCACACACACACAAAAAGCTGTGAGAACTAATAAAATGAATTCAGCAAATTTACAGGATATAAAATCAACCCACAAAAATGAGTTACGTTTCTATACACTAACAATGAACAATATGAAAAGTAAATTAAGAAAACAATTCCATTTACAATAGGATTAAAAAGAATAAAATACTTGGGAATAAATCTAACCAGGGAGACACTTGT
This sequence comes from Balaenoptera borealis, assembly GCF_965194805.1. NCBI lineage: Eukaryota > Metazoa > Chordata > Mammalia > Artiodactyla > Balaenopteridae > Balaenoptera > Balaenoptera borealis. The sequence goes on from NC_138880.1 coordinate 1,920,250, forward strand.
ACCTTGAAAACTACAAAACGCTGCTGAAAGAAATTAAAGGAAACCTAAATGGGAAGAGATCCCATGTTCATTTAAGACTTAATATTGTTAAGATGACAGTACTACCAAAAACAATCCACAGGCGGCTTCCCTGGTGGCTCAGTGGTTAAGGATCCGCCCGCCAATACAGGGGACACAGGTTCGAGTCCTGGTCCGGGAAGATCCCATGTTCCGCAGAGCAAGTAAGCCCGTGAGCGACAACTGCTGAGCCTGCGCTCTAGAGCCCGTGAGCCACAACTACTGAAGCCTGTGTGTCTAGAGCCCATGCTCTGCAACGAGAGAAGCCACCACAATGAGAAGCCCGCCCACCGCAACCAAGAGTAGCCCCCGCTCACCGCAACTAGAGAAAGCCCGCGCGCAACAATGAAGACCCAACACAGCCAAAAGTAAATAAATAAAATAAATAAATTTATATTAAAAAAAAACCTACAGATTCAGTGCAGTCCTTATCAAAATACCAACAGCATTTTTTGCAGAAATAGAAAAACTCAGACTAAAATTTATATGGAATCTCAAGGGATCCTGAATAGCCAAAACAATCTTGAAAAAGAAAAAAAAAAAATAGCTTGAGCACTCATACTTCCTGATTTCAAAACTTAGTATAAAGTTAGAGTAATCAATACAGTATGTATAGGTATAAGGACAGATATATAGACCAATGGAGTAGAATAGAGAGCCTAGAAATAAACCCTCACATATGCAATAAATTGATTTTCAACAAGAGTGTCAAGACCACTTAATGGGGGAAAGGAAAGTCTTTCAAACAGATTGTGCTGGGAAAACTGTATGTCCACATCCAAAAGCATGAAGTTGGACCCTTACACCATATACAAAAAAGGAACTCAAAATGGATCAGAGACCTAAATGTAAGAGCTAGAGCTATAAAATTTTAAAAAGAAAACAGAGGAAAATCGTCATGATGTTGGATTTGGCAGTGATTCCTTGGAATTGATACTAAAAGCACAGGCAACAAAAATTATGGGTAAATTGGACTTCATCAAAATTAAAAACTTTTGTGTATCAAAGAACACTATCAGCAGAGTGAAAAGGCAACCCACAAGATGGGAGAAAATATTTGCAAATCATTTGTCTGATAGATGATTGATGTCCAGAGTGTATAAAGAACTTCTACAATTCAACAACAACAACAAAAACCTGCAAAAGTCCTTTGCAGTTCACAAGCAAGCAAAGGACTTGAATAGACATTTCTCCAAAGAAGATATACAAATGGCCAGTAAGCACATGAAACAGTGCTCAACATCATTAGTCATTAGAGAAATACAAAGCAAAACCGCAGTGAGATACCACTTCACACCCATTAGGATGGCTACTATCAAAAAAGAAAAAAAAAGGAAAGTAACAAGTGTTGGTGAGGGTGTGGAGAAGTCGGAGCCCTCTTGCCTTGCTAGTGGGAACGTAAAATGGGTCAGCCACTGCGGAAGAGTTTGGTGGTTCTTTAAAAAGTTACCATATGATACAGAAATTCCATTCCTAAGTGTATATACAAAAGAATCAAAGCAAGGACTCAACCACATCCTGGTATACCAATGTTCATAGCAGCATTATTCACAATAGCCAAAAGGTGGGAACAACCCATGTGTCCATAGACAGATACATGGATAAAGAAAATGTGATATGTATGTATAATGGGTTATTATTTGGCCATATAAAGAGATGAAGTCGTGATAAATGGTGCAACATAGATGAATATTGAAAACATTATGTTAGGTGAAGTGAGCCAGGCACAAAAGGACAAATGTTGGTGTGAGGTGTCTAGAATGGGCAAATTCATTTAGACAGACAGAAATTGGAACTAAAGTTACAAGGAGCTGAGGGAGAAAGTAATGGGGAGTTACTGCTTAATGGTTCCAGAATTTACGTTTTGAGTGATGAAAGAGTTTGGGAATAGATAGTAGTGATGGTTCCACAACATAGTGCCTTAGCGCCAACATGGGACTTAGTGCCACTCAACTGTACACTTAAAAAGTGTTAAAATGATATAATAATAATGTTGTAAGGCAATCATGTAAGGCAACTGTGACATGGTTTTTTACTTGAATTAAAGATTTTAGCTGTTAAAATGAATGCTCAAAGTAGGGGTTCATATAGGAACTAAAGGAGGTAGCTGTGCCCTCTCTTAACCTTGCACCCATGCTTGTTTGTTTACAGGGTTAATGCCTCTGGGAAGTCAGGAATCTTCAGATAGTCTGGCAGCAGAGATCGTCACACCTGAAATCAGGTAAGGAGATGGTGAAGGTCACAGCCACACTGCACAATATTCTTGGAGAAAATGTACTTCTCTGTAATACAGAGAACCAGTTCCTTTTCTTTATCGCTAACACTTTCAACGCGAACTCGAGGTTAGATGTCCATGATTTCAGCCTGTTAGGGGCTTTTTTCAGCTGTCCCCACAGAGACTTGATTTCTCTCTTTAGGAGGACAGTGTCTCACACATACTCAGTAAACTAATCTATCTGTGCTTGGGCATCCTCAGCAGACATTTAGCAGTGAAACCACGTGGCCCAAAGACAAAGGTTATGCTTAGCCATCAGCCTGCAAAATAATTAGTCACTAAGATTTATTACTCAAGTACAGGGAATGGTCTGGGAAAGACAGAATGCACAGACAGGAGGAAGCATCTCTTCATCTCTACTACTCTTCCCTCAGTAGTACCTTACATTTGTATTTAGTCATAGCATTTTAAATATTCCAGTTATTTCAGTATATGCCTGGCTTTATGTTTAAGAATGAAAAATTGATAGGGAGGCACCAGCTGTCCATCAGAAGGTGAATGAGTAATCCTGAATATTGCTTTTACCTTGTTTGGGCTAATTTGTCCCCTTTTTAAATTGACACTAGCCTTGATTCTTCATAACATCCTTGGAGGTATTAACTAAAATAATGGTTGTGTAAAAGTTTTATAAACTGTGAAAATTGCGATAGGCATTGAAATACTTATTGAATAAATGAAGACAATGTTTTTTGTTGTTGACATTTGTTTAAGAAGGACAGACAAAAGGTGCATAATGGAACACCAATTCTGGAAGCATCTTGTATACCTTTTACTTTTCTGCCGTCTGACATGGTACTTTATTATTGGACCAATAAAGTTTGTTGAATGAACAAACACACTTATTTTTATGAATATTTATAAATAAATGGTTATGTCCAAAAAACAAATTTTAAGGAAGCTTGTAGGTAATGCAGTTAGATTTTTAAGTTCTGAGACAAAAGAACAATGATAAAAATTCAACAAATAAAATGGGTTTTATTGAGAATTACTCAATACAAATTAAAATATTCTCTGTGTCTAGAATATGTTTAGAAGAGCTATTAAGAAAATGAAATAGTACAAAGGATGAAATTTCTCAATGTATATCATAGACAATGGGTCAGTATTCTTGATGCATAATGAAATTTGCTTTTCCAGTTTGCAAAAATCCGTTAAAAGTGGTGATTTTCACTGATGTTAAGGGTGTGGAGAAATTGGAAACCTCATAAACTAGGAGTAAAAGATTAAAGTGATACAATCTTTTTCAAATGAGATATAATTGACATATAACTGTGTAACAGCTTTAGGTATACAACATAATGATTTGCTATGTATGTATGTTGTGAAATGATTACCGTATTAAGTCTAGTTAATATCCATCACCACACATAATTACCAAAAAATTTTTTTTCTTGTGGTTGTACAACTTTTCTTTTGAGCAGTTTGGCAGAATGTGTATGTTGTCTAAAAACTGTGCCTATCTTTTGACAGAAAAATTACTTTCCTGAGAATTAATTCTGAGGAAATACCCAAGGATATATACAAAAGGATAATTATAAAGCGAATCATTAATAACATGTTAAGGTTCAAAATTGGTAATAATCTAAGTGCCCAATAACTGGGCATGAATTAAATAATGATCGTCTATATATTTTAACATGTCATTTAAAATATTAAAGTATAAAATTTAATGATATGAAAAGATTGTGAGAAGTTAAGTGTAAATAGCAGATACCAATGTAATAGGTACTGTGAGATTCATTTTTACAAGTGTTTGCATGTTTGTACGTATGCATAAAGTTAGAAGGCTGTATTTCAGCAGTAATTATTTTGCACTGCAGGGTTATGGAGGGTTTGTATTTTCTTCTCATTTATCTTTTTTTCACCCTACAATGAGCTTGTTTTACTTTGTAATTGACAAATATGATGAAGTCATTTTTTTTCAATTTACAAAATATATCAAGTTCTGTGTAACTGCTTGAGTTGGGCTACAGATTTGACTCTCATCTTTTCAATAGCAAAAGTTAAAGTACTTTATAAGGTTTACAGTGTTTACAAAATAAGAGCAGAATGTTTGTGTGTGTTTGATATTTCGCTTTTGTTTTTTCTTTTTCCATGAGAAGCGCAGTTTTCCATAGCATCTGGTATGGATAGTAATATCTTCTTCATGCGGCCCTCTAGAGATGACCCTCTCTAACATAAAGGATGAATTCTATCTTTAAGACGTACATCTTCAATGATATCGTCATGTGAATTAATGTTCAATTATATCATCCCTGCAGTATTCGTAGTGGCCAGTTTTGTGTGGCTGTTGCTTTTAGCATCCCTCAGTGTAAGCTTTTGGCATCACACAAAGAGCCCCAAACAATGCAGTCCAGTAACCTGGCTCTGATAATCTGTCCTGTTACAAGACTACAGTTCTACCGTATCTACAGGAATGGATGGACTGCATGTCCTGAAGGCATTCTTCGTTGAATGTTACATCTTGCCACCAAATTATTGGTAATGTAAGAGCATAGCATTAGAGACGATGTTTTGCTGATGAGAACCAAAGAACAAATACATAGGTGCATTCACAGCTTAAATGCTTAAATCATTCACAGCTTAAATGCTTAAATCAGAAAGGAAATAGGATTTTGAAACCTCATTCATTACAAGTCATGCTATTTGGAGATTCTGTTATCTTCAGATTGTCCATTCTAAAAAGAAAGTGCTTAAGACCTGAAATGTAATGTCTCAGCCAGTTACAACAGGAGCTAAATTCTTTCCAGGTACTTTGTTTTTCATTTCTGTTCTATGTATTAAATCTATAACAGTGCGTAGCTGGATTTTGATAACTATGTTAATCCGTTTTTCTTTTGCTCTCAGGGAGAAGCTTATTCGTCTTCAGCATGAGAATAAGATGTTAAAAATTAACCAGGAGGGTTCAGACAATGAAAAAATCGCCTTATTGCAGAGCCTTCTAGATGATGCCAGCCTACGCAAGAATGAACTGGAGACAGAGAACAGGTAGGAGGCGCGTGGCGGCAGCTTAGACCCAGGTTTTCTCTATTCACCTTGATTTTGATTCCCTTAAACAAAGGTTTGAGTTGTGGTTTGAAAAGTGAAAGTGTGTTATTCCATTTCATTTCAAGAGTACTTTTTTCCACTTTTCCAATTACGGGCAAATTTGCCCAAAAGTATTGTCTCTCTGTAATAGCATTCCCGTCTTTAGCTCTTCTGGCAAAATGATACCAAAGTCCTACCATTTTCCCTTTCTAATCACTAATTAAAACTAGAGGATTAAAAAAGTCATGATTTATTCACAGTCTTTCGAGACAATTTTACTTCATAGTCATGCTCATATTAGTAGAGTTTGCCCTGTTTTTACAAGCTAATGTTTCAAAGAATTGACTGGTATGAGGAAAACAGTAGGATGCATCATGATTCAATTGATAGGGCTTTTTTTTTAAATCTGTTATTTCTTGTGACTCTGATAGGAAGTCATCCATCATATGAACAATTCAATTATTTTGAGAATTTAGAATCTGCAAATTTAACAAGAACATCACTTTTCTGCTTGTAAGTTTTAAGAGTATTGCAGTAGGCAGTTTGTCCAAACTACTTTTAAACCAGTAGCTTACTCTGGCAAGGGCTACTTTTATATTTTATTGTGACAATCTTCCGATTCCTTTCCTTTTTGGAAATGTTTCTTAAATACCAGACATATGATGTCTTTTCTTTTTCTTAGAGCTGTGATATTCTGTCATTTGTGAGGGATTTGACAATTTTATAAATAGTTTCACAGTTTATGTGATATTACAGATTCTTTGCTTATTCTGCCTGATTGATTTGACATTTCCCAGGTGTGAGTCAGTCTTGAGAGTCAAAATTGTTATGATAGTTTTACATATCCTACCCTTCTTCCTGTAACTTTAATTTTTAAAGCTGCTGAGGGAGAATCAGCAAACAGTGTAAATACCAGGGTGATTATTAGAGCATAATTAAGCATAAACATAAGGAGATATTTTTATATCAATTCTTAGGAGCATAGATAATGAATACTTTTTAAAAATACTTAGAAAAAGTGGAAAAAGAGAAGGAGGAGGAATGGGAGTTGTAGAAAACAGCAGGCAATCATGCAGAGCCCATGGTGAGAGCACCTTGAGTTACCCCCTTCATCCTTGGCCTCCACTGTCTTTTAGCATCTTAGTGGGGAGAGCCTTCTCCCAACACTAATTTCTTATCAGTGAATCAACACCTACAACATTTTCTGTAACACTTTGCCTTGTTTTTCACAGATCTTACAGCTATTACTCTTTCTCCTTCAAAATAGAACAGCTAGTTGTCATTCGTAGAGGACTCGTGCATGTAGATGACTGGTTACCTCCTAAATCCCTGTTATTTACAGCTGTGTTTGTTTATTAAATTACAACACTGATGATAACTTACCTTTAGATTTTAGCCATCTGTGGGTATTATGATCTGTACCAGTAATACTAGTAATCAGAGCAGCTAACATTTATTAAACTGCTGTTCCAAACATGTTCCAGTGTTGTTCCAAACATTGTGCTAAGTGTTTTAAGCATGTGGTCTTACTTTATTAAAGTTTTACACATGTAGGAATTTGGGCTGAGACCCAGGCTACCAGACTCCAAAGCCTCTACTTAACCTCTTTCTTGCCAGTTTATCTTCTGCCACATTTATAAAACGTTTTTTTCCCTGTCTTCTCCTCACAGGATGCTTTTCTCTTAAGTGAATTATCATAAGTTTGTTCTTACTGAGTTTAATAAGTGTTTACATTACCTGGTCTGTACCTTAACCTCTTACTCTTTGACAGCACTGGGTTAGCACCAAGAAAGCAGAGTTTCAGTTCTACTTAGTCTCATAACTGTATGACCTTAAATACAATTTGCTCACCACCATATGTCACCTTAGAAGGAGAGGTTTGTAGTAAACCTCCAAAGTCCTTTCCAGTTAGTTTTCCCAACAAGTTGGTGTTTGTTAAAATCTGTAATACCTGTTGACCCTCAAGCAATGTAAGGAGAGGCATGAAGGGTCGAGAGTGGAGCCGTATCGGAACGGCTCGGGGAGCTCTCTGGAAGCACGTGTGATTTCCTTCCCTTCCCTCTCAGAGTAGGTTGTGATCTCAAGCTCACCCTCTCCCTAAACCCCCTTGACAACTATATGTAATTAGACTTGGATTAAAATGTTGATTAACTAAACCCTTGAAGGGGGAGAAAGAAAGTCGAGGCATTTGCAGAGCACCTGCTATGTGCACACCCTTTATATATTATCTCACTTAGTTTTCTAAACAACCCCATGAGGTCAGCATTATAATCCTCATTTATTTTGTAGTTGAAACTTTTTCGTATATATTTTTATAGGTTCATACATGTGTGTGTACGTGTACGCTCCATGCTTTAATTGATATGTTAGACTATGTTTTATGACATTTACGATGGCCTCCACCTAGTAACAATGTTTTTTGACTGAATAATTTCAAAAATGTCTAAGATGGATAGTTGAAATGGTCTTACAGTTTGATATATTTTTCACATTGCTTCCTGAGAAGATTAAACAAAGTTACAGTTAGCAACGTACTTGTGTACCTCTGTTCCATATTGAATATGAGTTTTCAGATAATTCTTTCACTGAGTGAAAAAACAGATTCCTTTGTGTGAAAAACATCAGTTATTATTATAGACTTATTGCCTTTTTACTGTGATTCTCACTAAATTATAGAACCTAGAGGTTTACAGTAAGAATTTCTTGTAACTTGTTGAGTAAAAAAAATGTCTTACTGAACTTCTTGGCTATTTGGATTCTAAATATTCATTGCCCTGTTTTGTCCTTAATTGGGAGCAGTCTGGCTTTTACTCAAGTACTTACTAGCCAGCGCAGTGGGGGCATTTAGGACTTTGTCTCTCCTCGCCTCTTCGCTGTTTTCCTTGTGGGTCGTTTCCCCTTGCTCAGACTTGTTCTCAGTTCCAGGAACAGCCCTCGCTTGTGTCTCTCCCGGTCCTTGGATTACTGTCCAGGGCGAGGCTCCTCCTCCTGCCCTTTGCTTGGCGGTCTGCCGTGGCCCCTCTGAGCTGGTTCACGTTCTTTCTGGCCACTGTTACGCTCGTGGCTTCAGTCATTGCCGAAGGGCTCTTGGGTCTGGAGGGTCGGCTCGGGCCTCCCGCTGGGCTTCAGGTGCAGGTGTCCGGCTGTTCGACAGGCATCTCTCATCACTTCATTTTCGACAAATACCAAATGAAGTCCTCTGTGCTTCTTTCTCAGCCTGCTCCTGCTGTATTCCCTTTCTCAGTAAATGGTCCTTGGTAGCTCAGACCGGACTCCTGAGTTACTTTTTGCTCCTTGTATTCCTTTGCATTTTCCGTGCACCCCGCCTCTGCCCCCTTCTGTTTCAGGGGGAGGCGTGATCACTGTGCCGGCCCCGGTGGGGCTTCCCAGACGGTCTCCTCCACTTTCACACCAGCGTGATCTTTCTGAAACACTGTCTGATCCTTCCACATCGTCCAAGACCTGCTGGTCCCCTGAATGTTGCATCCCAATGATCTAGAGAATTTATGGGGATTGAGCTCCAGAATCAGCATTTTTAAAGGCTGGCTGGGCTATTCCCGTCCCAACAAAATTTTAGGCCTGATGACAGGATAAATAAAAATACATTTGCATTCCTCAGAGGGGTGTCCCAGCCTCTCCTTTTCTCCTCTGGTTTCATCTCCAGCCTTCCTTCGCCTCATAACTTTGGTCTTCAGCCATACAGTTCCTGAACTCTTCGTACCCGCTCCCTTTCTGTGTGCTTCGGACATGCTCAATTCTCCGTCTTGAATCCCCTTTCCACCCTTAACCACATAAGCGTTTTATTTACTGTCTGGTCTCCATTCACGTGAAGCCCAACTCCTCCACCCAGTTAGGTGCAGTCCTAGCTTCTTTGAGCAGCCGTCACTCCTCTGTGTACCTCTGTGTGCTGTGTTGAAGTATTTAGCTCGTATTTTATTTCTTTACATTTTCCCTCCCCACTAAATTCGAGTGCAAGGGTCTGTTAACGCTGTGCTGAGCGTGGTGCCTGACACTCAGTTTGAATGAACCTATAGTGAAGTGAATTTCAGATAAATATACGTGCATAACTGTACCAGCTCAACAACGTGTGTCCACCAAAACACTGCATTGGATATCGTCATAGAAATTGTAAGCAATACAAAAAACAACCAGAAAAGTGAGCTACTACGACTATAACATGAGGCTTTGTTTTTCTAATTATACTCTTTCTCTAACCAATGTGAAAACCTAAGGCAAAAGGCATAAGTTTAGTTAGAACTTGAAAAATTAATGTACCTTTGATTTCTAGGCTGGTGAATCAAAGACTTCTGGAAGTACAGTCACAAGTCGAAGAATTGCAAAAATCTTTACAGGATCAAGGCTCAAAGGCAGAAGATGTAAGTCTTAATATGTACCAGTGATGGTCCAACAGTTTCATAACGTTAAGAAAAGCTATAACTTTTATTTTTTATTTGATGGTCTGTATCAAAATAATTGTAATTTTAGTGGTTATAGAAAAGAAACAGTGTTTTCCTTTTACTAACATTCCTTATAAAAAGGACCAGACAGTACTTTATTGTCTCTTTCAGATTCACCCTGCTGGGAATTAGAAGTTCACTTGTAGTTATCAGCTAAAGAATTAATTGGGGTTTTATGTTTTACATGTGCTCACCTCAGTATTCAGAGTATAGGTTTTTCCCTCTGGTCAAAGAAAAAAAAAAAATGCTGATAGAAACTTAGCAAGTTCAAGTAGCAGTGTTTGTTGTAAAATTGATTTTAAGAAAATAATGCCATTTCTAAAATCCTACCATCTCTAGGTTTATGAATCCCTCTTTCTCCCCCTGCCCCCCCGCCACACACATACACACACTCACATACTCACACGCACATTCTCACACACACACACACACACACTCCCCTGCCCCCGCTTGCGCGCACGCTCTCTCTCTCTCTCTCTCCCTCAAATATAAGCGCACTGCCCTATTTTAATATCCCCTTAGCACTCTGCCCCTCTGTCCTAGCCCCGCCTGCTTGGCGGGCGCTCACCTAGAAAAGAGTAAGTGCGCCGAGGCGGGAGCGGGGTCCTCGCCACCTCCCCTTGCTCACCGCCCCTCACAGGGAGCTGAGGCAGCTCGTAGTAGTCAGCCCCTGATGCAGGCGTAAATCAGTCATGTTTTGCAGATCCCTTACATTTAATGAGCTGTATACAATAGAGATGCACCTGTAAAAGTGCTCAAAACTAGTGTGAAGAGGGGATGGCAACTGAAGTTTAATCTTTGCTTCAGTCAGTTGGTAACTTTTTTCCTTTTGCCAGAGTAATTGGCTATAAACTCTGGTTTTTGAGTATAAACCTATTTGGTTGTTTTCATTGTTAGAGTCATTTGGGGCACTCAACATTCAAAACTGTAGACACATCTAGTTCCGTCCAGCCTTAGGAACGTAAGAGGGTGTAAAAACAAAACAGCATATTACTTAAAACCTGAGAGTGTGAGGTATAAAAAGCTCACTGGTGACCTAATTTTATGAGTTTCTTAAGCATCCATCTGGCTTATGCTGGCAGCGTGCTCTCTGAGATGACGGGCCGTAATTCATCCTCTGATGTGTTGGTAGTTCTTCTTACATCCCCACATGGATTCCCAGTTCCTAAAATTCTCACCAACATTTAAACCACATCATCCCCTTATTAAAATGGAACTAGTTTGAAATACCATGGTTTACTTTCAAGCATACCTTTATCCAGAATGCTAAATCACAAGCAAAACCACCATTCGTGTATGAAAATACTAGTAAAACTAAGAGGGTCTTAGCAGTGAACCAAAGCGGGTAACATTTCTTAGTTCAGTGAAATCACTAGGTCCCTTAAACTGAGGTAAACGTAGACTTCGATTTGGTCTCGAAAACTTTGAGGAGACTTTCTGTTGATTTGTTATGGTAGAGAGGGGAAGGGTGTGCAGATCCTAGGAAGTAAAAATGGCAAACATCAGTAGCCACTCAACCTTAGTGTTAGAGTATAAAAACCATTATACTTGCTGTTCTTACTTATATTTAAACATACAGAAAGGTATTTATTCTGTAAAAAATTTTTTACATAGCCTGATTAGGTATCACTGTGGCTATCAAATCTGATTAAATATGCTGTGTCATTGCTTTAAGAGGCCATATTTCAGAAATGAGTCGCCAGGCCTAAAAGTACTATTTGCATAAATTAGTCAATTTATTTGACTGCTCAGATGCTAATGAGATGTGTTGCTCTAAATTCTTGAAAATCCTCTCAGAGCTGTTTTCTCTGTAAAGATTCAGATAGAAACTTTCCTCATTCTGAAGGTGGGCTCAGCATAATGTGGAGGAAAGTGTGATCCACGACATGTGGTTCTTCCCACAGCAGGTGTTCAGTGTTGTTGTCTCCTCTCTTTTCACCCAACCTACAGTGTTGCTTCTCAGGAATGTGTAATGCACAGAGCAACCTGCCAAATGGAATTGATCCTCTCTAAAGAACAACGTAATTTCTGCCCATTTCTGTTATCAAAAGCACAGTCCTTTCATGTGACCTTAAGTCAGAGTAGCATGATTTGCACATTTTTATTATTATTTTTATGTCATTTATTTTTAGCATGGAAGCAGAAAAGCATTGTTATATCCAGGCATATGGATAATTTGAGCTAGCCACAGTGTATAAAACTCCAGAGAACAAGACAGGATGAGGAGACCATAGAAGAAAGAAAAATGTACATTTTTGAAAAAAAATGCGTGTCTTTTACTTCTGTTCATGAATTACTAAATCGTTCCTTCTATTGGCTGCTGTGTTTGCTTCATACTAATATGTCCTCTCTGTCTCTTGGCATGGTTTCTGCTCAAGGCTATTGTAAGTATGGCTTCCTATTCATTTCTATATATTGAAGAGTTTTTTGATTTATACATTATCTGCCATCATAGTTGATGTGGTTGAAATTTTAAATTAACAGGAGTTTTATGCAAAAGGAATATACCAATATTACTTACAGGTTTATGCCCTTTACAATTAAGATACTTAAAGGATATCAAAAACGTAACAGGTCAGGCTAAAAGGAACTCTGCTCCTTTTATTTCCCATCCACTCCTACCCCCATTGTTATAACTAGTTTGTTTTTATAAAGTATTTTAAAGCTAGCTTGCTGTCACAGTCTGGCCTCCTGCTGCCACATTTTATGAGAGTAACAGTCTTCCACTGGAGAGGCTTCACTGGAGGTGAGGACTGTGCATGGACTCCGGGGTCTGGCAGGCCTGGGTTGTAATTTGGGATCTGCCTCTGGAAAGCTCCTGGGTGCCTCCCCAGCCTCACCTCCCTCAGCCATGAGATGGGGCTGGTGTCACTCACGGCTGTGAGGTTGACATGAGACAGTGCACATGACAGACTTTAGTGAGTGCCTGGCACATTAACTGCTCATTACATAATCATTTTATTATATATTATCTCACATTTAAAAATTAATCTTGCTTAGAGCCTAATCAAGACAGAAATGCACAATTAAAGCTGAGGTGTTTTTTAAAGTATTTTCATTTTACCCTCTGTACTGGAGAAGGAACGAGCAGTAATCAAAAGTCAACAGGGTTGGGACTTCCCTGGTGGTGCAGTGGTTGAGAGTCCACCTGCCAATGCAGGGGACACGGGTTCGAGCCCTGGTCCGGGAAGATCCCACAGGCCACGGAGCAACTAAGCCCGTGCGCCACAACTACTGAGCCTGTGCTCTTAGCCCTCAAGCCACAGCTATTGAGCCTGCGTGCCACAACTACTGAAGCCCGCACACCTAGGACCCATGCTCCGCAACAAGAGAAGCCACCGCAATGAGAAGCCCGCGTGCAGCAACGAAGACCCAATGCAGCCAAAAATAAATAAATAAAATAAATAAATTTATTGAAAAAAAAGTCAGCAGGGTTATCATCTTTCTCTATGTTTGGGGGAAGCAGTGGTAGAGGACACTGTGGTCCACTAACCTAGCTGTAGTTGACATACTCAGCAAAAAAGTGCATTTGAATATTCCAGAGCTGTGTCAGAATGGGCTCGAATAAGCGATGACAGTAGTCACTATCAAGTCAGGGGACTGAAAATGGAAGAGCCCGGTGTGACGGGTATGTTCCCCTCCGTGCTGCTCTTGACTGGTTGGACAGTTTGTTTCCTAAGTCCGTGTTATTTGGGTTTGGCTGAATTAATTATGTAACTATTTATCTCAACGTGAACTGTTTCACAGAATTCATTAGTAATGTGTACCCTACAAGCGTTGAGTTTAATTATGAAACCTGGCGGTCCTGTATGGAATGCCGTTATTCTTTGTTTATTTTAGGTCAGTTCTGATCTCCTGCTTCTCAGGAGACTCTTTTTTTAAATACCCAGTCAAAGCTGCATTCTCCAGCATATTAAATGCTGTGCATATCCCATCTTTCACGTTCCTATCCTGTCACATAAACTATTTGCAACCTGTGCATATCAGAAACTTCTGATTAATTCAGTAAGTGTATACAGAAGTTGATCCCATGATGCAAGGAAAATATAGCAGATAAAAAGTGTCTTAGGGACAGTCTATTATTATTAGAGTTCTACCTGCCTATTGCATCCAGGAATATTAGGTCTGTACGTAAGTGGCTTTTTTATTCATTTCCCTGACTATAAATAGAGAATTCAGACATACAGTTTATGGGTATTTTATACTGATTGTTGTTATCACTTATAGGCTGCTGTCTCCCTTATCAAAGAGAAATAAACTTGGGTACATTGTGTATTTTCAGCTCTTTGACCAGAGAACTTACTGAGGGCTCACTCAGAGTTATTTACTACTGTATTCTTAATTTTTTTTAATTAGTTAATTTATTAGTTAAAATGTTAAGTAATAAACTTTTTTATTTTCCATTTTCAGTCAGTTCTTCTAAAAAAGAAGCTTGAAGAACATCTGTAAGTATAAAAGCTATTGAGGCTCATTGTTACATTGTCCAGTGAAACATCAGTGTTTTGTGTTGGTGGTTACAGAGTATCTAGGCAGCGGCATGGGTGGCCCTGAAGGTATAGAAGATTATAAGAGACATTAATGGTATCTAAAGGGTCATCTTCACCCCAGGTCCTCAAGTCAAAACAATGACTGCGTTAGAACTGTTTTCTCAAGTGAGAGTCCAGGGTTTTATATCTTCACAATAGTGTTTACGACCCCAGGTAGGACTGTGGGACCCTCTGGATCAGCAGTCAGAAGCGTTTTCTATAAGGAACAGAGAGTAGTTGCTTTAGGCTTGGCAAACGGTGGTCTGCGTCACAACCACTTAGCTCTGAGGTTCGAGAGCGGCCACAGACAGTATGTAAACCAGAGCTGTGACTGTCCCAACCAAGCTTTCTATGCAGGAACGGGCCGCGGGCTGAATTTTCCAGCTCTAGAGTCTGGCCAGCTGAAGCTTCCTTTTTATGTAAATGTTTTAAAGTATTATTCAGCTTATCAGTAGCAGATTTTCAAACATTTCCTTGAATTGCAAACATACCTGAACATGACATTTTGATCTAAAAGATTAAATTTTTAAATATTACAGTTGTTTTCTCATGAAGAAGAAATCTTCTTCCATATGTGAGGTTGACAATGTTAGGAGTGTTTTGAAATTTTTCTTGCACCCAGTAACTGCTGTAATCCTTCCTATCACTTTCTGGCAAAACTCTGTCCTTGCAGACATTGAGTGTGGGTGCCCATGGATTGCCAGCCTGGTGGAGCGTTACAGGGTTAGACTCTGGTAAACAGACATCCTGGGTACCATAGTGATCATTGGGAAGAATTCTGTAGTCTGGCAGTTTGCTGCATGCTATCCAATTTCTTTCTTTCTTTCTTTCCCTCCCTCCCTCCCTTCCTTCCTTCCTTCCTTCCTTCCTTCCTTCCTTCCTTCCTCCCTCCCTCCCTCCCTCCCTCCCTCCCTCCCTCTCTCTCTCTCTCTCTTTCTTTCTTTCTTTCTTTCTTTCTTTCTTTCTTTCTTTCTTTCTTTCTTTCCTTTCTTATATGGGAAAGTGAGACTCTCCTAGGGCAAGTCTAACACTGGGCAGGTTCTTAAAATACTAGAACAGAACGTGTCACCTTCCAGCCACTGTGAGGTTACCTGCAGTGAGAATTTAGTGTTGAATTCTGTCCTTTTTTCATTTCCCATCCCTTAATTGCAGAAAATAGAATACCCGTTGTTTCATAAAACTACTGTCTGACCATTGTTCTGTGTTCATTTACATGGTAAAAGTCTTCATCAAAAAGAGTTTATTAGTGAAGATGAGGCCTGTATTAGTTTCCTGTGGCTGCCATAACAAATTACCACAAACTGCAAGGCTAAAAACAACAGAAATTTATTCTCTAACAGTTCTTGAGGCTGGAAGTCTGAAATCAGGGTATCAGCAGGATTGGTTCTTTCTAGAAATTCTAATGGAGAATCTGTTCCATACCCCTCTACTAGCTTCTGGTGGCTGCCAGCAGCCCTTGGTGTTCCTTGGTGTATAGACGCAATCTCTCTCTCCATCTTCACGTGGCCTTCTTATAAGGACACCAGTAACTGGATTAGGGCGCACCCTGATCCAGTATGACCTCATCTTAACTAAGTACATCTGCAAAGACCCTATTTCCAGATAGTGTCACATTCACAGGTTCTGGGGCTTAGGACCTCACTATATCTTTTTCAGAGACACAATTCAACCTACCACAGAGCCCACAGACATCTCAAAAGATGAATGACCATGCAGATTTAACACTACAACGAGACTATTTTACACACAACAAATTGGTAAAATTTAAGAATCAGACATACTAAGTATTGCCAGAGATGTTGAGTGCTGGTAACTCTCATCCACTGCTGGTAGGGATATACATCAGTTTATTTAGTAAACTGCAACATGCATATATTCTGTGACCCATTGATTCTACGTTTCTGTGTATACCCTAGATTCCTAGAGATGCTGTGGTCCATGTTTACCAGGAGACATTTAGAAGAAAGGGTGAAAGAACATTGGGGTTTTGGGGTTTTTTTTGTCAGTTTCAAACATTTATTTTTAAAAAGTGACTATAAGGTGGTTTATTTAGTTATTATTCATTTCCCTCTGATGATTTGTTGTTGTTGTAGGCAGTGGTTGTGTGCATTGTAGGATATTCAGCAGTGTCTCTTTCCTCTCCCCACTAGAAGCCAGTAACACCCTCCTAAGTTGTGATAATCAACATTATCTCTAGATAGCCCCAAGAGGGCAAAATTGTCCCCAGTTGAAAAGCTCTGTACTTCGAGGTCCCTACCAAACGTCTCAGTTTCAGTGAGAACACAACTCTGACTAGTTGGAACTCAAATGTGTGAACTTTCGGGATTTTCCCCTCTCAGCGCCCCAGTAATTTTTCATTCTTCTGTAGTTGTCCCTTGACAAACCTTGTGGTGTCCATTCCTAGAAACATGCAATTTAGTATTAATCCAAACACTTAAGCGCACCCATATGCCAATTTGTGGTGATCTTTTCTTACCTAGCTCTTTCATCTCTTACTCTGTGCTCCAAAAATTCTAGCCGCATCTGCCTCCCCACGTTCTAATCTCTTCATCCTCAGCTCAGTGGGACGGGCACACCCTTCCTGTGATCTCCTGACTGCAGACAGAAAGCCAGAGAGCTCACAGGGGCTCCCACTCTTGTTTTCTTTCTCTGAGGATCAGAATCTTGTACTTCCTATTGTCCACTTTCTGAAACAGTTGTTTTACATAGTTTGCCCAGCTTCCTACCTGTTATTAGCAAGAGAGCAGGTCCAGTAACAGTTATCCATCCCTTCATGGCCAGAAGTAGAAACAACATTGGAGCTCAGGAACACTGGGTAATGTCTGGACACACTTCTATCCTCACAAGTTGTGTCTTTAACAAGAAAGAACATTGTTTTTAATCACAGAAAAGCAGAAACAATACAAATATCACCAACTACAAAATGATAAATAGATTGAGATATATTCAAACAATAGAACACTGTACAGCAGTAAAAAGGTATAAACCTGGGCTAACACATGAACATAAATGAATCTCAAGAACAGAGTGTTAAGTAAAAGATGGAGGTCACAGAACCGTACACACAGTATAATAAATGTGTAAAGTAAAAATAGGGCAAAATTAAGCAATGTAGTGTTCAGGAATATACACAGAGGCCCATCACAAAAATCATGAGAATGGTTAAAATTCTTGATTTTGGTTACCACTGGGAAAGAGATAGGAACACATGGGATTTTTAAGGTTCTGGGATAATTTCTATTTCTTAACCTTTTTCTTCACTGGGCTTAGTTTTTCTTATTTAAACTGTATATATTTATTTTGTGTAACATTTATCTGCGTGTGTGTGTGTGTGTGTGTGTGTGTGTGTGTGTGTGTGTATACCCTCAACAAAGATTTATTAAAGTATTATGCATAGAAAAGACCAGAAATAGACATAACAAAGTACTCTATTGTTTTCTTGGTGTTTTTCTGTATTTTCCAATTTTTGCAGCCTTTTTTCCCTCTCATATTAGAGTGCCACACTAAATAGTATAGAGAATTACACATATTATGTAAATACTAGGAAAAAACTTACTTCTGTTCATTCATTCTTTTATATTGGAATATAACTTACAATAAAGTATACAGATCCTGAGTTCCTAGGTCTACAGCTTGATGAGTGTTTTCCTACATAGACAGGTAGCCCAGATCAATATATAGCATGTTTCCAGCAACACCCCAGGATTCTTTGTTCTCTCTTTTAATTAATTGATTACATCCCCAGACTAGCCACTGCTGATCTCTTATTACCCTTTGTTAGTTTTGCCACTTTCTGAACTTCATATAAAAGAAATCATATAGTATTATCCTTTTGTGTCTGACTTTATTCAACATTAGTCTATATCTCTCCACGTGGGTGCATGTACCATTAATTCTTTTTTATTGGCGTGTACTTAGGAGTTTCATTTTTTTTGCAACAAGAGTTTTGCATTATAAAACCTCAGCAAAGTTTTAAATTTAATTTTTACAATATCCTTATTCCTAGAAACAATAAAGATCATTAAGTTATTTCTAACCTCTTGTACAGGTTTATATAAAAGAATGACTACTATTCAAACTGAGATTTTTGTCTCTATTTTTTAGTCATTTAGAAAATATGTTTATGTTGGATTAGTCTTTTCATCTTTGTTTCATAGCAGTTGTGTGCTATGCTAGTGTATCCCAAAAAGAAAGAATTTATATCTTTCATTTCAAGTGAAAAAATGCAAAACAGTAGTAGGTAAGAGTGTTATATATTTTGTTACAGAGAGAAGCTGCATGAGGCCAATAATGAGCTGCAGAAGAAGAGAGCCATCATCGAGGACCTTGAGCCGAGATTTAACAACAGCTGTGAGTTTTCCCAATTAGCATAGTTTTCAGTTGGTTAGCGCTAGTGATGAGTTTATATAAAATTTGGTTTTTTAAGAAATAGGCCCTATTATATTTTCTAGCAATTAAGGAATTTGCCCTGTTCACAGAAAGAGTATACACACACACACACACACACACACACACACACACACACATAATCATCTTTACAGTATTTCTTAAATTTCTAATTTAGTTGTGAGTTTTTCCTTAACTATGGATGCTAATGCATATTTTATGAAATTTTTTTCACAGTGTCATTGCAGTGTAAGTCAGCCAGACTTTTCCTTTGGTTGATATTTACACCCGTATGTAGCTTGACTTTATTAATTCTTCTCTGTGGATGTGGGAGCAGGACACAGACTTTTACTTTTTTAGTATTGTGGTGAAATATACATAACATAAAAATGACCATTTTAACCATTTTTGAGTATTGGGTTGGCCAAAAAGTCCGTTCAGGTTTTTCGTGCGATGCCAGTCCTGAACGAACTTTTTGGCCAGCGCAATGTATAGTTCAGTGACACGTTAAGTACATTCACACTGTTGCGAATTCACACTGTCCATCTCCCGAACGTTTTCATCTTCCCAAACTGAAACTCTCTACCTGTTAACCACTCCCCTCCTCCCCTCTTCCCAGCCCCTGGTAGCCTCTGTTCTGCTTTCTGTCCCTATGCACTTGACTCTTCTAGGTAGTTCATATAAGCGGAATCATACAATATTTGTCCTTTTGTCTTATTTCACTTCACATAATGGCTTTCATTTTCACTTAGTATAATGTCTCCATGTTGTAGTGTGTATCAGAATGGAGGCTGAATAATCAACTATTTGTGTAAATAGACCACATTTTGTTTATCCCTTCAGCCATCCATGAATACTTTTTAATTTGTGCACTTCCATAGTGTAGTTTTTGTTTATTTCTAAGAAAAGCTTTTTGTTTAAAAAAATTGTGAATTTTAAAAAATAAATTTATATATAAGTATAGACAAAACTGCCTCTCAAAGCTGTTTACTATTTTGTCAATTGAAATATTTTAAAGTTGTTACGGTCTAAAAAATTTTTAATTTTTTACTGTCTCATCGGTAGCCTTAAAAATTGAAGAATTACAAGAAGCTTTACGGAAGAAAGAAGAGGAAATGAAGCAAATGGAAGAAAGATATAAAAAATACTTAGAGAAAGCCAAAAGTGTAAGTGTGAGTCTGCGGGCCTCTCACTGCACTTTCTCATTGTGTTTCGCTGATGTTTCAAAATACAGTGCCTGAACGGTGACCTCTCACACTGAAGGACACGAGGAGTCTTTCGACAAAAAGAGCAAGAGGCCGTGATCAAAACAGGTCACCCTTGCCCCAGGTTACTTACTCGTTACCAAGAGGGAATCACCTTTCTATGTAGGAAATGAGTGGCAGCCACACCTTGCCTAATTACCAAAATCCGCTGCGCCCGGCGGAAGGGCCCGCCTCTGTCTCCAGATGAGCCTTGCTGTCGGCAGTGCTCAGGGCTTCTGGCCTAGCTCCAGTTCCCAGGGAAAAGGAGGTTACTGGAATAAGTTAAGTAACGCCTTCAGGAAGGCATCAGATAAATCCAGACTTTGGGATGAGAACCCACATCATGAAAGCAGAAATAGGCACTGGAGCATCAGGGAACACCAGAAGCTGTTCTCCTGTAAAGGAGCCCAAAGGGACCTCCCTACCAAATGCAGCAGTCCTGGATTGGGGACACCTGTGGAAATGTGGATTTGGGCTGAATCGTGATGACTTATAGAGAGGTTCACTTTCTTACAGATGATGTGGGAGGATATCCTTAGTCTAAGGAGATGCGTGTTGAAGTGCTTGAGGGTCACGTGTCATGAGACGAAGGTGGCAGTGCTGCAGTTGGTCAATCTGGGTTAAAGGAAATGGGTTTTTATTGTTCTGCTCTTTCAAGTTTTCTATAGGGTTGATCATTTTTGATGGTAAAACTGCTGAGCCAAAAAGCAAAGACCCTTCCCAGAAGCCCTCTGGTGGGCCAGCTAGAATTGTGTCACTAGCCTGTGTGTAAACCCAGCGTCTGGCAAAGGAGGAGAAGGACCACAGAGACAGGCTTGTGGACCACTGGGACGCACTCCCTCCTCGCACATCTGGTCAGAGGCAGAGGCCCCTGAACCAAGGCAGAGGAACGGAAAAGGGAAGATTGCTGTCAGTAGTGTCTGCTGTAGTGTGATTAATTTTAAGCCAGAATTACTTCTTAGCACTGACTCTTTCACATAATTTTAAAATTTTATATAATTAAAAATTGTAACAACTGAATATCATTTTATACATTCAGATTTTAAAGTGTCCACGTAAGATAACTTTTGAGTCTCATAACGTTTATCTTTTTTTTTTTTAAATGACTGCTTTCTTAGATATTACAACTCCTTGGGTTTGAGACTTTTAAAGTTTTTCTTTTATTACTTTTTGCAGGTTATCCGTACTTTAGATCCTAAACAAAATCAAGGAGCAGCACCAGAAATACAAGCTCTTAAAAATCAGCTCCACGAACGGGATCGGCAGTTCCATTCATTGGAGGTAGTTTACTTAATATGATAAGACATTTGATTTTTTTATTTTCGATTCTAGAAGCCTTGCTATGCACAGTGGTCCCTCAACATCCACGAGGCACAGTTACCAAAATCCATGGATGCACAAGTCCCTCATAGAAAGTAGTGAATGTGGTTATTTGCATAAAATCAAAGCCCATCGTCCATGTGCTTTAAACCATCTCTAGATTACTTATAATACCTAATGCAATGTAAATGCTATGTAAATAGTTGCCTATGGGGACTTCCCTGGTGGCGCAGTGGTTAAGAATCCGCCTGCCAATGCAGGGGACACGGGTTCAAGCCCTGGTCTGGGAAGATTCCCACATGCTGCAGAGCAACTAAGCCCGTGCACCACAACTACTGAGCCTGCACTCTACAGCCCGCAAGCCACAACTACTGAAGCCCGCACGCCTAGAGCCCGTGCTCCACAACAAGAGAAGCCACTGCAGTGAGAAGCCCACACTCCGCAATGAAGAGTAGCCCCCGCTCGCCACAACTAGAGAAAGCCCGCGCACAGCAACGAAGACCCAACACAGCCAAAAATAATTAATTAATTAAAAAAAAAAAAGATATCCATACTTTAAAAAAAAATAGTTGCCTTATGCATGGCAAATTCAAGTTTTGGTTTTTGGAACTTTCTGAATTTTTTTTTTTTTTTTTTTTGTAATATTTTCAATCTGGGGTTGGTTGAACCCGTTTATGTGGAACCCATGGATATATAGAGCTGACCGTACAATTGTGCCCACGAACTTAGATAGTTTATTGTGAGTATTGTATTTATGTTGAATCATTTTCCATCTTAACATGCTTACATGTGCTTGCTTTTTAGAAAGAATATGAGAAAACAAAGAGTCAAAGAGAGATGGAGGAGAAATACATTGTTAGTGCCTGGTACAATATGGTAAGAAAATAACACGTCAAAACATATTGCAAAATTCAGTGAATATGTATCATTTATTGTACTCCCTTTACTGTAGAAGTAATTCTACCAAATGAATCTGAAAGTAATTACTGTCCTAACACACACTAACAAAACCCTAATGCTGATCTTAGGGCCAAACAACAGATACAGGAACCACCGTAAACGGGGCTAGAACACGTCATTATCCCTGTCCTAGAGGATAGAAAGATTTCTGTCTCTCAGGACCATTTTATTCTCGGGGGGTAGGGACTTTAATAATATCTAAACACAGACACAGTAGCTTTTGTTTTGTGGGACTATTTCAGTGCTTTTGCAGGAGCAGTACTTGTAATGAAAATAGTTTAACTGTCTCTCAGGTTTTGGTAAATGTTCACGGTCTTAGACCCTGAACAGCTGAAGGTTTTGAAATTGAATTTTCCAAAAAAAAATCTTAAACGTGTTGCGGGGGAAAATAAATGCTTATCAGCATTTTGGGCTTCAGTAAGACTTTTCTGGATATGAAGAGCTATGGATTTTGAAGAATGCTGTACTTTTTTCAGTATTTTTTTTCTTAGACCTTTTCTTCTTTTTCTGCTTTGTTCTTCTTCCCAATAAGACCACTCTGCCTTTTCAAAGCGTTAGCTGCCTGAGATAGGAAGTTGGACCAGATTCCTTTCATCATACCCCTCTGACCCTGTAGTTGTGTTATTGGCACAGTACCGTTTTACAATTACAATTGTAAATTATACCATTTTACAGTTATAATTGATACTGTGTCTGAAAGGTTCGTGTCCCAGGTCTCCTAATAATGTGATTTGAACTTTGTCAAAATTTCATACAATTTTATGACATGTCCACATTTATATTTGCCTTGGTTAAAACTACATATTTAAGATTTTTATCACAATTTTAAAACACAAAAAAGGAAATCATACTGGGTTTACAGTACCATTACTGTTAACAAATATAGATTAATTGAAAATTAAAATGTAAAAAATAAGAAAAACCTGTATTTAAGGAAGGTCTCTGGGAACTAGTCCTGACTTCACCCACATTGTTTCCTCTTCGTCCTCCTTCAAGGTTAATGTTAGCAATCTGGGAGCTCTGCCCCTCAGTCCTTATTAGTGATTTCATATACCTGATTGATTTTTATGGCTTCACATATTGTGTTTCTTATGGAACAAAGCTGATTTATTCTGTGACGTGGTATTAAAGAAGAATCCTAGTTTTCAGCTCTGCAGAGAGTGAAGGAGTAACTCCCAGTAGGATCACACAAGTTATGTTCAGATAGGGTAGCCGGTAACAGCTTCATACATACATTCAGAAAGTTCTGCATCCCAGACAACCGAACTGGAAGTGAGGATGGTGAGTGCTGGGAAAAGGTATTAAGTATCTCAGGGAATGGCCTCATGATGGATACTGAGATCTTGAAGGTGAGTCTAGAATTTGAATAAGTTGTTTAGAATGTGAAAGTTAAAAAGGTATATTTTAAATAAAATATAATTGTTAATTTATGTAGCCAAATTAACAAATATTACCAATAGATATTTGTCCATTTTATTCAGATCCTTAAATGCTTTAATTCCAAACTGAGTAAGAAGCACATCCTGGGTTTTCTCATGGGGAAAGTTGGAGAATGTTGTGCATTGGGGTCTGTTTGAAACGCAGAGCCATGACCCCAGGTTCCCTGGAGGTGACTGGAGGTGGGAGATTTGTCTTGCCTTCTGCCTTCCGTGCGGGCTTGCCCAGCGCCTCTGGCGCCTGCCCCGCCTCTCCCCTGGCTCTGTTTCTCCTCCTTCCCTGTTGCCGGCGTCCGCTTGCTCCCGTCATCTCACTTCCAATCACCGGTGAGATGAAGCGCCGCTCCCAGTTCTTCCTGCTTCTCTGGCCTGGGTTCTTCGCTAGCTTATTAAATGAGAACCGAAACCCCTTTTTCCGGGTCTACTCAGGGTCCTCGCTGTTTACTCCTCCACGTTTAGAGAGCGCCGCAGGTTCTCCCTCCTGTTCAGGTGCCCTGGGCCCGGCAGGTGGGCTCATCCCCCTTCTAAGCGGGTAGGCCTCCTTCTCCAGTCCTCGGGAAGGACCCCTGCGCTCCTTGGGCCCGCTGTGTGGGCCAGCCGTCAGGAACTTCCCCTAACAAGTCTGCCTGTGAAGAAAAGCAGCGTGGTGGTATGTATTATACCTGGTGTGACTTTCCATCCTAAGAAAGAACAAGTGCTTTTGTGGTTTTCTATTCTAACTAAACCCTCTGATTTCCATATCCCCATGTGAATCAACTGCTACCAATCAATTGCTCTTTTTTTCTTGGAAAATCATTTGATGCATTTGATTCGAAAGGGAAGTATGTATGACTGAGTGTGGATAATGTATTCCAAAGATCCATCTCTGTTATAATCTATTGTTTGGGTTATTGTAAATTCAGAAAATTAAGCCTTAATTTTTCCAAAAGAAGATTTGTACCTAATTGTTGGAACTTAAATGTCTCTAAGATTTTAATCTATCATGAGCAGAGTTAACGTTCCTAATTGTGCCTTATGTCGCCAGGTAACAAATTCTGTGCGATGAAATTTTCTTTTGTGAGAGTGTGTTCCATTATTTTTTCACTGGTTACTTTTTTCCCGTGTTACGTAGGGAATGACTCTGCATAAAAAGGCGGCAGAAGACAGACTTGCTAGTACAGGTTCGGGGCAGTCATTCCTGGCGAGGCAGAGACAAGCCACCAGCACGAGAAGGTCTTACCCGGGCCACGTCCAGCCAGCCACAGCAAGGTAGACAAGTCCTGCCATTAGAATAAAAAACACACCGCATTCAAAGCATACTTCTGTTACATATAACATTTCAGGAAATTCAGCCAGCTTATATTTTGTCTGTATTTCATGTTACTATTTAGTTGTTTCTCATTTGAGGACTTTCTCTCTTCTGTATCTATAATGTTTTAGTTTCTTGGTCCTTTATTTTGTAGTCCTTTTGGTTCCTTTTAATGTGCCAAAATATTTTTAAATGCCCAATTAAAAGTGTTGTATATTAGTGTAGTACTTTTCTTTGTATGAAAATGTCCTTTCCCCAATGGTGTAGGCTTTGTAATGAATTAGATTTTCTGCCAATAATTGATATACAATTTATATTCTTTACTGTGCCTCTGTGTTACCATGCTTTCTAAGAATGTCTTTGTTTAAAGGGAATTAATCTTTTTATGATGTATTAATCTGTGTTTTCAATTGTTTTCCAAATGCACTTCAAATAACTTGCATACTTACTATGTACAATGGTTGGCAAGTGCACTTTTTGCAAAGACATAAATACATTGGCAGAGGTGCTAATCAGATCTTACCTAAGGCACCTGATAGAACTATTTAGAGGGAAAAACTGAGTTTTCACATTGTTTTATAGGAAATTAAATTTGTCCAAAGATTTGGAAACTATTTTTAAAACATAAATAGAATTTCATTATTTCCTACTATCTTATTTGCTGGCAGAAGTGAATGCACTGGTTAGGTTATTTGGGGAGAAGTTACAGAAGAAAAAAAATCAGGCAGTGTGTTCATTTTTTTTCTTTTTTTGGAATATCACAGTAACTGAGGATCAGATTCTAGCAATGGGCTGACATTTCGTTGCAACTGCCCTCCACATATAAAAGTATATAAAAGATGTATTTTTTATATACTTATGAGTCATAGGTGGCCTTACCTTTGGGGTAATTTCCTTGTTGACTTGCACCTCATTTGTCTTACTTATTCCTTAACATAAAACCTTCTATTTCTCAATAATTCCTAATACTTAACATCTTAGTATCAGTCGTTAGGATCAATAAGTGACTTCTTGTGTCTGATGTTATGACAGGTGGCTGTCATATTTTTTCTTAATTCTATGTATTAGTCTAAGAGTTTGCTACTGAGTAGATTCTCTTGGGTATTTGGTTGCCCCAAAGTGCTTACATTTGTTGACAGATTATAAACTATGTTTATTTACATTGATGAATGGCTGTCAAGTAATAATGATTGTAAAGCACTTTGACTATATAAGGTGCTATATAAATGCAAGATATCATTCATTTGAACATGAAATGTCTCTGCCTAACTTTCCATATTGGCCCCAAATTATATTTAAGTTCCCCTCCAGCCTTTTTCTTGCACCATAGCCCATAGCCCAGTAAAGCAAAAATTTACTGAAATTAGGTCGATTATTTGTTTGTTTTTGGTTTTGGATAGGTCACCTATTAAGAAGATTTTATTTCATATACTTGCTATTTAGAAGTTCAGGTTTCGTTTAGTTTTGTGTATTAAATACAAATGAGTAACTTTAAATCAAGCTAAACATAATCAAGAATTTTCAGAAACTCTATTCCAGTGTTTGATTTTAAATCCTTATTTCCTTTTTTATAAGAAGTTGACCTAAAGACTGTTTTAGGTGTTTTCATTTGTCCTCAGAAACCGTACTTGAAGAAAGGTATTAGAATATACACAGAAATGACTCCATGCATTGTGCTAAGTTTTTGCATTAAGTACAGAAGTCTGAGCTCAGTGTGAGTGCTTCTGCCTGGTAAGAAGAAAAGCAGGAAGACTTAGTAGTAGTGGAGAGAACCAGCGAGTGGAATGCATCATGGGGTTTCAGGAGGGCAAGCAGACCTAATCAACATAGAAAGTTTTGAGAATGAAAGATTAAACATGATTTAAGATGGGTAACCCTCCCACACCTCCACCCGTCCCCGTCCCTTTATTTCACAAATCAGAGTAAGGATCCAACAGTTTTAAAACAGGGCATGAACACTAACCTTGGTAAAATTAAAATTATTGGGAAATATACCTGCAAAATAAGATAGATGAAAATCAGAGTCCATGAGCTGTTTATTAAATGGATTATATCCCATGAGAGAAGAGGTTTTAATTTTAGTTCTCTATTTACTGTCCCAGCCCTGGTCTCCTACCCACCCCCCTGCTCAGATATGTTTCTCTAAATGGGAGAGGAAAGTGCCAAGCTTTAAGAAGGAAGTTTTCCATCTTATTTTTCTTCAGCATGCCGTTATTTTGGTGTTTACGTTCGTAAGTTTCACTCACCTTTACAGTATCTTTAAATTTTAGTATATTGCTTTCGTGCCATAGCAGAAACTTTATTTCTAAACATTCTGTGATTTTTTTAAAAAACCAGGAATAGAACTTGGCTGTCCCAGTGCGGACCCCGTCTCCCTTGCTCAGCTTTGGACAGGATTTGTAAATTCCTCTTTCTCTGGTGATGACACTGGGCACACTGTGGACTCAGCACAGAGTTACTGCGCTAAGGTTGGGGTTGAGCCGTCACCCCCTGTCTGAGTTCTTGTGAACAGAAAGCTTATTTTCTGTTTTCCCTCTAACCAGGGTGAGAAAATACAGAGTTAATAACTAAAGACTACAAAAGCATGAAATTTATATTCTGTAGTGTGTATTTAAGAAGTTTGTAATGGGGAAAAAAATCCAGCAAATATTATAGTTTACCGCATCTTAAAAAGAGAGTAAATAATACAGCTGTACGTTTCTTAAAAGAACTTGCAAAAACCCGATCATACCTTTTTTAGTATTTGTCTGATTATTTAATAATAACTAAGAAAAAGAAGTCCCAAAACAAAGGCTCCATTTTCTAAAATTGATCAGCATTGAATTATTTCTGTTTGATGGCCCAGCCTGGTAAAATTGGCTAACAAGATGATTCATTATAATAAGGATAATACTGTCCGCTGTTATTCTGTTACGGTCTTACTGCTTTGTCTGTATGATAAAAGCTCAGTTGTACAAACTTGAGCTAAATGTTTCCAGTCAGAAACATCAGCCCATATATATCAGCAGTCTTCAGCAAGGCGTGAAAACCGGTGCTGTGCAAACAAACCAGCAGTAAGTGATTGTGAGGGGAAGGGGGATTTAGGTTGAAGAAAAGGTGCATTTTATTTTTGAGCTATTTTACTCACACTTCCTTTTCAACTGCAGTTTTATTTATTCATATCTAATGATATGAAATATTTTGTAGTGTCTCTTGCTCTCCAACAAGCATTCATCTTTTAAAGATAACACCGTGTTGAAAACTTGAAAATCTTTATTCTGATATAAGAATTTTCTTGAAATAAAATTCTAAATTTTTGAATTTATCCTAACTCCCTGCATTTAATCTCCAGTGGTCCAGATCTCAGACTCCAGGAGTGTTACACTTTTCCCCAGTTGGAACACATGAGGTTTATCTGAAAAAGCGTCCACAACCCACAGATAGTGTAAACCTAGTTAGTTTACAGCTACCGGGATAAGAACCTGTGATCCTAAAGGGAGAGGAAGGTGCTTGGCATCTTGCTTTTTGCTAGGGGCAAAATAACAACATGCTTCTTGTTATCTGTTCATTAAACTATGGGAGCATGTTTTGACTTTTTATCCTTATATTACAAAGTGACTCTTTGCCTAGAAATGGCTGTTGAACTGATGTAGGATTGTACTCCTTAACAGTGAGTAGGAGTCCTACCCTTACAGGTAGGAAGGACTGTACAGAACAAAATAAGATGGGATCTCAGAATCTTTGAAAATTATTTTAGCATGTTTTTAAATTTTTCCCCTTTTATATGTTAAAAGGGTTTTTCCATTCAATAATGATAATCTCTTTTCCTATAGTCCCAGCTGTCAGAATGGCAGCTTATTTTAGTAGATGTGCAACCAACCCAGTTTCACTACATTTAGAAAGCAGTTTCAGAGCTTATTCTTTGTAACTATAATGATTCGAATATTTTGTATCATGAAGTTTTTATATGAGGGAGGCCATTCTCAATGTGTCTGTCATCCAGTTTTTTACTTTGTATAAAGTATATTTAAATAATAATTGGTGTATGTTTATTTTATGGAAAAATTTGAAAATATTTTAGTGTCCAATTTAAGCAAGATAATTTTATTGTTCTAAAGTTGTGCAATAAATACTGTTTCTTTCTCAGAAGCCTAAAAAACATAAAATAATTTGCTACTGACACAGCTAATTTCTGCCCCTCCCCATCCCCCTAAATCACAGAAGTATCAATATTTATCTCCCTTTTTATAAAATGAGGAACGGCACAAATATGATGACATCCATCTCTTTTAAATCACTGATTATGTTCTTGGAAAATACGTACTGATAATTTTGTTCTTAAACAGCCTTTTATCAATCCAATTCCCATGTATTTATAAATATCAAAACTTTAAAACTTCTATTTAATGTTATCTTGAAGTATGCTTGAATTCTTCACACTGCACTTAAAATGACAGAGAAAGGGACATTGGTTTACTTGAGGAATAAGAGGCCCGACCCTAATTATGGCAAGTATGTGAGTTTTAGCAGTTGCGGTCTATGGATGTTTCCTAACAATTCTATTTCAGCAATTACGTCTCTCTTCAGTATGTTTCTGCTTTCTAACATTTTCCAATAATATTCTGTGAGATAGGTTTGTATGCTGTATAGAAGTGAACGTAGAAATCGGAAATTAACCGAAGGCTGTCAAGGCAGATCCATTCCCAGTGAGTAGAATCGATTATCGGAAAAAGAAGGGGCCTAATTTTGAACAAATATCCAGGCAGATAGAAGTGCTAACACTGTTAAACCTATACTTGTCTTAACAAATGTTCCTAAAGTAATAGTTTGCATAAAATCTCCTGATCTTATTACATGATCATTCAATAAGAAAGAGTAGACAAAAAATAACTTATATTCTAATTGTCCTTCCCTTCAGTGGAGATTAACTGGACACCCAGTATTAACTGTACATGGTTATGAGTGGAGGGGAAAGCATCTATTTTCATTTTGAAACTGTTAACCCATTACTAAATCTAAGATAGTGATTTAAAGCCATGAGGACAGGATGATCTGATGAGATGGGAAGAAATCTGTGGTGGCTGAAACTCACTACCAACTTCCTAGCAGTTACCTAGGTCCGCTGCTGTGTCTAGTTTGCAAACCATGTCTCCCTTAATTATACGTAGTAGCCCCAC
The DNA here is from genome assembly GCF_965194805.1 of Balaenoptera borealis. Classification (NCBI taxonomy): domain Eukaryota; kingdom Metazoa; phylum Chordata; class Mammalia; order Artiodactyla; family Balaenopteridae; genus Balaenoptera; species Balaenoptera borealis. The sequence goes on from NC_138880.1 coordinate 1,950,382, forward strand.
AGAAAATTTTGTTTAAAATGAAGACAAGAGTAGACTTTATATATATGTGTGTGTGTGTGTGTGTGTGTTTATATATTCAAGGAGAGCCTTTATATACCTAATACATTACTGCCAGGCTCTGAATTAGATGTTTAGGGTCTGCAGATGAAATCATCAGAGAAGGTGTCCGTAGCCTCAAAATTTAAGGACAATGGGGCTATCAAATATCCTAAATTATATTGACTCAGAGCTTAAAAGAATAATTAAATATCACGAGAAGAGCAATCTCAAAGTGAGAAAAAGAAAATTACCAAAGCATGCTGAGGCTTTAATGTGTGTGGGAGACTTCTGCGCAGGCACCGTTGCCTTAGAGATCTCTAAATTGACAAAGGAAAATAATTTGATTAGCATTGATACTGTAAAAGTTATAAAAGGGACTCATGTTTATTCTCGGTGTATTTGTCAACCTATGGACAGTGAGTACTGTATATATATTCTATAGTGTGCTTATTTCATAGATGTCACTGTTAGAGATGAATGTCTTAATATTATTTACTACTTCTACTCACTTATGTATTATTTATACTTTACTGCAAGATTCACAGCACTTTACTAATATTAGATAATTATTTTCCTTCTACCTTCCTGTGGTATTTTCTATTTACATCTTTTCCACTGGGGTTCTTTTCCTTATTTTGGAACACTCACTAAGAAAAATGTAAAAGATTGCCCAAATAAATAGGCTATGTACTGTTCCTGAAATGTTTAAAGTCAGATCTGAAGTTCTAAGTTTAGAACTCCATTTGAAGCTGGGTTGGGGCTACTAGGCATGAATTACATTTTATATTTCACATTAATAAGACTCATAAGTTAGTACTCGTGAAGCCAAGTTCTCTCAAATGCAGACACACTTAAAACTTTTTGTTGAAAACAAAAGTTGCATTAATACAAAGTAAACAGTCTTCTGGTTCATCAGAAGATGCTCTTACCTTCCATTTACCTGTCTCCTAAAATACAAACCTGCAAACTGTCCTTCACTTTCATAGTTTCTTCAACATTGCATGTACTCAAACACAGGAGAAACAAAGCCAGGTTCCAGGAGCTGTGAAGTCCAAGAATCTGGAAAGTGGTGGGGGTGAGGTGATGGGAAAAGGCAGACACTAACAAGGGCAGGATGCTACAAAAATAGTCTGAGTTCTACTATAACGTATGCTTTATGAACATTGCTTCACAATGGTGTGTTAGTTTCTGCTTTATAACAAAGTGAATCAGCTACAGATATACACACGTTCCCATATCTCCTCCCTCCTGCATCTCCCTCCCTCCCACCCTCCCCATCCCACCCCCCCAGGCGGTCACAAAGCACCGTGCTGATCTCCCTGGGCTATGCGGCTGCTTCCCACTAGCTATCTATTTTACATTTGGTAGTGTATATATGTCCATACCACTCTCTCATCAGCTGATTCTTTTGAGAGATGCTTTGAGGAGTCAGGACTCTCCCGCTTGTACTTGAGTATATCTGCGTTCCAACCCGAGTCAAAAGAGAGTGAGATATTTGTTGTTACGTAAACACCGACACAAATGATTGCTGCCAAATAGGGAGATTTGCTTGTAAGAACTGTCTCTTAAAGTTTTTTATTTTGCGTTTCTGGATGAGAGAAATGCTTTTATGGTGTGAAGAGTTTCTGTAGTGCTTTCTTCTGCGTTACCCCTCCCCTGCTCTGCTGGTGTGCTTGGCGTGGGCAGGTCACCTAGAAGAGAGAAGCACAAATAGAGAAGGCTAGACTCTGACCTTTGAGGGAAGAGCCGCTTTTATCCTCCCCGAGTAAAAAAGTAAAAATGAAACACACCTGTATACACACACACACACACACACACACACACACACACAGTCACACTCACACACAAGGACGAAATGGTAAGTGGGTAAGTCACCTTCTAAATGTCTTTAGCATCCGTTGGCTTCTTGTTAATCTAGTTAAGAGTAGATTCTAGACCTGCATTGTCCAATTCACTAGCCAGTTCACAGCCACATATGCTAATTTAAATTAAGTAAAGTGAAGAATTCAGTTCCCCAATCCCCCAGCCACATTTCAAGTGCTCAGAAGCCACCCGTGGAAAGTGTGTTACCATTCTGGACAGCACAGATATAGAACATTTCCATCGTTGCAGAAAATGCTTTTGACAGTGCTGTGGTGCCCAAAGAGAGAATAAGGACAAAATAAAGATACTCGGTTGACTTATGATACTCTTGGATTTTACCGGCATCATTAAAGAAAGCTATTTTTCTTATAAAAATTAATACCAGCCCTTTTAAAAGACGCTGGAAAAATCAAAACCCCATTCTTTGAAACTAGTTTTCAATGTATTTTTTAAACAGATTCTTAGCACTTTACTTTTTAAGTGATATTATTAAATAACTTCATAAATCATAACTTAGTATCTTCAGGTTTTTTCCTTTTTTAAGTAGTCTTTTAAAATTGATGATACATCGTTTCTAACATTTATCCAGCAGAAACTGATGAATGCTTAACTTACTTACAAGTAAAAGTTGATAAACATCATATCCCTCTGTTTTGTTACCTTTAAATCTTTCTATTTTGTTACTTTTAAATCTGTATAGATCTAAGGAGAGTTGCCAACAGTTTTTTTGTTTCTGCCCCTAAAATCACACTTGATCATCTTCTACCTTAAAGGTATATCAAGATCCAAATAGTTTCTTTGATTTTCTTCATAGTTTCTTGCTCTTAATTACTTAGATTATAAAGCAAATTAAGTTTCATGTGTGAAGCAAAGATTTTATTCCAGCAACTTAATGAAACATTTTTTTAAGATTTATTAATTGACTTGGCCTATTACTAAAGTGCTTAACGTAACTAAAAGGATCTACACAGATGCATCTTTGAATTTTTTAGTGAATGTAAGAGACTAATCGTAACTCTTTGGAGTCAGCTTGGTACTTAGTGAAAACTATCCCGTTAGGCAGTCAGATGCTTTCCTCTTTGTTTTTAAATTTTTTAATCAAGCTGCAGACTTGATCCAGTAGTGTCAAATTCCAGGCAACTATAATGAAATTCTTATTGTTATTCAAGTACAGATGAGTAAATGGTGTGATTTGAGTTTGTTTTATTATTTTCATGGTGGTCTAATTTAATGTGTGTTCTGCAGAGACTCATATTACTAGTTAAGGGAAATTTTCAATATGCTTGAAATAAGAAAGAACATGCTAGTATAAATACAGGAAATGACTGTACACAAATGCCAATCAATCATTTGGGGGCTTTTAATTTTTTTAATAGTAGTCTTTTGGTTTTTTAATAGCCTTAGTTATTTAAAATTCAGATGCACTGAAATGCCATTGCTGTCACTAGCTGTTTACAGATTATGTGTAATTCATAAAGTTTTGTACTCAGAAGAATAATTTCCAGGTTTACTCTTGTTTTGCAGTTTTCATGTTTTGACAATTGCCCCACCGTTTATAACACCCAATTTCTAGTTGTGTAATGAATGGTAAAATTCAAACATATCTAATTTAATAATTTGCCTTATTTTGATTAACAAATTCTATCAAAGATTTGGGGATAGAAAGAGGCTTTTTTCCCTGTAGTATTTTTTGAGCTTTTCAGATGCGCTGGAAACACCTTAGTCCATTGGAGGTGGGGCTGTGCTGGTTACACTCCCAGCTCCAAAGCCTTACACTCGTGTCTCAAGTATTACTGATTGTTCTGTGAAGTGTTAGTTTGATATTTGACATTGTAGTTATCCACCTTGCAGTTTAGCCTTTGCAAAAAGGATATTGCCAGGTATGTTCTTATTTCTGGTTGACTATTGAATTCGTAATTTCATGATTTCATTCTTAGTCATAATCCAAAAAGGAAATCCACGTGGGACTCTAAATTTCTCTCTCACCTCACAAATGGAATCAATACAGTTTTAACAACATTGTACATAAATGGCATCCAAGCAGTTTTCCATCTGTTTACCGAGTTTACCAATCATTTACTCTGTGTTAGACTTGTGGGTTTTCTCACTATTTTTCTGAGGTAAATGACTTGTGAGAGAGCCTCAGTAAGAAATTTTCACCAAAATCTAAAAAATGTAAAGTCCAAGAAATCACCAGAAGACAGATTTTTAATTTTTTGAAATCTTATATTGTATTTCCTTTTGATATCACTTATTCATTTTAATTTTATGACTGCCAACTTGTTATGGTATTAATTATATGTATATGTTTATATGTATGCATATAGTATATGTATATGAAGAATAAAGTTAAGATTTGGTCAAACTATATTTTCCCATTCAAGTACAAAAATGTTTTCAAGGCTGCAGGAAGTGTACAGTTGTCATACAAGTTGTAAATAAAGACTTGTATAAAAATTCAGCTTAGATTTTTTCTGCTCTTAGGCCGTACAAACACATGTTTAATAATTGTCTAATAGTATCCATCCGCTTGCCATACTGTCCTGTCAATTTAGATATTATGCCACTGACTGGCTGTAAATCAGGAATAGTCTTTGAGTTTTTTCCCAGTACCTAGGATAAGTTTTGTTTTGATTTAGGCTGGTTCACAATGTGTGTAAGCTGACTATCCAAAGTTCTGAGGGATAAAAGGTAAACATGGCTTCTCCCCTCTTACCACAGACAGTCCAGCAAGAACCAATGGTAGGTACTTACATTCTTTCACAATATAAGGCATTATTGTTGAAGCATCCTATTTAGGCCATAGATGCCCCTTTTCATGCCTGTAGACCCTTAAAATTCACCCTTTTCCCCCACCTCCACCCTAGACATGATTGAAATATGGCATCTTCAGTGTCACGTAAAGTGGCAGCAGCAGTGGAGAAATCGATTATACTTACATTAAAATAATTCCAAAGTGAAGTTAGCACCAAGATTTAAAAACAAACAAACCTAGTATGCATGTAGCCAAAATAGTGCCCACTTTAATGTGCATTTAATCTGACATTCTAATGTCAGAAAGAGAAATGTAAGTGTTCTCCACTCATTAGCGTGGAGATAACCATATTAAGTTTAGCCTTTATTGAGTGTCTGCCCTGGGTATTGAATGTTGAAGCAAAGGAGGAGGGGATGAGAAGGTAGGTAAATCACAAAAATTAAAGCAGCTGCCTTGAAATAGCTGTGTGATCAAATGGGGCACAACACAGGAATGTTCCCACCTAGAGTGTGTCCCAGCCGGAAGCCCCTGGTCGGCCTTGAGTGCCATTCTGGTCATTCCTGCAGCGCACTACTGCACAGTGTCGTGGGTTTAACGATGATGTGCTCTCCTGGGGCTCTCCTGGGGCTGGGTACAGCCCCAGCTGCTCTCTGTCAGGCCCCTCATTCGCTCCCAGCTAGGTGATGGCCGAGGCTAGAGTCATCCGAAGACTCTTCTCACATGTGGTACCCAGACTGGTGTGGACAGAGCGCCCAAGGGTGATCAGGCCGCTCCCCACACAACCTCCCGACGTGGCCAGCTGGACACACACAGTGGAGTCGCGGGGGAGAGGGACTTCCTAGATGCAGCTGGCTTCCCCAAAGCAGGAGTAGTGAGAAACCCTGCGGAAAGCTCCAAGTCTCGTCAGCACCCAGCCTTGGAAACTGCACAGCATCAGTTCTCTTATTAGTCAGGGTTGTCACAGATAAGACCAGGTCCAAGGGGCTGACCCTCCACCTCCCAGTGGAGGAATGACCCACTTACCACAGCTGCATTGTCTGGATTCAGAGAGAAGTAACACTTCTGCCGTGAAGATCATACTCCTGAAATCAGGATATCTCCCCGTCTTCTAATCCCTGTGCCAAGCACACCCACAGGGGTGCAAAACCACCAGGTACATAACTACACTGTGAACAAAAGCTGAAAAGTTTGAAGCCACAAAAACATGCACTTCTTTTAACAGGTGTCTAATTGTATTGTAACATGAGCTATAAAATGTTTCTCCTCCCTACTTCGGCAGTTAATTTCTGAGACTGTATTTTAAGGGAATTGTCCAAAATATGAGTGTCTCTGTGTAGTGAGATGAACTCTCCGTGTTCCTAGCCAAAGTCCCCCATTTGTACGATGGCTTCTCCTAAAGGACTTGTTTCCAGAGATTTCTCCCACTTCCCGGTCTGGTATTTTCAGGTTTTTCTGCTCTATTGAATCATTCCTATTAACATACAAACATGCTGATATTTCTCATATCTTCGACCTGTCTTTATTAATGAATTATTGTTAATTTTTAAACTGCATATCCTTTTAAAATTTATTTATTTTATTTATTTTTGGCTGCATTGGGTCTTTGTTGCTGCACGTGGACTTTCTCTAGTTGTGGCGAGCGGGGTCTACTCTTCATTGCGGTACACGGGCTTCTCATTGTGGTGGCTTCTCTTGGTGCGGAGCACAGGCTCTAAGCACACGGGCTTCAGTAGTTGTGGCACGCAGGCTCAGTAGTTGTGGCGCATGGGCTTAGTTGCTCCGCGGCATGTGGGATCTTCCCAGACCAGGGCTCGAACACGTGTCCCCTGCATTGGCAGGCGGATTCTTAACCACTGCACCACCAGGGAAGGCCTAAACTGCATATTTTAAGTGTGCAGTTTAATAATTTTTGAGATGTATATACTCATGATGAACCCATCACAACGATCAAAATAATGTGCATATCCATCACCCCAGAAAGTTCTCTCAGGCCCCCTGGTAATTGCTCCAGGCCCTCCCAGTTCCCCTACACCCACCCGTATCCCTGGACAACCACATCTGCTTTCTGACACTGTAGACTACTTTGTGTAGTTAGTGTACAATTCTGTGTAAATGGAATCCTGCAGTATGTACTCATTTTTGTCTGGCAACTTTTACTCAGCATTATTTAAGGTTTGTCCACATTATGTGTATCCATAGTTCATTCCTTTTTATTGCTGAGTGGTATTTCACTGTATGGATATGCCACAGTTTGTTTATTCATTCGCCTGCTCATTAGCATTTGAGTGCTTCCAGTTTGGGGCTGTCACAAATGAAGCTTTGTATGGGCGTGTGCTTGGGTGAACACCTGGAGTGGAATGGCTGGGTCCCATGGTAGGTTTAGATACTATTCAGTACATTTATGCTTATTACCAATTTTGGCTTAATTTTTGTATATGGTGCAAGTGCAAGGTATGGATTGTAGGGGTTTTTTGTTTATTGGGGTAGGCATATAGAATGATCCAGCACCATTTGTTGAAATTATCTTTTCTCCACTGAAATGCATTTTACAACTTCGTTGAAAATCAGTTGTCTTTATGAGTCTTATTTCTGGATGTCAGCTGTTACACTGATCTGTATCTTGACACCAGTAATACCCCATCTTGATTATTGCAGCTTTAAAGAAGTGTTGAAGCCATGTAATGTAAACCCTCCATCTTTTTTCTATTTCAAAGTTGTTTTAACTGTTTAGGTCCTTTGCATTACCTACCATATGAGTTTTAGAATCAGCTCATCAATTTCTACAAAACAAAACCTGCTGGGATTTTGACTGGGATTGCATTAAATCTATATATCAACTTGGGAGAATTAACTTAATATTGAGTTTTCCATCCATTTATTTAGGTCTTCTTTAATTTCTCTCATCAGTGTTTTATAGTTTTCAGTGTACATGTTTTTCATATCTATTGTCAGATTTATCCTAAGTATTTCTTTTTTTTTTATGCTGTTGTAAATGGTATTGTTTTTTAATTTTAATTTCCAGTTTCATGCTAGCACATAGAGATGCATTTGAACTATCTTTTGGTTTACTTAATTTTCTCTGTTTTTTTTTGTTTTGATTTCTATTTCATTGATATCCATTCTGATCTTTATTATTTCCTTTCTTCAACTTACTTTAGTTTTCATTTGCTCTTTTTCTAGTTTCTCAAGGTAAAAACTGAGGTTATTAGTTTAAAACCTTTTTTATTTTCTACTATAGGCCTTTAGTGCTAAAAATTTCCTTCTCATTACTACCTTAGCTGCATTGTACAGATTTTTATATGCTATGTTTCTCTTCTCATCTAGTTCAGAATATTTTCTGATTTTCATTTTCATTTCAGCTTTGACTCATGGGTTATTTAAAAGTGTGTTATTTACTTTTTAGGATTTGAGGATTTTCCAAGAACTTTTCTGTTAGTGATTTCTAATTTAATTCCATCATAGTTAGAGAACATGTTTTGTATGGCAGGAATCCTTTTGAATTTATTGAGATTTGTTTTATGGCCTAGGATAATGTCTATCTTGGTAAATATTTTGTGTGCACTTGAAAAGAATTTTCAAGAATTCCGCCGATGTTAGCTGTAGTGTTCTATAAATGTTGATTAGATGAAGTTAGTTGAGAGTGCGCTTTAAGTCTTCTAGAGCATTACTGATTTTTCTATCTACTTTTCCTATCAGTTATTGAGAGAGAGATGTTGAAATCTGACTATAATTATGGACTTGTCTATTTCTGCTTGTAGTTTTTGCTTTATCCATTTTGAAACTATTATTAGGTGCATAAATTTTTATACTCAATACGTCTTTTTGATGAATTGATTCACCCTTTGTCATGAAATGATCCTCTTTATCTCTGCCAATTTTCTCTAATCTAAAATCTACTTTGTTATTGTTATAGACACTTCACCTTTCTCCTAATTAATGTTAATATGTCTTTTTACATCTTTGTACTTTTTCTTTCATCTTCTTATTTTTAACTTACTTGTGTCTTTATATTTAAAGTGGATTTCTTGTAGGGAGCACATATTGGGTCTTCCTTTTTATCCAACCTGACAATCTCTGCCTTTTAATTCTGTCTTTAAGCCATTTACATTTAGTATGATTATTGGTCTGATTAGGTTTAAAATTTACCTTCTTGCTATTTGTTTTCTATTTGTCCTCTCTATTCTTCATTCCTTTTTTTTCCGCCTTCTTTTGGAACAACTGGGTATTTTTTATGATTCCATTTTATCTCCTTTGTTGACTTATTTGTTATAACTCATTTGTGTTATGTTAGTGGTTGCTTTAGGATTTATAGTATACTTCTTTAATTTATCACACTTCAATTTCAAGTGATATTATACTCCTTCAGGTATAATAGCATAAGAACCTTCAGTATTATACTTCCATTTCATCCTTCTAGACTTTATGCTAGTACACTTTAATTCTACATTTGCTATAAGCCCACAATACATTGTTGTTTTTACTTTAAGCAGTGAATTATCTTTTAAAGAGAATTGTATAATAAGAAAAAAATGGCCTTTTGTATTTTCCATTACAGTTACCATTTATGGTGCCTTTTTTCTTTTGTGTACATCCAGAATTCTATTTTGTATAATTTCCTTCTGTTTTGATGGATGCCCTTCAGTATTTCTTGTACTGAAAATCTACTGATGATGAATTCTTTCAACTTTTATATATCTGAAAAAGTCTACTTTGCCACCATTTTTGAAAGAAATTTTCACTGGGTGTTTTCTTTCAGTTGTTTAAAAGGTTGTTCCACTTTCCTTTACCTTGTATTTTTTCTGTATTAGTTGTCTATAACTACATAACAATTAACCCAAAGTTGGCTGCATAGAAAAACATTTTTTTTTGTTTAAGAATGCAGTTGCAGCCTAGCTGGTGCTTCTGGCTAAGGTCTCTCACAAGGCTGCAGTCCAGGTGCCTGCCAGGGCTGTAGTTATCTTGAAGCTGCACTGGGGGAGGATATACTTCCAAGTGTACTCACATAGCTGTTAGAAGGCTTCAGGTCCTTACTGGTGGCCAGAGACATCAGTCCCTTGCCATGTGGACCTCTCTATAGCACAGCTCACAACATGGCAGTTTGCTTCCCTCAGAGTGGGGACTCTGAGAGACATAAAGATGGGGGGAGGGGGGAAACATGTTGGAAGTCACAGCCTTGTAACCTGACATGACATCCCATCCTTTTGCTGCTTCTCATGATACATTCTGGGTTCACTCTGGCTTATGGCATCAGAAGACATGTACTAGGAGGCTGAGAGCACAGACTTCAGAGCCAGACCACCTGGTTCAGATTCTAACTGCACCACTTTACTGACTCTGTAACCTTGGACAAGTTATTTAACCTCTCATTATCTCTGTCTCCTCCTGTGTAAAATGAGGATGATAGTAGTAACTACTTTATAGGGTGAGAGAGTTATACACGTGAAATAAGAGAACAGTGGCTGACTCATAGTAAGCACTGTGTGTGATAGCTATCACAATTCACAGCATTTTTTTTGAAGAACAAAATATTGGAAACCAGCTATATACATTCATGTTTTGGAGAATAGACAAATGTATCATTGTCATACAATTGTATGCTATATAACCAATAAGAGGATCTAGATCTGTTATAATAGAGACAGATCACAGAAATAATGTTGAGTGAAAAAAAGGCACATTAAGTTTTAGACACTTGGACTATGACAGTATGTTAAATTTGTAATTTTTAATTAACAGACTTTTAATATCAAAAAAATCTAATGAATATAAAATTCTGTTTATATAATCCCAAATTTATTTATAACCCTGTCAAATTATATAGCCCTATATATACATGTCCTTCCATGCCTGTGTATACACATCTATGTCATTCTTGTTTCACTTTTCCATACAGTGGGCTTGGCATAATTTTCATGTCAATGCTATTTTTTTGCAGAACAGATTTCTATAAGTGGGACTAGGATACTCAGTTTTAGGACTAACCATTATCTGAGTCTTCAGTGAGTCATAACCTTTTTGCTGGTAGAGGGTCTTGCCTGGATGTTGAAGGCTGCTGACTGATCTGGGTGGTGGTTACTGAAGTTGGGGTGTCGGTGGCAATTTCTTAAAATAAAACAACAGTGAAGTTTGCCACATCCCTTAACTCTTCCTTTCGTGAACAATTTGTAGCATGCAGTGCTGCTTGATAGCATTTTACCCACAGTAGAATGTCTGTCAAAATTGGAGTCATTCCTCTCAAACCCTGCTGCTGCTTTATCAACTCAGTTGATGTCATATTCTGAATTCTTTGTTGTCTTTTCAACAATCATCACAGCATCTTCACCAGGAGTAGATTCCATCTCAGGAAACCAGGATCTGTGGTTGGCTGCACCCACAGATGCAGAACCGGGGATGCTGAGAGTTGACTCTAAGATTATATGCGGGTTTTCTACTGCATGGGAGTCGGCACCCCAACCCTTGGGTTGTTCAAGGGTCAAATGTAATTATTTTTTCCTTTGGGCTTTTGGTTTTAGTCTCGTGTTTTTCACCATTTCACTCCAATTCTGTTTTCCTCCTTAAAGTATTTTTTATTGTAAAATATAATACAAAAACAGGAAAGTACATAGTATGAACATGTAGTCTTACAAGTTGTCATATAGTGAACAACAATGTAACCGCATCCCGGCAGGATTAAACATTGCAAGTGCCTGAGAATCTCCACACATTTCCCTTCTCAAGCTCCTCCTTCCCCAGAGGTAACCACTAGCCTGACTGCTATGGTAATGGTTCCCTTTTTTGTTTAGGGTTTTACCATTAAGTAAAAACAACATGGTATGACGTTGCCTGTTCCTAAACTTTGTGTAAATAGAATTATACAGTCTGGCTTCCTTTGCTCAGCATTTTGTTTATACAGTCATCCTTGTTATCATATGAGCTCCAGTTAATTTATTTCATTTTTGCATATAATTCCATTATATGACAATATACATTGTACCCTTGATGAGTATTTTGGTTGTTTCCAGTTTGTGGCTATTCCAGACAATGTTGCCAACATTGTTCATATTTTCTGACACATCAGAGTATGCGTTTCTTTGGGGACGTACCTAAGAATAGACTTACTGGGTCATTAGGATAGGTATCTTCAACTTTCCTACATAATGCCAAACTTTTCCCAAAGCAGAGTAGTCATTTGGAACCATCAAGCTTTTTCATTTTTGCCAATGTAATGGGTAGGTAGTGGTATATAAAAATGTCTTTAATTTGCATTTTCCTGATTACTGAGATTGGTCACTTTGTCATGTATTTATTTGCCATTTGGGTTTCTTCCTTTGTGCAGAATATGTTCCAACCAATTTGCTATTTTATTCTAACTCTAAAGGCTGGAGATTTCCTCCTATATTATCATCTAAGATATTTATCTTTTGCATCTCATATTTCAGTATATAGTATGAGGTAAGGATGTAATTTTGTTCTTTCTTTTTTTTTTTCTGGTATTGATGCCTAATTGTCCCAGCAACATTATTCAGAACACTAGATTTTTCTCACTTCTCTGCAGTGAAGGTTTTGTCAAGTCTCAAGCATCCATATATATTCATAGATATGTTTGTGAGTTCTCCACTGTGTTCCATTACTTGCTTTGTCTATTTCTTTGGCAATATCACACTCTCTTAAATCACTTCAGCTAAAGTATTAGAATTAATAGAAGTTAGGACTTACCAGGTGGCGCAGTGGTTAAGGATCCACCTGCCAGTGCAGGGGACACGGGCTCGATCCCTGGTCTGGGAAGATCCCACATGCTGAGGAGCACCTAAGCCCGTGCGCCACAGTTACTGAAGCCTGTGCGCCCTAGAGCCCACGCACTGCAACTACTGAGCCCATGTGCTGCAACTACTGAAGCCCGCGCGCCTAGAGCCTGTGCTCTGCAACAAGAGAAGCTGCCGCAATGAGAAGCCCATGCACCGCAATGAAGAGTAGCCCCCGCTCGCCGCAACTAGAGAAAGCCCGCGCACAGCAACGAAGACCCAACAGAGCCAAGAAAACTTAATAGAAGTTAGGAAAGCGGCTAGATATTAAAATCAATTTTACTTATGTATACCAGAAACAGAATAGACAACTGTAACAGCATACCTAGAAGCTGTAAAACCTCATGAGAGACAAAAAACTAAATAAAAAGAGATATGCCATGTTCACGGATTGGAAGATTTAATATACTAGAGTCGTCAGTTATCCCAACATTGATCTACAGCTTTATTACAATCCCAATCAATTTCAATGAGATGGTGGTTTGTTGGTTTGTTGTTTTGAATTTTATTTTATTTATTTTTTAAACAGCAGGTTCTTATTAGTTATCCATTGTATACATATTAGTGTATACATGTCAATCCCAATCTCCCAATTCATCCCACCACCACCCCCCACCCACCGCTGCTTTTCCCCCTTGGTGTCCATACATTTGTTCTCTACATCTGTGTCTATTTCTGCCTTGCAAGCCAGTTCATCTGTACCATTTTTCAAGGTTCCACATATATGCATTAATACACGATATTTGTTTTTCTCTTTCTGACTTACTTCACTCTGTATGACAGGCTCTAGATCCATCCACGTCTCTACAAATGACCCAATTTCATTCCTTTTTATGGCTGAGTAATATTCCATTGTATATGTGTACCATATCTTCTTTATCCATTCGTCTGTCAGTGGGCATTTAGGTTGCTTCCATGACCTGGCTATTGTAAATAGTGCTGCAGTGAACACTGGGATGCATGTGTCTTTTTGAATTATGGTTTTCTCTGGGTATATGCCCAGTAGTGGGATTGCTGGGTCATATGGTAATTCTATTTTTAGTTTTTTAAGGAACCTCCATACTGTTCTCCATAGTGGCTGTATCAGTTGACATTGCCATCACCAGTGCAAGAGGGTTCCCTTTTCTCCACACCCTCTCCAGCATTTGTTGTTGGTAGATTTTCTGATGATGCCCATTCTAACTGGTGTGAGGTGATACCTCATTGTAGTTTTGATTTGCATTTCTCTAATAATTGGTGATGTTGAGCAGCTTTTCATGTGCCTCTTGGCCATCTGTATGTCTTCTTTGGAGAAATGTTTATTTAGGTCTTCTGCCTAAATTTTTGAATTGGGTTGTTTGTTTTTTTAATATTGAGCTGCATGAGCTGATTATATATTTTGGAGATTAATCCTTTGTCCGTTGATTCATTTGCAAATATTTTCTACCATTCTGAGGGTTGTCTTTTTGTCTTGTTTGTAGTTTCCTTTGCTTTGCAAAAGCTTTTAAGTTCCATTAGGTCCCATTTGTTTATTTTTGTTTTTATTTCCATTACTGTAGGAGGTGGATCAAAAAAATCTTGCTGTAATTTATGTCAAAGAGTGTTCTTCCTATGTTTTCCTCTAAGAGTTTTAGAGTGATGTTACATTTAGATCTCTAATCCATTTTGAGTTTATTTTTGTGTATGGTGTTAGGGAGTGTTCTAACTTCATTCTTTTACATGTACCTGTCCAGTTTTCCCAGCACCACTTATTGAAGAGACTGTCTTTTCTCCATTGTATATTCTTGCCTCCTTTGTCATAGATTAGTTGACCATAGGTGTGTGGGTTTATCTCTGGGCTTTCTATCCTGTTCCATTGATCTATATTTCTGTTTTTGTGCCAGTACCATACTGTCTTGATTACTGTAGCTTTGTAGTATAGTCTGAAGTCAGGGAGTCTGATTCCTCCAGCTCCGTTTTTTTCCCTCAAGACTGCTTTGGCTATTTGGGGTCTTCTGTGTCTCCATACAAATTTTAAGATGTTTTGTTCTAGTTCTTTAAAAAATGCCACTGGTAATTTGATAGGGATTGCATTGAATCTGTGATTGCTTTGGGTAGTATAGTCATTTTCACAATATTGATTCTTCCAATCCAAGAACACGGTATATCTCTCCCACTGTTTGTGTCATCTTTGATATCTTTCATCAGTGTCTTATAGTTTTCTGAGTACAGGTCTTTTAGCTCCTAAGGTAAGTTTATTCCTAGGTATTTTATTCTTTTTGTTGCAGTGGTGAATGGGATTGTTTCCTTAATTTCTCTTTCTGATCTTTCGTTGTTAGTGTATAGGAATGCAGGAGATTTCTGTGCATTAATTTTGTATCCTGCAGCTTTACCAAATTCATTGATTAGCTCTAGTTGTTTTCTGGTAGCATCTTTAGGATTCTCTATGTATGGTATCATGTCATCTGCAGTGAGAGTTTTACTTCTTCTTTTCCAATTTGGATTCCTTTTATTTCTTTTTCTTCTCTGATTGCCGTGGCTAGGACTTGCAAAACTATGTTGAATACTAGTGGTAAGAGTGGACATCCTTGTCTTGTTCCTGATCTTAGAGGAAATGCTTTCAGTGTTTCACCATTGAGAATGATGTTTGCCGTGGGTTTGTCGTATATAATCTTTATCATGTTAAAGTAGGTTCCCTCTATGCCCACTTTCTGGAGAGTTTTTATCATAAATGGGTGTTGAATTTTGTCAGAAGCTTTTTCTGTATCTATTGAGATGATCATATGGTTTTCCTTCTTCAATTTGTTAATATGGTGTATCCCATTGATTGACTTGCGTATATTGAAGAATCCTTGCATCCCTGGGATAAATCCCATTTGATCATGGCGTATGATCCTTTTAATGTGTTGTTGGATTCTGTTTGCTAGTATTTTGTTGAGGATTTTTGCATCTATATTCATCAGTGATATTGGTCTGTGATTTTCTTTTTTTGTAGTGTCTTTGTCTAGTTTTGGTATCAGGGTGATGGTGGCCTCATAGAATGAGTTTGGGAGTGTTCCTTCCTCTGCAATTTTTTGGAAGAGTTTGAGAAGGATGGGTGTTAGCTCTTCTCTAAATGTTTGATAGAATTCACCTGTGAAGCCATCTGGTCCTGGACTTTTGTTTGTTGGAAGATTTTTTAATCACAGTTTCAATTTCATTATTTGTGATTGGTCCTCGTATTTTCTGTTTCTTCCTGGTTCACTCTTGGAAGGTTATACCCTTCTAAGAATCTGTCCATTTCTTCCAGGTTGTCTGTTTTATTGGCATGGAGTTGCTTGTAGTAGTCTCTTAGGATGCTCTGTATTTCTGCGGTGTCTGTTGTAACTTCTCCTTTTTCATTTCTAATTTTATTGATTTGAGTCCTCTCCCTCTTTTTCTTGATGAGTCTGGCTAAAGGTTTATCAATTTTATTTATTTTCTCAAAGAAGCTTCTTTTAGTTTTACTGATCTTTGCTATTGTTTTCTTTGTTTCTATTTCATTTATTAATGCTCTGATCTTTATGATTTCCTTCCTTCTACTGACTTTGGGTTTTGTTTGTTCTTCTTTCTCTGGTTCCTTTAGGTGTAAGGTTAGATTATTTGAGACTTTTCTTGTTTCTTGAGGTAGGCTTGTATTGCTATAAACTTCCCTCTTAGAACTGCTTTTGCTGCATCCAATAGGTTTTGGATCATTGTGTTTCCTTTGTAATTTGTCTCTAGGTATTTTTTGATTTCCTCTTTGATTTCTTCAGTGATCACTTGGTTATTTAGTAACGTACTGTTTAGCCTCCATGTGTTTGTGTTTTTTATGTTTTTTTCCAATAGCGTTGTGGTCGGAAAAGAGGCTTGATACAATTTCAATTTTCTTAAATTTACCAAGCTTGGTTTGTGACCCAAGATGTGATCTATCCTGGAGAATGTTCCATGTGCACTTGAGAAGAAAGTGTAATCTCCTGTTTTTGGATGGAATGCCCTATAAATATCAATTAAATCTATGTGGTCTTTGTGTCATTTAAAGCTTGTGTTTCCTTATTAATTTTCTTTTGGATGATCTGTCTGTTGGTATGAGGTGCTAATATCCCACACTATTATTGTGTTACTGTCGATTTCCTCTTTTATAGCTATTAGTAGTTGCCTTAATGTATTGAGGTGCTCCTGTGTTGGGTGCATATATATTTATAATTGTTCTATCTTCTTCTTGGATTGATCCCTTGATCATTATGTAGTGTCCTTCCTTGTCTCTTGTAACATTCTTTATTTTAAAGTCTATCTTATCTGATATGAGTATTGCTACTCCAGCTTTCTTTTGATTTCCATTTGCATGGAATATCTTTTTCCATCCCCTCACTTTCAGTCTGTATGTGTCCCTAGGTCTGAAGTGGGTCTCTTGTAGACAGCATATATATGGGTCTTGTTTTTTTAACCATTCAGCGAGCCTGTGTCTTTCGGTTGGAGTATTTAATCCATTCCCGTTTAAGGTAATTATCGATATGTATGTTCCTATTACCATTTCCTTTAGCATTTGTTGTAGAGCTGGTTTGGTGGTGCTGAATTCTCTTAGCTTTTGCTTGTCTGTAAAGCTTTTGATTTCTCCATCGAATCTAAATGAGATCCTTGCCGGGTAATCTTGGTTGTTGGTTCTTCCCTTTCATCACTTTAAATATATCATGCCACTCCCTTCTGGCTTGTAGAGTTTCTGCTGAGAAATCAGCTGTTAACCTTATGGGAGTTCCCTTGGATGTTATTTGTCATTTTCCCTTATTGCTTTCAATAATTTTTGTCTTTAATTTTTTGTCAATTTGATTACTATGTGTCTCGGTGTGCTTCTCCTTGGGTTTATCCTGCCTGGGACTCTCTGCACTTCCTGGACTTGGGTGGCTATTTCCTTTCCCATGTTAGGGAAGTTTTCAACTATAATCTCTTCAAATATTTTCTTGGGTCCTTTCTCTCTCTCTCTTCTCCTTCTGGGACCCCTATAATGCGAATGTTGTTGCATTTAATGTTGTCCCAGAGGTCTCTTAGGCTGTCTTCATTTCTTTTCATTCTTTTTTCTTTGTTCTGTTCCACGGCAGTGAATTCTGCCATTCTGTCTTCCAGGTCACTTATCTGTTCTTCTGCCTCAGTTATTCCGCTAGTGATTCCTTCTAGTGTATTTTTCATTTCAGTTATTGTATTGTTCATGTCTGTTTGTTTGTTCTTTTAATTCTCCTAGGTGTTTGTTCTTTAATTCTTCTAGGTCTTTGTTAAACATTTCTTGCATCTTCTCAATCTTTGCCTCCATTCTTTTTCCGAGGTCCTGGATCATCTTCACTATCATTATTCTGAATTCTTTTTCTGGAAGGTTGCCTATCTCCACTTCATTTAGTTGTTTTTCTGGGGTTTTATCTTGTTCCTTCATCTGGTACATAGCCCTCTGCCTTTTCATCTTGTCGATCTTTCTGTGAATGTGGTTTTTTTTCCACAGGCTGCAGGATTGTAGTTCTTCTTGCTTCTGCTGTCTGCCCTCTGGTGGATGTGGCTATCTAAGAGGCTTGTGCAAGTTTCCTGATAGGAGGGACTGGTGGTGGGTAGAGCTGGGTGTTGCTCTGGTGGGCAGAGCTCAGTAAAACTTTAATCCGCTTGTCTGCTCATGGCTGGGGCTGGGTTCCCTCCCTGTTGGTTGTTTGGCCTGAGGCAACCCAACACTGGAGGCTACCCAGCTCTTTGGTGGGGCTCATGTTGGACTCTGGGAGGGCTCACGCCAAGGAGTACTTCCCAGAATTTCTCCTGCCAGTGTCCTTGTCCTCACAGTGAGACACAGCCACCCCCCGCCTCTGCAGGAGACCCTCCAACACTAGCAGGTAGGTCTGGTTCAGTCTCCTATGGGGTCACTGCTCCTTCCCCTGGGTCCCGACGCGCACACTACTTTGTATGTGCCCTCCAAGAGTGGAGTCTCTGTTTCCCCCAGTCCTGTCGAAGTCCTGCAGTGAAATCCCGCTAGCCTTCAAAGTCTGACTCTCTGGGAATTCCTCTTCCCGTTGCCAGACCCCCAGGTTGGGAAGCCTGATGTGGGGCTGAGAACCTTCACTCCAATGGGTGGACTTCTGTGGTATAAGTGTTCTCCAGTTTGTGAGTCTCCCACCCCGCAGTTATGGGATTTGATTTTATTGTGATTGCGCCCCTCCTACCCTCTCATTGCGGCTTCTTTGTATGTGGGGTATCTTTTTTGGTGAGTTCCAGTGTCTTCCTGTCGATGATTGTTCACCAGTTAGTTGTGATTCTGGTGCTCTCGCAGGAGGGAGTCAGCGCACATCTTTCTACTCCACCATCTTGAACCAATCACTCCACTGCCTTGTGCCTCTGTCTTACTTATGACTGGGCTCCACTCAGCCACTGCTTTACTGTCTGTTATGACTGTCCTGACCCAGCTGGGCATAGCCTCAGGTGCTTCGTGGTGGTGGAGCCAAAAGACAAACACAGGCTCCTGGTTCTGGTTCTCGATTAACCAGTCTTCATGTGCTCTCACCCTTCCTGCCCTCCCCTTCTGTTTTCTCCCTCTCTGTCTAGCTCACAGGTTTCTAGTACTAGCTCCTGGAGTGCAACCAGGGCCCTGAAAGTACCAACCTCCCTGACTGTACCCAAGAGAGAAAATGTTGAAGCTTAAAGAGCATTGGGGGAAGTTGAAAGCTCAAGCGTTTAATACAATCCCCAGGCACCTAATAATTATCAAACTTATGGGTAAATCTCTGGAAGAGTGCAGTCAAACTGAGAGCATCATGTAGCTAGTGACAGCCATACCAATGAAAAGCTCATATCAATAATTCCTAAAAAGTCAAAAATAGATGATGAATCATACGCATGAACGAGGTAAATTTTGTGATAGGTAAAATATACCTCAATAAAAAACTGATGAACAATTTGCACTACAACTTATATCACTTGTTAAGTAGTTTTATTTACACACACATTGTGATTTAGTTTATTTGTACAATAAATGGTAATTTTAAAAAAATTGTTCATTGATTGGTTGATATCTGTATTTAGCACAACATACTGATTGCTGATCAACCCTGCCTATGCTCTCCCACTAGCGTTGTGGCATCTTAACATCCCCAGGAACCCTGATGACAAAGCAGCAGTCTGTACCGTGGACTCATTGAGCCGTCATTTTCAACCTGGGCTGCACCTTAGAATTATGGGGGGAGCTTTTAAAGTATGCTGATGCCAAGCCCTCAGCCAATGAAATTAGAATCCCTGAGGCTGGGGCTTAGTCACTGGAGTTTCATTAAAACTGTCCACGTGATTCTAAGATGCAGCCAGGGTTAAGAAATACTGGACAGAGGAAGGCACCCTTTGAAACTGGGGAGGCAGGCATGGGTTTCATGTGTGTCCATCTCCTTACTGTCACCCTTCTCCATGTTCTGTAACAAGTGTGTCAGGCCTGGCTCAGGTTCTCACTTGTAAAGTGGAGAATCAACAATTGCCCTGCTTCTCCATAGGGTTTTTCTGTCTCAAATGAGACAGCATTTGTGTGTCCTTACGGATATTCGTCCAGGTCCCATGTGTCCCTCCTCTGGGGTGATGACTTTCTTCTACCCTGTCTTACAATTTCCCTTCTCTGACTTTCATTTTTCTGATCGTATTTTCACCAAGCATCTGTAGACTGCTTCTTATATCCTCAGGGATTGGTAAGAAGGCAGGAGTGTTGGTGCACAATTCGAAGCACATTGCAAGGATCTAGAAGACAATGACAGGTTTAGAACATCCATGTGCTGACAGGTATCCAGCTGTCATGAAGGAGGATCAGCCAGTCTTTTTTACTCAGATTGTATTCTTATTTGCACTGGTTTGATGGGAGAGCTAATGGAGTGTAGGGTACCTATCTTGAAATAGTGGCAGCAGTCATTGATTTTCCTTTCCTATAACTGACAACTTTAAAGAATATGTTCTGGGACTTCCCTGGTGGCGCAGTGGTTAAGAATCTGCCCGCCAATGCAGGGGACATGGGTTCGAGCCCTGGTCCAGGAGGTCCCACATGCCACAGAGAAACCAAGCCTGTGTGCCACAACTTCTGACCCTGCACGCTAGAGCTCGCAAGCCACAACTACTGAGCCCATGTGCCACAACTACTGAAGCCCGTGTGCCTAGAGCCGGTGTTCCATAACAAGAGAAGCCACCGCAATGAGAAGCCCGCGCACTGCAACAAAAAGTAGCCCCCGCTTGCCGCAGCTAGAGAAAGCTCGTGCACAGCAACGAAGACCCAACACAGCCAGAAATAAAAAATAAATAAGTAAATTTATTTAAAAAAAAATATGTTCTGTGATTTAGAGTTTGGAGAAGTTATTAGGTTATTGTGGTTTGGAGAGATACATATCAAAGGATCAGCAAGGACAGAGAAGCTGTATTGAAGCCCAGAAAAATCTACATCCATTCAATACTAAAATTTGCCAAATAAATATGACTCTTTTTTTTTTTTCTTTTAAAGCCACCAGAAATATATGCATGGATGTAAATCCATAGGGAAAGAACGCAGTGAACAACTGAACTAAATCAGGATTGGATGGTCAAAGGGAGTTTTGTCTACTCTGATCAAAAGGAACTCTCACCCTGGAGTCATTCTTAACTATTTTTGTGTCTTGCATCCTCCATCCAGTTAAGCTGTCAGCAAATCCTCTCAGATTAACCTTCAAAGAACATCCAGAATCCATACACTGCTCATCACCTCCAACCGAACTGATACAGTCCATTGTTTTCCAAAATTGTTGACCACGACCCACGGTAAGAAATACATTTTACAACATGACCCATTACACCTGAACATATATAAGTTTGAAAAAAACTTCACCAAAAATCACTTTCTTCTTCTAAACAGTGCACTTCTAAATAGTGCACTGTGCACTATTTTCTATTCCACTGTATTTCATTTTTTGAAATACTCATCAAACACACCAAAAAATGCTGGGAAGCAAGATTAGGGACAAACACCCATGTGGTCAAACTGCAAGGCCTGTGAGGTCTCAGCCTCCCAGGTGGAAGCCGTGTGGCGCCTGTCAGTGGTCCCCGTCAGGCTGCGATGGCTGGGCCCTCATACCTCTGCCTCTTGGCAGTCCATTGTGGGCTGTCCTCAGGCCACGCAGGAGGCTGGCTGCTGACTCCACTCCCCAAAGCTGGGCAGCAGGTTCCTCCTTGGAGGAGGACTGGCGGGTCACCTTGTCCACCACAGGACCCACTAAAATGACTTTATGATCGATCAGTGAATTGTGAAGCATAATTTAAACACTTTGACCTTTTGCCCGGACTGCTACAATAGCTTTACACTCATCTGTTTCCATTCTTGCCTTTCTACTGTGTGTATTTCACACATGGTAGCCAAAGTAATCCTTTAAAAATGTAAATCACATGTCCCTCCTTTACTCAAAACCTTCCACTAATTTCCATTTAAAATCAAATCCCACAAATGTTAATTAGCACATTAAAAGATGCTCAGCATCACTAATCATTAGGGAAATGCAAAGTGAAGATACCAGTTCACATTCATTCAAATGGTTATCAAAACAAAACCAGGAAACAAGCATCGGTGAGTATGGGAAGAAACTGGAACCCTTGCACAGACGCTGTGGAAAACAGTTCCCAAAAACCTAAACATAGAATTACCGTATGTCAAGCAATCCCACACTGGGTAAATACCCAAAAGTGAAAGCGGGGTCTCTAACAGGTATTTCATTATTCTCAACAGCCAAAAGGTGAAAACAACCCAAATGTTCATTAATAAATGATTGGATAAACAAAATGTGGCCTATACATACAATGGAATATTATTCAGCCTTAAAAAAGAAGGAAATTCTGACACATGTTACAACGTGGACGAACCTGGAGGACATTATGCAAACTGAAATAAGCCATACACCAAAGGACAAATACTGTATGATTCTACTTCCATGAGGACCTAGAATAGTCATACTCACGGAGACAGAACGTAGAATAGTGGTTACAAGGGGCTGGGGTGGGGCTGGGGGGGAATGGGGAGTGTTTGATGGGGACAGAGTTTCAGTTGGGAAGATGATAAAGTTCTGGAGATGGATGGTGGCCATGGCTGCACATCAATGTGAATGTACTTAACATCACCAGACTATACACTTAAAAATGATTAAAAAGATAAGTTTCATGTTATGACTATTTTACCACAATAAAAATAATAATAAAAATCCAAATCCTTACCATGATCCCTGGCTGCTGCTTCAGTCTTATCACCACCAGTTCTTTCCCCTCACTCACAGGCCTTCAGCCCTGCTGGCATCCTTGCCGAACCAAGACCGCACCAAGCACGCACTTCCTGTTCTCTGACTGGTATGCTTTTTCCTCTCACAGGTCTCTGCTCAAACAGCCCCTGAAAAGCCTTCCTGAAAATCTGCTGAAGGTGAAAGATAATTTTCCTTCCACCCTTCTGAGTTCTTGGTTGAAACCCCAGGAATAAAAGACAGATCAACAAGAGAAAAACAAAAAGAGGTTTATTAACATGTATACCTCGTGTATACCTAGAGAAAATAGAAAAATACCTAGAGATACCCAGAGAAAAATTAGCAACTCCCTGAGGTGGCTTCGAACTCAGGCTTAAATACCACCTTAATAAGGAAAGGGGATGGGAGATGAAGGCCTCTTGGGGGAGAGTAAAAGGTTTTTAGGAAAGATGAATGGGCCCTTAGAAGAATAGGTTGGAGATGTGACAATTTGACAAAACTTGTCAGGGTGTGGCGTCCACTTCCACTCTTGAAACTCCCAGGGAGGGGACTTACGGCAATTGCGTTCCTTTTGGAGGGTCTGTCTTTAGAAATGTAAGGGAGTTCGGAGAAAGCTGCTCCCCACATTTACTGTTTTTCAAGTGCCAACAGCTCAAAATAACCAAAACACCAAAGCAGCATCTGTGGAGTGGCATGTCCTGTACTCCTTCCTACATACATATTTTGGGGCGTATTCTGCTATCCTCCCCTAGAATGCAAAGCCCATGGCTGCAGAGTCTTTATTTTGTGCCATGAGCAAGCCCGGCATATACTAGGTAGTCAGTGTTAAACGTTTACCTTTCCTATAATGTATACCCATATTCCTTGTATAATTAGAACTTTAATTTCAAAAGACTAAAATCCTGGATTACTGAAATTCTGCGGTATAAACTCAGCATCCAAAAGAAAGAAAAAAAAAATGTGCAAGGAACGTAAATGCCCTTGGATGGCTAACGCGGAGCACGGGCGCCAGCTGCTTATCCAGGACTCCCAAGCTTCTCCCGCCGACACTAACAACTAACAACACTAGCACGTTCCGAAGCACCAGCTACAAGCGTTCGGACAGGCCTGCGGACAGGACGAGTGGGAAACCTGGGGCCCCAGGTGGCGTGATGCAGCCCGAAGCGTAGAACCGCGCCCAACAGCGACGGCCAGGCCAGGCTGCCGGCGCAGGCGCTGGGCACTCCAGCCCGCGTCTCTATGGTAGGAGCGGAAAAACCGGAAGTAGCCGCGAGAGGGGCGGGGCCAGGGGTGGGGTCTCCGCCACCTCCTCCGCTGGGAGCCGAGGAGAGATGGCGGCCGCCGACGGTGTCGGGGAGGCTGCGCAGGGCGGGGAGCCGGGTCAGCCGGAGCCGCCGCCGCCCCAGCCGCATCCCCTGCCGCCCCAGCCGCCGCCAGAAGAGGCGGCGGCGTCCCCTATGGACGACGGGTTCCTGAGCCTAGACTCTCCCACCTATGTCCTGTACAGGTAACGCCCACGGCATGGTCGCGGCGCGGGAGACCCTCCCCCGCGCGCGGCGCTGCACGGGGCGCGGCTGCGGCAGAAGCTCGCGCGTCCTCGCGGTCCGGCGGCCGGGAGCGGCGGGGTGGGGCCCGCGCTGTCACCGAGCTGGGCGGTGGAGGTTCCGGGCCCCACAGCGCTGGCCTGCTGTAGTCCGAATGCCAAAGGGCTTGGGTGCAGTCGGACCGCAAAGAAGGTCCAGATTGGCTCGCTTTAGAAACGGGGCTTCCCGTGGTTTGTTCTGCGGAAACGGAGAGAGCTAGCATTAAGATCTTTAGGGACCGGGACGTTTTCATTCAGCGTTTTCTTTCAGTGTTTTTAGCGCCCAGCATCAGCCAGGCACCGAGTTAGGCTGTAAGGATGGGACTATGAGGATTCAACTCCGTTACGCGTCCCCACGTCGCCTCGTGCTTAGTGCAAGAGATGTGCAGTGTCGGGTACTGCTGTAACTTTCTCGCCTTTCCTCCCCATCTTTGCCACCACCCAGTCCCGTCCCCGTTAGTTCTTTGCTTTCTATTGGTCATGCTGGTTCCCCAGCTGCATTTTGAACCTGCAGAGACGACTGAGAAGTCCTTACTTTTCTCATGTCTTATTTTTTCTTCTGTAGTTCTAGGTAAACCCATTAGATGGCTGATTTGCGTAGGTTGTTTATGAATTGAGTGAAAGCCACTATGCAGATTTCGTTCTTGGAGTTTACTGTGTTAGTGATTTCAGTTGGTTGAGGTGGCCCCATAGCCCTCAGACCTCCTCTCTGAACTGTGAAATACTCGGGTTCTTCCCTTGACTGTCCGGTTTCCCTGTGCCTAAAGGACAGCGGTACCATTCTCATGCCACTCCCCATCTAGGTCTCACACCTCGGGTAATTGTTTCCCCTGGATTTCTCCTTGTATAATGGGCACAATTTTAGGATTTGTCTAGATACCACAGAATTTTTGCTGTCAATAGCTGATGAGTACAGAGAACTGAAAAATGGGTAATAGGAAAAGAATGTAAGTAAAAGAGTGGTTAACGAAAATTTGGTCACACTGAGCAGTTTACACAGCAGTGTCTATAGGCACCCAGTGTTGCCACTGTAATTTATTTTAGCATTGACAATGAGAAGTAGTATTCATTGAATACTTACTATATGTATTTATTATATGCTACATTTATAACATATAGCATATATATTTAAGCATACAGTAATACTATATAGTACATTTAGTGTATTTCCTGTATAATATTGTATATCCTAACTGTGTGTTAGGGCATATATAGTATAATAGTATATATATATAGTATAATACTATGTATTATATGCTTACTATTATGAATATTTTAAGAGCTTAACATATTATCTCACTTAAACCTCCAAGTAGCCTTCTAAGGTTGTTTGGTAATAGTATCATCTCCATTTTATAAATGAAGAAATTGAGGCCCAGAGAGGTTAAGTAGCTTTCTCAGGGTCACACAGCTAGTTAAGTGGTAGAGCCAGTGTTCCACAGATTCCAGACTCTACTGACCACCTGGACCACCTCTCAGTGTACAGTAAAATGATAGTGATTACTTTTACTTTTAAATATCACTTTCTAGTTATTCAGAGTATTCAAATAAAAAATTGTCATTCAAATTTTTTTAAACTGTTGACTGACTCCAAAGAGCCTTATTAGACCAATGAATTAGATTGATTTCTAATTTAAAACTATTGTGTACTTGCTACAAAAACCTGCTTTTGCATTTATGTAAAAACTTTAAATTTGAAAACTATTGATTTATTAACTTTAATTGGAAAATTATTCATTTTATTTTTATTTTACTTAAAAGTTTAATATGTAAAACAAACGGGCAACACTTGGTCGTGAAGAATCCAACCATGGTTACATTATTTGTAAGTTAAAGTGTAATTGTTGCCTTTTTAAAAAAACATCAGATTTCTTTTTTTCCTTACACGCTTGAATATAATCGCTGAAAAATATATGTATTTTCAGGGACAGAGCAGAATGGGCTGATATAGATCCAGTGCCGCAGAATGATGGCCCCAATCCAGTGGTCCAGATCATTTATAGTGAAAAATGTAAGTTTATTTTTTATTAGGGAAAGGTCTATAAGTCAAACTTAGTAGCAAAGTTGAAATTCACAACTATGTGACTAGATAGATGACAGAATTTTGTCTAATAAAGATCTAAATGACTTAAGCTAATCTTGTGGGGTTTTGTAATTTATTTTCATGATTAAAAGTTTCATTTTGTCCAAAGAATGTACATATTTTAAGTTTAAATAATGAATGTTACATTATAATACATAGTAGACACTGTGTGATTGTGCTTTTCATTTAGTGTTTAATCTGCACATGAGATACAATGTAAATGATTTACTGTTTTATTTAGAATAAATTTTGGTTGTTGAAACATGAGCATTTTGAAATATATTTTAGCTGTGAAATGTTAGGCTCAGCTGGAATATATTACTGATAGTGAGTGGATTATTTTCTTTGACAAAGTATTCTTTCATAACGAATGTGAAATGCTTTGTAAATTGAAGGCCATACAAATGTTAATTGTTAGTTGTTCTTCTAGGAAAGGGTAAACAAATAAAATGGAATGCTAGTTTTGTAGTTTTATGTATATATATATTTCTTTCAATTAAGGCTCTGTTATCCAAGATCATTCCTCTTTTACAAAAAGTGATTATTATTTTTCCTGATTATGAGATAATGTCAAGAATGTAAAGAAAGAATAATGGTGTGAGGGTTTGCCTTATCAAATGTGAACGTGTACTACTAAACTTAATAACATGTGGAACTGGTGCAGAAATA
The DNA here is from genome assembly GCF_965194805.1 of Balaenoptera borealis. Taxonomy (NCBI): domain Eukaryota; kingdom Metazoa; phylum Chordata; class Mammalia; order Artiodactyla; family Balaenopteridae; genus Balaenoptera; species Balaenoptera borealis. The sequence goes on from NC_138880.1 coordinate 1,977,350, forward strand.
AATAGATTAATAAAGAAACTAAAAATAGGTCTCATTATCTCATAATATTTGATAAAAAGGACATTTCATATCTGTATGAAAAAGATGGATTAATCAAGTAATGGTTTTGTAACAACCATCTGTGGATTTGGATATAAACAGAATTGTATCCCTATCTCATATCTTACATGAAAATAAATTACAGATGAATTAAAGTCCTAAAGCAAAACTGTAAACATACTAGAGCAGGTAGAATAATCTTTCATTCTTAGAGTAAAGAAGGAATTGTTAGGCAAGATGTAAAACTCCGAATTGATTGAGGAAAAGATCAGAAGGTATAACTGCATGAAACCGCAAAACTTCCAAACTGTTGACTGACTCCAAAGAGATATTATATGTGAAGAGATAATTCACTAGAAGAAATAGAAATATTTATGAAGAGATGTTAACCTCACTAGTGATCTGAGAAATGAAAACCACAACTTTTCCAGATTCATAAAGTACCTTTTGAAAACTGACACAGTCATTCATTTCTCTTTCAGTTAAAAATAATAAAACCTTTTTTTCAGGGTAAAAAAAAAAAAAAATCAACATTTTTAATTCTTAAATATATCATTATTACAAACCACAGAGGAAAAGAGAGAAATATGACCCATTGATCAAAAATTGATAAATGAGTATATCAGAATTTTAAATTTGTGCAACAGAAGACACCATGAATAAGTTAAAAAGCAAACAGCAGTGTGGGAGAAGATGTATAAACAGAGGATCAATATTCAGAACCTTATAAGGAATTCCTACGAAAGGTTAAAGAAACAGGGAAAGTAATCAAAAAATAGACAAAGGGTATGAACTTGTAGTTCATAGAAGAAAAAATTTCGTTAGCCATTAAATAGGGGGAAAATCCATTATCATTAGGAATGAAAGATAATTTTAAACTGTTTTATGATATCAGATATTGAGATGTATGAACAGATCCATGCTTTTCAGATGGTAGTTTTCATATGTTTAGCCATTTTAGAAAGCAGTATCGCGTGTATATTTAGTAAAACTAGAAAATGCTCATATCTTACAACCTTGAAGTGCTGTTTCTCATAATACATTCTGGGTTCACTCTGGCTTATGGCATCAGAAGACATGTACTAGGAGGCTGAGAGCACAGACTTCAGAGCCAGACCACCTAGTTCAGATTCTGACTGCACCACTTTACTGACTCTGTAACCTTGGACAAATTATTTAACCTCATTATCTCTGTCTCCTTCTGTGTAAAATGAGGACGATAATAGTAACTACTTTATAGAGTGAGTGAGTTATACACGTGAAATAAGAGAACAGTGGCTGACTCATAGTAAGCACTGTGTGTGATAGCTATTACAGTTCACAGCATTTTTTGGAAGAACAAAATATTGGAAACCAGCTATATATTTGTATTTTGGAGAATAGATAAAGGTATCGTTGTCATACAGTTGTGTGCTATATAACCAATAAGAGGATCTAGATCTGTTATAATAGGGACAGATCGCAGAAACAGTGTTGAGTGAAAAAAAGGCACATAAGTTTTAGACACTTTGAGTATGACAGTATATTAAATCTGTAATTTTTAATTAAAAGACTTTAAATATCAAAAAAAATCTAATGAATATAAAATTCTATTTATATAATCCCAAATTTATTTATGAACCTAAATTATATAGGGTCATATAGCCCTAAGACTGAGTATCCTAGTCCCACTTATAGAAATCTGTTCTGCAAAAAAATAGCATTGACATGTAAATTATGCCAGGCCCACTGTATGGAAAAGTGAAACAAGAATGATGTAGATGTGTATACACAGGCATGGAAGGACATATCACTGAGGGGGAAATGCCAAAATGAAAAGCAGAATGAAAATGCTATGCCAACTTCATTAAAAAACAAGAGCAAGATTACATTTATTTGCTTAGAAAAATGTCTGGAGAGACATATCAACTGGTAACAGCCATTACCACTGATACAGGTCCAGTGCACTGGGGAGTAGCACTGGAGTATGGGAAACTTCCTCTACTTTTATATTGTTTGCAGTGTTTACAAAGAACATGTATTTCTTTCTTTTTTTTTTTGAATACCCAAAATAGTTTTATTTTAAACATTTACCAAATTTAAGTTGTGCTAACTTCTGATACATAGACATATGTATCTACATAACTGTATATACATGCGTATATAAATACATACATAATTCACGTCTATGGTAATATTTTGAGATTTACCTATGAAATTAATTTCAATTTGGGTCAAATATTTCATCTTTTGCAAGAAACCTAACTTGTTCATGAAAATCTTGAATCCATCCGAAGTAAGGAATAGGATCCCGGGTAGGACTGGGATGTGGGAGGGGTGTGGTCAGACATGCCACTAGCCCATACCGGGTGCATTGGTGAAAATTTGAAAAAGGAGCCACATCGTCTGGGCAGACACGGCCATGCACCAATAAACTCGGCTTGGTGAGTGGGGCAGGATTTCAGCTCCCATTCCCTGCCTCAGCTGGATGCCTTGCACTGGGTGCAACCTGCATGTAGGTGGCAGTCCTAGAGGGACGGCTCAGTGGCGGTGCAAGCAGAAGATGGTGATCCGGCCACCCTGTACAGCTCCATTCCTTGCTAGACTGATTTAATTTGTCTGGAGGAGTTTGGTCAGGTAGGGATCTTTTCTTCTCACCACTTGTGATGATTTAGTTAAAGAAGGAGATCTCCCCAATGGAAAAAGTCCATTTTTCAGGTTCAAGTGTGCAGATGGCCGTGCAGCCTCCAAGTGGGCTTTCATGGTTTAATCTTAGGAAATAGCCCAATGTTGATTCTTGAGCCCTAAAAAAAGTATGCTGTTGATCTGGTTGTAGATGAGCTTTGCAATTTCCCTTTTCTCTCGGCGCCTCAGCTTGGCTGCCTCACGCCAGGGGTCATACGGAGGGGCTGCATGAGGAGAGAGGAGCGGGCAGGGAGCCACCGGGCTGTGCCCCAGTCCCAGGCGGGCTGGCTGGGGGACCAGGGCCATGCACGCCCCCACCCAGATGGCGCGGCCAAGCGGGCGTGTGGTGTTCCGCGCCCTCCAGGCTGGCTCCCAGAACATGTATTTCTTTTTAATTAAAAATATTTTGGGGGACTTCCCTAGTGGTGCAGTGGTTAAGAATCCGCCTGCCAATGCAGGGGACACGGGTTCGAGCCCTGGTCTGGGAAGATCCCACATTGCCACGGAGCAACTAAGCCCGTACGCCACAACTACTGAGCCTGTGCTCTAGAGCCCACAAGCCACAACTACTGAAGCCCGTGCGCCCTAGGGCCTGTGCTCCACAACAAGAGAAGCCACCACAGTGAGAAGTCTGCACACCACAACGAAGAGTAGCCCCTGCTCGCCGCAACTAGAGAAAGACCACATGCCACAATGGAGACCCAGTGCAGCCAAAAAAAAAATATTTTTTAAAGTAACACATGCTCATTGAAGAAAAATCTGAAGATGTTAACATCAAAAGAAGAGTCTAATCATCCAGAACTAACCACTGTTAACATTTGGTGTATAGCCTTCCACTCCTCGGAAAATATGTTTCCACAGAGTTAGGTTTATACTATGTATGTGTACATGTGTGAATATAAAGTAATGTGTTTATACATTGTATATAGAGTTAACATGTTATAAGCATTTTGTTACACATTTTAAAATATTTGGGAGCTTGGTTCTTAATGACCACATAATATTCCATAGTTATTTACCATTTATATTGTTTCTAAATATTACTCCGGTATAAATTAAATTCAGCATTTTAAAGGTAGTATTTAGGAGTAGATGACCTTTGTATGTTCAGAAAGAGCTATAATTTTTCATGCTCTCCTCTGATAATTTCACTTTTGGGGTTGTAGTCTAACAAAACTATATACATACCCATGTGTGCTTGCATGCACACACATAAATACGTATGTGTGTATTGTGTATTTAATTTTTTAAATTTTTTAATGAAAAGCCATTGGACGCTTAAAGCAGTGATTTTTATAAAACAAAGTTGAAAACAACCAGTAGTAGCGGAACGGTTAGGCAAATTAGGATATATTGACATTGTATTCATGCATATTGACCTACTAAAAGTTTGTGAACCCTGTCAGTAACTGGAAAATTGTATGCTCTAAGAAAAATAGCAGGACTTTCCTGGTGGTCCAGTGGTTAAGAATCCGCCTTCCGATGCAGGGGATGCAGGTTCAGTCCCTGGTCGGGGAACATACCCATGTGCCATGGGGCAACTAAGCCCATGCGCCACAACTCCTGAGCCCATGCTCCGCAACTACTGAGCCCTTGCACTCTGGAGCCCACATGCGACAACTACTGAGCCCGCACGTTCTGGAGCCTGCGCGCCACAACTGGAGAGCCTGCGCGCTGCAACTACTGAGCCCATGTGCTCTGGAGACCACACGCCACAATGAAGAGCCCGTGCACTGCAACAAAAGATCCCGCATGCTGCAATGAAGATCCCACATGCTGCAACTAAGACCTGACGCAGCCAAATAAATAAAAATTAAAAAAAAAAGAAAAATAGCATAGCATGTCCATATAAATTTTTAATTGTGGAAAAAGAAGTATTGAGGAGTATTTAACACCTGGGTTTTTTTAGTAGTCTGTTTAGGGCCTTAGTCTGTTCTCTACATTAATCTGTGCTGTGATGTGAAGGCATTTCAGCTGCAGTGAAATGAGCATTGTGATTAGCAGTGTGTGCTTTGGTGTCAGACTAGATTGGGGTTTAACTTCTGTCTCCAAAGTACACTGGGCCATGTGAACTTGTTAATCTCTCTTAAGCCTGTTTCTCTTGTGGAAATACTCTTTGATACTCTTGTCAGTGAGGATGTGGAAAAAAATCGGTGTATTCATACATTCTTGGAGGGACTATATATTGATCAGACCTGTTTTGAGAGGTTAATTTGGCACTGTCTGTCAGCATCAACAGTGCACATAACCTTGATCCAGTAATTCCACTTGTAGGAATTCATCCTACAGATGTACTGAATTTGCACGTGTGTGCAGAAACATACCATGATAGGACAGCAAAAGAATGAAAACAATTTAAACATTCATTTATAGGGGACGAGTTAGGTATAATTAGAGTGCCCATACAACAAAATGCTGTGCAACTGTTTGAAAACTTTGTAACGGGGAATGCGGTTGAAAATTATGTCATCTTCCCATCTTGTTCCTCAAACTCGTATGTTCATAAATAAGCATATATTTTTAACTAAACGAAATGCTGCTGCTCTGCACCTTACGTTTTTCACTCAACAACTTGTCTTAGCAGTTGTTCCATTTCAGTACATAGCAGAACAGCCTCGTTACTAATAGCTGCATAGGATTTTGTTGTATGGGTGTACCATGATGGACTTAACCCATTCTTTACTCATGGAAATTTCAGTTGTTTCCAGTCTTCATTTCTTTATTTCTTATATGAATTTCCTTGGATGCTTTGGGCACATACAGGAGTATATTTGTAAGAAAACTTACTGGGGGAAGAGATATGGGAACATATTGTATGTGTATAACTGATTCTCTTTGTTATAAAGCAGAAGCTAACACACCATTGTAAGGCAATTATACTTCAATAAAGATGTTTAAAAAAAAAAAAAGAAAAGAAAACTTACTGGAACTGGAATTGTTAGGTCAATGAGTAGTCAGTTTTTATTTATTATTTATGTATTTATTTATTTTTTAGAGAAACACTTTATTTTTGGCTGCGTTGGGTCTTTGTTGCTGTGCGCGGGCTTTCTCTAGTTGCGGCAAGTGGGAGCTACTCTTCGTTGCGGTGCGTGGGGTTCTCATTGTGGTGGTTTCTCTTGTTGTGGAGCACGGGCTCTAGGCCTGCAGGCTTCAGTAAGTTGTGGCTCACAGGCTCAGTAGTTGTGGCTCGCGGGCTCTAGGCATGCAGGCTTCAGTAGTTGTGGCGTGCGGGCTCGGTAGTTGTGGCTCACGGACTCTAGAGCGCAGGCTCAGTAGTTGTGGCGCACGGGCTTAGTTGCTCCGCGGCATGTGGGATCTTCCCAGACCAGGGCTTGAACCCGTGTCCCCTGCATTGGCAGGTGGATTCTTAACCACTGCACCACCAGAGAAGTCCCCAGTTTTAAATTTTTGATAGATATTACCAAGTGGTTTTCCATAGAGATATTTACTAGTTTATATGACCTTGAATAATGTATGAGTGAAGAAAGCAAGGCCCAGGACGTTAGAGTAGGATGTGATCTCATTTGTATTAAAAAAAAATGGGAGGATGGAATTAGAACATATACTTGTATGTGCATAGAATATATTTGGAAGGATACACTAGAATCACTCCACAATTGCTTCTGGGGAGAAGGACTGGGAATTTAGTGGAACGCAAACTTAGCGTGAGCCTTTTTGTATTGTTTGAGTTTTCTATCATTGTGTATATTACTTTTTCAGTTAAAAAAAACTGATCGGGGGGGCTTGGCGTCTGCCCGGCCTCGGAGCCGGAGCCGGAGGTGTTACCCCAGAAGGGTCGCGCCGAGCTATCCCGTCGGGCGCCGTACCCCGGGCAGGGCCCGGGCCAAGGGTCCAGGATGCTGAACGTCCCTTCCCAGTCTTTCCCGGGCTCCAGCAGCAGCAGTGCGTCTCCTCCAGGGGGCGTAGGAAGGTCCCTCTGAAACAGGGCAGAAGTCTTATGGGTTGGATTCGACTGACCAAAAGTGGAAAGGACCTAACAGGATTAAAAGGAAGATTAATTGAAGTAACTGAAGAAGAACTGAAAAAACACAACAAAAAAGATGATTGTTGGATATGCATAAGAGGCTTTGTTTATAACATCAGCCCGTATATGGAGTGTCATCCTGGTGGAGAAGAGGAACTTATGAGAGCAGCAGGATCAGATGGTACTGACCTTTTTGATCAGGCCTGTTCTGCCAGTTTTTCCCAGAGTACAGAGTGCGTCATTCCTGATCTCCACCCTGCACTCCTTTCAGGGGGTGTTGAAGGTCAGCAGCTGCAGTGGCTAGTGACTTAGTCCTGGAAGAGGCAAGATGGTTCATCGCTGGGTCAACTATGAATCCATGCTGAAAGAATGCCTGGTTGGCAGGATGGCCGTTAAACCTGCTTTTCCTAAAGACTATCATGAGGAAAAGAAACTCTTAAACGGCATGCTTCCCAAGAGCCAAGTGACAGATCCACTTGCCAAAGAAGGACCTAGTTCTCCAAGCTATGACTGGTTCCAAAGAGACACTTTAGTCACCATTGTCATATATACTAAACAGAAGGATATCAATTTAGACTCAGTAATAGCTGATCACCGGGATGATTCCTTTAGAGCAGAAACAGTTATCAAGGATTATTCATATCTTATACATATTGCCCTAAGTCATGAGATTCAGGACGATTTTTCTGTGCGAGTTGTTGAGAATGTGGGAAAAATAGAGATTGTCCTGAAGAAAAAAGAGAATACTTCTTGGAAATGCCTTGGTCATCCCCTGGAGAATCATAATTCACTTATTCCAAAGAAAGATATAGGTACTGAAATTGTGAAGCCATATACACCTGTATCTGATTCCTTATTCTCAGAGTTCAAGGAACCAGTTCTTCCCAACAATAAATACATCTACTTTTTGATCAAAATCTACCCTGCTGGACTCTTCACACCAGAGCTTGATCATCTTCAGATTGGAGATTATGTTTCTGTAAGCAATCCCGAGGGCAATTTTAAAATATCCCAGTTCCAAGAATTGGAAGATCTCTTTTTATTGGCAGCGGGAACAGGCTTCACACCAATGGTTAAAGTACTGAGTTATGCTTTGACTAATATACCCAGTCTCAGGAAAGTGAAGCTGATGTTCTTCAATAAAACAGAGGATCACATAATTTGGAGAAGCCAATTGGAGAAATTAGCATTTAAGGATAAAAGATTTGACCTTGAATTTGTTCTCTCAGCACCTACTTCTGAATGGAATGGCAAACGGGGATACGTTTCACCAGCTCTGCTTTCTGAATTTTTGAAAAGAAGTTTAGACACGTCCAAAGTCCTCATCTGCATTTGTGGACCAATGCCATTTACAGAACAAGGAATGAAGTTGCTGCGTGATTTGAACTTTTCCAAAGATGAGATCCGTAGTTTTACAGCATAATGAAGAGGTGTCATTCAACTGTTTTAGCTAAATTTGTGATTACTTAGGGTTTTTTAAAAGAACATTTTTGTATATAGGTTAACTGGAATCCAGGTTTTAGTTTCTTAAATGAAATCAAATGTTTCTTCACTATAGATACCTTGTTGACTTTATTTTGTACCATAACTTATTTTACTACTGATATTTGTCCTGGAAGGTCAGTCATGGCAACAAGTATATACAGGATTCTTTGTTATGAATCACAAAGTTCCTTACCATTTAAACTGTATCACTGTTCTACAATAAGCTCTTGTGTTTTATGACATGATAAAGCAAATGATCATTTTGATCACATTTCTGTGCTGTAAGATGTCTGATTAGCAATACAGATTAAATTTTACATTGCACTGTAAACTCAGGAAATGATCATTTATGTCCTTGTTCTTACTATGAAAACATGGACTGTTATAACTTATTAAGTGATCCAAACATTTTGTGTGTCTATGGCCTTGATACAGAGTAGAATAAAAAATATTCTTAATTAAAAAAAAAAAAAAAAACTGATCAGGGACTTCCCTGGTGGTCCAGAGGTTAAGAATCCGCCTTCCAATGCAGGGGATGTGGGTTCAATCCCTGGTCGGGGAGCTAAGATCCCACATGCCGAGGGGCAACTAAGCCCATGCACTGCAACTACTGAGCCCTTGTGCCTCAGCTAGCGAGCCCACGTGCTGCAAACTACAGAGCCCATGCGCTCTGGAGCCTGTGCACCACAACGAAGGGCCTGCCTGCTGCAACTAAGACCTGATGCAGCCAAAAAAAAAAAAAAACTGATCAAAATAAAATGTGAGAAAAACAGCTAAGTGAATATATTTGGATATATGCACTCTTAATTTTCTTTAATGCATAAGGTCTTTGGGGGATCTGGAGTCTGGCATCAACTCCTGTACGTGCATCCTGGCTGTGACACAAGTTATCAGAGTGGCAGTCATAGTCATTGGATTTTCTTTCTTTTGCATATTATAAATCGTATACATACAATAAAGTATCTTCCTCATAGAGTAAAAACAACATTTTGTACTATAGTGGTCGTTTTAAACAAGAAAGACCATCCTAATGCAGTTGTGTGCTCTGTTTCTAGTTCAGGATGTTTATGATTATTTCCGGGCTGTCCTGCAGCGTGACGAGAGAAGTGAACGAGCTTTTAAACTAACCAGAGATGCTATCGAGTTAAATGCAGCCAATTACACAGTGTGGTAAGTAAGACACATCATTAATATTCCCTGTGTGAATGTCTCAGGTTTTAGTTTGGATGACTTTTTTCTTAACATTAATTTTTATCAAAACAACAATTCACATATGAGTTTAAAAGTCAGAGACTGAATGAAAAATAGCAATCTCTCCTCTATTCCTTCTCACTACAGAGTCCCACTCCCCGGAGGCAACAACTCCTAGGTGTTTTTTCTTAAAATCACCTCTATATTCTTAATCATGTGCTTGATTATTTTTAATTTTTTCATTTTAGACATTACTCCTTCTATGGAAGATACAGAGTTCAGTCTCCTGTACTGTCTCCATCACAGTAATCAGTTCATGGTTCATGCGGACCCACATTTCATTGTATGTTTACATTTCCTTTAACAGATTGGCTTTTTTATTTAGTTTTGTTCTCTTTTTACCAGCAAGTTATCTGTCTCCCAGACTCTGCTCATGTAGAATGTCTCGTTACTGTTGAGCACAGCAGGTAACCCTTCAGTTCCTTCCTTTCTTCTCCGAGGACTTGGGCACCGCGTGTCTGGTCCATAGCTCTTTCCTGTGTCGAGTCCCTGTTTCCTAGATCCCACATCTTTCTCTTTCCTGCTTTACTCTCATTTTATAGACCAGATCCTTGAATACAAGAAAACTCTTAGAAGGCTGTGATGGAAATTTTTACTGAGGTTTCGTAAATTTAAAAGTGTTTTAAGTCTCTTCTAGCTTCAGTGATAGAATTCTGGATTGGAAATCATTCTCCTTTAGATTTTTAAAACTGTCTTTCTGTTTCTTTCAGCCTCTATTGAGAAGATTCCCATTCCTTCATTTTAACCTTTTCTTTAGCTTTGGGAAATTTTTTTTTTCTTTTATGTTCTTTTGATAATGTCTTCTCTCTTTCCTCTGTTGGCTCTCTCTGGAATGCCTTTTAGTTGCATGTTGTACTTCTGAGGTTGTCTTTTCTTACTTTTATCTCTTTTTATTTACTTTTGAGATTTCTTCAACTTTATCTTCTAACTGTTCTATCTGCACTCATGTTTAATTTACAAGAGCTCTTTTTATCTTCTCTGAATATTCTTTTTTAATAGCATCTTGTTTATTTCACGGATGGGATTTGTTTTCACTTTTCTGTTTATTTGTTTTGATCTCTTTAATGTAAACATTTTTCTCAAACGAGTGGTAATTCTTGGCTCTCCTTTCATACTTACAGTGGAAGCAGGAAAAACCTGATTTGGCATCTCTTCGTGTTGCAGGACTTGTCACCTAGAGGGCTTTACCGTGAAGTTAGCATGGAGGCACGGCTGTTTTGTTTGACGTCTTCATATATCAGTATTTCTGGGTCTTTTCTCTTGACTACTTTGTTTCTCTGAAGAAGAGCTGTCTGAGGAGTGTACATTTGGCTGCCACAGTTCTGGGGGTCAATTCTGGCAGGGTAAGACAGGGGTGGGGGGCATCTCAGCTGTTCAGTGTATCAGCATTTTAAATTTCCTTGTTTCCAGCCTTTACCTCACCCTGCCTTCTGCTGTGTCTGGTATTTCTTTCTGCTTTGGATTTTTCCAGAAAATAAAGCCACTTGTCTGCTGCCCAGGCTTTTTAGGAAAACTCTAGTCCTCCTTCTCCTGTGTGTTTTCTTTACTTTCACAAAACACACTTCACTTCTGGCACTTCTAGTCACCGAATGTGTGTGGGATTTTTCCCCTACCAAGCAGTTCCCTGTGACACCACCTGGGTGTCCTACAGTTTAACTCAATTCTAACACTGTCTACCTGGAGGTAACGTCAGATCCCACAGGTTAAGGGCTCGGTCCCACAAGCCTGCCCCACCCCGATGCCAGTCGCACATCCTGTGCTTCTGACTGGTGGGCCATAAATCATAGGTTCCACGATCCCCTCCTTGGGTTCAACCGATTTGCTAGAGCAGCTCACAGAATTCAGTGAAACACTTACTTAGGTTTACCAGTTTATTAAATGGTATGATAAAACAGAGAGATGCACAGCCGGATGAAAAGGTGCATAGGGCGAGGTCTGGGAGGGTCCCGAGCACAGGAGCTTCTGTTCCTGTGGGGCTGAGGTGCATCACCCTCCTGGTACATGGATGTGTTCACCCACCTGGAAGCTCTCCAAATCCCCTGCTGTTGGGATTTAATGGTGGCTTCCTCGCCTGGACACGATCTATTATTAACTCCATTTCCAGCCTTTCTCCCCTGTCTGGAAGATGGGAGGTGGGGCTGAACATTCCAAGTTTCTAATCAAGGCTTGGTCTTTCTGGTGACCAGGAGCCATCCAGGAGCCCAACCAGAATCACCTCAGTAGAAGAGATGCCCCAGTGCTCTTATCACTCAGAAATTTACAAGGGTTTTAGGAGCTCTGTGTGAGGAAAAAAAAGACACACACACACACACACACACACACACACACACAGCCAGGTTGGGAGATGTTGTCACCTCTCTGCTCAGGGTGGGGGGAGGGATGTTGGCTGCTGAGGACTCTGTCTACATTTTAAACTGTTTTCAGCCCCACCCTTGACTTCCAGTTTCGGAAATACCTGATACATCTGATTTCTGAACCTTTCTTCCTCAGTTGACAGGTTTTTGGCACTTTCTGGTTTTCCAAGTCAGTCAAAACTATCAGCTTACCATTTTCCATCGTTTTGTTGACCTCTTTCAATTGCTGTGGTATCCCCTCATCCTTGTGGATTTATACCCTTTTTATTTCTTTACTGTCATTTTAGTAGGATTATCTAGAGCTGTTAGTGTGATCTTCCATCACTTTATGTCTCTAATATGCACATTTTTAGCTTGTAAGAAATTCCTGACTGTACACAGCTCAGAGCAACTTAGAATGCATTTAAAATTTCCTAAGTTTATTTGCTGTTTTCTTAAAAACAGTATACCTGAAATTACCCATATGAACCAGGCTGCCTGTATGTGTATGTGCTCTGTGAAGCCTCATTTTCTTTAAACTAATTATAATAGAGAAATACTGTCATCTCCTCTATTTAGCATTTCATTTTAAGAGATAACTTTTAAAGTAGTTTTTCTGGGGGGTGGAGTCAAGATGGCAGTGTGGGAAGACACAGAGTTGGCATCTCTCTACAACTAGGGCGCTTGCCAGACACTGGTGGGGGACCTCGAAGCCCAAGGAGATGGGAGGAACCCCCAAGTGAACCGGTAGGATGTGGGGGGACTGAGCAGGGAGGAGAAGTGGAGGCCAGACAGGACCGGTGCCCTTAAGGGGTGGCTGAGAGGGGAGGGGTTCCTATGCCTGGAGGGACCCTCGGGGGCTCAGATCGGGGGGGGAGAGTGCCCAGCATTTGCCCTACTCACTCGAGCCTGGGAAGCCTGCTGGGCTCCCAGGCTGGGTCCCCCACCCTCCAAAGCCCCCTCCAGGATGCGTGGGTCCTGGAGGCATAGGAGGGAGGCCGGGGGAGAGGAGGAGAGGCAGCAGGAGGGGCCCTCCAGGACGGGAGGAGCAGGAGAGGAGCAGAGGGCATTTGCCCCGCCCACGTGGGCCCAGGAAGCCAGCTGGGCTCCCAGCCTGGGTCCCCCGTCCTCTGAGACCAGAGGCAGGCCTGGGCCCCTTCTGTTCCATAGAGCCTAAGCCCCACCCCCCCATACACACCCCAGGGCCTTTTCCAGCCCTGTCAGTCCTAAGCATAGGCCCCGCCTACCACCCAAACCTCACCCTTGCTTAGGTCCCACCCTCCACAGCCAAGGCCTTTTCTACCTTTTTTTTTTTTTCCTTCTGCTCTTTTTTTTTTCCCTTCTGCTCTTGTTTACTATTGTGGTTCTGTTTTACCTTATGGTTGTTTCATCTATATTTTTATTTTTATATTCTTTCTAACATATCTGTTAGTTTCCTAGTCTAATTTTATTTTTTACTCTTTCTTATTATTCTTTTTTTTTTTTTTTTTTTTTTTGCTGCTCTGCGCAGCTTGCAAAATCTTGGTTCATGAGCCAGGGGTAGGACTGAAGCTCCTGCGGTAGGAGCTCCGAGTCTGAACCACTGGACTAACAGAGAACCTCAGACCCCAGGGAATATTCATCGCAGTGAGGTCTCCCGGCAGTGAGGTCTCCCGGAGGTCCTTATCTCAGCACCAAGACCCAGCCCTACCCAACAGCCAACAAATTCCAGTGTTGGACGCCTCAGGCCAAACAACAAGTAAGACAGGAACACAATCCCACCCATCAAAAAAAAAAAAATGAGACTGCAAAATATATGTCACAGATGAAGGAGCAAGGTAAAAACCTATAAGACCAAATAAATGAAGAGGAAATAGGCAATCTACCTGAAAAAGAATTCACAGTAATGATAGTAAAGATGATTCAGAATCTCGGAAATAAAATGGAGGCACTGATTGAGAAAATACAAGAAATGTTTAACAAAGATCTAGAAGAACTAAACAAACAAACAGAGATGAACAACACAACTGAAATGAAAAATACACTAGAAGGAATCAATAACAGAATAACTGAGGCAGAAGAACGAATAAGTGAGCTGGAAGATAAAATGGTGGAAATAACTGCCGAGGAACAGAATAAAGAAAAAAGAATGAAAACAATTGAAGACAATCTCAGATAGCTCTGGGACAACACTAAACACACCAACATTCAAATTATAGCGGTCCCAGAAGAAGAAGAGAAAAAGAAGGGGTCTGAGAAAATATTTGAAGAGATTATAGTGGAAAACTTCCCTAACGTGGGAAAGGAAATAGTCACCTAAGTCCAGGAAGCACAGAGAGTCCCGTACAGGATAAACCCTAGGATAAACACACCAAGACACATACTAAAACTAACAAAAATTAAATACAAAGAAAAAATATTAAAAGCAGCAAGGGAAAAACAAAAAATAACATACAATGGAATCCCCATAAGGTTAACAGCTGATTTTTCAGCACAAACTCTGCAGGCCAGAAGGGAGTGGCAAGGTATACTTGAAGTGATGAAAGACAAAAACCTACAACCAAGACTACTCTGCCCAGCAATGATCTTATTCAGATTTGATGGAGAAATTAAAAGCTTTTCAGACAAGCAAAAGCTAAGAGAATTCAGCACCACCAAGCCAGCTTTACAACAAATGCTAAAGAAACTTCTCTAGGCGGGAAACATAAGAGAAGAATAAGACCTACAAAAACAAACCCAAAACAGTTAAGAAAATGGTAATAGGAATATACATATCAATAATAACCTTGAATGTAAATGGATTAAATGCCCCAACCAAAAAACACAGACTGGCTGAATAGATGCAAAAACAAGATCCATACATATGCAGTCTACAAGAGACGCACTTCAGACATAGGGACACATACAGGCGGAAAGTGAGGGGATGGAAAAACATATTGCATGCAAATGAAAATCAAAAGAAAGCTGCAGTAGCAATACTCATATCAGATAAAATAGACTTTAAAATAAAGACTGTTACAGGAGATAAGGAAGGACACTACATGATGATCAAGGGATCAATCCAAGAAGAAGATATAACAATTATAAATGTTTATGCACCCAACATAGGAGCATCTCAGTACATAAGGCAAATGCTAACAACCAGGAAAGGAGAAATCGACAGTAACACAATAATAGTAGGGGACTTTAACAACCCACTTACCCAATGGACAGATCATCCAAACAGAAAATAAATAAAGAAACACAAGCTTTAAATGACACAATAGACCAGATAGATTTAATTGATATTTATAGAACATTCCACCCAAAAGTGGCAGAATACACTTTTTTCTCAGTTGCACACAGAACATGCTCCAGGATAGATCACATCATGGGTCACAAATCAAGCCTCGGAAAATTTAAGAAAATTGAAATCATATCAAGCATCTTTTCTGACCACAATGCTATGAGATTGGAAATCAGTTATAGGAAGAAGACTGTAAAAAACACAAATACATGGAGGCTAAACAGTGCACTACTAAATAACCAAGAGATCACTGAAGAAATCAAAGAAGAAATAAAAGAATACATAGAAACAAATGACAACAGAAACACAACTGAAAACCTATAGGATGCAGCAAAAGCAGTTCTAAGAGGGAAGTTTATAGCAATTCAATCTCACCTCAAGAAACAAGAAAAGTCTCAAACAATGTAACCCTACACCTAAAGAAAGTAGAGAAAGAAGAACAAAGAAAACCCAAAGTCAGTAGAAGGAAAGAAATCATAAATATCAGAGCAGAAATAAATGAAATAGGAATGAAGAAAACAATAGCAAAGATCAATAAAACTAAAAGCTGGTTCTTTGAGAAGATAAACAAAATTGATAAACCCTTAGCCAGACTCACCAAGAAAAAAAGGGAGGAGATGCAAATCAATAAAATTAGAAATGAAAAAGAAGAAATCACAACTGACACCACAGAAATACAAAGGATTATAAGAGACTACTACAAACAACTATATGCCAGAAAAATGGACAACCATGAAGAAATGGACAAATTCTTGGAAAGGTACAATTTTCCAAGACAGAACTAGGAAGAATTAGAAAATATAAACAGACCTGTTGCAAGTAATGAAATTGTAATTAAAAATCTTCCAACAAACAAAAATCCAGGGCCAGATGGCTTCACAGGTGAATTCTATCAAACATTTAGAGAAGAGCTAACACCCTCCCTTCTCAAACTCTGCCAAAAAATTACAGAGGGAGGAACACTCGCAAATTCATTCTACGAAGCCACCATCACCCTGATACCAAAACCAGAAAAAGATATCACAAAAAAAGAAAATTATAGACCAATATCACTGATGAACATAGCCACAAAAATCCTCAACAAAATACTAACAAACAGGACCCAACAACATATTAAAAGGATCATACACCATGATCTAGTGGGATTTATCCCAGGGATGCAAGGATTCTTCAGTATACGCAAATCAATCAATGTGATACACCATATTAACAAATTAAAGAATAAAAAGCGTATGATCATCTCAATCGATGCAGAAAAAGCTTTTGACAAAATTCAACACCCATTTGTAAAAACTCTCCAGAAAATGGACAAACCCATTTTCTGGAAATAATCCCATTTACCATTGCAACAAAAAGAATAAAATACCTAGGAATAAACCTACCTAAGGGGGCAAAATACTTCTACTCAGAATACTATAAAGCACTGATGAAAGAAATCAAAGATGATGTAAACAGATAGAGAAATATACCATGTTCTTGGATTGAAAGAATCAATATTGTGAAAATGACTATACTACCCAAAGCAATCTACAGATTCAGTGCAATCCCTATCAAACTATCAATGGCATTCTTCACAGAATTAGCACAAAAAATTTTACAGTTTGTATGGAAACACAAAAGACCCCGAATAGCCGAAGCAATCTTGAGAAAGAAAAACAGAGCTGTAAGAATCAGGCTCCCCGACTTCAAACTATACTACAAAGCTAGAGTAATCAAGACAGTATGGTACTGGCACAAAAACAGAAATATAGATCAATGGAACAGGATAGAAAGCCCAGAGATAAACCCATGCACATATAGCCACCTAATCTATGACAAAGGAGACAAGAACATACAATGGAGAAAAGACAGCCTCTTCAATAAGTGGTGCTGTGAAAACTGGACAGCTACATGTAAAAGAATGAATTCAGAACACTCCCTAACACCATACACAAAAATAAACTCAAAATGGATTAAAGACCTAAATGTAAGACCAGACACTATAAAACTCTTAGAGGAAAACGTAGGAAAAACACTCTTTGACATAAAACACAGCAAGATCTTTTTTATCCCACCTCCTAGAGTAATGAAGATAAAAATAAACAAATGGAACCTAATTAAAGTTAAAAGCTTTTGCACAGCAAAGGAAACCATAATCAAGACAAAAAGACAACCCTCAGAATGGGAGAAAATATTTGCAAATGAAACAATGGACAAAGGATTAATCTCTAAAATATACAAACAGCTCATGGAGCTCAATATTGAAAAAGAAACAACCCAATTAAAAAATGCGTGGAAGACTTAAATAGACATTTTACCAAAGAAGACATACAGATGGCCAAGAGCCACATGAAAAGATGCTCAACATCACTAATTATTAGCGAAGTGCAAATCAAAACTACAATGAGGTATCACCTCACACCAGTCAGAATGGCCATTATCAAAAAATCTAGAAACAGTAAATGCTGGAAAGGGTGTGGTGAAAGGGAACCCTCCTGCACTGTTGGTGGGAAGGTAAATTGATACAACCACTATGGAGAACAGTATGGAGGTTCCTTAAAAAACTAAAAGTAGAACTACCATATGATCCAGCAATCCCACTATTGGGCATATACCCTGAGAAAACCATAATTTAAAAAGAGACATGCACCACAATGTTCATTGCAGCACTATTTACAATAGCCAGGACATGGAAGCAACGTAAATGTTCATCGACAGATGAATGGATAAAGAACATATGGCACATATATACAATGGAATATTACTCAGCCATAAAAAGAAATGAAATTGAGTTATTTGTAGTGAGGTGGATGGACCTAGAGTCTGTCATACAAAGTGAAGTAAGTCAGAAAGAGAAAAACAAATACCATATGCTAACACATATATAGGGAATCAAAAAAAAAAATGGTACTGCTGAACCTAGTGGCAGGGCAGGAATAAAATCGTAAACATAGAAATGGACTTGAGGACACGGGGCAGGCGGGAAACTGGGGCAAAGTGAGAGTAGCATCGACATATGTACACTACCAAATGTAAAATAGATAGCTAGTGGGAAGCAGCAGCATAGCACAGGGAGATCAGCTTGGTGCTTTGCGATGACCTAGAGGGGTGGGATGGGGAGGGTGGGAGGGAGGCTCACGAAGGAGGGGATATGAGGATATGTGTATACATGTGGCTGATTCGCTTTGTCATACAGCAGAAACGAACACAGTATTGTGAAGCAATTATGGTCCAATAAAGATGTATTAAAAAAAAATTAAAAAAATAAAGTAGTTTTTTGTCTCATTATATATTGAGTTGGAATATTTTGAAATTTTGAAGTAAAAATAGACTAGAACTAATCATGTCTTTAGGGAAAAGGTGTTTTTAATGGTTTGACTTCACCTGTGAAGAAATTAAAGAGAAACTTGTTTCATTTATAAATAGCATTTTTATGGTGGTTCTAAAAGTAAAATATATGATAACGTTTGTAATGAAATTAATTTATTATATGAGTAATGCATCTAAACGAACAGGTTATACCATATGGGGAAAGAGATGTTTTTGATTCTTGTGTAATAGAACACTAGTAACCAGAGTATTACCTGGAAATAATCATTTGTTGGTTGTCTTCTGTCTCACATTTGCTGCCTTTCACTATTTTGCTTCAAAATGCTTGATTCTTCCGTTCTTCAGATAGTTCTATGAGTTTGGACAACCACAAGCGGTTAAATTGCTAAATTATTGGTTATATAGAATACCTACCAAAAAATGTGTCTATGTTGTTGTCTTGTGACTTCATTTGATACTGTGGCTGGGCAATTTATGTGGAGTAATGAGACTTTGGATGCTTGATGTTTGCTGTAGGCATTTTCGGAGAGTTCTCTTAAAGTCACTTCAAAAGGATCTACATGAGGAAATGAACTACATCACGGCAATAATTGAGGAACAGCCCAAAAACTATCAAGTTTGGTAAGATGAAAATAGGAAGGAAATAAGTCACTATGCTAATAGTACCTGCCAATGGGTGACGAAACCATAGGGAATTGTTTGTGTCTTTATAATTACAGTGCTTGCATTGGAGCTAATGTCACCAGTCTTACAGTGTTGTTGGGAGTAACTGAGATAACTTTATGTTTAGTGCTTGAAGTGGTGCTTGACCCATAGTTAACACTCAAATGTTTGCTGCCGTAATTATTTCAAACTTCGACATTAGCACATAATAGTACTAGAGTCAGGAAAAAATTTGAGTGAAAAATCTGAAAAAAATGTTTCCATTCAGTGTGTTATAAAATGACTCTCTGGTATTTCATCTTTTATTCATTTATTTATTAAAAAAATTTTTATTGATGTTGGGGGTACAAAGATGAATGAGACACAGTCTAAAAGGGAAAGCAAATAATAAAACCAGTTATTTTACAGAACAGTGTGAAAAATATAATGGTAGGGTTTTTTACAGTGTGTATTTGTTCTAAAAGTTAAGCCCCTAACTTAGACAAGAGGATGGGGGAGCAGGACACAGTGGGGGAAAAGAGAAGTTATGGGACAGGAGGACAGAGAACAAATAGGAAAGAAAGAAAGAGTCCGGACAGTACCCAGCATTTAGTGAGCCCCCCATGAATGGTAGCGACTGTGGTGATGGAGGTGACGGTCGAGGAAGAGCAGGAGGAGGAGAGAAGGAGGTGGCGTTGCTGTGGTCATGGTGAAGGAGATGCAGCAGCGTGGTGTCCGTCAAGAGCTGTCTCCACTTCTGTGCCACTGACTGCCTGCTTTTCATGCAGGGCTTGCCTCCATTTGATGTTTTTCCAATGTAATGACTGGGACACACACCACCCTGTCTTTATGCCTGAGATTTAAGGATGATTTCTGAGAAGAAAGACTGCTGAGGCAAAGAGAATATTCTGGGGAGAAGAGGCATGAAAGAGCTTGGTGCACTCCGGGAACTGCATGTAATTCCATGTGATTAGAGTACGTTTGGGGGCCCTAGGACGAGATCATAAAGGGCCTTATGAACATTGGTAAGGGTTTGGGGTTTGATCTTAGCTGCAGTGGAGAGCTCCTGACAAATTTTAATTAAGGAAGTAGTATGATTAGATTTGTGTCTTGGGAGCTTTACCCTGACAGCAGGGTGGAGGATAGCGGAAGAGGCTCACAGTTCTGGCGGGCCATGGCAGTGTAGGGGCCAGGGGAGAGTGTGGTAGGGTATGGGAGAGAGAAGGGTACATGTGAGAGAGGTTTTGGAGGCAGAAGCAACAGGCTTTGAAGTTAAACTTATCAGGGGAGTGACAGAGAAGAATGATGTCTATATTTTTGGCTTGACCATTGGGTGAATGATGGTGCTGACCACTTGGGGAATTTTGGGAAACAAAGCAGCACATTTTTGGGAAAGAAGGGTGGATTCAGTACTAGACAAGTAGAATTTGATGTGCTTATGGGAAACCTGTGTAAAGTTGTCCAGTTGTCCAGTAAGTGATTGAAAAATGCTCCTCTGGAGTGGCAGTCCCCACTCTGGATGAGGATGCTCAGGGAGAATTAGAGAAGGTTGGGGACAGAGCACTGGTGAGCATCCGCGTCTGAGAGGCAGAGAGGTGGTCCAGGACGACTGAGGAAGGAAACCAGAAGTCAGTGTCCTCACCAAGAGAAGGGAGAGTTTCAAGAAGAAAGTGATGGATGGCAGTATCAGCTACTGCTGAGAGGTCGCGGAGAGCAAGGGCTAGAGATGACCCCGTGGGATTGTTAAGTAGGCCGTTGCCAGTGACTGGTCTTGGCACCAGCAGTCCTCCCACCAGGGGCGGGGCAGGGCAGGGCAGGGCAGGGCAGGGCAGGGCAGGGCAGGGCTGGGAAGAGGAAATGAGCCACGGAGCAGTGCTTGAATCGCTAACGGGAGATGCAGTTGGCTGTTGAGAAAGAAGACGGAGCAAGCAGCTAGTCAGGACTGTGTCTTTGGGTCTTGTTTTTCCAAAGTGGCAAAGACTTCATGGTGTGGGGAGAGTTACTAGAAAGAGAGAAGGTGAGAATTCTGGAGAAAAGGGGGATAGAGTAAGGGCTTGCTTGGAGTTGGGAAGAGATCCAACACATAGGTTAGCCTTAGGAGAAGGAACAGCTCCCCAGCTGTGGACACATGTGGAGAGTGAACTGCTCTCTGGCCCAGTTGGCTAATAATAATCTGCATGATCAAATACGGTCGTTAAGGAGTACGAACCATAAGTAGATACTTAATTTTCAAAGAATTAGAACATAATAGATCTGACGGTGAGTAATTGAACATTTGGCAAAGCATGGAAGTGCTAGCTGTTGTGGATTTCCATTTGTAGAATTTTAAACAACTTCACCTCTGTAGGTTCTTTCTTTGTAAGTGCATGACGGTTGCACTCCTGAGAAATTGCCTTATAAAAGAGTTGTTTTAGTGACAAAAGTGATTAGCTAGAGAGTTTCAGTCCCTCATTTAAAAGGCATTGACCCTTCGGAATTAAGGTGCTTTTATGTAAATATTTGGAGGTTATAGCTCCAGAAGGGAGTTCCCTTGGTGGTCTAGTGGTTAGGATTCGGCGCTTCCACTGCTGTGGCCCAGGTTCAGTACCTGGCCGGGGAACTGAGATCCCACAAGCTGTGTGTTGTGGCCAAAAAAAAAAAAAAAGAATCCAGAAAAGTACTTGAAGAGATATATAAACTATGTACCATTTTATCTTAAAAGAAAAAATAATCCAGACATCACAAGCATTCTCAGCATTTGATTACATCTAGTTTTTGCTGAAGAGAAGTAGCTTCCTTTTCTGGACACTGCAGATTCTGTCATTAACACGTTGGCACCTATCGTTATGAAAAACAAAATATAAAAACACCCAGAGCGGGCTTCCCTGGTGGCTCAGTGGATAAGAATCCACCTGCCAATGCAGGAGACACGGGTTCGAGCCCTGGTCCGGGAAGATCCCACATGCCGCGGAGCAGCTAAGCCCATGCGCCACAACTACTGAGCCTGCGTTCTAGAGCCCGCGAGCCACAACTACTGAGCCCACGTGCTGCAACTACTGAAGCCCACATGCCTAGAGCCCGTGCTCCGCAACAAGAGAAGCCACCGCAATGAGAAGCCCGCGCACTGCAATGAAGAGTAGCCCCCGCTCGCCGCAACTAGAGAAAGCCCGTGTGCAGCAACGAAGACCCAACACAGCCAAAAATAAATAAAATTTTAAAAATTTAAAAAGAAAAAAAGAAACCCAGAGCAGCTGCTGTTGGAAACCTAGCAGGTTTTAATTATGGTACATTTTAAATTGCCCACTCCGCTAGTTGCTATCATATCTAGTATAGTACAAGTAATGCAAATCCTGTATGCCAGGCCACTTTTTATTAAATTCACTATGAAAACTTATGCTGTAAGATCAAACCCCTGTATTTAATTAATACTCTTTAAATCATAGAACATCAGAGAGAGCTTCTTAGTATTTTGTTCTGAGCAGTCATTTTGACACACTGGAGGACCTAATTCTTAAGTTTTTCCTGAATTATAGAATTTACCAGTAACCTGGAAAAATAAATTATTAATGTACTCACTGACTTGGAAGACTTCTTAAATTATTTGGAAACCGTTCCCTCTAGGATCTTCCTCTTGGTAGTATCTTGCCTTCTTAATATTCTCTAAGATGAATTTTTAAATTTTCCATGCATGTAGAATAGGTCACCCATTAAGCATTAAATCTTTCCCCTTTCCCCCATTATCCCTGTTCACTTTTAGTATAATGAATACTAATGGTTTTTTTAAAAAAACAGCTTCACTGAGATATAATTCACATATCATACTATTTACCCATTTAAGGGGTATATATGTGCAGCCATCACCACAGTGAATTTTAGAACATTTTCACTAATAGATTTTTATAAATATTTCAGCTAAAGAAAATTATAAAAATAGAACCCAATAGAGAACTCTTAGAAGTATTTTCCTGGTACAGAAACTCCTCTTTTGACAAACTTGCAACTTGTCATAGCTACTTGCCAGAGAAGAAGTGAATTCCATTCTGCCCACAAACTGGTAGAATAAGAAGTTGCTTGAATGGTGGCACTTAGGACTTAAGGAAAACTGACAGCATGTTGATAACCAGAGGGGCTTCCATACTTGATAAAATAGTATCACATTTCCCATAATCTCATTGTGACATCTGGGCATGTTGAAAAATTCTTTCACGGTACTGTGGTTGTCAAGAGATTACTGTACTTTCAGATTTAGCTTGAGATAAACCTTCTTTAAGCTCTTATTATCTGGTTTCATTTTATGTGCAAATCACTGTTTTATGTTTCTCAGCTGTTACTTAGTGTTCTGAAATTTTTTCTCTTAGCGTTTATTCTGTAGTACCTTTTCTTTCTAGTAGAGTCTTGAGAATTAGAGATAAATTGCTGTTTCTTGAGTGTCCCTCCACATCACCTAACACATGCAGCTGATACTTTCGTTTTGGGGTAAATTAACACGAAACTTCTTCTCTCGACTTTAGGCATCATAGGCGAGTGCTAGTGGAATGGCTGAGAGACCCATCTCAGGAGCTTGAGTTTATTGCTGATATTCTTAATCAGGATGCAAAGAATTATCACGCCTGGCAACATCGACAATGGGTTATTCAGGTATTGCCTTTCTTGTGTTTTGCAGATTTTTATTTTTTTAACTGAATTAAATAATTTAATTACTATTAAATTGTAGTGTACTTAAACTGAAACACACATGTAGATCATTACAAACTATATAATGATTAAGAATTATTCAGATACTTAATTAAACCTGACATCCTTCATGTTGGTTAACCTTTATAATCTCTTTGGATATGTTGGTGAGTAACTTCACATTAAAGAAGAATAATAGTGACTTTTTAAATACTTTTTGGATTGAATTTGTGTCACGTATTTGCTAGCAAATTGAATAGAAAAAGTAGTTGTAAATTTTTAATACAGCTGTGTTATTTTAATTAACAAGGACGTATTACATATTACGGTTTTGCATGCATAAACTTTGAAATATGGTTTTACAGTAACTGTTGTATGTTTTATTTCTGCCCACTTGTTAAAATTTTATGCTAAATCCTGAATAGAAGAAAACAGTTATGGGACTTCCCTGTCAGTCCACTGGTTAAGATTTCGCCTTACAATGCAGGGGGTGCAAGTTCGATCCCTGTTCGGGGAGCTAAGATTCCCCCAAAGCTTGGGGCCAAAACACAAACCATAAAACAGAAGCAATATTGTAACAAATTCAGTGAAGACTTTTAAAAATTGGTCCACATCAAAAAAATCTTTAAAAAAAAAAAAAGAAAAGAAAATAGTTATAACTCCCACTCTGGGCATTTTTATTTATTCCAGCCAACAATTGTAGTGTTGTGTCCGGTGAATTTTTTCCAGGGATTGCTACTTTCTGCACTGTTCATTATACCAAGAGTATTTCACCAAAAAATTTATTGCTTAAAAATTTAAACTTTTCCAAATTTGATTAAAGGAATACATTTTCTAAAGACATTTAGTATTTTTATTTTTTTATGAAATTCTAGTTTTTTGCTAGTATCAAATAAGCAGTATATCTCCGTTAGCTTTTTCATAGTTAACGTCCCCAACTTTTGTGGCATTTGTACGTTTTGACCTTTTACTCCTTTTTCAAATTGTCTTTGTTGGTTCTCTTCTCTCCATAATTTTTTAAATTAAAACAGCTTTGTAATGTAAAAATTTATATCTAAATCTAATTGTATATTTACCTACATGTATTTTAGCATTTTTGAATACTTCCCTTTTACTTAATATATGTAATAATGTCAAATCACATCAAATTAATATACAGTAGTACAGTTAATCACTGTCTTATTACTGAGTTTGGTTTTTTTCTTCCACATTTTTACCATAAACAATGCATAAGCATTTAGTTAGGTATACTTTTTTTTTTTTTCTTTTGATTTAATTCTTTAGAGTAGTTCTTGGGTCAAAGTTAAAACATGCTGCTTGGTATCTAAATTGTTTTCCACAAGATGCTACTGAATGACAGCCACTCTGGCTGCTCACTCTCACTTCCTAATTTTTCCTTCCTCATCGCCATTCCTCTGTCTTTGATGACTTTTCTTTCCCCGCCATTTCCTTGACCTTCAGCATCTCTCTCCTCCAAATATGTGATGAGTCCATGTCTTCAGTTCTACCTGCTTAGCTTTGCTGAAGTTTTATTTATTTATTTTTATTGTTAATAAATGATAGGACATTTCTAATTGGATGTTTTATTTTGTATTTTCTTTTAGGAATTTAAACTTTGGGATAATGAGCTGCAGTATGTAGACGAACTTCTCAAAGAGGATGTGAGAAATAACTCTGTCTGGAACCAAAGATACTTCGTAATTTCTAACACCACGGGCTACAATGATCGTGCTGTTTTGGAGAGAGAAGTCCAGTTAGTAATCACTTGTTCACTCATTAAGAGAATATTTGTTTGCCTACCATGTCTCATGTTACTACTGAGGTACGGGGCATAAAGGCGTTGGGATACAGCAAAGATCAAGATTGCCCCAATCCTACCCTCATAGAAGTAATAGGACAGAATACTTACGTGAAACCTATAATGATAAATTTACGAATAATATAGTGTATAGCAGCAGTCCCCAAGCTTTTTGGCACCAGGGACTGGTTTCGTGGAAGACAGTTCTTTCACGGACCGGGGGTGGGGTGGGGCTGGTGGTGGGATTGGTTCAGGTGGTAATGTGAGCGATGGGGAGTGTCCACAGCCTGGGGGTTGGTGGCCCCTGGTGTATAGTAAACCTTTACTTAGTAGTGCCTTAAGTTTCTTGAAATATTGTTGCTACTGTAGATTGAGAAGAACTCAGATTTCATAGTGTCTAGGAAGCTTTATTTTAAAACTATCTCATTAAATTTTAGATAACAGTCCCCAGATGCCATGTTACTCTAGTGCAGGGTTTGGGCCAATGAGTCTTTGTTGTCCTGTGCATTATAGGATGTGTGGCTGCATTCTCAGCCTTTATGCCCTATATCTCAGTAGTAAACCCCACCCCAGCCCAAATCACCCCCAGTTGAAAACTGCTGTAGCATACAAAATGCTGTTATAAGATCTAGAAATTTCTGAATTGGCATGAATTTCTATATTCTGTCCATAAACCTCTTTTCTGACTTTGTCTAATTTGTCTCAGTGTCTTGATTGAAATTTGAATATGTTTATTGTCTTTATAGCCTGATGAGATCATAGTCATATTTTAATTATAAAAGTTGTTTCAACAGCTCCTAGGAAGAGCTGATTTTGTGGTACATCTACCTCTCATCTCCCTTGCCCTTACTTCTGCTTGGATCAGGGCAGTTGGCTCTAATTTTATCTGTTCTATTTATAGGGTTCTGGTGATTTAAATTTTAAAAAAGCACACACACACAGTCTCCAATCTAGTGTCCTATATTAACTCTCTTCTCCAGGCTTCTTTCTTTATAATATTCATAATTTTCGTAATGCTGAATGAGTTTATTATTACTTTCTGTGAAAAAAAATGCTGTTAAAACAGCACTGCAACGAAACTAAGATTACTAAACTTTAGTCAGTGACTAACTCATTTGAGCAAGTATATACTGAAGCAAAGTTCTGTAACTCCCTTGGAATTTTTTGTAACTGGATCTAAATTACAATTAATAATCTGGTTAAGGGGAAGAGAAAAGTAGGGAGTGTCCATTTGGAATGGAATCACATCATAGTTTGCAGGTACTCTTGTTTTGGAATATAAGAAATATGCAGTTGTTGGTTTCTTATTTTTATTCTTTGTCTATATAATCTCCATGCTTGTCTATTTTTTATTATAGCTTCCAAGATTATTTAGTTCTCCTTTTTCAATGAGTAATGATTTTTCTGGCGTAAGTATGTCTTAGACATTTTCCCCAAGATTGCTTCAGCGAAAAAAGGACAGTCTCCTTGTTGTAGCTGACATTTCCTTCAGAGGGAAAGCCTAAATGAAAGGAAGTCTCCGACATTAACTTCTTTTCCATTTGTGAACTGAGCCTTCGTATTACTTTGTAAATAAGAATTGACCATTGCAGCCACGAGGGAGTCTCTAATTCAGATATAACCTAGGGAGGTACCAAGTCCACCAGCAGAGATAAGTGAAAGCTCATGTCCAAGCTGTGCCACCATCATAGGAAGACTGTTTCTCATTATTGCACTGCTCTTGCAGAGTTATACACATGTTTATTTGTGGTCTTTTTCTTACAGGTACACTCTGGAAATGATCAAACTAGTACCACATAATGAAAGTGCATGGAACTATTTGAAAGGGTAAGAGGTTGTTTTTGCTTTTTTTTTTTTTTAACCTGCTAACATGAGTCATCGTGGAATATGTTCCATAATAAGATTCCAAAAGGACACTAAAGAATTTTCCATTTTTCTGGATCTAAGAGCAGAAGTGTAACAGCGTTATGATAACACCCAAGAACAGTACCCTCTACCCTTTCCTTAACCTCCCAGGCACATACCAGCACAGTTTTTAGAATAGTCCATGAGTAGACAGTGACACAATTTTAACAGCATTTATGAATCCTGGGGTCTTCATGTCACAGAACGGAATACACACACCAGTTTCTGTTCAGCTCAGGATCACGGGAAGACAAGACAAATCACTTACAAACAGATTGCACAGACGCCTAGCCACCCTTTGTGTTGTCATTTCCGGAGATCTCCTGTTACAAGTCTCACTCCTTAAATCAGCAAGGTTTCTCTTGCCACTGACATCACCTGGCTCCTTGTCAAACTTAAGGGTCTCCAAGGAAACAGGCCCAAAGAGCACAAAGCATGGAGCTCAGTCACATTTGGAGATCTGTCAGAGCTTGGGGCCTATAGTATCTGGAGAGCTAAAGGGATGAATAACCATCTCAAGACACAGAAATGTCTCTCCTGTTTTTTTCCTTCCCTTTTAATTTTAAGAAAATGGAATTTTTTTCCTTTAATTTTGTATGTTGCAGTTTGACTTACAAATGATTATTTTTAAACTTCATTATTCTTTTTAGCTTATTTTACCCAGCTCTTAATTATGCATGATAAAGCTCACATTTAATTTAAAAATTTCATTTCATTTCAACCTCATTCAAAATGTTTCCTTTTCTTGCTTATATTACAGGGGTCATTTTCTCTTGATCTTTCTACTGTTTTTGTTCTTCCTTCTCAAAATTGGGAATAATTTTTTTTTTTTTTTTTTTAGGATTTTGCAGGATCGTGGTCTTTCCAAGTATCCCAACCTGTTAAATCAATTACTTGATTTACAACCAAGTCACAGTTCCCCCTACCTAATTGCCTTTCTCGTGGACATCTATGAAGACATGCTAGAAAACCAATGTGACAACAAGGAGGACATTCTTAATAAAGCATTAGAGGTAAGCTGGCAGGACTCAGCGATTTCTTCTTGGAGCCTCAAAGCTGGGTCTGCCCAGCGACACCAGTATTCACGCCCCTTTCAACACAGCCACTCAGAATTCCGTGCAGGGCTATTCTGCTGTTTAGGGCGACACCCACATCACTAGTGCACATAGTATGTGACTCCTAGTGGTGTATCTCATTTGATCACGACCTGAATGAAACTGTACTAGTCCAAACGCATTTGCCCTAGGGATTAAATTACACATTTCCTTTAATGAATTTTTGTTGTTCATTTTCAGTTATGTGAAATCCTAGCTAAAGAAAAGGACACTATAAGAAAGGAATATTGGAGATATATTGGAAGATCTCTTCAAAGCAAACACAGCACAGAAAGTGACCCACCTACAAATGTACAGCAATAACACCATCTAGAAGAACTTGATGGGATGCTTTTATTTTTCTAAGAGACTCAGGAGTTAAAAACCAGAGCGATCATCCCCTTTGCCTGTGGTGTGAAACGTACATTACACGGGCACTGCTTTTTAACATGAACCCAGTGTGATGCTCCTGGGGCGCTGCTGCTGTTCAGACTGGTTCTGAGTGATTTGATTCTTGTTAAGCAGAGTGATTCAGGGGAGGGAGGAGAAACAGGAAGTCCCCAGAGGAACTTGGTAGCCTTTCAGCATTCACTGTAACCCCTTAGCAGCAACTCCCCTAAACGGTGTATGTGTCAGGATTTGCAGCGTTAATGTTTGCAGCAACGCGTATGTAAAGGACATGAGTCACTTACATTTCAGTTCAGAAAGCAGGGAGTGCAGTTGTTACATTAGAGCTGCTCTGCCACACTCACAGTATCTTGCTATCACTGTAACCAACTAATGCCAAAAGAATGGTTTTGTAATAAAATTATAGCTGTATCCTAAAACAATGCCATAGTGGTTTGACTTTTTAAATAGCATTTAACTATATACAGGGGACATTGTCTCGGCTTAGAAAAGCAATTGAGGAAGGATATATTGCTATAAAACTGAAGAAACCAGAAACATGACTATGTTAAAGGAAATGTAATTAAAATGTGAAGTGGTCAGTTCTTGACTACAAGCAACAAAATTCACTCAAGGTGGTTTAAAACTCACAGGGTTTATTGAGGTATATAGGTAGCTCACAGAATAATTACCCAATCTTCCAGAAATATGTCCCAAAACCCCACTGCAGAACTGGAGCATCACATTGCTGTTGCCTGTGCTAGGATCAGGAACTGCTGAGTGAGGCCGCCAGCTCCATGTCCACCTCCACAACATTCCACGCAGGCTCACCTGCTTCCCTTCCCACAGGACGTGGCTCCAAAGTAAAGGCTCACTTTAGTGCATCTGATCAGAAAGAACCTAAAGGACATCGAACACCCTTAACTGCAAAAAGGAATCTGGGAAATGTAGTTTATAGCTCTCCAGCCTCCACGCTTCAGGAAGACATGCTAGAAAGGAGTTGAAGGTTGAACAAGAGAGTTTCTGTGTACCTGCACGTAATTAAATCTCACCTTATCAATAAAGAATTTTTGTTCAGTGTTCAAAGCACCAAACTATAACTCAAGAAATTATATAGAGTAGAACAGGGACTTCCCTGTCAGTCCAGTGGTTAGGACTCAGCCCTTTCACTCAGGGGCCTGGCTTCAATCCCTGATCAGGGAACTAAGATCCTGCAAGCTGCGTGGTGCAGCAAAAAAACAAACCAAAAAAAAAAAAAAGAACAGTTATCTCAAGAATTCAGAAAATAACGATATATTTTTAAAATTATTTATTTATTTATTTGGCTGCACCACGTCTTAATTGCAGCATGTGGGACCTTTAGTTGCGGCGTGTGGGATCCTCAGTTGCAGCATGCGAACTCTTAGTCATGGCATGTGGGATCTAGTTTCCTGACCAGGGATCGAACATGGGCCTTCTGAATTAGGAGCACAGAGTCTTAGCCACTGGACCACCAGGGAATTCCCACAATATTTTTTTAAACAAACATTTTTTTTTTCTGGCCATGCTGCACAGCTTGTGGGAACTCCCAATAACAGTATTTTAATAATTCCTGGAGAAACTACCATATGACCCAGCAATCCCACTCCTAGGCATATATCTAGAGAAAACCATAACTCAAAAAGACACATGCACCTCAATGTTCACTGCAGCACTATTTACAATAGCCAAGACATGGAAGCAACCTAAATGTCCACCAACAGATGAATGGATAAAGAAGATGTGGCACATATATACAGTGGAATATTACTCAGCCATAAAAAGGAACGAAATAGTGCCATTTGCAGAGACGTGGATGGACCTAGAGACTGTCATACAGAGTGAAGTAAGTCAGAAAAATATCGTGTAATATCGCTTATATGTGGAATCTAGAAAAATGGTACAGATGAACTTATTTGCAAAGCAGAAATAGACACACAGATGTAGAGAACAAACTTATGGATACCAGGAGGGAATGGGTGGGGTGGGATGAATTGGGAGTTGGGATTGACATATATACACTACTATGTATAAAACAGGTAACTAATGAGAACCTGCTGTACAGCACAGGGAACTACTCAGTGCACTGTGGTGACCTAAATGGGAAGGAAATCTAAAAAAGAGGGGATATATGTATAACTGATTTCACTTTGCTGTACAGCAGCAACTAACAACATTGTAAAGCAACTGTACTCCAATAAAAATAAATTTAAAAAAAAACCACTAATTAAAAGGAAGACCAGTCTGATTAAAACAAACAAACAAAAACAAATAAAATAACTAGGATAATGGTGAAAAAAAATTCCTGGAGAAAATATACTTTGTGGGTATTTAACATTTTACATGTCAGTTTTTGTTTTTAGACCCCAAAAATCTCTGAATTTATATTTGAAATTTTCATAAAGTGTCATCCCTATGTAGACAATTTCAAAGGTGTCATGAAAAAAAATTGTACAGAAAAGTTTTCATAAGATGGCATTTACTCTCAGAAACTACCTCGTCATTGTCCCCAAACTGATTAGATTCAGGGCTGCTGACTCAACAAAGCTCGTAAGAGACTGTTTAATAAAAAGCATAATGGCAGTTTACTAATTTACACTGAGAAATGTAACAGGCGGACCAAGCAATTGCATCAGCCTAGCCACTTAGCATTTTCTGCCTGAAGTTTAGGTGGCAATTCATTTATCAAAATGTTGCTTAGTGAGTATGGAATCAGGTGAGGAGGCCCCATGATTCAAGTGTATCTTATTTTGATGATCCCAATGAGGGCCATCTCCTGACGGGCAGCTGAATACAGAGACCTGGCAGTGCACTTTTTTCATTG
This sequence comes from Balaenoptera borealis, assembly GCF_965194805.1. Classification (NCBI taxonomy): domain Eukaryota; kingdom Metazoa; phylum Chordata; class Mammalia; order Artiodactyla; family Balaenopteridae; genus Balaenoptera; species Balaenoptera borealis. The sequence goes on from NC_138880.1 coordinate 2,009,002, forward strand.
GACTAACAATTAAAATGTGGTCTGTGTGGGCTTCCCTGGTGGTGCAGTGGTTGAGAATCTGCCTGCCAATGCAGGGGACGCGGGTTCGAGCCCTGGTCTGGGAAGATCCCACATGCCGCGGAGCAACTGGGCCCGTGAGCCACAATTACTGAGCCTGCGCGTCTGGAGCCTCTGCTTGGCAACGAGAGGTCGCGATAGTGGGAGGCCCGCGCACCGCGATGAAGAGTGGCCCCCGCATCGCGATGAAGAGTGGCCCCCGCTTGCCACAACTAGAGAAAGCCCTCGCACAGAAACGAAGACCCAACACAGCCATACATACATACATACATAAAAAGAATGTAAGCAGACAAGAATAGCATTAAAAAATTTTTTTTTAAATTAGAAAAAAAAATGTGGTCTGTGGAGGGGCTGTTAGCTCAAAATTATTTATCCAATAATACTTTCACTGTGTTGCTATCTGCACTGCTGGCGCATAAACAGTGGGTAAAATTGCCGGTGCCTTAGCACAAATCAAGGCAGTGGTACTGAGTAGTCATTGTATTCTTCACTGCCATGCATTCACTGAACAATGTACTTGATGAATCAGTAATTATGTATTTTATTCACAGCACTCACTGTCTTGTCAGTATTTTGTGTGACTGAATGGAAGTATGCCTAAACTTTTTGGTTGTCTTGAAGAAAAGCATTTGTGCAATTGTGTAAGTTGTGGCCCAAACAGGCCACTCTTCTTGGAATGCCATTTGTACTTGAACAACTGAGTGTTTGTTGCCAGGCGTAAAATTTGAGCTTTTGAGGGAAAATTTTAATCTACCACAGTCAGCTTGACAGCTTCCCGCTACCTTCTGATGAAATCAAAGTGATGATATTAATGAATTATTAATGAATTATTAATTATTGAATCAATAATGAATAGTTAAATGTATCCACAATTGGTGGATCCGTATAGCTCAATGGACCAATATTTTCCAAATGACCCATCTATGATATTATCATGAATGCATAAACAATCCATTCACATTACCAGATGTAACAGAACACAAAAAGTACATTGATAGGGTTGCAGATTCCACACTGCAGCTAACCTTTGAGAAACCACCACTTGTCGAATTTTGGTGTAGTATTGAAGAATATCCACAACTTCTTAAAAGACTCCTAAAATACTCCCTTTCTGACTATGTATCTGTGTGTATGAGTGGATTTTCTTCATGTACTTCAACCAAAAACACCATATTCCAACAGATTGAATATAGAAGCAGATAAAAGACTCTGGAAATCTTCTATTAAGTCGGATGAAAGAGATTTGCAAAAATGTAAAACTGCCATTTTCCTGGTTGGTTTTCTGGAAAATATAAGTTTCATAAAATGTTATTTTTGTTAACATGTAATGGGTTTATTGCTTTATTAATGAATTAAAATTTTAAAATCTCAAATATAGCAATTAGCACTAGCTTGGACCCACATTAATGAAATCTGGAGCAAGAGAAGAGAGTCAGACACTACTATCTCTGCCCTCAGGGACCCCAATTTTGAGAGAGACCAACAGTATGCTACTCCCCTCAGTACCCTGAAAATGTTTATTAGCTTGTTGAAGAAGTACTATTTGGGAACACAGAAGCAGGAGGGATTATCTTTCTGATGGAGTCAGGAAGGGTTCACAAAGGAGGACAAATTTCGTTACTTACATCCTTTAGTGAGGCCTTCAACTCAATTCTGTAATTGGTTATATCTCAGATATTAACTTATAAATTAGTAAGAGAGTCCAGAAGGTTTCTCTCTGGAAATTACGTTATAAAAAGCAATGTTTTTCAAATTGGGTTGTAACCCATTAATGGGCAAGTCAGTGTGTATTGACAAGCTTTAAAAACAAAAAAGTATATATAATAGAACTTTCAACTTCATTGAATTCTCTCACATTTTATTTCTTTCCTTCTACTTGATTTGGTCCACTCTAGCTTTTTTGCCCAGCAGTTATTGCGATATAATTGACAAGTAATACTGTGTAAGCTTAAGACATACAATATGATGATTTGATATATATTGTGAAATGACTACCACGTTAAGATTAGTGAACAGATCCTTCACCTCACACTTGTGTGTGTGATCTCTCTTAGCAAATTTCTAGTATATAGTACATGCTCTAATATTTTAAGGTGGAAGCTTATATTGATCCAAGCTTAGATGATGATTTTTTCCCCAATATAAGCATTTAATGCTATACATTCTATTTTTATTCAGCTCAAAATATTTTCTAATTTCCCTTCTTGAGACATCCTCTTTGAGTCAGGGATTATTTAGAAGTGTATCATTTAATTGCCAAGTGATCAGAGACTTTCCTGTTATTCTCTATTATTATTTTTTAGTGGTTACTCTAGGAATTATATAACACGTATTCAACTTTTTACAGCCTATTTATATCAATATTTTATCACTTCAACTGGCATGTAGAAACCTTACCACGGTATAGGTCTCCTGACCCCCACCATTTATGCCATAGCTGTCTTATATATTACCTATACTTACATTGAAAACCCCATCAGACAATTTTATACTTTTTGCATTCAACCACCAAACATATTTTAAAGAACTCAAGAAGAGTGGCCTATTACATTTACCGAGAGATTTACTATTTTTGTTACTTTTCTTTCATTCCTGATGTTCCAAGTTTCCTTCTGGTATAATTTCCCTTTTGCCTGAAGAAATCTCTTTCAGCAGTTCTTTTAGATTAGTTCTGCTGGTTGCAAATTATGTTTAGTTTTCCTCAGCTGAGAATGTCTTTATTTCATCTTCATTCCTGAAAGATGATTTCGCTGGATACAGAATTATGAGTTTACAATTCTTTCAGCACTTGGGAAATGTCACTTCCTGTCATTAGAATGGCACCTACATGTCATCTCTCTCTGGCTGCCTGCAAAATTTTTGTCTTTAGTAATTTGATTTTGATGTTGTCTGGGCCTGGATGTCTTTGGATTTACCCTATTTGCTCAGCTGCTTGAATCTGTAGGTGTCACCAAACTCGGGAAATCTTCAGCCATTACTTCTTCAAACATTTTTTCAGCCCTTTCTCTTCTGTGGGATTCTCAATGCAAGAATGTTAGACCTTTTGTTCTTGTCCCGCAGGTGCCTTTTGTTCTTTTTTTTCCCCTTTCTTTTTCCTTTTTTTTCTCTGTTGGTCAGATTAGATCATTTCTATTAATCTGTCTTCAAATTCACTGACTTTTTTTCTCTGTCATCTCCATTCTACTATTGAACCAATCCAGTGAGTTTTTTGATTTGGTTATTATATTTCTCAGTTCTAGACATGGGCATTGGGAAGGGCTGCAGCCTGTGAATTATTGTGAAGCGATGGGAGTTCCCCGAAACCCACTGGAAAGTTGAAACACTAGATGTGGATGGCTGTGGCTCACGACAGGAACTGAAGACACTGAGAGATGCTGAGGTGTGTGCGTGTGTTTTGTGCGTTCCTACGCAGCGCGGCTCAGCTGGGTGCATTTTTCCGCATTCACCTAGTGTTCTTCCAGGATGAAGTCACGCATAAACAAACGTGGACGTCTAGCACGGGCAACCCCGGGGGCCTGTAAAAGCACAGAGCGCTGGCCCCAGCCCCGGGTCTGGGATGGAGCCCAGAATTCGCACTTCTGACAAGTTCCCTGGAGCCGTGAAGCGTCGGCACCTGGTCTGAGGACCGCCCTTTGGAAGCACCGCCTTGCGCTGAGCGGGAGCTTTCTGCAGCGTCTAGATCTTACAGGTCCTCTCCGCACCCGCACCCGCGCCCGGCTGCGCGTCCGGACTAAACACATCACCGCCCTCACGCGCTGGCAGAGAAGCATCCGCCACAGGAGCCAGCCCGGTGCGCCGGGGCTGCTTCCGGGTGCGCTCCGACTCTGGCTTTGCGTTCCGGCGACCGACCTCCGGTTGAGCGGCGGCGGGAGGACGACACCAGGGCGCACCCTCGCGCTGGTCCTGCTGGGCGCGCTTCCGGCTGCGCAGGCGCAGGAGGTTGCGTGCCAGACCCGGGGCGGGGACCGCAGGTAGGGGCGGCGGGCCGGGGCGGCGGGCGGGCGCGGTGAGAGTTGGGCTGCGTCCTGCCCGGCGCCCGAGCTGGACGTGAGCCGACGGACACGCCGCCGGGACAGGCTTCAGCTCCTGCCTCTGTTGGTGCCGCGCTGCGACCGCCTCCAGGTCTGGAATCCTCTGCTGCCCCCTTTTCAAAAGCAGGGTTTAGCCGTGTTCTTTGGTGGTCTTGTCTTCTCCACCCTTGCTTGACCTTTACTATAGAACCTTAAGGCTAAGCAGGCTTCCGGAATATTTAAAATAATTAATGTACCTGTGCTTTGTTGGCAAAATGGGATTCTAACCAAAATTGTATGGGCGGGGCGGGGGGCACTAATTCATTTCTTCTCTGGTTGTGTAAAATATTCTGCAGCTGGTAAAAACCAATTTTGTTCCATCGCTTTTCTTTCTTTTTAAATTAAGCTGTGAGTGTATAGTAGTGGGAACCACTTTTTTCCTGTTGCCAATTTTTTCTTATCATTGTCAGAAATCCTTTGTGTCTAAACAGTGCCTGAATTTCTCCTACCCACCTGGACCTTCAATCGTTATTTCTTAATTTGCAGAAGCTTTCAGTGTCGTTTTGCTTATTCCTGGACGAGAACATTTCCTCAGCCATACAACCTCTTCCCTAGCTCTGGGCAACCTACTCCAGAAATATGCCTTTAAAAGAAAAAAGAGGGGACTTCCCTGGTGGTCCAGTGGTAGAGAATCCGCCTTACAATGCAGGGGGCGCGGGTTCGATCCCTGGTCAGGGAACTAAGATCCCACATGCCGCGGGGCAACTAAGCCCGCATGCCACAACTGGAGAGCCTTCGTGCCGCAAAGTGCAAAGCCCACGCCCTGGAGCCTGGGCGCCACAACTAGAAAGACGCCCGTGGCTGCAACGAAAGATCCTGCATGCCGCAACTAAGACCCATTGCAGCCAAAAACAAATTAAGTAAATAATAAATCTTTAAAAAAAAGACCCTCAGGTGATGGAGTGGGTGAATGACTTCTTTAAGAAGTGGGTGGGACTTCCCTGGTGGCACAGTGGTTACGAATCTGCCTGCCAATGCAGGGGACACGGGTTCGAGCCCTGGTCCGGGAAGATCCCACGTGCCGCGGAGTAACTAAGCCCACGTGCCAGAATTACTGAGCCCCTGCTCCGCAACAATGGAAGCCACCGCAGTGAGAAGCCCATGCACTGCAACGAAGAGTAGCCCCCGCTCGCTGCAACTAGAGAAAGCCCGTGCGCAGCAATGAAAACCCAATGCAGCCAAAAATAAATAAAGTAAATAAAATGATTGAAAAAAAAGACCTCATTGAAACCTTCCACATGTACACAGGAAGTGTGTGCAAACCTGAATCACCAGCTGCGGTATAGTCAATCCAAAAGAGCGAAGTAGAGCGTCATGTATCTGCTTTGATAAACCTCAAAAACATAATGCTGGGCTTTTAAAAAAGCAAGTAATAAGAGGACTGTGTATCCTGCATCCCCGATACAGAGGGATTCTACGCCATTGTCTATGAGGGACTTGAGCATCCGCAGATGTTGGTATTCGCAGGAGGTCCTGGAACCAATCCCCTGCGGTTACTGAGGGACAAACAGTACAACACTGCTTGTATTAATATAAAGTTTGAAAACATACGTGTATTATGTGTTGTTATTTATGGGCACATACTCATGTGAGAATAAAATGCATGCGTGGAAATTATTAAACTTCAGCATGCACCCCCATGTCACGTGTGTTAACACAGATGTCTGGGCTCCACCTCAGAGTTTCTGATGCAGTAGGTGTGGGGCAAGGACTCAAGAACCTGCATTTCTCAGAAGTTCCAGGTGGTGCTGCGGCAGGTACAGGGACCACAGTTTGAGAACTACGGACATACCAACTTGAGGATGGGGACTACTTCTTGGGATGGAGCAGAATAGGACTGCGAGGGGTACCTGGCTTCAGCCATGTTTGTAATATGTTATTTCTTTAAAAAAGGGGATGCAGTATTACTTGACAGAGCTGGGTGGGTGCTCATGATCTTATGTTTTTTGTTTTTTTTTTATAAATTTATTTATTTATTTATTTATTTTTGGTTGTGTTGGGTCTTCATTTCTGTGCGAGGGCTTTCTCTAGTTGTGGCGAACGGGGGCCACTCTTCATCGTGGTGTGCGGGCCTCTCACTATCGCGACCTCTCCCGTTGCGGAGCACAGGCTCCAGACGCGCAGGCTCAGTAGTTGTGGCTCACGGGCCCAGTTGCTCCGTGGCATGTGGGATCTTCCCAGACCAGGGCCCGAACTCGTGTCCCCTGCATTGGCAGGCGGGTTCTCAACCACTGCACCACCAGGGAAGCCCTGATCTTATGTTTTAACTTTCTTTATGCTTGAAACATTTCAGGAAAGAAAAAAGATCCTAGTCGGTGAGGAAAATGGATTGGAAAGGAGAAAGCAGTGGGAGAGTGCGTAGGAAAGCGTTGCAGAAGCCCGGGAAGGTGATGCTTAGACCAGGGCGGGGGAACGGGGTGGGGGGGTCGGGTGTGAGCAGATTTGGGAGCTTTGCGGGGACAAGTGACTGACGGTGCCGACTGGTTGGTCTAGTGGTTACAAGGAGGGAGGAATGAAGTCACCTGGTCGTGTGCCCGTCACAGAGGGGAACCCTGTGGAGTGGGCATGCTGGTGACCGGAGAGACAGAATTCAGGTATGGATGTTGCAGACCTTGAGGGGCCAGCTGAGCGAAGTGTAGGATAAAGAGCCAGGCCACGGAAGAGACTTGAAACGATCAGCGTGTACACAGCCGCCAGAGCCACGTGCAGGGACAAGACTGTGTAGAAGGCGTGGAATGGAAGGGGGGCCCGTGACATCCAGAGGGATGCCGTCACCTAAGGTGGGCTGGCTGGCTGCCCCCCGCCACCCATTCTTGTACGGCCTGTGAGCTGAGGATGCTTTTCACTTTTTTAAATGTTGGGGCAAAATCAAAAGAACGTGTGGCATGTGAAACGAATCTCAGCTTCCATGAGCACCGTTTTGTTGGGGCACAGTCACGCTCGCTCACTTGTGTAGCATGGCCTGGCCGCTGCTGACGACGAGATGAAATAACTCTGACGGTTACCTGGTCACCCGGCACCACTGCTCCTCACCCCGCACGTCACAGTGCCGTGGCCACTCGATTCCCGCTTCTGGCCCCTAAACCTGAACATTTACTGTCTGATCCTTTACAGAAAAAAAGTTCTCTGGTCCCTGACCTCAGGTCTAAGTTGACACACTCTTGGTCACTTTAAATGCTACAGAGGAGAGATGGCTGTGGTTTTGCCCATTTCTTTAAGGTCACCTTCTAAGAATCAGGCATCGGTGGAAGAAGCTCAGGAGACCGTGAGGCCTGAGTGGTGAACGTTGTCATCATGTCCACAGGAGTCCTGGAAGATGCCCGGAGGGAGAGGTGGAGAGAAAGATGTGGGCCCGGAATCTCGATGAGGACGGTGAGCAGACAGCCCCCTGCGGCATTGCTGGGCATTGCTGACCGGACTCAGCTGGTGGGTGAGCACGTGGCATCGTCTCGAGAAAGGAGCAGTTACACGAGGCTGGAGCAGTCGAGTGGAGCCAGGGTCTCTCGAGCACCTCGTCACGACAGCAGGGATGAGCAAAGTGGCGTGTTCTCTTCTCCTTAGGAGGAGTGCACTGACCCGTAGAAGAGTCCATTCCTTCTAAAATCCCCTGCTCAGCAGGAGAGTGTCACTCCTGGCCCTTCACCTGCAGCCTTATCACTGGAAGAATACAGTTGTCACTCACTGAGATTGTGAACACTGAAAACAGCAGATTTGAGGGGAAGAGTTGAGTTTGGGAAGTATTTTTATATTTTAATGTTGAGATTTTGTATATACATAAAAATACATACCACTCTTCTTTATCCATTCCTCTGTCGATGGACACTTAGGTTGCTTCCAAGTCTATTTATATGGTAAATAGAGCTGCAGTCAGCATTGGGGTGACTTTATCCATTCCTCTGTCGATGGACACTTAGGTTGCTTCCATGTCTATTTATATGGTAAATAGAGCTGCAGTCAGCATAGGGGTGACTTTTCGAATTAGTGGGTTTTTTTTTTTTTTTTCTGGATATATACCCGCAAGTGGGATTGCTGGATCATATGGTAGTTCTAATTTTAGTTTTTTGAGGGACCTTCACACTGTTCTCCATAGTGGCTGCACCAATTTACATTCCCACCAACAGTGCAGGAGGGTTCCCTTTTCTCCACACCCTCTCCAGCATTTATTATCTCTTGTCTTTTTCATGATGGCCATTCTGACAGGTGTGAGGTGATATCTCATTATGGTTTTAATTTGCATTTCTCTGATGATTAGCAATGCTGAGCATCTTTTCGTATGTTGGCCGTTCATATTGTCTTTGGAAAAATGTCTATTCAGGTTTTCTGATCACTCAGCCATAAGAAAGAATGAAATTCTGCTATTTGTAACAACATGGATGGACCTAGAGAGTATTATGCTTAGTGAAATAAGTCAGAGAAAGACTAATACCGTATGATGTCACTTATATGTGGAATCTAAAAATAAAACCAACAAATGTATATAGCAAAACAGAAACAGATATAGAGAACAAACCAGTGGTTACCAGTGGGGAGAGGGAAGGGAGGGGGCAAGATAGAGGTATGGGATTAAGAGTTACAAACTCCTATGTATAGAATAGGTAAGCAGCAAGGATAATTGTACGGCACAGGGAATACAGCCATTATTTTGTAATACAGTAAGTCCCCTACATATGAACCTTTAAGTTGTGAGCTTTCAAAGGTCCGAACCTGCATTCCATCAACGTCAGTCGTGAGTGAAATGGCAGCTTGCCCTCTGTCTCCTATTGCTGACAATCCTTCAGCTCTGCCATCTCCCACCTTCTCTCCCTCCTCCAGTCAGTAACTCTTCTTGTCTGTTCACTTGATGCCAGCCCCTCTGTGCCAGCTGTTGTACTGTACTACTGTACTTTTCAGGGTACTGTACTGTAAGAATGTTTTCTGTATTTTTTGTGTTTGTTTTTTATGTATTATTTGTGTGAAAAGTATTATAAACCTATTACAGTACAGTGCTATAGCCGATTGTGTTAGTTTGGTACCTAGGCTAACTTTGTCGGACTTACGAACGCTCTCTTGGAACGGAACTCGTTCGTAGGTAGTGGACTTGCTGTAGCTTTAGACGGAATATAATCTAGAAAAATACTGAATCACTATGTTGTACACCTGAAACTAATACAATATTGTAAATCAACTATAATTCAATTAAAAAATTAGGTTGAGATATAATTTACAGGCTATAGATTTGCTATTTTAAAGTGTACAGTTAGAGACTTTTAGTATATTCACAAGGTTGTACAACCGTCACCACTAATTCCAGAACATTTTCATCCAAAAAGAAATCCTGTCACATCAACAGCCTCTCCCCATGTCCGCTTCCACCCAGGCCCTGGCAACCGCTGATCTACTTGCTGTCTCTAGACTTCCCTGTTCTGGAGTTTTATATAAATGGAATCATATGCTATTTCCCTTAGTTAATTTTCCTGAGAATAATGTTTTCAATGCATGTTGCAGCACGTATTAGTGCTTTATTCCTTTTAATGGCTGAATACTGTGTCATTGTGTGGGCACATCACGTTCTGTTTATCCAGGCATCATCTGATGGACATTTAGGTTGCTTTCACTATTTGGCTGTTATGAATAATGCTGCTGTGAACATTCATGTACAAGTGTTTGCATGAATGTATGTTTTCAGTTCTCTTGGGTAGATACCGAGCAGTAGATTTGGCGGTAACTCTGTGTTTAACCTTTGAGGACTTCCAGACTGTTTTCCACAGTGGCTGCTCCATTTTACATTGTCACCAGCAATGTCTGAGGGTTTCCTGTCCACACTTGTTAACCGCCTGGCTTTTTGATTATAACCATCCTAGCAGGTGTGAGGTGGGACCTCGTCGTTTTGGTGTGCATTTCCCTGATGACTATTGAAGTTGAGCATCTTCTCCTGTGCCTGTTGGCCATCTGTATATCTTCTTTGTAGAAATGTCTGTTCAAGTCCTTTGCCCATCTTTAAATTGAGTTATTTGTCTTTTTATTGTGAAGGAGAAATATTATTTTTGAGTTGTCCACCAGACTCCAGGTAGAGGTGTCAGGAAAGCAGGTGTGGAGTTCTGGGGAGGCTGGGATTGGGCTTCACACCTGGAGCTCAGCGGATGGGCATGGAGATCTCCCCACGCCGGGAACGAGGGCGGGGGCCAGGTCCCAGCCCACACGTGGTTTCCTGGGAGCCGAGTGCAGAGCATTTTCAGGAGGAGGGAGGGAGTGGTCGCCAGGCCAGGTGCTGCCGAGGGGCCAGGCCTGCACGTTGGCTGCTGAGCTTTGGCACAGGGTCTGTGCCGTCACTGGTGTCCCGCGTGCCCCAGTGCTGCAGTTAAGCCGGCGCACAGTGGTCCAGCCACATCGCTTGTCGGGGTAGTGACACTCCCTGCGGGTGGCAGCCAGCATCCGCCCCAGGCACCCTGAGTGCCAAGCTCCCGATGTCCAGGTCCCTCCCCACCCTCCACCGAGGCATCCAGGTGGTGACGCCTGCCTCCGCCCCGGGCCTCGCACCTGCTGCCGGGCGGGAGCCCATTGGATGGCGAGCGCCCCTGCCTCGCGGTGGTTGCTCACCTGCGCAGCCGCTCGCCTCACCCCCGTCGTGTCGCCCTGCGTTCTCGTCGGCGCTCGTTCTGGGTTCCGGCTGGGGCCTCCCACCCTGGGGCGCCTTTCACACCTTTGCTTCTTAAAAACATCAGGGGGCTTTTGAGTACCTTGCAAGGAGCATCCCAACCCCTCAGAGTCCCAGCCGCACCCGGACCCCAGCTCCTCTCCTGTCCACCTCCTGCCACAGCCCCACTGGACTAACAGAGCCACAGTTTACTTTCATCTTACTAACTGTTCAGTGCGTGTCTACTCAGCGCAGACACCTGCAGCGGAGACAGAGACAAAGCCAGACCCAAGACTCCCCTCTGCTCGCAGCTGTGATAGGAAGCAACGATCCTGGTAGGAGCTGGCGTCGAGCGTTGGTACAAGGCTGCTCTCAAGCCCTCTTTCACCCTCACAGTGACCCTGAGGCCCAGGGGGCTGTGTCACCCTCCGTCCTTCCTGAAATAAGACGGACCGTGCCTACTCCCTGTTTCACTGTCTGTTTTAGGAGCTCGCAGAAGCCATGGAGACGAGGCCCCAGGAGGGCAGGAAGGGGCCCCCGCCCAGGGACGTGCCCCCGGTGGTGGGACTGCTGCTGTCCATGGCCCTCATGAACGCCCTCCTCTACCTCTGCCTCGACCGGCTCTTCATCTCGCCCCGGCGCTCCACGGAGGACCCCACGCGCTGTCCCCACGGCCACTTCAGGATGGGGCCGATGAGCAACTGCTCCCCGTGGCTGTCCTGCGAGCAGCTGAGGACAGAAGTGAGGCAGATGAAGCGTGTCGGGGAAGGAGCCGTGAAGAGAGTGAGTCCCTGGCTCACCGCCCGGGGGAGCGGGTGGCCCGGCGGGAGGGGGGCTGGCACCGTGTGCCGGAAGCCACGAGCCCAGCCGCCAGTGCCTCCAGCTGGGACATCATCCTAGTAAAGGGAGGCGAAGGAAGGAAGCGGTGCACCAAGGAGTACTCTGCTTCGTTGTGGATAGTAACAGAAAACTAGAAGTAATAACTACAGGGCAATGGTTAAGTTATGGTCCAACCACTCGTAGAATATTCTACAGCCAGTAAGTGTAGTTAGGAACCCTGTGCGGCAACATGCAAAAGCTCTCATTATGATAAGGAGAAAAGCAAAATAGAAAATTGTGCAATACGCTGTTTTCATCTGCAAGATTATATATGTAGAAAAATATAAAAATGATAGAAAGTGTGTTATGGTGAAGGAAGATTTGGGGCAGTTTTTTTCGTTCTTATTTTTCAAACTCTATGGTGGTATTATATTGATTAAAAAAATTTTATTTTAAAAAGAGAAAGCACAGGGGCGAATTCAGTTCTCACGTAGAAGCTTCCAGAGCCCCGTCTCATGGGCTGCCTTTCCGCAGTGGTTGCACTGAGACAGGGTGAGTCCAGAAGCCAGTGAGGGGTGTTGAACAGGACAGACCCTCTGTGAGGATGCAGCGAGTGACGGCAGGGCTGCAGCTGGAGAGACAGCTGCGTCCCTGAATGGGGAAAGGATTCACCTTGAAGGAGGGAGTCAGAGGGGAGAAGGGAGGGGAATTAATGTGAGGTGAAAGCATGAAGCCAGGTGACGGGAAGGTAACGGGTTTCTTCAGATTCGCTGTGCATTGTAGTGGGTGCTGGGGGCACAGCAGTGCACAGAACAAAGGCCCTTGAAGCCAGCTGGGGAGTCAGACAGTCAAGAAGACAAGAAACAGGCGCGTAGGAAGCTGTATTAGTGACGTGCTCTGAGCCAGTGGGGCGAGGGAAGAGCCGCGGGCTTGTTACTCCAGGTGGTCAGAATGGCGTGGGTGTTTGGGGACAATGATCCAGCAAGAAAGATGGGGACCAGCAGACGCCCCTGGGTGGAGCGTGCCTGCTTGTCCGGGGACCAGAGGCAGGATGCGAGGAAGACGTCAGAGGTGAGGGTCCCCCGGGGCTGCTGGCCTCGGACTCCACTGCAGCGTGAGTGGAGGGGAGGACTGCCGGCCTGTGTGCAGAGCAGACCCGGCCGGGCTCGCGGGGAGCTTGGTGACAGGTGGCTGCAGCTCGACATGAGTGTCAGCACCAGACACAGCGAGAAATCGGTGGGTTCTAGTTGTCTCTTAAATGCGGGGGCGGCAGAACGTCCCAGTAGACTGGACGTGGGGTGTAAGGGAGGGGATGACGGAGGCGCCCGGCCGGGGCATCAGGGAGGACAGGGTCTGCGTTACCTGCCCGGGGAGGTCCTGTGTGTGTGTGAGGTGGCCAGGCAGGGACACGGGCAGTTGGGTGTACGAGTCTGGCACTCGGGGGGCGGGGATGTAGATTTGGGGGCGGGTGTTGACAGCATTGGGCTAAGAAGTCACCAGGGAGGGGAGTAGTAGAGGACTCACAGCCAGTTAATTTCTGCCTCCTTCGGAGAGGGACCCTGAGGGCTGCTCACGTGTTTCCATGCTGTTGCGCTCACTCAGAACATTTTTGGAAATTTTGGAATTGCTATTTACCCTGAAGGATGTTTTTGAGTAGCTTCGATGTTGGCAGATCATTGTTTGAGGACAGATTTGATTTTAAGGAACCTCGCAGATGACACCCAGCCCACTAGATTCAGCAATGTGGAATGTGGTTTGTTTGTTAAGGTGAAGGGCTGTTACACTGAGATTTTGTTTCTTTGGCTGAAACTTGCCCTTCGGGCACAGGTGTTCTGAGTGCAGGATGTCAGCTCCACTGGGAGCCCCATCTGTCCTGCCCCGTTGGGACCCCGGGGCCTGTGCATGGTCCGGCCCAGGGCAGCCCCCTGACCCTCCGTGTAGGCACCTACTCCAGCAATCCTGCTGCGGCCACCCTGCCCACGTGGGCATCCCTCCTCTCTGGCACCCGTTCTGGGGGTATAGTTTCTCAATAGGAGTTTCTGTGACCAAAGTTCCTGACGTCCCTGTCTGACCTCCACCCCCGCCCTTCCTGGCGCCCTGGCTTCAGTAATTCCTCGGGGCCTTGGTGGGCTAATCCCACCACCTTCTCCCTCTCTGACCCTCCCGCCTGTCTGCATCCCGACTCACCCAGCAGCAGATTCTGCGGCTGTGTCCTCGTCACTCTGGCGCACACACTGGCGACATCTCCCTGCATCTCTGTCTCCATCCTGCCTGGCAGGAAAGCCCCACACCTGGTTGACGCCAGCTGTGTATCTGCACTTGGGCAGCTGCCCTGGAGGCAGAGAGGAACGCCACAGCCCTGCCATTCCTGCACGACCGCAAACCTCAGCACAGCCCAGGGGTCAGGCTCTTTTCCCTTAGTAACTTCTCCCTCCCATTCTCTGAGGCAGACGTTCCCTTAACAACCCCCGCGTTTCCTTAGATGTTTCCTTAGCTGGTGATCTTGCTACTAAGATGTTATGAAAACAGAAGCCACCCAGAGGGCCCGTTCTCATCTGCCCACCTGACCTACAAACCTTCCAGCTCCGGGGTCGTCCCTGACTGCTCACAAGTTCCCTTTAAATGATTCCCCCTCCCCTACATCATCGCTCTTCCCCACTCTGAGGATGGTCCCTACTGGCTACACACAAACGCTCGCACTTTCAAAGAAAAAACCCTCTTCCCGTGATTCCCTGTTTCTTCCCCTCTGCTTCCTCCTCGCCCATCCACCCTTCCCTCATCCTCCCGAGAGGCTCCCAAACCCCGCCCTCCAGGGAGACGGCTCTCACCCAGCTTCCCGCCGAGCCCCGGCCAGATGCTGCTCTGCCCGCCTCTCACTTGACCTTTCCCGCAGCCCTTGGCTCCTGGTCTCTCCCTGCAGCCCGGGCTCCTCGACTTTCTGGTTTTCCTCCCCTGGGCAGCCCTTCCTAATTACTCCCCTTGGCTGCTCCTGTTCGCTCTTCTTGCCTCTAAAGCAGCGGTTCTTAGCCCAGAGGTGAGGCTACTCCTCAGGGCACGTTTAGCAATGAGTAGAGACCCCCGTGTGGCCGTCACAGCTGGGCGTGGGGAGGTGACACGGGCGTCCAGTGGGCAGAGACCAGGGGCACTGCTGACCACCCTGCCGGGCAGGGACGGCCCCATCCCCAGCAGGTGGCTGCGTGGCCCGAGGTGGCCCTGGTGCTGAGGCTGAGAAACCTTATTCCTCCCGGGGGCTACCGGGGTCCCCTTCCTTTGTCTTCTTGGGATGCACTCTTAGGTGATTTAATCTATCCATTGCTCTAAATGCATTTTATGGGCTGGCGACCCCCAGCTTGATACCTGCAGCCTGTTCCTCTCCCCTGAGCCGCAGGTCTGTGTATCCACCTGTACTTGACCTGTCTACTTGGGGGTCCCTTGAGCGTCTAGGTGTGACCAGGGTGGAACTCTTGGTAATTTCCCCTCTGAAGCCCCTTCTCCCCCAGCCCTCCTGTCTCAGTAAATGCCAGCGCTCCCCCCAGCGGCCCGCCAGACCAGGGAGTCAGCTTGCGTCCTCTCACCCCTCCCCCTGACTAGGCCAAGAGCAAGTTCCATCAGGTATGTTTTCAAAACATTTCCCAACTTGTTGGGTAACCCCTCTGTCCCTGGCCTTGGAACCAGCCTCCCTGCCCACGTGTGCCCTTCCCCGAGCCCCAGGCAGGCATCTTGCAGACACATTTCAGACCACACATGTCCCTTCCTTAAAACCCCCAGTGTCCTTAGGAAAAACCGCAAACCTGGGCCCTGCCTTCCTCCTAAACTCACCCAGGCCGGTCCGGGTCCTCACCCCACCCTGCAGTCACCCTGCCCTTTCTTTTGTTCCTTGATCAGACAAGCCCTTTCTCACCTCGGGGCCTTTCGCAGCCTGAAATCTCTTCCTCCCCATCTGCCTGACTCCTCATTTCCAGGTCTCAGCTCAGATGTCACTTCTCTGAGAGGCTTTCCCTGGCATCCCTCTCTAAACCCACCTCACCCCCTGCCGTGGACCCTCCCATCTGGCATCTGGTTTGTTGTCTCTTATAAATGCAAGCTTCCTGAGGGCACAGACACCAGTTACCTGTGTGTCCTCAGCACCTAGCCTGTGGCTGGTTCATAGAGCAAATTTTAGGGGCCTGAACACAAAGGCTCATTGGCTGAATCCACATAAAATAAAATACTGGCTTAGCTTTGACAGTTTCCTCACTATAGAAGCACACCACCACCCCCCCTTTCCCCAGACTGTGTTTCTGGTTTGTGTTTGGAATTGCTGGGGCCACAGATCCTCTCCTGCAGCTGGTTTGGGGGCAAGGCCGACTGACCCCCTGCTTTTCCTTTTCTGTTCTTTGATTATGAAAGCAGTGCATCCAGCTCAGATGTTCAGAAGGAGCTGGAGCACAGGGTGAAGGCCCTTCACCTGCCCCTCCTCACTGTCCCATCTTACTCCTGGGGATGACAGTGAGGTTCAGCCCTTTTGGATTTTTAAACCCAAGATGACACTGAACGGACAGGTACGTTTTCTGCCAGCCGCTCAAGGACAGCAGCGGCCACGTCTCGGGGCTGCCCATTTTCTGAGCCACAGACTTGGGCAGCAGTGCGCGTGAGGAGTTAGGGCTGCAGTAGAACCGACGCTTCCGGGGGCGGACACTCCACCGCGCTTTGCGGACACCAGGCACCATCCCGGCCACTCGCGTCCACCTGGGGGAGCGGAGGCGGTGTGGCCCCGTGCAGCATCTGTGTGCTCAGCCGCACAACTCTCCAGCAGAGTTTTCTCAGTTACGTGGTTTGTCCTTTAAAATTAAGGTATGGTGCGTTAAAAAGCCATAACATTTGGGTTGGCTCCCATAAGAAGAATGGATTCAGCTCTTACTCTGTCGCCCTCTAGTGTTGTGTAACCCTTAGAAGGGTCGTGTGTGATCTGTTTTCAATGTGGAAGGCTGGCTGGAGCGCAGATGTTGCATGAAATAGCAGTGCCCACCCCTCGGTCTCCCCTGCAGGGTCCACCTCCTCATCCCTCTTAACCTTGGACTTTTCTTCTCCTCTGTGCTCACTGCCAGGGTGGCCTCGTCCAGTCCCGTATCTTTATCCCCTGAACGAGCTCTGGACCTTTCTATCCCCTGCCTACCCCGCATCTTGGATGTTGAGTGTCTTCTCAGCCTGAGTGTGTCACAGACCGTCCCCTCAGCCTGCTCCTCCTTCACTGTCCCCATCACCCTGAGGACACTCCCACCCGTCCAGCTGCGTACAACACAACCCGGGAGGCATCCTTTGTTTTTGTTTTTTAATTTAATTTTTATTTTACATTTGAGTCGAGTTGATATACAATGCTGTGTTAGCTTCCGGTGTACAGCACAGTGAGTCAGTTATACATATACATGTATCCACTCTTTTTCAGATTCTTTTCCCATACAGGTCATTACAGAGTATTGAGTAGAGTTCCCTGTGCGACACAGCAGGTCCTTGTTGATTATCTATCTTGTATATAGTAGTGTGTATATGTTAATCCCAAACTCCTAATTTATCCCTCCCTGCCCAGGGAGGCACCCTTGTCATCCCCTTTCTCCACAGCCACGTTCGGTCCCTCAGCAAGTTGCAGTGTCTCCACACGCAGGAGAGACGTGGAATTTGGTCGCTCCTCGGCTTCTCCCCGGCCCTCTCCCCGCCCAGGCCTCTGTGCCTGGTACCTGGTTATCTCGGCAGCCTCCAGAGTGGGCTCTCTGCCTCCACACTTGCCCCTTCAGATGTTCTCGCACGGCAGGCAGCTCCTCCGTGTAGGGCGCCCTGTCTCATGCTAGTCCTTGCAGCGACTGAAGGCCTCTCCCAGCCTCTGCTCCCCTCCCCCTGCTCAGACACCGCAGCCCGTGGACATATCCCACCCCAGGCCCTATCCCACCCCAGGCCCTTTACCCTGCTGTCCTCCCCACCTGGGACATGGTCCACCTCCTTCCGGTTCCTGTTCAAGCCTCACCCCAGTGAGAGCTTCCCCAAGCTAGGAAAGCTGTAAACCCTTACCTGCTTAATTTTTCTCCAAAGCATATTTTACCTTCTAATATACTTTACACACTTCCTATTTATTTTCTCTCTTGTCTGCCTCCTGCACTAGAATGTAAATTTCATATGGGCAGGGATGTATTTCCGTTTTTTTAATTGACATAAGTACTTGTTAAATGAATGAAGACAGATTTGACGTTGTACTACAAAAGACCACATAAGCTAATTATCTTCTAAAATTTGTCTTAACATTTGTAATAAAGGATCACATGAATAATATATAAAGAAGTAGATATTAATAAGCGCAAAGCAAACAACCCTAGAGAAAATAGTATGAAGGACAATGAACAGACTTTCCACAGAAGAAATACTGAAATGCCCAGAGGATGAAAAGTGCTCAGTCTCATTAGTAATCAGGGAAATACAAATTGGAACAGGAAAATGTTTTTCATCCATTAGATTGGCACAGATTACCAAGATTGGTAACACCTAGTGTGGTTAAGGCTCTAGAACACAAGATTTATACACGATTGGTGAAAGTACGTGTTGGTACTTTGAAGGGTCCTGATAGTACCTCGTCTTCATTCAGTGATCCGTCTACTTCCCTAGCTTATAAAAACACTTGCAGATGTGCATAGAGATGTAAATATAAGGCTGTTCATTGTAGAATTGTTGTTACTAAGAAATAAATGGGAAATAGTTTAAATGTCCATCAAGTCTTTAAAAATAGATCACATTAGATCATATTAAATGTTTATGTAAAATGATAGAGCTGTGTAGAAAAAAGAACCTAATCCATTCTGACAGCATCTGTTCCAAATTTTATGAATTTTTATTATATCATACTTTAGTTTTAAAAAAAAAATGATCATCTGTAAAACTGAAAATATACCAGTATAAGTAGTACACCCATACTATGAAATATTATGCAGCTTTAAAAAGAATGACTTAGATCTATATATATATTAGGGAAAGATTTCTGAGGCATCTGTTAAATGAAAAAAGCCAGCTGCAATATATTTGTTATATTCCCACTTTACATAATAAACTCAAATGCTATTTTGTAAATGGATATTAATACATGTAAACGCATAGAGAAACTTCTGGGAGGTTACCAGCCAAATAGTTAACTAGTTTCCTTTGGGTTGGGAGTAAATGCAGAGGAAGGAGTTCTACTCCTTCTGTATTTGAACTTTTACCGAGAAAAGTATTCATGATTATTTTTATAATTAAAAAAAAGGTAAAGTTGGTTTCTGAGAAATGATTCTTAACCTTTAACTTGCAAATATTTAATATTGGAGGCTTCAGATATTTGTGAGAGATCCCAAAGACTAATACTACTTGATAATAAGTAGTATTTAATCTTTCATTTATCTGAGGCACAAAAATGAATTTGTCCTAAGTGAGGGTTCAGGAGGAAGTCATGAGGCCTGTAGCCGAATCTCTCCCGCGTTTCTTGTTGAATAAATGCGTAAACCGTGGCAGCTTCTCTAAAGTGATTACTGTTTTGTATGAAAAATGGGCCTGGACACCAAAGCTGTCTGCTAGTGCTGGTGCCGACCATGAGCAGGAGGGGAGCCCAAGGGAGTGATGGGTCTCAACAGAAACAGGATTTTTATATTGGAGTCAGAACTCAAATACAGTGCTGGTGCAGATCTATGGAGAGAATAAAATGTGTTCTGTATAAAAATAAATAAAATATATATTCATGAAACTTATAGACTGTAGCAGCCAGAGAAATGCGGCTTCTTAATGGAAATTATCCATAGTGAAATTTCTCAAATTCGGGTTTCTGAGAAGGTCTTGAAAGATTTCTCTTTTGAATAAACGGTCAACAGCAGTTAGAGTGTTTTTCCATTAAGGAACCTCCCTTCTCAGGCCCAAAATAAATCTTCACAGTCCTCTAGCCCACCTCCATTTGATATAATAGTTTTTAGTTCTTTTAAAAAATGTTTTAAAATATAAAAGTAATATATATTCATTCTGGAAAAGTTATACCAAAAGGTATGAAGGAAAAAAAAAGCAAATAAAGAGAACAGCAAAAATCCTTCGATTTCTATGTAATTTTGTCTTGTTTTATGCAGTTAGAACAATGGTATAAAAACCCTTTGTATCCTTTTCATTTGTAACGTTACTTTTATCTGTGAAAACCCTATCAGCGTCTGCATTTTGCTGAGCCCTGTAACCTTCCTTGAGTGGTCCTGCATAACCGGACTGCTCCCCGATTTTTGATGGATGGATAGTTTCCAGTTATGCTTTTATAAATAATGCCAGATTTTTATTCCTAGAGCTTTTTAGGTATTTCAGACTGTTGCCTTAGATTGTAGATTTTAATGTTAAAGGCTCTTGATAAATATGCCCCAAGTTGCTTTTGTAAGCTTTATTTTAACAGTGAAGAAGAGGAAGCCAGAGGGACACAGCCTACGAGGAGCCACCTGGTGCAGTGGAGTCCTGACCTGGATCCTGTTTTCTCTTCTGCAACCTTCTGCCTTCCCTTTGGGGACTCGAGCAGAAGATCAGTGGTTCTTATTTCTTTTTTTTTAAATACCACTTTATTTATCTGTTTATTTATCTATTTATCTATGTATGTATGTATCTATCTATCTCTCTAAGCCGCACAGCTCACGGGGTCTTAGTTCCCTGACTAGGGATTGAACCCGGGCCCATGACAGTGAAAGCGCAGAGTCCTAACCACTGGACTGCCAGGGAATTCCCCAGTGGTTCTTCTTTGCCAGCTGATAGAAATGGGAGTCCAAGGCCGTACGGTACAGCTGCTCCTCTGCCAGCTGTGTGCCAGGACAGCAGGTCCAGTGTGTGCCACTTCAGCTCCTGCTGTTACAGCTGAAGTCACAGAAAACCACGGACCGTGTGAAAATGTGTTCTTTACGTAGGGTCGTTCCTGTTTGTGGTTTGCTCTGACACCTTTTAAAGCGAATGGTGGCGTTGTGTGTGATGGGCTGGCTGGCCTCGGTCCCTGTGTGGGGTTTTCCAGCTCTTCACTCACCACTTTTCCAGCCTTCTCCTGCCCCGCCCCCGCTTCGTGCTGCCCTGCTTTGGTCTGTCTGCTGCTTCCTGCCTTTGTTCGTGCCGTCGTCCCCTCTCCTGGGCGTGCCCCCCGTTCTCCACAGCTGGCCTGCGAGCCCCGTCATCCCGCAGACCAGCTTCCAGGACATTCCCGCGGGCTCTCCCGACAGCCCTCAGCACCCGGACCAGCTGCCCAGCCTCCTCCGCGCTGGGCCTTCGCCCTGACAGGGCGTTTGCCTCGCCCGGCGTCTGGTCCGGCTTATGAGCAAGTCTTTGGAACAGTCTGTGCCTCGCTAATGTCTGTGTCCTCTGCACCACGTCTGACCCTGAGAGGCATTTTCCGTGTGGCTTCCCGGCTCACCAGCTGGCAAGGGTTCCGGGTTGACATTCCCTGTGGCTTTGTTCCAGGTGTTTCTGTCCGAGTGGAAGGAACGCAAGGTGGCTCTGTCGCGGCTCACCAGGCTGGAGGTAAGAGACGACTTCCTGCATGGACTGCGGATGCTGAAGTCGTTGCAGAGTGAGCACGTGGTCACGCTGCTGGGCTACTGTGAGGATGACAATAGCATCCTCACCGAGTACCACCCCTTAGGCTCCCTGAGCAGCCTGGAGGCGACGCTGAACCTCTCCAAGTACCGGAGCACGAACACGTGGCAGCACAGGCTGCAGCTGGCCCTGGGCTACGTGGCCATCATCGACTTCCTGCACCGCAGCCCCCTGGGCACGCTGGTCATGTGCGACTCCAGCGACCTGCCCAAGACGCTGTCCCAGTACCTGCTGACCGCCAACTTCAGCATCGTGCTCAACGACCTGGACGCCCTGCCCCTGGTGAACCGCAGCACCGGGGCCCTGGTGAAGTGCGGCCACCGGGAGCTTCGCGGGGACTTCGTGGCCCCAGAGCAGCTGTGGCCCTACGGAGAGGACATGCCTTTTCACGACGACCTCATGCCCGCGTATGACGAGAAGATCGACATCTGGAAGATTCCAGATGTCTCCAATTTCCTTCTGGGGCACGTAGAAGGGAGCGACATGGTCCGATTCCACTTGTTTGATATTCACAAGGCGTGTAAGAGCCAGACGCCTGCAGAGAGACCCACCGCTCAGGACGTCCTGGACACTTACCAGAAGGTTTTGAATCTACTCAGAGACACCGCGACGTCTCAGACAAGAGAGATGCTGTAAAGACCAGTGCAGTCGGTGAGGTGCGGGAGTCAAGGATCGGATGGAAGAGTTACAGTGGTTCCGCTTTGACGGGGAGGTTTCTGCTGCTTTGCCCCGTGGTTCTTCCTCTCCATCCGTGGGCACAAGTGAGCGGCTCCCTATCCTGGCCGCCTGGCAGGAGTTACTAAGCCAGAGCAAACCGGGCTTGATGGGAGCCTGGCTTCAGGCGAAGGTGCAGAGAAGCAGCGAGTCTGGCCAGTATCTGGAGGAAGTAACAAAAATGGAGCTACAAAGAGGCTTCCCTAACACCTAAATGTATAAGCTTGTAAGAAATGTGTGTAGAGAGGTTTTTAAATTGCAGTGTACGGAAGAAACAAGCTGTAGTACTCGCTTTTTTAGGTGAGTATTTGCGGTGTATTTCACTGGTACTGATGAGGCATCTCTACCATTTCAAATGATTGCTCTGTGAAGCTCCTGTGCCATTCCCTTCCCAGCGAGCTTGCATGCTCTTTGAAATTTTGAATGGATAAGGAACATTTAAAATATCAAGTATGATGGAGATTATATCTATGTTACTGCCTTGGATGGTGCTTGTGAAATTCCTATTTACCTTCCAGCTGGATTTTCTGTGTCCAAAATTAATGATTGTGAACATTTTATATCAACAGTATCTGTCACTCATTACCAGAAGGCGTCAAACCCTTGCACTTGACTCGCATGATTGAATCCTTCAAATAGCTCTTTCCTTGGTCACTGTCATCCTCGCTTGCAGGGGATGATGGATTTGGTGCATAGCCATCATCACCAGTAAGGGGGTTAAAGCTGGCACTGAGGGGCAAAGACGCCGTGCAGCTGACTGCCTGCCCCTGGCTTGCACAGGCCTCACAGTCACGGGAGTCACAGGGAGCTGGGCCCGACCCACAGGCTCTGACGCAGTCTGTCTGGGTGGAGTCCGAGACTTCGCATTTCTCACTGGCTTCCAGGTGATGCTGGTGCTGCCAGTCTGGGGACCACATTTCGAGAACCACTGTCCTTAACTGTCAGGGAGGGCAGCCCAGGCAGTAGGATAGGGAGTATTGTCAGTATTATCCCTGTTCTACTGCTGTGGTTGATCAGGCCCTGTGGGTCCTATGGTTGGTCAGAGAATACGCTTGCCCAGAGTATATTAACTGCTGCTTTTTGTTATAAAAATGCTGCCAGAACCCACTAGGACGTCTGTAATCAAAAGGATGGACAATTACAAGTGTTGGTGAGGATGTAGAGAACTGGAGCCATCGTACACTGCTGGTGGGAATGCCAAGTGTTCCAGCTGCCTTGGGAAACAGTCTGGCAGTTCCTCAAAAAGTTAAAAATAGAGTTGCCATGACCCAGCTGTTCCACTCCCCAGTATTCACCTGAGAGAACTGAAAACATGGCCATAAAAGAACTTGTACATGAATGTTCATAGCAGCATTATTCATGATAGACAAAAGATGAAAATAACCCAAATGTCCATCCACTGGTGAATAGATAAAGAAAACAAAGAAAATGTGGTCCATCCATTCAATGAGGTGTCGTTCAGCCACGAAAAGGAAGGAAGTACTGATACATGCTCCGACACGGATGAATATGCTAAGTGAAGGAAGCTGTCACAAAAGACCACATTTGTATGATTCCACTTATATGAAATGTCCAGCATCGACAAACCCATAGACACAGAAAGTAAATTAGTAGTTTCTAGAGGCTGGCAGGGGCTTGGGGCTGAAGAATGGGGAGTGCTTGCTAATGGGTACAGGGTTTCTTTGGGAGTGATGAAAATGTCCAGAAATTATGCAGTGGTGATGGTTGCACAACTCTGAATATACTAAGTAACACTGAATTGTACAAAAACGGAACAAGTCTATGGTATGTGAATTATATCTCAATAAAGCTGGAAACCCCCCACCTCTGCCACAAGACCATGTACCGCTTATGACCCTTTTCACTTGGCGTAGTAGTTACTCTGTGGAGTTGCTGAGTTGAAATCACCCTGTTCGTGTTGTGACTCTGGTTTGAGGGTTTTCTTGGTTTGGGGACTTTGCATTGGGAGCAAAACTTTGTTTCACATGAATTTGTTTTTAACTATTGATGGTAGAGCTCAAATGGACAGCATGGTGTAGGGGAGGGGACACGGGCAGGATCAGGAGACCTGAGGTACAGCCCCAGCTCTGCCTCTGACTCCTGTGTGGCCTCAGACAAACCCATTTCTGAATGAGAGAGCTGGTGAGAGGCATTTCCAACTTCTGCTCTGCCTCTGAGTTCTCCCTGATGCTTTATCATGCCAGTGCCAGACACCAAACTGGACCTGGCCCTTCAGGTTCAATTTTCAGTACCAACAGAACTGCAAAATCATAAGAGGAACTTACATTCTCACTAAAACCTAGGTGAGTTCATTGCCCACATATTCAGCAAAAGTATAATCAGGAGAAAAGGCAGATGAGGTGAGCCATTCTCAAAGCACAGCCCAGGATTTAGTGGTCTCTCTGCTAACCTTATTCCAAGTATTTTTTTAAAAAAGTCACCATGGGGACATCACTGGAGGTCCAGTGGTTAAGACTCTGCACTTCCACTGCAGGGGGCAAGAGTTTGATCCCTGGTCAGGAAACTAAGATCCCGCATGCCGTGTGGCGCGGCCAAAAAAATATATATATATCATCACTACCATGTGGTTTATAGTGTGCTTTCTGTTTATCTCATGTGATGCTACAAACACTCCAAGCTTCTGAGAGCCTCCAGGGATTGTAAATTGTTCAGCAGAGACAGGACACATGAGTGTTCTTAAAACGAGGCACATGAGGTGGGAGTGGGGTGGAAAGCTTATCTGATACAGGACGTGTTAAAAACGTCCTCTATGTAGCCACCCTTCCCCCCATTATTTTAAAAATAAATGTCGCTCAGTTTCAGTTATCACTATTCTCATATGACTTTTAATCATTTAACACAGGGGTCCCCGACCCTGGGGCCACAGACCAGTACAAGTCCGTGGCCTGTTAGGAACCGGGCCGCACAGCAGGAGGTGAGTGGCAGGCAAGCGAAGCTCCATCTGTATTTACAGCCGCTCCCCATCGCTCGCATTACCGCCTGAGCTTCACCTCCTGTCAGATCAACAGTGGCATTAGATTCTCATAGGAGCGCGAACCCTACTGTGAACTGCGCATGCGAGGGATCTAGGTTGTGCGCTCCTTATGAGAATCTAATGCCTGATGATCTGAGGTGGAGCTGAGGCGGTGACGCTAGCACTGGGGAGCGGCTGCAGATACAGATCATCATTAGCAGAGAGGTTTGGCTGCACAGAGACCATGATAAATCAATTGCTTGTGGACTCAGATCAAAACCCTATCAGTAAGTGGCAAGTGAAAACTACGCTGCTTCTGGTGGCAGGCTTTATAGTGGCAAGTGAGTTGATGGTACTTCAATCGTACAGCTGCATCTGATGGTGGGCTTTAAGTCAGAATCCGACACTTATTTTAGTCCGTGTGTGGCCCGCCCATTATTTTATTTACCACTTCCATCCATGCCTCTTTCCTGCACTGCACACTTGTCTCAGTCACAGTTTTGGTAAGCCCGCAAGCTAACCCTAGCCAAAATGAGTAAAAAACAAACATCACTGGAGAGCTTCTTTGAAAAGGTGGAAAGACCCAATGATGAGACAACAGAAGACTCCAAGACTGCCAACAAAAAGAAAGCTGCATTTAGAAAAAAATACCAAGAGTCCTACTTAAATTACGGGTTCATTGCAACAGGTGATTCACATTCTCCAAGCCTGCTTTGTATAATATGTGGTGATGGGCTATCCAACGAAAGCATGAAACCTTCAAAACAGCTTCACCACATGGAGACCAAGCACCCTGCATTAAAAGACAAGGCTTTGGGGTTTTTCAAAAGAAAAAAAAATGAATACAAAGAACAGAAGTTCAGTTATTGAAGTCCATCACTTCATCAAATGTGTCTGCACTGAGAGCATCATACTTCGTGGCTAACCGCGTTGCTAAAGCTAAGAAGCCCTTTACTATTGGTGAAGAGTTGATCCTGCCTGCTGCTAAGGACGTTGGTCGTGAACTTTTAGGAGAGGCTGCAGTTCAAAAGGTGGCACGTGTTCCTCTTTTGGCTGGCACCGTAACTAGAAGAATTGATGAAATAGCAGAGGATATTGAGGCACAATTGTTAGGATAAATGAGTCACCAAGGTACGCAATCCAGGTTGACAAGTCTACCAATGTTGACAACAAGGCAACAACGCCTGTCTTTGTGTAATATATTTTTCAGGAGGATGTGCATGAGGATATGTTACGTGCACTTTTGTTGCCAGCCAACATCACAGCTGCAGAACTATTCAAGTCTTTGAATGATTACATATCAGGAAAACTGAATTGTTCATTTTGTGTCGGTATATGCACGGACGGAGTGGCTGCCATGACTGGACGGCTTTCTGGTTTCACTACTCAGGTCAAAGAGGTCACTTCTGAATGTGAGTCTACGCACTGTGTCACCCATAGAGAAATGCAGGCTAGCCGAAAAACGTCACCTGAACTTAACAACGTTTTGCAGGATGTGATTAAAATTATCCGCCACATTAAAGTACATGCCCTTAACTCACGTCTGTTCACGCAGCTCTGTAAGGAGATGGACACAGAGCACACACGTCTTTTCTTATACACAGAAGTGAGATGGCTTTCTAAGGGTAGATCACTGGCCAGAGTTTTTGAGTTATGAGAGCCGCTCCAGAGATTTCTTTTAAAAAAACAGTCACCACTGGCAGCACATTTCAGTGACATCGAATGGGTCGCAAAACTTGCTTACTTGTGTGACATATTCAACCTGCTCAAAGAACTCAGTCTGTCACTTGAGGGGAGAAAGACAACTGTGTTCAAGTTGGCATGCAAAGCCAAACTGGAATTATGGGGGCAACGAGTGAACATTGGGATTTTTGACGTTTCAAACATTAGCAGAGATTTTGAAAGAGACTGAGCCAGGGCCTTCTTTCTCCCAGCTGGTGCATGATCACCTGTCTCAGCTTTCAAAAGGGTTTGAGCATTACTTCCCAACCACAAAAGACCCCCGAACTGGGAAGGAATGGATTCGTGACCCATTTGTGAGTAAACCAGGTGAATCGACTTTGTCGGTGCTAGAAGAGGATCAGCTGCTTGAGACCGCAAATGATGGTGGCCTTAAAAGTATGTTTGAGACAACTTCAAATCTCCGTACGTTCTGGATTAAAGTCAAGGCAGAATATCCTGAGATTGCCACAAAAGCACTGAAAAGCCTGCTTCCATTTCCAACATCCTTTCTTTGTGAAGCAGGGTTTTCTGCAGTGACAGCAACCAAAACGAGATTATGGAGTAGACAGGACATAAGCAACACACTTCAAGTGTCACTGTCTCCTATCACCCCCAGATGGGACCATCTAGTTGCAGAAAAACAAGCTCAGAGCTTGCACTGATTCTGCATTATGGTGAGTTGTATAATTATTTCATTATATATTACAATGTAATAATAATAGAAATAAAGTGCACAATAAATGTAGTGCTCTTGAAACATCCCAAAACCATCCCCCCGGCCCCGGGCTGTGGAAGAATTGTCTTCCATGAAACCGGTCCCTGGTGCCAAAAAGGTTGGGGACTGGTGATTTAATGGTAATTTAAAATGTGAAACCAAGGCATCCCCAATGTTCTGTATACCTCACCTACACACACACCTAACCCATGGCTGGATCCCTGTGTACACCCCAGAGGGTGGTGAGAGTGAACCTTTGCAGATGCCTGGTGAGCACGTGCAGAAATCCTGACTCTGCAGGATTGGGAGAAAGTACACAGATTTGAACATTCAGCAGTGCCCAAGGGAAAGCAAACAGGAGGCTGTCAGCACTCAGCCTAGCTTTGTAGGATAAAGAGAAGGCAGAGAATCTTAAGAATTTCCCCCTAGGAGGGATCAAGAAATATGTAACAGGCATATCCATAGAAAAGTTCTGGAAGAGCCTCAGAATCCCTGGCAGAACTGACAGAAGGTATTTCTCCTCCAAAGCCAATCACTAAAGACTGGAATAGATGGCTGCCTCTTCAAATGTGAAGATGGCCATTCAACACTTCATGGGACATGAAAAATAAAGGAACATGATAATTTTTCAGTAACTGATCCCAAAGGAGTGGAGATCTGTGATTTGCCAGATAAGGAATTCAAATTAGTCGTTATAAAGAAGTTCAGCAGGCTACAAGAAAACAGAAGACAATTCAATGAAATAAGAAAAATAATACATGAATAAAACAAGAAGTTTAACAGAGAGCTAGAACTCATAAAAGAGAGCCAAGCAAATTCTGGAGCTGAATTCTACAACGAATGATATGAAAAGTGCAATAGAGACCAACAGCAGAGTTGATCAAGCAGAAGAATCTCAGTAATACAGCAAGTTGAAGACATGTCATTTGTTCTCTATCTCAGTAAGACAGGAAGTTGAAGACAAGTCATTTGAAATTATTCACTCAGGGAAGAACAAGTAAAAGGAATGAAAACGAGTGAAGAAAGCCTGCGTGAATTATGGATACCATCAAAAGAGACAGTCTAGGCACTATTGGAGTCCCAGAAGAAGAAGAAAGGGAAAAGGGGGCAGAAAGTTTACTTTAAAAAATAATGGCTTAGAACTCCCCAAATCTGGGGAGAGATTTGGACATTCAGGTTCACGAATCTCATAGGTCCCCCAAAAGATTGTTGAATCTTTTTGTTTTGAATCTTCTCTAAGACATTAAAATAAAGCTGTCTAAAATCATAAAGATAAAAAGAGAATTTTTAATGCAGCAAGAGAAAAAAAAAAAGTCCTCACATACAAGGGAACCCCCATAAAGCTATCAGAGAATTTCCCAACAGAAATCTTGCAGGCCAGGAGAGAGTGGAATGATATATTCAAAGTGTTGAAAGAAAAAAACTGCCAACCTAGAATACTTTACCTAGGAAAGCTGTCCTCCAGAAATGAAGGAGAGATAAAGACTTTCCCAAACAAACAAAAGCTGAGGGAAGTCATCACCACTAGACATGCCTCACAAGAAATGCAGGAAGGAGCTCTTCAAGCTGAAATTAAAGGATGCACATTAGTGACATGAAAGCATATTAAAACATAAATCACCCTGGTAAAAGTATGTACATATCAAATTTAAAATATTCTGATACTGTATATGGTGGTTTGTTAATCACTAAAGTTTATTATAAAGGTTAAAGGACAAAAGTATTAAAATAACTATAGCCACAATAATTAATTAATTAATTAATTATTTGGTTGCGCCATGTCTTAGTTGTGGCACGTGTGCCCTTAGTTACAGCTCACGGGCTCCTCATTTGCGACATGTGGGCTCCCTAGTTGTGGCAGGCAGTCTCCTTAGTTGTGGCAGCAGGGCTCCTTAGTTGTGGCTCTCTGGCTCTTTAGTTGTGACATGTGAACTCTTAGTTGCAGCATGTGGGATCTAGTTCCCTGACCAGGGATCAAACCCGGGCCCCCTGCATCGGGAGTGAGGAGTCTTAACTACTGCACCACCAGGGAAGTCCCACAATAATTTATTAATTGATACAGAATATAAAAGGATGTGAAATGTGACATCAAAAGTAAAATGGGAGAAGAAAATAAAAGGGTAGAGTTTTTATATGCAATCAAATTTAAGTTGTTACCAGCTTAAAAAGACTGTTATAACTATAAGATGCTTTATGTAAGCTTTACAGTAACCACAAAGCAAAAACCTACAGTAGATACACAAAAGATAGAAGAGAATCAAAGCATACCACTATTGAAAATTACTAATTCACAAAGGAAGACAGTGAACCAGGAAGACAGGAACTATAAAGCATCCAGAAAACAATAAGATGGTATTAATAAGTCCTTACTATCAATAATTATTTTAAATATAAATGGATTAAATTCTCCAATCAAAAGGAACAAAGTGGCTGAAGGGATAAAAAGCAAGACCCAACTTTATGCTGCCTACAAGAGACTCACTTCCATTTTAAGAACACACATAGACTCAAAGTGAAGGGATGGAAAAAGATATTCCATGCAGATGGAAACCAAAGGAGAGCAGGGATAGCTATACTTATATTAGACAAAATAGGCTTAAATCAGAAACTGTAATAAGAGAAAAAGAAATTCATTATATAATGATAGAGGAGTCAACTAATCAGGAGGGTATAACAATCGTAAATATATATGCACCCAACAATGGAGCACCTAAATATTTTATCAAATGCTCCCAGCTCTGAAGGGAGAAATAGACAACAATACAATAATAGTTAGAGCCTTCAATGCCCCACTTTCAACAATGGACATATCATCCAGACAAAAAATCAAGAAAGAAACATTGGATTTGAACTATACTTTAGACCAAATCAATCTAACAGATATATATAGAACATTCCACCCAACAGCAGCAGAATACACATTTTCCTCAAGCACACATGAAACATTCTCCAGGATAGATTATATTGTTAGGTCACAAAACGAGTATTAACAAATTTGAGAAGATTGAAATCATACCAACCATCTCATCTCATTTTCTTACCAAAATGGTATGAAACTAGAAATCAGTAACAGGAGGGTGAAAACAAAGGGAACAGAAACCAATGAAATAGAAAACAAATGGACAACAGAGAAAATTCACAAATGTGTGGAAATGAAACAACACACTCCTCTTTGTTTTGTTTATGGTTTCCTTTTCTGTGCAAAACTCTTAAGTTTAATTAGGTCCCGTTTGTTTAATTTTGTTTTTATTTTCATTACTCAAGGAGATGGCTTGAAAAAGATATTGCTGCAATTTATGTCAAAGGGTGTTCTGCCTATGTTTTCCTCTAAGAGTTTTATAGTATCTGGCCTTACATTTAGGTCTTTAATCCATTTGAGTTTATTTTTGTGTATAGTGTTAGAGAATGTTCTAAACAACACACTCCTGAACAAGCAATGAGTCACAGAAGAAATCAAAAGGGAAATTTTTAAAAATTCCTTGAGACAAACAAAAATGAAAACACACTATACCAAAACTTACAGATGTAGCAAAAGCAGTTCTAAGAGGGAAGCATATGTATAGTGATAAATGTCTACATTAAGAAAAAATAGATCTCAAATACACAACCTAACTTTACACCTGAAAGAACTAGAAAAAAAATAAACTAAGCCTAAAAGTTAGCAGAAGGAAGGATATAACAAAGATCAGAGCAGAAATAAATGAAATAGAGAACAGGAAGTCAATAGAAAAGGTCAATGAAACTAAGATCTGATTTTTTAAAAAATATAAACATGGACAAACCTTTAGCTAGACTAAGAAAGAGAGAGGACTCAAATAAATAGAAATGAAAGAGAAGATATTCCAACTGTAACACAGAAATAAAAAGCATCATAAGAGATTACTATGAAGAATTGTATGTTAACAAATTTTATAACCTAGAATAAATGGATAAATCCCTGGCACATATAACCTACCAAGACGGAATCATGAAGTAATAGAAAACCTGAACAGACTAACAAGTAGGAGATTGAATCAGTATCAAAAACCTCCCAGCAAGGAAACGCCCAGGACCTATAGTCTTTACTGGTGAATTCTACTAAATATGTAAAGAAAAATTAATACCAACCCTTCTCAAACTTTCAAAATACTGAAGATCAGGGAACACTTTCAAACTTATTTTATGAGACCAGCATTACACTGATACCAAAGCCTTCTTGGACACTACAAGAAAAG
This sequence comes from Balaenoptera borealis, assembly GCF_965194805.1. Lineage (NCBI taxonomy): Eukaryota > Metazoa > Chordata > Mammalia > Artiodactyla > Balaenopteridae > Balaenoptera > Balaenoptera borealis. The sequence goes on from NC_138880.1 coordinate 2,040,488, forward strand.
AAAACTACAGGCCAATATCCCTAAAGAATATATGAACATGAACCAAGGATGGTTCATTCAACATACTCTAATCAATCAATGAGATGCATCACATTAACAGAATGAAGGATAAAAATCATAGAATCATCTCAATACATGCAGAAAAAGAATTTGACAAAATTCAACGTCCTTTCATGATTAAAAACTCTCAATAATAAGGGATAGAAATAATGTACCTCAACATAATAAAGGCCATATATGACAAGCCTACAGCTAACATCATATTCAACAGTGAAAATCTGAAAGCTTTCTCTCTAACATCAGGAAAAAGACAGGAATTTCCACTCTCACCACTTCTATTCAACATAGTACTAGCTAGAGTAATTAGGCAACAAAAAGAAATAAAAGGTATCCAAGTTCTTAAAGAAGTAAAAATGTCTGTTTACAAATGACAGGATTCTATATATAGAAGACCCTAGACTCCACCAAAAAAAAAAAAAATGTTAGAACTAATACATGAATTCGATGAGGTTGAAGGATACAAAATCAATATACAAAAATCAGTTGCTTTTCTATATGTTAACAACAAATTATCAGAAATAGAAATTTAAAAAACAATTCTATTTACAATAGCATTAAAAACAATATTTAAGAATAAATTTATCCAAGAAGATGAAAGATATATATGCTGAAAGCTATAAGACAGTGATGTAAAAATTGAGGGAGACACAAATGAATGGAAGGATAGCCCATGTTTATGGACCGGAAGAATTAATATTGTTAAAATGTCCATACCACCAAAGACAGTCTGCAGATTCAGTGCAATTCCTATCAAAATTCCAATGACATTTTTCACAGAAATAGGAAAAACAGTCCTAAAATTTGCTTGGAATCATAAAAGACTGAATAGCCAAAGCAGTCTTGAGAAAGAAGAACAAAGGTGGAGGCATCACAATTCCTGATTTCAAAGTACTGTATTACAAATCTAAAGTATGGTACTGGTATTAAAAGTAGACACAGGCCAATGGAACAGATCTGAGAGCCTTTTATAAACCTTGATTTTGTCAGGAGTGCCAAGAATACTTAATGGGAAAAGGATAGTCTCTTCAATAATGGTGTTTGGAAAACTGGATATCTACATGCAAAAGAATCAAACTGGACCCCTATTTTATAACATTCACAAAAGTTAACTCAAAATGGATAAAAGACTTAGAATGTAAGACCTGAAACTGTAAAACTCCTAGAGGAAAACATAGGTAAAAAGCTCCTTGATGTTGGTCTTAGCAATGATTTTTTTATATGACACCTAAAACCTCAGGCAACAAAAGCAAAAATAGACACCTGGGACTACATCAAATTAAACAGTGTCTGTACAGCAAAGGAAACAAAATGAAAAGGCAACCTATGGAATGGGAGAAAATATTTGTAAACAATATATCTGGTGGGTTAATATCCAAAATATATAAAGAACTTGTGCAACTCAATAGCAAAGAAACAAATAATTCAATTTTAAAATGGGCAGAATAGACATTCTTCCAGAGCAGACATACAAATGGCCAACAGGTACACAAAAAGTGCTCAACATCACTAATCACCAGGGAAATGCAAATCAAAACTACAATGAGATATCACCTCACACCTGTTAATATGGCTTTTATAAAAAAGACAACAGATAACAAGTGTTGTCCAGGCTGTGGAGAAATTGTGCACTGTTGGCAGGAATGTCAGCTGGTACAGCCATTATGGAAAGCAGTATAGAGGTTCCTCAAAAAAATTTAAAATAGAGCCGTATGATCCAACAATCCCACATTTGGGAATATATCTGAAGTAAGTGAAATCAGTCTCTCAAAGAGATATTTGCACTCCTATGTTTATTGTAGCATTATTCACAATAGCCAAGGTATAAAAGCAAACTAAGTGTAAGGACGGTGTGACAGAAAATATGCATACACAAAAAACATTATTCAGCCATGAGAAAAAAGAAAATCCTGCCATTTGCAACAGCATGTATGAAACTAGAGGACATTATGCTAAGTGAAATTAGGCAGACAAAGAAAGATAAATACCGCATGATCTCACTTATCTGTGGAATTAAAAAAAAAATTAAACTCATAGAAAGAGAACAGAATGGTGGTTACTAGGGGCCGGGGAGTGAAGGAGATGGGAAGATTCCAGTCAAAGGGTACAAATCTTCAGTTGTAAGATGGATAAGCTCTGGGAATCTAGTGTACAGCATGGTGACTATAGTTAATGTGTGTGTACTCTAGATTTTTGAAGAGTAGACCCTAGGCATTGTCTCTACAAAAAACAGTAACTGTGAGGAGATGGGTGTATTAAATAACCTGATTTCACACAGTATACTATGTCAAATCATCATGTGGTACCCTGTTAATAGATACAATTTTATTTGTCAATTATTCCTCAGTAAAGCTGAGAAAAAATTGAGAACATTTTCATCATCTCAAAACCCTTGATACCCATTAGCTCTCATCCCCTATCCTCCCATCCCTCCCCCAACCCCAGCCCTAAACAACCACTGATCTACTTTCTATCTGTATAGATTTCTCTATTCTGGACTTTCATATGAATGGAATCCTATAATATGTGAACTTTTGTGTCTGGTTTCTTTCACTTAGCATAATGTTTTCAAGGTATATCCAAGCTGTAGCATGTATCAGTACTTCATTCCTCTTTAGAGCTGAGTAATATTCCAGTGCATGGATAAATACTGCATTTTGTTTTATCCCTTAGTCCACTGATGGACATTTGGGTTGTTTCCACTTTGGGCTATTATGAATAATGCTGATATAAGCATTTGTGTTTTCATTTCTCTTCTTATATACCCAGGAATGGAACTATCGGGTCTTTTGGTAACTCTAGGTTTAATCATTTGAGGAACTGCCATTAAACAGACTATTTTTCAAAGCATCTGCACTTTTACATTCCCATCAGCAATGTATGAGGGTTCTGATTTCTCTACATTATCCTTTGGATCATAACTCTCCTAATGGGTGGGAAGTGGTATCTGATGATGGTTTTTCTTTGGGGTGGGTTTACTTTTATATATTTTTAGATGAGTCTTCTGATACTTGGAATTTGAGTGTCCTTACTGTTAAAATCAGTCTCACAGAGGCTCTATTTCTTATATGTGAAATAGGAAATGACAATAACTTTCTTCTAGAGTGGTTTTCCCACTTTTTAAATTATAGTAAAATATAAATAAAATTTGCTATATTTAAGTGTGCAGTTCAGTGGCATTAAGTACATTCACAATGTTGTGCAACCACCACTACTGTCCATCTTCAGAACTTTTTCATCTTCCTCGAGGGAAACTCTTTATCCATTCAACATTAACTCCCCATATTCACCAACCCGCCCTGCTCCCACCCCAAGTGCCTGGCAGCCACCATAATGCTGCTATGAACATGGGTGTACAAATATCTGTTCTGAGTCCCTGCTTTAAATTCTTTTGGGCATATACCCAAAAGTGGAATTCCTAGATTATGTGGTAATTTTATGTTTGATTTTTTAAGGAACCGCCATACTGTTTTCTACAGTGGCTGTACCATTTTACATTCCCACCAGCAATTACACAAGGGTTCCAGTTTCTCCACATCCTCATCAGCACTCGTTATTTCCCCTTTTTCTTTTCTTTTTTTTTTTTCAATAGTAGCATTCTAATGGATGTGAAGTGGTATTTTATTGTGGTTTTGATTTGTATTTCCCTAATGATTAGTGATGTTGGGCATCTTTTCCTGTGTTTATTGGCCATTTGTATATCTTTGGAGAAATGTCTATTCAAGTCCCGTGCCCATTTTTGAATCAGGTTGTTTGATTTTGTTGTTAAGTTGTAGATGCTCTTTATAAATACTGGATATCAATCCCTTATCAGATATATGATTTGCAAATATCTTCTGCCATTCCATGGTTGCCTTTTCACTGTTGATGGTATCCTTTGATGCACAAAAGTTTTTAATTTTAATGAAGTCCAATTTATCTATCTTTTCTTTTGTTTTCTGTGCTTTGGTGTCATGTCCAAGAAATCATTGTTAAATCTATTATCATGAAGTGTTCCCTTCTGAGACTTATAGTGTTAGCTCTTGGATCCATTTTGAGTTAACTTTTATATACAGGGTCCAACTTATTTTTTACATGTTGCTATCCAGTTTTCCCAACATCACTTGTTGAAAACACTGTACTTTCCCCATTGAATGGTCATGGCACCCTTGTCTAAAACCACTTGGCCTTATATGTGAGAGTTTATTTCTGGGTTCTCCATTCTATTCCTTCAGTCTATTTCTCTTTCTTTATGACTCAGTATCATATTGTTTTGATTACTATAGCTTTGTAGTAAGTTTTGAAATTGAGTATGTGAGACCATATAAATTTTAGATGTTTTTTTCTATCTGCAAAAAACACCATTGGGATTTTGATGAAAATTGCATGGAATCTGTAGATTGCTTTTGGGTGTTATTGACATATTAACAGTATTAAGTCTTCCAGTGAACAGGAACAGCCTACCCTGTTCCTTCATGAACAGGGCACTCACTGTGCATTTGATGTGTATTTTCCTGATGACTAATGATATTGAGCATCTTTTCATGTCCTTATTGGCTATTTGTATATCTTCCTTGGAGAAATGCCTATTCAGATCCTCTGCTCATTTGTTTTCTATGCCCATTGTTTTTTGTTTGCTTGTTTGTTTTTTTGATGCTTGCTTTTAAAGTTTATTGACAACTGTTTGGTCCCAACACACAAAACAGCACTTGAACCACAGAAAAAGTGTTCAAACAAAGTAGACAGTTAAGAAAAACATCTCTTCCCCCAAGCTCAATCCAAACAGTGCAAGATGGGAAATGGGGTTTTGGTGATAACTTTTGTCTTTTTTTAAACAGATAAAGCTAATCTGGTATATCTTTCCACCCAGAAATAAAGAATTTCACTGTTTTAATTCTCATACATCATTTTGTCACATCATTCAATTAAGCCTCTAGATAAAAAAAAATGGATAGCAATTGGACTGGCCATTGTGGAGTACATTATGAACACAACGAGCTTTGCTGTATTCTCACATCTTCAAACAGCAATTTTTGGAGTCACACACGCGTCCCAGGCTGACTGGTGACTCCAGTGAATGATTCAACCACACCCACACCACAGCACACAACTCTAGTCTCTTCTTTGTCTGTTGCCCAAAGAAGCTGCTCTTTGAGGCTCTTCCTAGTAACTTGTCATGGTGCCTCTTACATCTTTAAGGTCCACATTCTTTACCTTCAAGCAAGACTAAAGTACCTGTCCAGTTTTCCCAGCACCGCTTATTGAAGAGGCTGTCTTTTTTCCATTGTATTCTCTTTCCTCCTTTATCAAAGATAAGGTGACCATATGTGCGTGGGTTTATCTCTGGGCTTTCTATCCTGTTCCATTGATCCGTATTTCTGTTTCTGTGCCAGTACCATACTGTCTTGATTACTGTAGCTTTGCAGTATAGTCTGAAGTCTGGGAGCTTGACTTCTCCAGCTCCATTTTTCTTTCTCAAGATTGCTTTGGCTATTCGGGGTCTTTTGTGTTTCCATACAAATCGTGCAATTTTTTGTTCTAGTTCTGTGAAAAATGCCATTGGTAGTTTTACAGGGATTGCATTGAATGTGTAGATTGCTTTGGAGGTTATAGTCATTTTCACAGTGTTGATTCTTCCAATCCAAGAACATGGTATATCTCTCCATCTGTTTGTATCATCTTTAATTTCTTTCATCAGTGTTTTATAGTTTTCTGCATACAGGTTTTTTGTCTCCTTAGGTAGGTTTATTACTGGGTATTTTATTTTTGTTGCAATGGTAAATGGGAGTGTTCCCTTAATTTCTCTTTCAGATTTTTCATCATTAGTGTATAGGAATGCAAGAGATTTCTGTGCATTAATTTTGTACCCTGCTACTCTACCAAATTCATTGATTAGCTCTAGTAGTTTTCTGGTAGCATCTTTAGGATTGTCTATGTAAAAAGTATCATGACATCTGCAAACAGTGACAGTTTTACTTCTTCTTTTCCAATTTGGATTCCTTTTATTTCTTTTTCTTCTCTGATTGCTGTGGCTAAAACTTCCAAAACGATGTTGAATAATAGTGGTGAGAGTGGGCAACCTTGTCTTGTTTCTGATCTTAGTGGAAATGGTTTCAGTTTTTTACCATTGAGAACAATGTTGGCTGTGGGTTTGTCATATATGGCCTTTATTATGTTGAGGTAGTTTCCCTCTATGCCTACTTTTTGGAGAGTTTTTATCATAAATGAGTGTTGAATTTTATCAATAGCTTTTTCTGCATTTATTGAGATTATCATATGGTTTTTATCCTTCAGTTTGTTAATATGTTGTATCACATTGATTGATTTGTGTATATTGAAGAATCCTTGCATTCCTGGGATAAACCCCACTTGATCATGGTATATGATCCTTTTCATGTGCTGTTGGATTCTGTTTGCCAGTATTTTGTTGAGGATTTTTGCATCTATGTTCATGAGAGATATTGGCCTTTAGTTTTCTTTTTTTGTGACCTCTTTGTCTGGTTTTGGTGTCAGGGTGATGGTGGCCTCGTAGAATGAGTTTGGGAGTGTTCCTCCCTCTGCTATATTGTGGAAGAGTTTGAGAAGGATAGGTGTTAGCTCTTCTCTAAATGTTTGATAGAATTTGCCTGTGAAGCCATCTGGTCCTGGGCTTTTGTTTGTTGGAAGATTTTTAATCACAGTTTCATTTTCAGTGTTTGTGATTGGTCTGTTTATATTTTCTGTTTCTTCCTGGTTCAGTCTCGGAAGGTTGTGCTTTTCTAAGAATTTGTCCATTTCTTCCAGGTTGTCCATTTCATTGGCATGTAGTTGCTTGTAGTAATCTCTCATGATTCTTTGTATTTCTGCAGTGTCAGTTGTTACTTCTCCTTTTTCATTTCTAATTCTGTTGATTTGAGTCTTCTCCCTTTTTTTCTTGAGTCTGGCTAATGGTTTATCAATTTTGTTTATCTTCTCAAAGGACAAGCTTTTAGTTTTATTGATCTTTGCTATTGTTTTCTTCATTTATTTCTGATCTGATCTTTATGATTTCTTTCTTTCTGCTAACTTTGGGGTTTTTTTGTTCTTCTTTCTCTAATTGCTTTAGGTGTAAGGTTAAGTTGTTTATTTGAGATTTTTCTTGTTTCTTGAGGTAGGGTTGTATTGCTATAAACTTCCCTCTTAGAACTGCTTTTGCTGCCTCCCATAGGTTTTGCATCGTCGTGTTTTCACTGTCATTTGTTTCTAGATATTTTTTGATTTCCTCTTTGATTTCTTCAGTGATCTTCTGGCTATTTAGTATGTGTTTGTATTTCTTACAGTTTTTTTTTCCTGTAATTAATATCTAGTCTCATAGCGTTGTGGTTGGAAAAGATACTTGATAGTATTTCAGTTTTCTTAAATTTGCCAAGGTTTGATTTGTGACCCAAGATATGGTCTGTCCTGGAGAATGTTCCATGAGCACTTGAGAAGAAAGTGTACTCTGTTGTTTTGGGATAGAATGTCCTATAAATGTCAATTAAGTCCATCTTATTTAATGTGTCATTTAAAGCTTGTGTTTCCTTATTTATTTTCATTTTGCATGATCTGTCCATTGGTGAAAGTGGAGTGTGAATGTCCCCTACTATTCACCGCACGTTCGTGGAGAACCTGGTGCTAAACCATTCTTAGACCACCTGCTTCTGGGTCAGGGTTTCGTATGTAACAGAGCAACTCCCTCGGTGCAATCTATTGAAAGTCAGCCTTTGACACAAGGGTTTGTCGAAAGATAATAAAAAAAAAAAATTTAAAGTCCCCTACTATGATGGTGTTACTGTCAATTTCCCCTTTTATGGCATTGAGGTGCTCCTCTGTTGGGTGCATAAATATTTAGAATTGTTATATCTTCTTCTTGGATTGATCCCTTGATCATTATGTAGTGTCCTTCTTTGTCTCTTGTAATAATCTTTAAGGTCTATTTTGTCTTATATGAGAATTGTTACTCTAGCTTTCTTTTGATTTCCATTTGCATGGAATATCTTTTTCCACCCCCTCACTTTCATTCTGTATGTGTCCCTAGGTCTAAAGTGGGTCTCTTGTAGACAGCATATATATGGGGTCTTGTTTTTGTATCCATTCAGCCAGTCTATGTCTTTTGGTTGGAGCATTTAATCCATTTACATTTAAGGTAATTATCGATATGTATGTTCCTATTACCGTTTTCTTAATTGTTTTGGGTTTGTTTTTGTAGGTCTTTTCCTTCTCTTGTGTTTCCTGCCTAGAGAAGTTTCTTTAGCCTTTGTTGTAAAGCTGGTTTGGTGGTTCTGAATTCTCTTAGCTTTTGCTTGTCTGTAAAGGTTTTAATTTCTCTGTCGAATCTGAATGAGATCCTTGCTGGGTAGAGTAATGTTGGTTGTAGGTTTTTCCCTTTCATCACTTTAAATGTGTGCTGCCACTCCCTTCTGGCTTGCAGAGTTTCTGCTGAAAAATCAGCTGTTAACCTTATGGGGATTCCTTGTATGTTATTTGTTGCTTTTCCCTCACTGCTTTTAATATTTTTTCATTGTATTTAATTTTTGATAGTTTGATTATTATGTGTCTTGGCCTGTTTCTCTTTTGGTTTATCCTGTATGGGATTCTCTGTGCTTCCTGGACTTGATTGACTATTTCCTTTCCCATGTTAGGGAAGTTTTCGACTATAATCTCTTTAAATATTTTCTCAAACCCTTTCTTTCTCTCTTCTTCTTCTGGGACCCCTACAATTCGAATGTTGGTTTGTTTAATGTTGTCCCAGAGGTCTCTGAGAATGTCCTCGATTCCTTTCATTCTTTTTTCTTTATTCTGCTCCCTGGCAGTTATTGCCACCATTTTATCTTCCAGCTCACTTATCCGTTCTTCTGCCTCAGTTATTCTGTTATTGATCCCTTCTAGAGTATTTTTAGTTTCAGTAATTTTGTTGTTCATCATTGTTTGTTTGCTCTTTAGTTCTCCTAGATCCTTGTTAAATGTTTCTTGTGTTTTCTCCATTCTGTTTCCGAGATTTTGGATCATTTTTACTATCATTACTCTGAATTCTTTTTCAGGTAGGTTGCCTGTTTCATCTTCATTTATTTGGTTTTGTAGGTTTTTACCTTGCTCCTTTGTCTGGAACATATGTTTTTGTCATTTCTTTTTTTTTTTTTTTTTTTTTGAGGGGTGGTGCTGTATTCCTGTCTTACTGGTTGTTTGGCCTGAGGTGTCCAGTACTGGAGTTTGCAGGCAGTTGGATAGAGCCGGGTCTTGGTGCTGAGATGAGCACCTCTGGGAGGCTTCACTCTGATTGATATTCCATGCGGTCTGTGGTTCTCTGTTAGTCCAGTGGTTTGGACCTGGAGCTCCCACCACAGGAGCTCGGGCCCAACCTCTGGCCCAGGAACCAAGATCCCACAACCTTCATGGCACAGTAAAAAAGGAAAAAAAAAAAAAAAAGGAAGAAAGAAAAGGAGGAGCAGTACAATATCAAAGAATAAAAAACAAAATAGAATTAGAAAGATAAAAATTATATTAGGAAAAATAAAACTATAATTGAAACAACTGCAACATGGTAAAATAAAGCCACAACAGAAAAAAAGAAAAAAAAAAGGGGAGGTGGGAAACAAGCCAGAAGGAGAGAACAATAACAAAGTATAAAGAATAAAATAAAATTAGAAAAATAAAAGATTTTTTAGGAAAAATAAAAATACAAAAGAATCAACAACAATGAATCAACAAGGTAAAACAGGAAAATGTAAAAGAGGAAAAAAAAAAGCCTTGGCTATGGGGGCGAGGTTTGGCGGGGGCTGGAACTTAGGCAGGGGCAGGGTTTTGGGTGGGGCGGGACCTAGGTGGGTGGGTGGGTGACATTTGAGCATGGGGCGGGGCCTAGGCAGTGAAATGCTCAAGTGTGGGCAGGGCCTCTGCTTAGGACCTGTGCAGAAGGGGAGCGGCAGCACGTGGAAAGAAAGGCCTCTGGGGTGTGGGGTTCCTGAGTTTGGAGGTAGCGACCTGAGTGAGGGTGTGTGGGTGGAGTTTAGGCCCAGTGCATTCGAGGGGGTCTCAGAGGGGGTCTCTGAATGTAGAGGTGGGGCCCTGGGTGGGGGTGTAGGGGCAGGGCTTGGGCTCCATGGTCAGAGGATTAGGCCCAGGAGCCCAACAGGTTACCCGGTGCCTAAGTGGACAGGGAAAGCACTAGCCCCATTCCCTTCTGTTCCTTCACACCCCTCCCCTGCCATCTCCCCCAGGGTCTCCCCCATCGACGCTGGACCCCTAACTATGGGTGGGTCCCACTGGGTGTAGGAAGTCCTCCCCTCCCCCAGCTGCCCCTCAGGGGTGCCCGTCCTGTAGGTCCGGCCTATATTTTGCTCCCCCTTCCATCCCTCCCACTCCCTCTGGACCCGCGCAGCTGGAGAGGGCCTCGGTGGGCAGAGGATCAGGCCGGGGATCTCAGCAGGTTCCCGGAGGCCCACGTGGGCAGGGGAAACCTGGCCATGCTCCCTTTTGATCCTCTGCCCTCCCAATAGTCCCCCAATTTCCCCCTTCAGGTGCGGGATCCCTTACCCTCCCCCAGCCACCCCTTAGGTGGGCCAGTCCCATCCCACCTCCGCTTCTCCTCTCCCTTCACTTCCCCCAAGCCCCACATCCTACCCGGTTGCTGGGGGTCCCTCCCATCCCCTTAGGTGTCCGTGGTCCCCCTCTGGTGCCTGATAGGTGCCCTAGTTGTGAGGAGACACAAATTCGATGTCCTCCTACTCTGCCATCTTGACTCCGCCCCCTCTTTGCCCATTGTTGAATCAAGTTGTTTGGTTTTTGTTGCTGTTGAGTAGGAGTTCTTTATATATTCTGTATACAAGTTCCTTATCAGATGTATGATTTGCAAATATTTTCTCCCATTCTCTGAGTTGTCTTTTTACTTTATTGACAGTGTCTTTTAAAAAACAAAAGTTTAAAACTTTGATGAAGCCCAATTTGACTATATTTTTCTTTTGTTAGTCATGCTTTTGAGTAACAAAGAATCCAAGGCCAAATCCAAGGTCATGAAGATGAACCCCTATGTTTTCTTCCAATAGTTTTATAGTTTTGACTCTTACATTAAAGTACTGAGTTAATTTTTGCATATGGTGTAAAGTAAGGGTCCAGCTTCACTCTTTTGCATATGCCTATCCAGTTGTCCCAGAACAACTTGTTGAAATGTCTACGATTCTTTGTATTCCTTTGACCCCTCCACCCACTGCAGTCTGACCTTTGCTACTACTACTGCCCTGAAACTGCTGTCACCAGGTCACTAATGGCTACATTTAATGTGCACTTTTCAGTCCTTTCCTTTTTGAAATACCCCTTGACTGCTGTGGCTTCCCACCCCCTAGCTTTCTCCCGCCCCTCTGGCTTCTTCCGCTCAGTCTCTGCCCACCCCCAGCTCCCGGTTTCCATTTTCAGCCCTACACACACTACCTGGGTAATCTCATCCACTTTCACGATTTCACTTGCCACCTAAGTACTGATTTTCCCCAAATACTTAACTCTCCTGACTTGTTATTTGCAAATCATATATCTGATGCGTGATCGATATCCAGTATATATACAGAACTTCTACAACTCAGCAAAAAACCCACAAACCATCCAGTGAAATGAATAGACATTTCTCCAAAGAACATCTCAAACTTAGCATTTCCAAAATAACTCTTCTCTGCTTCATATTTGCTGCTTTGTGTGTGCTACATCTGTACATGGCACCCCATCCATGGCGATTTCCCAAGGGAGAAACTCAATTTATATAAAATAAAATGCAACCATTTATTCATTTCAATGAGTTTTGATACATTTATGTACTTGTGTCACCACCCCTACAGATAAAACAATGAATTTCTATCTCTTCTGGAATTTCCTATGTGCCCCATCCCATTCATTCCTTTCTCCACTGCTGGCCCCAGGCAATGACTCTCTGCTTTATTCTTAGAAAGATTAGAATTTCTTTTCCAGAGTTTCATGTAGTTGGAATCATGCAGTATGGTATATACCTTTTTGAGTCTGTCTTCTTTCATTCAGTGTAATGTTTATGAGATCCATCCATGTTTATCCATTGCTTATATATATTTTGTTAAATTTACTTACGTATTCATTTTAAAAACTTACTGTAAATGCTATTTTAAAAATTTCAAAGTTCAATTTTATGTCTAGGTTATAAAAATACAATCTATTTTTGTATATTGACTTTGAACTTCGTGACCTTGCTAAATTCACTTTTAAGTTCTAGCAGCTTTTATTTTGTAGATTCCTTAAGATTTTACACATATATAATCATGTCATGTTTGAACAAAGCCAATTTATGTGCTTTTAATTTCTTTTTCTTGCCTTATTGCACTGACTGGGACCTCCAGGACAGTGTTGAGTAGAAGTGGTAAGGGCAGATATCCTTGCCTTGTTCTTGATTCTAGGCAAAAAATATGTCTTTCTAGTGTCATATTAGCTGTAAGTTTTTCATAGATGCCGTTTATCAGATTGAGGAAGTTGCCTTCTATTCCTATTTTGTTGAGAGTTGAATAGATGTTGAATTTTGTCCAATTTTATTTCTGCATGTGTTTGTCACATTGGAATCATATGACCTGCTTTGGCCAGTGGATGCCAGTCACAGGCATCTCTGCTGGGCAGGAGCCAGTGTAGGATTTGCTACATCATTTCTCCACGGCTGCAGTCATGGTAGAAGCTCCTGCTGAGACGAAGCACTGGACATGAATGTGAGCAAGACATGAACTTTTGCTGAAATAAGCCACAAGACGGGGTGTCTGTTTACTGTGCATTATAGCTTAACAGAGAAGGTTCTTGCCCTCAGGACAAACTCTTTGCCTTCATGGATCTTACATTCTAGTGCAAGGGAAGCAGAAAAACAAATACACGTTATAATGTCAGGTAGAGATGAGTAGAATGAAGAAAACAAAGCAGATATAGCAGGACACAGGGATAGAGAATGTTTGAAATAGGGGTATTGGGGAAGAAGGTAACAGGTGAGCTGAGACCTGAAGTGAGGGAGGGTCTGTGAGGTGTCAGGGGAAGGGTGTTCTAGGTAGACGGACCAGCCATGCTCAGCCCTAAGACAGGAATTCCAGATTCTTCTGGGCACGGAGGATTGTGACAGAGCTGGAAGAGCCATCCTCGAAAAGGAAGCAGAGAAGGGCACACCTACCCAAGGGGCCCTGTGGCCCATTCTGGGTTTGTGGGGACCAGAGAAGCTGTTGGACAGCAGATGTCTAGTTGGCGATGGTCTTGTCATACTACTTATACACCAGTGTCCCTCAACTCCTGGGATTTTGAACAGTGGGGCGGGGCAAGGAGGAAAAAAGGAGTCACTGAACTTCTTCCTGACCTTCAGGCACAGAGGTTTGTTTTCTCTGAGAAAACCCATGTGACTGACCTTTATTAGGTAGTTCATGACCATGACTTTCCTGAACATTATCTCCACCCTAAAACTCTTCAACAGCTTGCTACTGTTCTTAAGAAGAAGCCTAAACTCAGCCCTATTGGCAGGCTCACCTCCTGGCTCCTCCTTCCCCTCACAGAATTCTGCTTCAGTCACACTGGGTCTCTTTCAGTTCCTGCACTGAGACGTGCTTTCTCTGAGCCTTTGCGAAGGCTGTTCCTTCTGTTAGGAACGCTCTTCCTCCCTTCTCCTGGCTCACATCCCTCAGGACTCAGTTTAAATGTCAGTCCTCCTGGGAGGCTTCCCAGACTAGCTTAGGTGCTTCCATCAAATGCCATCTTAGCATCTTGTCCTTCTATGAACATAGCACTCACCACACTGTATTGTAGCTTTACAAAGTTATCAAGTCATTCAATATAGAGAAGTATAAAAAATAACATAGAGAGCACCCATAAATCTATCACCCTACCTAAGCAATAACTTCGCTGGCTGAAGCCCACTGTGAAGCTGGCCCTCAACATTGTGCCTCCTCCCTATTCCCAACCACGGCTTAAACTCAGTGTTTAACTTTCCATATGTATCTTTATACTCTTATTACACATGCATATAAGCCTAAACAACATATCTATTTTGCTTGGCTTTACCCTTTATGTATGATATTACAAAGATATTTCTGCAACTTGCATTTCCCCCTCAGCCTTATTTTTGAGATTCATCCGTGTGGACACAGGTAAGTCTAGATCATTTCTACTGCTGTATGCATTACACCACAATTCATCCATTTTCTCCACTGATGGACATTGAGATCATTTACAGGTTTTTGCAGTTTCAAACCACTCTGCCTCAAGCATGACTGGATCTGCCCTTCATACGTATGATAGTTTCCCCGGGCGCAAAGCTAGGAGTGTAACCGCGGGGTCATCGTGCCTGCGCGCCTTTAACTTCATCCGGGACTGGCAACCAGCTCTTCCAAGTGGTGGTAACACACGGTGGCTTTTATGGCTTTTATGTCGCAACTCTCCCTCTGGATAGCAAACGCCTTGGGGGCTGGGACTCAGAGCAGTGGACAGAGGACACTAACACCCGTTTGTATGGCGAATGGCTGGACGCAGGGATTCAGCGGAATGTCGCTCAGCGGGTGGTGAGGGACCGCGGAGCGGCGGCTCGGGGCCTGCGGGGCCCTCTCTTCCCGACGCGATGCGTCTCTCCCAGGACAAAAAAAAAAAACCAAAACCCTGCGCAGCTGCTCCGGGCGCGGTGACCTCCCCCTCCACCGGAAGACCCGTCCCCGCTCCGCCCCCGCTCCGCCCCCGCGGTGGCTCGCGCACCGCCCCCGGGACCGAGCGCCGGGGGATGACGGGAGAGCGGCTGTTTGCGGCCGAGCAACGCGGGTCCCAGGCGCGTGGCGGCGGAGGCGGCGCGGGGCCAGCGGGCGGCATGAGCAGGGCGGAGGGCGCGGGCCGGGCGCTGGCCGCGCTGCTGCTGGCCGCGTCCGTGTTGAGCGCCGCACTGCTGGCCCCCGGCAGCTCCCCGACGCCAGGTGAGTGCGCCCTCCGGCCGGGCCCGCGGGGCGGCGACTGTCCCCTCCCCGGGGCGGCGCGCGGGACAGCTCGGGAGGAGCAACGCCCGGAACTCGCGTGTCGTTTCCGCCGCGCTGTCGTGGCGGGGCCGGGTCTCGTGCAGAAGGCCGACCCGCGGGAGGACGCAGGAAGGCGGGAGCGGCGCTCCTCGGGCTTCAGGGAGTGCCTTTGACCCGGAGACCTGTCGCCCCCGAATGCAAAGCTGACCGTAGCCGGGCAGGCGCCCCCCCTCCGTCCGCGGCACGGAGGGGTTGCGGGGGACCAGCCGGAGCCGCGGCCCGAGCGCGCAGCCCCGTGCGCGGCGGGACGGAGAGGCCTGGTTGGCTGCGCTGGGCTCAGGGGTCACCGCGGCCCGGGCCAGGGGCGCAGCGGGAGCGCGCGGGAGGCGGCGGGCGCGGGAGCCGGCGGCCGAGGCGCGGGGTCCGATCTCGAGCGAGCCTCCCCGGCCCGCTGGGTGGTTCCGCTTCCATGATGACGGGCGGAGCGCCGCGGCCGCGGTCTGCAGGGGGACCCCGGACGAGGTCGGCGGCCCGGGAGGGCTCGTCGGGGGCGGTGCGCATGTCCGGCAGGGAGGAGAGGAGAGCTGAACCTCGGCTCAGCGAGCGTTTCCCCAGCTTGCCTGGTCTCCGAGCTCGCCAGGGAAGTGAAAAAAAAAAGGCAAATTCCAGGGCCTCCCGCTAGACCCTTTGGACGAGGACCCAGGGCCCTAGAAGATCTCAGTCCCAGGACCCTCCCGAGGGGATGCTGTGGTCGGAGGTGGTGGGATCAGCGAAGGGCAGCAAACCCGGTTCGGTCAGTGTTGGGGAAGGTCTCCTTATCACCTGGGTAGCTGGGGGCCACTTGCCTCTGCTCCCTTCATCCCGTCACCTTTGTATCAGAAGGCGGGGGTTTTGGTGTCAGCGTATGTGGTTCAAACTGCCCCTCCTCCTCAATCAAAATGTTGTAGGGAGAAGACAAAATCAATTTTGAAAAAGCATCTTAGCTGATTACGTTTAATACAGTGTCTCCCCCGCCCCCGAGCTCAGTCTCGTCACTCCCTCCCTTTTATAATCGAGGAACAGACCTCAAGGGGTTACATAATCTGCCCTGTCACGACTTGTCAGGGACAGATCCCGTACAACGCTCTATTTTTGTGCTTTAGCATCCGTTAATAATGATAATTATTGTAGGAAAAAGGTAAGTTTCTAAGCAGTGATTCTGTGTAGTGAGGGAGAACGTACTAGTAGCGTTCTGAAGCCATCCACTCCAGAACCTTCACAGAGCAGTGTTGCCAGGTCAGCCAGGCTTTTAGTGCCACCTGGTGGCCAACTTTGGGCGGGACAGATTCCTACTAAGAACTCCACCTTTATATGATTTATGGACTCAAGTTTACTTGAAAAGAAAAAAAAAAAAAGTTAAGTAGACTATGTCTTTGAAAATATGCTCAGCAAAGACACTTACGAGCAGGGAGCTAGAACCAGAAATTAAATATTTGGAAATGAAGTAAAAGCCTAATATGCGAGCAGTACAGTTACTTGGGCACTATTGAAACGTGACTTTGGTTGGTTTATTTCCTCACCAAGACATTGTAGACAGGAAGAGGGAATTGTCTGTTGTATGTAATGCTCCTTGAGGCTGCCCTGGTATTTCTTTTTTTTTTAAAAAAAATTTATTTGTTTATTTGGTTGCACTGGGCGAGTTGCAGCAGGCGAGCTCCTTAGTTGTGGCATGCAAACTCTTAGTTGCAGCATGCATGTGGGATCTGACCAGGGATCGAACCCCGGACGCCCTG
This sequence comes from Balaenoptera borealis, assembly GCF_965194805.1. NCBI lineage: Eukaryota > Metazoa > Chordata > Mammalia > Artiodactyla > Balaenopteridae > Balaenoptera > Balaenoptera borealis. The sequence continues at coordinate 2,057,259 of NC_138880.1, forward strand.
CATTGGGAGCACAGAGTCTTAACCACTGCGCCACGAGGGAAGTCCCTGCCCTGGTATTTGTAAGTTCAGCTGTTGGCAGCTTTTTCTAGAAACGGAGCATCAGTTTCAATTTCGGCGTCATATTGGATGGCTTAGGAATTTCGTCCTTTGTGTTTGTGTGTGTGTGTGTGTGTGTGTGTGTGTGTGTGTGAGTGATACAGACTACAGACTCATTGGGTTTTTAAAAAATTTATTGTATTGAACTATAGCTGATTTATAATGTGTTAATTTCTGCTGTATGGCAAAATGATTCAGTTATACGTATATATACGTTCTTTTTCATATTCTTTTACATTGTGGTTTATCACAGGATACTGAATATAGTTCCCTGTGCTCTATAGTAAGACCTTGTTGCTTATCCATTCTATATATAATAGTTTGCATATGCTAATCCCACAGACTCATTGGTTTTTTTAAAAAATGCTCAAATAATGCAAAAAGGTACAAAGGTGTCAGAATCCCCTGGCCTTACACTCACAGTGTCTGTTGCTGTTGTTTTGGGGAGGATAATAAGTGTTGATGAGGGTGTGGAGAAAAGGGAACCCTCCTACACTGTTGGTGGGAATGTAAATTGGTGCAGCCACTATGGAGAACAGTGTGTAGGTTCCTCAAAAAACTAAAAGTAGAACTGCCATATGATCCCCAATTCCACTCCTGGGTATATAACTGAAGAAAACAAAAACATTAATTCAAAAAGATACGTGCACCCAATGTTCATAGCAGCACTATTTACAATAGCCAAGATATGCAAGCAACCTAAGTGTCCATCAACAGATGAATGGATAAAGAAGATGTGGTACATATATACAACGGAATATTACTCAGCCATAAAAAAGACTGAAATAATGCCATTTGCAGCAACATGGATGGAACTAGAGGGTATTAGGCTAAGTGAAATAAGTCAGAGAAAGGCAAATACTGTATGTTGTAATTTATATGTGGAATCTAAAAATAAAATGAATGAATATAACAAAACAGAAATAGACTCACAGATATAGAGAACAAACTAGTGGTTACCAGTGGGGAAAGGAAAGGGGGAGGGGCAAGAACAAGGGTAGAGAATTAAGAGATACAAACTACTATGTATAGAATAAATAAACTACAAGGATATATTGTATAGCATGAGGAATATGGCCAATATTTTATAGTAACTTTAAATGGAGTATAATCTATAAAGATTTTGAATCACTATGTAGTACACCTGAAACTAATATATTATCAGTTTAATATATTATCAGTTTAATATATTAAACTCATATAATATATTATAGCTAATAAATCAGCTATACCTCAATTTAAAAAATACAAAAAATAAATCATACTGGTTGGGCAGAGATTCTGATTTAATAGGTCTGGGGTGGAGCCAGGGCATTGGTATTTTTTTGTTTTGTTTTATTTTAAAATTATTTATTATTTATTTGTTTATGTTATTATTTTATTTATTTATTTATATTTTATTTTTGGCCGTGTTGGGTCTTTGTTGCTGCATGCGGGCTTTGTCTAGTTGCAGCAAGCGGGGGCTACTCTTCATTGCAATGTGTGGGCTTCTCATTGCGGTGGTTTCTCTTGTTGTGGAGCACAGACTCTAGGCACAGGGGCTTCAGTAGTTGTGGCATGTGGGCTCAGTAGTTGTGGCTCCCGGGCTCTAGAGCGCAGACTCAGCAGTTGTGGCGCACGGGCTTAGTTGCTTCACGGCATGTGGGATCTTCCTGGACCAGGGCTCGAACCTATGTCCCCTGCATTGGCAGGCAGATTCTTAACCACTGCATCACCAGGGAAGTCTGGTTTTGTGTTTTTTTTTTTTACCTTGCCAGGTAATTCTGATGTTCAGCTAGCATTAACCCTTCATACAACCTTATATAAAATAATATTGATGACAATTAAGAGCTTTCAAAGTCTGAAATTCACATGGAAAAATTAAGCATGAAACAAGAACCATATTCCACCCACCACTGAAGACTCATAGAAGTATGAATAAAAACAGTAGTTACTACAGCTCCGAAGGGATGATGCTGTATAGAACAATTACGGAGGAAAAGGTCAACAGCTAGTGACTATAAATTTGCAAATGGAAGCTCTCAAACCTGAACAAGGGAAATGAAAAAGAGAAATACTTGAAAACATTATGACAAGTATGACAAAGGATTTAATATCACAGGGGCTAAGTGGTTAAATAAACATTCCAACATTTCACAGGAAAGGAAAGTACTGATAGTCAACATTTGGAAAACATGTTCAAACTTGATCATTGTTAGTTCAGAACTAAAATAATAAGGAGTTTATATTTTCTATACATCAGGCCAAAAAGCAAGGGGAAAAAATTAAACTGGCCCAGCTGCTAGGGAACAGATCTGCTTAGTCTCAGGAGACTGGGAGCATAGAGGTTAGGTGCTGGCCAGAGTGGTGGGTCAGTCTGGTGGGTGACCTCTCCAGGCCTCCCATACCTCATCCGGAGGCTGGAGACACCAGCAGCTGTTTCACGAGGCTGTTGGGACCTGGAGCACAGTAAGTGTGTCGTTTTCTGTGTCAACTGGGAGCCAATGAACACCACAGTCGTCTTTATAAACCGGCACAGCTAAATTGGGAGAGGAATTTGGCTAAACATATCAAAAACTATTTAAAAAGCTATTTTTGGTTGAAAATTTCACTCCTGGAAGTTCATTCTTAAGGAACTATGTTGAAAAGAGAGCATGTTGATTTTCAGATGTCTATAGCGCCATTTTTGTATAGGATATAGCATCATTTCTTATAATTGGAAGAAAGGGGAATGGGGGGAAATTGGAAATAAGGTTAAATGAAAAGAGAAGAAACAACTTTTCAAAATAGTTAACCACATGTTCCTGATTCTGACGAAGCCCATGTTGTCCCCTGCATTGGTCGGATGTGGCCCAGATCATTATAATCATCATTTGTCGAACACTTAACTTTGTTTGAGGTTCTGTGTCAAGCACTTTGCTTGTGTTATCAATTTTAGCCTCCCCAGCAATCCTCCGAAGCACACACTGTTATGATCCCTAATTTATTGATGAGGACGCTGAGGCAGGGTGGGGTCCAGATTCAAGTTGGCCCAACGTGGAGTCCACACACTTAACCCACCATGTTATACTCCCGGTCTCGAACGCTGCTTCCACTGGCCCCTCGCCATAGGGCGACGAAAGAACAGCAAAAGTGACTGATGAAGCTTTGTTTAGCCTGGAGGGGAAAAAAAGCTTCAGTAGATTATTAAAAGTTAAATACTCTGTGTTTTGTGTTCACTGAGAGCTAAATAAGGGTCAATTAGGATAAACGCTAAACATGAGGGATTTAGGCTGGCTGCAGTGAGGAATTTTCTGAATTAAGCAGCTGAGGTGCTGGGGAGCCCTGAAGTAAGCTTCCACGGTACAAAATATAAGAGGCTAGAGCATTACCTTTCTGGTTGTGTTATTCCGTAGTTTCCCTTAACCCTTACACTGTTGGTGGGAATGTAAATTGGTACAACCACTGTGGAGAACAGTATGGAGGTTCCTTAAAAAACTAAGAATAGAATTACCATATGACCCAGCAATCCCACTACTGGGCATATATCTGGAAAAAACCATAATTTGAAAAGACACATGCACCCCAGTGTTCACTGCAGCACTATTAACAACAGCCAGGACATGGAAGCAACCTAAATGTCCATCGACAGAGGAATGGATAAAGAAGATGTGGTACATATATGCAATGGAATATTACTTAGCCATAAAAAAGAATGAAATATTACCATTTGCAACAACATGGATGCAGCTAGAGATGATCATACTAAGTGAAGTAAGTCAAAGACACATATCATATGATATCACTTATATGTGGAATCTAAAAATAAATGATACAAATGAACTTTTTTACAAAACAAATAAACTCACCAACTTTGAAAACAAACTTATGGTTACCAAAGGGGAAATGTGGGAGGGGGAGGAATAAATTAGGAGTTTGGGATTAACATATACACACTACTATATATATGTATATATAATAGGTAATTAACAAGGCCCTACTGTATAGCACAGGGGACTCTACTCAGTATTCTGTAATAACCTATATGGGAAAAGAATCTGAAAAAGAATGGATATATGGGGACTTCCCTGGAAGCGCAGTGGATAAGACTCTGTGCTCCCAATGCAGGGGCCTGGGTTTGATCCCTGGTCAGGGAGCTAGATCCCACATGCATGCTGCAACTAAGAGTTCGCATGCCACAACTAAGGAGCCCACCTGCCACAGCTAAGGAGCCCACGTGCTGCAACTACGGAGCTGGCGAGCTGCAACTAAGGAGGCCACCTGCCGCAACTAAGACCTGGTGCAACCAAATTAATTAATTAATTAATTTAAAAAGAGAATGGATATATGTATATGTATAATGGAATCACTTTGCTCTACACCTGAAACTAACACAACATTGTAAATCAACTATACTCCAATATAAAATAAAAAATTAAAGAAAGTTTCCCTGTTTTTCTTTTGCCTAGAAGCTAGATGGTAATTTCTCTTTCATATAATATAACAGATATAAATGGCCCAGTTGATCTGGATGAAACACTTTGCTTTAACTTTAGCCAATAATAGTTCACTGTTTTCCTACCAAATTGGCAGACTGAAAGGTAGAAGATGCATCATCCTTATGGGACCCTAAGAACATCTGGTAAAGTGATGAGCTCTTAAGCCCAGGGAATATGGAGCAGTGGCTCTTTCTGCCCTTCAGGCTTACCCTCTCTCCTTCCCCGCCTCACATCTGCCATGGAAACCAGGAGGTGCAGAACTCCAAACAAAAGTGATATCAGGCAGAGCTTCTCGGACTGTAAAGGGCGTGCAGATCCCCCAGGAACACTGCTGTTCTGCGCGTCCTGACTCCCTAGTCTGGGGTCCTGCAGGTTTTAAGAGCTGCCCATCCCAGCTCAGAGCTGAGTGATGTGGGCCAGGAAACTTGGAGCTTCGGAATCACGCAGATTGGGTTCACGTCAGTGATTTCACTGAAAAACTCTGTGGCCATGGGCAGTTATGTAATTTTTGTGAGCCTTAATTTCTTCATCCGTAGGATGGAGAAAATACCTAGCTCGTGAGGTTGTCATCATTATCAAATAGAAGTTGCGTGGAGACAAACTCGGTGCCCCTCATACCTTAGTACTTGGTGACTGTAAGATGTGAATGGTATTGATTGAATCCTCGTTTGTAGTAGAGGCATGTGTGTGGAAGGGAACTGGGTGTGTGTGTGCATGTGCACATCCGTGTGGACACGGCATAAGGGACGAGAGACCCCAGGCATTTGAGAAGCTCTCCTGGGAAGCCACTTTCCACTCTGATGCACTTTGTCTCTGACACATCTTTCAGGTGCCTTCTTTTTCTTTTTCTTTTTCTTTTTCTAATTCTTACCAGACTTAGGGAAAAAAAGGCGCTTAGAGCTGAAGATGGACCAGGCTTTGCTGCTCATCCATAATGAACTGCCTGGGACAAACTTGACCGTCTACTGGAATTTCGATCGCTGTTATCATGTAGGTGCCGCGTGCTTGCTCACAGTTGTGTTTGCTTTGGGGCTAGTTTGATATGGCCCCAGTGCTGTCAGACCTGAAGCCCTTCACATGTTAGCTTCAGCTTTACGGGTGAGGAAACAAACAGGCTGGACAAAGACTCAGAAGAAATTCCGTCACGGAGGGTGCCTAGCAATGGGCAGCATCCTTTCTTTATCTTTTCCCTGCCCGTCTTTTTCAGACCAGTTTCTGTGATGAGCAAAATTGAGAGACATGTTTGTTTTGTTTTTCGTTTTTTTTTAATGCAACAAGCATTCTTTCATCCCACAATAAGAGCATAAACCAGATCCGGGCCTCTTGCTCATTTCTGCCACCTCTTACAGCCTGTGCCCTCAGAGCCATTAATCAGGGGGCCTGGAGTGTGACAGGGCAGCCACACCACTGGTGTTCAAGTTGCAGAGGGGTGATGCCCTAGGATGGGGTCTCTGCAGGATAGTCACAATCCCTTTTGGAGTCCATTCAGTTTGATCCCTTATGAAGCCTGAAGTGATAGACGTGTTTTATTTGACTCCTCTGCCCACTGCATAACCCTCCTGCTGGACCAGAGAAGGAAGGAGTGAGACACCGGGGGGCAGGGCGGGGCGGTGAGGGCCACGGGAGGCTTACGCCGAGGCCCTTCAGACGATAAAGGATTTTATCTGAAGGTGTTGCTCCTATGCTAGACCTTGTTGCTTTTTCAGGACAGGGCTATTCTTCCATGTAAAATGAAATACTCTTTACTTCCAAATTAAGAGCTTCTATGTACCACCTTCAGAGGAGGAATTTTAATGGATAGTGACCTGTTTAGTGTAAATAGCTTTTTAAAAAAGAAAACAAATTTAAAAAGTCCCCAGTGTGGGTATCAGCTAGAAGATGATGGAGCAGTACATGACACCTCCTTTAAAGTTAAGTGAAACACAACATCGGTAATATTAAAAAGGTAGGTCAAGACCAAGAAAAGGTTTATCACAAGAGGGACCTAAAAGGACCTTAAATTAAGTTGAAAAAATGGGTAACTTCAAAAATACCTGTAATGTATTTAACAAAACATCAATCATGTGTTGTCAAACAAGACTAAACACAAACGGCAGAGATCATACTTTCTGCAATTTCATATCTCTGCATAACAAAAACAAACTAATAGGAGAGAGAATACAGACATAAATGTCATAGAAAAACCAAGAGATGGTTTTCTAAAATAAAAGTCACACATACTCAATAATGGCCTGTATGGGAAAAGAATCCAAAAAAAAAGAAAAAGAGTAGATATATGTATACGTATAGCTGATTGACTTTGCTGTACACCTGAAACTAACACAACATTGTAAATCAACAATACTCCAATAAAAATTTAAAAAATTAAAAAATAAATAAAAGTCACAATTGATAAATTATTGATACATTTAATGGAACAATGGAAATTAATAAAATTAGAAATTATATGCAACAGAAATTAAAATAATTATGGTCCAATGAACAGTTAAGACTGATCAATTTAAAGTACAAAAATTGATTGATTTCCTTCAAAAAGTATAATATGAAGATTGATTCAAGAAATTGAGGACATAAATAGATCAGCAACTGTTTAAGAAATCTGGAAAGTTGTAATGAATTTCTCTACCTAAAAATAGGTCATTTTTTCCTGCATTTTCAAATAATAAATAATTCTTAATCTATATTAACTGACCCTAAATATAACAACAATAAAAAAAATGATGGCTTGGTATCTGATTCGTTCTGCAGGGTGTTGATCTTAAAATCTAGCCAAGACATGATAGAAAATGCAGGTCAATCTTTCTAATTAATGTGGGTGTAAAAATCTTAAATAAACTATCAGGTAGAATAAGTTGGCATATTGAGAGATTTATGATGACTTATATTTTCATCTTGAAGAATCTGTAAGAGGTCATATATATGGACAATGATAAAATTTTAATGGGAAAATTATAGGCTAAATGGAGAAATAGCCAATGCACGCTGATGTGACACCTAAACGTAGGAAAAATGGCAATACTTCCCAAATTAGTTTATACATTCAATACAATTGCTTGTGGATACCTTATAGAAGCTGCATAAAAATAATTCCAAAATGTCTATGAAAAAATAAGTGTGCAAGAGAATCAGAGGATGGCCCAAAAGGAGAACGGACAGTACGGAGACTTGCTGTGCCAGATAAGAAGTATCACAGAGCACGGTCGTGAACGTAGCCAAAAAAGAGAAATGAAGACCAACAGGCCAAACGAAGTATAAGAAGTAGAATCTAATTTACGTAAGAATTTAACAGCTAAAACCATGGGAAAGGTATTTAGAATTATGGGATACCATCTATCAAATACCCCAAGTGGATTCAAGTAAAAAAAAAAAAAAAAAACCACAAATTTAAAAAATACTAAAAAATGCAGAATACATTTTTAAACTCATGAAGCAATAGAAGAAATAACAAACCACAGTAGTATGACTCTGTAAAACTTTAAAAACAACAGAACATAATAAGATGAAAGCACTAGAGTGGGGAAGTGTTTGAGAGAGTTAGAAGTTTAATGTTACAGTGTACGAGGACAGATTTCTAAGATTCTGTTAGAGGCAATTGAGTGTCTACCAGGTGGTTCACACCATAAGGAACATAAAAGAGCAAAAGAAAATTGAATTATTTAATCTACTTATAATTTAAAATGTAATCTTAATGCTGTGGTATCATAAACACCTAGTACCTGAACAAAAGGAAGAATGATATGAACTCCTGGTAAGGCTGATGAGAAATAAATCTATTGTAATTTTTCTTCTGTGAGTGATATTTGGCCACGTGTAACAAGAACCATTAAAATGATTATTTTTTTAATCCAGTAATCTCATTTTTGGAAATTTGTCTTAGGGAAAGAATTTAAAGGAATAAGAACATCATGTGTAGATCTTTTAAAACAATATAAGTTATATAAATTATAAATATAAGTAGATTTATATTATTATATATCACATAATTAAATTATATATCTTCCAAAACAATATAATTTATATAAGTTATATACAAAAAGATAAAACGAGCTTTGAAAGCCTAAGTATTCATAGCGATAGTATTTGATGGAATATAATGCAACCATTAAAAATTATAAATATGCAAATTGGGTAGAATCATGGAAGTTTATTTGTTAAATAATATTAAGTAAAACCGTAGAATGCAAGATTAAAGGGATGCTGTATTTGTTAATTATGTGAAGAATTTACCTATGAATAAAGATTATGTAGTTCCATAGCAACACCTCGTTATGTAGGCAAATTTTACCTAAATCACTGAAGTGTAAAAGTTTTCTATAAGTATGAAGGAAAAGTTATCTCAGGTCTTCAGTTGGATACCCAACAACCACAGACTGTCAAACCCCTAACACCTGGCCTGTGCTTGGATCGTGTAGTGCCTGCTCCAGGTCCTGGTCGACGTCTCCCAGAGCAGGAAACCCGGGGAGCCCAGCATTGAGGCCGTGGCTGTGAGCACCCAGCACGGATCCATCCTGCAGCTTAATGACACCGCGGAGGAGAAGCAAGTTTGTAGGTTCGTAGCTGCTATGATGTGACCTACTGACACCTGCACTTTCTCTCTACTATTTTTTTCCTGTTTGGGTTTTAGGTTCTTCTTTCAAAATATCTTTCTGTGTCTTCCCTGGTCTGCACCCAGGAATGCCTATCACTCTGCCTGGGTGACATTACCAACATCCAACTGCTTATTTCCTAACCTAATGATGTTTCTTCATTTTACCTAATCTTTGTAGGCTGGAATACAAATTTGGAGAATTTGGAAACTATTCTCTCTTGGTAAAGCACACCCATGATGGAGTCAATGAAATTGCGTGTGACCTGGTCGTTAATGAGAAGCCAGTTGACAGTAACCTTCGTACGTACATGGTCTTGGTTGATTTTTATGTTTTAAAAATATTTATTTATTTATTTATTTGGCTGCTCCAGGTCTTAGTTGTAGCATGTGGGATCTAGTTGCCTGACCAGGTCTTAGTTGTAGCATGTGGGATCTAGTTGCCTGACCAGGTCTTAGTTGTAGCATGTGGGATCTAGTTGCCTGACCAGGTCTTAGTTGTAGCATGTGGGATCTAGTTGCCTGACCAGGTCTTAGTTGTAGCATGTGGGATCTAGTTGCCTGACCAGGGATCGAACCTGGGCCCCCTGCACTGGGAACGCAGAGTCTCAGCCACTGGACCACCAGGGAAGTCCCTCTTGGTAAATTTGCATTTTCAACGGTTTTAGTTTTTGAGTACTGTTTGCGACATTTTGGGTAATTTAAATCCTGGATCGTAGGTTGTCTATCTCACTTAGTTGTGGCATATTTGTAATGTATTTGTTGTGTCATTGGTGTAGACTAAGAAAATTATGTGACATACAAAAAATTATTTGTTGTATCAACATATTCTCATAGTTGTTATTTACTGTATTATGAAGTATAAATAAGCCAAAAAAATTAATGCAGTGGAAAGAAACTAGAAATAAGACAGTTGACTGTCAGGTGTCTTTCTTTGTTTTAGGATTTAGGGTACAGTGTTTCCTGTATGTGTCTCTGACTGTCCAGAGGTCCCCTTGGGTTCAGGAGGGATTGTTCGTTCTCTAATAACTCCACTGGAGAAAATCTGTCCCTCCAAGCCCCCAGTAGATAGTATCAGGAATCCCTGGGGCTGTTCCAACAGTAAGTACTGTTCACAGTGACGCTGTTGAAGACTGTCAGAAGAACACTGGTAAGAGCCAATGTGAAAGAGCCAACGCGGGATGATTTAATCATTAGAAGAATAATGAATGTAATTGACGGAAACCTGTTGCACATACAAAAACCAGTGAGTTCACTATGAAGCTAAAAAGCACAAGGCCCCCTCCGCCAACAAAAACAATATTTTGGTTGCCTTTGGGGGTAACAAGGACACCTGGTGTTTACTGATGATCCTGGTAAAGGCAGGACCATCTCTCCTGCCTTTCCTGTTTTGACTATATCTTAGGGTAACGAAATAGTCCTAGATGATGAGGGTAAGTTCTTTAGAGAAGGAATCCAGGTAATGTGGCAGAATATTTTGCAACGCCCATTTAAGTTATTGATTTAGGCAAAAGCCATGAGTGGATGGAACCATCCAATGAAAGGGGAACTTTACACGGGAGGGGACAGGCCTTCACCAGCTGAACGCGGGCGTCGGGCACAAGGTCTGAAGCAGGAGGTGCTCCTGATGGGACCTAGTGGGAAAGACACAGCACCTGCGAAGCGTTCCTGCCAGAGAAGTGGGACTTCTCGGCCAAGGCTTTACAGCTAACTTCCCATTTACAGAACGCACGGAGGATAGAGGAACAAGTTCAGTGACACCAGGCGCGGGGTCCTGGCAGATCTAGACCTCGAATGAGATGCCCTGATAGGAGAGAGCCAGCCTCGTGTAAATCAAGTCAGTGGCTGTGGACCAATGCATGGAGCTTAAGGCACGTTAACAATGCAGGCAAGATGCGAGCCTTGCTTGGATCCTGATTTGAGCACATGGCCTACAACACACATTTTCCAGGCAACTAGAAAAATTTGAACATGGACTCAGTGTTAGCCAGGGAATTATTAATTTTGTATGACATTGTGCTTATACAGCAAAAGGTCCATTCTTAAGAAACTTTTAATTTTGAAATAGTTTTAGACTCACAGAAACGTTGCAAAACAGGGTTTCCATATACCCTTCACTCAGCTTCCCCTAAGCCCCTAAACTATATAATCACAGTACAGCGATTCCATGTACAGTGATTGAAACCAGGAACTTCACGCACACAGCGCTATTAACTGAGCTGCGGAGTTCTCAGATTTCTCCAGTTGTCCTCCTCGTGTCCATTTTGTGTCCAGGGTCCCACAGAGCATTTAGTGATCAGGTCTCCCAGGCCGCCTCTAATCTAACCTCATGGCCTCTAATCAGCCTTTCTTGGTCTTTCACGACCTTGACACTTTTGAAGAGGACTGGCCTGCTATTTTGTTACTTGGGTTTGCTTGCTGCCTTCTTGTGACCCAGAAGAGGCCGTGTGTCTTCAGTAGCGTCCTACGGAAGAGATGCAGTGTCCTCCTCAGGGGGTCACGTAAGAGTTGCATGACGTACATAGACATACATCCTGAAGATGTGGGAATGGAATAGCTTGATGTCTGGGATTTGCTTAAAAGACTTCAGGTGGAAAAAAAAAAAGGGTGAGTAGTAGTAGTAGATGAAGCAAGAGTGACAATGTTTGATTATTTTAGAGTCTAGGTGACGGCTATATGTGGGTTTATTGTACAGTTCTCTGTACTTTTGTGTATGTTTGATATTTTTCATGATGAAAATTAGCACTTCCCTCACGAAGAGTATTCTCAGTTGTTAATAAGAAATTTCACATAAGGATACAGGTTTTTCCTTCATAAGTTTCCATTTTTATTTGTTTGCCTTTTTCTTTTTTTAATTGTTAAATTTGTTTTCTTGAAGTATAGTTGATGTACAATGTTGTGTTAATTCGACTATACAGCGGAGTGATTCAGTTATACGTATACATACATTCCTTTTCATACTCTGTTTGCATTTTTCATGTACAGATTCACGGTAATGACACGACAGCGTTTGGTGATGATACGTTTTCTTCATTTTTGCAGCTGTGAGCATCGCGTTCCTCGTCGGCCTGGTGCTCATCATTGTGGTGTCCCTTCTAAGGTTCTCGCTGAGGTAAGCAGGCGTTGGGGGGGCCACACTGGGGAAAGTAGAGTACAGAATAACTGTATTCAGAAAGGGTAGTTGGACCATTATTCCTGGATTAAATGAAAACTTACTGTGTCCACCATGCCCAGTGTAGTCCTAGGCGTTAGGGATTCAGTGTCAAATAAGAGATGGTCCCTGACTTCAGGGAAATAATAACCTAGTGCGAATGGCTCTCTGCCTTCAATTCTCCCACGTGGCTGAAGATGTAGAAGAAAATACTTGAGCAGTCATTATTTCCTGACAGACTCTCACATCTTGCCACGTAGCGCATGGAAGAGGCCTGTGATGGTCTTGGGAGGTGCTGCCACACTGACTGTCTTCCTCCTCTTGGCTCTGAACCCAGAGGCCACGCCTCTGGTCCAGCTTCCCAGCTCCTGTGGTGGGGACCTCCGACCTCAGGGTGGACTCTCCCTTGGTTAGGGTCGGCCAGCTTGGAGAGGGGATTCCTTCTCCTGCCTGGTAAACAATGATTCTGGTGAGTGGATTTGCGGACTGCAGAAGGAAAAGAAAGTGAAATAGACCCAGGCCTGGCACATCACCTTGCCAAGGGAAGGTGTTTCCTCTTAAAAGGAATAAGGTTGAATTTTCACATGCTCAGCTGGTTACGGTCTCAGGAAAGACCGTGAGCTGTTATTGGTGAGCTGGATCCAAATTGGAAGAAAGAACCTGCTAGCTTGGGGAAGTCCTGCACCTTTGGGGAGTTTATCACTCTGACCCTTTAGGGACGGAGTGCAATCCGCAAAGAGGAGTTGCATTACTTTGGTGATAAGATGTAAATGGTGTTCCAGTTTATTAGAGTGTTTTCATTTGGTGCTTTGGTTGTGAATGTATCCATTACATGATGTTTAAAGTGGTAGATAGCTGATATCAGACTCTTGCAAAGAGAAGAATCCCACCTTGCCCCACTGTGGAATTGAAACTCCTTTTACATGTGATTCTCCCTTTGCAGCCTGTGGGCACAAAGCTCTTGTGGGGAAAGCAAGGGTCCCTTTTACCTTTCCCCATCACTTTCCAGTGTGCCCATGCAAGCCTAGGGAAGTTCAGATTTGTCTGAACCAGAAAAGAATCTGAAAAAGTAGTAAGAATACAGCATCTTTCTCCTTTTCACTTGGGGAACAAGCATGTACAAGAAAAAAAGTGCTTTTTTTAATTTTAATTTTTACATATCTTCTTTTACCTTTCCTTAGATGGTTCTGTTTTCAAGTTTTCATGTGATGGTGATGTTATTAGTGCTGGATAAACTAGAAATAGGAGTTGAGTTGTAAGGAAAAAAAGAAATTAAAAATATAAGCAATGGGTATATGGAACATGTTTGGATACTGACTTGACCAATTAAACTGTAAAAAAGACAGGAAAATTGAACTTGCTATTTGATAATATTGAGGAATTGTTGATAATATTCTTAAAGGAGGTAATAGAATTGCAGTATGTTTAAAAATAAAGAGTCCTTATCGTTTTCTTTTTTTTAACATCTTTTTTGGAGTATAATTGCTTTACAATGGTTTGTTAGTTTCTGCTTTATAACTAAGTGAATCAGCTATACATATACATATATCCCCATGTCTCCTCCTTCTTGCGTCTCCCTCCCACCCTCCCTATCCCACCCCTCTAGGTGGTCACAAAGCACTGAGCTGATCTCCCTGTGCTATGCTGCTGCTTCCCACTGGCTAGCTATTTTACATTTGGTAGTGTATATATGTCCATGCCACTCTCTCATTTTGTCCCAGCTTACCCTTACCCCCTCCCCGTGTCCCCAAGTCCATTCCCTACATCTGCATCTTTATTCCTGTCCTGCCCCTAGGTTCTTCAGAACCTTTTTTTTTTAGATTCCGTATATATGTTAGCATACGGTATTTGTTTTTCTCTTTCTGACTTATTTCACTCTGTATGACAGACTCTAGGTCCATCCACCTCACTACAAATAACTCAAATTCGTTTCTTTTTATGGCTGAGTAATATTCCATTGTATATATGTGCCACATCTTCTTTATCCATTCATCTATCGATGGACACTTAAGTTGCTTCCATGTCATGGCTATTGTAAATAGAGCTGCAGTGAACATTGTGGTACATGACTTTTTTTGAATTATGGTGTTCTCAGGGTATAGATGCCCAGTAGTGGGATTGCTGGGTCATATGGTAATTCTGTTTTTAGTTTTTTAAGGAACCTCCATACTGTTCTCCATAGTGGCTGTATCAATTTACATTCCTACCAACAGTGCAAGAGGGTTCCCTTTTCTCCACACCCTCTCCAGCATTTATTGTTTGTAGATTTTTTGATGATGGCCATTCTGACTGGTGTGAGGTGATACCTCATTGTAGTTTTGAGTTGCATTTCTCTAACGGCTAATGATGTTGAGCATCCTTTCATGTGTTTGTTGGCCACCTGTATGCCTTCTTTGGAGAAATGTCTATTTAGGTCTTCTGCCCATTTTTGGATTGGGTTATTTGTTTTTTTGATATTGAGCTGCATGAGCTGCTTGTAAATTCTGGAGATTAATCCTTTGTCAGTTGCTTCGTTTGGAAATATTTTCTCCCATTCTGAGGGTTGTCTTTTCATCTTGATTATGGTTTCCTTTGCTGTGCAAAAGCTTTTAAGTTTCATTAGGTCCCATTTGTTTATTTATATTTATTTTTATTTATTTACTTTTGGCTGTGTTGGGTCTTCATTTCTGTGCGAGGGCTTTCTCTAGTTGCGGCGAGCAGGGACCACTCTTCATCGCGGTACACAGGCCTCTCACTGTCGCGGCCTTTCTTGTTGCGGAGCACAGGCTCCAGACGCGCAGGCTCAGTAGCTGTGGCACACGGGCCCAGTTGCCCCGCGGCATGTGGGATCTTCCCAGACCAGGGCTCGAACCCGTGTCCCCTGCATTGGCAAGCAGACTCTCAACCACTGCACCACCAGGGAAGCCCCCATTTGTTTATTTTTGTTTTTATTTCCATTTCTCTAGGAGGTGGGTCAAAAAGGATCTTGCTGTGATTTATGTCATAGAGTGTTCTGCCTATGTTTTCCTCTAAGAGTTTTATAGTGTCTGGTCTTACATTTAGGTCTTTAATCCATTTTGAGTTTATTTTTGTGTATGGTGTTAGGGAGTGTTCTAATTTCATTCTTTTACATGTAGCTGTGCAGTTTTCCCAGCACCACTTATTGAAGAGGCTGTCTTTTCTCCATTTTATACTCTTGCTGCCTTTATCAAAGATAAGGTGACCATACGTGCGTGGGTTTATCTCTGGGCTTTCTATCCTGTTCCATTGATCTATATTTCTGTTTTTGTGCCAGTACCCCCCTGTCTTGATTACCGTAGCTTTGTAGTATAGTCTGCAGTCAGGAAGCCTGATTCCTCCAGCTCCGTTTTTCTTTCTCAAGATTGCTTTGGTTATTTGGGGTCTTTTGTGTTTCCATACAAATCGTGCAATTTTTTGTTCTAGTTCTGTGAAAAATGCCATTGGTAGTTTGATAGGGATTGCATTGAATCTGTAGGTTGCTTTGGGTAGTATAGTCATTTTCACAATGTTGATTCTTCCAAGCCAAGAACATGGTATATCTCTCCCTCCGTTTGTATCATCTTTAGTTTCTTTGATCAGTGTCTTATAGTTTTCTACATACAGTTTTTGTCTCCTTAGGTAGGTTTATTCTTAGGTATTTTATTCTTTTTCTTGCAGTGGTAAATGGGAGTGTTCCCTTAATTTCTCTTTTAGATTTTTCATCATTAGTGTATAGGAATGCAACTGATTTCTGTACATTAATTTTGTATCCTGCTACTCTACCAGATTCATTGAGTAGCTCTAGTAGTTTTCTGGTGGCACCTTTAGGATTCTCTATGCATAGTGTCATGACATCTGCAAACAGAGGCAGTTTTACTTCTTCTTTTCCAATTTGGATTCCTTTTATTTCTTTTTCTTCTCTGATTGCTGTGGCTAAAACTTCCAAAGCTATGTTGAATAATAGCGGTGAGAGTGTGCAACCTTTTCTTGTTTCTGATCTTAGAGGAAATGGTTTCAGTTTTTCACCACTGAGAACAATGTTGGCTGTGGGTTTGTCATATATGGCCTTTATTATGTTGAGGTAGTTTCCCTCTATGCCTACTTTCTGGAGAGTTTTTATCATAAATGGGTGTTGAATTTTGTCAAAAGCTTTTTCTATGTTTATTGAGATGATCATATGGTTTTTCTTCTTCAGTTTGTTAATATGGTGTATCACATTGATTGATTTGTGTATATTGAAGAATCCTTGCATTCCTGGGATAAACCCCACTTGATCATGGTGTATGATCCTTTTCATGTGCTGTTGGATTCTGTTTGCTAGTATTTTGTTGAGGATTTTTGCATCTATGTCCATCAGTGATGTTGGCCTGTAGTTTTCTTTTTTTGTGATATCTTTGTCTGGTTTTGGTATCAAGGTGATGGTGGCCTCATAAAATGAGTTTGGGAGTGTTCCTCCCTCTGCTATATTGTGGAAGAGTTTGAGAAGGATAGGTGTTAGCTCTTCCTAAATGTTTGATAGAATTTGCCTGTGAAGCCATCTGGTCCTGGGCTTTTCTTTGTTGGAAAATTTTTAATCACAGTTTCAGTTTCAGTGCTTGTGATTGGTCTGTTTATATTTTCTATTTCTTCCTGGTTCAGTCTCGGAAGGTCATGCTTTTTAAGAATTTGTCCATTTCCTCCCGGTTGTCCATTTTATTGGCAGATAGTTGCTTGTAGTAATCTCTCATGATCCATTGTATTTCTACAGTGTTAGTTGTTAGTTCTCCTTTTTCATTTCTAATTCTGTTGATTTGAGTCTTCTCCATTTTTTTCTTGATGAGTCTGGCTAATGGTTTATCAATTTTGTTTATCTTCTCAAAGAACCAGCTTTTAGTTTTATTGATCTTTGCTATTGTTTCCTTCATTTCCTTTTCACTTATTTCTGATCTGATCTTTATGATTTCTTTCCTTCCGCTAACTTTGGGGGTTTTTTGTTTTTCTTTCTCTTATTGCTTTAGGTGTAAGGTTAGGTTGTTTATTTGAGATTTTTCTTGTTTCTTCAGGTAGGATTGTATTGCTCTAAAACTCCCTCTTAGAACTGCTTGTGCTGCCTCCCATAGGTTTTGCATCGTTGTGTTTTCATTGTCATTTGTTTCTAGATATTTTTTTATTTCCTCTTTGATGTCTTCAGTGATCTCTTGGTTATTTAGTAGCATATTGTTTAGTCTCCGTGTATTTGTATTTTTTAGTTCTTTTCCTGTAATTGATAT
Source organism: Balaenoptera borealis (assembly GCF_965194805.1). Classification (NCBI taxonomy): domain Eukaryota; kingdom Metazoa; phylum Chordata; class Mammalia; order Artiodactyla; family Balaenopteridae; genus Balaenoptera; species Balaenoptera borealis. The sequence continues at coordinate 2,074,776 of NC_138880.1, forward strand.
CTAGTCTCATAGTGTTGTGGTCAGAAAAGATACTTGATACTATTTCAGTTTTCTTAAATTTACCAAGGCTTGATTTGTGACCCAAGATATGGTCTATCGTGGAGAATGTTCCATGAGCACTTGAGAAGAAAGTGTACTCTGTTGTTTTTGGATGGAATGTCCTATAAATATCAATTAAGTCCATCTTGTTTAATGTGTCATTTAAATCTTGTGTTTCCTTATTTATTTTCATTTTGGATGATCTGTCCATTGGCGAAAGTGGGGTGTTAAAGTCCCCTACTATGATTGTGTTACTGTCGATTTCCTCTTTTATGGCTGTTAGCATTTGCCTTATGTATTGAGGTGCTCCTCTGTTGGGTGCATAAATATTTACAATTGTTATATCTTCTTGGATTGATCCCTTGATCATTATGTAGTGTCCTTCTTTGTCTCTTGTTATAGTCTTTATTTTAAAGTCTATTTTGTCTGATATGAGAATTGCTACTCCAGCTTTCTTTTGATCTCCATTTGCATGGAATATCTTTTTCCATCCCCTCACTTTCAGTCTGTGTGTGTCCCTAGGTCTGAAGTGGGTCTCTTGTAGACAGCATATATACGTGTCTTGTTTTTGTATGCATTCAGCCAGTCATGTCTTTTGGTTGGAGCATTTAATCCATTTACATTTAAGGTAATTATCGATATGTATGTTCCTATTACCATTTTCTTAATTGTTTTGGGTTTGTTTTGGTAGGTCTTTTCCTTCTCTTGTGTTTCCTGCCTAGAGAAGTTCCTTTAGCATTTGTTGTAAAGCTGGTTTGGTGGTTCTGAATTCTCTTAGCTTTTGCTTGTCTGTAAGGGTTTTAATTTCTCTGTCGAATCTGAATGAGATCCTTGCTGGTTAGAGTAATGTTGGTTGTAGGTTTTTCCCTTTCATCACTTTAAATGTGTGCTGCCACTCCCTTCTGGCTTGCAGAGTTTCTGCTGAAAAATCAGCTGTTAACCTTATGGGGATTCCCTGTATGTTATTTGTTGCTTTTTCCTTGCTGCTTTTAATATTTTTTCATTGTATTTAATTTTTGATAGTTTGATTAATATGTGTCTTGGCGTGTTTCTCTTTTGGTTTATCCTATATGGGACTCTGCACTTCCTGGACTTGATTGACTATTTCCTTTCCCATATTAGGGAAGTTTTTGACTATAATCTCTTCAAATATTTTCTCAGACCCTTTCTTTCTCTCTTCTTCTTCTGGGACCCCTATAATTCGAATGTTGGTGTGTTTAATGTTGTCCCAGAGGTCTCTGAGAATGTCCTCAATTCTTTTCATTCTTTTTTCTTTATTCTGCTCCCTGGCAGTTATTTCCACCATTTTATCTTCCAGCTCACTTATCCGTTCTTCTGCCTCAGTTATTCAGTTATTGATTCCTTCTAGAGTATTTTTAGTTTCAGTAATTTTGTTGTTCATCATTGTTTGTTTGCTCTTTAGTTCTTCTAGATCCTTGTTAAATGTTTCTTGTGTTTTCTCCATTCTCTTTCCAAGCTTTTGGATCATCTTTACTGTCATTACTCTGAATTCTTTTTCAGGTAGGTTGCCTATTTTGTCTTCATTTATTTCGTCTTTTAGGTTTTTACCTCCTCCTTCATCTGTAACATTTTTTTTTTGATAAGTGGTGCTTTATTCCTATCTTACTGGTTGTCTGGCCCAAGGTTTCCAGCACTGGCGTTTGCAGGCAGTTGGTTAGAACCAGGTCTTGGTGTTGAGATGAGGACCTCCGGGAGGCCTCACTCCAATGAATATTCCCTGGGTCTGAGGTTCTCTGTTAGTCCAGTGGTTTGGACTCAGAGCTCGCACCACAGGAGCTCGGGCCCGACCTCTGGCCTGGGAACCAAGATCTTGCAAGCCAGTCTCTGGGGGTTCCTACCATCCCCTTAGGCATCTGTGGTCCCCCACCAGTGTCTGGTAGGTGCCCTAGTTGTGCAGACACGAATTCCGCGTCCTCCTAGTCCGGCATCTTGACTCTGCCTCCTGAGTCCTTATCTTTTAGCAGTACATACTGAAGTATTTATGGATGAAATGACATGATGTCTATGATTTTCCTTCTTTTTTTTTTTAAATATATTCTTTTTTAAAATTAATTAATTAATTAATTTGGTTGCACTGGGTTTTAGTTGAGGCAGGCGGGCTCCTTAGTTGTGACACACCGGCTCCTTATTTGCAGCTCACAGTCTCCTTAGTTTTGGCAGGCAGGCTCCTTAGTTGTGGCACGCGGCCTCCTCAGTTGCGGCCTGCATGTGGGATCTAGTTCCCCGACCAGGGATCCAACCCAGGCCCCCTGCACTGGGAGCGCAGAGTCTTACCCACTGGACCGCCAGGGAAGTCCCCTATGATTTTCTTTAAAATGATCAAGCCAAGTCAGGGAAAAGGGTCAGTGGGTGGAAGTATAGATGAAGTAAGATTGACCATGCTTCGTAGATACTTGTTGAAGGTGGGTAATGGGTCCATGGTGGTTCATTATACTAGTTTGTCTACTTATATGTATGTATATGTTTGAAACTTTCCATGACCAAAAAAAAGGAAAGAAGAGGAAAAATCCTATGCCTTGAATATATTAAATGTTCAAATGTCCAAATTTTATGCAAAACCTGTGTGAGTATGAAGTTTATTACACTTTTCAGTATCAAGAGAGCTGGAAGCACAGTACATATAAGGGCTTGTAATATTAGAAATGTTATATATAATTTCTATAAGAAAGCCCTCAATGATTTACAGACAAAGACTTGCCTTCTCTTGATTTTTTAATCAAAGAATTGTACTTACTAAAAGGGCAAATTTAATAGTTCTTATATACCAAATTAAAAATGCTAACTATTCATTATTATTTGAAAAATAACAACTTGGCCTGTTAGCTCTGAGTTTGACACAGTTGTTGGGTTGAGAAAGGATTCTGTGTGGACTTTAATAATCGGATGTGGGGACATAAAGTGGAAAGTTCATGTCCTTATGGGCACAAACAAAGTAAATAAAAGTGAAACTGTCCCAGAAAATTTCAGAAATTGTAAATAACAAACGATATTACCCCATCAAGTCACTAAGCTATCTTTAGTGTATTGGAAATCAGGATTCATTTCCACTGCAAAGTTTAAAAAAAAGAAAAGGGGAAGTAAAGTAAATCAGAATGTAAAAAACATTGTGTGAAAGAGCTAAATACACTTTTTGAAACATTTTTTCCAAATAAGATCTCTCATTTCAAAGAAAAACCAGTTAAGGTATTTATCTTTTGTTAATCATGTGAATCAACTTAATATCCTCTGGATATCTTGTTGCACTAAAGCACCATCTAGGAGAAAGAACCCAGTACATTAACTGTGAGTCACTCCAAGGTCACTGTCAAACTTTCTCAGTTTGCATCTGTGCATATTTTTTTTTTTTGGCCATGCCACACGGCATGTGGGATCTTAGTTCCCCGACCAGGGATCGAACCTGTGCCCCCTGCAGTGGAAGCATGAAATCCCAACCACTGGATGGCCAGGGAAGTCCCACATCTGTGCGTTTTTATTTGGTTGTAATTGAGTCTGAATACTATGATTTGCTTTTTGTATTTAATAGTTTGTATTTATATTTCTTTGTACAGACATTCTTTTTTTTTCCAGGGCGGACAAATTTTTTTTTTCTTTTGTCTCTCTTTTTTTAAAATTTGTCTTATTGAAGTATAGTTGATTTACAGTGCTGTGTTAATTTCTACTGTACAGCAAAGTGATTCAGTTATACATGTATATACATTCTTTTTTTAAAATATTCTTTTCCATTATGGTTCATCATAGGATATTGAATACAGTTCCCTGTGCTGTATAGTAGGACCTTGTTGTTTATCCATTCTCTATATAATTGCATCTGCTAATCCCAACCTCCCATTCCATCCCTCTCCCACTCCCCTCTCCCCTTGGCAACCACAAGTCTGTTCTCTATGTCTGTGAGTCTGTTTCTGTTTCGTAGATAAGTTCATTTGTGTTGTATTTTTAGATTTTACATATAAGTGATATCATATGGTATTTGTCTTTCTCTATCTGACTTCACTTAGTATGATGGTGTCTGGGTCCATCCTGTTGCTGCACTCTTCCTGCTGTTTTAATAGCCATAGCTCATCCTGTCACAGATGAAGACACTGAGATTAGTCATTGCTGCACTGAGCACGTTTGGTTGTTGCAGGCTTCTGCTATTCTAACTTTAATAGTGTTGTTAATCAGAATTCCAGCCACGGGGAATAATGATCTCATTTCTCCCTCACAACACTTTTTTTTTTTTGAATTTTATTTATTTTTTTATATAGCAGGTTCTTATTAGTTATCCATTTTATACATATTAGTGTATACATGTCAATCCCAATCTCCTAATTCATCACACCACCACCCCCGCCACTTTCCCCCCTTGGTGTCCATTCGTTTGTTCTCTACATCTGTGTCTCTATTTCTGCCCTGCAAACCGGTTCATCTGTACCATTTTTCTAGGTTCCACATATATGCGTTAATATACGATATTTGTTTTTCTCTTTCTGACTTACTTCACTCTGTATGACAGTCTTTAGATCCATCCATGTCTCTACAAATGACCCAATTTTGTTCCTTTCTATGGCTGAGTAATATTCCATTGTGTAAATATACCACATCTTCTTTATCCATTCATCTCTTGATGGGCATTTAGGCTGCTTCCATGACCTGGCTATTGTAAATAGTGCTGCAATGAACATTGGGGTGCATCTGTTTTTTTGAATTATGGTTTTCTCTGGGTATATGCCCAGTAGTGGCATTGCTGGGTCATATGGTAATTCTATTTTTAGTTTTTTAAGGAACCTCCATACTGTTCTCCATAGTGGCTGTATCAATTTACATTCCCACCAACAGTGCAAGAGGGTTCCTTTTTCTCCCCACCCAATCCAGCATTTGTTGTTTGTAGATTTTCTGATGATGCCCATTGTAACTGGTGTGAGGTGATACCTCATTGTAGTTTTGATTTGCATTTCTCTAATAATTAGTGATGTTGAGCAACTTTTCATGTGCTTCTTGGCCATCTGTATGTCTTCTTTGGAGAAATGTCTATTTAGGTCTTCTGCCCACTTTTGGATGGGGTTGTTTGTTTTTTTAATATTGAGCTGCATGAGCTGTTTATATATTTTGGAGATTAATCCTTTGTTGGTTGATTCGTTTGCATATATTTTTTCCCATTCTGAGGATTGTCTTTTCGTCTTGTTTGTAGTTTCCTTTGCTTTGCAGAAGCTTTTAAGTTTCATTAGGTCCCATTTGCTTATTTTTGGTTTTATTTCCATTACTCTAGGAGGTGGATCAAAAAAGATCTTGCTGTGATTTATGTCAAAGAGTGTTCTTCCTATGTTTTCCTCTAAGAGTTTTATAGTGTTTGGTCTTACATTTACGTCTCTAATCCATTTTAAGTTTATTTTTGTGTATGGTGTTAGGGAGTGTTCTGAATTCATTCTTTTACATGTAGCTGTCCAGTTTTCCCAGCATCACTTATTGAAGAGACTGTCTTCTCCATTGTATATCCTTGCCTCCTTTGTCATAAATTAGTTGACCATAGATGCATGGGTTTATCTCTGGGCTCTCTATCCTGTTCCATTGATCTATATTTCTGTTTTGTGCCAGTACCATATTGTCTTGATTACTGTAGCTTTGTAGTATAGTCTGAAGGCAGGGAGTCTGATTCCTCCAGCTCTGTTTTTTTCCCTCAAGACAGCTTTGGCTATTTGGGGTCTTTTGTGTCTCCATACAAATTTTAAGATTTTTTGTTCTAGTTCTGTAAAAAAATGCCATTGGTAATTTGATAGGGATTACATTGAATCTGTAGATTGCTTTGGGTAGTATAGTCATTTTCACAATATTCATTCTTCCAATCCAAGAACATGGTATATCTCTCCATCTGTTGGTATCATCTTTAATTTCTTTCATCAGTGTCTTCTAGTCTTCTGCATACAGGTCGTCTTTTGTCTCCCGAAGTAGGTTTATTCCTAGGTATTTTATTCTTTTTGTTGCAGTGGTAAATGGGATTGTTTCCTTAATTTCTCTTTCTGATTTTTCATTGTTAGTGTATAGGAATGTAAGAGGTTTCTGTGCATTATTTTTGTATCCTGCAAACTTACCAAATTCATTGATTAGTTCCAGTAGTTTTCTGGTGGCATCTTTAGGGTTTTCTCTGTATAGTATCGTGTCTTCTGCAAACAATGACAGTTTTACTTCTTTTCCAATTTGTATTCCTTTTATTTATTTTTCTTCTCTGATTGCCATGGCTTGGCCTTCCAAAACTGTGTTGAATAATAGTGGTGAGAGTGGACATCCTTGTCTTGTTCCTGATCTTAGAGGAAATGCTTTCAGTTTTTCACCATTGAGAATGATGTTTGCTGTGGGTTTGTCATATATGGCCTTTATTATGTTGAGGTAGGTTCCCTCTATGCCCTGTTTCTGGAGAGTTTTTATCATAAATGGGTGTTGAATTTTGTCAAAAGCTTTTTCTGCATCTATTGAGATGTTCATACAGTTTTCCTTTTTCAATTTGTTAATATGGTGTATCACATTGATTGATTTGCCTATATTGAAGAATCCTTGCATCCCTAGGATAAATCCTACTTGATCGTGATGTATGATCCTTTTAATGTGTTGTTGGATTCTGTTTGCTTGTATTTTGTTGAGGAATTTTGCATCTATATTCATCAGTGATATTGGTCTGTAATTTTCTTTTTTTGTAGTATCTTTGTCTGGTTTTGATATCAGGGTGATGGTGGCCTCATAGAATGAGTTTGGGAGTGTTCCTTCCTCTGCAGTTTTTTGGAGGAGTTTGAGAAGGATGGGTGTTAGCTCGTCTCTAAATGTATTGATAGAATTCACCTGTGTAGCCATCTGGTCCTGGTATTTTGTTTGTTGGAAGATTTTTGATCACAGTTTCTATTTCATTGCTTGTGATTAGTCTGTTCATATTTTGTTTCTTCCTGGTTCAGTCTTGGAAGGTTATACCTTTCTAAGAATCTATCCATTTCTTCCAGGTTGTCCATTTCACTGGCATAGAGTTGCTTGTAGTAGTCTCTTAGGATGCTTTTTATTTCTGTGGTGTCTTTTGTAACTTCTCCTTTTCATTTCTAATTTTATTGATTTGAGTCCTCTCCCTCTTTTTCTTGATGAGTCTGGCTAATGGTTTATCAATTTTGTTTATCTTCTCAAAGAACCAGCTTTTAGTTTTATTGATCTTTGCTATTGTTTTCTTTGTTTCTATTTCATTTATTTCTTCTCTGATCTTTATGATTTCCTTCCTTCTACTAACTTTGGTTTTTGTTTGTTCTTCTTTCTCTAGTTCCTTTAGGTGTAAGATTAGATTATTTATTTGAGATTTTTCTTTTTTCTTGAGGTAGGCTTGTATTGCTATAAACTTCCCTCTTAGAACTGCGTTTGCTGCATCCCACAGGTTTTGGATCGTTGTGTTTCCGTTGTAATTTGTCTCTAGGTATTTTCTGATTTCCTCTTTGATTTCTTCAGTGATCTCTTGGTTATTTAGTAATGTATTGTTTAGCTTCCATGTGTTTGTGTTTTTTATGGTTTTTTGCCTGTAATTGATTTCTTTTTTTTTAAACTTTCAGGGAAATTTATTAAAGAGAAACATTGACTGAAACCATTGAACACAGGGCATAACAACACACAGAGGAACTTCTAACGGCCACCGGATCCAACAGGTCCCGGCCCCCCATCCCAGGGTACCCAACAAGGTGCCTCTGCTGCACCCCACCAGGCGGCCCTCCATCCCCCCCCCAGTCTCCCTTCCTCGGGGCCCCGCTGGTGGCCTCTCGCCAGGACGATGGGCACCGGCAATGCCCGCTTCCCCCGGGGCAGCCCCTCCCCCTCTGGCCCACATGCCCGGGGCCTGGCCCTGCCCTATGGCGGGCACAGGACAGTCCCACAGCAGGGCACGCGCCACCGAGCCGAGGACGTGGAGTCCCGAGGAACAGCGGGGTGGCCCAGCAGAGCACAGGCCCCGGGGTCCTCCCGCAGACCTCCTGCAGCCCCGGTCCAGGTCCTCCTTCCCAAGGTCCCAGGTGGGCTCCCAGGTCCTGGGGTGGACGCTGGCTCTGACCTCGTCCATCCCGTCCTCCCCGTCGGCTCCTGGGACTGAGCTCAGGGTCTCCGCGCCGGGCCGGGGTCGGGGGGAACTGCTCAGAGGAGAGCACACGCACACTTCCACAACAAGAAGCAGCGCTGGGCCTCAATCTACGCCCAGAAAGCACACGTTGAGCTCACGACACTGGCCCACAGAGACCAGAGCCTTGGCTGGCACGTGGCGCACCACAGGGCTCCGCGGGGGGACGATGGCTAGGGTGTATGTGTTGGGGGGAGGGGAGCGGGGGCTGGGGGGGTTCCTTGACACCTGGGTCCCTCTGGGGCCTACAGGGACACATTTGGGCTTGCCAGCACAGGGAGCAGCGTGCCCCAGATAGGGGACACTGAATAGGGGTCCTTTCTCGGGAGGGAGGCCCAGGCACCTTGAGTGGCCCCTAACGTCTCCCAGGGCAGTGTGGGTGGCAGCCATCTGCAGGTGCCCCTCACCTAGGCCGGGGCTGGCCACTCAGGGCTGCTCCCAGGTGGCAGGCTTTGGGGCTGGCCTTGGCATTGGCAGCTGGTGAGTTGTGGTTCTCCAGGCCAGTCCCAGGTCTCCAGTGGCCATGCACAAACCTAGGTAGAACAAAACACTCCTCCCTCCCGCCAACAAATTCCCTTGGACCCTGCCCGGACCCCCCTCCTCCTCCTGCCCCTCGTCCTCTTCTCCATGTCTCCCTCCTCCGTCTCCTCCCTCTCCTCCTCCTCCTCCTTTGGAACAAACGCTTCCCTGCACCCCCCACTCACACCAAAGCCAGTTGTGGGGTACTGGGTCACCAGGTACTCAGCGCCCTGCCTGCCAAGCTGAGCCGACGCTCTCGCCTGGGATCGTCTCCTCACAGCGTTTGCTGTCCTTGTCCCTATTGCCCTTGCAGGCTGCAGGGGGAGGAGACTGCCCTCGGCCCTCACTTGCGCAGAGGCTCCAGGGGGCTGCCTTCCTGGGGCGGGGTTCCCCTCGAGCGGTGTAGATGATCCTGAAGACGGGCTGGACCCTGCGGTGTCCCCTCTGGGGCACCTCCTCTCTGCCCCGCAGCTCTTCCTCGCCAGCGCCGGCTCCTTCCGGCAGGGGCGGCCCCGGGGGAGGCGCCTCTAGGCCCCGCGTGGCCTGGGGGCCCATCAGCATCACTAGCTCAGAGGGCGTCTGAGGGTGGCCGGAAGACAGGGCTGATGCCAGAGCCCCCGACTATACCTTTCTCAGCCTCTGCTGTGTTGGGGTCTCTGTCTGAGGCTCGGGTACCCCTCGTGCTGGGTATGGTGGCTCCCCGCTTGTGTCGCCGGTGCCTCCCTGAGCTGACTTTGGCTTGGTTGGTGGAGTCCCTTCCAGCTGGTGGATGCCGAGGGGGCTGGGCCTGGGCCTGGCTGCCCTGCCCCTCTGCCCCAGTCAAGGCCCCCACTGTTCCTGCGGACGGCCCCTTCCCCTCGTTAAAGTATCTGGGTTGCCTGCTAGGGGAGGGGGTGCCTGGATATCCTGAGCCTATGCTTCCTCGGGCTTGGGGTGGCTCATGGCCCCAGCCCCCATCTCGTTTCCCAGCTCCTCTGCTGCAAGCTGAGGCTTCTGCTTTGTTGGGGGCTGGTTCTCGGCCCTAGGACACGCTGCCTGGCTGTGGCCTTCCTCCCCAGTCCCGCAGAGGCACGGCACCTGCCTGCGCTTCAGTGACAGGGTAGCCCCTTCCTGGACGGTCTCAGCGCTGCTCCCACGAAACAGCCGTGCCTGCACCATGACCAGACGGGCTGGCACACTGGTTTCTGCGAGTACCTGGGGGCCAGAGGCCCTGCGGCCCCTTCCCACTTGCCTCTGCTTCTCCCTGGCCACTGCCATGGTGGCCTCCCACTCCTCCTCGTCTGGAATGAGCTTCAGTAACTGCAGGAAAGTGGGCGCACGCCCTCGCTGCTCCAGGAGCTTGAGCTTGCCCTGGAGGGCGGTGCTCATGGAGGCCTGAGCCAGGACGTGTTTCAGGCGAATCATGTCTGTGCTTCTCACTGACCAGGGGCTGTGCTGCAGGGCGTTCTGCAGCAGGGGCTCTAACCGTAGCAAAAAATCAGAGACTTCTCTCCGGACTTCTGGCATGTCTGGAGGAAGTTTAAATGTGAGGTTCTATAGTCCTCTTTACTCCCGAAGATCTGCTTCAGGGTGTCCAGGCGCTGCTCCACAGTCATGGAGTCATTGTTGGCCCGCAGCACCTGTATGAGGGACAGCGCGGGGCCCTCTAAGCTTTCCAGGAAACGCCGCTGCTTCTCTACCTCAGGCACCTGCCACATCTGCATCATCTCAGTCACCTGCTCTAGCCAGGCTTCAAAGTTCCCTTCGCCTGGGTCTGGGAATGTGCTTCCCGAAAACACCTTCAGTTTTGGGTACCACATGCTTTCTTTCAGAGGCTGCGGGACTGGTGGCTCGACTTGAGCCAAGCCTTTTGGCTCTACGTCCTCAGGGTAAGTGCTATGCTCCAGGGTATTGACCACATCTACCATTCTCCGGCCCTCATCTTTCAGGAAGTAGTTCAGTCTGTTGATACGTTCATCATCTGGGCTATGGGGCTTCACCACCACTTCCCAGGTACCTCCCCTTCCTGGGATCTGATTGGGCATCATAGCATAATTGACCTCGTCAGCCAATTCGATGAAAACTGCCTTAGAGTTGTCTTCCCATCTGAACATTCTGCCCAGCACACTGTAGGCACACAGGGGCTGTAAGCCTGCCTTCAGGGTCTCTGTAATTTCCTCTTCACTACAGTCCACAGGGATGCCCACGATCAGCACGGCCTTCCTGGGGTCCAGGCCCAGCCCCTTGCACCAATCCTCCAACAGATTCACAGCCATTGCTCCCACTACCTATGGACTGATCTAATGCTAGGGGCAGTAATCAGCTCACAGCGTTTGACCAGGACTCAAGGAATTCTGAGTCAATGCCAAGTATGAAGGCAGAATCGTTCTGGGTTTCCACAGCCTCTGCTTGCCGTGGCCTCCTCCTCCAAGTCCAAGGACTCCTCTGTGTGTACTGGAGGTGCCTGCTGGAGACGCCTGCAGGCCGGGGCGCCTGTGCACCACGCCACCGCGCGTCCGTGGCCACTGCTCGTGCGCTGCGTTCTGTAATTGATTTCTAATCTCATAGCGTTGTGGTCAGAAAAGATGCTTGATATGATGTCAATTTTCTTAAATTTACTGAGGCCTGATTAGTGACCCAAGGTGTGATCTATCCTGGAAATGTTCCGTGTGCACTTGAGAAGAAAGTGTAATCTGCTGTTTTTGGATGGAATGTCCTATAAATACCAATTAAATCTGTCTGGTCTATTGTGTCATTTAAAGCTTGTGTTTCCATATTAATTTTCTGTTTGGATCATCTGTCCATTGGTGTAAGTGAGGTGTTAAAGTCCCCCACTATGATTGTGTTACTGTCGATTTCCTCTTTTATAGCTGTTAGCAGTTGCCTTGTGTATTGAGGTGCTCCTATGTTGGGTGCATATATATTTATAACTGTTCTATCTTCTTCTTGGATCGATCCCTTGATCATTAGGTAGTGTCCTTCCTTGTCTCTTGTAACAGTCTTTATTTTAAAGTCTATTTTGTCTGATATGAGAATTGCTGCTCCAGCTTTCTTTTGATTTCCATTTGCATGGAATATCTTTTTCCATCCCCTCACTTTCAGTCTGTATGTGTCCCTAGGTCTGTAGTGGGTGTCTTGTAGACAGCATATATATGGGTCTTGGTTTTCTATCCATTCAGCGAGCCTGTGTCTTTTGGTTGGAGCGTTTAATCCATTCACGTTTAAGGTAATTATTGATATGTATGTTCCTATTACCATTTTCTTAGTTTTTATGGGTTTGTTTTTGTAAGTCCTTTTATTCTGTTGTGTTTCCCACTTAGAGAAGTTCCTTTAGCATTTGTTGTAGAGCTGGTTTGGTGGTGCTGAATTCTCTTAGTTTTTGCTTGTCTATAAAGCTTTTGATTTCTCTGTCTAATCTGAATGAGATCCTTGCCAGGTAGAGTAATCTTGGTTGTAGGTTCTTCCCTTTCATCACTTTAAATATATCATGCCACTCCCTTCTGGCTTGTAGAGTTTCTGCTGAGAAATCAGCTGTTAACCTTATGGGAGTTCCCTTGTATGTTATTTGTCATTTTTCCCTTGTTGCTTTCAATAATTTTTCTTTGTCTTTAATTTTTGATAGTTTGATTACTATGTGTCTCGGCGTGTTTCTCCTTGGGTTTATCCTGCCTGGGGCTCTTTGCATTTCCTGGACTTTGGTGGCTATTTCCTTTCCCGCGTTAGGGAAGTTTTCGACTATAATGTCTTCAAATATTTTCTCTGGTCCTTTCTCTCTCTCTTCTCCTTTTGGGACCCCTATAATGCGAATGTTGTTCTGTTTAATGTTGTCCCAGAGGTCTCTTAGGCTTTTTTTTTTTTTTTTTCATTCTTTTTTCTTTATTCTGTTCTGTGGCAGTGAATTCCACCAGTCTGTCTTCCAGGTCACTTATCTGTTCTTCTGCCTCAGTTATTCTGCCATTGATTCCTTCTAGTGTATTTTTTTTTTAATATATAAATTTATTTATTTATTTATTTATTTATTTTTGGCTGTGTTGGGTCTTCGTTTCTGTGCGAGGACTTTCTCTAGTTGGCGGCAAGCAGGGGCCACTCTTCATTGCGGTGCGCAGGCCTCTCACTATCATGGCCTCTCTTGTTGCGGAGCACAGGCTCCAGACGTGCAGGCTCAGTAGTTGTGGCTCACGGGCCTAGTCGCTCCACGGCATGTGGGATATTCCCAGACCAGGGCTCGAACCCGCGTCCCCTGCATTGGCAGGCAGATTCTCAACCACTGCGCCATCAGGGAAACCCCTTCTAGTGTATTTTTGATTTCAGTTATTGTATTGTTCATCTCTGTTTGTTCTTTAATTCTTCTAGGTGTTTTTCTTTAATTCTTCTAGGTCTTTGTTAAACATTTCTTGCATCTTCTTGATCTTTGCCTCCATTCTTTTTGCGAGGTCCTGGATCATCTTCACTATCATTATTCTGAATTCTTTTTCTGGAAGGTTTCCTATCTCCACTTCATTTAGTTGTTTTTCTGGGATTTTATCTTGTTCCTTCATCTGGTACATAGCCCTCTGCCTTTTCATCTTATCTGTCTTTTTGTGAATGTGGTTTTTGTTCCACAGGGTGCAGGATTGTAGTTCTTCTCGCTTCTGCTGTCTGCCCTCTGGTGTATGAGGCTATCTAATAGGCTTGTGCAAGCTTCCTGATGGGAGGGACTGGTGGTGGGTAGAGCTGGTTGTTGCTCTGGTGGGCAGAGCTCAGTAAAACTTTAATCTGCTTGTCTGCTGATGGGTGGGCTGGGTTCCCTCCCTGTTGGTTGTTTGGCCTGAGGCAACCCAACACTGGAGCCTATCCGGGCTCTTTGGTGGGGCTAATGGCGGACTCTGGAAGTGCTCACGCCAAGGAGTACTTCCCAGAACTTCTGCTGCCAGTGCCCTTGTCCTCACGGTGAGACACAGCCACCTCCCGCCTCTGCAGGAGACCCTCCAACACTAGCAGGTAGGTCTGGTTCAGTCTCCTATGGGGTCACTGCTCCTTCCTCTGGGTCCCATTTGCACACTACTTTGTATGTGCCCTCCAAGAGTGGAGTCTCTGTTTCCCCCAGTCCTGTCGAAGTCCTGCAGTCAAATCCCGCTAGCCTTCAAAGTCTGATTCTGTAGGAATTCCTCCTCCTCTTGCCAGACCCCCAGGTTGGGAAGCCTGACATGGGGCTCAGAACCTTCACTCCAGTGGGTGAACTTCTGTGGTATAAGTGTTCTCCAGTCTGTAAGTCACCCACCCAGCAGTTATGGGATTTGATTTTACTGTGATTGCGCCCCTCCTACCGTCTCATTGTGGCTTCTCCTTTGTCTTTGGATGTGGGGGTTTTTTTTGGTGAGTTCCAGTGTCTTCCTGTCGATGATTATTCACCAGTTAGTTGTGATTCCGGTGCTCTCGCAGGAGGGAGTGAGTACACGTCCTCCTACCCCGCCATCTTCCTCACAACACTCTTGAACGAAAGCTCTGTCTTTATTCCTGTCTCATCGATCAGGAGACCATGCTGTCAGGGTGAAGCATTTGAAAGTACTTGGATTTCTACTTCCGTTTCGTTAAAACACTTTAAAATGTTTAATTCTTTGACTTGTATAGAATGTGAACTTTAAATTAATTTCCTTTCAATATGATACCATTTTGAAAATTCTGCCGAGGGAAACAAATTAACCAGGCCTTTTATTTATTTACAGCTTGGAAGACTTTCATGATTGGATTTCTAAAGCCATAAACTCTCAGGAAACTGATGGCCTCATCAATTCTGTGAGTTGTTAAAACGCATCGTGTGTGCTTTAGGTGTTTTCCTAGATTCGGATTTACAGTCCGCTGTTTAGTAATCTTAATTATCTCATGCTGTGCAAGGCCAGGTCATGTGTCCTGCTTTCTTGGTAAACAGCAGTCCTCGCTGGCCCCGTGAAGGGTGCCCCCCTGTCTTTGTGAGGCTGGAGCTTTAGCTGCTTTGTGATGCTGGGTGTGGAGATGGTTTTCACTCTTCAGGCAGCACTGTTGAATCAATCCATTTAGGTAGAGAGTATCAAGATTAAGACAAAAGAGTGAGAGACATCAGTATTAAATCTATACATGGGATGGCCTGCTGTGATGATTAAACATTCTGTGTTAATCGATTAATTATGGACGTATCTGTGTCCACTTATGGACACACTTGCTGGTACTCTTGCTCCTTTGTGGTCATTTATCAGCATGGCCACCGAGAGCTCAGTAGGAGGCACATAAACCAAATAAAGTGAAAAACCTAACCTCTAGGTGGGGTCTTTACAAAAGCAAATTAAACTATTATCCAGAACAATGATCCTTGGCTTTCACTCTGCTAATTTCTTCCCTAAAACACAGGAAAGTGTAGTTTACTCTTTTGTGTTATGAACTGTTTGCATTTTTCTCCTCTTTTCCGGCAGGAGCTGGGGTCTCCGAGCAGGGCGGGCGACCCCCCACCAGAGGCCTGGCGTCAGTCGGCGACCCCCCTGCGCCTCCGCTGCGTGGACACGTTCCGCGGGTATGTGGGCTCCCTGGTGACACGTGGGCACAGGTGGCCTCGGATGGCACGTTCCTAAGTCCACCCACTTGCAGCGGGAGGCATTTCACGTACCTTTTACTCCCTAGGCTAGAAAGGATTTCCTGCCCTAAAGAGAAATCGAAAGCCTCTTCTGAGTTGAAAACTGTCATGAGAGCCAGGGTGACGTGTCACTGGAGAGCAGCTGTGGGAGAGGCCGGAGCCCGCCTCCCCTGGTGCACAGGTGCTGCTGAGAAAGCCACTCACACGTGTGAGCAGCTGCCCGAGCGCCCCGTGTCCGCTCAGCCCTGGACCGATGGGCCGGTGCCCCAGTCTGGAAACGGAACCCTCAGCCTCCTCCACCATTCGCACAGCAGCTCGGATATCAACTGATAGCAAATCCACAGAGTCCTGCAGTAAATTGTTATTTTCCAGTTCTGGGAAAAGAACGAAGGCCAGGACCAAACTCTGAAAATAGAGGCTAAAACTGTATGGCTGAAAAGCAATATCTAGGTGTCAGGTCTTCTGTTTCTCCCACTGAGGCCTTTCAAACTCCAGTGATAACCTGATAACTCTGACCCAGCTTCCCGAGCTCTGAGTGCTCCTGTGTGTGTATCCAAAGCCAGGCAGTAATAACAGTAATGATACTAATAGTAACCACTGCTAACAGTTTTGAGTCCTCATGGTATGCCAATCACTGTTCCAATTTGTCTTAATTTCTTTAATCTCTTAGCAATCCAATGAAGTATATACTTTTAATAATACACCTGTTTCACAGATAAAGAAATTGAGCCACAGAGTTGAGTAAGTTGGGCTCCAGAGTGCCCACAAATCACCCACTGACATAGTAACGTTTTTTTTCCCCACATTCTGAGAAATTAGCAGCAAACAACAGCACATGCAGAATCTATTTTATTGTATTCCTCTTCCTTTCGGAGATGTCCACAGGTGGACGGGAGTTGACACTGATTAAGTGCTAAGATATTTCAAGCGCCGTTTAGGTGCTGTGATGTATGTTACTCTCCATCATGGTGCCCATGGTCCCCGGGTCAGGGGTGTCCCTCCTTCACAGAGAACTGATGAGGGGCTCGCCTGAGGTCCAGTGGCTCCTAAGAGAGAGGGACCCAGGGCTTGACCCTGAAGACTGTCCCCTCCCACTACAGTTCTTTAACCTGAGACATCTAAGTAATTAGCATAAAGTGGAGTGATCGGGAATGTTTTGCACCGTTTTCAAGTTACACAGTTCAGTGTTGGTGTAAGTTTTTCTTCAGACATCATGTTGGAAGTGTTGGCAGAGAGGACTTTAGCGCAGGGTCCTAACCGTGATGGTTAGAAGTGGGAGTTTCCTGCTCGTTAAGTGTCTGCTTGTATCATGACGGCACCTGTGTCCTGCAGCCGGGCCATCCTTGTCACATGCCCAGGCCCTGAGAGCACATCTTTGTGGCTTTGCAGGATCGCTCTCATCCTCATGGTCTTCGTGAACTACGGAGGTGGGAGATACTGGTACTTCAAGCATGCAAGTTGGAACGGTAAGCCACCGCCGAGAGGTCGCCTTGCTGACGCGGGCCCTCTGAGAGCCGCAGGTAGGAGGGCTCCTCGGCGTCCCCCAGGGGTTCTAGAGGTGAGCCCCACAGAGGCCCCTTAGGTCATCCTGTCAGCCTTCAGTTCTGTTCTTCCTTTCGTGTGCTCTGGCTCCGAGATGCTTCGCTGCCATCACGTTGTCAACGATCCTTGTCCTCCTCTAGGTGTGCCGTGTACCTCAGCCGCAGGGGCGTCCTGCCCCGAGACTCGTGGGCCTCCTGGGGGTGACGTGGGGCTGGGGGTGGCCGGAGTGGTGCTGAATAGTGGCTGTGAATCTGGCTGGGGGGTGGTCTAGGATGGGTTTTGAGTAAGATCTGCCTAAGATCACAGATTGTCCGCGTACTTCTCTGTGGTGCTGCCACAGCAGGGGTGCTCTCAGGTAGCGCCCGGGCTGGCCCCTGGCCGCAGAGTCCAGGGAGCTCGGTGCTGCTTCACAAGGTTTTCCCAGGACTCGCCCCGTCAGTGTGAGATGGAAGCCGTCCCGGGTCGGGGAGCACCGACGTTCCAGGTCCTTTCCTCACTGTCGTGCTTGTGTTCTTCTGCAGGACTGACGGTGGCTGACCTTGTGTTCCCGTGGTGAGTTGCCAGTCCGCCATCCGCTCTTCGTAGCCCATCTGCAAAGTTTTGTTTTCAGCGGATGCTGGACCTTCCCAACACCAGCTTTGAGTTCCAGGCTGCGGGCCTGTGCTGCCCACAGGTGATGGCGTGATGAGGTCCTTCCGAAAGCCGGGTTCCTGAATCATTCTGACACTTGGCCTCGTGCTTATCTGAGACACTTGAGAATAAAAGACTGCTGATTTCAGAGGGAACATTTTATTAGTGTGGATATGATGTACAAGCTCCTGGAATCTCGTAGGAAATCATAAATTCTGAATATTCCACTAATCCTGAAAATAAATTTAAACATCTTAGTTCCTAAAAGGTATGCAGTATATCAGTATCAGGGAATTTGATAAGTGTGTAGCAGTTAAGGATAGTAATAAGTTACACTTTAAAATAATAGTGGAGGACTTCCCTGGTGGTGCAGTGGTTAAGAACCCGCCTGCCAATGCAGGGGGCACAGGTTCAAGCCCTGGTCCGGGAAGATCCCACATGCCATGGAGCAACTAAGCCCCTGCACCACAACTACTGAGCCTGCGCTCTATAGCCCGTGAGCCACAACTACTGAGCCCACGAGCCACAACTACTGAAGCCTATGTGCCTAGAGCCCATGCTCCGCAACAAGAGAAGTCACTGCAATGAGAAGCCCGCGCTCCGCAACGAAGAGTAGCTCCCGCTCACCACAACCAGAGAAAGCCCGTGCTCAGCAACGAAGACCCAATGCAGCCATAAATAAACAAACAAATAAAAAAATAAAATAGAATAAAATAATAGTGGAGTACCCCGCTCTGCCCGGAGCATTCCCCTGTTGAGGGACTCTGGCCCCTGCACAACGTGGCTTTTGTGTCTTTGCTGAGATGCTTTGAGCGACTTGCCTCCATCATTTATAGGCAGGACCAGCCACTGGTTTGCGTCTTTGGTCCCCAGTGTTTCACTGCTAATGTGAACTCAGGTTTATCTGAGTGGGGGAGGAGTTCCTTTTGTTTTAATTGACGTATAGTTGATGTACAACATTATATAAGTTACAGGTGTACAATATAGGGATTCACAGTTTTTAAAGGGTACACTCCATTTATAGTTATTATAAAATATTGGTATTCCTTATGTTGTACAATACATCCTTGTAGCTTATTTTATACCTAGTGGTTTGTCTGTCTTTGATGGGAGGCTTGTCCATGGAAGCTGCAGTGAGTCCCGAAGGATCTCCCCCTAAGACAGGATGAGAAGGTGCACAGTCCTTCCAGCCCAACATTCTGATTCTTCTCCACCACTAAACCGGAAGTGGTTTCAATCGTCGGTTTCTTTCAAAAATCACGTGTTGCTTCTCTTACATATTTGGTTATAAAATACTAATGACATAGAGACAAAAAAAGTTGGAAGTGGCCACCTAGTAATAGCTGTTGTTTTTTTAGGTTTGTGTTTATTATGGGATCTTCGATCTTTCTGTCAATGACTTCCGTTCTGCAGCGGGGATGTTCCAAATTCAGATTGCTGGGGAAAATTGCATGGAGGAGTTTCCTGTTAATCTGTATAGGAATTGTCATCGTGAACCCCAATTATTGCCTTGGTCCACGTAAGTATTTTTTCCCCTCTGTTAGAATGTATTCAGGTTGAAATAGGGAAACGATGTGTTATAATTTGAAAGAAGTGCAGTTTCTCCATCTCATGTACCTGCAAAAAGAACAGTTACTAGAAAAGTATATCTAATGCTTGTTTGACTTTGGGCATTATTATTATTACTATCTTGGAATTTTAGGCCTGGGAGGTGCCACCAAGTCCACTCAAACCCTTCTGTACAAAGGAAGACCCTGGGGCCGGGAGAGTGAGGTTCTGTGTCCGTGTGTAGTGAAGGGCAGAGCAGGGGCCAGACCAGGCCATTGGTTCTCAGAGCCGCCCTCCTGCTGCTTTGGTTTCATCAGCTTTCACAGTAAGGCTGTTGTTCAAGGGTCCACCTTGCCATCACCTGAATGCCCCCGGGCTGCGGGAAAGGTATGACATCTCTGTCACTGAGTGGCGTGAGAGGGACAGAAAAGCTGAGGGAAGGATGTGAGCCCTGTTCTGGGGACCAGTGTCGGAACCAGGGAGGGCAGCGGCCACCGTCCTCAAGGGGCTTACGGTGTCATTAGCAGAAAGAAGACGTACTTATCCAGGCAGGTGCCAGGTGAACCCCTCAGGCAAGAAGCACTAAGGCTTCAGGCAACGGGAGGAGGTGGGGTCCTAAGGGAAGGTGTCACAGAAAAGTCCATTCGATGGATCACCCAACAGAGGGCCGCTGCTCCCAGGAGGACACACTGCGGGGGTTCTTACAGGGTTACCCTCGGGCAGTGATACAGTCACGTAGCCTGCAGGGCAGGGACAGTCCGCGGCCTGCACTGGGTCTGCAGGTTCCTGCTGGATGTGATTTGAATCCACACTCCTGATGGGAATGGCCGGGGCGGGGCGGGGCGTGGCTTCAGGGCCGAGGGCGTCCGCACTTTATCCCCACACCGAGCCGGACCCTTGCTCTTAGCCCAGCCTCACTGCCGTGTGTGAGCCAGGCCCTTGACCACGTGTGTTTCCATCTCCAAGAGCTTAACTTCCTCTGGTGCAATGGAAGTCTGTCTCCCCCCTCAGGAAACAGTGGTGTCGTCTTGGGGTGAAGTGAGCAGTGCTGGCTGACACCCCTGTACCCTGTGCGTCCCGCAGTGTCCTGGGAGAAGGTGCGCATCCCCGGCGTGCTCCAGCGGCTCGGGGGCACCTACTTTGTGGTCGCCGTGTTGGAGCTGCTCTTTGCCAAGCCCATGCCTGAGATCTGCACCTCGGTGAGAAACCCTGCATTAAAGAAGGGGGAGAGGTCCCTGTTTAGGTGCTAGAACTTTCTTTAGTTTTGAGTGCAGTACCAGATACTACAAGACTCTTTAACTCAGTCAAAAACATTCATTTTTCTCTTCAATTAGTTATTTTTATTTAGTCTTTATATCTTTTTTTTTTAATTGTGGTAAAAAACACGTAACATGAGATCTACCCTCTTCACACATATTTCAGTTTCCATTAATCAAATGAATGTGATGGCGTTAAATAACATCACCATCTTCTAGTTGGCTGGTCCAGCCTCTTGGGGGAATTACTGCCAGTTTTTCAATTTCCTGGTGGTAAAGACACACAAAAACCTCACAGAACATTTCAGTGTCTATACACATGCTGCAGAGGTTTGACTTGGACAGTGCCAAGGTCGGGCCAGGAGATGACAGTTCCGCCCTGGGCTGCTTCCTGTTTTTTCTTTGTAAGAAGTATGTGAGCATCTCACCTCTTTTATAATTACTTCGTGTCTTATTATAAATGGCTGAGTTGAGTTTACTCAGATGACAGCTATTTTTTTTCCCCCAATGGAAGTAAAACTTCAGGTGGAAATGTTTCAATCCTTCCATTTGGGGTCCTACTTCACAGTAAGTTAATAAAACTGTATTGGTTGTCCAGCTCCTTCCTATGTGGGTAACTAGCAAATTCATCACTGAATCTCAGGTTCTCTTGGTTTTTCTTGTAACGATCCCTCGGTTGTATGTGCTTGGAGCGCATTTACACTTCACTCCTTCGCACCGCGCCCCCCGGCCCCCGCTGGCGCACCCGTGCCCTCTGCTGTAGACTACGGAAGGCACGCGGGGGCTGCACGTGCACACGTGAACCTGACCTTATTGGCTGTGGGGGACCGGAGGGTCTGCGAGGCTCGTCCAGGTCCCACAGTGGAGCCCAGGGCTGGGGGGACACCAGGAGTGGTGGGCTGCACCTCTCCTTCCTTCAACCAGAAGAGCTCCAAAAGCTTAAATTTTATTTTCCGTTTTAAAAATATAGCTGTATTTCTTTCTTTTAATTTAATTTAATTTATTTATTTTTGGCTGTGTTGGATCTTCATTGCTGCGTGCAGGCTTTCTCTAGTTGCAGTGAAGGGGGTTACTCTTCGTTGCGGTGCACAGGCTTCTCATTGCCGTGGCTTCTCTTGTTGCAGAGCATGGGCTCTAGGCACGCAGACTTCAGTAGTTGTGGCACGCGGGCGGGCTCAGTAGTTGTGGCTCGCAGGCTCTAGAGCACAGGCTCAGTAGTTGTGGCGCACAGGCTTAGTTGCTCCGTGGCACGTGGGATCTTCCCGGACCAGGGCTCGAACCCGTGTCCCCTGCATTAGCAGGCGGATTCTTAACCACTGCGCCACCAGGGAAGTCCCTTTATTTCTTTTTAAAATAATAGCTTTATTGAGATATAATTCACATACCATAAAGCTTACACATTTGAGGCGTAAAATTGAGGGATATTTAGTATATTCACAGAGTTGTGCAGTCGTCACCACTGTCTAATTCTAGAACAATTTCATTATCCCCCAAAACACCCTGTCCTCACTACCAGCCACTCTCCAACCCCAGATCCCCCCAGCCCTAGGCAACCCCTAATCTACTCTCTGTCTATAGATCTGCCTGTTCTGGACATGTCATAGAAATGGAGTTATAGAATATGTGCCTTTTTGTGTCTGGCTTCTCTCATTTAGCAGAATATTTTTTGAGGTTTATCCATGTTATACCATCAGCACTTGATTCTTTTTTACTTCTGAATAATACTCCATTTTATGAATGTACCACATTTTGTATCCAGTCATCAGGTGATGGATATTTGACTTGTTTTCACTTTCTGGCTATTATGCATTATGATTCTATGTCCATTTGTGTACAAGTTTTTGTACGAACATCTCTTTTCAGATCTCGGGTATAGGAGTGGAATTGTCCACTGATTTCTTCTTAACTGGCATTTTACTGTGCTATATCATAGAGATGAAGCATCTAGACCACATTACCACATATGGAATAAACACGCGTCTATTTTTTGTTACTACCATGAAGGCCAAGAGGAGCGTCACAGAGAATTTTCTGAGTACATGTACTGGACTGTGTATTGTTTCCCATTCCACTTGCTTTTAGTTCACGTTTTTTATGCCCTGCCCCTGCAGGAGAGAAGCTGCTTTTCTCTGCTGGATATCACATCCAGCTGGCCCCAGTGGCTCTTCGTCCTGATGCTGGAAGGTGTTTGGCTGGCCTTGACCTTCTTCTTACCTGTTCCCGGATGCCCTACGTGAGCCAGCCCTGCGGGAAACCCCTTTTTGCCAAGTCCGAGCCCCTGGGTTACAGCTGTCGGATTTCCCACACTGGGACCTCCCTTCCTCTCTCTCTCTTCTCCCCTTGTGTGGGAGGGGGTTTGGGCACGTGTCCAGAGGCCTGTCTCCGTGAGGTTTTCCAGGGTCGGTGGGACGGACGTTGGGCCCCCGCCTCACCCCTCGGGCAGCCGGCGAGTCAGGGGCCCCGCAGTGGACGTGCATGGCGCCCCGGGGTCGTCAGGCTGGTGGGTGTTTGCGGCTCTCTGTGGGCACGCACGTCACCAGTGTACATCCCCCCGCTCCTAAGTCTGGTGGGTGAAGTGCATGTTCTCGCTTCCCCAGCGGCTATCTGGGCCCCGGGGGCCTCGGAGACTGGGGCAAGTACCCGAATTGCACGGGAGGCGCTGCCGGCTACATTGACCGCCTGCTCCTGGGAGGCCATCACCTTTACCAGCATCCTTCCTCGGCTGTGAGTGAGCGCGGCTCCGACTTGGAACCAGACGCTGAGGGGAAGGACGGGAAAGAGCCAACTCCGAACTGTGTCCATGAAATAGACTAGGGTGGAGCGAAGTTTTATTTGAAAAGTTGGCTGACTTCACAGACTTGAGTTTAATGTTGGTTGTGGGCGGCGTGTAGACGTTTCTTTGGCTGTTGAAGTGAGACTGCCTGGTGTCAGGTGTGCAGCAAGGTGCTTTCTTGTACATCTCAGGTATGGGGACAGCTCCCCGTGCGGGAGGTCTGTCAGCCAGTGCTTTTGGGATCAGCACGTGTGGGGCTGGAGGAAGCAGGACGGGGCAGTGGGGACAGCCACACGCAGGCCCCCGCTGGTCTCCTGGGGGCTGGGGCGGCCCCTCAGGGTTGTTCTCAGTGGAGTGAGGGACCAGGCCCTAGACATCCCTGGTGGGATGTGATGGCCTGGCCAGGGGGCGACTCCTGAGGGGCAGCTCTCTTCAGGGACAAATCCAGAAGCGGCTGAGAGCTTTGGGCCATGAATACGTCTAGCAGCGGGGGGAGTGGATGCTTTAGTTGCAAAAGGGGTGGGACGGGCGGGCGGGGGCCGAATAGCTGGGCGGTGCCTTCCAGCACCCACTGCAATGACTGGTTCCAAATTTCTGCTGTTTCTACAATAACGATTTCTTTTATAATGAAATAATACAAAGGTATTTTTTTTATCGTTATTTGCCTTAAAAGAAGAAAGGAAGCTGTCGGTGTTACAGTAGGGTTGGCCGCAAAGAGTAAAGCTGAAAATTAGAAGGTGTCACGTGTGGTGTTTGAAGCTGGTTAGGGACGCGTAGTGTCACAGCCACAGGGCCCAGCACGGTCTCCCGGGCCGCCTGAGGTCCAGGCGGCTGCACTGCTCCAGGGCTCACGTCTGTGTTCCCTTCCAGAGTGTCACATGCCACACACTTTCTTGGCCAGAAGTATTCTGCCCGTCATCCCCATAAGTTAGCAGTGAATTTCTGCAGCAAAACCAAAAATGTTGAATACTGGGGTGTAGCCAAGTTTGCGTTTTGTCTGTGAGTTGTTGTGTGCTTTTTGCGATCCTTGGGTGAGTCCCGCCTTCTTGTCCTGCCCTGTCAGGTGCTGTATCACACCGAGGTGGCCTACGACCCAGAAGGCATCCTGGGGACCATCAACTCCATCGTGATGGCGTTTTTAGGAGTTCAGGTATTTGTTCATTTCATGAGAATGCGTGTTCCTGACAGTTCATGATTATTGATTCATTACTAATCCAAAAACCATTTGATTAAAATAAGTAACTGGAAGCACATCTTCTGTGTTTCAGACCTAATAAATTCTGTTTATATTTGACAGGTTGTCAAAACCAGAGGTTGCTAAAATTTAGCACATTCGAATAATTAGGTATAATTCCTATATTCTCCAAAGAAGTTATTCATATGGCTCATCTCGGCAGTGGGTACACAGCAGCCCCTGGCTGAGAGGGGTCCCTGCTGGGCTGGCAGTCTTTGGAAGGTCACCTGTCACCTTATGTGTACAGTTGACACAGTTTCAGGTTATGCCTATTTTATGCCAAAGTCAGTACAGGTTGTTCTTGGTTTCTCTCACATGCAGTTTTGTTAGGATTCTGAGCAGTCTAGATTTTCCTTGCTGAAGTTCTCCTTATTGGTGTTTGAAATTATTATTTGAGGGGAGATGACGGGGAGGGGAAAGACCGGGTCCAGCCTCCTGGGGGGGCTCTGCAACGGTGAAAATGCTCCGCGTGTGCTGTCCATGAGGCCGCTGAGTCCTCAGACGTGGCTGGTCTGATGGAGGAACTGGTTTTTAATTTTACGTCATTTAAATTTAAACTGAAATTGTCACAGGTGGCCAGTGGCTCCCACGTGGGACAGTGCAGGTCTACAGCATATACATTTTGGTGATTAAATAATTTCCTATTTAGAGATACTGCCTTTCTGTCTGCAGCACTTTAGAGTTTACATTGGGTGCTTTTATTCATAAATGCATTTAATCCCCCCACATGCTCTCCAGGGAAATCTGCGCCTGCAGGAGCAGCCGAGGGTGGGTGGTGAGGAGTACAGACCGGCGCCGGTGCCTGGACTTGACCCCGCTTACTAGCTGGGTCATCCCGGAAGTGTTACTGCACCCTCTGTGACGCAGTGGCACCTAAATAAGTTAATTCACATAAGGTTCTAAGAATGGGACATTCATAAATTTTAGCTATTATAAGTTATTATTAACACTTTCTCTGATGTTTCCAGAAATTAATTCCTAATTTGCAGGGGGGCGGGGCTATGCAAAGTCCAGATTTTTCTCTTTTTAAAGTGTTTCCCTGCCTCTGGGTCCACCCTGTTCTGTCCCTCTTCTGTACCCCTGCCAGACTGGGCCATCTAGCAGGCCAGCCTGAGCTGGTCCCTTGTCACTTTGGGGGGAAAAGTGACTTTCCTTGGCTCCCATCAGCTGTGGGAGAAAGCTCGTGCCTCCCTGCTCCCACCTTCCCACCTCCGCCCACGCCCGGCCTTTCCGAATTGCCTGCGGCAGCTCGGGGAGGCTGTGCGCTTTCACCCGTGTGACATACACCTGTGCATGCTGTTCCTTCCTGCGCAGACACTGTTCCTGCTTTGTGCTCATGTCCTCAGCCTGGCGGTACCTCCTCTGCACATCCCCTTCCCTCCCTCCCTCCCTCCCCGGTGGTCCCTGTGCCTCTAGGCCTCCACTGGCCAAGGGCAGGGGTACCGTTCATCCCCTTGTAACCCCAGTGCCTGCAGGTGAGTCTGCCTGTCGAGCGGTTAGGACAGTGGATGAGTATGAAGTAAGAACACATCGCAGGCGATTCTCTTGGTCATACTGTGCGTTTTCTTCCCCAGGCAGGGAAAATACTCCTGTATTACAAGGATCAGACCAAAGGCATCCTGATCAGATTCGCTGCCTGGGGTTGTTTTCTTGTAAGTAGCAGATGGTCCTCACTGAAATTCCTTCTCTTCACACATACACATTTCAAAGACATAAAATGTTTAGTGACCGGCTGTGGGATAGACAGCAGCTGTCACTTCGCATCGGTAACATTCTTCACTTGAATATCAGAGGGGAAAAGTCTCGACATCTAAGTTCTCAGGTTGATTTTCTTAGGAAAATGTCTTTATAAATAAGTCAATGAGGATATCAGGAAATGGAGCAGAGGTGTGGGTTCTGGTGGGGGACCTTTGCCAGAAGGACCAGGCCAATGATAACAGGTTCAGTGGGGGCAAAAGATAAGCTTGGCTGTTCCTTTCACCCCTGACCTGGCAGTCATGTTTCCTCCACGGATTCACTCCAGTTGATCAGTTCGTTTACCTTCAACTCAGAGTAATGCTGAAAAGAGGTTTTTTGGAGAACATTTTTAGTTACACATCTTAAAAATGTTTGTCCAGTTAAAAGAATAAAACGGAGAGCACAGTTTTCAGCCTTCCCTAAGCAATTAAGTCACTCCTGTTTTTCAGTTTTGAACCACAATTGTTTCTTGAGATGATGTAAAAAACTTTAACATCTTTCTCCCCGCTTCTAGGGGTTTATTTCTGTTGCTTTGACAAAGGCTTCCGAAAATGAAGGCTTTATTCCAGTCAACAAAAACCTCTGGTAGGTACAGAAAGCCTGTCATTTTCACATCCGGTCGGGCTGCCGTTGGATGTGCTCTCGGGAACCCTGAGATGCCCGCTGTCCCCCAGGTCCATCTCCTATGTCACCACGCTGAGCTCTTTCGCCTTCTTCATCCTGCTGGTCCTGTACCCCGTTGTGGACGTGAAGGGGCTGTGGACGGGAACCCCGTTCTTCTACCCGGGTGAGTCCCCCCACCAACCGGCCCCAGGCCTCGCGGAGGAGGGGACCCAGCGGACGGGCCAGAGGCCGCGGGTGCCAGGTGTATCCAAGGTGCCGGCCGAGTGGGTCCGAGGGGGTCCACACAGGGCGTCACTGGGCCTATCCCCGAGCAGCCCCACCCCGTTTTACCATTTAGGTTGTGGGATCATAAATGCACCCCTCTGGCCGCTTCAGGCACGTCATGCAGTCCCTCGAGCTTCAGAAACAGGGCTGTGCTTTCTCATGTAAACCCACTGCCCTGCAGGCGGTGCCTAAGAGACACCATGCGGAGATGCACGGGTTCTGCCCGAGACGAGAGACAGCAGATGACTTCAGTGACTCGTTTCAGCCCCGAGTCCAGTAACAGTTTATACTCGTTGGTCCTCAAGTTTTCTGTGTAGAGAATATAAATGAATCATTCTGGCTTTCCTTTCAGATTTCGTATTCCAGAATTACACTTACCAAAGGAATGTTGTCTAATAATTTTTGGATAAGGTTTACACTCAAATCTCTAAGATTCGCATCACTTATTTTTGGCGTAGCCAATAACAAGTGGACACGTTTTCTTTTTTCACTGAACTAAAGGCCAATTTCAAGAGTTAAGTCGATAACCAGCTGTGTTTCCCCAGGCATGAACTCGATCTTGGTGTACGTGGGCCACGAAGTCTTCGCCAACTACTTCCCCTTCCGGTGGAGGCTGGGAGACAGCGAGGCGCACAAGGAGCATCTCGTTCAGAACACAGTCGCCACTGCTCTCTGGGTGCTCATCGCCTACGTTCTCTATAAGAAGAAGGTGTTTTGGAAAATCTGAGGCCGCAGCTGAGATGCGTTGCTGGCGGACGACAGGGCCTGGGGCCTCATTAAAAGGAGCCATTCGTTATAAAACTGCGTATTTCCAGGTTATTGGGGGAGATGCGGACGTGCTCAGGCTGGTTGATTGGACATGGCTCCTCTGACTCTGTGTACGTGAGACTCAGACATCTGAAACGTAACTGTCTTTTCTCTCCACCTTCTGTAGAAATGGATGCCTTTGCCACTTCATTCTAAGGATTTCTCCTTTAGTTTTTCACAAGGGCGTTAACCAGGCCATTTTGCTTCTGTGACCACCTAAGGTCTGATCTTACTGATCTTCTTTCCTGCAGACTGTCTTTCTGTGCTGGTCCATGCCGACCAAGATACCACTGTTTCTGTTGTGTCTGACTGTGAAGCTCATTGGGTATGGTGTGTAGTAACACAGTCTAATATATTTCGGTTACATACAGTTTAGTATTTCAAGAAAGTCCAAGTAATCTCCTTTCAGATCTGTAAGTAACTGGTGGGTCCAAAAAAAATGCCTTTCTATCAGAAGCCATTTTCTCCTTTTCCTCACTTGAAAAACAAGTGAAACAGTAGATGTGTTATTCCCAGCCACCCTTGCATATACCCATCTCTCTACCCACCCACCTCCTGCCTGTCTGTCTTTCTGTCTGTGTGTCTGGGTGGTAGCTGGTCCCCCAGGCCATCCTCTGTCTCTAGGAAGAGAGAGAAGCTCATGGTCATGGCCGGGCTCCTGCTGTGGCGTCCTTGCCGGGTCAGACGCCAGGCAGGTCCCATCACAACGAGGGACACGGTGCTGCCCGCTCAGCTCCCCTCCAGCTCTGAGACCCAGCGGGGTGGGAGACATCGGTGGCATTTCTGAAATCCTTAGAAAAATAATTTTGTTACAGAAAACTCTTCAAAATAAATGAGAAGTTTAAAAAACTCTCATCAGAGTAACTGTTTTCAGAATGACCCTCCACAATGGAGGCGGCTTTCCTGCTTGGAATCACCAAGCTGAAGAACTGTTTCTCAGGAGTGAAGGAGGAGAACACAGAGGACCAGCACTCCCGTTTTGCAGCATCCTACTTAGGGATTTTCTGTGAGAATTCCACGTTGAAGGAAGCTGTGGCAATAGGTTGTACTTTGGAGCATCCTTGCATGGTGAGACGGGGTCACTTCGACCTGTCCCCTGATGTCAGCTATCACCCTGCATGGATAGTGAGTTTCCAGCTACCCCATCTCTACCCGAACTCTCATCCCAACTTGTACCTGTCCGCCTGGGTGTCCGCCAGCATTCAGGCTCCCCCCCTCCACCCTCTCTTCTCAAACACAAGCCTTTCCAGCTTGGATTGTCCCAGCTCTGCAGACAGGTGACCCTCTGTCTCTCGGATAAAACCGTCTTTCACCCGCTTTACCTCCTCTGTCCCCCTTTCCCATGTTTAGTCATTGCCAAGTCGTCTCATTTCTCACGGTCACTGCCTGTTACTCTTGCCCAGATGCCAAGAGGAATCATTTTCCTTCCCTCGGTCCCTCCTTCTGTAAAGTCACTGCCCTCTGCCCCAGATTACACTGCATAAACAGAGCCTGACTCGCATCACCTCCTTACAAGCGCTTGCCCTGAAGGTGGAACAGCTTTGCTGGCAGGTAGAGCCGTCCTCCGCTGAGCCCAGCACAGCTTCTCGGCTCCCTGCCAGCCCCCTGGACCCAGCCTGCTACTTGCAGCCCCATCAGCTGCCTCCTGCCCCTGACTTTGCTTAGTCCCCTTAATTTTCTCCCATCGACGCTTGACCTATCACATTCGCCCCCTGCTTCTAAGGCACCTTCTCTAATCTCTTAGTCTTGTCCCTAAGTAATAGTTTCTTCCTCTGGGTTCTTGTCGTATCTGGTTGGGCTCAGTCTCGTGGCACCTGTTGCTCTCTGCCTTGTATGACAGCGACGTGGGTCCATGACCAGCTTCCCGCGCTCGACTGAGAGCTTGTGGAGGATGAGGCACGCTCCTCACGCGCAGGCGCTAAATAAGCGTGTGTGAGAGCAAAATGGGGTGGTGGGCTTGCTTTCGCGTGTATCTGGAGCTGACGTGTGTGTGCGCGTGTGTGTGTGTGTGCGCGCACGCGTGCACGGGGGGAGAGCTGTCATCTTTGAGGAAACCCCTCTCTTGCGGTGCACCTTTGTGGGTGGTCATGGCTGTGTCATCCCGAATCTCAGCAGGCAAGGCTGAGCTGGGCCTCTCCAGAAGCAGTTCTCAAGTTGGGGTGTCCATCGGTTAGGATGTCTTGAGCTGGATGGAGCAGGAACTCCCCATCCAGCTGGGTTATAAGGAGAGCATCGCACATAAGTAGTCCCAAGGCGGGTGGGCTCCAGCTCAGCCAGCTCGCTTCACGGCCGAGATGCCCGCCCCATTGCCATCACGACAGACACACGCACTCAGCCAACGCCACACGGGAGGGAGTGGGCATCCCCTCTGTGCCTCATAACGTTCTTGGCCAGAAAATGCTCCCCAAACTGTGCAAAACCAGCCGTGACAAGGGAGCTTGGACTGGACTGGCCTGGCCCGGGGCTGAGCGGGGACAGCTGGCACCTCCCTGGGGAGGGCAGGTGGTGTGCGGGGTGAGTGGTGGAGTGGGACATGGCGGTGGGGACAGCCCTGTGCAGCGGTGGCTGCAGAAGACACGTGTCACAGTGCGTCCTGTGGGGAAGTTGGGCGGAGTCCTCGTGTAACAAAGCAGAAAGTACTGTCCTGGAGTGGGGATGTAATAATTGGACATTGTTTATTCAGTTTTTGCACTTATATTCCTAATTCCACTTTATAATTAGGTGAATAAACTGCTGCTCTTACACTTTACCTCACTTCATTCTGGCCCATAAAGGGCCTCTTTCATAAATGCACAATAATCCGGTTTGTATCAGACGGTATCAGCTTAAATGAAAGTCAACATACTAGTTTTTATTTTTCCTTTAATGTAGTCCTGTTTTCCAAATAAATGGGGGCGACAAATGGACTTTGAGAAATTTTCTCAACAAATCAAACTGCCTTTCAGAAAGAGATTTCCATCAATTGTAAAAAACTAGGGGTAGATCTTTAAAAATCCTAAGCAGTACGCTATAGAAGCCATGGCCCTATGAACAATGCAGCTTCTGGGGTGTTAAACACACCTTTTGTTTAAACTTTGAAATTAGGCGGGAAAACGCATCACCAGTGGTTGTCTTCAGTTGCATATCTGTGTAATCTGTTTTCACTGGTGTAGCAAGCCACCAGTTTTCTCCCATTAATCAGTTTTTGTTGGGCATTAGTTCCAAAACGTTTTTTTTCAGGCTACATGCGTTTCCAATTTCAAAGTTGATAGAAATGCTAGATGTTTGCGTCATGTCATAAGATGCTCCAGACCCTGTAACCCCCTTATCTAATTATGTATGTGCAAACACTGCGCCAGATAAAAGATGCCGGCATCCCGCTAGCTTTCCTTTGCAGAATCCATCCCAAACGCAGCTGTAAGGACAGCTGGCCTCACTCCCCGCAGGGCCAAGCCCACAGCTTCCCACGGTGTCCATTACCATCTCGGGTCTGGTGGGATTCTGTCCTGACTGCTGGATTTTCTCTACAGAGGTCAGTTCTTTTTCTGATTTTCCCACCTTTCATGGCTGTTCGTTCTTGCATTTTATCTTATTAGAGGTCACACCCTTACACTTCGATAAATAGAGTTCTTCTGCTATTTGATTAAACTCTGTGTGTCATTTGGCTTGTAAAGTGGTACCTCCATCCAAATCCTGCCTGTTACAGCTCTGCCCAGGAGACAGCTTACATCAGTTTAACAAATCACAGGCAAAGCCGGCCCTTGTCAAAGATGAACAAAGCCAGAGGCTGCTAAAGCGGTGAGGGCAATGGAAAGAGGGTCCAGCGTGATCGGAACTAGTTTCCTGAAACAAAAGGCTGGAGTTTGAAAGGCTGACTGGCTTTGAAAAGGCACCGGGAGCTGGGATGGGATTGGTCCACGTGACTGGGCCACCTGGGTTTGTTCACTGGCGCTTTTACGGAGGAGAAACAAACTTCTATCCTTATGGCAGGAGGCGGTGGTGCCACATGAAGCAAGGTACCCACGGAATTAGTCCCCATCCTCCCCGGATGTTTACATTTCAGAGAGAGCTCCTGGAGGAAACAGCTCTGGGTGGCAGTCTCACATCTCAGAGAACAGAGGGAGGGTTGAGCACTGCAAGCTTTCTAAAGGAGCAAAGAGTAAATTCTGGCGGTGGCAGCTTTCTCAGGCAGACGTTTTAAGGGCGCTGGGGTCATCCCAGGACACCCCTTAAGGTGCTGGAAGGCGGCTGCCCTTTGGTTGAGTCTCTCAGTGCAGGGCTTGGACGGACCCTCCTGTGCCAGTGGTGCGAGCCCTTCCTCGTCTGCACACTTGGTCTGAGTTTCCATTCTATCCTGTGGCCCTTTTCCTGCAACTCTGCATAGCAACGCACCACCGAATTAAAAAAAAAAAAAAAAAAGCTGATTGGTTCCTTTTTATCTGGTCCCTACACATGTGGGTGTGAGACAGTCTTGTTTTGATGTGTGCTGCCCCCCAGACGCCGATCTGAGGAAGGGGTTATGAAATCAAAAGGTGCCAGAGTGTTTACTTTGAAAGTTGCTATGGGCAACGCACGCCATGTTTGTAAAAACAACAGGATGGTTTAATATTTGTAATCCACTCATATCACAGTGATAACCACTTTAAAATGAGCTAGTTGAAATATTTTCTGAAACTGGATATCTATTCCTTAAACCACTTTATTGATCTAATTTTATTTTTAAAAATTTTATTGAAGTATAGTTGATTTACAATGTCATGTTAGTTTCAGGTGTACAGCACAGTGATTCAGTTATATAATTCTTTTTCAGATTCTTTTCCCTTAGGTTATTACAAAATATTGAGTATAGTTCCCTGTGCTATACAGTAGGTCCTTGTTGACCATCTGTTTTACATATAGGATGTATATATGTTAATCCCAAACTCCTAATTTATCCCTCCCCCTTCCTTTCCCCTTTGGTAGCCATAAGTTTTTTTCTGTCTGTGGGTCTATTTCTGTTTTGTAGATAAATTCATTTGTATCTTTTATTTTTTAGACTCCACATATAAGTGATATCATATGATATTTCTCTTTCTCTGTCTGACTTATTTCACTTAGTATGATAATCTCTAGGTCCTGTTGCTGAAAATGGCATTATTTCATTCTTTTTTATGGCTGGTACATTTTATATATGTACCACGTCTTCTTAATCCATTCCTCTGTCGATGGACACTTAGATTGCTTCTAGGTCTTGACTATTGTGAATAGTGCTGCTATGAAATTTGGGGTGCATGTAACTTTTCGAATTATGGTTTTCTCTAGATATATGCCCAGTAGTGGGATTGCTGGATCATATGATTGTTCTATTTTTAGTTTTTTAAGGAACCTCCATACTGTTCTCCATAGTGGCTGCACCAATTTACATTCCCACCAAGAGTGCAAGAGGGTTCCCTTTTCTCCACACCCTCTCCAGCATTTATTATTTGTAGACTTTTTGATGATGGCCATTCTGACTGGTGTGAGGTGATACCTCCATGTAGTTTTGATTTGAATTTCTCTAATACTTAATGATATTAAGCATTTTTTCATGTGCCTTTTGGCCATCTGTATGTCTTCTTCGGAGAAATGTCTATTTTGGTCTTCTGCACATTTTTTGGATTGGGTCATTTGGTTTTTTGATATTGAGTTGTATGAGCTGTCTGTATCTTTTGGACATTAATCCCTTGTCAGTTGTATTGTTTGCAAATATTTTCTCCCATTCTTTGGGTTGTCTTTTCATCTTGTCTGTGGTTTCCTTTGCTGTGCAAAAGCTTTTAAGTTGAATTAGGTCTCATTCATTTATTTTTTGTTTTTATTTCCATTACTCTAGGAGATGGATCCAAAAAGATATTGCTGTGATTTATGTCAAATAGTGTTCTGCCTACATTTTCCTCTAGCAGTTTTATAGTATCCAGTCTTACATTTAGGTCTTTAATCCATTTGAGTTTATTTTTGTATATGCTGTCAGAGAATGTTCTAATTTCTTTTTTACATGTAGCTGTCCAGTTTTCCCAGCACCACTTATTGAAGAGACTGTCTTTTCTCCATTGCATGTTCTTGCCTCCTTTGTCATGATTAAATGACCATAGGTGCATGGACTTATTTCTTGGCTTCCTATCCTGTTCCATTGAACTGTGTCAGTTTTTGTGCCAGTACCATACTGTTTTGATGACTGTAGCTTTGTAGTAGTATGAAGTCAGGGAGCCTGATTCCTCCAGCTATGTTTTTCTTTCTCATGATTGCTTTGGCTTATTCATGGTCTTTTGTGTTTCCATACAAATTAATTTTTTTTGTTGTTCTAGTTCTGTGAAAAATGCCATTGGTAATATGGTAGGGATTGCATTGAATCTGTAGATTGCCTTGGGCAGCATGGTCATTTTAGCAATATTAATTCTTTCAATCCAAGAACATGGTATAACTAACCATCTGTTTTTTCATCTTCAGTTTCTTCTATCAGCATCTTATAGTTTTCAGAGTACAGGTCTTTTGCCTCCTTAGGCAGGTTTATTCCTAGGTATTTTATTCTTTTTGATGTGATGGTAAATGGGACTGTTTCCTTAATTTCTCTTTCTGATCTTTCACTGTTAGTGTATAGAAATGCAATGGATTTTTGTGTATTAATTTTATATCCTGCAACTTTACTGAATTCATTGATGAGCTATAGTAGTTTTCTGGTGGCATCTTTAGGACTTTCTATGTATAGTATCATGTCATCTGCAAACAGTGACAGTTTTACTTCTTGCTTTCCAATTTGGATTCCTTTTATTTGTTTTTCTTCTCTGATGGCTGTGGCTAGGACGTCCAAAACTATGTTGGATAAAAGTGGTGAGGAATTCCCTGGCAGTCCAGTGGTTAGCACTTGGCACGTTCACTGCTGTGGCCCTGGGTTCAGTCCCTGGTCAGGGAACTAAGATCCTGCAGGTAGTGTGGCATGGCCAAAAAAAAAAAAGTGGGAAGAACACAGCAAGGAGGCAGCTGTCTGCAAGCTAGGAAGGGTGCTCTCACTAGAGACCAAACAGCCAGCATCTTGATCTTGGACTTCCCAGCCTTCAGAACTCAGTGAACAGAGAAGGTGGGCTGTGTCATGCCTTCAGACCTGGATCAAGACCTGGAATGAGGAAGACCTTCTGCTCTGTGAGGAAGAAGCCCAGAGTCCCGGTGGGTGGAGCCAGGATGCCCCCAAGGCCTTGAGGACACAGAGCAGCTCCCCCAGCACAGAGCCAAGACTGAGAAGCGTGGGCAGTCCCTCACATCAGGAACCTTGCACAAGCCTCTTAGATAGCCTCATCCACCAGAGGGCAGACAGCAGAAGCAAGAAGAACTACAATCCTGCACTCTGTGGAACAAAAACCACATTCACAGAAAGATAGACAAGATGAAAAGGCAGAGGGCTATGTACCAGATGAAGGAACAAGGTAAAACCCCAGAAAAACAAGTAAATGAAGTGGAGAGAGGAAACCTTCCAGAAAAAGAATTCAGAATAATGATAGTGAAGATGATCCAGGACCTCGGAAAAAGAATGGAGGCAAAGATTGAGAAGATGCAAGAAATGTTTAACAAAGATCTAGAAGAATTAAAGAACAAACAAACAGAGATGACCAATACAATAACTGAAATGAAAACTACACTAGAAGGAATCAATAGCAGAATAACTGAGGCAGAAGAACGGATAAGTGACCTGGAAGACAGAATGGTGGAATTCACTGCTGCGGAACAGACTAAAGAAAAAAGAATGAAAAGAAATGAAGACAGCCTAAGGGACCTCTGGGACAACATTAAATGCAACAACATTCGCATTATAGGGGTCCCAGAAGGAGAAGAGAGAGAGAAAGGGCCAGAGAAAATATTTGAAGAGATTATAGTCGAAAACTTCCCTAACATGGGAAAGGAAATAGCCACCCAAGTCCAGGAAGCGCAGAGAGTCCCATACAGGATAAACCCAAGGAGGAACACGCCGAGACACATAGTAATCAAAGTGGCAAAAATTAAAGACAAAGAAAAATTCTTGAAAGCAGCAAGGGAAAAATGACAAATAACATACAAGGGAACTCCCATAAGGTTAACAGCTGATTTCTCAGCAGAAACTCTGCAAGCCAGAAGGGAGTGGCATGATATACTTAAAGTGATGAAAGGGAAGGACCTACAACCAAGATTACTCTACCTGGCAAGGATCTCATTCAGATTCGACAGAGAAATCAAAAGCTATATAGACAAGCATAAGCTAAGAGAATTCAGCACCACCAAACCAGCTCTACAACAAATGCTAAAGGAACTTCTCTAAGTGGGAAACACAAGAGAAGAAAAGGACCTACAAAAACAAACCCAAAACAATTAAGAAAATGGTCATAGGAACATACATATCGATAATTACCTTAAACGTGAATAGACTAAATGCTCCAACCAAAAGACACAGGCTTGCTGAATGGATACAAAAACAAGACCCATATATATGCTGTTACAAGAGACCCACTTCAGACCTAGGGGCACATTCAGACTGAAAGTGAGGGGATGGAAAAAGATATTCCATGCAAATGGAAATCAAAAGAAAGCTGGAGTAGCAATACTCATATCAGATAAAATAGACTTTAAAATAAAGACTGTTACAAGAGACAAGGAAGGACACTACATAATGATCAAGTAATCAATCCAAGAAGAAGATAGAACAATTATAAATATATATGCACCCAACATAGGAGCACCTCAATACATAAGGCAACTGCTAACAGCTATAAAAGAGGAAATCGACAGTAACACAAACATAGTGGGGAACTTTAACACCTCACTTACACCAATGGACAGATGATCCAAACAGAAAATTAATAAGGAAACACAAGCTTTAAATGACACAGTAGACCAGATAGATTTAATTGATATTTAGAGGACATTCCATCCAAAAACAGCAGGTTACACTTTCTTCTCAAGTGTGCACAGAACATTCTCCAGGACAGATCACATGTTGGGTCACAAATCAAACCTCAGTAAATTTAAGAAAATTGAAATCAGAGGGCAGACAGCAGAAGCAAGAAAAACTACAATCCTTCAGCCTGTGGACCAAAAACCACAGTTACAGAAAGATAGACAAGATGAAAAGGCAGAGGGCTATGT
The DNA here is from genome assembly GCF_965194805.1 of Balaenoptera borealis. Taxonomy (NCBI): domain Eukaryota; kingdom Metazoa; phylum Chordata; class Mammalia; order Artiodactyla; family Balaenopteridae; genus Balaenoptera; species Balaenoptera borealis. The sequence continues at coordinate 2,111,538 of NC_138880.1, forward strand.
ACCAGATGAAGGAACAAGAAAAAAACCCAGAAAAACAACTAAATGAAGTGGAGATAGGCAACCTTCCAGAAAAAGAATTCAGAATAATGATAGTGAAGATGATCCAGGACCTCGGAATAAGAATGGAGGCAAAGATTGAGAAGATGCAAGAAATGATTAACAAAGACCTAGAAGAATTAAAGAACAAACAAACAGAGATGACCAATACAATAACTGAAATGAAAACTACACTAGAAGGAATCAATAGCAGAATAACTGAGGCAGAAGAACGGATAAGTGACCTGGAAGACAGAATGGTGGAATTCACTGCTGCGGAACAGACTAAAGAAAAAAGAATGAAAAGAAATGAAGACAGCCTAAGGGACCTCTGGGACAACATTAAACGCAACAACATTCGCATTATAGGGGTCCCAGAAGGAGAAGAGAGAGAGAAAGGACCAGAGAAAATATTTGAAGAGATTATAGTCGAAAACTTCCCTAACATGGGAAAGGAAATAGCCACCCAAGTCCAGGAAGCACAGAGAGTCCCATACAGGATAAACCCAAGGAGGAACACACCGAGACACATAGTAATCAAAGTGGCAAAAATTAAAGACAAAGAAAAATTCTTGAAAGCAGCAAGGGAAAAACGACAAATAACATACAAGGGAACTCCCATAAGGTTAACAGCTGATTTCTCAGCAGAAACTCTGCAAGCCAGAAGGGAGTGGCATGATATACTTAAAGTGATGAAAGGGAAGAACCTACAACCAAGATTACTCCACCCGGCAAGGATCTCATTCAGATTTGATGGAGAAATCAAAAGCTTTACAGACAAGCAAAAGCTAAGAGAATTCAGCACCTCTAAACCAGGTCTACAACAAATGTTAAAGGAACTTCTCTAAGTGGGAAACACAAGAGAAGAAAAGGACCTACAAAAACAAACCCAAAACAATTAAGAAAATGGTCATAGGAACATACATATCGATAATTACCTTAAACGTGAATGGATTAAATGCCCCAACCAAAAGACATAGACTGGCTGAATAGATACAAAAACAAGACCCATATATATGCTGTCTACAAGAGACCCACTTCAGACCTAGGGACACATACAGACTGAAAGTGAGGGGATGGAAAAAGATATTCCATGCAAATGGAAATCAAAAGAAAGCTGGAGTAGCTATACTCATATCAGATAAAATAGACTTTAAAATAAAGAATGTTACAAGAGACAAGGAAGGACACTACATAATGATCAAGGGATCAATCCAAGAAGAAGATAGAACAATTATAAATATATATGCACCCAACATAGGAGCACCTCAATACATAAGGCAACTGCTAACAGCTATAAAAGAGGAAATCGACAGTAACACAATAATAGTGGGGGACTTTAACACCTCACTTACACCAATGGACAGATCATCCAAAATGAAAATAAATAAGGAAACAGAAGCTTTAAATGACACAATAGACCAGATAGATTTAATTGATATATATAGGACATTCCATCCAAAAACAGCAGATTACACGTTCTTCTCAAGTGCGCACGGAACATTCTCCAGGATAGATCACATCTTGGGTCACAAATCAAGCCTCAGTAAACTTAAGAAAATTGAAATCATATCAAGCATCTTTTCTGACCACAACGCTATGAGATTAGAAATGAATTACAGGGAAAAAAACATACAAAAGACAAACACATGGAGGCTAAACAATACGTTGCTAAATAACCAAGAGATCACTGAAAAAATCAAAGAGGAAATAAAAAAATACCTAGAGACAAATGACAATGAAAACACGATGACCCAAAACCTATGGGATGCAGCAAAAGCAGTTCTAAGAGGGAAGTTTATAGCTATACAAGCCTACCTCAAGAAACAAGAAAAAGCTCAAGTAAACAATCTAACCTTACACCTAAAGAAACTAGAGAAAGAAGAACAAACAAAACCCAAAGTTAGCAGAAGGAAAGAAATCATAAAGATCAGAGCAGAAATAAATGAAATAGAAACATAGAAAACAATAGCAAAGATCAATAAAACTAAAAGTTGGTTCTTTGAGAAGATAAACAAAATTGATAAGCCAGTAGCCAGACTCATCAAGAAAAAGAGGGAGAGGACTCAAATCAATAAAATCAGAAATGGAAAAGGAGAAGTTACAACAGACACCGCAGAAATACAAAGCATCCTAAGAGACTACTACAAGCAACTTTATGCCAATAAAATGGACAACCTGGAAGAAATGGACAAATTTTTAGAAAGGTATAACCTTCCAAGACTGAACCAGGAAGAAACAGAGAATATGAACAGACCAATCACAAGTAATGAAATTGAAACTGTGATTAAAAATCTTCCAACAAACAAAAGTCCAGGACCAGATGGCTTCACAGGTGAATTCTATCAAACATTTAGAGAAGAGCTAACACCTATCCTTCTCAAACTCTTCCAAAAAATTGCAGAGGAAGGAACACTCCCAAACTCATTCTATGAGGCCACCATCACCCTGATACCAAAACCAGACAAAGACACTACAAAAAAAGAAAATTACAGACCAATATCACTGATGAATATAGATGCAAAAATCCTCAACAAAATACTAGCAAACAGAATCCAACAACACATTAAAAGGATCATACACCACGATCAAGTGGGATTTATCCCAGGGATGCAAGGATTCTTCAATATATGCAAATCAATCAATGTGATACACCATATTAACAAATTGAAGAATAAAAACCATATGATCATCTCAATAGATGCAGAAAAAGCTTTTGACAAAATTCAACACCCATTTCTGATAAAAACTCTCCAGAAAGTGGGCATAGAGGGAACCTACCTCAACATAATAAAGGCCATATATGACAAACCCACAGCAAACATCATTCTCAATGGTGAAAAACTGAAAGCATTTCCTCTAAGATCAGGAATGAGACAAGGATGTCCACTCTCACCACTATTATTCAACATAGTTCTGGAAGTCCTAGCCACAGCAATCAGAGAAGAAAAAGAAATAAAAGGAATACAAATTGGAAAAGAAGAAGTAAAACTGTCACTGTTTGCGGATGACATGATACTATACATAGAGAATCCTAAAACTGCCACCAGAAAACTGCTAGAGCTAATTAATGAATATGGTAAAGTTGCAGGATACAAAATTAATGCACAGAAATCTCTTGCATTCCTATACACTAATGTTGAAAAATCTGAAAGAGAAATTAAGGAAACACTCCCATTTACCATTGCAACAAAAAGAATAAAATACCTAGGAATAAACCTACCTAGGGAGACAAAACACCTGTATGCAGAAAACTATAAGACACTGATGAAAGAAATTAAAGATGATACCAACAGATGGAGAGATATACCATGTTCTTGGATTGGAAGAATCAACATTGTGAAAATGAGTATACTATCCAAAGCAATCTACAGATTCAATGCAATCCCTATCAAATTACCAATGGCATTTTTTACGGAGCTAGAACAAATCATCTTAAAATTTGTATGGAGACACAAAAGACCCCGAATAGCCAAAGCAGTCTTGAGGGAAAAAAATGGAGCTGGAGGAATCAGACTCCCTGACTTCCGACTGTACTACAAAGCTACAGTAATCAAGACAATATGGTACTGGCACAAAAACAGAAACATAGATCAATGGAACAAGATAGAAAGCCCAGAGATTAACCCACGCACCTATGGTCAACTAATCTATGACAATGGAGGCAAAGATATACAATGGAGAAAAGACAGTCTCTTCAATACGTGGTGCTAGGAAAACTGGACAGCTACACATAAAAGAATGAAATTAGAATACTCCCTAACACCATACACAAAAATAAACTCAAAATGGATTAGAGACCTAAATGTAAGACCAGACACTATAAAACTCTTAGAGGAAAACATAGGAAGAACACTCTTTGACATAAATCACAGCAAGATCTTTTTTGATCCACCTCCTAGAGTAACAGAAATGAAAACAAAAATAAACAAATGGGACCTAATGAAACTTAAAACCTTTTGCAAAGCAAACTACAAACAAGACGAAAAGACAACCCTCAGAATGGGAAAAAATATTTGCAAACGAATCAACGGACAAAGGATTAATCTCCAAAATATATAAACAGCTCATGCAGCTCAATATTAAAAAAACAACTCCATCCAAAAGTGGGCAGAAGACCTAAATAGACATTTCTCCAAAGAAGACATACAGATGGTCAAGAAGCACATGAAAAGCTGCTCAACATCACTAATTATTAGAGAAATGCAAATCAAAACTACAATGAGGGGCTTCCCTGGTGGCGCAGTGGTTAAGAGTCTGTCTGCCGATGCAGGGGACACGGGTTCGAGCCCTGGTCCGGGAAGATCCCACATGCCGCGGAGCAACTAAGCCCGTGAGCCACAACTACTGAGCCTGCGCGTCTGGAGCCTGTGCTCCGCAACAAGAGAGGACGCGATAATGAGAGGCCCGCGCACCGCAATGAAGAGTGGCCCCCGCTCGCCACAACTAGAGAAAGCCCTCGCACAGAAACGAAGACCCAACACAGCCAAAACTAAATAAATAAAATTTAAAAAAAACAAAAAAAAACTGCAATGAGGTATCACCTCACACCAGTTAGAATGGGCATTATCAGAAAATCTACAAAGAACAAATGCTGAGAGGGTGTGTAGAAAAGGGAACCCTCCTGCACTGTTGGTGGGAATGTAAATTGATACGGCCACTATGGAGAACAGTATGGAGGTTCCTTAAAAAACTAAAAATAGAACTACCATAGGACCCAGCAATCCCACTACTGGGCATGTACCCAGAGAAAACCATAATTCAAAAAGACACATGCTCCCCAATGTTCATTGCAGCACTGTTTACAATAGCCAGGTCATGGAAGCAACCTAAGTGCCCATCAACAGACGAATGGATAAAGAATATGTGGTACATATATTCGATGGAATATTATTCAGCCATAAAAAGGAATGAAATTGGGTCATTTGTAGAGATGTGGATGGATCTAGAGACTGTCATACAGAGTGAAGTAAGTCAGAAAGAGAAAAACAAATATCGCATATTAACGCATATTTGTGGGACCTAGAAAAATGGTACAGATGAACCGGTTTGCAGGGCAGAAATTGAGACACAGATGTAGAGAACAAATGTATGGACACCAAGGGGGGAAAGTGGTGGGAGGTGGGGGTGGTGGTGTGATGAATTGGGAGATTGGGATTGACATGTATACACCAATATGTATAAAATGGATAACTAATGAGAACCTGCTGTATAAAAAAATAAATAAAATTCAAAAAAAATAAAATGGTGAGAGTGAGCATCCTTGTCTTATTCCTGATATTAGAGGAAATGCTTTCAGTTTTTCATCATTGAGAATGACGTTAGCTATGGGTTTGTCATATATGGCCTTTATTATGTTGAGGTATGTTCCCTCTGTGCCTTCCTTCTGGAGAGTTTTAATCATAAATGAATGTTTAATTTTGTCAAAAGCTTTTTCTGCATCTATTGAGATGATCATATGGTTTTTATTTTTCAATTTGTTAATGTGGTGTATCATACTGATTGATTTGCAGATATTGAAAAAATCCTTGATCCTTGGCTTAAATCCCACTTGATCATGGTTTATGATCTTTTTAGTGTATTCTTGGATTTGGTTTGCTAGTATTTTGTTGAGGATTTTTGCATCTATGTTCATCAGTTATATTGGCCTGTAATTTTCTTTTTTGGTGGTATCTTTGTCTGGTTTTGGTATCAGGGTGATGGTGGCCTCATAGAATGAGTTCAGAAATGTTCTTTCCTCTGCAATTTTTGGGAATAGTTTCAGAAGGATGGGTGTTAACTCTACTCTAAATTTTTGATAGAATTTGCCTGTGAAGTCATCTGGTCCTGGACTTTTGTTTGTTGGGAGTTTTTAAATTACAGATTCAATTTCAGTAGGTGTAATTGGTCTGTTCATGTATTCTGTTTCTTCCTGGTTCAGTCTCGGGAGATTGTACCTTTCTAAGAAGTTGTCCATTTCTTCTAGGCTGTCCTTTTGATTGGCATATAGTTGCTCATAGTAGTCTCTTATGATCCTTTGTATTTCTGTGGTATTATTTGTAACTTCTCCTTTTTCATTTCTAATTTTATTGATTTGGGCCCTCTCCCTTTCTTTCTTGATGAGCCTGTCTAGAGGTTTATCAATTTTGTTTATCTTCTCAAAGAACTAGCTTTTAGTTTCACTGATGTTTTCTATTGTTTTCTTCATCTCTATTTTATTAATTTCTGCTCTGATCTTTATGATTTCCTTCCTTCTACTAACTTTGGGTTTTGTTTGTTCTCCTTTCTCTAGTTGCTTTAGGTGTAAGGTAAGGTTGTTTATTTGAGGTTTTTCTTGTTTCCTGAGGTAAGATTGTATTGCTATAAACTTCCATCTTAGAACTGCTTTTGCTGTGTCCCACAGGCTTTGGATCATCATGTTTTCATTTTATCTCTAGGTAGTTTTTAATTTCCTGTTTGATTTCTTCAGTGGTCCATTGGTTGTTTAGTAGTGTATTGTTTAGCCTCCATGTGTTTGTGCTTTTTGCAGTTTTTTTTTTTCTGGTAGTTGATTTCTAATCTTAGAGTGTTGTGGTCAGAAGCTTGATATGATTTCAGTTTTCTTCAATTTACCAAAAATTGCTTTGTGGCCCAGCATATGATCTATCCTGGCGAACGTTCCATGTGCACTTGAAAAGAATGTGTATTCTGCTGCTTTCACATGAAATGCTCTAAAAATGTCAAGTAAGTCCATCTGGTCTAATGTGTCATTTAATGCCTGTGTTTCCTTATTGATTTTCTGTCTGGATGATCTGTCCATTGATGTAAGTGGGGTGTTAAAGTCCCCCACTATTATTGTGTTAGTGTAGCATTTGCCTTATATATTGAGATGCTCCTGTTTTGGGTGCATATATATTTACAATTGTTTTATCTTCTTCTTGGATGATCCCTTGATCATTATGTAGTGTCCTTGTCTCTTGAAACAATCTTTAAAGTCTATTTTATCTGATATAAGTATTGCTACTCCTGCTTTCTTTTGATTTCCATTTGCATGGAGTACCTTTTTCTATCCCCTCACTTTCAGTCTGTATATGTCTCTAGATCTGAAGTGGGTCTCTTGTAGACAGCATATTCATCTCTTGTTTTTATATCGATTCAGCCAGTCTATGTCTTTTGGTTGGAGCATTTAATCCATTTACATTTAAGGTAATTATTGATATGTATGTTCCTATTGCCATTTTCTTAATTGTTTTGGGTTGTTTTTGAGGTCTTTTTTCTTCCCTTCCTCTTTTGTTCTCTTCTTTTGTGGTTTGATGACCATCTTTAGTGTTGTGTTTGGGTTGCTTTTTCTTTTTTGTGTGTATATCTGTTGTAGTTTTTTGGTTTGCATTTCCCATGAGGTTTTGATACAGCAGTCTATATATATACAAGATTGTTTTAAGTTGCTTGTCTCTTAATTTCAAATGCAATTCCCATTTCCTGCATTTGTACTCTCCTCCTCTCACGGTGGCCGATTTTGATATCATATTTGTGTGTGGATGACTTCCTACCTTTACTGTATGTTTTGGTGAGCATTCCCATTTCATAATTTTCTTGTTTCTAGTTATGACATTTTCTTTCCTGCTTAAAGAAATTCCTTTAGCATTTGTCGTAAAGCTGCTTTCATGGTGCTGAATTCTTTTAGCTTTTGCTTGTATGTAAAGCTTTTGATTTCTCTGTCGAATCTGAATGACAGCCTTGCTGTGTACAGTGTTCTTGGTTGTAGGTTTTTCCATTTCATCACTTTAAATATATTGTGCTATTCCCTTCTGGCCTGCAGTTTCTGCTGAAAAATCAGCTGATAGTCTTATGGGATTCCCCTTTGTTATCTGTTGTTTTTCCCTTGTTGCTTTTAAAATTAATATTTTCTCTGTCTTTAATTTTTGTCAATTTGATTACTATGTGTCTTGGCATGTTCCTCCTGGGGTTAATCATGTATGAGACGCTCTGTGCTTCCTGGCCTTGGGTGACTGTTTCCATTCCCATGTTAGGGAAGTTTTCAGCTGTTATCTCTTAAAATATTTTTCATGCCCTTTCTCTCTCTTTTCTCCTTCCTGTATAATGCGAATGTTGGTGTATTTGATGTTGTTCCAGAGGTCTCTTAAACTGTCCTTGTTTCTTTTCATTCTTTTCTCTTTATTTTGTTCTGCAGCTGTGATTTCCACTACTCTGTTTTCCAGCTCACTGATCCGTTCTTCTGCCTCATTTATTCTGCTATTGATTCCTTCTAGTGTATTTTTCATTTCAGTTATTGTATTCTTCAACTCTGTTTGCCTGTTCTTTATATCTTCTTTTTGTTAAAGACTTCTTGTAACTTCTCACTCTCTGCATCCATTCTTTGCCTGTGTTCTTGGATCATCTTTAGGACCATTACTCTGAACCCTTTCTCGGGTAGATTGCCTATCTCCACGTTACTTAGTTGTTCTTCTGGTGTTTTATGTTGTTCCTTCATCTCTAATGTATTCCTTTGCTGTCTCATTTTGTTTACATTTGTTTGCATTTTTATTTATGTGGTAGGTTAGTTACATTTCTTGACCTTGGAGAGGTGGCCCTCTGTAGGAGATGTCCTATGTGTCCCAGCAGTACACTCCCCTCTCATCACCCAAGGGCCAGGGACCAGCTGGTCCCAGAGTAGGTTCTGATCTGCGTTTGTGGACTCAGTTCTGCAGACTCCAGGATCATAGTTTTCTTGCTTCTGGTATCTGCCCCCTGGAGGATGAGGCTGGTGTAGCAGCTCATGCAGCCTTCCTGGTGGGAAGGGCTGGTGCCTGCCCACTGGTGGGTGGAGCTTGGTCTTGGCCCTCTAGTGGGCAGGGCCATGTCTAGAGGTAGCTGTGGGCTCAGGAAATCTTTAGGCAGCCTGTCTGTTGATGGGTGGGGCTGTTTACCCCTCCTGTTGGTTTGGCCTGAGGCATCCCAGCACTGGAGCCATAGGCTGTTGGGTAGGGCCAGGTCTTGGTGCTAATGAGCCAAGCAAAATGTCTGCCTCCAGCAAGAGTTCACACAGGTGAACACTCCCTGATATGTTCGCCACCAGTTTTCATGACCCCAGAGAGAGCCACAGGAGCCCCCTCCCACCTCCCCAGGAGAACCTCCAGGACCAGCAGGTAGGTCTGGCCCAGGCTCCTGTGAAGTCACTGCTTTTGCCCCAAGTTCTGGTGCACGCAGGACCTTGTGTGTGCCAAGAGTGGAGTCTTTGTTTTCCCCAGTCCTGTGGAGCTCCTACAGTCAAGCCCAACTGGCTTTCGAAGCCAAATGCTGTGGGGGCTCCCCATCCCAATGCTGGACCACCCCCCCCCCAGGCTGGGGAGCTTGATATGGGGCTCAGAGCTCTCACTCCTGTGGGAGAACTTTTTAAAAAATATTTACTTATTTGGTTGCATTGGGTCTTAGCTGCAGCTTGCGGGCTCCTTAGTTGTGGCACATGAACCCTTAGTTGTGGCATGCATGTGGGATCTGGTTCCCTGACCAGGGATCAAACCTGGGCCCCCTGCATTGGGAGCACGGTGTCCTAACCACTGTGCCACCAGGGAAGTCCCCTGTGGGAGAACTTCTGCAATATAATTATTGTCCAGTTTGTGGTTCGCCCACCTGGGTGGTATGGGATTTGATTATATTGCAAGTGCACCCCTCCTACTGTCTCATTGTGGTTTCTTCATGTCTTTGGATGGAGAACATCTGTTTTTGGTAGGTTCCAGTCTTTTACTTTGATGGTTGTTTAGCAGTTGTGATTTTGGTGTGCTCATGAGAGGAGGTGAGCTCAAAGTCCTTCTACCTCACCGTCTTTTCTTTCCTATTGATTTTTTAAAAATTAATTTTTTTTTTTTTGGTGCATTGGGTCTCCGTTGCTGTGCGTGGCTTTCTCCGGTTGCAGCGAGCAGGGGCTACTCTTCGTTGTGGTGCACGTGTTTCTCATTGCAGTGGCTTCTCTTGTTGCAGTTTCCCATCGATTTTAATAAATCTATAAAAGGGTCTTATATAGAAAAGATTTCTAAAAGTTTTGTGCACAGTAATGAAACCATGCCCCACAGGGTTGACAGAGACTGGCGACTAACGAAGTTCCCGAGCTTCTCTCACAGAACAGCAGCAAAGGGAACAGCTTAAAAACCCCTGTGGCCTGCTTTCACTGAGCAAGCTCACTTTGGTTATTTTTCTTTTCTTCCTCTTTAAATGCACGCCTCCCGGCCTCCCATAGCCCAGGAACTTGTAATCAGCTCCTGCCTGATGTGAGCTGGCTAGGACCAGTTGGGACCACTGCTCCTGAAACTGGGCCTTGGGGGTTCCCATGAACGGCCTCTGCCGCCAGAAGTCTCCACCCTCAGATGGTGTTCGGTGCCTCCACTGTGAACGTGCAGACGCACGAGCCCAGATGCCCCAGCACAGAATACCCATCACCTCATCTGTCCCCACTACTGAGACCACCCTGCTCACAACACACATACCCCAAGCCCCTTGCCTTCGGGCAGGCGGACCTGAGACTCGTTCTCCTGTCTCTTCGCTTGGCTGCCTTAGGAATAAAGTCTTTCTCAGCTGCAAACCTTGGCCTCTCAGCGTTTGGCTTGCTGCATGTTGGGCCATTGGGCCTGGTTCACTAACAGTAACTGAACAACTTCTTAGCTCTTTCATTCTTACATCCCCCCAGAAACAACTGATCATGTGATGCTTACCTGATATATTTCAGGAACAGCAAAAGAAATGAACCTGACCCCTGACCCCAGTGTTGTGCTTAGAAGTGCGAGGCCCCATCCCAAGTGTGTCACGTCACTGTCTTTACAGCCAGCTGGGAGGGAAGGGCCAGTGCCTGTATTTCCCATGACAAGCTTGAGGGACATGAACCTGTCCCTGGTACGTGGCAAGTAAAGGGCTGGGCAGAACCAGGCCGGAGGCCAGGCTGTCTGGCTCAGGGCACCCAGGTGACAGCAGCCGACGGGCAGGGGAGGCGCCCTCCACAGGCCACTGGGCAGGACCCTCACCCATGACTCCCCCACGGCGCCTTCAGTGGAAGTTCACTCAAGTTCATCCTGGCACAAAGGTTTTTGGTGTTAAAACTTCCCGAAGGAAAAGGTCTAGCATTATGTTGATATGTGATATTCACCAAAACCTAACTATGGAAAAGAAAATCTGGAGAACATGGAAGGAAATGCCTTTTTAAGTAAAGTACACTCTTGTTCAGAAACTCTAAGAATTAAAAATAAAATTTAAAAAAACCCCACAAATTTAGGATGATTTTATTTACAAAACAGGTTCTTTTGTTTTACAAAAATTACAAAATATGACAAAAATAGTAATAGCTTCTTGGACTGTTGGGAACTACTTCTAAGCGACCAATGAGTTAAAACACCGCTGGTCTTCTCCTTTTGAAGAGCGACGACGGCAGCGCTCATCCACGCTTTGTGTCTCCCCAGAGCCCCGCGGCTGTGGGCTGCCTCTGGCGGGAGGGCCGGTCAGGCCAGCGTCTGGAGCAGCAAGATCTTCTCGTTGACGCAGAACCTGTGCAGCACCAGCATCAAGTTCTCCCCACAGCGGGACACCTGGCGCTCCATGGCCAGGCGGAAGTCCTCCTTCACGCCCTTGGTGATGCCCCGGGTGACCGTGTGGTGCCTGGGGCGGCGACAGGGAAACAAACGGACGCCACAGTTAGCACGACAGCACAGGTCAGTGACTCTGGGGCAGGAAAACGGGCTGCCTCAAATCTAGCGAAAAGTTTAAAAAAGAAAAAAGCCCCAACCAAACAGCCTCCACTGCCAGTTCCTCTGCAGAAAGACTTAAAGCCAGAGAGCCGTCTTCCCCACTCAGGAAAAGGCTATTCTAAACATCGCGTGTTTGGCAAGATGCTGCCTGCTTGGCTTCTAACTTCTGCAGCCCTGACGCTGTGCTTCCCGCTGTGACTCACGCACAGTTCAGTTACTTGGGGCTGACGGAGTCCGGACCACCCCGGCCACACCGTTCGGGTCCCGCCAGGCCAGCTGAGCGCAGAGGCAGCAGCGGCAGGAGGATGCCTGAGCGAGCGTGGCCATGGCCGCGGCCCCCCGCCGGTGCCCCGTGACAGGCTCAGGAAGGCTCGGAAGCCGCACAGCACCGGGCCACAAGCGTGCCTCTCTCCCTGCGATGCCGGGACGGGACAGCTCCTCCAGGTCTGTTTGCGAAGAAGCAGGAGGAGCTGGGGCCCCAAGACAAGAGTCCGGCACCGGCGGGGAGAGAGAAGCAGAGTCGCTGATGACGGGCTTCCTGAGGGCCTGCTGGGGCCCGGGAGCCCTCCCTGCTGGGCCGGGCCGGCGGGAGCACAGGTGCGTCCTTCACGACGCCCTGGAGGGTGGGCTTCAGGGAAGGAAACTACAGAGGAAACCCCAGGAAACTCCAAACACCAAAATGAAGGAAGCAAAAGAAAAACCTAGCAGAATTCAATGGGTTCAATCAAAAGGAAAGGCGTTTTAACTACCAGTCAGTAATTGGGTAGATTTAGACGAACAGAAGCCACCTCCATCCCCACTCCCACTGCCTAACTTCCCTAAGACACGGTCACGGGAATTTAAAATTAGATTTTTAGGTACTGGCCAAGATTAAACTGTTGAAACCACTCTAAAATGTTTCTGTTTTTAAAACTTGAATTATATAAAATAAGTACAACGGAAGTCAGAAAGTTGCAATGTAACAGAAGGAAAAAGAAAACCAGAACAGGCTTTGTTAGAAGGGTAAGATATTACAGGACACCCTACAACACCCGTGGACAGTTTACAGAACCACACAGTGAGACAGCACAGCCAGTTCTCTGTGGACGTCTCTATAATCAGGTCCGGCTGGTGACTCAGAAGTAAGTACACAGTGTCAGTGAGCCCCGCTGGGAGCTCATGCAGCCCCTTTATGCTGCCCTGAGATACTGCTCTTGGGGGACCCAGACCGCAACCCCAAATGGGAGCCCTCCCTCTGACCCACTGAAAGACACTGGTATTTGCAGACACCGAGCTAAAGGGCACGGATGGCTCCAAGCACACGCTCCCCTTAATACTAGTAAAAATGCAATAAAGTGCTGTGTCCTGCTGGTCACAGGCCAAAGGTGTTGTTTCCATATATGAAGAGCGGTACAACTCAACTGTATTTCTATCAGAGTCTTTATCCCTCTGACAAGTTTGGATGAAGAAGAGGACGAATTAGCTTTTGTGGTTTAAGACCAGGATAAGTCAACTAGTAAATGTAGCATTCTAGCCTACCAAATATTTTCAATCCGGAAAGGTATGGTTGGAAAAAAACAGTACCAGTGGCAGGAAGATACTGTGCTTATGCCCATTTAGACCAAGACCTCAACACTGGCCACTAATACGAAAATCTGAGAATAAAAATTTACTTAGAATAAGTTTCAGCATCCTTAAATATTTAGGACCGAATGCCTTATGTTTTACCAAAAGAGAATCATAATTTAGTGCCTAATCTAATGTGCACTTAGTCTTACACAGTTTTATGTAACGTTCACTTATTTCCAGATCCATAATGATTTTTAAATTGAACACAAAAACACTGGCAACTTATGGAAAAAAATAAGAAATGTTAACAATATTACAACCAGATGGTTTGCCAAGGAATGCAGAACAAATTAAAAAATTAAATAAAGCATGAAAAAGAGCACTGAGGAACAAAGAGCTGAAAACCATGGGCAGTAAAACATGTCGACAAACAGTACACTATGAGCAGGTGTGTCCACTTGGTACCTGTCAGCAGTCTGTATGCTGGGCTGAAGCACAGGTAAGAATTCCTGCTGCAGTAACCCCATGGGAGGGCTAGAAGGCCTTTAAAAAACAGCAAACAGCGGCATTCAAACACCCACACCGACTCAGCCTGCACTTAAAAACAACACTCCAGAGAAAAGGCACGAGACGGGGGGCAGGCCGCACAGAACCGCCGGCCTCAGGCCTCGGGCAGCTGTTCCGGGAGGACAGAGGCTACCCGTCCCCCCCCGCTGCACGGCTGTGGCCCACGTGGGTCCCCAGGCCTCTCGGCTGCCGGTCCCCGGCTCAGCCCGCTGAGATCTGGCATGAAAAGCAAGCGCCAGGGGAGAGGACGGGGAGGTGCCATGGAACGGCCGTGGAGAGAGTCTCAAATCCAGCACCTCTGCTCTCCACGCTTGCCACGTCCATGCCGATCCCAGAAAGACACCCGTGACTTTTTAGAACCATCTTTGATGGGACTGAAGCCCCAGACTGAAGAGGCCCTTTCAAGAGGACTGGAGAGGCTGGCAATGTTTTTGACAAAGAAAGGTTGAGTTTAAATTTCAAAAAGTATTGAGAAAAGGCAGAGATGGGGGAAAACAGAGTCCGGGCCATGGCTTTGCGGGATTCTGTAACAACAGAAATGAGTACATTAGCCGGGTGATCGCCTCTGAGAGCGTCATTGCGCACCCAGTTCGGGGCACACACAGGACATGGGTTTGTGTGTCACCCAGGGTACTGCAAGCATCAGCACAGAAGCATTTCTCGACTCCAAAATACATGAGAGCAGCACGTGTAGGTAAGAATCAGAGCTCGTCCCTCCTGCCGGTCAGGCCCCCGTGCCCTCGGCGCTGGTACCGTACCTGCTGCAGCCCAGACGCCACAACCAGGACGGACTCACAGCCTCACCCGAAGGAAGGCTGGACTCTGCTCCCTGCACCTCTGCGCTCGGCTGGAGGGCCCCCCAGAAGGTCCACAATGGCTTCAGACAATTTGTTTGCGACCCAAAGGGAAAAGGAATGTGACAGTTTTACTCAAGATCCCGACCATACCTCAACTGTCTCAGGCGGCCCACTTCTCCACGGTAGTTTCTCATCAGAAATTTGAAAGGCAGGTTTCAAATGAACCCCGAGACTCACACTGTCAGCTCACTAAGCAACAGCCCCTAGTCCTGCTTCCAAACTGATGGAACAGCAGGTTTCCTAAGAGACTTAATGGTCTTCTACAGGGAGTTAGAAGAAATTAAGGGTTTCTTTAACTAAGGACACCGTCTGGGTGTCCAACAGCCCTCGCCTTCACTCCTCGTCCGAGGGCTTGTCTGCATGTTCCCGTGTCACTGTGCAGCTCAGAAAAACTGGCTGGAGAAGACAGGTTCAGTAGAATGAAGTCTGAGACTCAACCACTGATTTTCTGACAGCCTCTTCTCTCACATTCACAGCTAAGCATTACCTAGTGTGAGGATTATTAAACTTAGGTTTAATCTAAGTAAACGGAGTTGATTCTACTGAGGTTGTCTCCATATTATGACAATTTGTATGGTGAGCATTAATGGGAATTAAAGAAAAAGCTATTAAAGGTATGTTTGTGTGTCCAGCCTCAAAACTTGGAAATTACAACGTAAAAGGGTTCCGTGTCAAAAAGCCACCTTTACTCTCAAGCACGGTGAAAAATGTTTTGAGTCATGCGTTATTTTCCCCCCATTCTAGGGGAGCTACCGGTGTGGGAAGATGAGCGTGTCTGGTCCCCCGCCTGAGCCAGCTAACGTACAAAGGTCTTGCGCTTTCCTGTCAAATGCTCAGAATCTTTAGTAACGTTTGCAAGGTGAAGGACAAGCACCCCACCTTCCCATTCCTGACAGGACACTGTGCTGCTGGATGCCCCAGCCCCGAGCCTACAGGAGTCCAGAGGGACACCTCTTACTTCCCTCTCCACAACACTCCCCGAAGACAGAACGAGATGCGGATTTTGGCTTTCCACTGAAAACTCGTCCCTTTCACAAGTGAGTGAAAAAGGAGAATCTGTCAGCCTCAGCAACACTTTCTTCTCACTCGGGGTTCGGTCTCCTGCAGTGACTCTGATCCTGACCCACACACGCTGAACGTGCAGGACGCAGAGGAGGAAGTATGGACATCACACTACGCGAGGCGTCTGCAGCACAGAGGATGTACTGTCCAAACTGCAATGAGGACTGAAGGGCAGAAGCAAGGGCATTTAAAAATCATAAATGGTCACTGACTTCATCCAGGAGTGGGGAGTGCCAAGACCAAGCCCCACCCTGCTGAGTGGGTAGGTGCTCAGCAGGGCTTCAGTCAACACTGAGGCCCAAGTACAGTGTGGAAGTTAGGTCTGCAGTTTTTCCCAGTCTGGCTCAACTTTAGTTAAGCATGGCTTTTCTTAATTAAAAGCACCCTACTTCTAATCAGAAATTATAGGATCAGTCTGTAAGTTTTGGAACGGAAAAGATACCATGAATAAGACGTTCGTCTAGTGAAGTAAGTATCAAAAGTGACGGAACTACCCCAATTTAAACAATGTTTTATCAGAAATGTAGTTAAGGAAATGCCAAGTCTTTCAACAGGATTCCCAGAATCAAATCTACTCTCCAAAACAGAGACCAGGTTTGGATTCCTTTCTAATGACTGTTTGAAAGCCACAGACATTTACAAATATTTCCTACAAGCACACGAAGGCGGGCACTGAGCACGGAGAGCAGGAGACGGTGCCCTTACTTGATCAGCATTCCTTGATTGGGTAGTAGTTCCAGATGGATCTTCCCACCTTCCTGAGTTCTCAGGTAGGCGAACTCCTCCAGCATGTCGATATCTGAGGCCAGATTCAGGGAACCACGTGAGAAAGCCTGGAGCCCTGCTCTCCTGGAGGAGGAGACAGGCTCGCAGCCACGGAGCGCCCTGGCCACGGCGACCGCACCAGCAACCCAGCGCTGCCTGAGTCCAAGCCCAGCGGTCCCTATGCCAGCCCAGCGCCCTCACGAAGAGAAACACGTTTCTCAGGTAGCTGACTGAGCAGAGCCTATAGGGTCCCAAGAGCAGCATCTTTTCTTTTCTTAATAAGAAATGAAAGAGGCGGAAGAGGTGCTATACACACCGCCCCCCTCCCCCCGCCCAAAGGTTAAGAAATGCTGCTCTAGGCACCTGGACAGGGATGTCAGACGCCGTGCAATTCAAAAATAATGTATTACGAGAAGCAATGAAGTATGAACGCCAGACCTTTCCCTAACCAACACGAGGAAATACAACGCTCCCCATCACGAAAGCCAGCGCTGGGTGGAGCAGCTTCTCTGGCGGGTGCCCCGCGGGCCTGTGACGGCTGCTGTTGTAACCCCAGACCCCAGGGGCCCTGTTCCCAGAGGAAGGCCAACGGAGAATCACAGTCTACGGCCCCAGCAGTCACTCGGGGCCTGCAGGCCCTTACTTCAGGCACCTTGGGTACCTTCCTAAGAAGCCACTTGAAGTGGAAAATGCAACAGGGCTATCCACGTTCCTGATTCCTCTTTGAAGCCGTTCATGACTTTCACAAAACCAGCTGCCACAATCCCATTTTAAGTCACCATTCCTTCTCCTTTTCCCCCAAATCACCAAAACCATTATTCCTACCCCAAATGGTTTGTTCATTTTTGTACCAAGCATTTCTTCTGCTCAAACAAGAAAAAGGATACTTGTAACATAATTGAAAAAATTCTCATATTGGAAGTTTCCTTGCTGGCAAATCTTATTGACGGCTTTCAGGAAAAGGGTCTCTCCCCGCGGCCACTCCTGCTGAAGCAGCACGATCACGTGCCCCAGCGCCATGTCGTCTCTGCTGTCTGTGAAGGCTCTCAGCTGCAGGACACAGAGGGGAGGGAGTCACGGGGTGATCTCACACACACCCGATACCACTTCCCCCAAAATGCTGTTACAGGGAAGTGCGTGACTAAGGTCACCAGTCAGAAGGGACAGCAGAAGTCAAGCCTGCCTGGCAAATGTCACCGCTGCCAGCGAGGAGGGGCCCGATCTCAGAACCCGGCCCCCCGGCACCCTCGTGAGCCTCCTGGCGGGAGCGGGACACGCAGGGTGGGACCGAGGCTCTGAGCGCAGGGATGACGGCGCGAGGAAGGTGAGCGGTCTGGGCAACAGAGGAGAATTTGGGGACTTCTTTTAAGGGGCCGGGGGGGGGATGGAGGGCGGGCGAGAGGCCCCCCTTAGAGAGGAGGGTCTGAGGAGACCGTGGGACTGGGGAGAAAGGCCGGCGGGAGCCACAGGAAGGAGGACGCAGGGGTGTGAAGTGAGAAGCCGTCAAAGGGCTTCTGGTTCTAAACCGGCAGCTGTGCCTGAAGTCACTTCAAATTGTTTCTGTCGCCTCAGTGCTTCAGATCAAGAGTCAGGATTGGGAATTACCGCCCTGAAGGGGAGACCGGATACTGCTGCCCGCTGCTCATGAGCCTTCGTAGACAATTCAGCCTGGCCGCCCCAGGCCTCCGCTCCCCACAGCCCGGTCCTCAGACTTCCCTGGGTCTGCTGGGCCTCTGCACGTGCTCGTGCTCACGCCCTACGCCTGTGATAATGAACTCACATCCCTCCATGAGCCCAACAGCACTTGTGCTCCCTTCTTCTGTAGCTAATATATCCTGACTCGCAGGCTAATTCATAAAATATTTACTGGACACTACCACAGGCGAGGTTATTTGCATATCCACCCCACTATTACCTGTAAATTATCTGTCCCACTGTTACCGTAAACCTCTCGAGGATGGGGATTAGTTCCTACTCATCTTTGCCTAGTGCAGTCGATATTTAATAAATATTTGTTAATTCCTTGCCCATGTGCTTTCCTCACTACACCAACCTGTTTTCAAAGGACTAAACTAACATTTGTGCGTAAGGCTCTCAATTCATGTCATTCCAGATCATCACAACAATCTTGCAAATTAATTTCCTTTACACTAATCAATGTGAAGCTTACCTTAAAACAAGCTAACATTAAGTGCAGGCAATAGGGCATGATAGCCTTGCTGGTACAAGGCAGAAGCTTCAGGTCTGAACCTAAGAAAAGTCCACAATATACTTGTTAGTAGCAAAGAAAAGAGCTTTGAGAAGCAAATGTTTAAAAGTGCTTTCCTTAAAAGGAAAAGGATAAGCAACAATCACATGGTCTCAACACAGTTAAATCACAATTACATTGAGTGAAGGTGAAACTGGTTTTTCAATCGTCTCTGGAGTTCATTTCTCAATCTACATTTCTAAAGTTGCTTATATACTTATCATTATGAAACATTTGAAACACACAGAAAATGACAGAGACTACTACAAACACCAGAGTGCTCACCACTCAGCTGTAGAAAATGCTGACATCTGCTTTAGGTTTAGATTTTAATGTAAAGCATCGCGAGCTCAGTTCTCCTCTCCTGATGCCACCCCTGCCTCCCTCCTGAGAGAAGACTGCTATTCTGAGTGGGGGTTCATCAGTCCTGTGCGCACTGCCTGCTTTTAACACAGGAATCTATATTCACGCACCACAGAGAAACGTCTCGCGTGTTTTCATTCTACTATATAAATGGTGTCATAGCGTATGTATCTTTCTGCAGATTGTTTTTGGTACTAATATCTGTGGCTCTAGCTCATTGGTTTTCTGCGTTACGTAGTGCTCTGTTGGTTACACTGACCACAACTGATTTATCCATTCTTTTATGGTGAACACTGAGACTTCCAATTTTTCACTATTACCAACAATGCTGAAATAAACATTCTTATATATATTTTCTTGTGCACTTGCGGAAAAAACTTTAAGCAATGGTTGTTTTTCAAACCAAGACCATAGTCCTTTTCTTTATGCTGTGTGCTCTTTCTTTCCTAAATCCTTCTCTACTCAAGAGGGAAGAAGTAGCAAGAAATAAATACACTTTTCACGTAGGGACCCTGTGCACATGCACTTACACATTTCATACAGCTGGCTCCTGAGCAACACAGGTCTGAACTGCATGGGTCCACTTATACATGGATTTTTCAGTAAATACAGTATCTGCATTTTCATCTTACATATCTCTAAATGAACTAAGTGTGGGGAAAAGTTTGTATTGGATTAGAGATCACAACATGTGGAATCAAAAGAATTGCAGTCTGAGCCCTGATTTTATCCAAACTGTTCCAGCTTCCTGCCCTAGGCTGAGTCATTGGTCAATTCCTGTTTTTGAGGCAGAGAGCAGTACCAGATTTTCGACCGTTGCGGGGAGGGGTGGGTCTGAGCCCCTGGGTTAACTCCTGCATTGTTCAAGGGTCAATTGTGTGTCTAAAACAAAAGGTTCGTGAAATAAAATTTACCCTTTTTAGTGGAGATACATTCATTTTAATAATACTGTTACAGTCTACCTCATTAAAAAAGAAAATTTCTATTGGAAATTCATGACCCAGTAGCTGAGGGCCCAAGTTTGGAGATCACTGATCTAAAGTCTATACCTGGAAGGGGCACATAACCAGGTAGTGAGATGTGCAACTTGGTACTGCTAAACTGCTCTCCAAAGTGACCATATGAATCTATGCGCCTTCCAGAAGCACATGGGCGATGCGTATCTTCACGTCCAGACAGTCAATACGGCCACCCTTTACTCTCTGCATCCTGATGGAAAATGATAGCTTATTGTTTTAATCTGAATTTCCTGTATTAATAATAGGTGGAGAATCTTTCCAAGTAGTTTTTGGCCATTTGGCTTCTGTGAATCTGTTGTTCACATTTTTTGCCTATTTTTCTATGGGGGGTTGGTTATTTCTTACAGGAGCTCTTTCAGAATTCTGGATACTAATTTTTTGTTGAATATATAAGTATATAAATATATAAATTGTGCTGGACAATTTTCTTGTAGTCTATAGCTTTTCACTGATCATAATATCTTTTGTTGGTATTTTGATTTTAACGTGATCAAATTCACTAATCTTTTATGTCGTGTGCTCTTTGTAGCCTAAATCCTTCTCTAACTAGAAAGCAACAAAGATCGCCTTCTGTATTTTCTTCTCAAAGTTTAAAAGTTTTAGTTTTAATATTTAAATATTAAAATTTAAAGGGTTCTTGTGTAGTATGAAGGAGGAATCTCTTTTCTGTCGTTTTTATATTTGGATCATCAACTGTAACAGTACCACTATTGGGATACATTCATTCTTCCTCCACTGAACTGTAATGCTACCAGTTTCTTGGTTCTCTATTCTGTTCCTGGGGTCAATCTCTACACCAATGCTACACTTTAAAATTAGTCTTGATGTCTGCTAGGTCAAGTCTTACCCACCTGATCTGTTTCTGTTCCACAGAGGTATTAATTTTTGAAGGGGTCTGGGCTATATCTATTTTTTTCAACCTTCGGTTGTGGAAAATCCCAAACATATAAAAAGTAAACAGAATAGTATAATGAACTCCCAATAAGTATCAAAACTGTCAAAAAAAAAAAAGCTCTCATGCTTTTGTCTTCTAGAAAGCTTTTAGTGTCCTAAGAAACCTACTACCAGTCTCAAAGAAATTTTCTTCTAAAAAAATGTTATCATTTAGCTTTTCCATTTAGTCTCTGCTCCAGCTCAAATTAATTTTTGTGAATAATGTGAGGTAGGAGGTGAGGATCTTTTTTTCTTCTACATGAAGATCCCTCTGTTCCAGCACCATTTGTTGAAAAGGCTTTCCTTTCTCCATTGAACTACTTTGGCGTCTTCATGGAAAATCATTTGACCATACTTATGTGGGTCCATTTCTCGATTCTCCAGTCTTATGCCAATACTGTCTGGATAACTGTAGCTTTATATTAAACCCTGCTATCAGGTAGGGTAACTTGTCCAATTTTGTTAGTCTTTTTCAAAACTGTTGTAGTACTTCCATATAAATTTTAGAATCAGTTTGTCAACTTCTATTAAAAAAAAAAGTCTGCTGGGATTTTGATTGGGATTGCATTGAATCTACAGAGAGATTTGGGGAGAACTGGTATCCTAACAATATTGAGTCTTCTGACCTACAAACATGATTTTGCACATCTTTCATTAAATTTATCCCTAAGTATTTTATGGGTTTTGATGTTATTCTATTTGGAGATTCCTTGACTTTTCTACATAGCCAAATATGTAGCTGTGAACAAAAACGGTTCTTTTTCAACCTTTCTTTTTCTTGCTTATTGTGTTTGCTAGAATCTCCAGGATGTTGAATTGAGGTGCTGACAGCAGACACCCCCTGTATTGCTGCTGGTCTTGAGGAAAGCATTCAATATTTCATAGTTAAGAATGATGCTGAGGAAGTTTCCTCCTATCTCTAGTTTACTAAAATTTAAAAAAAATCATGAATGATAAATGCAGACATAATTGAATTCTGCCTGCATCTATTAAGACAATCTTATGATTTTTCTCCTTTAATCTGCTAATGTGGTGAACTGCAGTGATTGGTTTTCCTGTGTTAAACCACCTTTGCATTCCCGGTATACTTGGCCGTTATGTATTACCTTTCTTATATATTGCTGTATTTGCTTATACTTTGTTAAGAATTTTGGCATCTATGATCATGATAGACACTGGCCTTTAATGTCCTTCTCTTGTTTGGTTTTGCTATCAGGGTTATGTTGGTCTTAAAAACTGAATTGGTAAGTGTTCCCTCTTTCTCTATTTTCTCCAAAAGTGTGTACAGGATTGGAGTTATTTCTTCCTAAATGCTTGACAAGATTCACAGTGAAGCCAACTGAGCCTGGAGTTTTCTTTGTGGGAAAGTTTTTGACAACAAATTTAATTTCTTTGATAGATATAAAACATTCAGATTTTCTATTTCATTTTGTGTCTGTTTTGGTAAGTTGTGTTTTTCAAGGAATTCTTTCCATTTCACCTAAATTGTTAAATTTATTGGCATAAAGTTATTCACAACCTATTCTCTTACTGTCCTTCTGATTTCAGCACGATCTGGAGTGACACTCCCTCTTCCATTCCTGATATTGGTTATTTGTGTTTACTGCCTTCCTGGTCAATCTTGTTAGGGGTTCATCAATTTCATTAATTTTTTTCAAAAAACCAACTTTTTGCTTTATTAATTTCCTCTGTTTTTTTCTATTGCAATAGTTTCTGCTCTTGTCTTTATTATTCCCCGTTTTCTACTTGGCTTGGGTTTGACAGATTATCTTTTCCCAACTTCTAAGATGGAACTTAGATCGTGACAGTGGGGCTCTCTTCCTTTCCTATGAAGCATCATAGCTCAATTTACGTAGATTTTCAACAATGAGCAACTTGAGGTAAAGCTCAAAACAGCCCAAGAGAGACATGCTAAGAGATCCTTCTCAACTAATTATTACAAGATTTCCTAGAATTGGTAAAGATAGGAAAAGGAGCTCACTGATATTCTTCAAAGAGACAACAAACTCAGAAATTGACGAGAACTTTGGAAGGAGGACAGATTTATGGCTGCTTATGAAATGAGAGCCACGAAAAGCTTGGCGAGCACTTCGCTTCTTATACAATTTGTCAAGCTCTGCAGATCACGTGGTATTATGTTGTCAGGAATTACAAAAAATTCCCAGCCTTAGGTCCTAAAGCTATTTCTATAAAATAAAAATAAAATTTGTCACTGTACCTTTTCTAAACTTGGGCTTTATTTTTGAGGGTTCTTCCTGTGACTTGCCTCCGTCCTGGATGGGGAGGACCATGTAGCACATCAAATCAAGGACTTTCTCACACGTCATCTAGAGAAGACAAGACCAGAAGGAACTAACTGAAAGTTTCTGACTGAAACCAAATCTAGGTAACTAAAACCTCTGCAGCACAAGTGGGGCCACCTGTGCACAGAGCTCGGGCGCATAGCCCCAGGACGCCACGTGACCAGTACTGCCTGCTTGACACCGAGTGTAGAAAAATAACTAAGATTAAATCCACATACTAGACTGTTCAGGGAACACTAACTCATTCTTCACTGTTAAAAAACAAAAGAACAAAACTTAAAAATTAATCAAGTATTAACTAAACTACCAAAGTGTTTCACAGCACAGTGGAATCCAAAAGTAGTATGTCCCCATCTTAAGGACATTTACTAACTCACTGAATAGAAAAATTAACAAAATGGGACACATGGTGGTGGACTAAAATGGTATGTTTAGAGCATAATTTAAAACTAAGTAGAAACACACACAGGCAGGAAACTAGCAGGAAAAATTTCAGGCAGGAAGGTGATCTAAGCCTTAAAGGGGGGCAGGATCTGAAATATGGAAAA
Source organism: Balaenoptera borealis (assembly GCF_965194805.1). Lineage (NCBI taxonomy): Eukaryota > Metazoa > Chordata > Mammalia > Artiodactyla > Balaenopteridae > Balaenoptera > Balaenoptera borealis. The sequence goes on from NC_138880.1 coordinate 2,135,474, forward strand.
GAGAAAAACGGGTTTTCAAAGGCGGAGAGAAAGATGTGGGGAAGGCTTTCTACTGGTTTTGGCAATTCCCTTGAGGGGAAGGAGGGCACGGTTTAGGAAACAGACACGAAATTGGACCGATGACATGCTGGTGGATGAGAGGCGGCCCCAGGTGCCCCACGGAGCAGGTGGTCTCAAGCCACAGAGAGCAGGGCATCACCTCCTGTCCACCCATCAAATTCCAGTAGTAACAGTCAGAATCGGCTGAGGGCACATTTCCTGTGTGTCAGGCACAACCCCCTACTACCCCCATTTTACAGATGACGAAGTGGAATCTTAAATCCATGCTTCCCAACCTTTTTCATGTCTTGGCACGTCCAGAAAATAGTATTTGTAAGGCTGCTCAGAGCTGGCAGCAAATGACCCAGGGCTTAGCTGCTCAAGCCACAGCTAACTGCCTGAGGGGTCGGTATCCTGGCACATCCAGAACCACCCATGGCCACAGGGTCGTGAAGCTCCAGCTTTGAGAGATCGGCAGCTGGGTAGTTAAGAACTTGAACCCTGGAGTTAGATAGGTCACAGCGCTAGTGAGTAGTGGGACCAGAAGTTGACTCAGAATCATACGCTGCCATTCTTCAATACCCAGCTTCAGCCAGGCTTTCCCGTAAATCCTTCCCGGAGGGTGCGGGCCCGGGTGAAACCACCCTTCCCTGAATGACTGCTGTGCACAAGTCTGAGGCAAACCGCTAGCACTGGATTTTTAACTGTCTTACATAAACACCTTCACTTCTCTCTCCAACTCAACTTAGATGTCTTTGAACACGGGGATCCCACCCTGGGGCACCCAGGAAGTCAACACCTCGATGAAATGGAATGATGACAGCAATGTTGTAGAGAGTTGACCGTAACTTATAGGGTTGGAAAAATGGTTACAGGCAACAAATTCAGTTAAAAGCCGTGGGTTAGGGTGGTGGCAGTGGAAATAAAAGGCACTATGCCCAAAGCACTGGTGCCCCATCCTGGAAGAGACAAAAGGACCAGCTTGAGTAAGAGTCTCTGTGACTTGACAGGTGGTGTCTAAGGTCCAGAGAACTAAGGAAATGCACATCTGGACATGCTGAGTCCCAGCCAAAGACAGGCAGTCAGAGACTCAGGAATCGGGTAAGGTAGAAACCAAAGATGAAAGCCTAAAAGCGACCCGCACGGAGGTGGTAACAGGAGCCCTCAGAGAGAATGAGTCTGTGTAGCTTAATCAAATCTACCAGTTTATTGTACGTTCCCTCGTACAATGCAGAACAGCAGTACCGTGCACGGCTGTCTAATTCTACACGACACATGTGTATCTGTGTGCATAACTATGTGCTCTCTTAAGTTCTCAAAAGGAATCAACTGAAACTTAGAATTAGGCACCTGACGACGTAAGTGATGGTAGAAAAGCATTTCAATTTTAAATGCACATACTTCACATACTTATTAACTTTTTCTTTCTAAAATTCATCACGGCAAATTATAAATCATATTTCAAAGTTCAAGTTAAAAAATTTAATTTAGGGTTTTTAATTCCAAAGTAATCAACTTAACATATAGAGAGACAAGAAGAAATGAGAGTTTGTGTGTTAAGGTGTGACTTGAATCTATCCAGTAACTGCGTACAAAGCTGTGCTGATCACGCTCACTGCATGCAGGTGTTTACTGCGGACCGACGCTGTGCAGCCACCGTGCAAGGAGGGGCTCACAGCACAGAGAAGACAGGTCTGTTCACACAGCTGCTCCTGCAACACCCCTAGCAGGTGCCACCACCACATAAAAAGAGAACCTGAGGTTCAGATAAGCTATTGTGAATCTCCATCTCCCACTTGGTGAAGGCCTCTTCTGTCCAAGTACAAGAGGACTAACTCCACTGTAAAGGGATTCCAGGCAAGAAAGTAAAAATCATCTTCCAACAAATGGAATAATAAGCGGGAAATGTGAAAAGTATGGAAGCCTAACTTGAGGGAAGCTATAGAAAGGAGGAAATTAAACAGCATCACTAAGCTTTTTACCAGCGGATTAGATAATAAAATCTAGGCAGAAAGAGCAAGCTTCAAGTAAACATGCACTGAATTAAAAAGCCACTCTGGGAAAAAAAAAGAAAGCCCCAGGGTTGCCGAGTGTGCCTGTGCGTCCCCGTGCCAGGCACCCAGTACTCACTCTGTACTCCCCCAAGGCAAAGTGGCAGGTCGCCAGCTGGATGAGCGCCCTCTGATGCTCCAAGGTCCCCTGTCCCGAGATCTGTGGCTGAGGAAGTGGTCCCTGGAGAGCTGCCAAGTGGTGCAGGCTGGCTATGGCCTTTTTATATTGACCCTTGGAAAGTCACACAGCAAGGAGGAAAACACAGTGCCATTAAAGAATCTCCAGAGCTAATTACGCCACTAGCAAGCAAGCAACCACAAATCAGGCACCTGTGCTTAATCATTTGAGGAGGGAATGGAGACTTAGCTACAGAATCAAACCAACTTAGCTAAAGCTACGTGGAGGATCTGTAGGGGGACTTCATAAATACAAAGATTTTTCTTTCTAGTCTTAATTCTTGAGACTAAATAAAATGCCACAAGCTCTTTGGTGGAGTACATTTTGGATATACCACTTCTTTATGAATATTTTACTATTAATACCATTTCTCCTTCATGAAGGCTGGAAGCTGCAACCTGCCCATTTCAACAACAGGGGTTGGAAGCTCTCCCTCTCGTTACTGAATCCCCTCTCCCTTCTGGGCATAAGTAGCTCGAGGACAGCAGAGCAAGGCACCAGGGCTCCCCCAGAGCAGAGAGGAGGGGTGAGCAGTGTTTGTCTTTCACTGAGAAATAAAACTCTTACTTTTACAGAGGGGTGTGATTGGACCCCCCAAAAGTAACCCAGATGTGGGCCTGCCGTCCGGAGCTGTTCTCAGCTGAAAGTGGACCACAATCCCCTCACCAGTGAAGACAGAACATCTGCCTTCAGAGCAGGAGGAAACGCACACACCTTCACGCTGAAGATGCTCGCAGCAACCGTGGTCCTGTCAAGACACAGGTACTTAAACACACACTACCTGATAGATGATCACATCATTGAGGAAGATTCTCAACCAAAGCCAAGTATCCGTCTTCCACGCCAAACAAATTCTTGTAAATTCTGAGCAAGAATTCAAAAGCTAATTTACCAGAAATAAGTAACACAGAAGCAGAGAATAAAACTGACATACCCACCAACAGAACAATAGTCAGAGAGAAACAAATTACCAAAAAATGGATGTAACTTTAGACTTTGATTTCTAAAACAATGGTCTGGACTTTCAGTTAGATAGTAAAGTTAGGGCAGAATACTTACCAGTAATACACAAGCAATAATCTTATTAGGCACCAACCCTTACTAAGCACACATCATGTGCTAGCAGCTGCTCAGAATGCTTTTCACACATTACTTTATCTTTTAAACTGCTTTGCTTTCACCCAGCTAAAGTAATAAATATATGACACTAAGAGTTTCACTCATTTTTTTCAAGTCGATTTATACCTAAAGAAAAACATCCCCTCCAAAAGTCAGATACCTATTCACCATTCTAGATGTGACAAGGATGAACTGGATGATGCAATGTTTACTTAGAAACTATGACATGACACATCAAACAAGGGGTCTGTATAGGCACGTGACAGGAGCAGGCCAGGGACAACTGTCCACTGGCCAGGAGGAAAGTAACGGCCTTGATCCCAAAGTACAGGAAAATATGCTGGTTAGCAGAGTGCTAGTGATTTCTGAGTAGTGTTGAAATACTCAGTAGTGTAAATATTATACAGAGGAAACTCCCTCTCATTTCTATGCTCAAAGCGGGCTTTCTGCAGTGTTTGGAATTTGGGCTTTCAAGCAACGGAGTCAAGTCAGGCAGCACAGCACCACCTTCTGCAGCCTTAGTCACATGTGGCTGGAGGGGGCACCAAGCAGTGGGCAGAGCGACTAAAAGCACCAGACAAACCCAGCAAGAAAAAAGGCCAGCAATATAAATTTTAACAGAAAGACCAAACCCCCGCTCCCTCCAAGTCCACCCCAACCCTGATTATAATACATCCCCAGTGCAGGAGCTAAGAGGTAAATGGTTATTTGAATATTTATAACTGATTAGATTTCCTGCTCAAAAAAGAATCCTATGAAATGTGTGAACTACCGTAATCAATTTAATTAGCCGTTAGTGACTTGACATTTCGAGTAGAATAATGAACCTTTTCGGCATGATGATTTCACATAAAAAATGAAATATCACAGCAGGATAAGCATGCCTTACCCTTGTCAAGGAATTCCAGGGAATAGAGCAGCTCCCAGCTCTCTCTGGCCAGCTTAAAGCTTTCCAACACCTCGATCGAGTTAGCAAGTTCTGCCTTATTGACAACAATGTGACGATTCCTTCCTTTTGCTGAACAGTCTTCATCGTCCGAACTCTGCTTAGAGAATGTGAAGAACATGATTAAAAGTTATAAAGATAGTCACTACTTAAACATTATTACGTTTATCGCTGTCAATTCTATTATATGAATTTCATATCAAAGGATACTATCATGAGTATAATACAATTTTTTTGAATTTAACAATTTAGCTTTAAAAAGTAACATAAAATTTTCATCCTTTCACGCATTTGATAGTTACTTTTAAAATTAAGGTTTTCTGATGATAAATTCAAAGCTTATGTTGGCTTCAGAGTAAAGCCATAGAGTTAAAACTTCCAATAACTTAAAAAATATATCAATGTTATAAAAGCCAAAACTTACATTTTTACATTTAGGGATACAGCTTAATTAAGTAGCACCTGTTTTACAGTTTATTTTTTCCAATATGTGACATTTAATTTGCTTCCAAGAAACAGTTTGTTCTGTAGTACAATAAAATTAAAGCCCGAGTCCTCTGAGAAATAATTAAGAGAAACTGTTACTTATCTTTTGTTCACTGCATATAACTTCTCCAATGGCCACCCAATGCAAGGTGTCTGGCCAGGAATTACATTTGTCTGCACTTACCCATTTTACTCTATAATAAACTTTCCTACGTTTCTTGCTCTTCATCTCAAATAAAGCCAAAGAAAAGAGAGGGCCTCAGAGAAAGGCAACTATTGTAAATGCCACTGAGTATGGTCAGACTTTTTGCCAAAAACAAGTAAAGTCAAAAAAGCTCCATTTCACTTTATTTTCCTGAAAATTTCTTGAATCTTTTATTCTACCTACGTCATTTTTATTAATTCATTGACCCAAATTAAATTCTCCCTGCAGATTTTTACCCCACTAAGACCATTTAAAAATATGTACAAATAAACACAACTGTGAAACAGAAACAGACTCACAGACATAGAGAAGAGACTTGTGGTTGCCAAGGGTGGGAATGGGGGAGGGAAGAACTGGGAGTTTGGGATTAACAGATGCAAACTATTATATATAGAATGAATAAAAAACAAGATTCTACTGTATAGCACAGGGAACTATATTCAATAGCCTGTAATAAACCATAATGGAAAAGAATATGAAAAAGAATACATATGTATAACTGAATCAATTTGCTGTACAAAAGAAATTAATACAACACTGTAAATCAACTGAATCAACTGAATTTTTAAAATTCAATAAAATTTTAAAAAACTATGTAAAAATATTTCAGCTAAAAGCTCCAATCCTCATAAACAAAACCAACAAACCTCCAGCCAGGCTCACCATGAAGAAAAGAGAGGAACTAAATAAAATAAGAAATGAAAGAGGAGAAATAACAACCAATACTGGAGAAACAAAACAAATCATAAGAGAATACTATGAACAGTTACATGCCAATGACATGGACAACCTAGAAGAAATGGACAAGTTTCTAGAAACATACAGCCTGTCAAAACTTAATCAAGAAAAAAACAGATACTCTGAACAGACCAATCACTAAAACAGAATCTGTTATTAAAAAAACTCCCTGTAAACAAAAGTCCAGGATGAGATGGCTTCACTGGGGAATTCTACCAAACACACAAAGAATAACTCATACCAATCCGTCTCAAACTCCTCCAAAAGACTGAAGAGGAGGGAACACTCCCAAAGTCATTCTATGAAGCCACCATCACCCTGATACCAAACCAGACAAAGACACTACAAAAAAAGAAAATTACAGGTCAATATCTTTGATAAATATAGACGCAAAAATCCTCAACAAAATATTAGCAAACTGAATCCAACAATACATAAAAATGATCATACACCCATGATCAAGTTAGATTCATTCCAGGGTCACAAGGATGGTTCAACACAACACTAATCAATCAATGTGATACACCATATTAACAAAAGAAAAGACAAAAGCCACATGATTATCTTGACAGATGCAGAAAAAGCATTTGATAAAACTCAACATCTGGACTTCCCTGGTGGCACAGTGGTTAAGAATCCGCCTGCCAATGCACGGGACACAGATTTGATCCCTGGTCCAGGAAGATCCCACATGCTGTGGAGCAACTAAGCCTGTGCGCCACAACTACTGAAGCCCGCGCACCCTAGAGCCTGTGTGCCACAAATACTGAGCCCACACCCTGCAACTACTGAAGCCCGTGCACTCTAGGGTCCACGTGCCGCAACTACTGAGCCTGTGTGCCGCAACTACTGAAGCCCGCACGCCTAGAGCCCATGCTCTGCAACAAGAGAAGCCACCGCAATGAAAAGACTGTGCACTGCAACGAAGAATAGCCCCTGCTCACTGCAATTAGAGAAAGCCCTTGCGCAGCAACGAAGACCTGACGCAGCCAAAAAATAAATAAGAAAAAAACAAAACAAAACAAAACAAAACTCAACATCCATTCATGATGAAAGTTCTCACCAAAGTGGGAATGAATATATCTCAACATAATAAAACCACTTACGACAAACCCACAGCCAACATAATACTCAATGATGAAAAGCTGAAAGCCTTCCCACTAAAATCTGGAACAAGACAAGGATGCCCACTCTTACCACTTCTATTCAACACAGTATTGGAAGTCCTAACCCAGCAATTAGACAAGAAAAAGAAATAAAAGGTATCCAAATTGGAAGGGAAGAGGTAAAACTGTCATTGTATGAGAAGAAATGATACTCTATATAGAAAACCCTAAAGACTCCACACAAAAACTATTAGAACTAATAAATGAATTCAGCAAGGTAGCAGGATACAAGATAAATATACAAAATTCTGTTACATTTCTTCACACTAACAATGAAATATCAGAAAGTAAAAAAAAAAAATCCCATTTAAAATCACGTCAAAAAATAAACAAACTGGGCTTCCCCGGTGGCGCAGTGGTTGAGAATCTGCCTGCCAAGGCAGGGGACACGGGTTCGAGCCCTGGTCTGGGAAGATCCCACATGCCGCGGAGCAACTAGGCCCGTGAGCCACAACTACTGAGCCTGCGTGTCTGGAGCTTGTGCTCCGCAACAAGAGAGGCCACGATAATGAGAGGCCCGCACACCGCGATGAAGAGTGGCCCCCGCTTGCTGCAACTGGAGAAAGCCCTTGCACAGAAACGAAGACCCAACACAGCCAAAAATAAAAATAAATAAAATAAAGAATTATAAAAAAAAAAAAGAGTAAAATATTTTAAATAAATAAATAAATAAACCTAGGAATAAACCTAACCAAGGAGGTGAAAGACCTATATGCTGAGAACTCTAAAACACTGATAAAGGAAACTGAAGATGATTCAAAGAAATGGAAAGGTATCCCATGCTCTTGAAATGGAAGAATTAATATTGTTAAAATGGCCATACTACCCAAAGCAATCTACATATTTAATGTGATCCTTTATCAAATTACCCATGACATTTTTCACAGGGCTAAAACAAATAATCCTAAAATTTATACAGAACTACAAAAGACCTAGAATTGCCAAAGCAATTCTCAGGAAAAAGAACAAAGCTGGAGGCATAAGCCTCTCAGACTTCAGACAATACTACAAAGCTATAGTAATCAAAATAGCATGGTATTAGCGCAAAAACAGACATGTAGATCAATGGAACAGAAGAGAGACCAGAAATAAACCCACACACCTCTGGTCAATTAATCTTCAACAGAGGAGGCAAGAATATACAATGGAGAAAAGACAGTCTCCTCAGCAAGTGGTGCTGGGAAAGCTGGACAGCCACATGCAAATCAATGAAATTAGAACACTCCCTCAAACCATACACAAAAATAAACTCAAAATGGCCTAAAGACTTATATATAAAGCATGACACCATAAAACAGCTGTAAGAGAACATAGGCAAAACATTCTCAGACATTAATCATAGTAATATTTTCTTAGATCAGTCTCCCAAGGCAAAAGAAATAAAAACAAAAATAAACAAATGGCACCAAATCAAACTTATAAGCTTTTGCTCAGCAAAGAAACTCATAGGAATGCAAGAGATTTCTGTGCATTAATTTTGTATCCTGCTACTTTACCAAGTTCATTGATTAGCTCTAGTAGTTTTCTGGTAGCATCTTTTCTTTTTGTTCTGTTTTGTTTTTTGTTTTGTTTATGGCGGCATTGGGTCTTCGTTGCTGCACGCGGGCTTTCTCTAGTTGAGGCGAGCGGGGGCTACTCTTCATTGTGGTGTGCGGGCTTCTCACTGTGGTGGTTTCTCTTGTTGTGGAGCACAGGCTCTAGGCGGGCAGGCTTCAGTAGTTGTGGCTGGCAGGCTCTAGAGCGCAGGCTCAGTAGTTGTGGCGCATGGGCTTAGCTGCTCTGCAGCATGTGTGTTCTTCCCAGACCAGGGCTTGAACCCATGTCCCCTGCATTGGCAGGCTGATTCTTAACCACTGCGCCACCAGGGAAGCCCTCTGGTAGCATCTTTATGATTCTCTATGTATAGTGTCATGTCATCTGCAAACAGTGACAGCTTTACTTCTTCTTTTCTGATTTGGATTCCTTTTATTTCTTTTTCTTCTCTGATTGCTGTGGCTAAAACTTCCAAAACTATGTTGAATAACAGTGGTGAGAGTGGGAAACCTTGTCTTGTGCCTGATCTTAGAGGAAATGGTTTCAGTTTTTCACCACTGAGAACGATGTTGGCTGTGGGTTTGTTATATATGGCCTTTATTATGTTGAGGTAGGTTCCCTCTATGCCTACTTTCTGGAGGGTTTTTATCATAAATGGGTGTTGAATTTTGTCGAAAGCTTTTTCTGCATCAATTAAGATTATCATATGGTTTTTATTCTTCAATTTCTTAATATGGTGTATCACATTGTTTGATTTGCATAGCAGGATACAAAATTAATGCACAGAAATCTCTTGTATTCCTATACATCAATGATGAAAAATCTGAAAGAGAAATTAAGGAAACACTCCCATTTACGACTGCAACAAAAAGAATAAAATACCTAGGAATAAACCTACCTAAGTAGACAAAAGACTTGTATGCAGAAAACTATAAGACACTGATAAAAGAAATTAAAGACAATACAGACAGATGGAGACCATGTTCTTGGATTGGAAGAAACAAATGTTGTGAAAATGACTATACTACCCAAAGCGATCTACAGATTCAATGCAATCCCTATCAAACTACCAATGGCAATTTTCCACAGAAGTAGAACAAAAAATTTCACAATTTGTATGGAAACACAAAAGACTCCGAATACCCAAAGCAATCTTGAGAAAGAAAAATGGAGCTGGAGTAATCAGACTCCCTGACTTCAGACTATACTACAAAGCTACAGTAATCAAGACAGTATGGTACTGGCACAGACACAGAAATATAGATCAACGGAACAGGACAGAAAGCCCAGAGATAAACCCATGCACATATGGTCACCTTATCTTTGATAAAGGTGGCAAGAATATACAATGGAGAAAAGACAGCCTCTTCAATAAGTGGTGCTGGGAAAACTGGACAGCTACATGTAAAAGAATGAAATTAGAACACTCCCTAACACCATATACAAAAAAAAACTCAAAATGGATTAAAGACCTAAATGTAAGGCGAGACACTATAAAACTCTTAGAGGAAAACATAGGCAGAACACTCTATGACATAAATCACAGCAAGATCCTTTTTGACCCACCTCCTAGAGAAATGGAAATAAAAACAAAAATAAACAAATGGGACCTAATGAAACTTAAAAGCTTTTGCACAGCAAATGAAACCATAAACAAGAGGAAAAGACAACCCTCATAATGGAAGAAAATATTTGTAAACGAAGCAACTGACAAAGGATTAATCCCCAAAATATACAAGCAGCTCATGCAGCTCAACATCAAAAAAACAAACAACCTAATCCAAAAATGGGCAAAAGACCTAAAGAGACATTTCTCCAGTGAAGATATACAGATTGCCAACAAACACATAAAAGGATGCTCAACATCATTAACCATTAGAGAAATGCAAATCAAAACTACAATGAGGTATCATCTCACACCAGTCAGAATGGCCATCATCAAAAAATCTAGAAACAATAAATGCTGGAGAGGGTGTGGAGAAAAGGGAACACTCTTGCACTGTTGGTGAAAATGTAAATTGATACAGCCACTATGGAGAACAGTATGGAGGTTCCTTAAAAAACTAAAAATAGAACTACCATACGACCCAGCAATCCCACTATTGGGCATATACCCTGAGAAAACCATAATTCAAAAAGAGTCATGTACCAAAATGTTCATTGCAGCTCTATTTACAATAGCCAGGACATGGAAGCAACCTAAGTGTCCATCATCGGATGAATGGATAAAGAAGATGGGGCACATATATACAATGGAATATTACTCAGCCATAAAAAGAAATGAAATGGAGGTATTTGTAATGAGGTGGATGGAGTTAGAGTCTGTCATACAGAGTGAAGTAAGTCAGAAAGAGAAAAACAAATACAGTATGCTAACACATATATATGGAATCTAAGGAAAAAAAAAAAGGGTCATGAAGAACCTAGGGGCAAGATGGGAATAAAGACACAGACCTACTAAAGAATGGACTTGAGGATATGGGGAGGGGGAGGGGTGAGATGTGACAGGGTGAGAGAGTGTCATGGACATATATACACTACCAAATGTAAAATAGATAGCTAGTGGGAAGCAGCCACATAGCACAGGGAGATCAGCTCAGTGCTTTGTGACCACCTAGAGGGGTGGGATAGGGAGGGTGGGAGGGAGGGAGATGCAAGAGGGAAGAGATATGGGAACATATATATATGTATAACTGATTCACTTTGTTATAAAGCAGAAACTAACAACAACAACAAAAAACTACTATATATAAAATAGATAACCAACAAGGACCTACTGCACAGCACAGGGAACTATATTCAATATCTTGTAATAACACAGAATGGAAAAGAATCTGAAGTTGTACACCTGAAACTAACACAACATTGTAAAACAACTATAGTTAAAACAAACAAAAAAAACTCCAATCCTCAAGCTAAATTCAGAAAAAATTGGCACCTCCCTCCCACTACCCACTTTCTCCCCATTCCTTGACAGCTGGGGACCCTCCCCGTCCCACCCTAGTTAGCTTCATATTCTTATCCCCCTAGTAATGACACACACCCCAATTCCTTTCAAAACCAAAACCCATCTGTCAGGCACCCTAGCTCATTGGGGCCACATGTGGGCCACACGTGGGCCATCTAGTGAGATACAGTAATAGGAATGGTGTGTTCATCGCCGTGGCAACTCATGGAACACATTCCTGCCTCACAATGAGATCAGGAGTTTCCGGAAGGGCCTCAGATGTGGTGGGGATAGCGTGGAGTTCCAAACAGTCTGTAAAGTTTAGAGAAAATGATTTCGAAACACAGCAATGCACTCCGAGGCTCTGCGGGGATATGCTCTGAAGCAGGGGTCCTGACCTCAGGGAAGGCACGCGAGTGTACGTGGGGGGAGCACCCTGCCCACGGGGAGACTGCCCCCGGCTCCCGCTGCCTGGCCGGTCACGTGAGCAGGCACTTAGGCTGCGGGGAGAATGTCCACCCCACTGCAGGGCTGGGCCTCCACAAGGGGCCAGCATTATCAGAGACACCAATTATTAAAGGGACGTCACACATCTGGACAGTGAGAGAAAGCCTCCAAGTTTTAGGTGCTAGGTTAGTAAAAACAAAACAAAACAAAACACTATGAGTAAAACAAGACAGGTCTGTGAGCTGAGCTCATGGGCCACCAGGTATGTCCCCTGCCACAATGGGACAAACAGACCTGGCTGGACCTGCACTGGGTGGGGAAGGCAGTGGGACAGAGACCCCAGACTGCCTGGAGGGCCAGAGCATGAGAGCAGAGCCTGCTAGACGGCACACGACGAGTGAAGGATGGAAGGGAAGAACGGATGGGCCAGAGGCTAAACAGCTGTACCACGGCCCGGACCCACACCCAGGAGGGCGTGTGTGAATCCCCTCGCGCACCAGAGCTCACCGAAGGCCTGCTGGGGCGCAGGCACCGTTCGAATGGAGGCCCAGACACTGTCGCTGGCCCCATGGAGCTTGTACTCTGGTGAAGGGACACGGACAGCAAACCAACCAACCAAGAAAGAATTAAAAATAAACAGCAATAAGGGCTATGCAGAATTTGGATACAGTAATAAAAAGAGAACACTGATGGCCATTTGGAGGCAGCCTCCGGGAGAGCGCTCGGCTCTGGGCTGAGCGCTGACCGACGGGACCCAGCCGGGCACAGAAAGGCACTCCGCCCCAGAGCGTGGCTATGGGCTGCGCCGGGCCCGGGCAGGAGCAGCGGCAGCCAGCGTGTCTGCAGCACCGAGGGCGGCTCAGGGCACGCTCCGAAGCCAGAGCAAAGAGTCTGGATTTTACTCTTAGAGTGACGGGAAGCCGTCGGAGGCAGAAGCCACGTCTGACTCACACTGTGAAAAGGTCACTAAGGCTGCTGGGTAGAGGAGAGATTGTGGGGAGCAAGAGAGCGAGCAGGGAGCGAGGAGGAGGACGCGGGTGACCCAGGGCAGAGGCCGCGGTGCCTGGACGGGGAGGAGGCGGGAGGGATGGAGACACACGCAGGGTGCATACGCTACGTACGCTGAGTGACAGGCCGCTGCTTTTCATTAAGACCAGGAACACACAACCTACCACCTACATGGGTGGGAGAGGTGTCCGTGGTCTTACTGTGAAACCACACACCCGCAGAAAGCAGAAGGGAGAGCTAACGAGAGTTACCCCGCCTGGGGATGTCAGGAAAAACGGAAGAGCAGACAGAGGGCGTCTGGGAAAGCCTGGCTAGCACGGAGACCTCAGCCTGGGGTTCAGGGTTGGGCTTCAAAGCAAAATTGTGCATGTTGAGCATTATTTCTGTGGAAGGAAACAAACTAGTTTTTCAGAAGGGTTAACACCCTTACACGCACATTCAGAATGGGCCACGTCTTCCCACTCCAAACCACTTTATACTCCAGAACCTCGGAGACATCAGATTAAACTGATTTTCAGACCTGCCTCTCATCAAGCCAGGGTTTCGTTAAATGTTACCCAAGGGCTGAAGAAGAGCAGGTAAGAGACTGAAAGGCGGAGAGGAGGGGACAGAAGGTGGGTGAGACTCCTGGCTGCCCTCACACTTGCACCAGAGGAGGGGCTGGCACGCTATGCCCTGCAGGACAAGCCCTGCTGTCTCCCACTGTCTGTGGCTACTTCTGCACTTCAGCAGCACAGCTGAGTAGCTGCCATGGAGACGCAGGGCCGGCAAAGCCTGAAACATTCACCGCCCGGCATTTCACAGGACAAGGTTTGCTGAGCCCTGACCGAGAGCATCCCCACTGTCACGTTACATGACGGGCCTCCGCAAAAGTGTTCCTTGAAAGAAAGGATTCCTCTGCTTAAAAAAGAGTTCGAAAATCAGCGTTGGGCACTGGCTCGCCAGCAGGCCAGATCAGAAGACTGATGGTTCACTCTCTCTGGTTTCCTGCATCTTTGTGCCCCCTCTCAACAAAATCTACTTCCCAATTCCAAACAACAAAACCCTACAAGGCTGGCGTCAAATGCCAACCTCCTTCACGAGACCGTTCCAACATCTCCCCTCGGGTTATGACCTCCTACCCCGATGGCCTAAGAACTCCCCGTTCTGTGGCCAGTGCCCCTCGGCACCCCGCTCTACATGTCCAAGGTAGTTTATCTGGTTTCGCCTTTTAAATTTAATCGATGGCACTAAGTCAAACAGGTATGAACGACTTACACCAGGGTTCCTCCGCCTCAGCACTAGCGGCCTTTGGGGCTGGATAACGCTTTGCTGTGGGGCTCTCCTTGTGCACAGGGGCATGTTTAACAGCATCCCTGGCCTCCGTTCACTAGATACTAACAGTAACCCCTCCCCACCGAGCCACGACCATCAAAAATGTCCTCGGACGCTGTCAAATAACCCAGGGGGCAAAATCACCTCTAGTTGAGAACCACTGATTTTATATAGTAATTATATTTTATAATTAAAAGACCTAAGCTTTATCAATTTAGCTCCAGAGCCATGTTTTCAAAGATTCATTTCTAGCAAACCATAAACATATAATCCGTTAACAATTATATCTGAAAGAATTACCATGGTTTTTTCTCTTCCCTCAGCTAGTTTCCTCTTTTTATGTATGTGTTTATTGCGATCAATTTCTACATCACCGTATACATTTGATATGTCCTCCAGAAGGACCAGCGGAACTTGGCTAGGGGCATTAGGACCTGTGGATAGAGGGAAAACACCAACACTTAAAAATGCAGCAAGGAAAACAGTACTCAATATCAGGTGGAAATTTACTCAACCATCGTGTGAAAATACATTCAGTATCATCCCAATTAGGTAAACAAATAAGTATACATATACATATACAGAAATGAAAAACTGTACAGATGTAAACCAAATTGTTAATAAAGGTTCTTCCTCAGTGGTGGACAAGGGAAAGTTCCCTCTTTGCATCTGTTCTTACGTTATCTATCAATTTTTTACAATGATCACGAAGCATAAAATTACCAAAAGAAGAAAAACTACCAAGTCGCACATACATTGCTGTTATAAATTCCAAACAAATCTAAATACATGAAACACTATAGGCAATACACAAAAATGAGAGCTGCATTACACTGGAAATATTGTGGCTGATTTCACCCTGTTTTCCTGTAGTTTTCCTGTTTTTCCCATTCTCTAGAATTTATATGCATACATATTTTTTTAAAAATCTTTGTCTATTGAGAAGTCATTGTGAAATCTACTTCAGTACTTAGCTACATCTGCTGCTTTTTTAAAACAGAGGCATTCAATATCTGTATTTAGTTTCACAGTACCACTACATCCTTTGATATAGAAGTTTTTAATGAAAACTTACTTACATAAAAATCAACAACTAATGAAAGCTCTGGCATCACCCCGCAATTATTTGGATCCAAGAACAATGTTAAGGTAAACATTTTTCATCTTCCTCACCACCCCCAATGAGGCCAGTATTTTGAGACACTCTAAAATTCTTAAACCAACCTTGGAATAGAGACGGCTGTATGCTGTTGACATACTGAAATGCATTCTTAAAGAAGACCAACATAGTGGAATAAACCACTTGGTTTTTATATTTTGCATGAGCTTCGTTATCAAAGTTGTTCATGTATCTGCAGAGATCCTTCATTCTATGCAAAATATCACCATAGCTTCTGAAAGGTGAAGGACAATAAAAATTATTTAATTACTCTGGGCTTGTCAGCAAAAGGTCTACCAGAGAAAAGCCCCAATAGAACCATTACAACTACCAAATGTGGCTCTAGGCATGTAAAATTATTCTTCATTGTCTGCATATGGATGCAAATTCCTCTTCTGAATTAGAGCAGCAACAGGCCAAGAGTTCATGACACAAACATGCCAAGTAGCTTCTCTTTCCTCTAAACACCAAGGAGTGCTTCAAGCTCAACATCATCTTAAGAGTTCATACTTCCGTGGGGAATCTTTTAATAAAGTGAAAAACCACTCTTTTGCATAAATACTGAGTGTTACAGAATTTGCCCAGACAGAGGTGTACCTATACATTATATGCTTTTAGAAAAAAGTATTTTGTTTTATAGAAAGTATGCTATCAAAAGATTTGTTATGCAATCTTAGAAGTGAACAGTTTTGTACCGTCTTCCTTTATCCATCTGCCAGTCACATCTCATTCCAACAACATTCAAAATCTTAAACAACCTCTCCCAGGGGTCCACGATCTGGGATGATTTTTCAGTCAGCCCCTCTATTATGTACTTCTGAGAGCTACGTTTGCTCGGTGACATTAAATCAGACGTTTCTTGGGCACCTGAGATGTGAAAAAAAAGTAGCTGACAATTACCATTACTACTTACTATTTATGCGGTACTTTATAGAGAAAACATGTCTAACTCCCCATGCAAGAGGCAAGAACACAGACCCTCAGCATGTTGGGTGTTTTATTCAAAGACCCACCACTGGCCCCTGGTGGAGCAGGAAGGGACCTTTGAGCTGTGGTTAATGCATGAAGTTAACCTTAAAGTTCAGCAGGTTCACTGTTTCAATCGAGGGGTAAAACTGGTTCTGGAAAAGTCTCATCTCCTAACTGTAGTGTTTTTTTCTAGGAACCATGTTTTAGCAAGACTATCAAACTGGTATGTATCCAGAGGAGAATAATCAGAATGTTGAGGGATTTCTGAGCTTGAAATTTTACAAAATAAAAAATTCAATAAAATAAACTGCAGGTTATTCCCACTTACCTTGATGCTGACTCTCTATGTGAGTAGACCTAGTGACATAATTGATATAAAATTCAGCTGCTTTGTTCAAGTACTTATACAACAAATTGGCGGGCAACCGAACGTCATGGTTGTTAATTATTAGAGGAAGGACATCACACACTGTTGAAGAGGGAAAATGAGGAAAAACCGATTAAGCTGTTTGTCTACTCTAGGGTTCTGGCAAAAACAAAATTTATTTTAGAGTTCACTTAATGTAGTACCTAAAATAGATAGGCAAAAAGAAACCCCTTATGGCACATTTATTTAAAAACTGCAGTGCAGAGGGACACCAGTGGATGGAGTCAGCAAGGAAACACACAGGCAGATTCCACATTATGAGTGATGTTTGGGTGGAAATTCAGGTGTTTATTAGTATGCTTCATACTCAAATACATGGCTACACATATTCTTTCAGAGGTATCAACTATTACATAATAAAAATTTAGGAGTTGTTTAAAATGCTTTCTGAACTGAAAAAATAAACACGGATTTAAATCCCATAATACGAGGAGTTCCTTTGCTTTCCACAAATGACCTTATTTCTGAAATGACACTTACCCCCAGCATATTCTACTTAGCATAAGGAATGAATACAAGATGTAATTTTTCTTACCAAATAATTTTCTAAAGCAGTTAACAGGAGATTCTTGCTCTTCAATAGTTTCAGCCTCCAATAGTGCCTCCCCAAGGCCAACCTGTTTCAAAATACAATTAATCATTTGTGTTAAGTTTCAGATGTCAGAATTATAAGAATAAACACCATATTTGATTTACCACATAGTTTGTATATTCAAACTTACCCAGGAAACGAATACTATCATTTTACAGACCAGAAAACAAAAGAACGCATCAGCAACACCACCCAGAAGGGAACCCCACGTTCACCTGAGCACAGACCACTCTGTCTTGGTTATTCTCCCCTGAACTAGTACAATTAAAACGTCTAAGAAACTTAATGGAAGCACTGGAGCTAGTTTGATAATAGAGATGTAGAGATCTTTCTAAGAAATGTAGAAACTAACTATACTCTCTACATCAAGATGCATTATGTAGACAAAACTTAACATCTTCAAGAGTTGCCGGGAGTAGTCAGTCATACAGCCTGGACTAGGTCGGACACAACTGTTTGAGAAGGCCACCTTCCCATTACTGATGCCCTAGCCTAGTAGAAAGCTGGCTTCTCCAAATCCACCAACACCTGCATCATCTTCCTTGTAACCACTTGGGGATGCATGGGGTGGGGGGAGAGGGGAACCATGTAAACAATTACATGAGACAGAAAGTTAAAAGTCAGAGTAATGATCAGGGAGGACACCAGGTTGAACAGCATCCTCCCAAAATTCACGTCCACTCAGAACCTCAGAATGTGACCTCATATATTTTTTATCTTATAAAAAAGGTCTTTGTGGGACTTCCCCGGCGGTGCAGTGGTTAAGAATCCGCCTGCCAATTCATGGGACACGGGTTTGAGCCCTGGGCTGGGAAGATCCCACATGCCGCCGAGCAACTAAGCCCGTGCGCCACAACTACTGAGCCTGCGCTCTAGAGCCTGCGAGCCACAACTACTGAGCCCACGTGCTACAACTACTGAAGCCCACATGCCTAGAGCCTGTGTTCCGTGACAAGAGAAGCCACCGCAGTGAGAAGCCCATGCACCGCAACGAAGAGTAGCCCCGGATCGCCGCAACTAGAGAAAGCCCACGCGCAGCAACGAGAAGCCCACACACCGCAATGAAGAGAAGCCCCCGCTCACCGCAACTAGAGAAAGCCCACGTGCAGCAACAAAGACCCAATGCAGCCAAAAAAAAAAGGAAAAAGGTCTTCGTAGAAGTCATACTGGATCAGGGTGGGTCCTAAATCCAATGACTGGTATCTTTATAAGAAGGTCATGTAAAGACACAGGGACACAGACCACAAAGAAGGCCACGTGACAACAGAGGCCGAAACCGAGTGATGAAGCTGCAAGCCGAAGAATGACAAGGATCGCTGCTGCCCCAGAAGCCAGGATGAGGTGAGCAGGAGTCCTCCCCAGAGCCCTCACGGGGAGCACGGCCCTGCCCATACGTTGCTTTTGGGCTTCGAGCTTCCAGAATTGTGAGAGAATAAACTTCTGTTGTTTTAAGGCACCCAGCTTCTGGTATTTTGTTATGGCGGTCCTTGAAACTAATATACGGACGTACAGAGAAGGTTAACTGGGGCCAGCAGCCAGAAAAGTGGAGCCAGAAAGAATAAGCCAAAGAGTTTGAATTAAGAGAGTTAATGATTTGAACCCCACCTCTCCGTTACTGGCCACGGGAAGTGACTAACATATATGTAAAGTAGGATGCTATCTACCTCAACGGATCTAAGGAGTACAGAAGGACCTACTGACCACCGACCAGTGCCTGCCAGTAGCACTCAATGATAATTAGAGATATGAGGAAAGGGCAGAGTAGAGGGAAAACAGTGACCATGTGGCAAAAGCATGTGAAAAACCTTAAGAATACAAACTATGGTTCTCCTTTAAATTCAAACACATTGTTCAATACAATGAAACAGATTATTTTTTAAAACTTTACTGTACTTTACAAATTGAAGATAAGTAGCACTGTCAAGGCTTGGTGACTGTTTCCTCACACTGGTAACACAACTTCTACTGGATATTCATAGCGTTTGGTAACAGTGACATCCTTTTACCTTTACTGACAAAGATTCCTTGATTTGAGTTCAATCTTACCTGGTACTCCTCAGAATTAGAATAATCTGCTTTAGAATAATATACACTGTAGCTCTTAAACATACTCGTGAGTCCACTGATGAATTTTATTCTCTTTTATGAAAAAGGAAAGGATCAAATCTTACCCCATGCTGTACCACCGTTTCAGGGAATCGTCTCAAAAGTAGAAGCAACATTTCTGATCGTTCCAAAGTGTTGAAGCATTGTTCCGTAACCTTTAGTAACATTTCACACTGGACCCGACCAGGAAGAGTTTCAAATAAACCTGTATATAACACAGTTCACTTTTAAAAGTTTCTTTCAGAAAGAAAGTACGGAAGCAAAAGTGGAAATAAGGCATCATCACGTACAGAATGGTGTATACTAAGTGAAGAACCACTATTGTTGGAGTTCACCTACAACCTGGAAGGCTTTGGGGTCAGATACTATGGGGCATAAGATATTTGCTGAATGACGATAAAACCTTTGGAGGCCTTACTGGATCTAGAAGAGAAGAATGATGCCTGGGAAGGGTCACAGCAGTGCTTGCTGCTGACTGAGATAAAAAGCACTCACTTGAGTTGAAATGACCTAAACAATCTACTTTTTTTAATCCAAAATCTGAAATACGGGATTGGCTATAGCAACCAACACAGAGTGAAGGTTAATAAGAAAGGTCATAAATTACTGAAAGTTTCTCTCCTGTTCTGTGGAGATCTGCCTAATCTACAGATGTTTTTTGATTACTGTATAACTTGCTAAAATATATTCAGTTTCCCGGGCCAACTGATAAATCCACATCCTTTAAGGAAGTTTAAAGGGTTCTAAGCATATGCTCAAGGGATCAAGTGACATCATTTGTACAGGCTTCAGTTGCCAAGAACAAAACATGCATATGGGTACCAATACCACAGATGTGACTTTTTTGTGAAATTACTACACAGAACTTGGTATTCCAGAAGTCGTAATTTTTTAAAAAAAGAATTATATGTTTTTTATTATAATATGATTCTACTTGGAAATATTTTGGTATATCTACAACTGTATTATATGAGATAGCATCATCATTATGTTCTAATAACAGTAAAAAGAATGATCACTTTCTAGATATTTCTGTTTTTCAGAAAATTATTATTTTTTAAATTAACAGATCAATAAAACTGCATCTTATTGGGTTCACAGTTGTGAGTCACTTTTACTACGGTGAAATAATTGCTAGTATTTTTACCCAAGTAGGCAAAACTTCCAAAATACAATTACTTTTAATCTCATACATTTTATAAAAATTAGATGAATTATCTTCTTTTACATTTTTGCTTCTAATTTTATCATAAATTATGTATATTGCTAGAGTATGTAGCATAAAACACATTATTATATCTTATCTCTGATTTCTTAATGATAGCTTTAATACCTTAGCTCTTTATTGATGTTGGTAATTTTATTTTTTACATCTTTATTGGCGTATAACTGCTTTACAATGTTGTGTTAGTTTCTGCTGCACAACAAAGTGAATCAGCTATACATACACATATATCCCCATATCCCCTCCCTCTTGTGTCTCCCTCCCACCCTCCCTATCCCACCCCTCTAGGTGGTCACAAAGCTGATCTCCCTGTGCTGTGTAGCAGCTTCCCACTAGCTAGCTAATTTACTTTTGGTAGTGCATATATGTCAGTGCTACTCTCTCACTTTGTTCATCTTCCCCTTTCCCCCTGTGTCCTCAAGTCTGTTCTCTACGCCTGTGTCTTTATTCCTGCTGCCACTAGGTTCATCAGAACCATTTTTTTAGATTCCATATACATGCGTTAGCATACGGTATTTGTATTTCTCTTTCTGACTTACAGAAGTAGTAATTTATACACCATTAAGTTATCACTTCATTCTTACTTCTTAAAAATTGGGTTTGTTTATCCTGTGAATCGTTTCTTAATGCTGATGTAATAATGCTGATTTCTCTCCACACCACGGGCTGATCTGGGAAATTCACAAACCTATTTTTAAAATGAATGCATTAAATTAAAATGTCAGATTCCAAATAGTATCCAAAAAAGAAAGTAAAACGTTAGCATCAGAGAAAAACATATTTTACTATATTCCAAGTGAATATATAGATGTACCACAACAAACCGAAATAAAGATATAAAAATAAAAACTAAGAAAAATGAGCGTACTCAAAAAAGTCTTTAGTTTTTTTAATAAGTGAAAAGACAAGTGACCATAATATGCAAAACACTCCTAAACGACGAGAAAAAAAAAAAAAAAAAAAAAAACTCCCCAAAGAAAAAAATGGGCAAAGGCAAATCACAGAAAAAATACAAACAGCCAAATATTTGAAAAGATACTCAGTCTTATTAGTAATACAACAAACACAAATCTTTAAAAAATAGCAAGATATTGTTTTCTCCTGCGGCACCGGCAAAAATTGACAGCTGAGAGAAAGACTGATAATATCCAATGCTGGCGAAGGTGTGGGAAAAGAGGCACTCACACACGGTCAGTGGAGATGTAAACTGAACAGTACTTTTTGGAGAGTAATCTGACAGTGCATCGAAATTTAAAATGCGCATACCCTTCGACTAGGAAAACCTACGTCTAAGAATCTACTCTACAGAAAAACACCCAAATGTGAGTACAAAACTGCTTTCTGACACTCTGAATATAATTTCAAACAACTGGAAACTACCTAAATGTCCGCCGAGAAAAGAGGGCTGAAACGCTATGCAGACAGGAGAAAGAAGCAAGTAGATCCCCGCATGCTGGCCTGGAAAGCGCCCCATCACAGTGGGTGAGCGGTAGGCGCTCACCGCTGCAGCTCCTCCCCCAGAACCTGCTGGTGCCCCCTGGGCGTACATGCACACAGACACACACACCCCTGAACTCGGGCCGAGGCTGGGAGGGACTTCCACTGATTATTCTCTACACTTCAGTACCGTCGCAACTTCTGCGAGGAGCCTTACTACGTTATTCCCAAAGTAAAATAAATGATTGAATGGAAGAACTGTAACAAGAATAAAACCTAAGAAGACTTCCCCGCAGTTAACGGAAGGCCTAGACCCACGACCACGTTAAGCTTTAGGTGCCGGATACGGCACCTAAACTTGAGGACCCTCCCCCAACTCCCTCTGCCACAGACAGAACGGAAACCTCCCGAGAGGGGCGGGCGGCGTCCCCACTCACATGTCGTAGAGCAGCCTCCCGGCGGTGGCCGTCCGCTCCGCGTTCCGCTCGATGGTGTACATCTCATACTGCAACACGGGCCGGGGCCGCGTCAGGCCCTCCGCCCGGCCGGCCCGGCTCACCCCACCGCCCCGGAGGTCCCAGGGTCGGGCATCACGCGCTGACGGAGCCTTAGGGCTCGCGCCGCACGTCCCCGGGGCCCCGGCTTAGCGCAGGCACGTCTCCCGCGGCCAGCGGGGCTTCTGACTACCCCCGACGGCAACGCGGTGCAGGTCTACGGCGTTCGCGTCACTCGAATGCCTTTATCTACCGCGGGGCCCGCAGGTGCGCGGTACTGGTCCCCTCACAGAGCCGCAGCCCGGAGCTGGCGCCTGTGTTCACTACACTGCACCCCAGCTCCCTCCCGCGGGGACCTAGAACACCCCCACCCCGCCCCCGCCCCCGCCCCCGCCACTACCCGCGCCCGCTCGGCGGCCGTCCGGACCCACGAGCCGGCGGGCGGCCTTGCCCGGCGGCGCGAGGCGCTGTCCCGGCCGCCGAGAGGGTAACGCTCCCGTCGCCCCGACCCGGAGCGGGGCCCGGGGTCCCCTGGGCCAGCCTCGCGGGGGGCTCAGGGAAGCGGGGAGGAGCGCCCCACCTGCGCCCCCACCCGGCCTCACCTGGATGTTGAAGTCGCTGGGGTAGAGGCTGCGGGCCGTGATCAGCCAAGCCTTGGCGGCCCACAGGTCCTGCTGCACCAGCTCGCGGGCTCGCTGCACCAGGAACTCGCAGTCGCCCTGGGCCGACATGACGCGGGAGGCCTCGGGCGGCCTGAGGCTGCCGGACCTTCCGGCTGGGGGGCGCCGCGGACCCTGCCGCCGCGGATCTTGCTGCCGCCGCCGCCGCCGCCGCCGCGGACGCTACTGCGCAGGTCCGGGGTCGCGCGGCCGCCGCAGGGTGGATCCGGCAGGGCTTCCGGGCTTTGCGAGCAGCCTCTTCCTGGCCACTCTGCGCCTGTGCCCGGCCGTTTCGTTCTCTGAAGACCTAGTGCGTTCGTCCCGGCTCTTCCAGGTCGCCTCCAAGACGCGGAGGAGCGGATT
Organism: Balaenoptera borealis; assembly: GCF_965194805.1. Lineage (NCBI taxonomy): Eukaryota > Metazoa > Chordata > Mammalia > Artiodactyla > Balaenopteridae > Balaenoptera > Balaenoptera borealis. The sequence goes on from NC_138880.1 coordinate 2,159,082, forward strand.
CTCACCCTGCTCGGGAGCGACCCCGGTGCAGCCAGGGAGCACGCGCGAAGCCCGGTCCTGGCCGGGCGGCCGGGGGCCGGGCGGGGAAGACGCTGGAGGGGGAGCGCCGAGAGGCGGCGCGGAGGCGGCGGGAAGAGCCCCTCGGGACCTCCGGATCGGATGTACAGAAAGGCTCGCGCTGGTTTCGGTCAGGCGGTAACGCCAGCGTTTGGACCGGTGCTTTGGGTCCTCAGCATGGTCACGTCTCATGGTCCTTGCGCCTTTATTCCCTGGTTTCTCCGAAAAGCATTTATTGAGCCAGTTGCAGTCTTAGTACTTGGCAGGTGTTTGGCTGCATGCCAGGAGCTACCGAGCCTTTTATCCTGTTCCAACCCGAGTTTACAGTGTTAGGGACCTGTGACTTACAGAAAATAGCTGTTTTAATTCTCTTTCAACCAGAATCAGTGTCATTTTCACCAAATGAAAACAAAACAGTCTACCTGATCTCGTGAAGGGAGGCCACACTTAGGAACCGGAGGAAGCAGCATTTATTTGCCTAATAGGAGGCATGTGCCAAAATGTGGGTTCCCAACAGTTCGTTGGAGTCTCCAGTCCAAGGTCTATATACAAAACTTTTAGCAAATTCTAGTACCACTGATATCTTGGACTTAAAACCGAGATTAGGGATTCAAAACTGATTTTTTTGGGAAAAAAAGAAATGACTATATACTTCATACATGAAAACATTATAAATATGGTAAATAAATATGAATATATACTTACTATCGAGGGCAAAGAATGTTGCCTGCCATCCCAGTAAACAATGACTATTGCCTGCCCGCAAGCTATCAGCCACTGTAGCCTGGCCCCCCTCCACCCCCCGCCCCCCATTAGTGCCCCATGAGCGGAATTCAGGATGGAGAAAAACAGGATAGTGGCCCTACATCAAGATGCATACCTAAGGAGTAACTTTAATGAGCCCAGACTCTTGCATCTTCCCATGTGTGTTTTTCAGCAGAAACTCCTATATATCCTCACTCCCCTTTGCCTCTTTGGAACAGTCCTGCAGAGCTATCTGAGAGGCTGTCTCCCAGGCGATGGTCCTCAGTAAGGTCCCCAAATAAAACATAACTAGCAACTTTTAGGTTGTGCATTTTTCTTCAGTCAACACTGTGGTTATACGTAAAGTATAATATGTACTTCGTAATTATAATAATTTAAAAATAAACAACCGTGGGACTTCCCTGGGGGTCCAGTGGGTAAGACTGCGACCCCACTGCAGGGGGTATGGGTTCGCTCCCTGGTCGGGGAAGTAAGATCCTGCATGTGGTGTGTGGTGCGGCCGAAAAAATAATAAAATAAAAACAATCGTAAAGTTAGTGGTGAATTAGTGTGTTAGTTTTAGAGGAAAGTACCAAGAAGAGCAGGCTTTAAGGAACACCATGTAAAGCGCCAACGCTACCAAATCCATCAATGTCCAGGCTCTTTTGCTATTTCGCTCATAATACCAGTCTAAAAATGATAATTTTAGTATCTCCCCCCTTATTTTAAAACCTTGATTTAAAAAACTCGATTTTGTTTCATTAGTATCCTCAATGATATCTTTAGGTAAGAGTCATTGCTTTACCCTCAGTCACTCTGATACATTAATTGTATTAGCGCTTTGGGAAGCATTATGGTTCCTAACGCTATTTAATGTCCTCTGATTATGCACAGGAACAGCGTGATTATGCAATCACTTTGTAGGCTGGGATGGATTGCTCAGTGATAGAATTCTTTCGGCTTTGTAGAAAGGAAGGTAAACAGATCAGGGGACTTCCCTGGTGGTCCAGTAGTTAGGACTCGGTGCTTTCATTGCCATGGCCCCGGGTTAAATCCCTGGTCGGAGAACTAAGATCCTACAAGTGCGGCCAAAAAAAGAAAAAAAAGGAAATATATACACATATATATATACACATAAATATAAAAATCAGGATAATTTTTATCTTACAAAGTGTAGATCAAAAAAACAGATTGCTAGCTTAAATATTTTTTTCATTATTTCATTGATTTTAATGTAGAAATTGTATAATGTGTAAATTGGCAAAAATGACTGATTAGACTTTAATCTTTAAACTTTATGTTTTGGTTATGGGATTACAAAACAGAAACCAAAACAAAACTGTGTACCTGTTCCTGAGTCTTTAGTTCTCTAGTGTTGTATAGGTAACAACTGAAAATTAAAATTTTAAAGCTAGGGCTATATAAGGGAGCTCTGGTTATAATTTAGATGCCAATCAATTGAGTTTTCGCCAGAATACAAGATAAGACTTGTGGCTATTTTCTAGCCAACCTCTTAATTTTGAAAGATCTCCAGATAAATATTTGTCCTAGGGTATCATGCTGGCATCTCAAAGTACAGAAGACAGGCACCACACCGTGTGGGTTTACGTCCGTTGGGCCTCCGTGTCCTGATCTCGAAGCCTCACTGAGCGTCTGGGCGCCTGGCTCCCGTTCTCCCTGACAACTTCTAAGTCACATAAGATGCCCAGCATCCAGCCTCCAGCCTCCAGCCTCAAGCTCCTGGACCTCAGTTCAGTGATTCGTATTAAACTCTATATTGCTTTTTACCTTCCACTGCAAAATCTCAAAACTCATAAACACAATGTCTTAACTTTCCTGCCCTCAACTCTCTCCTTAGTTCTTTTCAGCAATTTCCTCCTTTCTTCCTCCCTGATGTTAGCTTGACAGACCTACCTTTTCCTCCTAGTTTATCTGCCTCCTCCTGCTACAGCCTTGCTTGGACACTCAGCGTGCTCAGCGTCTTTGCTTCTTATCCCACCTGTATCCACTCTTCAGATGAACAGCCCTGGATCCACCCTGTGGTGCATCTTGCTGGATGTTGCGACTGGCTTGAAATAGGGGCAATAACTATATAGTCAGTGAACACTGAGGAGGCTGAGTCCTGCTGGAGAATAGCACACGCATGTGCAGATTGATGCTGTAAGAGATTCCTGGTCTTAGTATCAGTCTGGGCTCTCAACAACTCCACCTCCCACTCTTTCAGTTAGGACTCTGGATCTACAAGCTGATGGGAATTGGATACTTTCTGTAAAGTCATTCAACTCAGATTTCTGCTCACCTGGCTTAGACTTTCTCTGATTTTACAGATCAAGCCGTACTTTGGTGGAGGCTGTCCATCTGTTTTACTCCTGGGAACTTTATGATCAATTAGTTGCCACAGACCTTGAGAGCCAAAATGCTCTGATGGGCACTCTGTCCCCGTGTTTTATTATGCTAATTGTGCCTACTTTGTCCTTGATGGTCAAGTGCTGCCACCACACTGCTACCACACAGGGATCCCATTATTCCCATTGAAATTAGGGCACCCAATTCTACTGCGGTTATCTCCCACCAGCATCTCTGGTGTACAGAGGAGAGTTAGCACTACGACCTTTATGGATTCTGGTGCTCCCTTCACTCAAGCATTTCTGGGCCTCCTGGGTTGGGTGGTAGGGGCTGGCTAAGCAGGCTGCACATAATGAATTAACTCCAACATTCCCATCGCAGTGAGCCAGTATAGTCCTTTCTCTAACGTATGCTGGGAAAACTCCAGCATCTCAATCTAGACCATCTATGAACCAGTCTTCACTAGCATACTCTTAGAGCCATTTGGCACCTAACAGCTGTTCAACTATCTATAATAGCTGCAGATCCCAAAAGAGGGAACTGCAACTATTGTAACAGATCCAACACAATTCAAAATGGCTGTGACGGATAGGGATGCCGTATGCAGCCCCTGACAAGGCCTAATGGAGCAAAACATGCCCATCTGACAAGCAGTTCCTAGACTGCTACTGGACATGCTGAACCTAGAATTCTTGGTAAGTGCACCCGTATTGATCAATTTGGTCCTATCTCATTGTATAATTTATCCTATTTGGTCAATTCCAAGCATCTTGTGGATGTGGGTTGGTAGAATCCTGCAATTCCTTTGGGATATACTTTTTCTCTTCCTGGTTTAGTAAGTCACTCTTTAGGCCATATAGGAATTTCTTTTCCTTAAAAAAAAAAAAAAAGGTTTTACTTGGAAATAATTTCAAACTTACAGAAAAGTTACAAGAATAAAAATAGTAGAAAAATTATCCATATAGCTGTTAGGGGTTGAATTGTGTTCCCCCCAGAACAGATATGTTGAAGTCCTAGTCCTGATACCACAGAATGTAACCTGATTTGGAAATAGGGTCTTTACAGGGGTAATTAAGGTCATTAGCTTAGGCCTTAATCCAATATGACTGGTGTCCTTATGCAAAGGGGAAATGTGGACACAGAGACACACACACACAGGGACAATGCCATGTGAACATGAAGGCAGAGATGAGGGTGATGTGTCTACAAGCCAAGGAACACGAAAGGTTTGCAGCAAACCACCAGCAGCCAGGAGAGAGGCCTCAACACTTCCACGTCACAGCCTCAGAAGGAACCAACCCTGCTGACACCTTGATCTTGGACTTCCAGCCTCCAGAACTGTGAGACAGTAAATTTCTGAGGTTTAAGCCACCCAGTTTGTAGTACTTTGTTTGACCACCTTCGCAAGCTAATGCATACTCTTTACCCAGGTTTACTTATTGTTAACATTTTATTTCATTTGCTCTATCATTTGCATGGATTCTCTCTCTCAATAAGTACATGCATAATATATATTTTGCTGAACAATTTGAGAGTAAATTGTATTTGTCATGGCCCTTTATTCCTAAATATTTCAGCGTGTGTTTTCTAAGAATAAGGATATTCTCTTACATAGCCAAGGAGAGTGATCAACTTCAATACCTTTAACCTTAATAAAATAGTTTCATCCACTCTACCATCTACATTCCAGTTTTTAAATTGACCCACTAATGTCTTTCACAGAATCCCCCTTCTAGTAAAGGAGCCAGTCTTGGATCAGGTATTGCATTCACTTTCTACTTTGTGTTTCTTGAATCTAGAATATTTCCACAGCCTCTCCTTGCCTTTTATGACATTGACATTTTTGAAGAATATAGCTCCCCTCCATTTTCTTTTACATAGAAAGTTCCTCATTCTGGGCTCATCTGGTCCTCCTCCTGATTAGATTCAGCTGTGCATTCCCAGGTGGAACACTACGCGTGTGATCTACCCTTCTCCGGGCATCCCACCTGGAGGCATACAATGTCCACCTGTCCCTCACTGGCGACACTCATTTTGATCATTCAAGGTGTTGTCTGAACTGTAGGTATTTTCTTCTCTTTGCAACAATAAGCAAACCGAGGGAGACACTTTAAGGCCATGCAAATACGCTGCCATTCTGGAGTTTTCCTCTCGTTATATGCCTGGGTATAATGCAGAACAGGCACCCCATCTGCAGCTGTTACAGCCTGGAAGCAAAGAGATAACAGATTCCTTGGAGGCCATCAGAGACGTTTTCTGATTTCAACTAACACCCTGAGTTGAAAGTTCAAGACACCCAGCTTATCTTTTTCCAATCTACGTCTTATTGCCGCAGTAACCAAGTGATTTTCCAAGTCTTTTCCCCTCTCTACTCCATTCCGTGCCATGGCAGACCTTAATTTGAGTAATCCTGGTGCCAGGGTGTGCTGTGGGTTTCCAGTGGCTCTGAGCCATGTATGGGAAGCCCAGAATTCCATCTTGAGAGCTGTTGTTCAAGGTTACTCTTCATACCATTTGCTCTCTCAGTCAGGGTCCCAAGAGGAAAAAACAAGATACACTCAAGTGGATTTCTGAAGGATTTAACGAATTTACAGCAGTGTGGACAGAGTTAAGAGAACCACAGGGGATGTGAAGGGACCGGGAACCAGCCACAGTAGGATTACCCCTCGCCCTGGAGGCTGAGAGCTGAGGGGCATACCGGCAGAGGCTGCTGTGGTAGAATGCCAGCCTCCGCCAAGCTCTTGCACCGATACAGGAAGCGAGAGTGGACAAGAAGTGCCCCGCTGCCCTCTCCTGCCCTCTGAGCGCCTGCGGTGCTTCCCTTCCGTTGGGTGGTGCTAACCCCGGGCTAATGCAGCCCCCAGGGGTCACCTTCTGGAGCAGAGCGGGCTGGCAGGGCGCAGAACGGGAAGCAAGCAGCACCGGGCCCTCACTGTCACTGCGGGGACCTGGCTGTGGTCCCCTGTGCTCCTGCTGTGTGCAAATCCACTTGTAACGCTGCTAATATTCCCTTGCGCGTTTTCTTTGTTTATTATACCGCTTCTCGAAGAATGTGAAGACAAAACAGCAAAACTCCATTTACCCTTTCTCCCGCCCTTTGTGCTGTTGTCACATATATTACCTCTGCCACAATACATTGTTATTGTTTTTTCTATAAATGTTTAACTTCTTAAGAATTCAAGAAACCAAAAAATTACCCTTTTATTTTTACCAATATCCTTCGCATTTCCAGTGCTCTTTGTTCCTTCTTGTGAGTCTGATTTCTATATGGTACCATTTTCCTTCAGCCTGGAGAATTTTCTGTAGCATTTCTTATAGAGCGAGTTTGCAGGCAACCGGTTATTTAAATGTCCATTGATCTGAACATATCTCTATTTTGCCTTCATTTTGGCAAGATGTTTTCACTCAGTGTAGAATTTTAGGTTGATAGTTGATAGTTTTTATTTGGTTTTGGCACTTTAAAGATACCCATAGGTCCTACTGTAGAGTACAGGGAACTATAGTCAGTGTTCTGTGACGGACCGTAATGGACAAGAATATGAAAAAGAATGTGTATATATGTATAACCGAATCACTCTGCTGTACAGCAGAAATTAACACAACATTGTAAATCAACTCTACTTCAATAAAATAAATTAAATTTAAAAAATAAATTAAAAGATACTCTTGTCTTCTGGCCTCCATTAGTTCTAATGAGAATTTAGCCTTATTTTTATTACTGCTGTTTGCACATACTGTATCTTTTATCTTATGTTTGCTCTTTTAAAAAAAATTTCAAAAATTTTAGAATTGTGGTAAAATATGCATAATGTAGGATTCGCCATTTTAACAGTTTTTAAGTGTGGAGTTCGTTAGTGTTAAGCATATTCACATGATATAGCCAATCTCCAAAACTTTCTCATCTTGCAAAACTGAAATTCTGTGTCCATTAAACAATTCCCGAGATCCCATGCCTGTACCCCTGCAACCAAACTTCTGCTTTCTGTTTTTGTGAGTTTTACGAGGTACCTAGAGCATCTAGGTACCTCCCATAAGTGGAATCATACCGGATTGATCTTTTTGTGATTGGCTTATTTCACTTAGATTAATGTCCTCAAGCTTTATCCATGTTGTATCATGTGTCATAATTTCCCTTGCTTTTTAAGGCTGAATAATATTGCATTGTGTATATATGCCAGTTTTGTTTATTAATTCACCCTTTGATGGATACAATGCTGCTATGAACCTGTACCTCTTCAAGACCCTGCATCTGCTTGCCTTTGAGATTTTATCTTTATCTTTGACTATGATCTGTGTAGGTGTGATTTTCTTTTTAGGTGTATTTTCTGTTTTGGTTGGGGTTCACTGATTTTTCTGTCTGTGAGTTTCTTTTTTGATCAGATTTGGGATTTTGATGAAAATTTCTTCAAAGATTATTCCTACTTCATTTTCTGTTTCCCTCCTTCTGGGACCCTAACCACACATGTGTTAGACCCACAGGTCATTGAGGCTTTGTTCTTTGTTTCTCTCCTACTATTTTACTCTTTGTGTTTCAGTTTAATGAGGTATTTTGAGCTATCTTCAAGTTTACTAAGCCTTTCTTCTGTTGTGTTCAACCTCCAGTTAATCCCATCCAGTGAATGTTTGATTCCAGTTCTTATGCTTTTTTTTTCAGTGTTAGAGTTTCCACTTGGAAACTATATATGTAAATTTTTATAACTCTCCTAAAATTTCTTATCTCTTTCCCCATTATATCCATCCTTTTTTCTAGATTCTTTTACATGTTATTATTTGTGTGTTTGAGGCATAGTGTTTTATGTCTGTTTCTTTTCTTTTTAAAAAATTATTATTTTTTTTATTGGAGTATAGTTGATTTACAAGGTTGTGTTCCTTTCTTTTTTTTATAAATTTATTTATTTATTTAATTTATTTTACTTTTGGCTGCGTTGGGTCTTCGTTGCTGTGCACGGGCTTTCTGTAGTTGTGGCGAGCGGGGGCTACTCTTCGTTGTGGTGTGTGGGCTTCTCATTGTGGTGGCTTCTCTTGTTGTGGAGCACGGGCTCTAGGCACATGGGCTTCAGTAGTTGTGGCACGTGGGCTCAAGGACTTGTGGCTCATGGGCTCTAGAGCACAGGCTCAGTTGTTGTGGCGCACGGGATTAGTTGCTCCGCGGCATGTGGGATCTTCCCGGACCAAGCCTCGAACCCGAGTCCCCTGCTTTGGCAGGTGGATTCTTAACCACTGTGCCACAAGGGAAGCCCTGTTGTGTTCCTTCCTGCTGTACAGCACAGTGAATCAGTTATACATATACGTATATCCACTTTTTTTTAGACTCTTTTCCCGTACAGGTCATTACAGAGTATTGAGTAGAGTTCCCTGTGCTATACAGTAGGTCTTTATTGGTTATCTATTTTATATATAATAGTGTGTATATGTCAATCCCAACCAATTTATCCCTCCCTACCTTTCCCTCCTGATAACCGTAAGATTGTTTTCTACAACTGTAACTCTATTTCTGTTTTGTAAATAAGTTCATTTGTACCATTTTTTTAGATTCCACATATAAACTATATCATACAATATTTGTCCTTCTCTGTCTGACTTACTTTACTCAGTATGACAGTCTCTAGGTCCATCCATGTTGCTGCAAATGGCACAATTTCATTCCTTTTTATGGCTGAGTAATATTCCATTATATATACGTACCATGTCTTCTTTATCCATTCCTCTGTTGATGGACATTTAGGTTGCTTCCATGTCCTGGCTATTGTAAACAGTGCTGCAGTGAACATTGGGGTGCATGTATACTTTTGAATTATGGTTTTCTCCAGATATATGCCCAGGAGTGGGATTGCTGGATCATATGTTAGCTCTATTTTTAGTTTTTTAAGTAGTCTCCATACTGTTCTCCATAGTGCTTGTACAAATTTACATTCCCACCAACAATGTAGAAGGGTTCCCTTTTCTCCACCCCCTCTTAGTGTGTCTGTTTCTATTGACAGATTCTACTTTTTACTCTAGATCACATTTTTTTCTTTGCATTTCTAGTAATTTTTGACTGCATACTGGACCCTTGATGATTTGTTTTAGAGGCTCTGGATTGTTTTATTTTCTTCAAAAGAATTTTGAATTTTATTTTGGCAGACATCTAAATTAATGTGGACCACTTTGATTTTTTATTAAGGCTTAGCTCTAGGCTTTTTAAAGGTTGGCATATTTTGCCCTCAGTTTTAGGGTATGATCTTTACTTCTGCAAGATGGGCGTTCTGGTGTCTCAACTGAATGGCAAGGACATTGACCAGTGTCTCTCCTTTCTGGATGGGTCAGTGTCTCCCCAGCACTGTGAAATCCCTAATTCCTCTTAGCTTTTGGTCTCTCAGCAGTTTTTCTCTGCTAGGCTTTTCAGAGCCTCATCTTCACAGACAGCTTTGGATTTGTAAAAGGACGCCAGGGAAACCCTTAGGTAGACTTTAGGATTCTTTCTCTGTAGCTCCTTCCTTTCTGATGACCTGCTCCCCATATTTCAGCTGCCTTAGCTGCTCTGAATTCCAATCTCTGTTTTTTTTGTTTTGTTTATTTGCTTTTTGCCCAATGAGACAGTTCTCTGCTTGGCCTCCATTTTCCTGCACTATTTTTGGAAAATGCCTCCAGAGAAGAAGTCTGGGTGGCTTTGGAGCTCACCTATGGTGTGCTTCCTTTCTTCCAAGATCACAGCCCTGTGCTGTATACGGCCAGTGCTTGAAGACAGTTGCTTTCTAGTTTTTTAGTTGTTTATAGTGGGAATATAAATGCAATTTGAACTAATCCATCAAGGCCAGAATCAGGAGTTACTTTAGAAAATTACTATGACCATTTTATCATTAAAAAAAAATTCTTTTTCACTTTGAAATAAATCCCTCTTCTTATATCATGCCTTCTTCAGGGATAGTTTTTATTTATTTTTTCCTTGGGATGTGCCATACTTCCCTGTTTCTCTGTATGCCTTGTGATTTTTTTAATTGAAAACTGGACAAGTAAATCTTACAATGTGGTAACTTTGGAAATCAGATTTTCCCCCTTCCCCAAGGTTTGCTGTTTGACTTTTTTAAAAACTGAGATATAATTGATATCATTTACAGCTCAAGGTAGTGTTAGGAGCGCCCATGCTCTGCACAGTCAGAAATCCGCATACAACTTACAGTCATGCCTCCGTACTCGTGGTTCCTCCGTATCATCCTTGGATTCAGCCAACCGAGAATTGCATAGTACGGTAACATTTACTATTGAAAAAAATCCCCGTATGAGTGGGCCCATGCAGTTCAAACCTGTACTGTTTAAGGGGCAACTGTATTAGTTGCAGGGTACAGCGTAATGATTTGATACATGTGTGTATTGTGAAATGATCACCGCAATAAGTCTGGCTAGCAGCCATCACTACACATACCTACAGTTTTTTTCTTGTGATGAAAACTTCTGAGACTTACTCTCTCAGCAGCTTTCAAATATGTGACACAGTATCAGTAACTGTAGTCGCCATGCTGTAAGTTACATCCCTAGGACTTGCTTATTTTATAACTGGAAGTTTGTACCTTTTGACCCACTTATCCATTTTGCCTCCCTCCACACACGCCTCTGACAACCATCAATTCGTTCTCTATCTATGAGTTCAGGTTTTCCTTGTTCTTGTTTTAGACTCCACACATGAGGTCATACAGTATTTGTGTTTCTCTGTCTGACTTATTTCACTTAGCATAATACCCTCCAAATCCACGCACGTTGCCATAAATGGCAGGATTCCTTCTTTTTTTGGCTGAATAATATTCCATTCTATATATACTACATTTTCCTTATCCATTTCCAACATCGATAGACACTTAGATTGTTTCCATGTCTTGGCTATTGTGAATAATGCTGCAATGAACATGGAGTTGCAGATATCTTTTCAAGTTAGTGATTTTGTTTCCTTAGTATATATACCCAGAAGTGGGATTGCTGGACCATATGGTAGTTCTATTTTTAATTTTTTGAGGAAAAAAACTACTGTTTTCCATAGTGGCTGCACCAATTTCCATTCCCACCAACAGTGCACAAGGGGTCCCTTTTCTCCACATCCTCATCAGCACTTGTTATCCCTTGTCTTTTTGATAATAGCCATTCTAACAGGTGTGAGGTGATATCTTATTGTGGTTTTGATTTGTATTTCCCTGATGATTAGTGATGTTGAGCATCTTTTCATGTACCTATTGGCCACCTGTATGTCTTCTTTGGAGAAATGTCTATACACTTCCTGTGCCCATTTTTAATCAGATTGAGTTGTTTGAGTTTCTTATATATTTTGGATATTAACTCCTTATCAGGTATGTTTGCAAATATTTTCTCCTATTCAGTATGTTGCCTTTTCATTTTGTTGATGATTTCCTTTGCTGTGAGGAAACTTTTTAGTCTGATGTAGTCCCACTTGTTTATTTTTGCTTTTGTTGCCTTTGCTTTGGTGTCAAATCCAAAAAATCATCCCCAAGACCAATGTCAAGGAGCTTACTGCCTATGGTTTCTTCTAGGAGTTTTATGGTTTCAGATCTTATGGTAAAGTTTTAAATCCATTTTGCGTCAGTTTTGTGTAACTGTTTGGTGTAAAATGGGGGTCCAGTTTTATTCTTCTGCATGTGGCTGTCCTCTTTCCCCAGCACCATTTATTGGAGCGACTGTCCTTTCCTCACTGATTTGACCATATATTCATGGGTTTATTTCTGAGCTCACTATTCTGTTCCATTGATCTGTGTGTCTGTTTCTATGTCAATGTCATAGTGTTTTGATTATTATAGCTTCGTAATATAGTTTGAAATCAGGAAGTGTGATGTCTCCAACTTTGTTCCTCTTTCTCAAGATTGCTTTGGCTATTCAAAGTCTTTTTGTGGTTCCATGCAAATTTTAGGATTTATTGTTCTCTAAAAACATTTTTTTTGTGAGTGTAGGTGTCTCTGTGTCAGAGATCAGCCTGAAGTGTGTAAACGTAAGGTCTTCTCAGGTCTAAGAAAAGCCTGCATCTTGGACATGAGTGTTATCTTTCTAAATTTCCCTGTATGTGTAACTAGTCTTTAAGTATCTTGCTCCCAAAAGGGGCAAAAGGGAAAAATGAAGGGAATAAAAGATCCATTGTCTCTTTAAATCCCCTGAAAGGTGCTTGAGGTGGAGGAGCATGAAACAATGGTGGTGGGAAATGCTGCTGACTGCCCCCTGTGTGTCTGCCCCTCCATTACCAGAGGCAGCTGTTGGTGATCAGAACCCAGATCCCTGATATTTGGAGGACAAAGTCCTTATTGCCACTCTGGCTCCTGCAAGCCCCTCTAAGAACACTGGTACAGCTGGCTGCCGTGGGCTGGGGCGTGGGAGGATGCATAGCTGCACTAGGCTGAAATTGACCAAAAGTAAGCACAATTTACCAGGCTTGTCCTTGCCTGGAAGCTGCAAGCCTTTGAATAGACTCTGAAATTCTAAAATAATTATGGAAGACAGATTTGGCCAATACATGTTGTCCAGGTGGAGAGACAAATTCTTAGCACTTCCTACACTGCCGTCTTCCCTGCCATCCCAGGCTTATTTAGTCTTACATTCTGGTACAGTGACTTTTAAATTCTCATGTCAACTCTCTAATTTAACAATTATAAAAACTGACTTCAGGTTGCTATGTGGAATTTAAAATTATTGAGAGTCATAGCTTAAATTAATTTATACACACATTTTAAGGCCTTCTTCAAGATATACTCCAGATTATGCAAAGAATGCTTGGTACCTTGGCCAAAAGAAAGCACGTTTGTGTGTATGAATAAGATGTAGAGCATAGCAAAGCAGTAGAGAAAGGATTGGGATCCTGGGGAATTGTAGCTTAGAGACAATCCTAAGGCCATCTGATTGGCCACTGTGATAATGGTAAGAAGGTGGCATAAATTTAGATCAAAAATCTTACTACCCAAAGCAATCTACAGATTCAGTGCAATCCCTATCAAACTACTGATGGCATTCTTCACAGAACTAGAACAAAAAATTTTACAATTCATATGGAAACACAAAAGACCCCAAATAGCCAAAGCAATCTTGAGAAAGAAAAATGGAGCCAGAGGAATCAGGCTCCCTGACTTCAAACTATACTACAAAGCTACAGTAATCAAGACAGTATGGTACTGGAACAAAAACAGAAATATAGATCAATGGTACAGGGTAGAATGCCCAGAGATAAACCCACGCACATATGGGCACCTAATTTACGACAAAGGAGGCAAGAACATACAATGGAGAAAAGACAGCCTCTTCAGTAAGTGGTGCTGGGAAAACTGGACAGCTACATGTAAAAGAATGAAATTAGAACACTCCCTAACACCATACACAAAAATAAACTCCAAATGGATTAAAGACTTAAATGTAAGACCAGACACTATAAAACTCTTAGAGGAAAACATAGGAAAAGCACTCTGTGACATAAACCACAGCAAGATCTTTTTTGACCCACCTCCTAGAGTAACGGAAATAAAAACAGAAATTAAAAAATGGGACTTAATTAAACTTAAAAGCCTTTGCACAGCAATGGAAGCCATAAACAAGACAAAAAGACAACCCTCAGAATGGGAGAAAATATTTGCAAATGAAACAACAGACAAAGGATTAATCTCCAAAATATACAAACAGTTCATGGAGCTCAATATCAAAAAAACAAACAATCCAGTTAAGAAATGGGCAGAAGACCTAAATAGACATTTCACCAAGGAAGAAATACAGATGGCCAAGAGGCACATGAAAAGATACTCAACATCACTAATTATTAGACAAATGCAAACCAAAACCACAATGAGGTATCACCTCACACTGGTCAGAATGGCCATTATCAAAAAGTCTAGAAACAATAGATGCTGGAAAGGGTGTGGTGGAAAGGGAACCCTCCTGCACTGTTGGTGGGAATGTAAATTGGTACAACCACTATGGAAAACAGTATGGAGGTTCCTCAAAAAACTAAAAATAGAACTACCATATGACCCAGCAATCCCATTACTGGACATATACCCTGAGAAAACCACAATTCAAAAAGAGACATGTATCCCAATGTTCATTGCAGCACTGTTTACAAGAGCCAGGTCATGGAAGCAACCTAAGTGTCCATTGACAGATGAATGGATAAAGAAGATGTGGCACGTATATACAATGGAATATTACTCAGCCATAAAAAGGAATGAAATTGAGTTATTTGTAGTGAGGTGGATGGACCTAGAGTCTGTCATATAGAGTGAAGTAAGTCAGAAAGAGAAAAACAAATACCGTATGATAATGCATATATACGGAATCTAATAAAAAAGAAAATGGTACTGATGAACCTAGCTGCAGGGCAGGAATAAAGAGGTAGACATAGAGAATGGACCTAAGGACATGGGGTGGGAGGGGGAAGCTGGGGCGAAGCGAGAGTAGCATCGACATATATACACTATCGAATGTAAAACAGTTGGCTGGTGGGAAGCAGCAGCATAACACAGGGAGATCGGCTTGGTGCTTTGCAATGACCTAGAGGGGTGGGATAGGGAGGATGAGAGGGAGGCTCAAGAGGGAGGGGATATGGGGACATGTGTATGCATATGGCTGATTCACTTTGTTGTGCAACAGAAATTAACACAGTATTGTGAAGCAATTATACTCCAATAAAGATCTATTAAAAGAAAAATCTTATATTGCTGTGCAGTAACATCTTTTGCAGGTCTCAGGCAGAGTCCCAGTGAGGAGAGACTCCTTACCCACGGTCATGTTCCTCTTGTATTAGGCATTCTCTTAAGGCTTCTTCCTACTTTTAAATGTTTTCCTTGGACTCCCTACATCATTTATACATCATCATGCATTTTGTTATTTTCATAAGGGCTTGCTTTGTTTCTCCAATTAGACGGCAAGCTCTTTGAGGTCAAGCATTATGTTTTCATTCTTTTTAATGTTACACACTATTGGGAACAGTTGTTATTCAATTACTATTTTATAATTAATTTTTCAGAGCATGAGAAATCTAAGGTTTTTTAATGTGTGATTTGTCAGGATGCAAATACTTTTATTTTAGAAGCTCCTGCATTAATAGGAGTTCTGATGGGAGTGAAAGCAGAAATTCTTCTTGATAGAGGAGTGTGATTTCCTAATTTTGGCTCAAACTTTGTTCATAACTTTTGTTTCTGCTGGATCTTATTTGGCATATTAATAATTCATTGATGTGTATATAGGTTGATAGCTTGATATATTAAATTTGGTTGTAGGCATTAAACAAAATAAAGGAAACCATTGCAAATTGGAAGAGGGTATTATTATTCAATTTTCACTGTAGAACACCTTGGAATAGTTCGAGAATCACTACCATAAATCATCCAAATATCCCACAAATTTAACAGTCAAGCATTCAAAATTTATTCCCTAGATAGTATCTTTTGTAAAATCCATCGTTTTTATTCATTAGAATTGTGAAACACTAAAAGTTCTAAAAATAATATATAATTACTATAGAAATTAGAAAAGTGCAGAAAAGCACAAGGAAGAAAATGTAAATCACTCGTAATTCCATCATTCAGAAATAACTCATATTACCATGATCTACGCAGTCATTAAAATTTTTTTCCACTTATATTTTATTCCTTTAAAGATAAACAATCCAATAGTAAAAAATGGACAAGAGATTAGAACAGGCCCATCATATAAGACAATGTGTAAGTGGCTAATAAATCCATTAGAAATAAGGAAAATGCAAATTACAATCACAAGATACTACTCTATAACCATACAACTATTAACATTAAGAAAGACTGACAATACCCAGTATTATTAAGGATGTGGAACAATGGAAACTCTCGCACCACTGATGAGAGTTTCAACTGGTTGCTGGAAATTAGGAAAACTGACATTATCTGCTAAAACTGAAGGTTCACATATCATTGCCTCAGCAATCCCACCCCTAAATATTTACTCAACAGAATGTGTGCTCCTATGTAATAAAAGGCATATAGAAGCATGTTTATAGGAGCATTATCCATAATAGCCACAAATGTCCTTCAAGAGCAGAATGAATAAATGCATCATGGTCTATTCACACAAGGACTTAGAAAGGCTTTCTCCATCTGGGACACAACAATGAAAAACGGCTACTCTGTACAACATCAGGGAGTGGAAGAGGCCAGACCTAAAGTGCCCACACCATGTAATTGCATTTACATAAAGTTTGAAAACAAACAAAAGTAAGCCAAAGTGTTTACAGTGTTTTCTTTATAGTTTTAACACACAAGTGGTAAAACTACAAAGAAAAGTAAGGGAATAATTACACTCATGTGGTTCATTTGGGGAGAAGGGAGGGGTGAAGACTGGCAGGTGGCAGGAGGACCCTGAGATGCTTGAATCATTCTATTTCTGGACCCAGTGGTGCTTACAAGATACTCACTTTGTGATAAGTCAGATATACCTGTTTCTTTTTGTACACTCTTTCTTATGTTATATAGAACAGTAAAAATTCATAAAAGGAAACAAAGTATTGCACTAGACATTGCTTTGAAATTTGCTTTTTACAAAACAGTATCTTAATAATGTTTTCAATGCCATTAAGTCTTCTACTTTTTATGGCCGTATAGTATTCCCTGAATGAGGTTCATTATAATTGGACATTTAGTAGTTTCTAGATTTTTAAATATAAATAATAGTTTGCTAAACATCTTTGTAAATATACATTTTCAGATGTACATGATAGTTTCATTTGGATACATTCTTAAAGCTGGAGTTATTTAAATAAAATGAATGCATTTTAAAGTTTTTTTAAAAAGGTTGAATGTGTCAAATTACTCTCCAGAAACATTTTGATATATCAGATTCCCAACAGCATTGTGGGAGAATGCTAATTCTCTCCACCCCCAACATTAGGTTTTGTCATTTTATTAATCTTTTCCAATTTGATCAATCACATTCTTATTTTTGCTTGAATTTTGCATTTTTTATAATTAGAAAGTTTGACCATTTAAAAATGTGTTTACTGAACATTGTTGGTCTCCTATGAATTACCTTTGCTTGTTTTTTAATTGGGATGTTAATTTTTTCCCTTATTCTTTAAAAAAGTTTAAAATAAGAATATTAATCTTTTGCTGTCACATATGTACCTTTCCCACAGTTCCTTTTAATTGTACTTATGATGCTTTTTAAAAATAGTATTTTTACTGTAAAATAAAACATGGATATAGAAGACCACACAAAACAAACATATAGCTTTGTGAATTGTTCTAAGGGAAACATCCTTGTAACAACCATCAGGGAAAGAAATAGAACTTTTGTCTCCCCAGAGGTCCCCTTGGTGTGCCCATCCTTATCTTTCTCCCCCTCCTCCCACAAGTAACTACTATCCTGACTTTTATAAAATCACTTCCACGTGTATCTGTCATAGACTGAATATTTGTGTCCCCCTCCTCAAATTCACGTACTGAAGCCTAATCCCCAAGGTGATGGTACTTGGAAGCTGACTCTCACCAGACACCGGATCTGCTGGCGCCTCCATCTTGGTCTCCCCAGTCTCCAGAACTGAGAGGAATAGATTTCTGTTGTTTATAAGCCACCTAGTCTCACCTAATGATCACCTAATGATTTTTATCATTATGCTTTATTATTTTTAGCTCTATTGAGGTATAATTCACAAATAAAATTGTAAGATATTTAAAGTGTACATAGTGATGACCTAATACATTGTGAAAGGAATTCTCCCAACTAGTTAATCAACACATCTGTCACCTTATTTATTTCTATACACACAATTTTTTTTTTTTTTGGAGAGGGTGAGAACATTTAAGTTCTACTCTCTCAGCAAATTTCAGTTATATGATACAGAGTTAGCCACTTTGGTCACCATGTTATAGTTTAGATCCTCAGATCTTATATATCTTATAGGTGAAAGTTTGTACCCTTTTACCAAGCTCACCCTGTTTCTTCCATCCCCCAGCCTCTGGAAACCACTTTTCTACTCTTTGTTTCTATGAGTTTGACCTTTATTTTAAGATTCCACAAAGAAATGATACCATACTGTATGATACAAATACCGTATTTGTCTTTCTAGTCTGGCTTATTCATTTAGCATAATCCCCTCAAGTTCCATCCATGTTGTCAAAGTGGCAGAGTTTCCTCCTTCCTCATAGCTCAATAACATTCCTGTGTGTGTGTGTTTGTGTGTATGTGTGTGTGTGTCTGTGTGTGTACCACATCTCCTTTAACCACTCATCCACTGATGAACATTTAGCTTGTTTCCATGTCTTGGCTGTTATAAGTAATGCTGCAATTGAACATGGGGGTGAAGATATCTTTTCAAGTTAGTGTTTTCATTTCCTTAGAAAGTACCCAGAAGTCAGATTGCTCCATCATACGGTAGTTCTATTTTTAATTTCTTGAGGAATCTCCATACTGTTTCCAGAATGGCTGTACCAATTTACATTCCCACCAACAGGGCACAAGAGTTCCCTTTTCTCCGTATCCTTGCCAAATCTTAACTCTGGTCTTTTTCATAATAGCCATTCTGACAGTTGTGAGGCAATATCTCATTGTGGTTTTGATTAAAATTTCCCTGATGATTAGTGATGTTGAACAGATTTTCATGCTCAACAATGATTTTTTTGCATGTGGCCGTCTGGTATATAGTTTGAATAGTTTTGGTTTGTTTGTTGTAAATTAATCGACCATATATGCATGGGTTTATTTCTGGGCTTGCTATTCTGTTCCACTGATCTATTTTTATGCCAATACCATAGTGTTTAGATTACTATAACTTAGGAATATAGTTCGAAATCAGGAAGTATAATGCTTCCATCTTTGTTCTTTCTTAAGATTGCATTGGCTATTCAGGATCTCTTGTGGTTCCATATGACTTTTAGATTGTTTATTCCTATTTTTGTGAAAAATATCATTGGAATTTTGATAGGGATTCCATTGAATTTGTAGATAACTTTGGGTAATATGGACATTTTAACAATATTAATTTATCAATTGTTCCAATATATGAGCATGGACTATCTTTTCATTGATTTGTGTCTTCTTCAATTTACTTCATGAGTATTTTATAGCATTCAGTGTATTTAATTTTTGATACAATTGTAGATGGGATTGTTTTCTTAATTTCTCTTTCTGATAGTTTGTAATTAGTGTATGGAAATGCAACTGATTTTTGTACATTGGTTTTGATCCTGCAACTTACAGAATTCATTTATTAGTTCTAACAGTTTTTTGGTGAACTCTTTCTATATATAATATGTCATCTGCAAGTAGATAATTTTATTTCTTCCTTTCTGATTTGGATGCCTTTTTTTTTTTTGCCTAATTGCTCTGGCTAGGACTTCCAGCACTATGATGAATAAATGTAGCAAGTGTGGGCACCCTTGTTTTGTTCTTGATCTTAGAAGAAAAGCTTTCAGCTTTTCACCATTGAGTATGATGTTAGCTGTGGGTTTGTCATATGTGCCCTTTATTATGTTGCGGTACATTCCCTCTATACCCACTTTGTTGAGAGTTTTTATCATGAACGGATATTGAATTTTATCAAATGCTTTTTCTGCAACTATTGTTATGATCATATGGTTTTATCCTTTGTTTTGTTAACGTGGTATATACCACATTGACTGATTTGTGGATGTTAGACCGTCCTTGCATCCTTGGAATAAAATCCACTTCATCATGGTGTATGATGTACTGTTGAATTTGGTTTGCTAATATTTTGCTGAGGATTTCACATCTGCATTCATCAGGGATATTGGCCTGTAATTTTCTTTTCCTGTAGTGTCCTTGTCTGCTTTTGATATCAGAATAATGCTGGCCTCATAAAATGAGTTTGGAAGTGTTTCCATCTCTTTTATTTTTTGGAAGAGTTTGAAAAGAGTTGGTATTAGTTCTTCTTTAACTGTTTGTTAGATTTCTTTGTTGCCAGATTTTTGATTACTGATTCAATGTCCTTACTACTAATTAGTCTGTTCAGATTCTCTGTTTCTTCATGATTCAGCCTTGATAGGTTTTATGTTTCTAGGAGTTTATCCATTTCTTCTAGGTTGTCCATTTTGTTTTGGTGTATAATTTTTTATAGTAGCCTCTTTAATCCTTTGTATTTGTTTGGTATCAGTTGTAATGACTCCTCTTTCATTCCTAATTTTATTCATTTGAATCCTCTCTCTCTCTCTAGTGAGTCTAGGTGAGGATTGTTTATTTATCTTTAAACCAGTTCTTAGTTTTTGTTTTTATTTTTAATTAATGAATTTATTTATTTATTTATTTATTTTTGGCTGTGTTGGGTCTTCGTTTCTGTGTGAGGGCTTTCTCTAGTTGCGGCGAGCGGGGGCCACTCTTCATCGCGGTGCACGGGCCTCTCACTGTCACGGCCTCTCCTGTTGCAGAGCACAGGCTCCAGACGCACAGGCTCAGTAGTCGTGGCCCACGGGCCCAGCCGCTCCGCGGCATGTGGGATCCTCCCATACCAGGGCTCGAACCCGTGTCCCTTGCATTGGCAGGCAGATTCTCAACCACTGCGCCACCAGGGAAGCCCCAGTTCTTAGTTTTATTGATCTTTTCTTATTATCTTTTTAGTCTCTAATTCATTTATTTCTGCTCTGATCTTTGTTATTTCCTTCCTTCTACTACCTTTCAGCTTAGATTGTTCTTCTTTTTCTAGTTCCTTGATGTGTAAAGTTAGGTTGTTTATTTGAAAGTTTTTTTTTTTCCTTAAGGTAGGTATTTATCACTATGAACTCCCCTCTTGGAACCACTTTTGCTACATCTTATCAGTTTTGGTATGTGGTATTTCTATTTTCATTGGTCTCAAGATATTTTTGATTTCCTTTTGATTTCTTCTTTGACCATTGGTAGTTCAATAACACATTGTTTAATCTCCACATATTTGTGAATTTTCCAGTTTTCTTCTTATAATCGATTTCTCGTCTCATACCGTTGTGGTCAGAAAAGATGCTTGATATGATTTCAGTCTTCTTAAATTTATTGATACTTGTTTAGTGGCCTCACATATGATGTATCCTAGAGAATGTTTCATGTGCACTTGAGAAGAATGTGTATTCTGCTGCTCTTGAATGTATACTGTGTAAATGTCTGTTAGGCCCATCTGTAGTTTAAGTTCAATGCTTCCTTATTGATTTTCTGTCTGGATGACCTATCTATTGTTGAAAGTGGAGTATTGAAGTACCCTACTATTATACTATTGCTGTCTATTCCTCCTTCAGGTCTGTTAATATTTGCTTTATATATTTAGGTGCTCCTATGTTGGGTGCATACATATCTATAAATGTTACATTATCTTGTTGTACTGATACCCTTATCATTATGTAATGACCTTCTGTGTCTCTTATTACAATCTTTGGTTTAAAATCTATTTTGTCTGATACAAGTACAGATACCTAGCTTTTTCTGGTTTCCATTTGCATGGAATACCATTTTTCATCCCTATACTTTCAGTCTGTGTGTGTACTTAAAGCTGAAGTGAGTCTCTTGTGAGCAGCATACAGTTGGGTCTTGTTTTGTTTAACCATTTAGCCACTCTATGTCTTTTGTGGAGAATTTGGTCCATTTACATTTAAAGTAATTATTGACAGGTATGTACTTTCTATTGCCATTTTAGAATTGTCTTCTTGTGTTTTGTCATTCCTTTCTTTCTTTTTTCTTCTCTTGCTCTCTTTCTTTGTGATTGGTGATTTTTACATAATGGTATGATTAGATTCCTTTCTCTTTATCTTTTGTGAATCTATTTAAGGTTTTGCTTTGTGGTTAACATGAGGCTTACATAAAACATCTTATTTATAACAGTCTATTTTAAGCTGATAACAATGTAACTGTGAATGTATACTAAATCTCTACATTTGTACTCTTCTTGTTGAAGCATTTTATGTTTTTGATGCCACAATTTATATCTTTTTAACTTGTTCATCCATTTACAAATCATTGTAGTTACAGTTATTTTTACTAATTTTGCCTTTTACCATTTATACCAAATGTAAAAGTGATTTACCCATCCCAACATTAGAGTATTCTGCACTTAATATATATTTACCTTTACCAGCAAAATTTATATTTTCATATGTTTTTCTGTGATTAATTGGTGCCCTTTGTTTCAGCTTGAAGAAGTCACTTTAACATTTCATGTAAGGCTGATCCAGTGGTGATAAATTCTTTCAGCTTTTGCTTGTTTGGAAAACTCTTTATCTCTACTTCAGTTTTGAAGAACAACTTTTCCAGGTAGAGTATTCTTGGTGGTAGTTTTTTTTCTTTCAGCACTTTGAATATATCTTGCCATTTCATTATGGCCTGCAAAGTTCCTCTGAAGAAACTGGTCATAGTCTATGGAGGTTCCCTTGTATGTGACAAGTTGTTTTTCACTTGCTGCTTTTAAGATTCTCTGTCTTTAACTTTTGACAATTGAATTATATTGTGTCTTGGTGTGGGTCCCTTTGGATTCATCTTCTTTAGAACTCTCTGGGATTCCTGGATGTAAATTTCTATTTCCCCAGGTTAGGGAAGTTCTTAGCCATTATTTCTTTGAATAGCTTTTTGCCTCTTTCTCTCTTTTCTCCTTCTGAGATCTCTGTAATGCGATTTTTGGTCCACTTGATAGTGTCCCATAAGTCCCTTAATCTCTCTTCACACTTTTTTCTTTTTGCTCTTCTTATTGAATGAATTCCATTGCTATCTTCAAGTTCACTGATTCTTTTATTTTGCTACATCTAGCCTGCTGTTGAATTTTTCAGTTCAGTTATTGTATTCTTCAGCTCTGTGATTCCTGTTGGGTACTTTATTATATTTTCTATCTCATTGTTGAAATTCTCACTTTGTTCATGCATTGTTCTCCTTATCTTGGGTAGCATCTTTAGGACCATTATTTTGAACTCTTTGTGGGGTAAATAAATTATTTTAATTTCATTAAGGTCTATTTCTGTGGTTTTATCCTGTTCTTTCATTTGGAACATATTCTTCTATTTCTTCATTTTCCTTGACTCTCTGTGCTGGTTTCTATGCATTAGATAAAACAGCCATCTCTCCCAGTCTTGAAGGAGTGGCCTCCTGTAGGAGAGGAAACTTATTGTTCAACCCTGCCCTTACTCTTGGTTGTTTCTCAAATCTTTGTGATTGTCTAAGCAGACTACTTTGTTCTTAGTGGCTCCCAGTAGCTGAGGAGTGTGCCAAGACCTGTCCGTGTCCCAAAGGGGAGGGTCTCAGTCATCACCCATATGCAGGCTGATTGGAAGCTGGGCCTTCAGGCAGCAGCTTTTAAAGTATGGATATAGACCTCTTTCCGGAAAAAACTCAGAAAAAGTTTCTCTCTGCTCCTTCTGCACTGAACTCGGGGGGCGTAGCCAGTTAAGAACCGTTTCTTTTTTCGCCACAGTCTGGTTAAACCTGTGAACACAAGCCTTACGGCACCCAAGCCAGACGATCAAGGGATGTGTCCTCTGGATGGCAGCCACACAACCCAGGGTGCCAGGTGTGCTCCCAGCTCTCCTCATGGGAAGGTGGGTGACCTGAAATGGGACAGAGGGAGAGCGTGAAAACTGCTCCTGCTGGCCTCCCCAGTCCTTGGACCCTAGCTGCGTGTTAAATTAGAAGGCTGACTCTCAGGATGTAGCTTTTAAGATAAGCAAATAGGACTTTTTCAAAGACAGACTGGGGGTTATGTGTTTCTGATTGGCGTCTCTGCACTGAGCCTTGTGGGGATAGTCTGTTAAGAACTCTTTCTCTGTATTATATGATCCTGTGAGATCTCAGAGCATAAGGTCCTTCTGGCAACCAGAGACAGGCAATCAAGGAGTGTGTCCCCTGGGTGGCAGGCACACAAGCTGGGGCACCAGATGTGTACACAAGCTCCTTTCAGGGAGATGCTCATGACATAGATCAAGGTACAGGGAAGGCACACAGATGTGCCCATGGGCCTCCATGGTCTCTGGAGAATATTGCTGTCAGCCCCTTGTTTTATGTTAAATTAGAGGCCTGATAGGCTGCAGCTTTCAAGATACACAAATAGGCCTCTTTCAGGGAAAGACTGGGCGTTGCCATGTGCTATCTCTGCTCTGAGGCCTGGGGGGAAAGTTGGGAATCCTCACAAGCTCTTTAAAAATGATTTCTTTAAAGAGAGTTGTGAGTTTCCTCTTGATTACACACTGTCATGCAGGGGATGGGGTTTATGGTGGGATTGCATCTTAACCTCTCTTACCCGTTTTGATGTGGGTATTTTCTCATGCACTCAATGTGTAGGGGTAACTCACTCAGTTTCTGGATTTCTTTCAGAGGGAAGTTTTGCATATGGAGCTGTAGATTCGGTGTGTCCATGGCAGCAGGTGAGTTCAGGAGCCTCCTATGTTGCCACCTTGGACTGGAACCTTCCTGTACAATCTTTTTAATGTTGTGACAGCTTCCTTTTTACCTGGTATGACAAGATGTTCCAGGTTTATCTTCTACATCTTCAGCCATTTCTTCAAGAAGCCTTGTTTTTTATTTGTTTTATTTCATGTTGGGATTTAGTGGGAAGTGTTGTTTCAAGATCACAATCTGGGTTTGATGGGTTCCCATTGCTACTTAGATGGTTATTGTTTACAAACCTTTTCAATGGACAGATCTAGGATTTACATCAATCTATTTATCTATTCGTAAAATATGTTCCACCCAAAATTTATTATTTACAAAATTAGAATCTTTACTTAATCTCATCTATATTTCTGTATTTTCTTTCTTCCACGAGTATCCTGATTCTCAAGGACACAGGAGATGATAGAATTAGAAAAATCTCATATTACATGTTTGCCTTATCTCACAACAATCTGAGAACAGCAATACTAAGATTGTTATTATCACTAAAATGATTATTCAATATATATTTAAAACTTTTGCTTATGCTCTTCCCAAGCTTTCCATATTTTTAATGGGTGTATATTATTTACCTTGTTAGAGAGTAAAGCTACTAAACACTAAACCTTCGTCTTTTACCCTCATTTAGACTTAGTTTTAAAGTAACCATATACTTAATGCTCATGACCAATTCTTATGCCAATGTCTCTCAAGTATTTGTTTGAAGCTTCTTTTCTAATAGATATTTCTGGAAATGCTCATGAGAAAATTATTCCCTGAGTTCTGTATGTTTTGATAATAGTCTTTCTAACTTATTGTACTTAAAAGTTTACTGGGTTTAAAATCCTTGGTTCACATTTTCTTTCATTGAGGATCTTAAATTTATTTCTAGCATAAAGTGTTGCTTTCAAAGAGTGTGATGATAATCTAATTTCCTTACCCTCGTTAGTCAGCTGCTCAATTGCCTAGATTTCCATAGAGTTTTTACATTTAATCTTATTATGAGATAACAGGTAAGGGTCTTGGTGTGTTTTGTGGGCATGTCTTTCTGGAGTGCTTTCACTGATGTTATTCTGTTCCTTATTTTCATTTGGGATTTTATACAGGATTTAACCTTGATCATTGTCAGTTCACATTTCATGCGAAATTAGTTTTCCTCAACTTTTTGGTGGAGGGGGTGGTTTAGTCAAGCTTTTCTACATTCACAGGGCTCCCTCTTCTGTTGTTTTTGTGTAGTTTTGAAAAAAATATGGTAATTTGCTTTCTGAAATGTCCTGGCTTAGTTCTCCCTCACAGTTTTATTTGTGCCTTGTTTTTTTTTTTTGCCTCTGTTTCCCTTACACTACTCAATTTTGATTCCATTTCCAATAATTTCCTTTTAGCGTGGAGTCCAGTTCTGGAAGGGAGTACTGGCTGGTCAGTTTTGAGAGTGCAAAGGGTCTGGAAGGTTCCAGCCTTTTCAGACCTAAATATGGATTCTTGCTCTCATCTGCATTGGACTGCATGAAATCCCTTCAGTTTCAGCTTTTGTTCTCAAGGTGACCTGCTGTTGTTTACAGTGAATATCTATTGGCTATTTTATGGTGTTGCTGTTCTCAGATCTGTTAGATGCCTCATGGCTTCCCTCTGCTTCCTCCTGCAAAGACGCTAATACCATGCGGGTATTATGGCTGTCGGTGGTTTGTCCCTCTCTGCTGTATCTGCACTGTCGACTGAAAGATATGTACAATGTGAGAGTTGTGAGTTAAGTTTTATTTGGGACAGTGAGGACTATATGAGGACTATAGCCTGGGAGACAGTCTCTCAGACAGCTCTGAGGAACTGTCCAAAGACATGGGGGGAGGTCAGTATATACGTGATTTTGGTGAAGAGGGTACATGCAATCAAGTACACATTTTGGCAGGGGGTTGCTGCCATTCACGAGGAGCAGATGTCACCATTCATGATTTTAGTGCTTTTCTAGATATGAGAAGATGCAAGAAATTGGGCTCATAAAATCTTCTCCTGAAAATATCTATCTGAAGGCTTGTTCTGCCAGTTTTTCCCAGAGCACAGAGTACCTCATTCCTGATCTCCACCCTGAACTCGTTTCAAGGTGAGTTGAAGGTCAGCGACTGCAGGGCCTAGTGACTTCATCCTTGTAGAGGCAGATGGCGTGTGGCAATTTTTAGTTGGCAGGGGTTTGTGGGAATACCCTCTCACCCAGATTTGTTGTAAATGTTGGCCATGACTTTGACTTTGCTATCTAGTTTCTCTCTCTATTATTACATTGGGATTCAGGAAGTCCCCCAGATTATATCATCTCTGCCACCTTGAACTTCCCAGACTCTATCATAGTGTTTTCTGACTTGCAGGAGTCTTTAATTTAATTTAATTTTGTTTTTACTTTTTTAAAAAACATTTATTTATTTATTTATTTTTGGCTGCATCGTGTCTTACCTGTGGCTCGTGGAATCTTTCGTTGTGGCATGTGGGCTTCTCTCTAGTTGTGGTGCACAGGTTCCAGAGCATGTGGGCTCTGTAGTTGCGGCACACAGGCTCTCTAGTTGTGGTGTGTGGGCTCAGTAGTTGTGGTGCGAGGGCTTAGTTGCCCCGTGGCATGTGGGATCTTAGTTCCCCGACCAGGGATTGAAGCCAAGTCCCCTGCATTGGAAGGCAGATTCTCAACCTCTGGACCACCAGGGAGGTCCCAGAAGTCTTTAGTTTTAATGGAGCAAAATTTATTACTCTTTACTGCTATTGTTTATGTTTATGCTTGTGTGTCTAGACGGGCTTCCTCCATTCTAAATGCAGGTAAGTAATTTTTTGGTACTATATTTCTTTTCTTTTTGTACATTAAAAAAAATCCCTCTGTAATTCTTTTGGTGTTTCATGAGAGTTAGGGACCTGGTTTTATTATTTTTACAAATAGTCATTTCAAAACCATTTACTCACTTATCTCTGTGCTGATTTAAAAGGCTTTGTCCGGCACAGACTAAATTCTTTGTACTTAGGTCTATTACTAAGCCCTCTAATAATTTCCATGTGTCTATTTCTGTGACCACATCATGCTATCTTAATGACCAAACTTTATAGTTTACTGTATCTGTCAAGTGCAAAACCCTTCCTTGTTATTTATCCTTTTCAACATTTCTTAACTATTCCTTCCCATTTATTCATTAAGATGATATTACAACAATTTCATCAATTGTTCATCACCCATTTCTCATGGGTGTTTTGAATTATTTCTTCCAACATTTGGAAGAAATCATATTTTAATCATCTAGAACTGTTTCATTCAGGAGAAGAGTCTCTTTCTTTATTCTAGTCTTCTCTTGTGATCCTCAGTAAAGTTCTGTCAATATCTTCCTACAGGTCCCCCAAATCTCTTCTTGATTAGAAAAATATAATCATTTATCTCCTTTTCCCGAGAGGCAGGATTGGTTCCAAAGTATGGACTGCTGACTCCCCAAATGAGGTTAAATGTTGGAAACTTGTGGGGACAGGGAGCGAGCCAGGTGTGGTGGCCCTGAGCTTGGGCCTTGCCATCCTCTGACTTCAGGGAGAAAAACCGTGCAAGGGCTGGAGCTGTGCCCTGACATCCACCACTGCTCCAAGTCTGGGTAAAGGGTCGCGTACCCAATTTCAACATGGCAGAGGGTGTGGGGTGGAGGCTTGCAGGGTAGGGGGTAGAGGGGTGGAGGGTTTCCCCACACCAACTGGCAGGTTTCCAACACCTGCTGGTGTCCTACAATTCAACGCGATTCTGACACCGCCTACTTGGAAATAGCCTCAGATCCCCACAGGTGAGGGCTCCGTCCCACCAGGCCGTCCTCCACTTTGGATACCACTCGTAAGCCCAGGTTCTCACCTTTGCTTCTGACCAACTGGCTATAAATTGGAGGTTCCCATGACCCTCTCCTTGGGCTTGATTAATTTGCTAGAGCAACTCACAGAGCTCAGGAAACCCCCTGACTCACTAGTTACTGATTTATTACAAAGGAGATTAAAGGACATGAATCAGCAGCCAGAGGAAGAGATACGTCGGTGAGGTCCTGAGCTTCCATCCTCGTGGAGCCTGGGGCCCGGTACAGTGGCAAGTGTAAGCATTCTGGTTCTCCAACCTGCGAGCTCTCTGAACCCCCCTCCTTTGGTTTTCTTTTTTCGTTTTTAAGTATTTATTTATTTATTTATTGGCTGTGTTGGGTCTTCATTGCTGTGCGTGGGCTTTCTCTAGTTGCAGCGAGCAGGGCTACTCTTTGTTGTGGTGCATGGGCTTCTCATTGCGGTGGCTTCTCTTGTTGCGAGCATGGGCTCTAGGAGCGCAGGCTTAGTAGCTGCAGCATGCAGGCTCAGTAGTTGTGGCACGCGGGCCCTAAAGTGCATTGACTTCAGTAGTTGCAGCACGTGGGCTCAATAGTTGTGGCACATGGGCTTAGTTGCGCCACGGCATGTGGGATCTTCCCGGACCAGGGATCGAACCTGTGTCCCTGCATTGGCAGGCAGATTCTTAACCATTGGACCACCAGGGAAGTCCCCTCCTTTGGGGTTTTTATGGAGGCTCATTACACAGGCACTATTGACTAAATCATTGACCGTTGTGATAGATTCAACCTCCAGCCCCTCTCCTCTCCGTGAAGGTGGGGAGGAGGGACTAAAATTTTACCCTTCTATTTGTGGTTGGTTCCCCTGGCAACCAGCCCCCATCTTTGTGGATTTCCAAAAATCACCTCATTGACATAAACCCAGTAGTTGTGGAAAGGGGCTTGTTATGAATAACAAGACACCCATTTTACTTTTGTGGTTCTGAAGCATTTTCAGGAACCGAGGACAAGAGACCAAATATTATAACAAAAGATGCTCCCATTGTTCCTGTTGCTCGGGAAATTCCCAGGGTTTGGGGAGCTGTGAGCCAGGAATCATGGGTGTATTTCTTGTAATTCACAATATTGCACCAGGATACCGAGACAGCCTGGTCCAGGGAGAGAGGGCCCCACTGCCGGCTGACGTTGGCTTGAGCACCCATGAAGCCTCATTGAACTTTCCTTAGATGCTTGGCATCGTGGTCTGAGATGTCTCCACTCAACTCTCCTTCCTGTTTCCTTCATCCCACTGTGATGCTCCCCAACCCCCAAGGCATTTTTTCCCACAGATAAAACACATTCATGCAATCCTTGCTTCTACTTATCAGAGGACCTGAACTAACACACAAGGTGTCGTAGTCTCATATTTTAAAATTATTTTGATCTTGGAATTTGGAAAAAAGCATATAATATGGTCTAAACCATATACCAGGTTAAGTAGTTTTTCCAAAGTAGAGTAGCTGGTTCTAAGATGTGGTGGAACTGGTATTCAAATACAATTCTGACTCGAAAGCCTGTTCTCACCCACATGTGTGGTTTATGCTTTGAAGGCCATTCATGCCGTCTGGCTGGCGCGGAGGCTCCGTGTTCGTGAGGGGTGTACTTAAGCTGGAAAGAGAAGGGGGGACTGGAATCTGGACAGTTTGAGAGCTAGGCCGGGGCATTTAAGGAGTTATGAGTTTTGGCTAAACAGTGGTGATCATTTTACTTGAAGTAATTCTATGTTTGTTGGTGGCAAGGGAATCTGGTGTTTCAGAAGGCATCTTGGCAATTTATGTATGCAAAAGTTTCGAATGAATGTCTTTGACCCAGAAATTCCACTTTTACAAATTTGTGTTAAGGAAATAATTAAGAATATACTCAGATATATCACTACAATAATAGTCAATGAACCATAGTTTGGAATAATGCAAAGTTGGAAAGAATGTTAATGTCTGACATAGAAGATTTGGTTAAATAAGCAATGATATATACATCCAGTATATAAAACTATTAAAAATGATGTTACATGAATGTATCTGCAGATGTGAAGAGTATTTAAATATATTGTTTTAAAACTGCACTTTTGTTTATTTATTTATTTTTGGCTGTGTTGGGTCTTCGTTTCTGTGCGAGGGCTTTCTCTAGTTGTGGCAAGCGGGGGCCACTCTTCATCGCGGTGCGCAGGCCTCTCACCATCGCGGCCTCTCCCGTTGCGGAACACGGGCTCAGTAGTTGTGGCTCACGGGCCTAGTTGCTCTGCGGCATGTGGGATCTTCCCAGACCAGGGTTTGAACCCGCGTCCCCTGCATTAGCAGGCAGACTCTCAACCACTGCGCCACCAGGGAAGCCCAAAACTGCACTTTTGAATTAAAATTTTTTTCATTTTGAAATGATCTCAAGCTTGCAGCAGAGATAAAAACAGTCAATATTTTTCTCCTTAACCATTTTAAAGTCAGTTGCCAACATAGTATCCCCTGACCCCTGAATACTTGTTTACTGTGGCTGGGTACAGGTCATTCTCATATATAACCTCAATACAACCATCAAAATCAAGAAATTAACGTTGATATCTGTATTAGTCAGGGTTCTCCAGAGAAACAGAGGGATAGAAATTTATTTTAAGGAATCAGTTCACACAATTGTGCAGGGCAGGCCAGCTGACTGGAGACCCAGGGAAAAGTGGCAGTTCATGTACGAAGGCCATCTGGTGGCAGAATTCCTTTTTGCTCAGGAAAGGTCAGTCTTTGTTTTATGAAGGCCTTCAACTGATTGGATGAGGCCCACCCAAATAATGGAGAGCAATCTGCTTTAGTCAAAGTCTACCCACTTACATGTTAATCTCATCCAATAACATCCTCACAGAGATACCCAGAATAATGTTTGACCAAATATCTGGGTGCTGTGGTCTAGCCAAGTTGACACATAAATTTAGCCATTTTAATATCTCCTTACCTCATTCAGGTTTTTATGATTGTCCCAATAATGCTCCTTTCTGGAAGAAAGATCCCGTTCAGAGCAATGTGTTGCATTTAGTGGTCTCTCTAGTCTCCTTCAATCAGGAACAGTTCCTCCGTCTTTCTTTTCCTCATGACACCTTTGCAGCTAAGAATGTTCCTCAATCTGGGTTTGTATGAGTGGATTCAGGTTGTGCATCTTTGGCAAGAAAGTCTCAGAAGTGATGATTCTCACTGTGTTCTGTATCAGCTGGGAAAGTGTACGGCTTCCATTTGTCTCATTCCTGGGACACTTGATTAATCTTCTCAGTCTTCTCCACTGTAAATTTACTCTTTTTTCACTTTGTAATTGATAAGCGTTGTGTGGAGAGGTCCACTGAGATTACGTAAACTTTCATTCTTCATCAAACTCTCAATTTGTTTATTTATATCTCCATGGACACATGGGTTCCTATTTTATTCCTTGCTTTATAATCTGTCTCTGTCATTGTTTGATGTTCAATTTGTTCCATATTTGACTGGTGGGAACCTTTCCAAGCTATGTTCTATGTTTTTTGACACATGACCATCATTCTTTGGGCTCTTTCTTACTTTCTGGCACAATAGATATTCCAGGATCATTGTGTTTATAGCAAGTTGAATGATAACCCCCTCCAAAGATATGTCCATGTCCAAATCTCCAGACCAGTGAATAAAAAGTTAATACTTTTTTTGAAAAATGATTTTTGCAAGTGTGACTAAGTTAGAGATCATGCGATAAGGAGAGCATCCTGGAACATCTGGTGGCCCCTAAATCCAATGTCAGGTGTCCTTACAGGTGACAGAAGAGGAGAAAAAAGAGAGAGAAGGCCATATGAAGACAGAGGCAGAGACTGGAGTGATGCAGCCACAAGGAAGCCAGCAGAGGCGGAAGAGGCGAGGAAGGACTCTCCCCTGGAGCCTCCAGAGGGAGAACAGCCCTACCAATACCTTGATTTTGGACTTCCAGCTCCAGAGCTATGGGAGGATACATTTCTGTTGTTTGAAGTCACCAGGTTTGTGGTCATTCGTTAGAGCAGTCTCAGAAACTACTTTCCTTTCCTTGCTCTAGGAATGGCCTAGAATTAGCCATTTCTGGAGGAGCCCTGGATCCTTTTAGTGTAGGACGGTATTTAGAAATCACAATCTGATGAATTGGGAGATTGGGATTGACATGTATACACTGATGTGTATAAAATCGATGACTAATAAGAACCTGCTGTATAAAAAAATAAATTAAATTAAATTAAAAAAATGATGGACTAAAACACACACACACGGGAAAAAAAAAAAAAAAAAGAAATCGCAATCTGAGTGCCAGGTGTGCTCACTATTATTGGGAGTTCCCTGTTCCCAGAGCTAAGGATTATATACATTCACGCACACATTCATAAGTAAACATATATTTTAAAAACCAGGAATTCACACTGATATCCCCAGTTTCAGCGCTCTCTCCTCCTTTCCACAGCGGGACCTCCCCTCCCTGACAGTGAGAAACCTGGTTCCCCTTGTCCTCAGTACATCGGTTTATCACCGGAATCCCCCTCGTTTGTGTGCAGACGCTCTCCCCTCACGGCTGCCCACCCCCGCAGATGCCCCTTCCACCCTGCCAGGGCCTCTGTGCCTCAGGCCGTCCCTCCTGCTGTGCCCCCTCACCCACGTGGCTTCTGACACCTCACCCCGGGCTGCCAGTGTCACTCCCCGGGCCCTTCCCTTCCTCACCGGATCAGACCTCCACACCCGCCGAGCCCTCGCACCCAACCACAGCCATGCGTCTTGCTCAGCCCCACGTGATGATCTAATGACTCACGGCCCAAAGCGTTCAAACAGGAAAAAGGAAAAGGAGAAGAGGAAACACAAAATACATTTTTAAGTGAAAAAAGTTATGAATTAATACGTTTTCAGGGAAAATTTGTACACACGAAGAAAAGGATTTGGGCGTGCTCACGTCAAGAGGGTCCACAGTGGCTGTTGCTGGGAGACCCCACCCATGTTTGTTTTTTCTTTTCTCTTTTTGCTTCTGTTTGTCTCAGTTTTCTTTTGTCCTCCTCTCCCTCCTTTTCTTCTTTAGGAGGGGAGGCCAATGGGCATACTTTATTTTTGGAGTAAGAAGAATAACTGGAAACTTTATTTTTTAAATTAATTTATTATTTTTTGTTGAGATATAATTGACTTACAACACTATATTAGTTTCAGGTGTACAACATAATGATTTGATATTTGTATATATTGCAAAATGGTCACCACAATAAGTCTAGTGCAATCCTCTGGAGACTTTATTTTTAAATATTCTTTCAGAAGCCTATGATTAAACTCAAAGTTTTTTCTTCCTGGGTAGAGAGTAACTCAAAACGTATGGTTCTTAGGATGACCTGAGTTTTTGTTTTTTTTTTTAACTTAAAATTTTTTTTGAAGCTAGCCTACCCAGATAATAGTGCAACTTACTTTATCTGCTGTTCGCTTGAATCTGAAGATTTCTCTCTTTCCATTGCTAACTGAGATTGCTGACATTTTCCCAGCTGGTTTATTGATTCACTGAAAGAGAAATCATCCATCTGTGCTGGGCAATGTAGAGAGAGAAAAAAAAAGTAGAAAATAAGATCCATGATCTTTTATTTTTGTACTTTCAAAGTCTAGTAAAAAGTTAACATTTCCAATTGCATCAAGTTCAGCTGACTTGAAAATAGCCAAAAATCAAACCCAACTAAGATCAATCTATCTCTGTGTAAATTTCCACTTCCCAGACATTGGTGGAATCTACGTGGCTGATTGTAATTAATCTGTTTTAGTGCATTATGTACAGGTGCATGCTTTGCAAGGCGTCCTTATACCAATACAGCCCTGGAACGTTAGATGCATACAGTTGTCCAAAGGTTTGTTTTCTTAATTGAGTTACTTCTGGTAGAATTAGTTTGTCATTTTACATGCAGTTGTTGAAAACAGACTCCATTTAGAAGGATTTGTCCCATGAAGTCATGCTCTTTCCTTTGGCGCTTTCGCCAGTGGGAGTTTTGTTCCTTTGTATGAGTGATTTTGGCCCCAGGAAGCTTTTTCCCACTCTGACTGGTTTCTGAGCAAGCTTGCCTGGGCCTTCTTAGGTTCCAGCTGTAGAGATTTTTGGACCGTCACAAAATCTTTCATATTACTGTGTAAAGGGAACCAAATGCGTAGCACTCTCTGGCTTTAGGCTTATATTTTTCTAGTTCTTTTGTTTGGATTCATTTTTATCCTCATGTCCACTGACGTTATTTTAATGGGCCATGTTCACGGAGATTAATTATACCCTTGACACATCTGTTTTCCCATTTGAAAATTTTCTTTCTGTGACAGGATTGGAAAATAATAGAAAACAGTTCATACAGCTGCCTTAGTTACCAAGACAACAAACCAAAGAAATAACTGGCTTTTCTCTCTTTCTCTGCACTACCTTCCAAATAAAGTAAACTCCATCTGAAAAGCTATGTATCTGTTTGAGATTACTACTTGAGTAGTTACTGAATTAATTTCTTAACAAGAGTCTAATGTGCCCTAATTATAGTCTGAGAACAAAGCAGTTTTTGTTTTATCACTAAGTTTTCTTTTAAATTATTTTAGAAATTACACAGGTAATACATGTTCACTTTAAGAACATAAAACTTTATGGAAGTATATAGGATAAAAAGTGTAAGTCTCAATATCCAGGATACTTATCTTTTGTGTGTGTGTGTTTTTTTCTTTTTTTTAATGTGGACCACTTTTAACGTCTTTATTGAATTTGTTACAATATTGCTTCTGTTTTATGTTTTGGTTTTTTGGCCCGGAGACATGTGGGATCTTAATTCCCCCACCAGGGATTGAACCCACACCCCCTGCATTGGAAGACCAAGTCTCAATCACTGGACCACCAGGGAAGTCCCTCTAGGATATTTATCTTGACTGATATCAACATATCAAAGTGAATATGATTCAGTAAGTTGGCTCAGGGTGAATTTTAGGACAGGAATATATTCAGATTTGTAAAAACCACATGTTAAGTGTGTTAAAAATAAAAAACTTTAAAACCCTTTAAAATTTGTATAAACAATATGTGCTTCTTCTTTGAAATTCAAAACAGACAAGCAAAAAAGAATAAATTACCTACAATTCCACTACTCAGAAGTCACCACCAATAACATTAGTTTTTAATGCTTTTCAAAAAGATTAGTTTTTATTTTAAAGTAATACATGTTCATTAAGTAAGAAAAAATACTTAGTCCCATTAACAATGATAAGAACAATAACAATAAGAACAGCTTCTCTTTATTATTTTTTTGTGTGTGCAGAATGTTTTTTATTTTTTTCTTATTAGTTATTTATTTTATACATATTAGTGTGTATATGTCAATCCCAATCTCCCAATTCATCACACCACCACCTCCACCCTCACCACTTTCCCCCCAGCTTCTCTTTATTGAATGTTCGTTGCACACCAGCCTGTGGTCACAGCTTACATGCAGGAAAACACAACCATTTTTTGACTAACATTTGGAATTCTAATTTCTGATCCTTTCTTTCCTTCTGTGTATAGGCATTTTAAAAAGTATGTTGCTATAATTGTACAATATAAACTGTTTTTTCATAAAAATTTTTTCTGTGATGCTCTATATTCTTCAATGTCACTTTTATAGTATGCTATCAGACAGTCTTTTTAAAGTGTCCTTTTACTGGTTGTCTAATATTTCATTGAATGCATGTATACAATTCGTTTTACCATTTCCATATTGTTGAACACTTATTTCTATTTTTTCATAAAATGCTCCTTATGTGTTATTTCTTAGAATAGATTATTTCTTAGAATGGATCTATCAGAAATGAAATTATTGGCTCAAGGTAAGGACTCGTTTTAGAACTCTTGAATATGTTTTCAAATCGCTTTACCAAAAGGCTGTACTTATTCATATTGCCATCATCTTTATATGACAATTCCGGATGTTTCCTATTCTTTTCTAGTTTGATAGAAGCAAAATGATAGACTGTATTTAATTAGTTTCTCTTTGATTATGACTGAGTTTAATCATTTACCCATGTTTAACAGTATTATTTCCTTTCTTATGAATTATCTGTTGTGATGTGGCATTTTATTCTCAAAACTGTATGTCTTTTTAAATCGCAGGAGTAATATAAACTTATTGTAAATTTAAAGCAATATAGAATGCACCTAAAAACAGATACTCCTCCACTTCATTGCATCTGCTTCATTTCACTCCTGTAGGACTGGCTGGCAGGTACCTCTCAGAACTTCCGCTAAGGTTTCCGCGTTAAGCTTTTTTCTTTTGCGGTGGTGGGTGGGAGGGAAAAGAGTTTGATAATCGTTCTTTATGAAGCAAAGATATTCCCCTTTGTCATTTGTACTTGCTAGAAATATATGTTTACATATACATTTTGTTTGTTAGCCTTTAACTTTGACCTTGTTCTTGCAGTCAAATTTGCTGGCCCTTTCCTTTGTGCTTTTTTAAAAAAATTCTTTTCAGCATAAAAAGGCCTTTACGTTTAAAGGCTCAATAAACACTAAGTTCTTTTTTCTACTAGTTTTTATTATGGTTTTAATTTTGGTATATATTCTAAGGCAATGTTCGAAATGTCATTTGGTTTTTCAAGAAATTAATTTTGGTGTATATATTATGAGATGATGATCTAAATGCAATTATCCCCCCAAATTGTGTGTCAGGTGTCCCCAAACCATGGCCTGCATAACCCTGGTCTTCCCCAGTGATTTAGCCTCCATTGCCACGTTTTAAATTTTGAAGTATAAGAGGACCTCTTCCTGGTGTTTCCTGTTCTATTGACTTGTGTGTCATTTAAGGTTATTTTTAAAAAGAGTTACATAAATATGTGTTATACTTCAATAAGACTAGATTTCTTTTCACACAAAACACAGAAAAGTTTATGTGTGCATCTGTGGGGAAAATCCACCCCCCTCTGGAATTTGCCTCATTAAAAAAAAGTACTCTATATCTTCGAAGAAGAATATTAAACATGGATTAATGTTTAAGATTATCCATTTCCTTGTTTTCAGTTTAGAGCCTGAGTTCTGCCCAGGTGATTACCTTTTAGTGATGGGGTGGGGGGCAGGGTGAGAGACAGTGGTGCAGAGCAGGTAATGCTAACCCCATTTTAGGGATGAAGAAACTAAGGACTTGCTTGGAGTCTGTTTCATATGCCTGACTAAGTGCTATGATTAAAGAAAGGCGTACGTTCTTTTTCCTCTTATTTTCGTAAATGCCTCTTTTTAAGTATGAGAGTTAGGTCCTCTTGTTGCCTAATTAAGAACCACATCTTTTTCTTTTAAAAATTGGTAAATGCCTAAATTTTGCCATCTAAAGTTTTTAAAAGAATGTGGTGTGATGGAGTATCTAGCAAAATCATGTGAGACCAGGGTTTAACTATACTCAGCTGAACTATTGGTGAGTAGATTTTCAAATTTTAGTTATCAATTAAAAACTTGATTTTAATGTTTCACCTTGATTTCGACTTTGCCTAACTGGGCAGCTGACATCTCAAACTATCTGTTCATTCTATTTTTTTATTGTGGAAATATACACAATATACAATTTACCATTTTAATCATTTTAAATGTTCAATTCAGTGACATTAAGTATATTCACGATGTTCTGCAACCATTACCATATCCATTTGCAGAACTTTTTCATCATCCCAAACATTGAACAGTAATGGGTACCTCCCTCCCCCTTCTCCTAGTCCTTGGTAACTTCTGTTTTATTTTCTGTCTCTGTGTTTTCCTATTCTATGAATCTCATATAAGTGGAATCATAAAATATCTGCCCCTTGGTGTCTGACTTATTTCACTTAGCATAATGTTTTCAGGGTTCATCCATGCAGTAACATATATCATAATTTCATTCTTTTCTGGCTGAATAACATACCATTGTATATGTAGACCACAATTTCATTTATCCATTTATCTGTTGATTGACACAAAAGATGTTTCTGCCTTTGGCTGTTATGAATAATGCTGCAATGAACATTGGGTGTACAGGTATCTGTATCTCTTTGAGTCTCTGCTTTCAATTCTTTTAGGTATATACCTAGAAGTGGATCTGCTAGATCATATGATAATTCTATGTTTAACTTTTTGAGGAACTACTAAAATGTTTTCTATCACATCTTCACCATTTGAAATTCCCACCACAATGCACAAGGGTTCCAATTTTTCCATATCCTGGCCAATACTTGCTATTTTCCTTTTTTAAAAAAATAATAGTCTTCCTATCAGGTGTGAAGTGATAAGACATTGTGATTTTGGTTTGCATTTCCCTAATGACTAATGATGTTGAGCATCTTTTCGTGTGTTTATTGGCCACTGTAGATCTTCCTTGGAGAAATGTCTATTCAAGTCCTTTGCCCATTTGTGAACTGAGTTGCTTGTTTGTTGTTGTTGAGTTGTAGGGGTTCTTTACGTATTCTGGATATTAATCTCTTATCAGATATATGATTTGCAAATATTTTCTCCCAATATGTGGATTGTCTTTTTACTCTCAGTTGTGTCCTTTGATGTACAAACTCTTAAATTTTGATGAAATCTAGTTTATTTTTTCTTTTGTTGCCTGTGCTTTTGATGTCATATGCAAAAAATTATCATCAGATTTAAAGTCAGGAAGATTTTCTCCTATGTTTTCTTCTAAAAGTTTTATAGTTTTATCTCTTAAGTTTAGGCCTTTGATTGATTTTTTGGTTAACTTTTGATTTAACTTTTGTGTGTGGTATGAGGATATCCAGTTTTCCCAGCACCATTTGTTTAAGAAGCCATTCTTTCCTCATTGCATGGTCTTGGCACCCTTGTCAAAAATCAATTGACCGTACACGTGAGAGTTTTTCTGGGGGGACTCTATGTTCTATTCCGTTGGTTTATATGTCTGTCCTTATGCCAATACCCCACTGTTTTGATTACCGATGTTTTGTAGTTAAGTTTCGAAATCAGAAAGTGTGAGAACTTCCAACTTTGTTCTTTTCTTAAAGATTGTTTTGGCTATTTGGGGTCTGTTGAGATTCCATTCAGATTTTAAGTTGGATTTTTCTATTTTTGCAAAAAACATTATTGGGAGTTTGGTAGGGATTACACTGAATCTGTAGATCACTCTGGATAGTATCGTCGTCTTAAAAATATTAAGCTTTCCATTCCAGTAACACAGGCTGTCTTTCTATTTATTTATGTTTCTTTAATTTCTTTCAGGAATGTTATATAGTTTCAGTATACAAATCTTTTGCCTCCTTAGTTATATGTATTCCTAAGTGTTTATTCTTTTTGATGCATTGTAAATGAAACTTTTTTTAATTTCCTTTTCGGATTGTTCATTGCTGGTGTATAGAAAGTGAATTGATTTTTGTGTGTTGATTTTGTATTCTACAACTTTGTTGAATACACTTATTTGTTCTAGCAGGTTTGTGTGTGTGTGTGTGTGTGTGTGTGTGTGTAATCTTTAGAGTTTTCTACATAGAAGATCATGTCACCTGCCAACAGATAATCTTCCTTCTTCCTTCCAATTTAGATGCCTTTTATTTCTTTTTCTTGCCTAATTGCTCTGGTGAGGCCTTCTAGCACTATGTTAAATATATGTGGCAAAAGTGGGCATGCTTGTCTTATTCCTTATTGGGGGACAAGCTTTCAGTCTTTCATTATTGAGTGTGATGTTATCTGGGGGTGTTTTGTGTATTGCCTTCACCACATTGAAGAAATTTCCTTCTAGAAATTAGGTTTCTAGAATTAAGTTTCTAGAAATTGGAAACCATTCAAAAGATCTGAGAAAGCCAAAAGCCTCCAGGGGGATGGAAAAAGTCTCACTGTTCTAGTAGAGTTCTCTAGTCAATGGTATTATTTCAAACCAGAGGTGATGGTACAAATGGGTACAACCCTTTGGTAAGGTGATTTGCTAAATATATTCAAGAGCTCTAAAGCTATTCATAACCTTGAGCCAATAATTTCATTTCTGAGAAATGATCTGAGAAATGGACTTATTTTAAATATGTAAAGAGCTTTATGAAAAAGTAGAAAGAAAAGTTTCTGCATAGTATTGTACAGTCCTGTGACATGATTGGGAAAGTTTAAGTCAGAGCATGGATTTGTCCACAGCTATAGAAAATTAAAGTTTAAAGTTTGCTACCAGGGCAACACAGAGAAATTCAGGGTGCCTTCTCTTCACTCTACATCCACAGCTCTTTTGTGAGGTGAAACATTAAAAAAAAAAATCAAATTCAGTTATCCCTAGTATTTCAATGTGAAACTGTGGTCAACATTGTTTCGGTGGCTAAGTAAGATCTTATATTAAGGAACAAAAGGGATTTATTTGGCAAGATAGGACAGTGGAGTATGGGATGAAAAAGTTATTTCCAGTGCAGTGTATCTGTCCTTTGCATCTGGAATGCTCTAGAACAGTGGTTCTGAACCAGGGGGATTTTGGCCCAAGGGACCTTTGGCAATGTCTGGAGCCATTCTATTGTCCTGACTGGGGGTGGCGGTTGGGGTGCGCTACTGACATCTAGTGGTAAAGGCTGGAGATGCTGCTCAATACACAGCGCTGGCTCGCTATATTATACATGAATATTATATACAGGGTGATACAAGTAATGATGCATTGAATGAACACCCACAAGCCCACCACCCAACTTATGAATTAGAACATTATCCATACTGTAGGCTCCTCCTGAGTTCCATCCCCCTGCTTCTTCCCAAGAAGAGTTCAAGAATTCACCATCTTGAATTTTATCTTTATCATTCCTTTGTCTTTTAAAAATAGTGACATGCATCCCTAAATTATACACTTTTTAATCTTGCTGTCCTTTTCCTGTGTAAAAATGGTATCGTAATGGAGGTCGTCCTTTGTGACTTGCTTTTGACAGTCAACATTATCCATTTTCTCACATGTCCTTGTAATTCATCCATGGTACTGCTGTATAATACTTTAGTAATTATTCCAAAATTTACCTATTCTCCTAGTGATATACATTTGGGTTTGCTATGGGCTGAACTGTTTTCCCCCAAACTCATATGTTGAAGGCC
This sequence comes from Balaenoptera borealis, assembly GCF_965194805.1. Lineage (NCBI taxonomy): Eukaryota > Metazoa > Chordata > Mammalia > Artiodactyla > Balaenopteridae > Balaenoptera > Balaenoptera borealis. The sequence continues at coordinate 2,200,367 of NC_138880.1, forward strand.
TAACCCCCAGTACTTCAGAATGTGACTGGATTTGGAGATCAGGTCTTTAAAGTGGTGATTAAGTTAAAATGAGGCCCTTAGGATGGGCCCTAATCCAATTTGACTGGTATCCTTATAAGAAGAAGAAATTTAGACACACAAAAATACACTAGGGGGAATTCCCTGGTGGTCCAGTGGGTAAGACTCCGTGCTCCCAGTGCAGGGGCCTGGGTTCGATCCCTGGTCGGGGAACTAGATCCCGCATTCATGCCGCAACTAAGAAGTCCGCGTGCTGCAACTAAAGATCCCACATGCTGCAACGAAGATCCCGCATGCCACAACTAAGACCCAGAGCAGCCAAAATAAATAAATATTAAAAAAAAAAAAAAGATGCTAGGGATATATGTGGACCGAGGAAAGACCACGTAAGGACACAGCAAGAAGGTAGCCATCCACAAGCCAAGAAGAAAGAGGCCTCGGGAGAAGCCAAACCTGATCTCTGACTTCTAGCCTCCAAAACTGTAAGACAATAAATTTCGTTGTTTAAGCCACCCATTGACATCTTTTTATGACAGCCCTAGCAAGTACATATATATGTAATATATACATAATGTATGTGTACTATATATATATATATATATATATATATATGGTTGTTTCTAGTCTTTAACATTATGAGCAGTGTTGTTAAAAACCCCCTTGCTCCTATACACATGTATGTGCCAACAGTTGGTATTCTCAGACCTGTTAGTTATTGTTCTTTCTTTTTTTTAATTGAATTTTCTTCTTATCCCATTTTACCTCTTCCACTGGTTTGGAAGTCATATACTTTATTTCTTTTATTTTAGTGGTTACCCTTAGTATTTTACCATACATATTTAATAAATTTATTTATTTATTTATTTATTTTTGGCTGTGTTGGGTCTTCGTTTCTGTGCGAGGGCTTTCTCCAGTTGTGGCAAGCGGGGGCCACTCTTCATCGCGGTGCGCGGGCCTCTCACTGTCGCCGCCTCTCCCGTTGCGGAGCACAGGCTCCAGACGCGCAGGCTCAGTAGTTGTGGCGCACGGGCTTAGCTGCTCCGCGGCATGTGGGATCTTCCCGGCCCGGGGCACGAACCCGTGTCCCCTCCATTGGCAGGCGGATTCCTAACCACTGCGCCACCAGGGAAGCCCACCATACATATTTAATTTAACGTTAATCAGCATTTCTTCTCTCCCAGGGTCATAAAAGAGCTTTAGAACATATGCTTGCGATCACTCTTTCCCAATTTATATGCTGTTATTGTCCAGCATTTCATCTTTTTAAAAAACCCATTTAGATATTATTATTTTATGCAGATAATATCTGCTTTAGGTACACACACATGTGTGAGCACACACACTTATCAGTTTCATTATTTTTTTGTTCATTCATTCCTCCTTACATCTCACACTTTGTTCCTGAAGCAGGTTTTGTTTTTGTTTTTCTTCCCCTCTGAGGTTCTTTTATGAGTTCTTTTTAGTGGAGATGCACTGGAAACAAAAACTGAAAATTTATTTTCCATCTGAAAATGTCTTTATTTCAACTTGATTCTTGAAACGTAGTCTTTCTGAGTTCATAATTCGAGATCCACAGTAGTTTGCTCTCGGCATTTTTTAAGTGTTTCTTGGCAGTTCCCTGGCTTCCGTTGCTACTGGTGAGAAGTCAGCCGTCAGTCTAATTGTCATTCTGAGGAGGTCATCTTGTCTCACTGGCTGCTTTAACAGGATGACCTTGCCTCTGCATGTGCCCAGACAGCCCAGTTTAAGACTGCTGCCTTAGGACAGTGATGAAGAATGCCCTCTTTGATGCCAAAAATATGTCCCCGTTCGGACAATAGACAATATGGCAACCATAGCGTTCAAGATCTTCTTTTTCTCTTGCATGGTCTTCAGTTTCCCAAACCATGCCTAGAATTAGATTCACTGTCATTCATCCCCCGCCCCCCACCATGTGCAGGGCACATTATTTACTTTCCTGTCTCTCTTTGCAGCAATCTGTGCTGTTTTTCTAATCTCTCCCCAAGTTTGCCAATTATCTCTCAACTACACCTAATCTGCCTTTTTACCCATACATTGAGAGTGTCAATTAATATATTTTAAAGATTTGGTTCTTTTAAAAAATTGTTGGCTCATGTTATGTTTTCTTGCTTCCTTATCACTCTTTTACGCATTTCCCCCCCCCTTCATTCATGCTTATTTTGTATTCTGTACCTGGTAACTTCAGTATTCAAGTTCTTGGAGTTCTAAGTTTATTGTTCCTTGTTTCTCGACTTTTGGTCATGGTGGCTTACTTCCTTACATGTTTGGTGAGCTTGCATTGTGAGTTCAGGTTTGGTTGATTTTAATCAGTTGGAATTCTGAGGGCCTAAATCCAGGATGCTTTCTTTAGGAAGAATTTGTTTTACCCTCTGGTGTGCGCCCGATGGTCCCCTCAGAAGACCCAGAGAAATGTGAGACTCTGAGGTTTAGCTCTCAGACCTCGTGGTGAGCTCAAGTATTGTGGATTTTTTTATATCACCTTCAGCTCTACAAGCTTTGCTTCATGTAGTTTGGATCTCTGTTGCTAAGCGCACACACATTTAGTATTGTCTTCTTGCTGAGTTGACCCCTTTATCGTTCTGTAATGTCCTCTACATTCAGGGTAATATTCCTTGTTCTGAAGCCTACTTTGTCTGATATTTACATAGCTGCTCCAACTTTCTTTTGGTTAGAGTTTACATGGTATATTTTTTCCCACCCTTTTACTTTAAACCTATCTTATGTCTTTATATTTAAAGTTGGTTCTTCAAATGTATGTATACCAAGGGGGAAAGGGATGGGGTGGGAGGAACTGGGAGATTGGGATTGACACACATACACTACTGATACTATGTATAAAATAGACAACTGGTAGGAACATACTGCATGGCACAGAGAACTCTACTTAATGCACTGTGGTGTCCTAAATGGAAGGGAAATCCAAAAGGGAAGGGATACATGTATATGTATGACTGATTCATTTTGCTGTGCAGCAGAGACTAACACAACATTGTAAAGCAACTATACTCCAATAAACATTAATTAATAAAAAAATAAAGTCGGTTCTTGTACACAGAATATAATTGAGTCTTGCTTTTTAAATTATTATTCTAATCTAATGATTTGTCTTTTACTGACGCTTTTAGAGTTAATTGTATTGTATGAAGTTCATACAAGAAGGGCCTAAAGATTCCCAAACTGAAAATTTTCAGTAGCATTATTGATATAACAATTTATTAATAATTGGATGAATCAAAAGTTACTAAATTAATCTAAAATATAAAAGTTCTAAATGTTGCCTACTACCATTTAGCAGAAATAGCTAAAAACAATTAAGGTTACCTAGATTCCACCAAGTACGTGTATTGCATGTTTACTATGTGCTGAATTCTGTATCGGGCGCCATCCGGGCTGAAACAAAGAAGATGCTTTGTTGACATGTGTGAGTCCAGCCTTCCGCTCTGGAAAGATCAGTGGGAATGGAAGTGGTACAGGTAGCTTCTCAGCAGCCCGGAACCTGCTTAGAGAATTCTTTGTGACTGGCTTTTTGATTGCCTGTGGTAATATTTGCCCCCGATTTTGCATGTAATTAGAAGTGGGATGTATTTTGAATAACATATTGAAGCGCGACCTGGAAGATCTGAGTCAGCAAACCCATTCCACCCTCTTTCCCATTGCCATGTTCCCATTAGATGTGACGATGGGACAGTAGCACCCCGGCTCTTGGTGTAACTGAAACAGCCATAGGGGCTTCGAAGCCTGGAAGGCGGACCAGCCACTGACTTGCTCTGAGACTTAGAAGAGATTCAATTCCTAAGCATCAAATGTATAGTAGATGCTAATTCCTAACCCCTGTCTCGTTAAAGAGTTTAGAAACTCAAAGATGATGTGAAACATTATTTTTAAAGATAGAAGGGATCCTGGAAGGTTATTGGTGACTTTCCAAGGAATTTTTATTACGAAAAATTTCAAACTTACTCAAAAGTAGAGAGAATATTGTAATAAATTCCCATATTCTCATTGCCAAAACAGTGTGCCAATCTTACTTTACCTACCGCCCAGGCCAACTTTTTCTTTGTTTCCCGAAGCATTTTAAAGCAAACCATAGTACCACTTCATTAAATCCATAAATACTTCAGTATGGAAGTAAATCCTTTAAAAATTACATCTATTAATTCTTTGTTAGTCCCACTCCCTCCTTATTAGATTAGGAAACTAAGAGGGTTAGTGATTTGTCCAAAACCATGTAATTAGTGGCGGAACCAGAGTTAGAACCTTAGTGTTCTTAATACTTAAGCCTATATTCTTTTCCCATAAAACTTGTTGCCTCTGAAGATTACCTACTTTCCAGCTACAGAGATTTAACAAAAACCTGCAATTAGATTCTCTACCAGTATCTTACATTGGAATCATCCTGGGAGATATTAAAAATGTAAATTCCTGACCCCCGACCCCAGAGAACCTGATTCCTTGAGGTTTGCTGGAGCCAACTTATACTGGTTCTTGAGAGCCAACTATTAAATTTTAAGGAATCTTATGAGTCAATTACTAAAAATCATTAAAAATTCAATTATATATGCTTACAGTTAAATACAGTATATTAAAAACAAAGGTAACAAATATTCAAAACTCGTCACTTCTTGGGCTTTACTACACTCTGCTATGATCTGTGCTCTCGAGGCCGGTTGTGTCTGGCTGGTGGAAACCCTGAGTCACTGTGTGCTGTTGGGTGTCAATTCCCAGCTGCACGCTCAGCTGTGGCTTGAAATCGGCCACGTGGGGCTTGGCAAATACAAACCAGGCTGAGTTTATGGTTTTGTGGATTATCTAGACTTAAGAGAGTAATGGAGAAAATGTTAATAATGCAGATTAAACTTAAAACTGCGTCATGTCTATGGCCATTACATTTTGAATAGTACAAAATATGAGAAGATATTCTTCCAGTATTCAAAAAACAATTACAGTTCAGCAAAGAAGTCTCTCACATCATTAATAATTGATGTTTCACTTTTGTTTTACTCATTAATATAAACGAAAATATCAACCCACATTCATGTCAGAACTACACTTAGTCATCAATCGCGACCACAGGTTGGCTATAGATAAAAGAGTTTGGCAAAAAAAAAAAAAGCATTTCTGTGGGAATCGATTAGCTGTATGAAATTTACAATAAAAAACATTGTTGGGCTTCCCTGGTGGCGCAGTGGTTGAGAATCTGCCTGCTAATGCAGAGGACACGGGTTCGAGCCCTGGTCTGGGAGGATACCACATGCCGCGGAGCAACTAGGCCCGTGAGCCACAACTACTGAGCCTGCGCGTCTGGAGCCTGTGCTCCGCAACGGGAGAGGCCGTGATAGTGAGAGGCCCGCGCACCGCGATGAAGAGTGGCCCCGCTTGCCACAACTAGAGAAAGCCCTCGCACAGAAACGAAGACCCAACACAGCCATAAATAAATAAATTTAAAAGAGCTTAAAAAAAAAAAACTTGCAAAAAAACCCCCCCAAAAACAAAAAACGTTGTATCATTAATTGTAAATTATGTACTACACATCTTTTTATCAGCAAGATATATAATATACTTAGGTATGTATAGAATGCTACATTGTTTTCTTTTTTGTATTTTGGGAGGGCTAGTTGATCAACATTTTCTAGCACACCTCTGTGTGAAACTCAGGAGTCTGCATTTCAAACGAGCATCTCAGGTATTCTTATGTCTCCTGAATTTGGAGAATCACTGTTTTAGCCGTTGAACAAAAAGTCAGGATCATTAATCAAGACTGTGAACGTATCCATCACCCACGAGTTCTCTCATGCCCTTTATGGTCCTTCCCTTCTACCCCTCCTGCCCACCCCACACCCAGGCACCACTGACCTGCTTTATGTCACTATAGGTCCTTTTGCATTTTCATACAGAATGTGCTCTTTTTGCTCTGGCTTCGTTCACTTAGCATAACTGTTCTGAGTTTCATCCATGCTGGGGTCTAAATAGTTTGTTCCTTTTTATTGTGAGTAGTATTCCATTGTATGGATTCAACACAATTTCTGTATTCATTCAACGTTGATGGACATTTGGGTTGTTTCCATTTTTGCCTATTACAAATAACATTGCTAGGAACATCTGTGTGTAAATCTTTGGACATACATTTATTTTTCTTTGGGGTAAATATCTAGGAATGAAATGGCTGGATCACATGGTTGATATGTGTGCTACTTTTTAAGAAACTGCCACACTGTTTTTCGAAGTGACACAGGCCACTCGTTTCCCTTTTTTTGTGGTGAAAAAAGCATGGGTGGTTTCTGACATTGGCTCAAGATTTTCACGTGAGCACCCTAAGCAAGCCAGGAATGCAATTACACAGCAATGCATATGCTGTAAATAATTATGTAGCCTTGAGTTAGTGGCAGTGGGAAGAAACTAGCTTATAGGAATGAACATTGCATGGGGTTAGAGTCGTTCATTTAATTCACTTCAATGGCTGATGATACATTTGTTTGAATTTATTTTCCATTTTTCTGTAGTTCTTATTTGCCCTTCCCTTTCCTTCTGTGATTTTTCTGAACCAGACAACATCTTAGGCGGTATATTAAAAGGTTTAAAATTTTGGATCGTAACTCACTTCAGTAAACATTATGCTATACATTATTTGATTTCAGAATTTTAGCTGAAGGCAACTAATTACTATTTAGCACATATACACTGACAACATACTCAACAGAGATAGGTGTGTGTGTGTACGTGTGTGTGTGTGTGGTGTGTTTATTTTCCCACTCCAGAATGTCATCTATTTCCAGAGTAGTGAGACTGATTCTGTTTTACTCAGGCTAACAGGGGCTGTAGCTCTGATTCATTTCAGTGATATGTTAGTCTCCTTTTATAGATTGTTACTCCAAGAAGCTGCCTGGCTGGCCTCTCAGTTTATCTGGCTCTGAAGGGCCCCCTTGAAGAAAGACAACCTGGAAGCTAAGACTAGGTATGCAGTTATGATATAAATAGATTTTGCAAAACCCCATATAAAATAGCACAGTCATAGCTCATCTCCAGTTAATTGTACCTAGAAATTCAGGGCGGCATCAGGGCTTCTGCAAGGAGATGGCCACAGGGAACCCTGACTAGGGAACACTTTCTCGTGTAAGTGTGACGGCTTCTTAAGCACTTCAAAATGCGTTTTTTCCCCCAGTTTTTCTCAGAATGGGTTGCTCAGAGGCAGGACTGGAAGAGCGGACGAGCCCGCCTGCGCTTTACAGAGATGCCCCCCAGGAAAGAGGCCACACGTGCAAACGGCCGGAAGTCAGTGGACGAGTGCCCAGTTCCCTTCTGATGAAATTCAGCTGCAATGTGGTGTTGTTATTTCTTTTCCCATTTTATTTGTAACACCATATTACTCTAGAAAAAAATAGAACTGTATGTACAGCAATAAGTAATATGCCCCCCCCTTTCCTGGGCATTATTCTCAAATACACTGCAGAAGTTATGTAAAAGTCTTCAAAAAGCCGTTTCTCAGTGAGAGAGCAGGCTATCTTCTCCGTCCAATCAAGATAAAAGCTCTATCTGGAGGGAAGCACTGTTTATAGATCCTGGGACTGGTCGTCTTCCAAGATGCTGGTAAAAAAAAAAATTAGGAACGAGAAGTATCTGTTCTGTGAGAAGGAAAAAAACCAAAAAGCCTTCTCTATTTCGTTAGGTAAACACTGTTAGTATGACTCTAGTTGTTGGCTTAATAAATTGAAAATACATAAATGATGTTGATTGTCACCTCAACTGGAGTACAAAACGTGGCATCATGTGACTAAAGAATAAAGGAAATGACGGAAAACCCAGCTCCATTAATTAAAATCTTGTTTAACTTTCCATTGTAATACTTGGCCACACTTCCTAAAAGCTCTGACCATGTACACTTAGACCATGAGAAGAACGTGTTGGAATGCAAGTCAGGTGGGCTAGATCCCAGTTCTGGATTCACCTTGTTCTCCAAGGGGGCACTGGAGAGATTGCTGGTCCCCAGCTTTTCCACTACAAAGAAACTATTTTATAATTTTTGCCCTGCAGACATGATGTTTTGAAAGATTTTATTAGTTATCTAAACTGTTACAGTATCAGGCTAAGACACGAGCCCCCAGAGGTGTGTCCATGGGGAAAGGAAGCTGGTCTGGGTGTGAATCCTGGTCCCACGGCTTCCCAGCTATATGATCCTGGGAAAGCTATATACCCTCTTTAAGCCTGTTTCCTCATCAGGTGTGGCAAGTATATAAATGTATTTATGGCTTAGAGCAGTGCCTGCAACATGGTAAAAGCCAAAATCTTAACAACGATAATAATAATAAGAGTGATATCATTATTATTATTATTTGAACTAACCAGATAGAAGGGCTGGCCCTCCTGGAGCTGGCTAGCAGCCCCACCCAGAGTACCCAGAGAGACACAGCAGACTTTGGTCTGAGTGATGGTGCTGGACCTTTAAGGGAGTGTGGATTGGACGGCAGGAGTTTGGGTGCAGAGGTGGTCCTGCTTTTCGAGGGCAGAGGTCAAAGCTGAGTTTGCTTGGGTTATCAAGGTTGGAGCAGCTTTTGATTAGGGAGTTGTACTGCAGGGGGAGGAAGTGAAATTGGAAAAAACAAACAAACGAATAAACAAAACAGCCGGGAAGGGATCAGGGCCTGGGTCAGACTGCCAGGCTTGAAAGCAGAGGTTGTTCTCAGAGAACTCAGACCCCCGGAAAGGGCAGAGGACGCTGCCCGTGGTGACCGGACGCTCACGGTGGATACAGACTGAGGGCAGCGAGACCAGAGACAGCCCCTGCTCCACAGCGGGGCTGCGGATCCGAATAGCTCAGGACAAACTCAGGGCTCGGACACAGCTGGGTCTTTAGATTCACGGTCTTGAGAGCCTGTAACAGAAATGAATTTTTCCATTTGCAGTCACATTATTTTTCTATTTCACCTCTGATTCATCCAGATTTTAACCAAAGCTTCACCATTATCAAAGGGATAGAAAAAATTTACCTTGTGGCTTGAATTACTGATATGGTTGTGATGCTAAAAAACAATCAGGATGAGTAAACATACAGGCACTTAAGTTTCTAGGCCAAGATGGACGGCTTGCTGGACCCTCTGTGCACAGTGACCGGGTCACCATCCACACCCCAGAAAGTCCTGGAATGCCATCAGCAGCAAATCAGCTTGGGTCCATTGTGAAATGTCAGTGTAACCGCGGTGATTTCAGATGATTCTAGTTAAAAAAAAAACAGGGAAATTTTTGTGCTTGGTTAGCTGTTGCTGTCCCATTGTAGACATACATACCTCTTCTGTTGGGTTTTTGAAGTGATGATAATGGCTCATCTACAACTAAAGTGGCTTCTGGACAAACCCAGTAGATGCTACAGAACTTCACGCTTGTATACCCGCCCCTCACCCCGTGAAGCTCTCTGGCTCCTAAGACACCTGGTTCCGGTCTTTCTCACACCTTCCAGTTTCCTTCATAGAGCCTCTTTTCTTGTTCCATTAACTCTAATGTCCCCTGGGATTGTGCTCTCAGCCACCTTCTTTCATTGTATACACTTTCATCCTCATTTAAATGGTCATATTTCATACGTGGAGGACTCCCCATTCCGTCCATATCCCTGGCTCTGGCCTACCCTGAGCTCCAGCTCTCCAGTTCTTTTTTTCTTTTTCTTTTTTTTGGTGGTGCCACACAGCATGGGGGATATTAGTCCCCCACCAGGGATCGAACCCACGCCCCCCACCCCCTGCGGTGGAAGCACAGAGTTTAACCATTGGACCGCCAGGGAAGTCCCCAGCTCTCTAGTTCTAATGGAAAACCAGACCTGTCCTCTGGGGTCCCCCAGATACCGTAAGCTCAGCCATTTTTCACACTGATTTTCCTCTTGGCTAAAACCAACCACAATTCACCCCTCCCTCCCAAGAGCTGGGGGCGTGTTGACCTCCCTCTTAGGGACTCATGGGCGTGGGGGCCCACCGGGGGATGCGCTCTGAACAGCTAAGAGTTCCTCCAGCAAGGAAGGCTGTGATTCGGCAACTATCACTGCTGGCCCACACATACAACTCCCCACTCACAAAAATCCATATCATAAATTCCTTATCTGTCATTCAAAGTCCCCATAGTCTAGACTCAGGCCACTTCTGGACTCTTACCTCTCTCTCTAAACGTCCCCTGTGTTCTGGCACCTTTTCAGGACGTGTGCAGCCCTTCCCATCCCTGCCTCACTGGTCAGGCATTGCTGCTTGGGGCCACCCTCCTATTTTCTCTGCCCATCAAAAGCCTACCTCTCTCTCAAGATGTAGCTGGAAAGCCGCTTCTAACACGGAGCAGTCCGTGGACACCTCAGGTGTCTCTCTCTTTTCTCCTTTGGATTCCTATAATACTGTGTTCGGTCTTTACTACTATATTTTAGGTTCCTTGAGGTTAAGGGCTGTGCTTAGTCATTTTTGTAGTTTCCACAGTGCCTGGCACACACGAACTGCCTAACTTACTGGTATTGGATGAATAATGATTTGCCTAAAACATTTTGGTTGTGTTTACAAAGAAGTCAAACATGCCTCATGTAGCAAGAGAGGCAATGCTGGCATCTTTGAGTTTGAAAAGCTCCCCCGCAAATGCACGTGTGTGGTTATACACAATGAATCCTTTGTGTGCCCAGGTTTTAGATATGTATGAAAAAAGGAAAGGAAATACACTTGTTTCTAAAATCGGCAATGCTTGTTTCCTGCATCACCTTTGCCTTTCTGTGTCTTTTTAATTTGTCAGTGGGCATTTCACTTGTTGCTTCTCCTTTAGGATTAATTATCCTTGGACCTATTGATTATTACTATCCTTGCCTTTCTGGTCTTCCAGCCACTTTCCCTGTTGAGTGTTAATATTTTATACAGTAGCCTTCCTGTTCTAACATCCTTGAGTACATCTTATACATCCTATTTCTACTGTCAGTAATAAAGATTCTTACAGTAACATGTGTTATTGAAACATATTCTTTTATTAATGGAGATCTCACCATAACATGTATTTATAGCAGTGACAGGGCCCAGAGCGAGGCCTGGAAGTCAGACAGGACTTTGCCGATATTGACTTAAATGATAAATGATCAATTTTTTAAAAAAAAGATGCTAATAATGCTTGGAAAGAGATAATAATAATTTAAAATAATCTATCCATCAGAGTTAAAAAATTAAAGCTGGGGTGAAAGCTACATACCCCTTTTCTGTACACCTTAGAGACTTGAGGTGTCCAAGGGAAATGTTTACAAACCAGTATTCCTGGTTTCCAAGAAGACAGGCCTGGGTGAGCTAGAGCTGTATAAGGGTGAATTAGCACATCTACTGTCGAAATAAAAGGCACCGTCTTGAGCTGATCTGTGTTTAGATCTCAGGATTTTATGTCAGGCAGATGCAGACCAGATGTGGATTAGTCTACGGTGCCGCCGTGCTGTTTGTTTGTTTTTTTCCCCCGTGGTTCCCTCTGTAACACTCTTCTTTTCTCGTGGGGATGTGGGGTGCACAGAAGCAGAATGGCAGCGTTGCCCTGCGAGGCGCTTGGTGTGCTAGATGCTTCTGTGTGAGGTCTCAGCGATCCTCTTGACGGCACGTGCCCGCGGAACTGCTCCCACTGCCTGACGCTTGGAGAAGAGCGCTTGGTAGGGGCACAAAGATGGGAGTATGTCTTCTTGTCCTGCTCCTGGAATGACTCGGGAGAAACAGCGCAAAGAACGGAGAGTGTAGGATTGAAAATAATACCAACCAACTCATTGATTTTGATGCGTATATTTAAAGATGTTAATGCAAAACATCTAGACGAAGTTAATAGCATCCCTTATTCAGTCAACACATTTTAAGAGAGCCCCACTAGGTCTGAGTTACAGGGCTTACAGAATAAGGTCTTCAACGGGGATGGCTTTTGGTCTAGAAAAACAAAGCTTGCCTTTTTAGGTCACATTATTTATTTTCGTCAGTTTAAATGACAACCTATTTGAAAATACATTGCATATTTGCGAGATTTCTGAAGTAGACGCTCTGGACTATAATTAGACCCAATCTCAATGACACCTCTCCCAGCAGCTCCAGCCCACGAGTCATCACGCTTGAGCACAACAGACCTCGCCCACCGCATGAGTCCCTCTGACTCCACAGCACAGCTGCTGTGATCTAAGAAACCAGATAACCCTGATTATTAGAGCTCTTTAAAGAAAGAGTCAACCCACTTGAGTGACTGCCTGGCTGCGTCCCTTAGAAAGTAAAGCAGTAACTGAGTTTTAATGAATGAGCTTCATAAATGCTCCCTGGGTTCCTGGATGGCTCTGGGTCAAGGTTCTCAAGGATCCAGGTGAGGTTGAGAAGTCTGATCTTGAACTGTGTGAAATACTTTTGTGCTTAAAGTTTAAAATCTATGCAGTGTATATCTGAAACAGGTTATTAAACAAATTATATATTATACTACACATATTTTGTATTTTATAAGTGTAAAAGTTTCACACCTTACGTATTTTTGTTTGTTTGTTTTACAGTATATTTTTATATGGACTAGTTCCCCCCCTCCCCCGCCGCCCCAAGATGATAAAATCATTCTGGCATCATGATCTTACTTATTTCCAGAACTTTGTGTATATTTCTGTACTGTTACCACATTACCAGGACCATGTGAAGGTGGCAGCACCTTTATAATGTGCTTGGAAATTCAAATAACATATTCTGATTCCTAAATCACTATGTTTATGAAAAACGTTTACATAAGAGCACAACGGCTAAAAGCTAAAACCCATGTAGAAAACTAGGAAAGTCTAAGGGAACCCATCCTTCTACTGGTTTCACTGTCCCAATTCTGTTTGGCGTCGTCCATCACAGAGCGGGAGCTGCAGAGGTGAGCTGGTTGGTCTTTCCCCTGTTCTGTTTCTGTTAATGGTGGACACTAAGGATGACTGACACTGCCTCGTAATAGTGCCTCCACCCCCAAAGTGGCCCTCCCCAAAAAGAATCCATGTAATCAAAATAGTATCTACTAAATAATAATTGGAAGAATATCTACTTTCTTTCTGGGTAGCACACCCACAAAAGGTATGTTTTCTCACATTATGCTATTAGTTTTGTAGTTTTATCATTTTTCAACTCTCTTATTTTCTCATTATTGTACCAATTATTGTGAAGATGTACCTGGAGGCACCAAGCCCTCAGCTAGCACTGGCTTCATGACTCGATACATATTGATGTGAACCGCTGTGAAACGTATTGATACCTACACTGCAGTGCTGATCTATTCGTATCCTAACTGAGAAAGGTTGGAAAATTTCTTCACGTACCTTGACAGGTGTGTTACGAGCCCTGGAGCTAATGCGATTAATCCTGACGTGATCTCCCTTTTCCTTCTAGATGATGGGAAAAGAGACAATCGCAGCCACAGGGGTGGCTGCCTCCCCCGCCTCCCCCAAGCCAGTGCACGTGACCTCTAGGTCACCCGGTGTGCCGGCACAGCAATCCCTACTCAAGCCCTTGGCCCATCCTCCAAACCAGATTCGTCGCTTAAACCCTATTATACAGAGATTCTGGAGACATCACTGAACAGACAGATGGGAGATACCTCGGCAGAGGCAAGAAAATCAATGCTTTAGCAACCCACCTATTACTGCATGGGGGTGGGGAATGTCTTGGGGACAGTTGGAAGGCTCTGAAGAGGTTACTTGGTTACCCAGAGTGCCTGATTGTGCTGGCTCTAATCTTTACACGACTTATCACTAACCCAGCCTCTATGTGGGCCCTGCACCTGCACAGTGGAGATTGTCCTATGATCATGTATGGAGGAGGCTTGACCAATCACTTGTACCTACACGTGTGTGGATGCCGCGTTAGCCATTTAGGTACCACCCCCATTACTTTGCAACATTCTGGGGGCAGTACATTGACCCTGTATTTTTCATCCATTTGGTAAACACCTGCTTCTCCCCTCTTTCTCAAATCACAGTTGAGTTGCTGTGGGAACCTCCTCACAAGGTGAGTAACTCACTCAGGGGAGTCGGGGTGCGGACAGAGCCACTGAGGTCCCGGGGCATCCTTGGAAGAAGGATGGCCTGGGGTGGTCTGGGGAGTCGCCGTAGGAAGCAGGCTTGCTGCTGGGATGCTGGCTTCTGGAGTGCTTCTTGCGGGTCAGTAGGTGCTTGCCTCCAGGACTTACCAGCCTGTGCCCACATACAGTCTGTGCCCCCAAATCTCTGGGACGGGGACCCTGGGCATTCTGCTGGCCGGGCAGTAGAAGGAGCACCAGGCGCCGGAGGGCCGGTCTCAGCTCTGGTCCTGCCTTGCCTCAGCCGCGGGCGCCTCTGCAAGCTGCGTGGAGAGATGGCCTCCTCCAGGCGGACCCTGTTGCCTCCCGAGTCTCCTTCATTATACCGAGAATTGGGGTTCAAAATACCTCCCCCTCCCGCAGAGGAGCTCTGGAGCACTTGCAAGTCAAGGGCACTTGTGGCTCCGAGGACGTGTGTGTGTGTGTGTGTGTGTGTGTGTGTGAGCGGGGAAGCGATTTATTACTCCACACCCCGCCTGCCCGCTTTCCATCCTTCTTCCCCCGCTCCGACCTCCCTCCTCGGCCTCCCAGTGGCCGTCAGGGCTCCCTGCAGACATCACTTCCCCACGGCGGTGGGGTCGCGGAGCTCACGGGCTTTCTGACCTTCACTGTGAGTAACAGCTCTCTAGCGAAGGGTTATAACCCACTCGGGCCGCAAAGACCGCGACTGCGGGGTTAATTCTCCGAAGTGCCATGTGCAAAGTTTGGGTAAGTCAGTCGGCCCAGGGAGGGGAGGGCAGCCGAGAGCAGGCAAGGGGACAGGGCGGCTGGGGGGAGGGGGTCGGGCGGGGGTCTCAGTCCAGAAAGAGCAAGGGTCACACTTGCCGAGTGGACACCCACGCCCCCTGCTGGGGCCCCACCGCCACCGCGTCCTCGCCCCTCCCTCAACTTCGCCGGGTCTCAGGCGCGCGCGGAGCCGCCACCTGCGGGGTGGTCTCGGGCGCGCCCGCCGCAGGGGGAGCGGCTCAGGCCAGGGCGCCCGCTCGGGCCCGAGGGACCCCCGGCCCGCGCCCCGCGGCTCGCGGCCCCCACCCGGCGCGGGGCTCGGCCGCGGTCCCGCGCTCCCCGCCCCCGGGTCCCCGGAGGCTCCGCGGCCGCCCGAGCGGGAGGTGGAGCCGAGCCCGCGGCGCCGCGCAGGAGGAGCCGGCGGCGGCGGGAGCAGCGGGAGCCGGCCGGCAGCGCTTCGCGGTGAGTCGGGCCCGGGCCGGCCGGGCGTGGGCGCCGCGGGGGCGTCGGGGCGGCATCCTCGCGCCCCGCGGCTCCACCACGGGTGGCTCGCGCGGCCCTGGGGGGCGGTGCCGCGGGGAGGGGGTCGCGCCGCAGGGGGGGAGGGGGAGTAGAGGGGAGGGGGTGGCGCGGCGCCCGCAGGTGGGCGCGCGGGGTCGCGGGGGAGGCTTCCCGAGAGGGCCCCAGGCGCTGCTGGCCGGGGTCGCTGTGGCTTCACCAGACTCTGCTGGCCTTCAGCTGTTTGATGACTTTCTTGAACACCGACTAAAAAGTAGCCTTGGCACGTGCCCGCGTGACTGCTTTAGCTGCGGCTGCACAGAGTCGTCTTTGCGGGGATGGAGAGGGCGCGGGGGGCACGCCCAGGTGGAGGTGGGCAGCGTACCCTCTGCCTGGGACCCGGGCCGGGGCGAACGTGCCTGAGGGTCGCCGCGATCCGGGATGCCGGGAGGAAGTGCTGTGCGCAGTTAGCGGAGGGGCCCCTCGAGGGCACGGTCTGGGGTTGGGGGTGAAGGGCGGCCGCGGAGGAGAGCTGTACGGAGACGCCGCGAAGCTGGTGTTTCCGCTGCGCTTCCTGCACCTGCACGCCGGTCGGTGACTTTGAATTTATCTTTTCACCGATGAGCCAAGGGATGGGAGAGGAGAAAGTCTAACAGCGCCGTGCACGCCGAAACAGCGAGCCTTGGGAAGCCCTCGTACATAATAGAGTGGCTATTTCGCCGCCAACTCCGCTTTTATTCTGATTTCAAAGCCTCGGAGTGGTTTTTACTTAAATGTCGTTAGAGAGGTCTAGATAATAAAGATAATTAACTGTTCTTTCACGTCTTTTTACTAGAAATGGAAATTCAATTCTACCGGGTTTGTTGGATTTTGTTAACATTTTCATACAAGAAACTCGTAATTGTCGTAGCGTTACTTGCAACAGTGAACATTAACAAGCCCTGCGCGGTGCTGTCATGTTGCTAATTGGAAGCAGAAACGCCAAACTTAGATATAGAATCATAAAGCAAAAAACGTAAAGCCTTAGTCGTAAAAAGTGACTCGGACACGTGTAATGTGCATAATAGGACATGGGACGGCGTGTTGTGCTCCCGGAGAGGGTCAATTCCTGGAAAGCGAGAGATGGGCCGTAACGGTTTAAATATGTGATGGTTCTTTCCATCCTATGTGTACTCTAAAGTATACAGCATTGAAATGCTTTAATTCTGTTCACTTTTGTGCTCCAGATTGCAAACTGTCATAATGGGGTTCAAAGCAAAATCTCAAGCTTTTGGATTCACCAGATTACACGAAAGTGAAGGGAACTTTTGCCTTGCCGTCCCAGACTCCTGGACTCCAGGCAGCCTCCCATTTATTAACTGTATGACCTTGGGCAAGTCACCCTTTCACAGCCTTGGTTTCAACTTTGTAAAATGCCAGTAATATCCCTCACCTTATGAAGACGTTGGGAAAAAGGAAGTAACACTTAGGAGCTTATCCCAGTGCCCAGAGCACACTAAGTGCTCTGGAAAAGTTGTCTCTTGTCTTCCTTGACTTTTAGGAACCCCCAGGTCTGGCACGTTTCAGCGTTGTTGCTGTTTTTAACTTAAAATTCCTCGTGTGCAGGCTTCCTTCCCATCCATCCCTTCAAGCACCCTTGATTGAAGAACCTCAGATGCTGCCCTGTCTGGGTGTTAGGAAGTGAGGGGCTGAGACTCTGGAGGTGGAGGTGGGCAATACTTCAGGTTTTTCCTGTTGGTGAGAATCCATCACGAGGTCACACGATGACGCATTGTACTTCCCGGTCTTCATGTTGCTCTAGCTCTGTCCCCAGTGTAATGTTGTCACACTGGAAAGAAAGCACAGGAAGCTCTGCACAGTGCTTGCTCTCGCTTTTACCCTGTCTCTCCAGGCCAGCTCAGGCCGGGCAGGGCGCGCGGCTTCATCAGTATTTGTGGATTTGAAAGACAGGATGTAATGAAGTTATTTTTCAGGTCACGTGTGTTTTATTCCTAGTGAAAGGACCTTGGGATTCTAAATGATGGCCCTACTGTATACTAGGGCTAATAGAGATTATTAAAGAAGGTAGCTCAGGTAGCTCAGGTAGACTTGATTACCTATCAATTTTGCCCTGGTGGTGAAGCAGTCTTATAAAAGCTTACGCGGCCAAGTTGGAGCAGCGGCTCCGCCACTAGGGGCCTCTTCTGCATAGCGTATCACCCAGGCTGTCATCCTTTGCCATTATTATGTCCTGTAAGGTAGTGAAGGAACTTAACTTCCTGGGTTTGCCCTGCGGAATACTTTATTAGAAAAGGGCAACCTTGTGTGAAAAGCATTACCAAAGGCCTAAAAATATGTGCAAGTGATCAGCTCGGTGCTTTGTGACCACCTAGAGGGGTGGGATAGGGAGGGTGGGAGGGAGGGAGATGCAAGAGGGAAGAGATATGGGAACATATGTATATGTATAACTGATTCACTTTGTTATAAAGCAGAAAGTAACCATTGTAAAGCAATTATACTCCAATAAAGATGTTAAAAATAAAATATGTGCAAGTGGTCTTAAATTACAGATTCGGTACCATCTGAGAATAACTTTAAAGGTTTAAAGGAGATGTAATAATCGGGCTTTTTGCTTTGCATATCCTCATATTCCAATATATGACTTTAAAAAAACCGTCTAAAAATTCAAATATATGATTTTGCTCTAGTATTTTTCAGGGGTTTTGGGGAGTACGTTTTTGGTAGAGCTTATTTTTATCTTTTAATGTGTTTAAAATTGCTTTATTTCCTAAATTGGTACTTGGAGCGCTAATAACTTGTTTCTCAAGGAGTTTATCTGGCCAGTAGGAGCTGCTGGTGTCTTGTGTTTTTTAAAAAAGGGGCCACGTGAAATTCCACGCATAAAAATATATATTTCATTACATTCCAAGATGTATCATTGAAAGGCATTTTTCTTCTGGGAGTTTTTGAAAAGCGCTCTTATTTCTAAATTAGAACTTGAATGAAGTTAGTCAGGCTTGAGACTATTGAACAACTTGAAGGTGTGTGGGTGTTTTTATTTGTCAGATGGAATTTGCTATTTGGTAGAAAAAAATACCGACAAGGTATGTAAGCAAACACGATGACTGAAAATATTGCCATATGGTTTGTGAGTGAATAAGAGAATATTGTATTTTCAGGTTTTCAGTGAAATGTAATTACAGTGACAAACTAAATACCAGTAATCGGTAAAGTAAAACTAACTACCGTTACAGAAGAGTTCAGCGCATTGCAGGCCCCAAATCTTACCGAGGGATTTCTTCTGAATTCAGTACGTTATCAGACTTCTGATTCCGATTTTCACGTGGCAGGACTTTTTTTTTCAGCGTGTTTTTTATTGAAGTATTGTTGATTTACAATGTTGTGTTAATTTCTGCTGTACAGCAAAGTGATTCAGTATATGTATACATATATATTCTTTTCCATTATGGTTTATCATAGGATATTGAATATAGTTCTCTGCTATATAGTAGGACCTTGCTGTTTATCCATTCTATATAAAAGCTTACATCTACTAACTGAAGCCTCCCACTCCACCCTCCCCCAGCCCCCTCCCCCTTGGCAACCACCAGCCTGTTGTCTATGTCCGTGATTCTGTTTCTGTTTCATAGATAGGTTCATTTGTGTCATATTTTAGATTCCACATATAAGTGATATCCTATGGTATTTATCTTTCTCTTTCTGACTTACTTCACTTAGTATGATCATCTCTAGGTCCATCCATGTTGCTGCAAATGGCATTATTTCATTCTTTTTTATGGCTGAGTAGTATTCCATTATATATATGCACCACATCTTCTTTATCCATTCACCTGTCGATGGACAGATAAGTTGCTTCCATGTCTTGGCTACTGTGAATAGTGCTGCTATGAACATAGGGATGCATGTATCTTTTTGAATTACAGTTTTGTCTGGATATACATCACGTGGTGGGACTTTAAAACAAGGCAGTCTGATCTTTGCTGCCTTTCTTTCAAGGTCTAGATCATTACTAAGAACTGGGGAAGAGGAGAACTTCTGTGTGAGGGTCGTAGATAATTCTTCTTATCACTTCCCGATGAGTTAGCTAACTTTTGGGGGTTATGTTTAGGATTCTGAGCATGTCAAAGAGTTACACAGATCCTGTTTGCACAAGAACACTTCTTTAAACTGGGGGAGCGCTGCCGCTGCCCTCAAACATCCCGCCGGTGAAGGCCCTGCATCTCCCTGCCTCCCCGACTTGCCCCAGAAGGAGGCGAGGCTCAGCCACAGTGATGGGTGTAGAGCTGCGTGCAAGGCGAGGCATGTGCGTTTGGACAGCAGCCTGCAGCTGACCAAGATGATGGCTGCCCCAGGTGGGAGGAATTGCATGTTTATACATGGGAGTCTTTTTTTAGGAGCTTGCACTTGGGCCCTGGATGCACAAAAACAGCAGCACTAGAGTCTGCAGAGAGGTTTGGATCCTGTGACTTTAGTGAAACAGCACTTTGCTGCACAGGTCATTTTAGTTGTTGCTTTTGGACAGTGCAAAACATACATTTGGTTATCCTGGGGTCACATCTGCTACTCGGTTTCCTTTTCACACAAAGGGATGTTTGAGTTGATGGAGGAAGAGGGAAGCAGGAGGCAGGGAGGAGGTAGATGGGAGTTGTCTGTTTATGCTGGACCCCCCGGGCCCCTTATTTTCCCTTCCCAAGGGACGTGAGCACACGCCCTGCAACTTGATGATACGAGCTGTTCACTGGTGTTTTGGGGCTGTCCTCATCTACTCTATTAACGAAACTACTAAGATGATGGTCTTCGACTTAGGTCCTGGGTACTCTCCAAAGTGACCTTCTACTTCTGTCTCCTGTCTTTAGAAACTTGCTCAGTTAACGTGGCAGCTAACCTCTGTGAACAGGGCTGCCAGCCCAGCAGGGGCCCCTTTGAGGTGGAGCGTCCGCGCCAGGGGGCGCAGCATGGGAAGCAGAGTGTGGGCCTCAGCCTGCTCGCCTCCCGTCGGGCACTCTCGTGGGACAGTTGTCCGCACAACTGTCCGTGAGGCTTACACCTGTACAAGTGGTTAGAACAGTGCCGGGCACATGATCGATGAGAGATGTATCATTGCAGCTGCTGGCGGTGGTGGTTATTATTATTATTATCGTTACTGATAACATTGCTTTCAGGGTAGACCATGCTGGTAGGCACAATAATCTGGAACAGAGGATTCAGGTGAACTTAGTGCTTATAATAATGTTTGCAAAAGCAAGTGATTCATTCTTTTCAGATTTCTTGCTGCATTTCCATTAGAGTTCTTCTCTTCATGTGTCAGAAGCGGCTCACACAGAGCCCTTAACTGCGTGACAACTGCTCTGCGAAATGTGGGCCATGAGTTGTTCATTCAATCAGCACAACAACCTTAGGAAATACGCGCTATTATTCTCTGCATTTTTGCAGATGAGAAAACCAGGGTGTCGAGAGGCCAGTTACCTGCCCGAGGTCAGCTCGTGGGTGGCGGGCCTGAGCCTTGAGTCCGTGTCTGCCCGGCTCCAGAACCTCTGTGCTGTCTTTTCCAGCATCCGTACTCTTTGAATTGGTAGCCCGGAAAGCGTCTTCGAGTTCTGAGGGTTAACAAAATGTGAAAACATTGATTTCCCTTAGATTCTTGTATTTGTATCCTTTTCTAGACACGATGGAGCAGGATGACAAATGGACTGTTATCAGTGGGTCTGCTTCAGCACTTTTTATTTATAGATTTTTATATGTGGCTTTTCCTAGTAGCTCGAAATACAATACAGCGTGGTACAACTTATTTCTGTACAACGTTTAACGTCTTGTCAAGGCGCTTCTCAGGCATGTTATAAGCGGAATATATGAATAAAACCCAGTGTGTGGTTGCAGAATATTAAGGTGTGAAGGCTGGCGTCAGGCGTTCATGCGTTCACTTAACAAATATTTCTTACTCACCTCTTCTCTGGAGTCACTCTGCCAGACACCACAGAGACGGCGAAGATGAGGAAGGCCGCAGCACAGAGGAAGGCTCTGGGCCTTCGGGGTGGGCATTACTGGGGTTTGAATCTCAGCTCTGTCGCTCACTGACTGGGGGTCCTGGCCCCATCAGTGGACATGTCTGAGGCTTAGTTTCTCGTGTGCATAATGGGGAATAATAATACTTGGTAGGCTGTTGCACGAATTAAATGAGATGCATGGGGAAGCCATCAGGCCGCTGGAGGTGGTGGGTGCTGACCCACAGCGGTGCCCTTCCTCTTCCCCCATCTTACCTGTCTCTTCTCCCACTTCCACCAATTACAGGGGCTGGGAGAGATAAAGATACTTAAACTCCAAGATAGAATTCTTCCAAATGTTCCTTTTTGGTTCTCCCTTGCGGGGCTGGGACAGACCTGGCAGCGGGGTTGGGTGATACGTGAGCTGGTGCCAGTGTAGCGTTCCTATCACGCTGGCTTGTTACCCAGGAGGCCCAGAGGAGGATGGATTCCAGGAAGCAAGGGCAGCTGGGAGCCCAGGATAGGTGCCTATGGGTCCCAGGGGTGGGGATGAGAGTCTTCCGGGGGAGTAGCCAGGAACTCGGGTCCCATGGAAATTGGAACCGGCCAGAAAAGAAGTCGGAGGCGGGCTGAGTGGAAAGGGTTTGGGACGTGGGTGGAGGGCGAGGCAAGAACGTGAGCAGCTTGTCCTTGGGGACACGAGGGGGTCAGGCGGCTCAGATCTGCGGCTGGCGGGCGGTGCTGAGGCGTGGGGAGAGACCTGCAGCCCCCTTGCACTGCCTCCCCCACTGCTGCAGGGCCTGTTACGGACTTCCAGCTCCCTGGCCTCCCACTGCAGGGTTTTTCCAGAAGCACTGCAGCCTCTCCCAGCAAACAGCTAAGTCAAAATTACTAGCTGTTGCCAGTTTTCACTCTAGATCTTCAAGGGGTAGCCGGTATCATGGGAAAATAAGGCTTTACTTATTCCAGTTGGAGATTCGGTTAAACACACCCAGATCTGTTCCTGGTGAGGCCGGGAGCCCGGTCCACAGGGCCCTGTTTAGGGTCCTGCTGGCCTTTCTGGAGCGTGGGCTGTGTTGTGAGATCAGGGGTGTTTTCAGGGAGATGTTCCTAGTGGTTTTATGATAATGGGCCACCTTGTTTGGTGTCCGGGGTAGGTGCCGTGTGTGGTAGGGATGGAGCGCGGGCTTCACAAAATCATTCCGGTCTGGGACTGGCTACCTCAGCCAGGGAGCAGGAGGCCCTGACTCATTTATTCTGTGCGGGCTCATGGGCATAAACCAGCCCTTCTGTGAATAAGCAAACAGAACTGCCCAGATGCAAGAGAAGCTTGATTCAGCGTTTAAAAAAAATGCGAGAAATTTAAAAAAACGTATTGAATCGGGGAACAGTTTGTTTAAAGTAAGCTACTGTAATTTTCAAAAGCCCATTTTATAGAATTAATAGAGTGTATTAAAATGAAATGAACAAGCCGGCTTTTAAAAAGCGACAGAAGGATAGCTTTGTGGGGAGGAGAGTAATCCTTGAAATGGATTCCAGGTTGGTTCCTTTGGTTCCTGGGGAGCTGAGTGGAATGAATGTTTGCTGATTGCTCTAAGAAGTGAGACAGTCTGGTCAGCTCCGGGATGGGCCTGGGCAGTGGGGCCAGTTCACCCAGGTCCACCCTTTCTTACCTGTGATCCTGGACAAGTTACTGAATTCTTTTTTTTTTTTTTGTAATTACGAACACTTTTTTAATGACAGCAGACGGTAAATTTATACAAGTTACAGGTTAGAATATAATGAATACAAAATCCATCCAGATTACAGAAAAATATCACTCACAAAAGTAAATCTGATTCAAGTGGGTAAAGAACTCAAGCCCCCCATTTTGATAATTACACGCAGCTTTCAAGGTAGCGCATCTAAAATCTGCCCCTTGTCAGGGCGCTATTCAAGACTACAGCATATTCAGTGACTCTAGCGACCTGAATTCTTTAGGTCTCAGTTTTCTCATCTGTAAAATGAGGATAATGGTGCCCATCGTATTGGGCAGTTTGCCAGTTGATTTAGAGGATGTATGTAAATGGCTTAGCACAAGGTGAATACTAGGTAGCATCAGCTGTTGTGATTACATAGGCGCACAGGAAGGAAGGAGGAAGGGAAACATAGGCGCGCAGGAGGGAAGGTGGAAGGGAAATGTAGGCGCGCAGGAGGGAAGGTGGAAGGGAAACGTAGGCGCGCAGGAGGGAAGGTGGAAGGGAAACGTAGGCGCGCAGGAGGGAAGGTGGAAGGGAAACGTAGGCGCGCAGGAGGGAAGGTGGAAGGGAAACGTAGGCGCGCAGGAGGGAAGGTGGAAGGGAAACGTAGGCGCGCAGGAGGGAAGGTGGAAGGGAAACGTAGGCGCGCAGGAGGGAAGGTGGAAGGGAAACGTAGGCGCGCAGGAGGGAGGGTGGAAGGGAAACGTAGGCGCGCAGGAGGGAGGGTGGAAGGGAAACGTAGGCGCGCAGGAGGGAGGGTGGAAGGGAAACGTAGGCGCGCAGGAGGGAGGGAGGAAGGGAAGCGTAGGCGCGCAGGAGGGAGGGTGGAAGGGAAGCATAGGCGCGCAGGAGGGAGGGTGGAAGGGAAGCGTAGGCGCGCAGGAGGGGAGGAGGAAGGGAAGCGTAGGCGCGCAGGAGGGGAGGTGGAAGGGAAGCGTAGGCGCGCAGGAGGGGAGGTGGAAGGGAAGCGTAGGCGCGCAGGAGGGGAGGTGGAAGGGAAGCGTAGGCGCGCAGGAGGGGAGGTGGAAGGGAAGCGTAGGCGCGCAGGAGGGGAGGTGGAAGGGAAGCGTAGGCGCGCAGGAGGGGAGGTGGAAGGGAAGCGTAGGCGCGCAGGAGGGGAGGTGGAAGGGAAGCGTAGGCGCGCAGGAGGGAAGGAGGAAGGGAAACGTAGGCGCGCAGGAGGGAAGGTGGAAGGGAAGGCGAGGATCGGAGCATCTGCATTCACCCTGGGCCTGGACGCTTCTCATTCTACTCTTGCATAGTTTTTAATGTCTTAAGTCCTAGATGATTATAATCAGATACGTCTTGAACACCTGCTGTGTATATGTCCCTATGATAAGGTGCCTGGGTGTAGACTCTGATCCCAGAAAACTGCCCTCGGTATCCTCACGTAGCTCATGGTCTTGGGCTGAGAGGGGCAGGACTGTGACGGTGTCTTGCCGTTCAAGAAGGAATTCTTAGTGTCCCTCGGCTATTTCAGTGAGCTGCCCAAAGGATACTTGCCATCCTTGGCTTATTTCCCATCTACTCTACTTACAGATGGATAGAAAATAAGTACTTCTTGGGCCTCGACATAAATAACTCAGAATACCCAGGGTACCTTTGGATGTCTTATTTGCATAGAAATAAGATTTATTTAAGTATGTTTGTGGGTACATAATGGGAACCCAGCGGAGGAGACTTGCGTTTGGGGGGATATTTCTTTGGATGTGGCTCTGACCTGCAGGCTCTTGTATCCAAAGCACGTTCTTTGGTGGGGAGGGTCCTTTTGTCTTTTCACTGAACTCATGGCCCATAGATTTCTGGGCGACAATAACGAGAGAGCTGAGTGTAAAGGGGTTTTGTTTGTTTGTTTGTTTTGTGTCTGTCCTCCAGATGGAGGTGTACACGTGTTGCTGCAGAAGGAGACTAGGTCGGTGGAGAAAGGATTCCCGAGCTGACTCACTCTGTGGCCATGGGCAAGTTCTTAATCCCTAAAGTAGGAATTTAATCATTGAGACTCAGGGGCCATTTGAATGCAAAGCAATGAAATTTATGGACTGTGAACGGCTTCATCAGTCCAAATGGTGGCTGAAGCCAAAATCTGAGCATAAAGTTAGTTACTCTGCTGGATCAAGTGAGCTGTTTCTACATCTTGGGTCTTGGGTTGTCTCAAAAACAGTTTTTCTTTGTAGAGAGGATATTTTTCACTTAAGTCATTAAAAATCCTGAGAGTGTTTTCCATGTATATCCTTGGGCATTCAGGAGAATTTATCCAGCGTCACTGGAATTACCTTTTTCTCTTCCTCCAAGAGTGAGTCTGGACCAGTGCCTGGGCCGTTATTCGTGTGGAGCACAGAGGCCATGAGAACACGCCCTTTACGCAGAGCGGGTGTCTCACGTTCTGATGGAAACGAGGCCGGAGACAGGAGGAGATGCAGGAACTAGACCCGTCTGGTCGCCTGAAAGCATGGGGAGGTGACTGTTTGGCTTGTGGGGACGGCCCTTCCTGGGGTGAAGGCACGTGGGAGGCACCAGCTTTTTAAAACTCTCTTCCCTGGTCTCCATAAGTGACTGTTTCATTATCTTGGGGGCAAATGTCATGCCAGTGTGAAGTGGACAGGCATTACTGCAGCTCTTAGTCACTTAGGAATGAGAGTCAGAGGATGAATGGAGAAGCTTTGACTAAAGCTAGCCATGTTCATCTATTTTATCTATATGAACTAAAAATCTTTGAAATGGCAAAATCGTGCATCTGAAGGGGACACTTGGATTCTGGAGGATTTGTAGACTTCATTTAACGGTCTTGTCAGTGACTTGTTGGAGTTAGAAGTCACGGGAGGACCACTGCTTAGCAAGAATACATCAACAGAAATAATGTTATTTCTGAGATCAGTTGGACCAACATAAGTATTTTGCAGAAATAGTAGCACCATTTGAGATCATTTGGACTATCTCTGTATTTTTCAGATGAACAGAAAGAGGCCCAGAGAAGTGAAGTGCCTTATCTAAGATGGCCCAGCTACTGAGGGGAATGACATTGTCAGGAATGGAGCCCAGGTCCCTTGTTTCCATCTCACTGCTCTTGATGGGCCATGCAGCATCCTTGGGTACCACCGCCAGCTGGCAGGTAGTTTTAGGTGCCCCGACAATGATGCCACCTACACAACTGCCTGCTCTCAGGTTTTTCAGAATCTGGTTATGGAGCTCCTACAATGATACCACCTACACAACTGCCTGCTCTCAGGTTTTTCAGAATCTGGTTATGGAGCTCCTACCGTGTGCCCAGCACTGTTCTTGGTGCTAGAGATGCACAGGTGAAAAGACAGGGGTTTCTGACCTCAAGGAGCTCTCAGTAGAGTGAAATACAAAGAAGGGACTATATTATTAAGCCATGGCTTAGTGACATGTGGAACATCTTCCTTGGAGATGTAAGCTCTCAGTGCCTACTTCAAGGTCAATGGGATTAGTTTTAATTTCCTGTTGATTTTACAGCATCAGAAATGGAAATCATGGCCATAAACTTCATGAATCAAATTGACTCCAAATGATCCCAGTGTCATCTGGATTAAAATTTGAAACTCTTTTTTCTCTGCACTTCAAATCCATGATCTTTCTGGAAACACTTGCTAAGAATAGTTCTGGAGGAGTTTGTTTATGGACACAAGTCAAAAATTAAATTGTTTATGTCAAAGAGAAGTAAGATGTCGATATGGGTATCACTGCAGCTAAGTCAGGGGTTGAATTATTGGCTTTTTAATTAAATTGAGGCCCATTTTTTTCCCTGGGAGTGCAGAAGTGGCAGAAGCTTAGGAAGAAATCTACTAGGTACTAAGCAGTATCCAAAGCACTTTATTTGTGGAATTGATTTTAAACCCATATAAAAATACTGGAAAGGACTGAGGTTCAGGTAGACAGAATGCCTTGGCAGGGGCAGATGGCGTGGCAGGGAGACCCAGCGTTTGCACAAAGTTTGTCTGCCGCTGAAGCTCCTGTGCCCAAGCGTGGCGCCTCCATGGGTACCAAGTGTGATGTGGCAGCGGCCTTGCAGTTGCTTTTGTGTCATTCTTGAACAGGACTGCAGACCTGGAGCATGGGGTCCACAGCTGACACCATTGTTGGATGCCCTGCAAGCAGCAAGGTGCAGTGTGTAGACACGGTAGGTTCTTTGTAAATATGCATGAAATGAACAGAGGCAGCAACTGAATAGTCAACAGGGTTGGTGAGAAACTATGTTCATGAACAGGGCACGTTACCTTCCAGGGTCCCTGCAGGTGAGTGTAAAGCTGACCTTGGAGAAACCAAACAAACTACCCACCCCAAAAGAAAAGTCTCTTTTAATATCATTGGCTGTTCATAAGCGTGCCTGTTTTCAACTGTCTTCCCACATACTGTTTTCTTGCTTGGTGTTTTCTTCCAAGCTACCTGTAAACAAATTATGCATTCATAATCTTATGGCAGGCTGGCTGGATCTAACAGAGTCAGGAAGGCTTCCAACACATTAAGTGTTCTTGAAGGTTATAAAAAGGAGGACTAATTATCGCACTGATGTGATTATAAGAGAGATGCTGGAGGTCTCTCCTTTTTTTTTTTTTTTTTTTAAAGAATGAGGCTTGGCCCCATCTCATATCTTACACAATTTTTAAAATTTATTTTGTTTATTTATTTTTGGCTGCGTTGGGTCTTTGTTGCTGTGCGTGGGCTTTCTCTAGTTGTGGCGAGCAGGGTCTACTCTTCGTTGCGGTGTGCGGGCTTCTCATTGCGGTGGCTTCTCTTGTTGAGGAGCAAGGGCTCTAGGTGTGCAGGCTTCAGTAGTTGTGGCACGCAGGCTCAGTAGTTGTGGCGCACGGGCTTAGTTTCTCTGTGGCATGTGGGATCTTCCCGGCCCAGGGCTCGAACCCGTGTCCCCTGCATTGGCAGGCGGATTCTCAACCCCTGCGCCACCAGGGAAGCCCCGATGCTGGAGATCTTGACTCACTGGAATTTTGACAGCAGCCAGAGTGGTTAAGACGCTTTGAGAAACAGCAGAGGTGATCTATTTCCACCAAGTGATTTTCTTAAATCTGTGCCATGGGCGTACCTATAGGCTCCTGAGCAAGAAGACGGACTAAATAAGGCGTGGAGTCACTGGGGTTGGAGTGGTGATGTGTCGCTGGTGCTCACAGTGGGAGCCTGTGAGATTTTATATTTAGTGATGATACCTCTCCCGTAGCCATCTGTCTCTCTCTTTAATAAGCAATGTTCCTTATCAGGTGATTTGTGTACATCGATTACACCATTATACTTGTTAAATATTAAAGCGTTTATCCCCCCCTTGTGTGAAGTCTAATTAGGCAAAGCGCTCAGCACAAGCCTGGATTATCAGGGTAATAGTCTGCTCGTTACCTGTGACATACCTCAGCTTCCTGGATCATTTGTGGTTTTTTTTTTCCTCCTATCAGAGTGCCCATGTACCTAATATAGTGCAGGAGGGTTTGGTGAAGGATTCAGCACCGTCGGGCCATTAAGAAGGGGCCTGCTACAAAGATTATGAAACCTTTTAAAAATGAGTGGAGCGATGTATTATCTATAGTTGGCATTTTTCATGAATCAGTCTTCTGAACAGATATTTCTGATGAAACTAATTTGACTAAATTAAAGAATCTTAAAATAGCTTTAAAGGCTAAAAATACAAGTTACAATGTTGTTTGGAAGAAGAGAAAACCCATCAGTAAGTAGTTGCATTTTATACATGCTGCTGATGAAAAGAATAATTTTAGATGTCGAAGCAGTATCACCTGAAAGTCCATGGGTGGTCCATTACTTTTTCAACTTATTTCTTCTGTGCAGTCTAATGCAAAAATTAATTTGCATCATGGATTTCCTAGCAAGCATTTTATTAGTATAAGGCCAAAAGTAAGGTTATGAATCAGGCTAGTATCTTTGATAAGTTATCTACATCCTTTTGAGACAATCCTGTAATGAACATTGTTTTTTTTGGAAGTGTTCGTGGTACTCCCTCATTATTTACATTCCTAAAAAATCTGCAGTGTGCTGTGAGCATGTACACACACACACACAGGAACATGCATGTGCACACGTGTAATCTGGGGCTGATGGGCATGAACCAGATAAGGATTAAGCCCAGTTTATTGCTTATTATTCTCAGGGAGAAAAGCTTTTAAGCCGTGTTTCATGTAATGGGTGGCTATCAGGGCGAATCGGTTTTTCCCTCTCATGGTCCCAGCAGCTCATGTTAGGGTTTTGAAAGCGCCTTCATCCCTTCACAATTGCAAATAGCAGTAGCGTCACTTGCCCTTCATGCACTATGGAAAGAAGGCAGCCTGTATCTCCTTAAAATGAGAGTTTATTTTGGGTTGTTTTTGAATGTAGTCAAATCAAAATGAGACTTAGCTCTGAGTTAAAATATGGATATAAAGATCAGAGAATGGACAGGAACTCACAGGTCATCTGGTCTAATGCTTCTGCTTCTCTAGTGGGGAGGCTGAGGCAGGGAGGCACGTGGCTCCTCAAGGTCACATGGTGTTAGCGGGGGTCCTGCTCTACTGCACTTGTCTGCAGGCCTGATGGTGACCCTCGGGCCAGGTCCTACCTTCCGGCCCTTCACAGGTATAGTGTACCTGGGCCTGGATCAGTTCGAAAGTTTTTTTTAATTTAATTTTTATTTTATACTGGAGTCTAGTTGATTTACAATGTTGTGTTAGTTTCAGGTGTACAGCAGAGTGATTCAGATATACCTGTACATATATCCACTCTTTTCCAGATACTTTTCTCACATAGGTCATTACAGGATACTGAGCAGAGTTCCCTGTGCGACACAGTAGGTCCTTGTTGTTAATATATTTTATATATAGTAGTGTGTATATGTTAATCCCAAACTCCTAATTTATCCCTCCCCCCATCTTCCCCTTTGGTAACCGTAAGTTTGTTTTCGAAGTGTGTGAGTCTGTTTCTATTTTGTAAAGAAGCAAAAGCTAAGAGAATTCAGCACCACCAAACCCGCTTTACAACAAATGCTAAAGGAACTTCTCTAGATGGAAAAGAAAAGGCCACGACTAGAAATAAGAAAATTATGAATGGGAAAGCTCACCAGTAAAGGCAAACATACAGTAAAGGTAGGAAATCATCCACACACAAATATGATATCAAAACCAGAAATTGTGGAAAGAGGAGAGCACAAATGCAGGATATTGGAAATGCATTTGAAACTTAGAGATCAACAAGTTAAAATCTTGTTGATCAAATTCAAGAAATCTTGTGTAAATATAGACTGCTATGTCAAAACCTCATGGGAACCACAAACCAAAAATCTACAGTAGATACACACACAAAAAAGAAAAAGCAATCCAAACACAAGATAGTCACCGAATCACAAGAGGAAGGGAAGAAAATGACCTGCAAAAACAAATCCAAAACAGCTAACAAAATGGCAGTAAGAACATACATATCAATAATTACCTTAAATGTAAATAGATTAAATGCTCCAACCAAAAGACATAGACCGGCTGAATGGATACAAAAATAAGACCCATATATATGCTGCGTACAACAGACCCACATCAGATCCAGGGACACATATAGACAAAGTGAGGGGATGGAAAAAGGTATTCCATGCAAATGGAAATCAGAAGAAACCTGGAGTAGCAATACTCATGTCAGATCAAACAGACTTTAAAATAAAGACCAAGAGACAGAGAAGGACGCTACGTAATGAGCAAGGGATCAGTCCAAGTAGAAAGGTGTTGAAGGAAAGCTTGCTGCCTTACAGCCAACTCAAGGCGGAGTGGGTGTAGTCTGAGCCCGTCCGGGGTTGGAGAGCTTACATTTTGTACCTGCTCATGGGCCTATTCCTAGAAGTGGAGAACTGGGAGCCAGCGTGTGCCTCTGAGCACCTCTGAGTTCAGCAGGGGGTCAGCAGGGAGGCCGCCGTCCGCTGTCCTGGGATGATGATCCAAGGGAGGGGCGCCTGCCGCTCGGCCGACCTCAGCTGTGAAGGCCCAGAGTCTGGCCTTTTCCAGCCTGCGGTGGCATCGTCAGGACCCGAGTAAGTCATCCAACCAACCCACCCCAGGGCACAGGGGTTAGGGGTTAGTTCACCTTGACAAATAACTGTCTTGGTGGTTGGTAAGAAGCGTGGTGGTTCAGCACGTGGGGTCTGAAGCCTAATGTATTTGGGTTGCACTAGCTGCCATGTATGGAATTTAGGCAAGTTATCTTACTACTTGAACCTCAGGCGTTTTGTCTGTAAAATGGGAATAGTAGCAAACATTTATATTGTACTTACTATGTGACAGCTGTTGTCTCAGTGCTTCAGGACCACTGACTCATGTACTCTTCACAGCAACCCTATGAGGTAGGTACTACCATCATTCCCACTTTACAGATGAGGAGACTGAGGCCCAAAGAGGTTCAGTGAATTGCTCCAGGTTACACAGCTGTTAAGGGTTGGAGCCGGGGTGTGAATCTTGGCAGCCCGTTGCTCTTTATCTCTCGCCTCTGCTTCCTCTCAGTGGGATTAAGATGATTTTGAGGATCAAGTGAGATAAGCCCTCACGCAGTATCAGCTGTCCTTGCTGATTGTAACAGAGCTGCCGGTGCAACAAAGCTGCCGGTGCCTCAATAACAGCAACAGGAGAATCTATGTGATCAGCGTCTTCTTCACCCGTCACCCAGCTCCTAGAAACCAGATCATGATCAGAACGTCGCTTTGGCAATTACAGAAGTCACACAGAGAGAATTCGGAAGGCTTAACCAAACGTCCCTCTGTGTGGACAGTGTGACCACAGCCATAAGAGAGCCGACCAGGGCTGGGGGGCCGCGGGGCCGAGCCGATGGCCGAGATTCCTTTCCTGCTCGCAGGACCTGGTGACTTTCTCCGCTGCAGGTGGCTCTGGGGTTCCAGACAGCAGCTCTGAACTATTTCCCCTCGTCTGTCATCTGGACGGTTGAGTGGGTCAGATCCACCCAGGGTGCTGTCACTGACCTCCGCCGCAGAGGTCAAGGGTGACACTCACACCTTCGAGGAAGTCTCACCGCTGACCAGCATCCGCCGCTTTGTGTTGAGTTCACAGCCTCGTCGTCAGGTGCAGGCTTCTTTCCAGATTGTGTTGCTATGGAGTTTAGAGATTATGCTCTGTCTGTTCCTTGTTTCCTTTTAAATTCATAAGTCATGATAAGTGTATGTGTATGTAACGTGTGTGTGCCTTTTGACTTATAATAATAAAGCGAGTAACGATCCAGTAAGCATCTAGAACGTTCCCTCTGAAGCCCCTCCCATGTACTTCCGGGTCTTAATTCCTTCCTTCCTCCTGCCCCACCCGAGGGGTAACTGCTCCTCCAGATATCGTGTTAATCATCTCCTTGCTTTATTAGAGTTTTACCACCAGTGTGCATCCCCACATAATTTATGGTTTTTGTGACAGGCTGTTGAATTGGAAAACTTGACTAAAGCCTCCAGATGCACTAGATAGCAGTTACAAAAATGAGGTGTCAGCACGACCGAGATGGGCATTTTCAGAGGCAGTATCGGAACACGAGGCTCACAGCTCTTGAAAATCCTCCTTACTGTGAGGGTATAAGAAGCCCCCATCTATCTGGAGAATCTTCTGCTGTGAATCTGCACCTCCTGGAGGAAATGGGGGTGGAGGTCCTGCCCACGCACCCCGAGCCCTGTGTCCCCTCAGCTGGGCGCGTGGTGGGCTGGCTCTGACTCTGGTGAGACGTTTGGGGGTGTGGAGAGTGAAGAGCAGCTGGGACAGGCCTCCCCCCCACTGCCGTGTTTCTTGGGGCCATTGTAGGGGGGCTCCCCCTGGACCAGGTGTGGCCCCTGCAGGGAGGGAGAGCCAGCCTGGAACTTGACCCCTGCCCAAGGACACAACCAGTGGAGAGCTTGTGGAGTGAGTTTCAGGGTCTAGATGCATCGCCCACACCACAGGGATCAGAGGGGAGCCCCTGGAGAATCCACAAAAGTGCCCACGAGAGTCAGAGTCAGGCCTGAGTATCGGCTGGTCCGTAGACTGCAAAGCCATCTGTGCTGGTGAGGAGGAAGTTTGCCTGCATGTAAGAGAAACAACAGTGGTAACACAGAGTAGAAGTTAATTTCTCTCTTACGTAGAATCAGTTGGGAAGTAGGCAGTTCAGGGATGGGATGGGGGCGCCACGCAGATGTCAAGGTCACACCTCCTAGTTCACTGCCCCAAGGCCCAGGCCCATGACTGTGGTCCTCGTGCTCCTGCTCAGAGGGGCTGCTGCAGCTCCAGCCATCATGTTACAGTTCAGGCAGACAGAGGCAGGATCTGCTTGCTCCCTTTTAAGGATACTTTCAAGATACATCACCCAACATTTCTGCTTATATGCCATTAGCCAGAGTCGAGTCACGGGGTCAGGCCCAGCTCCAAGAGAGCCTTGGAAATATAAACTCGTTGCTGGGTAGCCATGGGCCCAGCTTAAAGTAGGGATTCTTTTTGTCAAGAGGAAGGGACTAGTGGATATTGGGAGGCAGCCAGCAGCCTGTGCCACTTCTTTTTCATGGCACTAGCAGTCAGGTGGCCTTTCTCCACGTTCTAACACTGGAGGGGAGGGTAACCGCGGCCAGCAAGGGGGGAGGGGGAGGGGAGGAAATGCAGAAGCCAATGTCTCTTACTCTTTTTGGTCTTACTTAAAGGGTCGATAATACACTGACCTGACATTTTATTTTCTGAGTCACAGTTGTGTTTTGTGACTTAAATTAACTTTAGGACTTTCTGTTATCTACAAGTGGCCAGAGAATTATGGGACCTACCAGAGTTTCCCTTGGGTAGCAGGGGGAAAACATACTGCTTGAATATTATATTTATTTCAACTTAATAATGTCTCCGTTATATAAAACCACCATGCCGTTTTCACACCTAAAAAATTAATAACCATCCTTTAAAAATCACCTAATACCCAGGCCATATTTAAGTTTTCCTCGTTTTGTAATTACCTGTGGTGATGGACGTTAACTGGACTTGCTGTGGCGATCGTTTTGCAGTTTGTACAAATATTGTATCATTACATTGTACATCTGAAACTAATTATATTATGTTAGTTATACCTCAACTAAAAAAATACATACTCTAACCTAGTAAGTCTGCTTATAATGATTCATTCTATGGAGATCATCAGACTAGTATCCAAAGGTGTGTAAAAGCATGTTCATCAAAACCTTATTTATAGAGAAAAGATCCTAAATATCACTCAGTGGGAAATGGGTTAAGACATTATGGTGCCTCCATACAGAGGAATTATTATTAGCCATTAGAAAGAATGATGTAGATGATTAATGATGTGCACATATGATTAAACTATATTGATGAGTGAAAAAAAAGGTTTCCTTGATTATCCTTGATTATCTCAAGGAGTATCTTTTTCTTTGTTTGCATCTCATTTCCAAAAGGTCAGCGTGTGTGAGGTGTGTTTCAGGTGTATTTCAGCTGGCATAGGTTAGCCCTTGATGTTCCCCTATCAGCAGAAAGACCTAGACCTCTCAGCACACAGAGTGCCTGGTGCGTTGCCTCCGTGACCCTGTTTTAGGAATTTGGAGGAGGTTAGCAATAGTCCGTATTCATGTGTCACACAGCTGCTGACTTCTAAATCAGAAAGCTTGAGACAGTGGAGTTTGACTTGGGGCTTATCCTGAACAGAGAATTGATTTATTCTTACCAACAGAAAGTAAAGGTCTTCAAAGTGGGAAATAAAGGAATCTATTTTATGCTTAAATAGAATTTCACATTAATCATTGATCAAGTGCGGGCCTTGGATGTGATGTTGTAATGGTAACATACCACAAGGAGCTTATTCCAGATTGACTAGGGTGCTTTATAAGATTGTGTATTTAGAATATATGAATATGATTGTATTTTTATTTAACCTGAACTTACTGGATATCTTCCACATGAAACACTGCTGTGTCAGACAAAAGACATGGAAAACAATGGGTTTTCTTAGGTCACTATTGCCTCTTCTCCCCTCTTCTTTCCACATGTTTTACTCTTTATCAGTATATGTTATTAATCTTCAGAAATCCTCTTTCAGTGCTATACCATTCCCCAACATGTCAGTCTAAACAGCTGGTTAAGGAGTATCATCGTTTAAAACTATGGGTTCTCCAGTTTTTAGGTATTTATATTTTATCCTTTTCATACTTACAAATGAATTTGAGATATCCACATGTTCTACTTTTGAAAAAGAACAAATAAAGAACAACAATAAACCCAGTATCATCAAAGTTACAAAATAGATAAATTAGAAATTACTTACATTCCTAAAAAAAAAAAAAACCACCACCAAACTTTCCTTCATCCATGCAGTGATACAAGGTAATACAGATAGCAGTTCATATGGCGAGGTAGTGTATTTGGAAATGACATAACTTTTAAAGATGCACGTATATAACTTTTTTGCAACTTGACTTCTTGCCAAAAGTAAGGTGTCTGTGAATACTTCTTACTTTGGGTGTATATTGTAGACTCTTGAACCTTGATGTTATTATTTATTCATTTAACACATGTTCATGGAGCCCCTGCTATATGCCCTGCATTGAGCTGGTGCCAGGGAAAAGTCACATGAAGACACAGCTGGTTTTTATTCTAATTTCAGGGTTGGGGAAATTCAATATCTAAGTGAAAGGTCAGCTACTGGAGAGTCAATTTGTGTTCATGTTTTGGTTTTCAAGAGATGGGCCTGGAGCACGGCAACTAATTTGATACCTGTTCTATGGCAGCTGATAAATAGAGTTACCCACAGTGGATACTTATGGATCTTAAATTGGTGTATTTTGTTGTAGAAATACTGTTAAAAACTCTAACTTTTGTATTTCAGGAAATTAAAAATAGTGTTTTTGAGTGCAGATTTTACATGTTAATATCTGTCAAACACAGTAGGAGGAATACAGTTAGCCCTTGTTAGTTTATTTAAAAACATGCCATTTTTAACACACTAGTTTCTAGAAAACAAGGAAGATCTGATTAAAGCTAGATTGATCCAGATTGCAGCCTTTGGCTTACATTACTTAATTCCCTTAACTTGGAAGATTTAGAATTGATTGTAAGAAAGGGTTTGGCGAATGACACTTTTTTGGAAATGTTCTTGTTTTCTGCGTGCTATCAATGCATTATGGAGATTAAAAACTCTGATAAATTTCATCAGATTTCACTCTGATGAAATGGCAAATACAGAGTTGCAGCGTGGCCTGACAACTAGGTTATTATTTGAGTCAACATTTTAATTTATTTTCTAAATGATTAACCATGACAACAGTTTAAAAGAAGTTCTAAACGTAAAATTATAGAGGATGCTGACAAGTAAATATCTGCTCTTTGTTGATCAGGAATTAAAGCCTAAGCAAGAGCTTTTCTTTTTCTTTTTTTTATTGTGGTAAAATACACATAACATAAAACTTACCATCTTAACCATTTAAAAATGGTTACTTAAAAGTGTACAGTTAAGTGACATTAAGTATATTCACATTGTTGTGCAACCATCACTACCATTCATCTCTGGAACTCTTTTAGGAGCTGATTGTTATTACTGTTATTTTGAAGTGCCATGCTCTAGCTAGCCTGATGGAATTTCATTACGGACAGGTGGTATCGCACGTTCTCAGGTCTTTAAGTTTTAAGGTGGTGTGTCACAAAACACCCATCTTTAGAGGACTCATGAGGCCCTTTCTTTAAGGGCGGCCTTCCATTTCCCCATACTCCCTAATCCCAGTGGGGATCCCAGCCAAGGTTAGTTCTGCTACCGAGTCCAAGCTTGTACTGCTCACTGCACGACAGCCAGTAAATCGAGAGATGAGGTGTTGGGACAGGGAATAGTAACTTTATTTGGAAAGCCAGCAGACGGAGGAGATGGTGGAAGAACCACCGGAAGTGTCCGGAAGAACCATTTTACCCAAGTTGGAATTCAGGCTGCTTTTATACTGAAAGGGGAGGAGCGTGGTTAGTTGTTGTAAACTTCTTGGTGCTGGAGTCCTTTGTTCTTCCAGCTGTCGATGTAGGTCAGGTCAGGATGTTCCCTTAAACCTCCAACAAGGCAAAGGTTATTCTCTGTTCTGCAACTTTTTATCCTTATGTGAGTGGGAAAGTGTTACACCTTTAAAGGTCAGAGCCTTGAGAAGGCTTCCTGTATATTTCAGGCAATAGGCAACATTCTTAACTTGTAGCAAAAGCAACAAAATACAGAGTTAAAGAAACAGATCCAATATGGAGTCAGATTTGTTCTTCCCTCTTACAATTCCCTGAGGCTTCCTCAAGTTCTCCCACTCCTGCCCCCACGGGTATCTGCTTAAAGTCCCCACAAGCTTTAGACCGTGTCCTGCTGGCTGAAGGATGCAGGAGGCCAGGTCACGGTCATCCCGGGCGTGGCGCATGAGAGGTGCCTGAGAGCAGCCTTTCGGGGTTAGTGAGGAAGGTCTGGCCAGTGGCAGTTGGAGTCTGGTTTGCAAGATGATCAGAAAATGGAAAACACGAGAATTATTTGTTACCGACAAGCACCAGCAACTTGAAGGACACACTGCCCTAGGAGGAGAGTCAGAGGGTGGCCAGAGCTGGGCTGCTGCGCCCCCTTGGGAGTTGCTGGCTGGGCCTGGAGGCGCCGCTGCCGGTGACCCCGTCTGTGTCTCCACACAGTCCACATTATCACGTGACTTTTTTTGCTCGTTCCCCACCCCCTTTTCTTAGATAAAGTCCATTCAGAATAGCAGTCACTTAAACATTGTCATTCTCAGCATGGACATAATACACGTTTAATAATGCAGAACATTTTTAGACATCTAGCGTAAGCAGTTTCTGTATTAACAACTTGATTGGAGGGCCTCCAGTGAGCAGATTCTCTTGGTGCTGCACTTCGGCCCTCTCCGGAGCCAGGGCCGAGCCGGGAGCCTGGCCTCCTTCCCAGTAGTCGTCCTGTCTGTGCCTTCATAATCCTTTGGTTGGTTAGGATTTGGGGATGATGATACTGAGAGTCTAAAGAAGGGAGTGTGGTGACTTGTAATGTGATTTTGGCTTTGCGTTTCTCAAGGAACGAGCTTTCTGCCTTTCTATCACTGAGGAGCTGAGAGTCGGGGTTGCAGAGTGGGGGTCTCTATCTGCTTCGTGGGCACCTTCAGAAAGATTGGAAGGATTTACCCAGGAGGTCTCTAGTCTGGTGGGCTCCCCCTGCACCACCCTTCCCTGTGGTCCCCCCTCGGCCACAGGGATGGCCTGGTCCTGCTCACGTCCATGTTTCTCCTGGGAGAGCTCAGCGGCGCTCCCTCCAGGGAGCTGGGGTGGTCGGGCATGTGTCCCTCCCTGAGGCAGGAGCCTGGGATCATCTCCGTGGAACACGCTGCAACCCTTCTTTCTCACTGCTGCGGAGTGTCCCCCGGAGGAACCCGGAGTCCCCCCCTCCCCAAGCGCTGGGTGATGGGGATTACCCTTCCCTGGGGGGTCAAGGACCGGGAAGGGAAGTCTTGTCACATTCTAGGTATGTGCCCCGTATGTCCTGGAGCTGGATCCTCTGCGCCTGGGCAGTTCAGGAGAAAAACATCGTTAGATTGAAGTGAAAGGAACCATAGACTCCTGGTTTGCCTCGGTGAGGTCCTGGGCTCTCTCAGTTGACCTAGATCTCGATCGAGTCGAGATCTGTACGGAGTCTAGCTAGCGCTCTGATGCTGAAGCTTCTCTACAGCAACCCGGGCTGTCCAGTCCGTGTTTGAATACTTCTGGGGACAGCAAACTCACCACTTTACGATATGGTCCATTCTGAATCTGGGTGGCCCAATTTGAAAGCTTTCCATATGTTTTCTACAGCTGCTACCCATTGGTCTTAAATTCTGCCCCTTAGAGACACGAAGTGCAATTGGGTAAGATGGGTACAGTTTGCGTGTGAACCCTGTCTGGAAACATGCCCCCAGTCATGTAACAAGCAAGCAGGCAAGCACACACATGAATGCGTAAGTATCAGAGTGAGCTGAGCCTGCTTCCTGACTCCATGTGTTATTTTGTGTGATTTTTCTCCCTTGGCGTAACATGCCAACATTCTTGCCCAGAGCTTCCGAGTGCATGCGTTAGTTTTCAAAAGATACGACTTTCCTTCCTGGCAACAGTGGTACATTTCAACCACACTGGGCTGAATCTGGTAGGCCCAATTTAACTGGTTTATGCCGTTATGGAAGTATCTGTGGGATATTTTGTCAGAGGACAGAGATGAAATTTGTGTTAATTGCCTTGGGTAGATATATTCAGCTTAAAAAAGAAAGGGAACAGTTACAATTTCCCCTTGGTAAACTCGCCAGTAACATGACATCTGTAAACTCATAGCTCCTTGCCTGAGGGATAATTTTATTTAGTCCTCTTTTCTTTCACTTTCTTGAAAGGCCCAGGCTAGAGGGGAATTAAGTCTCCTAGGGTCCAGGAAAGAGTTAATTTTTTTTCCACAGTGCAGTAATATACACCTAAAACCATTCCAGAGTTTTGGGTAGAACTTGTAAGAAAGTATTAAAACTTGAGAAATGAATTAACAAGCCGCCTTTTTATGCGGCAGCAACGTGCCTCTTCACTGAATGAATAGCACTTTATCCTCAGCTGCGTAATCGTGGGCAGAAATGTGGAGCCACCTCTGAATCAAGGAGGGTGCCTGTGTGTGTATGTGTGAGTGTTTGTGCCTGTGTGTGCGTGCGTGCTCAGATTAGAACAGATCCATGCAAATAAGACGGAAAGGCTGACCTAAACTCACAGAACCTTGAAAGAGAAGAATTTAGAATAAAACTCTATCTTAAGCTCACACCAATTAGTTTAAGCCTTTGTTAAACTTCATTCTTACTATAGTTCTAATAATTCCTGCTACCCACGTGGAGAATGCTCCATGTTCTGTTACTGAATGCAAGTTTGTGTGCCGGGCCCACAGTGAGGCCAAACAAACTGAAACTTTGGAGTTTGGAGCAGAGAAAAGTCTATTGTAGGGCCATGCAAGGAGATGGGTGGCTTGTACCCCCCCCCCCCAAAAAAAACCCCCCTGAACTCATCCAAGCGTTGCAGCAAAGCACTTTTAAAAAGGCCAGGTGAGGGAGGGGCATGGTTAGTTGTTGCAAACTTCTCCCTGTTGCAATCCTTTGTTCTTGAAGCCGGTCAGTGTAGTTCAGGTTCAGATGTTCCTGTAAACCTCCAACAAATGTTATTCTCTGTTCTGCAACTTTTTATCTCTATATGAAAGGACTCTTAAAGGTCAGAGCCTCAGAATGGGCTCTCCTGTATATTTCAGGCTACAGGCAACATTCTTTTACAAAAGGTGCAGAGCCAGCCTGACTAAGCACAGGCCTCAGGGCTCAAAGGTTAAAGAAAAAGGAACAGATCTAATATGGAGTCAGATTTGTTCTTCCCTATTACAGTTCTAGCCTTCATCCTGCTCACTTCTTATTTTTAGGGTTGACTAATAGGTATGTTAATATTTTTCCAAATCAAATAGCTGAAATATGACTGTAAAATCGAGACTACTTCTTGTGAAATAATGTAGACATAGAACAGTGATCCCTTATTGCAGTCACTGTGATGTTTTACACAGACTAATTCCCTTAATCCTCGCAACAGCCTAAAGAGGTGGGCGCACCCGTTAGCTCCATTGTACAGACAAGGGAACTGAAGCTCTCAAGTCTCACCAGCTCACCCCGCTCGCCTCTGCCGAGGGGGAGCCCTGCCCGAGGCCCTGGCAGTTTGTCCTGGTGGCAGTTTGTCCTGAGTGTGGCTCAGTCACTCCTTGACATGGCCTCTCAGAGCATAGCTCCTAGAACTACCATCCCCCTTGTAGTGACATCCTGCGTCTGTTGTATCAGTTAGGATAAGGCTCAGAGGTTACCACAAAGAGACTCAACAATCATTTTTGCGGCTTAAGGAAAAGAAGGTTTTTTTTCCCTCTCACGTGGTCTCAGGGGACATACAGGCGAGCAGGGCAGTTTTCCTGCCGGGAGTCCTTCGTGGCCTCAGGTTCCTGTTCCTTCCAAGTCAGTGCTCTGTCACCTTTAGGGTGCTGTCGGCACCTGTGTGATGGGGGCTGGGTGGTGGCCGTGCTCAGATTCGGCCCCTGGGGATGGGAAGGAAGTGGAGGTCACCTGCCCTCTGTCTGCTTCGGCTCTGAGGCCTTGTCCGCCCAGGCGCGGCATGTGATACCCTGTACATCTTCCATGGAACAGAACTTAGTCTCACCTGCCATGGGCACGGTGCCACGCCTGTCTGCAAGGAAGGAAGGGACATGCAATCCAGCCATGGTTTTAGGGAAAACGGGAGAGCGGATTTTGGTGGGCAACCGGCAGTGTCCACCATGTGCGTAAAAAAGAACATAATTATCTTGATGAAAGTAGCATATCATCATTATAAGAAATCCAGCAAGTAAAGAAAGTATTTAAAAAAGAGAAAAAAAAATAACTCCTGATTCCACTGAAGCAGACTCTTTATTTTAAAGTATCACCCACCCCTTCCATTAAGCTCTCTGATCTCCTCTGGGGGGATAACATCTCTCCCTGCAGGGTAGAGTCTGGAGGGATTGTAAAGCAGGGGCCTCTCCCTCCCCTTGCCCTGGGGGGCGGGGTGTGTGTGACCCAAGCTGGGTAAATGGTGTTCCTTCCCAAGGATTAAGGAGAGTGACAAAGATTTAAAATGCCGGGGCTCATTTATTCCTGATGGTGGCACCTGAGCGGCATTCCTGGGTGAGGACTTTCTTGAAGTCGCCTTACTTCTCACTTATTTACTAGCTTGGCTTCCCAGCTCACAATCCCCTGAGCTCCCAGTATCGTCGTCGTAAAACTCGTTTGGTTTGAGTTAGTCAGAACTGGTCCCTGTTGTTCGCAGCTAAAGATCTCTAACTGATAAACTTGCTATTTAGAGGAAATTTCTGCCAACGGTTCGATGTATTTTCCTTCCATTGTCTCTTAATATATTTTTACATACTCAATATTTATATTGTTCATACAATTTTATACCCATTCTAAAAATAAGTGTTTTTCCTATTTCACCAAGATAGCATGGATGTTTCATATTTATTTAAGGTAATTCACATTTTTTGTGTCTTAAATAAATGTTTTTCTTTATTAGGCCTCATTTTAGGAACACAAGGCTATTTCATTTATTAAAGGTCCTGAATATACTTGCATTAAAATTTAATTTTCACTTATTTTAAAATTTGTAACTACTTGCAATACCTTGTTAAATCCAAATATGCATATCCAAGTATACACTTTCTAACATCTAGGCGATTCAGGCAGGAATGCCAGTGTCTTATTACTAAATCCAAGGCCCCATGACTTTCCCTGTGTAATATGGCCATGATTATTGGCCAACGTTATCAATTTCTGGTCTCTGCAGACATTCAGGCCTATTGGTGCATTGTCACAGGCTCTTATTTATCGAGTTGGCTTTCGGAGCCACGTTGGACGCTCCCCAGGGTCTTGGGCAGCCAGCGGGCAACGATTCTGGTAGCTGTGTGTCCAGAACCCCCCGGCTCTGACTGTTCTGGAGGGTAGGCTGCACTGGAGAGGCTCGAGTGCCTTCGAATTCTCCGCCCATCTGAGGATGAGCCACTACCCACACTGCCCGAGGAAGCCTGTGCTTATTCCTGGCCTGACGTAGCTTCCTGGGTAAGGATGGGTTCAGGGTCAGGTTAAACAGCCGGGGTCAGGGGTAGGTGGAGGCGCCGGCCAAGGCTGACGCAAGGGTGGAGGTCACGGGTCAGATGCCTCGAGGAAGCAGGGTGTGTCGGGGCACCAGGTGCGCGTGGGGCCTCACACCTGGCCCCTGCCATCCTCTAACCCCGAAAGGTCATGACACGCGGAGCACGTGGCGTGTCTCACCGGCAGCCCTCAAGGCTGCGGGTCCCGGGACGTCTGGGCAGAGTGCGCTCACGTTGGTGCCTTGCTTTGGACTACCTGCAGCTTCATCGCCCCCGTCTCTGCTCGTTCATGAGCCGAGGGTGTTGTGGGCAGGATAGTCGCCTCCGAAGATGCCCGCATCCTCATCCCTGGAACCCGTGGTATCTCACGTGGCAGAAAGGGCTTTGCAGATGTGATCGGGATTAGGGACCGGGAGACAGGGAGGTTCTTCTGGACTATCTGGGGGGCCCAGTGTGATCACAAGTCTTCAAAGAGTCAGAAAAGAGATGTGATGAAGAGAACAGAGAACCAGATTGACGTGATGTGAGAAAAACGCAAGCAGCCATCGCTGGCCTCGGGAGTGGAGGCTGGAGTCGCGGGCCAGGGTGAAGGCGGCTTCTGGAGACTGGGGAGGTGAAGAGATGCTTCTCCCTGGAGAGGCTCCCTGTGTTCCAGAAGGATGCAGCCCCGGGAGACCCATTTTGGACCTATGACCTCCAGAACTGTAACAGAATACATTTGAGACGTTTTAAGCCACCAGGTTGGTGGTCATTTGTCACAGCAGCTGCAAGAAGTGGGCGCAAGCGTGCTGCCGGGTCGGCCCTGCTTCCCGGGGTCAGCCTGGCTCAGGGGATCAGAAACAGAGAAGCCAGCGCAGAGGGTTCATGCAGAAACCCCACTTTCAGGCGCCAATATACCCAAGAGCCAGAAAATCCTAGGGTTTTAGAAATGGGATATTTGAAGCCTCCCTCCTAAAAAAAGGTGATAAAATTGGTGTTAAAAATAGAATAAACTACTTCTACTGATAGAAGAAAGTCTCCTACCCTTGAAAGATAGACTCTTTGGTCAGAGTTCTATTTCAAACTGACTATTTTGATTTTCATTTGAATTTGGGACCAGGATAGTTTACAGATGATAATATAGCCACCTGAGTTTTCCAGGGCGTTTATAGAATGTTCTCACAGTACCATTAAATGGTGTATCATTATGTTTAACCATGAGCTTCACAAAGGAGCCACTTTTTCCAAAGTGAAGGTCACATAG
Organism: Balaenoptera borealis; assembly: GCF_965194805.1. NCBI lineage: Eukaryota > Metazoa > Chordata > Mammalia > Artiodactyla > Balaenopteridae > Balaenoptera > Balaenoptera borealis. The sequence goes on from NC_138880.1 coordinate 2,244,265, forward strand.
TGTGGGAGGAGCTAACCATGACCTCTGTGCCCTGAAGCAGAAAATAAACCAGTCGACTTACCTTCCTTCCCCGCCTTCATCTTCTTTTTTATCCCAGTAGCATTGCCTTGTGAGTGGGTAGTTTTATAGATTCCATTTCCTTTTTTCACTCTTGCTAACCTGAGAACTGACAGAGTCAGCCACGCTTGAGGTCTGAGATGAACGTTTATTCTTCTTCCGAATAGTCCCTCGTATCTGGAGAGAATGGAAGTGATGTGACGTTTCCATTGATGTGATGCTAATACCTAGTGCTGATGTTTAATGTGAATATATAGTGTTTAATGCCAATATATAATGTTTAATGCTAAATATAGTACTGATGGCCAGATTTTTTTTGTTGTTCTTGGCACACTTGTCTTTTATCAGCATGTTCAAAATGTTAAGCACACGTATGATATTGTTTTCGGTTCTTTAGGCTTATACCAAAAGTCCTCCCAAATATAAGAACTTGAAAATAAGGGAAATAAGCTTTGACCTTAAAATTTGATATCAATCCATTGGGTCTTTGGGTCAGAGCCCCAACTGCTGCATCTCTTTCAAGAGGTGAAGGGTTCCCAGAATTTCAGTTTGAGGGTAGCCTAAGTGAATATTAGCCTATGTACCTGGAGGAGGCTGGCTCTCAGGTGGAGACACAGAAAAGGACAGTCTTGAGACAGACATAGGAATTGCCTCTCTACGCTTTGTCCCCAGAACTGAGGTGGGTGGCCGGCAGTGGTAGCCAGTGAAATCCAAATAGTTGCTCCGAAAAGACTTCTGAAATGTCTGCACCCGCCCTTGTTCTGGTATCCCAGCAACGTTCTGATGATTACTTGGCTTCCTGTGTCGCAGATCCTGCTACTCAGGAGAACATGCTGGTCCCTGTGACGTTATTTCCCATCGCAGAAGAGGAACTGGTGCTCTGATCACGCCCAGCACGGGGACTAGCTTAGTCTGAGTCTCTCTGTGTGATGACTTGGCCCCTGCCGGTTAAATCAGGTTTCCGGGTGTGCAAGGCCAGTGCTCCACTGGGACTCTGGGCTGTGAGGCCCCCTGAGGGGCGTCTGCGGGCCACACGCTCGCGTCCGCAGACTTCCCCACTTCTGGGCGCTGGGACAGGGAAATGAGGCGCAGATGGTGTTGGGAGTTTGTGGCCACACCTGCCTTTGAATCTTGGCTGTCATTTAATAGCTACATGACCTTGGGCACGTAACCTTCCTGAGCCTCAGTTTTCTTCTCTGTAAATTGGAGACACTACCTATGTTTTAAGGGTACCTGGAACATAGTGAGCTTACAAGAAGTTTTAGCTGTTGGTATTCCTTTAATTAGCTAAAGGCATCATGAGATGCTGTAAACAGCTCATTTCTTCCTTCATTTATATGAGAATATTTCATCTTATTTTTCGTTTTATTTATTGATTGATTGAAGTATAGTTGATTTACAATGTTGTGTAAGTTTCAGGTGTACAGCAAAGTGATTCAGTTGTATATATACATACATACATATATATTCTTTTCAGATTCTTTTCTATTATAGGCTATTACAAGATATTGAATGTAGTCCCCTGTGCTATACAGGTCTTTGTTGGTCATCTGTTTTGTATACAGTAGTTTGTTCTATGAGAATGTCGATTGGGCTCCTCTGTGCCATGCTCTGCAGTGTGGATTCCTGGGAAAGAGCCGTCCCAGGGCGGGCAGTGTAGCCTCGCGCCCTGATTCCTCTTGCTGCCTTGTTGGTTTTTATGTTCTTTTTCTCATCTAATGAGAAAAAAGAGAAAAAAAAGATGATTAAATAATTACTTTAAATCATTTGAAATGTAAGCAAAATAGCTTATATTGAACTTAAACCAGAATTGGTCAGTCAGCTTTAAATCACAGAAAGAAAGACTTCAGTACAAAATTTATTTTTTGCTTGAGTTGAGGACTTACTCAGTGTTGGTACCAGCATGTTAAGACACTCGGCTGTAGCAACATGTTAGCTGTTTTCTATCTTTACGTTGATTGCAACAGGGAATTTGTTTTTATAGCTATTAATGTTTCTTTTGGAATTAATATGCTAAGGGAGACATTTAATGATCCATAAAAATGTTGACTTTATGTAAAAGAAACAGCCAAAGCCAATTAGCATGTATGAATTTGTATATGTAGTCCAGCTTGTTAGCTGTAAATGTGTTTTCAATGTGATGCATGGTATTTTTTGACTATGTGATATGGTGAGAAGAAATGGCTGTCGTTTCAAATTTAACCTTTGAGGTGGCAAATAGAACTGTGTTGACTGTTACAGTCTATGTGTTTTAGGTAAAATATTTGTGTAGTTATTGATTTCACAGTGAAGACAGTGCTCTCCATGCTTCTTCAGTCAGAATCCTTCTTTGTGTGTGAGGTGGGGTGGGTGGAGACAGGGGGCTTGAGGTCTTGGCTGGGGCTCTGGCGTGTGTAGTTGGGTCTCTGTGGAGGACCAGTTACATGGTCTCCAGGGTGGTGTTTACAAGGAGGACCGGGGGCCTCCCGAGAAAGGGTGGTAGACTGGGCAAGATGGCCCTGAGGGTTAGTGATAGGTGTCAGCTTTGGAGGGTGAGGTGGGATTTACGTCCACACGCTGCCCTCTGTCTGGCCTGGCCTGGTCTGGTGAACCTGGCCCGAGTCCCAGGGGGCAGTGGCACTTTTCAAAACAGATGGTGAGGGTGTGACCTCCTGCACTGTTGGTGGGAATGTAAATTGGTGCAGCCACTATGGAACACAGTATGGAGGTTCCTCAAAAAACTAAAAATAGAACTACCATAAGATCCAGCAATCCCACTACTGGGCGTATATTGGGACAAAACTGTAATTTGAAAAGATACATGCACCCATGTGTTCATAGCAGCACTATTTACAATAGCCAAGACGTAGAAGCAACCTAAATGTCCATCAACAGATGAATGGATAAAGAAGATGTGGCACATGTATACAGTGGAATATTACTCAGCCATAAAAAAGAATGAAATATTACCATTTGCAGCAACATGAATGGACCTAGAGATGATCATACTAAGCGAAGTAAGTCAGACAGAGAAAGACAAGTATCATATGATATCACTTATATGTAGGATCTAAGAAATGATACAAATGAACTCATTTACAAAACAGAAAGAGACTCACAGACGTAGAAAACCAGTTTATGGTTACCAGAGGGGAAAGGGGGGAGGGATAAATTAGGAGTATGGGATTAGCAGATACAAACTACTATAAAGAAAATCAACAAGGACCTACTGTATGGCACAGGGAACTATATTCAATATCTTGTAATAACCTATAGTGGAAAATCATCTGAAAAAGTATATATATGTGTGTGTGTGTATATATATAAAACGGAGTCACTTTGCTGTACACCAGAAGCGAACACAGCAATGTAAATCAACTCTACTTCAATATAAAAAAATAGACCCCCTCCCCCCAATCACAGAGGGTGTGCACACTGAACAGCGTCTGGGGGTGGGGTGGTGGGAGACGCTGCAAGCACAGGGCGGTGCTGCGTGTGGCCCGTGTGGATGCGGCGGGGGGCGCGGAGGGTGGTGCCCCCCCCTTCGGGACTCGGTGAGTCAGGGCAGGGAGCGTGTGTGTGTGGGCGACCAGACGTGCTCTGGTGGCAGCAGCGGGCTGTGGAGATTGCGTTGCGGTGGCCGAGGACCCTGGGGGGGCCTGGGAGGAAGACACGGAGAGAGCCTCGTGTAGGTCGTGGGCACCAGCCTCGAATGGAGGAGCCAGGGGGACACTTGCGGGTGGCCGAGTTGCAGCAGGGGAGAGGGCCGGCCGCACAGCTGGGTCCCCGCTTCTGGCAACCCCCTACGTATTGCCCAGGCCCCGGGCTGTCTGGGAAGACAGTGCTGCAACCCCCTGGGCGTGTTTCCTTGGGCGCCCTGGCCCGGCGGCTGAGCTCACACAGCCTCAGGGTGTCTGCACAGGGCTGTGTCACAGCGCCGCAGGGCCGCCTTCCCTGCAGGCTGAGGCTCGGATTCCTCATCAGGGCTTTTGCTGCGATGGTTTGAAACATGCGACTAAAACCTCGTCCAGGGAGCCGCTCTGCCGGCGTGTTCCTGGGCCCCAGCCAGCAGCCGCAGAATCATCTGGGGAGGACGGAGGAAGGGTGGTCCCCTTGGGGCCCTGAGAACACGTATCTGGGGCTCTTGAAGTGGGCGGGTGGAAAGGAGGGTGGAGACAGGGAATCCTAGACGTGTTCCCTGCCACGCTCCTCAGCCGCGTCCGTCCGTCCGTCCGTCCGTCCGTGGATGGGGAGCTGCCTTAACCCCGCCAAGAGGCTCCAACCCGTGCCATCCACCGGTAGAGATGTACTCTCTTGGATTGCACAGTGTTGCCCCAGGTGGGATAAAGGTGCTGTTTGAGAGTGAAGTGGCCCAGTTGAAATGCTTTTAGCTAGAAGCCCTTCTCCCCTCTCTGAACTCCCTTTAGCACCCAAGCTGTGGTCCACGTGCTGGGCACGTTCCCTCCGGTGGTAGGAGTATTCCTCCACATTTCCATCTCCCCTGATAGATTATCGCCATCCGAGGGCTGCTGGGACCAGGCCTTACTCATCTTGCTTACTGTCAAGGACACCTCTTCCCTAGCGCTTTGGGACTGAGTTTGGCTGCGTGTAATAGAAAAACCTGAACCTCTAGATTGAAATGTGGTGGTTTATTTTTCTCGTGCGGCAAGACGTGCAGAGGATGTAGTGGTCCAGGCTGGTGCCCGGTCCCCCGATGGTGCAGCACCCCTATCCTCAGCTTTCTGCTCTGCTTTTCTCTCATTCTTAGGTCTAGAAATGGCTCTTGTACCTCTAGAAATGGTCCTTACGTGGCCTTCCCGGTAGTAAGAAGGGTGAATGGCGACGTCAAAAGGTGTAGTCCAGCGGAGTGTGCTTCTCTTTTTTTTTTTTAAAAGGACTTTATTTATTTATTTGGCTGCGTTGGGTCTTCATTGCTGCGCACGGGCTTTCTCTAGTTGTGGTGAGCGGGGCCTACTCTTGATTGCGGTGCACGGGCTTCTCATTGCGGTGGCTTCTCTTGATGCAGAGCACGGGTTCTAGGCACGCAGGCTCAGTAATTGTGGCTCGTGGGCTCTAGAGCACAGGCTCAGTAGTTGTGGTGCACGGGCTTAGTTGCTCCACGGCATGTGGGATCTTCCAGGACCAGGGCTCGAACCCATGTCCCCTGCATTGGCAGGTGGATTCTTTTTTTCTTTTAAATTAATTAATTAATTTTTGGCTGCGTTGGGTCTTCGTTGCCATGCGCCGGCTTTTCTCTAGTTGCGGCGAGCGGGGGCTACTCTTCGTTGCGGTGCACGGGCTTCTCATTGCGGTGGCTTCTGGCAGGTGGATTCTTAACCACTGCACCACCAGGGAAGTCCAAACAAAGCCTCGCTTCTCTTGTTCTTAGGAAAAGGACAGCTTTCTTCTGCCCACACCTCCCTGGCCAGAAGTAGGCCATCCTTAGCTGCAAGAGAGCCAGGGAAATGAAGCTGCTTTTTTATGGAGGGTATGTTGCTGCCTGGAGCAAAATTGGGGTTCTCATGGTAAAGAAAAAAGGAGAAGGTAGGCAGCTAGCGTTGAGAGACATGCTGCCACGTAGAAAAGACTCAAACAGACACTTGCCAAGTGAGTGGTTTTAATAGCGGACGAGAAGCTCTGTGGTAAGAGGGAGGGTGAAGGTCTAGACCCTGAAGCACACGGGGTATTTGGGGCGACTGCTCCCGCCAGCGCCGGAAGATTGTTTGGAGGGTTTAACTCTTGGAATCCACTGTCTTCCCGCAGTTTTCCTTTTTTCTTTCTCCAGCTTTGATGAGGTAATGATGGACAAATAAAATTGTAATATAAAGTGTGCAGTGTGAAGATTTGATATACTTGGGGAAATGATCACCACAGTCAAGTTAATTCACACATCTACCACTTCAGAGTTACCTTTTTTTGTTTCTTTTTGTGGTGAGACTACTTCTGATCTACTCTCTTAGTAGATTTCAAGTATATCATACACTATTGTTACCTATAGTTCCCATGCTGTATCCTCAGAACTTCATTAATCTCATAACTGGAAGATTGTACCTTTTGACCCAAATCCCCCTCACCCAGAAATAAACATTCTACTGTTTCTATGAGTTTAAGGTCTTGTTGTTTTTTTTAGATTTCATATGTGATACTGTACAGTATTTATTTCTCTCTGACTTATCTCAATTTGCATAATGCCCTCTGGGTTCATCCATGTCGTTGCAAAAGGCAGTATGGTTCACCCTTGAACAGCCTGGGGCTTAGGGGCACTGACCCTCCACGCAGTTGAAGATCTGCCTGTAATTCATAGTCAGCTCCATTCCTCGTATACGCGGGTCCTCAGGATACAGTTCTGCATCCGCAGACTCAACCAGCCCTGGATCCTGTAGTACCATAGTATTTCCTGTTGAAAACAATCTGAGTATAAGTGGACCTATGCAGTTCAAAACCACGTTTTTCAAGGGTCAACTCTACTTCCTTCTTTTGGATGGATGAATAATATTACATTGTGTGTGCGTTTCACATTTTCTTCATCCACTCATCCATGGATGGACACTTAGGTACTTATGTTGTTTCCATATCTTGCCTCATGTGAATAATGCTACAGTGAACATGGGGGTGCAAATATCTCTTTGAGACAGCAATTTCATTTCCTTTGGATACATACCCAGATGTAGGATTGCTGGATTGTATGGTAGTTCATTTTTAATTTTTTGAGGAATCTTCACATTTTTTCCCACAGTTGCCACTCCAATTTGTATAACTACCGACAGCGTTCCCTTTCCCCACATCCTTGCCAACATTTGTTGTCTCTTGTCTTTTTGATAATAGGTGTGATAATAACAGGTGTGAGGTGATATTGTGGTTTTGATTTAAATTTCCCTGATAATTAGTGATGTTGAACATCTTTTCATATATCTGTGGGCCATTTGCGTGGTTTCTTTGGAAAAATGTCTATTTAGGTCCTTTGCCCATTTTTAAATGAGGTTATTTTTTTTTTGCTATTGAGTTGTAAGGGTTCCTTATATATTTTGGATATTAACCCCTTATCAGATACGTGATTTGCAAATATTTTCTCCCATTCCGCAGGTTGCCTTTTTTAAAAAAATTTATTTAATTTATTTATTTTTGGCTGCATTAGGTCTTCCTTGCTGCGCATGGGCTTTCTCTATTTGCAACTAGTGGGGACTACTCCTCTTCATTTCAGTGCGCGGGCTTCTCATTGCAGTGGCTTCTCTTGTTGCGGAGCACGGGCTCTAGGCACGTGGGCTTCAGTAGTTGTGGCACGTGGGCTCAGTAGTTGTGGCTCGCGGGCTCTAGAGCACAGGTTCAGTAGTTGTGGCGCACGGGTTTAGTTGCTCCGTGGCACGTGGGATCTTCCTGGACCAGGACTCGAACCCGTGTCCCCTGCATTGGCAGGCGGATTCTTAACCACTGCACCACCAGGGAAGGCCCGCAGGTTGCTTTTTAATTTTGTTGATGGTTTCCTCTGCTGTGCAGAAACCTTGTAGTTTGATGTAGTCTCACTTGTTTATTTTTGCTTTTGTTACCTGTGTTTTTGGTGTCAGATGCATAACATTATTGTCAAGAGCTTACTGCCTATGTTTTCTTCTAGGAGTTCTATTGTTTCAGGTGTTGCATTTTAGTCCTTAATCCATCTGAGTTGATCTTTGTGAGTGGTGTAAGAAAAGAGTCCAGTTTCATTCTTTTGCATGTGGCTGTCCAGTTTTCCCAACACCATTTATTGAAGAGACTGTCCATTCCCCATTGTATGTTCTTGGTGACTTGTCAAAAATTATATGCATGTACTGTATATGCATGGGTTTATTTCTGGGCTCTCTGTTCTACTGATATGTGTGTCTTTTTTATGCCAATTCCATACTGTTTTGATGACTATAGCTTTGTAAAATAGTTTGAGATCAGGCAGTGTGATACCTCCATCTTGGGTCTTCTTGGTCAAAATTGCTTTGGTTATGTGGGGGGTCTTTTCTGGTTCCATGTGAATTTGAGGATTGTTTTTTCTATTTCAGTTAAAAATGCCATTGGAATCTTGGTAGGGATTGCATTGAACCCATAGACTACTCTGGGTGGTATGGACATTCTTACAGGTTTTCTGAAAGTATCTTAAAGGAATGGGAAATTTCTGATTTGGGTCAGATCAGGGCCTTGGTGTTGTTTAATGCACCCAGGGTTGAGTAGCTCATGGTCCTGGTTGGTCATAGCAGCGGCAGCCTCAGGACTTAAGAACTTGTGCTTACTTCTGACACATCTTTATAGGATGACAAGTATCAGCATGTTAAGACTCCTCTTGCCAACACTGCCTCGTGGAGGGTACAGGATGCCCGTGCCAGAACGAGCCGCACTCTCTGACGCATTCTCACCCTCTCTCCGAAGCATTCATGCACGTGGTGAGATTAAATGAATTACAAGCCAGAGAGACCTGTGATTGGAGCCGGGGCCGAAGGTGCAGTGACCACATGACAGGTATGCCGTATGGTCCTGTATACTTGCTAGAAGTCGGGGACACATTTAGCACTGAGCTTTGTGTTACTCAGCAAGTAGAGGGAATGAACCCTCATCCATGAGGCAAAGACAGACAGTTACTCAGGAGAAGCTTGATGCTTTCCAGTGCTGAGAGATCTTGTAGGCAGGGAGGAGACCTGTCAATGGCCATAACACTTCAAGGCGGCTTGGGATGATGAGAAACTTGGGCTACAGAAATCCAGGTGAGAGGGAGGAGATTCCTTCCTGTTCATGGTGGTCTGAGAGGGCTTCCTGGGGGTGGTGACAGTTGCAGAAGGGACGGGGTAGAGAAGGTGAAAATAAGTCCTTTATTCAGAGCAGAGCTCTCTTGCAGGAGGCAATCTGGGCAAATTTAGGGGCGGCTAAATGGTTTGGACTTTATCAGATGAGTAGCAGTGAACTGTGAGATGTTGGGCACAGGGAAGTGACAGGGTCGAAGCAGTGTGTTTGAGAATTACTAAGTGCTCATGATGGGAAGACACTGCATACCATAATTGCCGGTTCATGTAAAATAAAAACAGCACATTGATGGCGAGAAAAAAGGAAAAGTGAATCTGTTCAGTTAGATCACTTGGAGAACACAGATGCGTTTCCTGTGACCATGCATTTCTGTTGATAGAGCATAGGAATTGTCACATTTATTTCAACTGCAGTCTTTGGCTTCTACTTTGTAAACAGGAAAATGGATAAGAAATGGCCTGTGACGTTCTGGACCTTTCAGGCCTCATGAATTGAGTCTGTCGGCTCTGGGCTCTGAACTCCAGGCGGACAGTGTATTACTGAATGCAAGTTCATGTGCCCAACGCACAGTGAGGCCAAACAAACCAAAACATTGGAGTTTGCAGCAGACAAAGGTTTATTGCAGGGCCAAGCAAGAGAATGGGTGTCTCGTGTCCAAAACTCCCCAAACTCCCCGAAGGGTTTCAGCAAAGCATTTTTAAAGGCCAGGTGAGGGAGGGGCGTGGTTGGTTGGTGCAGTTCTTGGTGCCGGAATCCTTTGTTCTCGCAGCTGTCCGTGTAGGTCTGGTCACTGTGTTCCCGTAAACCTCCAACAAGAGAAATGTTATTTTCCGTTCGGGTCAGGTCATGGTCAGGCTATCCTGTATATTTTAGGCTACAGGCAACACTCTTTTACAACATTCTTTTGCAAAGCCAGCATGACTAAGCCCAGGCGACGGAGCACAGAGGTTGAAATAAAAGGAACAGATCTAAGATGGAGTCAGGTTTGTTCCTCCCCATTACCAGTGTCCCCACCATGCTGCAGCCTGTGGCCGGGGAGGACAGGCAGGGCCGTGGTTGGGCCCCTTGGCCACGGGATACTTGGGCCCTGCCACGTAACGGTGCCGAGGCTAGACTAGGGTAAAGTGTGAGAAGCTAGAAATGATCTCTAGCCTTGAAGAAACTAGTCTACAGAAATAAGGCCTAGGTTGGTGGTCTCTGGATGACCAAGCTGGGGTTGTTGCTATCTTGGTCCCAATCAGGAGTATGGGGGACTGGGGCCCAAGGATCAGGCACCCGAGCTGGGCCCGCTGGCTGTATGGTGTTACCCCAATCCCCAGCCCACATAAGGGGAGGCCTGAGGGGACTGTGGAGTGATGGGCCGTGTTTTATTGGGGTTCTGGGGTGGTGATGACTTGACTTGCTGTATTTGTCAAAACCCACGTAACCGAACACATGGAGTCTGGAGGCCCAGCAGTGAAGTCACAGCCCCGAAAGGTCACTGCCCTGCCACCTCATCAGGAACCTCCTCCTGTACACCTCTAGGGTCCCTCTGACCCCCCCAGAAGAGGTGGCCGTCGTGTATAGGCCACGTCAGCAGCGACATCGTAACTTTGTCCCTTGCTTCTGTCACACGCAGTAATACTCTCTTGAAGCTGAATTGCATGGGTCACGTGGCAGTGGCTTCCTCCAAGGAAATCAGAGTTGCTCCTTAGCTGCCCTGTGAGCTGGCGGTGGCACCAGAGGGTACAGGGAAGGCTCCTCTGGCCATGTGGCGCGATGGGCTCCGTCCCCTCCTGCTGCCGGCGAGGCCACTTGTACCGAGGCCCAGCCGGACCTGGAGCCCAGGGTGTGGATCTCACGTCCTGTTTCTATGTGATGAATCCTGTTCTGAAAGGATGTGGGCGTTTCGCCCGGACCCCAACCCCAGGGCCTGTGAAACTCCATCCTTATGGCCACGAGCGCCAGTGTCATGTGGCCGGGGCGGGGTGGTCATGAGGCTCGTGGTCACGGCGAGCAGAATCCCTTGAGATCGCTTCACGGGTCACTGGGCCAGTGGAGCCGCTGGGGGAACAGACTGGACTCGAGTCTCTGCTTCGCACTAATCAGTTACGTGACCATTAGTGTTGACTGAGCTTTGGTTTCCTCGTGTCACAAATTTGGATGATGACACGCTTAGCTTTGAAGTGATGAGGCTCAATGAGAAAGTGCAAAGCCCTGGGCACCGTTCTGGGACCAGTTAAGGCTCCTCCGTTCCTCGTTTGCTAGAAGAGATTATTTCTTTTTTTTTTTTTTAATTAATTTTTATTGGACTGTAGCTGATTTACAATGTTGTGTTAGTTTCTGCTGGACAGCAAAGTGAATCAGTTATACATGTACATATATCCATTTCTTCTTAGGTTCTGTTCCCATATAGGTCATTACAGAGTATTGAGTACAGGTCCCTGTGCTATACAGTAGGTCCTTATTAGGTATCTGTTTTATATATAGTAGTGTGTATAAGTCAATCCCAATCTCTGCGATTACTTCTTAAAATGATGATCATACTGCAAACTAACATCTGTGCAGTGCTTCTCATATGCATCATCTCATTTAATCTTCACAACAGTCCTGTGAATTAAGTGTGAACCTTCCTCTCTTTATCCCCACCGAGGCTCAGACGGCTAAGTCATCTGCCTCAGGCCACGCAGCTACCGGGAGGGGACCTGAGGCTCCAGCGTGAACTGCTGTCTCTTAGTCATTTACAGTTAGCAGGAAAGGACCAGGTGAACCTGTGTATTTGGAGGTTGGAGAAGAGTATAAGGTGGTGTAAAAGAGAAATACTAATTTAAAAAAAGGAAAAAGTTTGTACTGTGTTATCAAAGAAGAAATGATCTTGCTTACGATACAAGATAAGCACGTATAGAATATGTATAAGCATACATAGTAATAAGACAGATCGACACCGTGGGAAAACCTGTTTGTTGTATTACACGAGGTAAAACATATTTAGAAATATACTGCCTCCCAGACAGCTCATGCTGAGCGCAAAAGGAGAGGTCCAAGTGCAGTGCTGCGGGGCACGGGGGAAGCTGACTTACGATTACGAGAAATGAGGAACGGTTTTGATGGGTGTGTAATATTTGAGGTGGATTTTAGTGTTTGGAGATAAGCAGGAAAGTCTCTCTTGGTGGAGGGAAGAGGATGAAAGGGCACAGAGGCGTTTCAGTGTCTGGTTGGAGGTATAGAAGGGTGGGAAGACCTGTAAAAACCTTCACTCCCAACCTTGAAATGAGTGAAAGCTGGACACACAGCAAGTTCAGAATGGATCTGGAACCCACGGGATGCTGAAGGTTCAAGGCCCAGCGTGCAGGGACAGAGGAGACACAACACTCATTTACCTGCACACAGGTAAGAAGAGTCCAGCAAGGCTCTGGACTGGAGATTGGAGAAGGCTGGCTGTGAGTGATGCCCCAGGGGGTGCAAATAATGGGGGAATCTGCACCACCTTGCAAGTTCTTTTCTCCATGAACCACACCAATCCCTCACAGAAAAGACTGAAAAAGTCCATAGAAGATCTTTCTTATCGGGCAGAACTGGGGGAAGGAGAAGACGCTGCTGTGCGAAGGCAAGACGTTTCTCCTGAACTCTTCTCCTGTATCTCCACCACAGACAGAAGCTTTACTTTGGGAGAGGAATGACCGGCACTGTCATCGTTAGGGTACTGCTGAAATCTCAGTGTAGCTGCGGGAAGAAAACAGGAAAGAAAACCTCAAGCCCCAAGGGAGGGGCAGGATTACAAGCTGGATTCAGGACAATTGATGCAGGAGAGGGCAGGGTCACTGAGTAGGCCATCCCCTCGAGGTCCAAGGACACAGGACCTGCCTGAGACTGAGGCTTAATCGGAACAACAGAGGACACCCTCCACCCTCACGCCACCACCAGGCTAACAAGTGTGGAATAACAAGTAATTTGCAAGAGGTAGACCTCTGAGGCCTGGTGCGGAGGGAGGACTTGAGGCTGAGGGTGCAGTTGTCATGGGAAAACAAATAGACTCTGGCATTTGAGTCTAACACAGGGTGGGGCACTGAGGGTAACCATGGCAACAAGAGACCTCAAAGCCAGCCCAACTCCTGATTAGATTAGCTTAAACTCACACTAAGGCCTAGCAGAAGGAAAGGTGTGCCCATTTCCAGGAATTAAAAAAAATATTTATGTTAGTCTGCATGCCTACACAAGATGTCCAACTTTAAGTAAAAAATTACTAAGCATATGAAAAGGCAAGAAAAAAATCCCAGGAGACAAAGCAGTCATTAGAGTCAGGCTCAGGCATGTCACAGATGTTGGAACTGTCTGACAGGAAGTTTAAAGTAACTGTGATTAAATAGGCTTAAAGGCTCTAATAGAAAATGTGCAAGATCAGATGGGTTAATACAAATTACCCAAACTGAAACACAGGGGAAAAAAAATAAAAGCAAGAAGAACAGAACAAAACCAAAAAAAAAAAAAAACCCCCAAAAAGACCAGAACATCTAAGAGTTGTGGGATAATACCAGATAGTCTAACATTTACTTTATTGGAATGCCTGAAGGAGATGTGAGAGAGAATGGGGAAGAAAAAAATATTTGAAGAAATAATGGCTGGGGACTTCCCTGGTGGTGCAGTGGTTAAGAATCCACCTGCCAATGCAGGGGACACGGGTTCGAGCCCTGGGCCGGGAAGATCCCACATGCCACGGAGCAACTAAGCCTGTGCGCCACAACTACTGAGCCTGTGCTCTAAAGCCCACAAGCCACAACTACTGAGCCTACGCTCTGTAGCCTGCGTGCCACCACTACTGAAGCCCATGCGCCTAGAGCCGGTGCTCTGCAACAAGAGAAGCCACCGCAATGAGAAGCCCGTACACTGCAACAAAGAGTAGCCCCCGCTCGCCACAACTAGAGAGAGCCTGTGTGCAGCAACAAAGACCCAACACAGCCAAAAATTAAAAAAAAAAAAAAGAAAAGAAATAATGGCTGAATAATTCCCTAAATGAGTGACACCGAATCGCAGATCCAGGAAGCTCAGAGAATACCTGGCAGGTTAAATACGACAAAACAGAACACACAGTCAAGCAGTTATGGACAAAAGAAGAAGAGAAGATCTTAAGGGCAGCCAGAGGAAAGAAGACACATTACGGAGAAATAAAACTAAGAATTAAGCAGACCCTGCTTCAGAAACTATGCAAGTTAGAACACAATGGAGTGACATTTAAAAATTGCTAGGAAAGAGCTGTCAACCCAGATTCTACACCTAGTGAAAATCTATTTCAAAATTGAAAGAGAAAAAATAATTTTCTCAAATAATAACTATGGAAATTCATTGCCAGCATACATACTCTACAAGAAATGTTAAAGAAAGATTGTTAGGCAGAAGGATTATGATACCAGGTGGAATCTTGGATCTATACAAAGAAATGAAGAACACTGGAAATGGCATAAATGAAGGTAAAATAAAATTCAGTTTTTCCTATTTTTAATTGCTCTGAGCGAGAACATTGTGCAAAACAAAAGTGGTTGCAATGTACTGTGTATTTCTGACCTACCTTTTATTTTTTAATTCATAATTTTTTTATAGAGGTAACATTGCTTTATGACAGTATATGCTTCACATGTACAACATTATATTTCTGCTTCTGTATACCCTATAGTGTGTTCACCACCAAAAATCTAGTTTCCATGTGTCACCATACAGTTGATCCCCTTTACTTATTTTTCCCACCTCCCCACCCCTTACCCTCTGGTAACCACCACTCTGTTTTCTGTATCTATGTGTTTCTTTTTATTTGGTTTGGCTTGTTCATTTATTTATTTTTTTGTTTACTTGTTTGTTGGTTTTTTTGTATTGCACATATGACTGATATCATACAGTATTTGTCTTTCTCCATCTGACTTATTTCACTTAGCATTATACCCCAAGTTCCATCCATGTTGTTGCAGATGGCGAGGTTACAGTGTATAGATGTATGTATATATACCACCTCCTCTTTATCCATTCATCTGTTGATGGGCACTTAGGTTGTTTCCATATCTTGGCTATTGTAAATAATGCTGCTGTGAGCATAGGGGTGCATAAATCTTTGAATTTTAGTGTTTTCATATTCTTCGGATAAATACTCAGAAGTGGAATAGCTGGACTGTATGGTAGTTGCACTCTTAATTTTTTGAGGCATCTCTGTACCATTTTACATAGTGACTGCACCAATTTACATTCCCACCAACAGTGTACTAGGGTTCTCTTTTTTCTCCATCTTTGCCAACACTTGTTATTTCTTGCCTTTTTGATAATAGCCATTCTAACAGACACAAGGTGATATCACATTGCAGTTTTGATGTGATTTTCCCTGATAATTAGTGATGTTGAACATCTTTTCAGGTGCTTGTTGGCCATCTATTTGTCTTCTTTGGAAAATGTCTCTTCTGGTCCTCTGCCCATTTTTTAATCCAGTTGTTTGGGTTTGTTTTTTTTGTTGTTGTTGAGTTGTATGAGTTCTTTACATATTTTAGATATTAACCTCTTATCAGATATATCATTTGCAGATATCCTCTCCTGTTTGGTAGGTTGTCCTTTCACTTTGTTGATGGTTTCCTTTGCTGTACAGGAGCATTTTAGTTTGCTGTAGTCCCATTTGTTTCTTTTTGCTTTTGTTTCTCTTACCTGAGGAAACATATCTAGAAACATATTCTTAAGACTCAAGTCTAAGTGTGTACGGCCTATGTTTTCTTCTAAGAATTTTAGTTTCAAGTCTTACATTCAAGACTTTTATCCATTTTGAGTTGATTTTTGTGCATGGTATGGGATAGTGGTTTAGTTTAGTTTTCTTGCATGTGGCTGTCCAGTTTTTGCAACATCAGTTATTTTTTTTAATAGATCTTTATTGGAGTATAATTGTTTCACAATACTATGTTAGTTTCTGTTGTACAACAGGGTGAATCAGCCATATGCATACATATGTCCCCATATCCCCTCCCTCTTGAGCCTCCCTCCCATCCTTCCTATCCCACCCCTCTAGGTCATCGCAAAGCACTGAGCTGATCTCCCTGTGCTATGCTGCTGCTTCCCACTAGCTAACTATTTTATATTCGGTAGTGTATATATGCTGATGCTACTCTCACTTTGCCCCAGCTTCCCCCTCCCACCCTGTGTCCTCAAGTCCGTTCTCTATGTCTACATCTTTATTCCTGCCCTGCAACTAGGTTCATCAGTACCATTTTTTTTTTTTTTAGATTCCATATATACGTGTTAGCAGACGGTATTTGTTTTTCTCTTTCTGACTTACTTCACTCTGTATGACAGACTCTAGGTCCATTCACCTCACTACAAATAACTCAATTTTGTTTCTTTTTATGGCTGAGTAATATTCCATTGTATATGTGTGCCACATCTTCTTTATCCATTCATCTGTCGATGGGTATTTAGGTTGGTTCCATGTCCTGGCTGTTGTAAATAGTGCTGCAGTGAACGTTGGGGTACATGTCTCTTTTTGAATTATGGTTTTCTCTGGGTATATGCCCAGTAGTGGGTTTGCTGGGTCATATGGTAGTTCTATTTTAGATTTTTAAGGAACCTCCATACTGTTTTCCATAGTGGTTGTATCAATTTACATTCCCACCAACAGTGCAAGAGGGTTCCCTTTTCTCCACACCCAATCCAGCATTTATTGCTTCTAGATTTTTTTGATAACGTCCGTTTTGACTGGTGTGAGGTGATGCCTCATTGTAGTTTTGATTTGCATTTCCCTGATGATTAGTGATGTTGAGCATCTTTTCATGTGCCTCTTGGCCATCTGTATGTCTTCCTTGGTGAAATGTCTATTTAGGTCTTCCACCCATTTTTTAACTGGATTGTTTGTTTTTTTGATATTGAGCTCCAGGTGCTGTTTGTATATTTTGGAGATTAATCCTTTGTCTGTTGTTTCACTTGCAAATATTTTCTCCCATTCTGAGGGTTGTGTTTTTGTCTTGTTTATGGTTTCCTTTGCTGTGCAAAAGCTTTTAGGTTTAATTAAGTCCTATTTTTAAATTTCTATTTTTATTTCCGTTACTCTAGGAGGTGGGTCAAAAAAGATCTTGTGGTGGTTTATGCCAAAGGGTGGGTTTCCTATGTTTTCCTCTAGGAGTTATATATGTCTGGTCTTACATTTAAGTGTTTAATCCATTTGGAGTTTATTTTTGTGTATGGTGTTAGGTAATGTTCTAATTTCATTCTTTTACATGTAGCTGTCCAGTTTTCCCAACACCACTTATTGAAGAGGCTGTCTTTTCTCCATTGTATGTTCTGGCCTCCTTTGTCATAAATTAGGTGCCCATATGTGTGTGGGTTTTTCTCTGGGTATTCCATCCTGTACCATTGATCTATATTTCTGTCTTTGTGCCAGTACCACACTGTCTTGATTACTGTAGCTTTGTAGTATAGTTTGAAGTTGGGGAGCCTGATTCCTTCAACTCTGTTTTTCTTCCTTAAGATTGCTTTGGCTATTGGGGGTCTTTTGTGTTTCCATATGAATTGTAAAATTTTTTGTTCTAATTCTGTGAAGAATGCCATTGGTAGTTTGGTAGGGATTGCATTGAATCTAGATTGCTTTGGGTAGTATAGTCATTTTCACAATATTGATTCTTCCAATCCAAGAGCATGGTATATTTTTCCATCTGTTTATGTCATCTTTGATTTCTTTCATCAGTGTTTTATAGTTTTCTGAGTACAAGTCTTTCTCCTCTTAGGCAGGTTTATTCCTAGGTATTTTATTCTTTTTGTTGCAATGGTAAATGGGAGTGTTTCCTTAATTTCTCTTTCTGATTTTTCATTGTTGGTGTATAGGAATGCCAAAGATTTCTGTGCATTAATTTTGTATCTTGCAACCTTACCAAACTCATTGATTAGTTCTAGTAGTTTTCTGGGGGCATCTTTAGGATTTTCTATGTATAGTATCATGTCATCGGCAAACAGTGACAGTTTTACTTCTTCTTTTCCAATGTGTATTCCTTTTATTTCTTTTTCCTCTCTGATTGCTGTGGCTAAGACTTCCAAAACTATGTTGAATAAGATTGTCGAGAGTGAACATCCTTGTCTTGTTCCGGATCTTAGTGGAAATGCTTTTAGTTTTTCACCATTGAGTGTGATGCCTGCTGTGGGTTTGTCATATATGGCCTTTATTATGTTGAGGTAGGTTTCCTCTATGCCCGTTTTCTGGAGAGTTTTTATCATAAATGGGTGTTGAATTTTGTCAAAAGATTTTCCTGCATCTATTGAGATGATTATACGGTCTTCCTTCTTCAATTTTGTTAATATGGTGTATCACATTGATTGATTTGCGTATATTGAAGAATCCTTGCATCCCTGGGATAAATCCCACTTGATCATGGTGTATGATCCTTTCAATGTGCTGTTGGATTCTGTTTGCTAGTATTTTGTTCAGGATTTTTGCATGTACGTTCATCAGTGATATTGGTCTATAATTTTCTTTTTTTGTGGTATCTTTTTCTGGTTTTGGTATCAGGGTGATGGTGGCTTCATAGAATGAATTTGGGAGTGTTTCTCCCTCTGCAATTTTTTGGAAGAGTTTGAGAAGGATGGATGTTAGCTCTTCTCTAAATGTTTGATAGAATTCACCTGTGAAGCCATCTGGTCCTGGACTATTGTTTGTTGGAAAACTTTTAATTATGGTTTCAGTTTCATTACTTGTGATAGGTCTGTTTATATTTTCGAATTCTTACTGGTTCCGTCTTGGAAAATTGTACCTTTCCAAGAATTTGTGCATTTCTTCATGGTTGTCCATTTTATTGGCATATAGTTGTTTGTAGTAGTTTCTTATATTGCTTTGTATTTCTGCAGTGTCAGTTGTGATTTCTCCTTTTTCATTTCTAATTTTATGAATTTTTGTCCTCTCCCTTTTTTTCTTGATGAGTCTGGTTTATCAATTTTGTTTATCTTCTCAAAGAACTAGCTTTTAGTTTTATTGATCTTTGCTATTGTTTTCTGCGGTTCTATTTCATTTATTTCTGCTATGATCTTTATGATTTCTTTCCTTCTACTGGCTTTGGGTTTTCTTTGTTCTTCTTTCTCTAGCTGTTTTAAGTGTAGGGTTAGATTGTTTATTTGAGATTTTTCTTGTTTCTTGAGGTGAGATTGAATTGCTATAAACTTCCCTCTTAGAACTGCTTTTGCTGCATCCCATAGGTTTTGCATCATCATGTTTTTGTTGTCATTTTTCTCTATGTATTTTTAAATTTCTTCTTTGATTTCTTCTGTGATCTCTTGGTTATTTAGTAGCACACTGTTTAACCTCCATGTATTTGTGTTTTTTAAAGTTTTTTTCCTGTAATTGATTTCCAAGCTCATAGCGTTGTGGTCAGAAAAGATGCTTGATACGATTTCAGTTTTCTTAAATTTTCTGAGGCTTGATTTGTGACCCAAGATGTGATCTATCCCAGAGAATGTTCCATGTGCACTTGAGAAGAAAGTGTATTCTGCCACTTTTGGGTGGAATGTTCTATAAATATCAATTAAACCTTTCTGGTCTATTGTGTCATTTAAACCATGTGTTTCCTTATTTTTTTTCTGTTTGGATGATCTGTCCAATGGTGTAATTGGGGTGTTAAAGTCCCTTACTATTATTGTGTTCCTGTTGACTTCCCCGTTAATGATTGTTAGCATTTGCCTTATGTATTGAGGTGCTCCTGTGTTGGGGTAAACATTTATAATTGTTCTTTCTTCTTCTTGGATTGATCCTTTCATCATTATGTAGTGTCTCTTCTTATCTCTTGTAACAGTGTTTATTTTAAAGTCTATTTTATCTGATACGAGTATTGTTGCTCCAGCTTTCTTTTGATTTCCATTTGCATGGAATATCTTTTTCCATCCCTTCACTGTCAGTCTGTATGTGTCCCTAGGTCTGAAGTGGGTCTCTTGTAGACAGCATATATATGGGTCTTGTTTTTGTATCCATTCAGCCAGTCTGTGTCTTTTGGTTGGGGCATTTAATCCATTTACATTCAAGGTTATTATCACTATGTTTGTTCCTATTACCATTTTCTTAATTGTTTTAGGTTTGTTTTTGTGGGTCTTTTTCTCCTCTTGTGTTTCTCGCCTAGAGAAGTTTCTTTAGCATTTGCTGTAAAGCTGGTTTGGTGGTGCTGAATTCTCTTAGCTTTTGCTTGTCTGAAAAGCTTTTGAGTTCTCTGTTGAGTCTGAGTGAGATCCTTGCTGGGTAGAGTAATCTTGGTTGTACGTTTTTCTCTTTCATCACTTTAAGTATATCCTGCCACTCCCTTCTGGCCTGCAGAGTTTTTGCTGAAAAATCAGCTGATAACCTTATGGGGATTCCTTTGTATGTTATTTTTTGTTTTCTCCTTGCTGCTTTTAATATTTTTTTCTTTGAATTTATTTTTTGTTAGTTTGATTAATATGTGTCTTGGTGTGTTTTTCCTAGGGCTTATCCTGTATGGGACTCTCTGTGCTTCCTGGACTTGGGTGACTATTTCTTTTCCCATGTTAGGGAAGTTTTTGACTATAGTCTTTTCAAATGTTTTCTCAGACCCTTTCTTTTTGTCTTCTTCTTCTGGGACCCCTATACTTCGAATGTTGGTGCGTTTAGTGTTGTCCCAGAGGTCTATGAGATTGTTTTCAATTCTTTTCATTCTTTTTTCTGTTTTCTGCTTCTCGGCAGTTATTTCCACCATTTTGTCTTCCAGCCCACTTATTTGTTCTTCTGCCTCAGTTATTCTGTTATTGATTCCTTCTAGTGTATTTTTTATTTCAGTTATTGTGTTGTTCATCTCTGTTTGTTTGTTCTTTAGTTCTTCTAGATCTTTGTTAAACATTTCTTTTATTTCTCAATCTGTGCCTCCATTCTATTTCTGCATATTGGACATGCAGCTTCTTCACCTGCAACACAAAGGTGACACCACCTTTGGGGCTCCTGGGAAGGCTCAGTGAAGTACGATATTTGAAAAGTGGCCGGTCCAGTACTGCTGGGCCTGTCAGAGATGCCACATGCTGTAGTTTATCCTTTTCTAGTTTTGAAGAACATGGGACCACAGCAAAGAGGAGGGAAGTGGCAGTGTGGGCTTGCCAGCAGCAGCCTGGAGTAGAAGTAAATTGTTTGGGTGACACTCTGGTCAGTTGTGAGATGCTGAGTCCCAATTAAAAATTCAGCAGTGGAAGTCTGCGGCCTGTTAGGGCGTTTCTACCCGCTGTTCTTTCTTTTATAGCCTAAGATACATTTGGCGATTGAACCTTTGAAAAATATTAATTTTTTAAAAAAACATTTTTTAGAATTGAAATATAGTTAATTTACAATGTTGTGTTAGTTTCAGGTGTACAGCCAAGTGATTCAGTTATACATACATATAAAAGAATCTTTTCCAGATTCTTTTCCATTATAGGTTATTACAAGATATTGTAATATTTGTATTACAAGATATTGACATCCTTGTACTGTACAATAGGTCCTTGTTGTTTACCTATTTAATTTAATTTATTTATTTATTATTTATTTGTTTATTTTTTAAACTGCATTGGGTCTTTGTTGCTGTGCGCGGGCTTTCTCTGGTTGCGGCGAGCGGGGGCTACTCTTCCATGCAGGCTCCTCATTGAGGTAGCTTCTCTTATTGTGGAGCACAGGCTCTAGGTGCATGGGCTTCAGTAGTTGTGCCTTGCGGGCTCAGTAGTTGTGCCTCGCGGGCTCTAGAGCGCAGGCTCAGTAGCTGTGGCGCACGGGCTTAGTTGCTCCGTGGCATGTGGGATCTTCCCGGACCAGGGCTTGAACCCGCATCCCCTGCATTGGTAGGCGGATTCTTAACCACTGCGCCACCGGGGAAGTCCCCTGTTTACCTATTTTATATATTACTATATACTACTTGTTTGTAGATGTCAATCCCAAACTCCTAATTTATCTCTCCCCCTGCCCCCGCTATCCCCTTTGGTAACCGTAAGTTTGTGAAAAATATTAATTTTTAGATGTAATGGTAATATTGATTTAGGAGTTTATACTGTAAAAGCTTCCCTATAAGCTTAAGTTTTATTTGTGATGTCCTTTTAAATTGACATCACAGTGTTGGGATATATTACTTCTTGCCACTCAACTCACAGGGTTTGATCTACCAATGTGAATCCTGTTAAAATTTATTGTTGAACTTGTTAGAATCTCTTCCTTTGTCTCTTTTTCTACTTCCTCCCCACCCCACCTTCCTGCTGGAAGGTAATGTTTTCTACTGCTGTACAATTGATTGAGAAACACTTCAGGATGAAAATATCCGTTCTAAAACTTTCAGTGTCTGTGTTTCCTGCGCCTGCCCCAGCACTACTCAACTGTCATTTTGATGATTTCTTGCTTTTTATTGGGCCTGACTTAGCACAAGACCATGAATTATCCTGTAAAGACATATGAGAACCTAAAGTTGTATTGCCCTCTGAAACAGATTTATATTGAAAGCATAAGTTAAGGGAAAAAAAGAATATGTAAAGATTGACCCAAATGTCTAAGTCAGTGGCAGGGCTCTGGAAGAGGTGTCAGGATCAGTCTTCCTGGGAAATTATGGAGACTGTCTGCAGTACTTCTAGGAAGAATGGCAGAGAGGCACTTAAGGGTCCTCTTTTATTCAATCGAATGAGAGAGGAGAGTGTGAAATAGACAATCTACACAGCATTGAACAGATCTTCCTTAGCCCTCGTGTATAAATATAACAGGAGCACAAATGCTAATGATGAATTCTGGATCATTGCCTCAGAAACTGGCAAACAGTCATGGTAAGAAATAATTATACGGTTTCAGCCAATTTAACACATTATGCAAGAAATGTTAAACAAAGAATTTTTTTACCCTTCGAATGTTCTCTCTCTCTCTCTCTTTCTCATAAAGTATAGAGTAAATACAACAAGCACTCATGGGCCACTCCTTAGAATTCATAACTATTGTGCCATGTTTGCTTCAGATTTTTTTAAATGAAAGAAGTAAGATATTTCTGATGAAAGAACTCTTTGTCCTTCTCCTCCTTCCCAGAGGAAGCCACTGTGGTGAGTTTGGTGAGCTTCCTGTCACGGGGCGTATAATGGTTGAAGTGATGATCAGCTTCTTTTACAGGAACCCTCCTTTGTACAGATGATTTTTCTGCTTTACGATGGGCCATAAAGTCAGCTGGGTGCCTGCAGCCACAGATGCTCACCTGGTTATTATTTCTTGACATGTGGATTATAAACCCTGTTCACTCCCCGTACAGAGTCATGCTGTGTTAATTTCTAATTATTCATTTTATGGAATGCCAGAGACAATCATAATGAATTTATGCCTTCTTTTTTGTTATTTTTTTTAACACTTGAAATGAGAAGCAGTGGACAGTTTCCAGGGATATGGAGTATGCTGATTTAGGTGTTATGTTTTTCCTAGAAGTATTCCTTCAGGAGGAAAAGTCAAGGCTCCAGGGAGTAAATATTGCACACACACTGTCTTGCCTCCCTCCAGGCTGTGAAGTGAAAGAAGTAATTACTCCTGTACACCTGCTGTGGACACGCCCCCTCACCTGGCCATGCTGCTGGAGCAAAGGTTCCGAAGTGGAAGGCCGCAATCCCCCTGTGCCCCAGGGCTCTGTCCTGAGCCTACTTACAGGCTTACCTGGGTGGTGCTTAACTCAGGCCGTGCATCAGAAACACCTGGGGAGCCTGGAGACTCCAGGCCACACCCAGACAGTTGCATCCCCAGGCTCTTGGACTCACCAAGTGCCTCCTCGGCCCAGGAGCACCTGCTGTACGTCTTCCGATGGGCCTTCCTAGACCAGCCTTTCTAAACACCCCACCACCCCTCACCAGCTGGGCCGAAGCATGGCACCTCTCTGTTCCTGTCCTCACATGGGAGGCATCCGAAATGCTCTGTGAATTTGTTCATTTGCTTATTGTCTCCCCCGCCCCCATTAGAAAATGGACCCCTTGAGGGCAGGACCCTGCTTTCTTGTTTACACCCTGTTCCTGTGCCCGGCATGGTGCCTGGTATAATACAGATACATGTGAAATATTTGTTAAATGAGAATGAATTTTAATATGAGGAGGCCTTGAAGGGCCACTGAGCATATGTTAGTCCTTTTTCTAAGACCTAAAGAAGGGTAACTTCTTTTCTGAAAAGATGTACCAGTCTCTTTGTGAGTATTTAATCAGAATATAGGGCAATGTACCCTGAAACCCAGTCCTGGGCCTGTATCCTGGTCTTCCCTCAGTATCTCCTAACAAATAATAATAATAAAAACGAAAATATAGACACAAGCATGTATACAATAATCATCAGCTCTAAGGAGCGTTCATATACTCTGACCTGATCCTTTCCTTGGGGGTGGGAAGATCACACACAGGTGATGAAACAGGCTCAGAGCAGGTAAATAACGTGGCCAATAAATCAGGAGCTTGGGCTTAACATATACACACTACTACATATAAAATAAATAATCCACAAGGACCTACTGTATAGCATAGGGAACCCTACTCAATACTCTGTGATGACCTAAATGGGAAAAGAATCTGAAAAAGAATGGATACATATATATGTATAACTGAATCACTTTGCTGTACACCTAAACTAACACAACATTGTAAATCAACTAGACTCCAATATAAAATAAAAATGAAAAAAATTTTAGATATCAAATAAAATTGGGACCAAAATAATAATTAATAAATAAATAACATGGCCGAGTCCACATCGTGATAAATGAGAGGCTTGGAATGGGTGCCCATTTTGGGAACCATGAGGGCGTGAGAGAGGACATCGGACCCCTCCAGCACCAGCGGGCACTGGCCGCCCCTCCACTCTGTGCTCACAGTTTCCTGTGGCCCCTCTCTGGGTGCAGGTGAGGACCTGGAGCGGCTTTGGCTCTGTTGCACCTGGTTGACTTTGAGGGAAGCCTTCCTCCTCAGGGAGCTGCTGGGAACCCTCATCAGGGCTGACTATGAGTTCCAGGAAAAGACCCTGAAGCCTGGACTCATCTCTAATCAGTGCATCAGCTTCTAAGTGCCTGACTAACAGAGATTAAATACATCACCCGGGGACTTCGCTGGTCGTCCAGTGGCTAAGACTCTGCACTCCCAATGCAGGGGGCCTGAGTTCAGTCCCTGGTCAAGGAACTAGATCCCACACGCCGTGACTAAAGATCCTGCGTTCTGCCACTAAGACCTGATGCAGCCAAATCAATAAATAATTAAAAAAAAAAAAGTCACCCCTCCCAATGCAGGGGGCCTCCACGTGATGTGATGGGGTGGGTGGTGCGTCATGGGTGCTGAATTTACTGGTTTGCTTCATAACTTAGGTGCGTGTGCTGCATATGTTCCTTCGCATGTAGAAATATTGCATCGTTCGACCATTAAACCATAAGAAATAAGACAGGGTAATGTGATCGGTTACCTTGACCTCAGAACTGAATTAAACCGCTCTCCTCTGGTTCCATTCCCTTCCCTCCCTCCCCCGTCCCCATCTTTGTCTCTGTCTCTGCCTGGCTCCTCGTCCTCGCTCAGAATGGAGCTGCCGAGTGGTTTTGTTGTTTATGTCTAATACAGTTTTTTTTTTTTTTTAAAGAATATCACATTTATTTATTTATTTATTTATTTTTGGCAGTGTTGGGTCTTCGTTTCTGTGCGAGGGCTTTCTCTAGTTGCGGCAAGTGGGGGCCACTCTTCATCGCGGTGTGCGGGCCTCTCACTATCGCGGCCTCTCTTGTTGCGGAGCAGAGGCTCCAGACGCTCAGGCTCAGTAGTTGTGGCTCACGGGCCCAGTTGCTCCGCGGCATGTGGGATCTTCCCAGACCAGGGCTCGAACCCGCGTCCCCTGCATTGGCAGGCAGATTCTCAACCACTGCGCCACTAGGGAAGCCCCTGTCTAATATAGTTTTAAGAGTGCTTTGGGGTGGATTTTAAAGAGCATGTCAGTTAAACCTTCATCCCTGCTATCGATTTAATTTGAATGTGACCCCTGAGGAGGGTGACTTTACACGCTGGCCCACCCGGGACAGCCCTGGGTGGCATCTGCTGTCCCTGCACAGTTATCAGACGTGTGCCTGTTTGGATGCTAAGTTACAGAGGCCAGCTTCTCCAAAATGACCTTCTCCGTACTTCCCACTTTTGATCAATGACTCTTTAAATAAACGGACCCCCGCCTCTGACGCTGTGTCACTCATCATTGGGCTGGTAGGGGTGTGGTTCCCGCTGCTGACCTACCCACAGGTATGTCCTCATCTTAAATCGGGCAGCTTTATAGGAAATGATCGGCAAGTAGGTTGGCAACTGTGGTGTTACTGGGTCCCTTAGTTCGCAGCATTATTCATTGGGATTTAAAGGTTGTCGTTGGTTGCGTGTAATTGTGCAGTGCCTTTTGGACACAGAACTGCTTGATCTGTCAACCAAACAAGAATTTCCTGCCCTCAGCACCAGTATTTCCACTGGCACTGCTGGTGTTCTCAGATCCTGTTGAACCTCATGCTGCTTTTCCCCTGAGCTGCCTTCTGGATTTCCCGGCCTTGGATGGCTTTGGTCAGTAGATCAGAGAGGCAGCAACCTCCTGTTGGCCGGACCCCTCAGCACTGGGAGAGCTTCTCCAGGGCCTCCCTGCGGCCCCCCTTCTCACATACCCTGAGAGCCACGAGTTTTCCTTTTGTGATGTATTTTAGCTTGAGGACTGTCTGTGGTGTTGATTTTGCTCAGATAAGGTGTGGAGGGAAGTGTGACGATAAGCTAGAAGCCTGTGCTTGGCGTCCCCCCCAGGGGACCACATCCTGGGGGGACCTTGGCCTCCAGATGCCCTGGGGTGCGGCCCACAGACATTTATTATCCCCGTTACAGCGATCCGTCTCCTTCCCTCGTGGTTGGAGACTACGAAGGATTCTCCTGCGGGCCTGGTGGGCTTCGGGCGAGGAACAGACACCCCCTAAACCCCGTGTGGTGCCTTTGGCGCCTGGGGTCACGGTGCAGGCGGCCTGAGTGGCAGCAGACTGACGGCCCCGAGGGGACCGCCCGCCCCTCCACAGTTTTCCTTTTAGGAAGTAACGTTTCCTTTGAGGATGTTGAGGAAACGCTGACCCCTCCCCACGACGCACATATGGCTGAGCTGGGCTTTGCTTCACACACTCTTGACCCTTTTGTGAAATCTGTTAAGGCCGGAAACAGAATTCTTCCTAATTTGAGTGAGTTAAAGATTAAATTGGGGAGGGGTTGCGGGGTGTACTGGCAGACAAAGAAAGACGGGTATAAACAGCCTTCTCCCTGCTGTGGTTTACTGTGTACAGGCCGTGCGTGATTGGGGATGGAGAGGGATTAGACATCTATTTTTAAGTTAAAAACCAGCATTCGTGGTACTTTGGAAAAATCCACCTAAACCCAGCGTAACGGGGGCTCCAGAAGCGTGTGGGACTCAGGTGCACTTTCTTTCTCTCCTCTTTGGCCCCAGGTTCACTTGGTGTCTTGTTTTCCTGGGGGTGTTGGGATGGAGGGGAGGAGGAGAGAAGGGTGTGAGAGTGCCCAACTGAATTGCTTAACTCACCATAAAATGCAGCTAATTCGGAGCCTTTTCATTCTTCATTCAAAACCTTAAAAAGCTCTCCCGAGTGCAGTGTGGGGTGTTAGTCTAACTGGGGCAAGAAAAGCACAGCAGACTTGGATGCCGCCCTCCCCGGCCTTCAGGAGCTGCCGGCTGCTGGGGAGGATGCGACAGCCAGATGCCCGCACATGGTGTATGTGTACACGGGGCTTCTGAGAGGGGGAGGAGAAGCTCGCATCGTCCCGTGACTGGAGGACCCTAGCAGTAGCAGTACTCACCGTGGGGAGAACTGCAATCAAGTCACACCGAGTAGCTCTAGGCTCGGTCATCGTGCATGACTTGGTTTAGAATATGTGGTTTTGTGTGAGTGAATCTGATAACTTTGTATCAGTCAGTGAGACCTGCAGCCCCAAGGGCATGCTTTGTATTTGGTTGCACTTGGTTTTCCTGTGCAAGGTGCTGTGCAGTTAGTAGTAATCAACCCTCCAGTTACCTGGGGGTCTCAGAAGAAGTGAGCCCCTTCTTATGATGCACCAGCCTTGGGTGAGCTCCCTTCTGGATTTCCCTGACTTGGATGATTTTGGTCAGTAGGTCAGAGAGGCAGCAGCTTCCTGTCGGCTGGACCCCTTGGCCCCGGGAGAGCTTCCCCAGGGACTTTCTCCTTCCCCTCTCTCACACATCCCGAGGGTTACGAGTGTCCCTTTTGTGAAGTATTTTTAGCTTGAAGGCTGTCCATGGTGTTGATTTTGATCCACCAGGAGGAGGGAAGTGAAAGCACAGCAGGGAAGGGTGGTGGAGGAAGGGGTCCAGTCCTGGCCCTGGTCTGAAGGGGGCTGCTGCTGGCTGGGGTACCCTTGCTCTCTTTAGGGGAGACTCTGAAACCCAGCGCTCTTCCTCCCAAACCACCTCCATGGCAGCTCAGCCCCTTGTCCAGAAGCAGCCACGACATGGCACGCGAGCCATTTGACTTCGGTCTCGAGGGTGAGGTCTGGTGCTGACACGTGGCGCTGGGGGAGGATGGGAGAGGACGTGCGTCCAGGTGGCCTGGGTAGCATGAGCCAGGGTCCAAGATGGAAAATCCCAGGTGAATGCAGGGCACACTGGAGGGTGTGGAGTGCGAAGGGGAGGGGCTGGGAGCAGACGCAGGCAGCGGGGATCCACTGAAGGCTTGTGTGAAGGGCTGTGATGTGGTCAAAGCTCCCTTTCGGGAGGTTAATCTTGCAGTGGTGGAAGGGGGTGAGGAGGGACTTCCGTCAGGAGACTGGGGTCACGGTCCAAGCTGTATTTAAGGTAACACGTGAGACAGCTATGAAACCAGCCAAATGTCTTGTGAGACTTATCTCAGTTGCTGCAGGAAACAGTTTCTCAAATAGAGGAGCAATTTAGGGATGACATGTAATAAGAATTTTCCTTGATGAATCAACAAAGCTCCTTTAAGATTAGTGTATCTATGGAGGTTTATTTGTGCAGTGTATATTAGTTTGTCGTGTGTGATATTACTGTCTTGTAGTTAAAAGCATGGACTCTGGATTCAAAGCGCAGCCTCCCACTTATTAACTGTGAGACCTTAGGTGAACCACTTAGCCTTGCCGCGCCTCAGTGCCTGCCACCTTCACAAAGGTTAACGTCTTCGTCGTCGTTCTCATCATGATCATCATTTGTAACATTTATTTATAACAAATTAAGTGTCTGAATTCGCAGAGATATAGGATCTTTTCAGCATCCTAAGTATTCCCCCTTAAGAATTGCATTTGGCCGAGAGTTAACAGACGCTCTCCCCGCCATGGTCTTGAACTCCTAAGGGCTTACTTTCTAAACAAGAAGACTGCAGGTAGACAGTTGCTGGCATTGCTTTGATGTCTTCAGGATGTCAGGGTAACTGAGATTCTTTTGGTCTCCCTTCTTCACGGGCTCAAGATGGCTGCTGCCACTCCAGCCACCGTGTCTGTCTCACTGAAGGAAGAAGAATGAAGGGTGGAAGGTCAAAAGGGTACCTACCGGTTCAATAAGCTCTCTTTAAAATTCCTTCCTAGAAACCCTACCTAAGGGCTTCCACTAATATCTTATCGGCCATCTCTATCTTCAGGGGATGCTGGAAAAGCTAATTTTCTCCAGGCACTTTGCTCCCCTCAAAAATACAGATGTTCTACTGTTACTAAGAAAAAAGAGAAGGATGGATATTCTGTGGGCAGCTAGCGGTCTCTGCCACCGTGGGACCTCACTGCAGGAAAACTACCTCAGGGGCTTCAAAGAATTCTGTCTATTTCTACAGTAGCAGTTGATTGCCTTCTCCCAGATTGAGAGCTTCTGGTAGTCTAATCAGTTAAGTTTTTAGCATATTGTAAGTTTTTGCCTTTAAGAAGTTTGTTCAAGAAAGAAAAGACAATTACAGAAAGAGATGGTAACATAGGATGTTTTCAGCTCAATTAATTGTCAGTGTAGGTGTAGGGAGGAGTTGTAGTTTATACCTAAGATCCACTCTGTGGGTCACATAACAGGTGCTGTCTGACCAATGGTGAGGAAGACTTTGTCATCTGGTCCATATCCTGTCGTCATGTTTCTATATGTATAGTCAGGCTGACAGTAATATAAAAACACAATAAATATATACGAGATGCAAAGAAGGAAGGTAATCAGCCTGATTCTGTAGATAAGAAAGACATCAGGCAAGAGTTACACATAAAGAAGGACCATGGCAACGAGCTGTAAGGACCTGCATAACCTCAAGTCTGAGACAGAGCCGAAAGAAAGCCCATGAGCGCTATCTAGTAAGATCAACACCCGGAAGTAGGAGGTTTCAGCTCTAGGCTTAGAGCTGCAGTAACTGATGTATATAACTGAAAAAATAACTTACCCTCTCTGTGCCCAAGTTTTTTGTTTCAGTTGTGGTGAAATACACGTAACATAAAATTTACCACCTTCACCATTTCTAAGGGTACATACAGTTCAGTGGCACTGAGCACATTCACATGGTGTACCCGTCACCACCGTCCATCTACAGAGCTTCTTCATCTTCCCCAACTGAACCTCTGTGAAACAATACCTCCTCATTCCCTCCCCCCAACCCCTGACAACCAACATTCTACTTTGTCTCTATGATTTTGACTGTTCCAACTCCCTCAGATGACTGGAATCATCTAATACATGTCCATTTGTGAGTGGCTTCCTGCACTAGGAATAATGTCTTCAAGGTTCATCTGTGGTGCAGCATGCGTGAAACTTTCCTTCCTTTATTGAGGCTGAATAATATTCCATTGTTTGCATACACCACATTTTGTTTGTCTGTTTGTTTGTCGATGGACACTTGGGTTGCTTCCACCTTTAGGCTATTACAAATAATGGTGCTGTGAGCATGAGTGCACAAATATTTTTTTGAGACTCTGCTTTCAATTCTTTTGGGTACATACCCTGAAGGAGAATTGCTGGATCATGTGGTAATTCTATTTTTAATTTTTGGAGGAACAGCCATACTGTTTCCCAGAGCGACGGCAACATTTTGCATTCCTCCCGGCGGTGCACAAGGGTTCCAGGTTCTCCACATCCTCACCAACCAGCACTTGTTTTCTGTGGTTTTGACAGTGGCCATCCTAATAGGAGTGAGGTTCCTACCGAAGTTTTCAAGCAGTATCAGCAGTGCCTCCAGATTAACTTCCTTTCAAGTCACTGCTCCTCTGCTTAACTCTTGTATCTTCTTGAGCGAGTAACTTAGCCTGAGAGCCTCAATTTCAGTTTCCACTCAATACAAATGCCCGTATGGAGGGATTGTATGGATGTTGATGAGATAAAGCCCTAAGCTATATGCTCATTCAAGTATTAATTTTACTACCCTGGAAAAGCTAAAAGCATTAACAAAGTACACTCTTGTTAATATTCCTCTTGTTCCTAGCTATAGAGCTCCTCCTACATCTTAACCCAAAACACGATGTTTCCAAAGTGTTATTGTGGAAAAGGCATTGGTCTTGGAGCTAGAAGGCATGGAACAGCATTCCAGCTTTCCCACTTGCTAGTCAAGGGGCCTTAGACAAATGTCTGGGTCTTATTTTCTTTATCTTTTAAAAAAAGGCATAACCGTGGGCACCTCAGGGGACTAGATTTTTATACTTACCTCTCCCTAACTCCCCACCACAGCCTAAAGTTTTTTTCCCAGCTTTATTGGGATGTTATTGACATGTAACACATGCAAGGTTAAGGCATACAAGTGTGATGATTTGATACACCTGCGTATTGCAAGATGATTACCACGATAAGATTAGCTGACACCTCCATCCTCTCAAAAATTACCATTTTGGGGCCTCCCTTGTGGTGCGGTGGTTAGGAATCTGCCTGCCAATGCAGGGGACGCGGGTTCGTTCCCTGGTCTGGGAAGATCCCACATGCCGCGGAGCAACTAAGCCCGTGCGCCACAACTACGGAGCCTGCTCTCTAGAGCCTGTGAGCCACAACTACTGAGCCTCCGCTCTAGAGCCCACGAGCCACAACTACTGAGCCCGCGTGCCACAACTACTGAAGCCTGCGCGCCTAGAGCCCGTGCCCCACAACAAGAGAAGCAACCTCAATGAGAAGCCCCCTCAATGAGAAGCCCGTGCACCGCAATGAAGAGTAGCCCCCGCTCGCCGCAACTAGAGAAAGCCTGCATGCAGCAACAAAGACCCAACACAGCCAAAAATAAATAAATAAATAAATAAATAAATAAATAAATAAGTTTATATTTAAAAAATTACCACTTTTCTTGTGTGTGGTTATAACAGTTAAGATCTACTTTTCTTAACAACTTTGGAGTAAATAATACAGTCCGTTATAGTCACTGTGCTGTACATTAGATCCCCAGAATTTATTCATCTTCTAGCTGGGAGTTTGTACCCTTTGAGCAACATCTCCTCATGCCCCTGCCCCCTGCCCCAGGCCCTGGCGACCACCGTTCTACACTCTGTTTCTCTGAGTTTGACTTTTAAAAATTTTTCATGTAAGTGAGAGCATAAGGTATCTAATGCCTTTGGCTTCTTTCTCTGAGCATAACACTTTCACGGTCCATCCATGTTGTGTCAAATGGCAGGATTTCCTTCTTTCTCACGGCTGAATGACGTCCCATCGTCTCCACACACATCATGGATCTTGAGATTCTTATCTGCTCATCCGCTGACGGACCCTTAGGTTGTATTCCCGTCTTGGCTCCTGTGAATAACGCTGCTGGGAACCTGAGGATGCAGGTGTCTCTTCAAGATCCTGTTTTCATTTCCTTCGGATAAACACCCGGAAGTGGGATCCCAGCAGCCTCCCTTTTGCTGCCACCCTGTGACTTTCCATGCTTTCTTCACGCCTGAAGTTCCAGCTTCCCTGCAAACGGCTCTGCTGCCCTCAGCTCTCACGGTGACTCTTCCAATCGCCAAGTCCGGAGAGCGCGGGACCTTGTCCTCCCTGACTCTTCTGCAGCATCTGAGCGTGTTTACTGCGCCCTTTGTGACCTTCCCCCCTTGGCTCCTGGGACAGTGCTTCCCTCTGATTTCCTGTGTCCTCCGGAGAGTTCTCTCTCAGCATCCTGTTTCTCCCCTTCTCCTAATTCTCCGCACTCTCTCAGGGCGGGGCACCACCCACGGCACATGTTCCGACGAGCCTCGAATGTGTATTTCCAGACCTCATTTTCTTTCTTTTTTTTTTTTTTTTGACCAGGGAATATCTGTTTTATTATTTGTTTATTTATTTTACATCTTTATTGGAGTATAATTGCTTTACAGTGGTGTGTTAGTTTCTGCTGGCTAACAAAGTGAATCAGCTCTACGTATACATATATCCGCATATCCCCTCCCTCTTGCGTCTCCCTCCCTCCCTCCGCATCCCCTCCCCAGGTTAACCGCACTTCCTGAGCGGCGGGTTCCTCCTTACCGCCCCCTCCTCGGGCCTTTTCCGGGAGCGCTGGGACCGCTCATCCTCTGCTCCCCGCTCCCACCCCAGCGCCCTCGGTCCAGCCTCTAGATCCTCCTGACGGTTAACCCTGCTCTTCCTGTTCTGCTTCTGAGCAGCCCTGGGATTTCGGGCCTAGTTGCCTCGCAGGGTATGGCCGGGCCTTCCCCGGGCTTAACCTGCTTCACCGTTGTGTCTGGACCCCTCCCTGCCTGTTCCTCTAACTCCGCCTGAGTTCCCGTCAGGCCATCAGTCCCACCATCCACCTTTTACCAAGGCCAGAGATCTGGCTGTCACTTGAGACTCCCCCTTGTCCCTTTCCCTCGTGACCTGCAGCTGAGGGTCCCTGAGCTTCTGAAACTGCTTCTGCACGGCTCCCGCGTCCTCCCCTCCTCTGTGTCCTCGATGCCGCTTTCCTTTCTCAGGCTGTGGTCATCTCTCCTTGTCACTGTTGCCTGAGTCCTCGTCCTGTCGCTTTGGCCCCATCCTTGCCTTCTCCCTGGCGTCCTCCACTCCGCCGCTAGACCCTCCGCCGCTGCTGCTCTCAGCTGTCTAGAACGCGCGCCCCCTTAAAGATCAAGGTCTTTTCCCTCTGAAGGGCACACACAAGCCTCTGCCTCTGTTCTTGCTGTCCTCACCTCCTGCCTCTCAAACCCCTTCACTGCTGAGCTACAGCAAAGCACTTGGGATTGCTTTTCATGCTAGTGTGTGTTTGCATGCGTTGTTTTCTGCCAGGACGACTCTCTCTACCTTGATGGGAGGTAGAAATTGCCAGTCATCATTTAAGACTCAGCTCCATCCCAGTTGTCTCTGTCTGAAGGAGAACAGCCAACACTTGCATGCGCTTCCTGTGTGCCGGTCGCTGCTTTAAATGCTCTACATGAATTAATTTGCTGAGTCCTCAAAACAACCTGTAGGGTAAGCACCATTATTATCACTCTCATTTCACAGTTGGGAAACGGAGGCACAGAGAGGTTAAATGTCTTGCTCAGGGTTACGCTGCTAGCTAGTGGCTAGCAGGGATCTGAGGACAGGCAGTCTCACTGTAGACTTTGGGCTCTGAACCACTGGAGCAGTGCTGGCTGCATCCGACAGAGGTGGCCACTTCCTCCTGGGCTGCCCTGCCCGCACCTGACTCACACACAGCTCTATTATGGCATTTGGTACACTCTCCTCCACGTACACAGGGAGCCCCTAGTTGTGCTTATGTCCTGGGTGCAGGGACCCTAGCCACAGCCATCAGAGAAGAAAAAGAAATAAAAGGAATCCAAATTGGAAAGGAAGAAGTAAAACTGTCACTGTTTTCAGATGACATGGTACCATACATAGAAAATCCTAAAGACGCTACCATACCAGAAAACTACTAGAGCTCATCAATGAATTCGATAAAGTTGCAGGATACAAAATTGATATACAGAAATCTGTTGCATTTCCATACACTAACAATGAAATATCAGAGAGAAATTAAGGAAACAATCCCATTTACCATCCCATCAGAAAGAATAAGATACCTAGGAATAAACCTACTGTAAACTGTACAACGCTGATGAAAGAAATCAAAGATGACACAAACAGATGGAGGGATATACCATGTTCCTGGACTGGAAAAATCAATATTGTGAAAATGACTCTACCACCCAAGGCAGTCTACAGATTCAATGCAATTCCAATCAAATTATCAATGGTGTTTTTC
Source organism: Balaenoptera borealis (assembly GCF_965194805.1). Lineage (NCBI taxonomy): Eukaryota > Metazoa > Chordata > Mammalia > Artiodactyla > Balaenopteridae > Balaenoptera > Balaenoptera borealis. The sequence continues at coordinate 2,279,151 of NC_138880.1, forward strand.
ACAGCACTGAAACAAAAACAATTAAAATTTGTGTGGAAACTCAAAAGACCCCGAATAGTCAAACAATCTTGAGAAAGAAGAACGGAGCTGGAGGAATCAGGCTCCCTGACTTCAGCCTATGCTATTAAGCTGCAGTCATCAAAACAGTATGGTACTGGCACAAAAACAGACGCATAGATCAATGGAACAAGATAGAAAACCCAGAAATAAACCCATGCACTTATTAATCTATGACAAAGGAGGCAAGAATATAATAAAGTGGAGAAAAAAGACAGTCTCTTTAATAAGTGGTGATGGGAAAACTGGACAGCTACATGTAAAAAGAAGGAAATTAGAACATTCTCTAACACCATGTACAAAAATAAGCTCAAAATGGATTAAAGACCTAAATGTTAAGACCAGATACTATAAAACTCCTCGAGGAAAACATAGGCAGAACACTCTTTGACGTAAATCACGGCAGTAATTTTTTGGATCCGTTTCCTAGAGTAACGGAAATAAAAACAAAAATAAACAAATGGGACCTAATTAAACTTAAAAGCTTTTGCACAGCAAAGGAAACCTTGAGCAAAGAAAACGAAAAGACAGCCTATGGAATGGGAGAAAGTATTTGCAAATGATGCGACTGCAAGGGCTTAGTTTCCAAAATATACAAACAGCTTATACTGCTCAATATCAAGAAAACGGGCAGAAGACCTAAATAGACATTTCTCCAAAGAAGATACACAGATGGCCAACAGGCACAATGAAAAGCTGCTCAACATCACTAATTATTAGAGAAATAAAAATCAAAACTACAATGCGGTACCACCTCACACGGGTCAGAATGGCCATCTTCAAAAAGTCTACAAATAATAAATGCTGGAGAGGGTGTGGAGAAAAGGGAACCCTCCTACACTGTTGGTGGGAATGTAAATTGTTGCAGCCACTATGGAGAACCATATGGAGGTTCCTTAAAAAACTAAAAATAGAATTACCATATGACCCAGCAATCCCACTCCTGGGTATATATCCAGAAAAGATGAAAACTTCTGTATCCCCATGGTCCAGTGAGGCACATGGTCCATACTCATCTAATATTTTTTGAAAGAATACCTGAAGGAATATATTAAAAATTAGTTGAATGAATGATTAATGAAAACATTTTGGGTAAGGTGTAAAGCAGGTGTCAGCCAACTACCGGGAGATCTGGCCTACAGCCTGTTTCTGCGTTACCTACAAGCTAAGAATTTACAGATGAATATTTGCAGTAGAGCTGCTGATAGGGAACATGAACTCTAAAAGCCAACTAGATGAAATGTTATCCCTCCCAAGATTTCTGTTCTTCCTTATTGGTAGATCTGTTACATTCAGTTGGTGTGACTGCTGAATTAGGTCAATATCAAATTTGAGGATATTTGTGTGTTCCCTTATTATGTAAGTACCTACATAATATCCTCAATTTTGCCTCTTGGCCTGCAAAACCTAAAATATATAATCTCTGGCCTTTTACTGCTGACCCCTGCTCAAAGTTCTATTTAAATAACAGTGTTACTGCTATTGTTGTCATGTATTATGATGGGAGCGGGGATTAAAAAATGTGAAATGTTTAGGACACATTTGTCTGATTAAATGGGACACAGTTTATGAAGCATTGGACAGTAAGTGCTAAACAAATGTGATCTTTCTCTCTCCTGCTCCTAGACCTAATTTAGGGTAATGCCTGGTTTGTTGGTTTGACAGCAGGTGACAATTCGGTGTGCGGTATCACGCTTCACTCGGTTATACTGGGGGTCAGTCAGTAGTGTTTAGGACAGATTGTATACAGTTTGAGTTGAAGACACAATCTTTTTCACATTATGAGGTCCCCAAATTCCTGATGGCAGTGACCTGGGACTGCAGGATATCTAATTACTCATGATGCCAGTGGGGAAAAGGAAAACTCCGCAGGACCCATACACAAGCCTAGTATCTATACATAAAAAAAGACTATTTATAGGCCTGTGTCAACATATATGTTTTTGCTACTGGTCTTCGATCTTTAATGTCTTTAAAAATTTCTATTCAGAGTGTTTTTCTGTTCATTGTTCATTTTGTTAAGGAGAAACTATAAATAAAACTTAACAATGCCACCGTTTTCCATTAGCTCGAATGGCTTTGTGACAGGATGAAAGCTCGTGTAGTGTAATATTTGATTTTTCTCTTCCTCACATGCTGTCAGTTAGAAATATTACAAACTCTTCTGTACTGAAGGGAAAAGCTTTTGAGTGCAAATTAAAAAAAATGTGCATTACATCATGTGAAACCTTAGTAACTTTTGGAAGCTATTCTAAATCACACACGTTCCTTTGTCTTTTTATTGTTTCTCTTATATTCGTAATCTCAGCCCCAAGCTGCAGTGTAGCTTCCAAAATAGTTTTAGAAATCTAAGAGCCAGTGTTTTTATTTCATCATGCTTCAAATTTACCTTGAATGAAAACCTGCATTTTTTAGGTTATTATTCTGGAGCCGATTGTACATTTTAATCAGAACATTTAGGCCTAGAAGGGGCCAACCACCTTGTTTACAAGAAAGAAAGATGAGGAGAGAGATTATGAAATATGCTCATGGTCATATGACTAGACAGTGGTGGAGTGAAGACAGGACAAGACCCACACACTCATATTTCCTAGTTGAAAATTTTCCCTTTTGTAAGTTTTCAGGGATGAAATCATCCAGAAACTTGGGTGGGAAAAAATAATAAAAGTCCAAGTTCTTATTTGTAAACTTAAGCTATTATGATTTAAATGATTTCCAAATCTGTAGAAACCTGAAATTAAGTCAGTGGTTTTAGGAAAACAGTAACAATGCACTTTGAAAAAGCACTGAATTTCACATTGATGTTTCTACAGACACATTTTCTTGGGATTTTACATCCTCATTCAGAGTGTTAGGTGATGTTAAAATACTAGGCTCTTGGCATCCAAATACAGCGAGATGGGGGCCTTGTGTTGGCTCAAGGGCTCTCAGGTGGGGTCTCCCGGGCTTGTCGAATGGGAGGGGCCATAGCTGTTTTGCAGACACAGGGCCCCCGTGTCTTTGCACAGGCAGCATGGCATAAACTCTTGGGGACCCTGTGCATTTGTGCAGTGGATCAATTTAGAACATAGCCTGTAAATCTGTGCCTGTTCTTTTTCTTCTTTTTATTAATGTGCTTTTTCTTAAGACAGCTGCCTGCATTAGCTTCCGGGCAAACTGGGAATAGCTGAGTAAGGATAGAAGGGCTCAGAAGCACATATTAAGGTAGTTGATCACTTCTCGTAGTTTACCTAACATTTAAGGAAACCCATACCCTTTCCCATTCTAGAAGCTCTCACAGACATGAACTGAATGTTTCCAAAAGCTGTAGTGCAGTGTGCAGCTTGAATAAATATAGTGCTTGTCTGCTCAGGGAAGTCACAGCGTCTGCCTGTCCTGGCTCCAATCCTAGATCAACACCACCATGTTCTTCCTTACATGCAGTTGTTTGGTTAGCTTTTTTCACTCTTGAGCTTTTTGAGAAATTAATTAACAGAGTTGAGCTTTTAGATTTTGGCCATTAAGGATAATTCGGTGATTTCTTTTGGAATGCAAGACTTGAAATGGGACAGATCTCTCTACAAAGCAAGAAGCATCAAGCAAGGATAGTCACTAATACTGTACTTACTGCACTTATGTGGGTAGCTGCCGAAAGCATCCTCATTTTCTGGAATACTGTGTTCTGACTCTAGTCTGTACATCTGCTGTATCTTTCTAGCCAAAAGAAAGTGGAACGTTGTGAAAGTATCAGGTGAGTTTGGGGCCAGTTAGACGGTTATTTCAAGTCACAAATTTACTTTCGCCTGATTAACCTATCAGTTAATGGTGTATGGTTGCTCCTGGAAAGAGTTTAAAATGTGAAATATTTATTGGGAAACTCAGTGTGCGTGTTAACTTAGTTACTGAGTTCAAGGAGGGGCAGGTGGCCCATGCTGGTCCTCGAGGGTACTGGAGTTAAGTGGGTATCCCATCTCAGTGATCAGGGCTGGGACTCTGGTCAGGGCACAGCTGCATAGGCTGGTATCAAATCTGGATGATCACAGACAGATGAGAACTGAAGAGCCAGGTGTGAACAGGGGCTCCCCACAGGAGAATGTAGTCCCGAGGAAAGTCTTGGCTAGGGAGCTGAGTCAGTCGTACATGTGTCAGGTAAGGCACGATCAAGGCTGAAGATGTGAGAGGAGGCTGCATTAGTCATGGCCCATGCAGTCAAATAGGAGCCCTTTAATGCAAGGACTTAGTTACAAAGGTCTTTGGAAGATCCGAAAGCCAAATAGGGGGCGATGTGGTCACCCAGAGATTGGCAATAGCGGGAAACCAGTGCCACCCTGAGGCTGGTGGAACAGAGGCCAAGAGCTGGATCTCCACGGAGGCTCACAGAGGCAGCTGGGGCCATGGAGGGAAGGCCTGTCTGGTGCCACTGCTAGAGGTACCACCCAAAGCAGAGAGAGGAAAGAGAAGAGATAGTCTGGCCTCTTCCTCCCGTCTGTCCTCCAGCCTTGCACCTCACCCTAGCTGGAGCCGGTCGGCAGGTGAGTCTGGAAAAGGTGGCTTCCAGGGGAAGGCCCGTGACCAGCAGTAGGCCCGAGGCTGGGGCAGGGCTGGAGGGAGACGCGCTCCTGGCGAGTTTCGTGCTTGCCCGGTGCATCTGCAGGAGCAGCAGAGCAAGCCTTCCACGAGGGTGACCGAGCCCGAGCATCGGGCCCCTCACAGGGGGAGACGGCGCTGCTTCTCCAGCCTGCTGGGAGCTCAGCCAGGTGTGCGGGTAGTGACGCCGTCTCAGGGTTCCGACCGCCGCGTGAAGGCGCAGTAGCTGGCCTTCAACCAGGGCTCCCCAAACCTCCCTGGATCAATGATGGAGAATTCCGCGACAGTGAGAACTAAAATAAAGTTCTGTAAAGAAGGCTCCTTTCATGCCTTTCTGTCCTGGATGGCTGCAGAGCCAACCCTTTTCTGAGTCAGTCATATAAATTCCCAGCCGTGAACTAGGGTGTGTTCCCGTCTGTGTCCCCCTTCCAGCCGCTCCAGGTAGAACAGTTGCCATTTTAATCATCCCGTCACCATTGTCAGCACCCCCATTGTCCTCGTCACAGAGATTGAACACCTGTCAGTAGAACCTTGTGTCACCTGCATTGCGGGGAAGGGGTGAGGTGAGCTGAGTTCGGCTCTTTGTAACCATGATAATTGTCATTTACTGAACTGTTAAGACACACCAGACACTGTGCAAAGTGCTTTAAGAACAGCTGGGCCAGAAATTAGGAGTTTGGGATGAACACATACACACTACTACATATAAAATAGGTAAACAACAAGGACCTACTGTATAGCACAGGGAATTCTACTCAATATCTTGTAATAACCTATAATGGAAAAGAATCTGAAAAAATGTATTTAAATATGTATAACTGAATCCCTTTGCTGTAAAACTAACTTAAAACTAACACATTGTAAATTAACTGTACTTCAATTAAAAAAAAAAAAAGAACAGCTGGGCCATGGTTCTCAGACCTTAGTGTGAATCAGAATCACCTACAGGACTGATTAAAATGCAGGCAGCTTCTGCACCTTACGGGCTCCCACTCTGTTTCTGACTCAGCGGGTCTGGGTGGGGCCTGAGAATGTGTGTTTCTCACTAGTTTCCAGCTGCTGCTGCTGGTCTCGATGCCCTTTGAGAACCACAGCACGAGTGCCTCGGTTCCTCACAAAGTTACGGGCGGGTGTTATGTCCATCCTACGGCGGAAGAGCCGAGGTGGGAGTGGTCACGTCGCTGGTTCAGGGCCATGTGGCTGTGACGCGGTAGCGGGAGGTCCTTGTGTGCGTCAGCTGCTGGTGTCCCCCAGGTTTGACCACGGTCAGGCCTGGACTATCGTTAGGGCTTTGGTGCTGCGGGACTGGACGGTGCCACCCTCGGTGGCCACCTGTGGCATTCGTAGTTTGGTCTTACAGCCCTAGTGAGTTTTTTTCTTAAATTTTATTCTGTGGTGAAAGTGAATTGATGGGTTACATTTTTTAAAAAATTGAAGTATAGTTGATTTTCAATATCGTGTTAGTTTCAGGTGTACAGCACAGTGATTCCGTTATACATATATTATACATATCTATTCTGTTTCAGATTCTCTTCCCTTATAGGTTCTTACAAAATATTGAGTATTGTTCCCTGTGCTATATAGTAGGTCCTTGTTGGTTACGTGGGTTACGTTTTTAAAAACACTGGGTCCTGTTTGGATTGGTTAGTGGACTTTCGCTTTTGGTACAAACGCCCCTGCTGACTGAGGCTGGCTGTGCTGTCTGAGGCTGTGAGGCCTGGGAGCCCCACTCCATGGCCCTCGGGGGGGACCCTCCGCATGACCAGCTGACCTCTGGACCGGGAACCCCCAGCCCCGGGCCCACCGCCTGCAGTGTGGACATTTGCCACCGCGCTCAGACCTCTTTCCTTCTACCTCGGGGTGTGGCCTGTTGCCTGGCATTTTGTTTCATAATAACGGAGGATATTTTTAATAAAATCAGCCTCCCACGTGGATGGATGCTGTGGCCATTCCCAGTAACCCTCCCAGAGTCAGAGTCGTGAATTCTCATCCCTGATCTCGGATACAAAACCCACAAACTCTGCCTAACTTCCCGAATCACCCACTGAGCAAAACCGCCCACGGGAAGACATAGGGCATGAGGGATAAAGAGGGTGAGAGTGTGCGTGACACGCCACCTCCTTCCCTGCCGGATTTGAATCACGTATGAATTATTAATTCCAAGTATCTTTATTGTTCCGTCTGCAAACTGCATGGTGAATTCCAGCCGTGTATTTTTAAACAGCTCTATTCGAGCAGATTTGAGTATCTCATGTAGTTTATTACAAGTGGGCTTTGCTTATAAAGGAAAAAGCTGTTTTATATATGGTTTCTCTTCTTTCATTTTGGGGACCTGTGACCAAGTTCTGAGCGAGGAGAAATGCGAGCTGTTTGTAATAGTTCCGTATATCACATTCGCAGAAGCTTCCATCATGTTTCCTGTGCGGAAGTAGCGAGCTAAGACGCAAAGTAGAGAAATCAGTGTGCTAGGACCTGGATTAGATTAGAAAAATGGATGAATTTGTAACAATGTAGATAATTGATTTGGATGATAAAGGTTTAAAACAGCTTTACTTGGCTATTAATGCAGTTAATGGTGGCCTTCTGGAAAGAAAAGATGGAAAATTATATTTTCTCTTACTTTAGAAATCAAGTATTCGTGTATTAATTGCTAATCAATATTAGGCAATCTATTAGAAAATAACTGCTTGTGACCTTTTATTTAAAACACAGTTTTCTTCAGACTCTCACAAGTTTGTACTTGCAGTTTTCCAGTTATCTCTAAAATACAGTATTGTACTTTATGTAATACGTTTAATACATAGAAAATTCTCACCATCTTTCATTTAGAATTTCTAAGTGGAAGCAGAATTTTCTGCAGTCCCGTGTATGTTATTTATTGCCGCATAGCAAACCTTCCTCAAACATAGCAGCTCAAAACAACAACAGTCATTTATTATTTACGCACAAACAGACGATTTGGGCAGAGCTTGCCCTGGGAGGCTTGCACACCACCAAGGCATGCAGGTCATGCATTCAAGGAGGGGGGAGGGGAGGGGATGGAGGAGGGAGATGGGAATAGGAGGGGAGAGGGGAGGGATGGAGGAGGGAGGTGGGGATGGGAGGGGGAGGGGAGGGATAGAGGAGGGAGATGGGGATGGGAGAGGAGAGGGGAAGGGATGGAGGAGGGAGGTGGGGATGGGAGGGAGAGGGGAGGGATGGAGGAGGGAGGTGGGGATGGGAGGTGGGAGGGGAGGGGGTGGAGAATCCTATTCCAAGACTCTACTTGTCCCTCTTCCTGTGAGACCCTCTGCAGGCGCCTGAGCTCTCTCGTACTGTGGAAGCTGGGTTCTGGGAGCCATCATCCTGGTGGAACCAGGTGGTGAGCTGCGATGTCCTCTTCCTGCCAACCTTGGGAGTCTCAGGGCGTGACTTCTGTGTTACGTTGTAGGTTGGGAACCACAGACTGTACCTGTTGACAAGAGGAGGGACACCCCCTATCAGGAGCCTCTGGTGAACATTTAGCTGTGGCTTCTAAATGGAAGACTTAAAAAAATTTATTTTTATTGAAGTATAGTTGATTTACAATGTTGTGTTAATTTCTGATGTACAGCAAAGTGGTTCAGTCATACCTATGTATATCCTTTTTCATATTCTTTTCTATTATTGTTTATCACAGGATATTGAGTATAGCTCTCTGTGCTCTACAGTAGGACCTTATCATTTATCCACCCTGTGTATAATAGTTTGCATCTGCTCACCCCAAACTCCCAATTCTTCCTTCCCCCACCTCCCTCCTCCCCCTTGGCAACCACAAGTCTGGTCTGTTTCTCTTTTGTAGATAAGTTCTTTTGTGTCATATTTTAGATTCCACGTATAAATGATATCATATATTTGTCTTTCTCTTTCTGACTTATTTCACTTAGTATGATAATCTCTAGGTCCATCCATGTTGCTGCAAATGGCATTATTTCATTCTTTTTTATGGCTGAGTAGTATTCCATTGTAAACATGTACCACATCTTCTTTATCCATTCCTCTGTTGATGGACATTTAGGTTGCTTCCATGTCTTGGCTATTGTGACTTTTGATGGCTTGTTGATCAGGAGAGGCTGCCCGGCTTCCTCTGATCACACAGCCCGATTGGACTCAGTCTGAGCCTAGCAGGTACTGCCGAGCAGTGTTCTTCGGGGGTGCACTGCCGTGGGCCCAGGTGAGCTGGGCGAGGCCGTCCTGTTGGGGTGGAAAGGACGGAAGTCAGGCTGCGAGGCCACCGGGAGCCATGGGATGACAATGGCGATGCAAAGACAGCAAGTGTGGTGGTGCGTTCACAGTGCTTAGCCCACGTTTGAAGAAGATGGTGATGGTGGGCCAGGACAGCTGTCCTTTTCTTTTTCTTTTTTCTATTTTTTCTTTTTTCACGGCTGGGAGAGTTTGTAGGGTGAAGGGAAGGAGCTGATGCCAAGTGTCAGGTGGCATCCCATCCACCTATGTGACTTACTTCCTCTTTCAATGCAGGGATCCTGCACCGTGCCTCACACCATAGACACTCTCTAAGTCTTTGCTGTAGAACAAAGGGATTCTGCCTGGAGAAAAGCATTGTTTATGGGGCGGCTCACCAGCTGTGGTGGCCTCTTTCCTTCCCCTTCAGGACGTAGCCCTTTGCCTGCCATTTTGTTTTGCAATAGACCAAAGAGATTTTAAATACAAATCAATACCCCACGTTGCTGGAAGCCGTGGCCCACCAGTGACCTCCACTGGAATTTGTGACAACTTCTTCTCCTCAGTCTCACCTCAGAGAACTCACCAGCAAACTCCACCTCTTCCCAGCTCACCCCCTTAAGCAGAAGAGCCCATAGGAAGACCTGGGGCTTGGAGGGCTTCTAGAAGCCCTCACAGAGGGCCCCAGGACCAAACACTGATCTGGCCAGAGAGCTGTTTTTCTCGGAGCGTCAACTGGTCATCTGTAAAATGGGGTATGAACATCTACGTCAGGGGATGTTGTGAGATAGATCACTCTTATAAAAATGCTCTCTAAACAGTAAAAATTGTGAACTGCAATAGAGCTATACAGAGGTAAGGAACCGATTATTTGTAGTCCTGTAGGCCACTGTGGGTATTTACGTTTTATGAGAAACCTGATTTTTTTCTCTGAAGGTCATATACTATCTGCTTCAGTCACTTTTCCATTTTTTTGACTAAATTGCCTGGAAGTGTCAGCAGTTGAAAAATTGCAGTGATTTTTTGCTTCATGATCTACAGTTGTAATGGACACAGTAATGAGTATTCCCTCTAGGTAGTCTTTTTCTTTCTAAGGGTAAAAATCACGGACTGGAGTAGATAATAGGACAGTAGCGTTTCAGTTCTGGAAACGCGTGTCTTCAGAAGCCAAACCACCTTAACGTGTGTTTTTCTGGCCCTTCTTTCTGTTAAATTTCACCACCACAGAGTAGGTACTGTTCTTAGCGTTTTTACATACCTGATCTCATCAACCTTCCCAGCTGGCAAGTTATTATAATCCCCATTTTACAGAAAAAGGAACTGAACGTCTGAGGAGTCTGCCTGATTCCAAAGGCTGGGCTCTAACCACAACCGTTCACTGCGTGGTATAAACGTGCAGTTACTTCATGAAGTCTTATCGAGGACCTCCTCCCAACCGCGTTCCTGCTGCAGCGAGGTGCTTGTGATCACGGTGTTGCAGGGAAGTGTGAGGTACCCTGGGTCCCGGTTTCCAGGGCCTGAAGCTTGTGCAATGTGGTTTCTCTTTAAGAGAAAGAATATAAAAATTTGAATACAGAGTTAGATACGAAAGTGAATGTTTACTTAGAACGAGAAGAGGAGTCACAACACATCACCGGGGCTCTGGAAATTCAGCTCCCTGTTTTTCTTCTGGGCTCTTTGGGCAGTTGGCCAGAAAAGCTTATACTAAAAAGGCTTCCCGATCAGATTGGAACGTGGCTCTTCTGCCCTCCCCGGGGCCACTGTGAGGGAGGGTCCCGCTGCTTATACTTCATTGGCCGCCCAGGGGAGGGAAGCAGGGCAGGGGAGGAGCCTGGGTCCCAGGGCTGTGGCCAGGGGCGGGGGCTTCTCTTCCGAGCTGCGAGCCTGGGCCCCCGGGAGTCAGCCAGCAGGGATGGAACAGTTCCTGTCCCACCCCAAGATGATACAGGCATTTGCTGGCATTTTCTTCTCAGAATTTTATGGTTTCATGTTTTGTCTTTGTCACATCTAGTTTAATCTGGTGAATGTTTCAGGGGTAAGGATCTAATTTATTATTTTTTCCAAGTTTTCACCAGGTGCTTCAATCCATTTGTTAACTACTCCACCCTGCCCAGTGATTTGAAATGCCACTTTTACCATATATTAAATTATTATTTATACTTGGATCTATTTCTGGGTTTTCTGTTCTGTTCATTGATACACCTGTTTATTTCTAGGCCATTACTCCCTCAATTGTTGAACTTTAGTATATATTTTTATATTCGGAGGGTGGGGTCTTGCCCTGTCCCCTCAATAGCTTGTCTTTTAAAAAAGTTTCTTGACTCTTCTCACATATTTTATTATTCCAAGTGATGTTTAGAATCATTTTTGCCAAACTCCAGAAAAAAATTCTGTTGGGATTTGATTGGATTAATTTTAGATTATTTTCTAAAGACTTGAAATCTATATAATATTAAATTATGTTCTCTAGAAATGTGGTATTTCTCTTTATTCCATTTTCTTTTTTCTGTGATTGGTGTGGGTTTTTTTTCTTTTTGGGCTTTTTGGCAAAATTTTAATATTCAGTTCTAGGTAGTAGTTTTTATTTTTGTTCTGAAAGGGATCTTATGTCCCTCTCCCATAATCTTTTGTAACTGGCTGTTGTTGGTATGTAGAAAGGCTTTTTTTTTTTTTTTTTTTTTATAAATTTATTTATTTTATTTTATTTATTTTATTTTTGGCTGCATTGGGTCTTTGCTGCTGCACGCAGGCTTTCTCTAGTTGCGGCGAGCAGGGGCTACTCTTTGTTGCGGTGTGCGGGCTTCTCATTGCGGTGGCTTCTCTTGTTGCGGAGCACAGGCTCTAGGCGTGCAGGCTTCAGTAGTTGCAGCACACGGGCTCAGTAGTTGTGGCTTGCTGGCTCTAGAGTGCAGGCTCAGTAGTTGTGGCACACGGGCTTAGTTGCTCCGCGGCATGTGGGATCTTCCCAGACCAGGGCTCAAACCCGTGTCCCCTGCATTGGCAGGCGGATTCTTAACCACTGCGCCACCAGGGAAGCCCTGTAGAAAGACTTTTTACAAAAGAATTCGACATCTCATCAAACCCAGTTTTGGAGTGGTTTCTGATGAATAAAAATTCATCAGAAACACTATAATGACTGGCGCCTGTGCTGTGAGAGGAGGTCAGGGCCTGGTGGCCTCATCCTGGTGACCTGATCGGGCAGGATTCCTGATCATAACAGTTGTGATGGAGCAAAGTAGGGCAAAGGTTACGATGCACAGAACTTGTGGAATTTACTGAAATCACTGAGCGCCTGGCAGTGTGACCCACACAGCACAGATCCCGCTGTAGCGCAGATCAGGTCACGTATCCTGAGCTGACACTGAACTCGGCCGTGGTCCTGATACTACACGGCTGCTTCTCACTTGCCCTGACTGTCCTGTCTGATGACGCACGTCGGTGCCCCCTGGTTCTGCCTGCTCTTGGCCGTGCAGGACAGCGCCTGTTGGACGAGCCCTGGGTGAGTGCAGGTAGCAGGGGGCCCCCGGACCGTGTGTGCCTGGGGGCCACCTGCTGTTGGGTGGGGGCCCTGCAGCAGGTGTTACCGCCTCCCTGTGCAGCAGGATGTGAGGTGGGCAGCCGGGGTCCGCGGCCGCGCTCAGGCTGTGCTGGGGCCCAGCTGAGTAGCAAGGAGGTGAGTAACCTGAGACCCGCATCCATGACCTACCTGTGGGGTAGATGGGTTACCCTTGAACGTTGTTTCACGTTGAAGCAATACAGTTTTTGGGCTTTGCTCACCTCCCGTGTGAGTGAGTGGGCGAGTGTCCTACTGCAGGGGAACAAGCCCCGGGCTGTGATGCCCACAGAGGTCATCTTTGTGATTGTGTGTGTGTGTGTGTGTGTGGCGGGGGAAGTATCCTCAGTGGGAGTGAAATTTGGGGAAGCTTCTATTGGGGGAGCGCTGGGAATCATTTTATTTCTAATTAAGAAGAGCCCTGAGAAGGGAGGTCAGCTCACTACAAACCTGATCTGACCTCGTGGGCACGCTGCCCGGTGGCCTGGGTGGGGCAGGAGGGCAGCCCCGCCCCTGACGTTGGCTGCGCCGGGGCCGGGAGCGCAGACGGAGGCTCAGGTGCTGTGTGTCTGAGCACAGATCTCAGAGGCATCAGTCGCCTCCCTGTAAATTCCTCCTCTCCTGATAAACACACCTTCCCGACGACCTGGACAGCCGGTTCACGTTTGAATCGTCATACTCCTCTTGTCTGTGTGCTCTCCTGCAGACAGCCTCCTTGTGCACGTGGTGGAGTGGTCCCCCCCGGGAGAACGGACCTTGGGAGACGACCCCACGACCTTCGTGTGGTCTGGAAGATGGGGGCCCTGTGAGCCCCTTGCCTCGTGGACATGGCACGGCTGGAGGAGTGTGAGCGGGGTCCTCTGGGCTGGGTGCCCAGCCTCTTGCCCAGCTTACGGTGCACAGTGGGGGCGGGGGATGGAGATGGCAGGAGTGGATGGAGCGGGCGAGGTGCTGCGGGGACGAGATCAGGCGCCCCAAGCCTGTGAGCCCTGGGACGTGCCAAACTGTGACGTTAGAAATGCCCTTTTGTGACTTCTGGGTGTGGGCGATAACGCCGTGTACAGACTCACGACTCCTCTGATGCAGACCCAGTGGACGTGGTGCCGTCTCGGACCCTGTCCTTCCCAGCCCCCGGCCCCAGTTCTCCCTTACAATGTGGCTTCAGTGTTGGTGGAAGGGGGTCTGCTGTGATGAAAGGGGCCAGTAGGGGGGCCGGGGAGGAGCGAGGCACGTGGCTCCTCCTGCCTCAGTCTGCTGGTCTGGTCCTCACTCTTTGCCTCAGCCCCCGGCACCCACCCAGGACCCGTCTTTCCGCTTGGTTTCCGTTCTCATTTTCTGTTCCTTTTATGCCTGAGAATTTCCTTCTCCCTGCTGCTTGGTGACGGTGACAGTGGTGGCGATGGTTGGCGGGGAGGTGGGAGAGTTTCCCGTGCACCCCAGTGAGCGGTGACATTATTATGGTGGCACTGCATTCAGGTATTCTGCAAGTTACTAGGCTTGGGTCAGTTGACGTGGAAACCTAACTATTCTAATGACGTTATTTCTATGGAGAAGTACATTCCCAGTTTCAAATAACTGATTTAGAAATGAACTTCCAGAACAAAAGGTGTTGGTCATTGTTATGACCAACTGGTTTTTTTAGGTCTGCTGTTATTTTTAGAATTTTGGATGTAAAAGATGCTCTTTGCACATCAGTAAGTGCACCCAATCCAATCTCACCTGACGGGGGGCCCCCTTTCAGCTCTGAAGGGCTGTGATTTGAGTCCATCTGCTTGGTTCTTATGGGCGAGGAAACCCTGATCAGAGAGTGTGAAGTGATTTCTGCAAAGCTCAACAAAGCCTCGTCTGGAGCCAGGCCTGGGAACCCACCTTGCTGCCCTCTCCCACCCCTGTCAGGACGGAGGAGCGCTGTTTTGATTCCTGGGGGATTTGGGTAATAGCACCTGTTCAGGGGTAGGGAGCTCAGGGTGGGGAGGGGGTGTAGGGGAACCCCCCCTTTGCGCCCAGGACCCTCAGCTCCACGCGTGCCCGTTAGATTTCATACTGGTGACCACGTTAGAAGGAGAGGACCTTTGAAGAGCCCCAGCAAGAGTCACAGCTTCTTAGAGTTGAAAGGTGGCCGCGGGGCTCATCCACTGCACGTTCTTGGTGTCCTCGTGCCTGCTTTAAAATGACATTGATCTGCACGTGGAGTTAAATTGCTGGAATTTTTTCCTGGCTTTCCGGCCATCTGGAATTTCCTTTCCTTTAAGAGTTCTAGTAGGTAGAATCATAACTACTGCTTTTCCGAACTTTGTGAAAGTCGTTTCCTCTTGTATCAATCGCGTAACATGGTGAAGCTGTTCCTCGTCTATCAAACAGGGATCGTGACACGTCGGGATGACCTGGCACCACCTGCCTGTAGTAATAGGACCCCGACGGTGTGCCTTCTCTTCTTGTCCTGTGCTCACTGCGGCCAGGGATGCCATCACTGCTGGGGGCCTCTTCCTATCTGCTCCTTAGTGGGTCTCCTGCGCTTTCTGGTGCCTCCTCCTGAATCTGAAGGTCTTTTCTGCCACTCCAGGGGAATCTGCTTCATATTCTGAGAGCGCTCCTTCATGGGTCAAGAGGTACAGCATCTCTTCTTTTTTATGTTGTTAGGATTTTGATTTGTTCCATTCCAGGAACTGGTTTTGATTCCTGTCTGCTGTCTCAGAGTCCTTCCAGCTGTTTTTTTTTCTTGACCTTTTCCTGTTCACCATTAGTCTTGGACCTTCTTTTCTTAATAATCTGTGGGTGGAGGGGTATTCCTCAAGGCTGTTTACCTTTCCTGTTGGGTGCCTGCTTTGCAATTATGTCAGACATTAACAGTTTCTGCTCAGCTATGAGGACAAAAGGCGACAGAACTTTCTAAATTGAGCTGCCCTTTGTGCATCTCCTCCTGGGATAGGTTTGGCTTTGTTGTTGGTTATTTGAAGAGTTCCTGGTCTGGAGTTTCCCTCTCCCTCTCCTGACATTTATCAGGTTGTGATGTGTTAGTGTTTCACATTCATTCCCAACAGCCAGTCTCCTTGAGGCCACAAAGCAAATATGCAGAAACCTCTTTCTACCCCCTGGCCATGCCTGAGCCCTGGAGCAGCTGGGTGTTAAGGTTGAAGTGATTGCCTAACATTTGGGATTAATCCCCCAGGAAATGACTTAGGAAGAGGGTTTATAATGTGGCTGAGGAAGCATTTAGTGGGGTTGTTTTTCAGACAGTTTGAAAATTCCAGTCATTTGTGACTTTCAAACCTTCCCTACAAAGGAACCCTCCTTACATCCCTGCTGAATTCTGTACTGTGATTTTCCCTGGTCCAGATATGCTCTCTCTCTCCAAAATGACTTTTTTCACACCTTTTTGTCTGCTCAAACCTCCAACATCTCCCACCCTTCCTTAATATCAGCTGGAGATCTTGCTTCTTATTTCACTGATGAAACACTTTGAGACAGTGAATCTATCCTTTCAGCTAAAACTACCAACCCACCACGTCTGCACTTTTAGGCTCTGATTCCTTCTTGCTGAAACGCCCACACTCTTACCCGTGTGCCTCTCTAAGGCCTGTCCTCCTTGTACTGGGTTCCATCCCCTCTCATTCACTCAGAGACGTCCTTCTAAAGTTGATCCTTCTCTTCTGTGTCGTTACTTTTCCCTCTTTGCTGGATCAGCCCCATCAGCATTCAGAAATATCTTCCGTCTTAAAACACACACTCTTGAACCCACTCTGTCTGTGGAACCCTCCTCCCCTTTCCTGCAAGACTTTTCAAAAGAATCATCTGCGCTCCCTCTCCTTCCTTCCTGCGTTGCATCCTCATTATTTTGGCTTTTGTCCCCATCACCTTAGCAAACAGGTCTTACCAAGGTCAGTGATAACTCGGATTGTCTAGTCCAATGGTTGGTTCCCAGTCCTGGTCACACTTGATCCACCAACAGCATTGACACAACCCTCAACTCCTCACTTTCTGGTTTTCTTCCCTGGGTCCCAGGGCCCAGCCTCCCAGTTCTGTCCTGTCTTTTCCCCCCTTTACCTCGTGTTGACGGTCTCTCTTCCTCTTGAGTCTGAGCACTGGGTTCGGTCTGTGGGTCCCCCCTTCTCTTACTTTACAGAGGTTCTCATCTAGTTCCTTGACTTTATTTCTTCAGATATTTGTTTTTGGTCTTACTTTCATTATCTGCTCCTTCTTTTACAACAACATGTGTCAGATCATCTAACACTGCCCCGCAGGTTCATGAGGCTGTGTGTTTATTATTGTTCGATATTTGTTCTCTCTGTTCTTCAGATTGGGTAATTTCTGTTGATCTTCAAGTTTACAAACTTTTCTTCTGTCATCTCCCCTCTGCTATTGCGATGACCCTATGAATTTTTGATTATAGGTCTTCTAGCTTTCAGTTCTGTAATTTCCATTTGATTCTTTTCTATCGTTTCTGCTTCTGTGCTGGGAACACCTGACTTTCCATTGATTTCAAGAGCGTTGACCTCATGGAACACAGCTCTAATAGCTGCTTTAAAGTTTTTGCTTGGTAATGCTAACATCTGGGTCAAATTGGGTCGCCAACTGCTGATCATCTTTTCCCTTGGGAACCGGTCACATTTCCCTGGTTCTTTGTACACTGAGTAATTTTGCGTGGTCCTGAACATTGTGAATGTTGTGTGTGTAAACTCCGGGTCCTGTTGTAATCCAGGAGGGTGTTTTTTGTCTGTTTCTTTGTTTTAGCGGGTAGTTGACATGGTTAGGTTAGGACACAAGTTCTGTCTCACCCTCTCTGAGTGGTGGTTCGAATGTAGTTTAGTTTTCCAAAGCCTCTGTTTTCTGTTTTGAGTCTGTCCTGCACGTATGTTGCTTGGATGGGTTCACATGTGGAATTCGGGGGACCCCCCTTGTCTAGCTCTCTCTGCTCTTTGGTCCCACTCACACTAGAGCCAGATGGACGGGTTTCCTCTGTGTGACTTATCGGACCGTGGACCTCTGTGACAGGGGCCCACGCTTGGGAACAAAGGAAGGTGGAGGGGAGGGAGAGAAATGGGAGGCTTAACCCTTTGCAGGTCCCTTTTCCAACTTTGACTCCTTTCCACAGTCTGCTTGCTTTTTTCCCCCCATTATTTTCTTTTTCTTTACTGTGGTGAAATACATATAACATAAAATTTACCGTCTTACCATTTTGAAGTGTACAGTTCAGTGGTATTGAATACATGCATACTGTTGGTCAGTCATCACCACCGTTTGTCTCCATAGCTCTTTTCATCTTGCAAAACTGATAGTCAAGAAATATGTGTTGAATGAACAAACCAAAAGACAAACAATGTAGCCAGAGTATTTCTTCACAGAAAGGAATTTGGTAGGGTTAACTTTCCAATCTTTTCCAAAAACACTGTATTAAGAGAAGGATGCAGACATTGTTATGGTGATGTGTTCTAAGATGCTGGCATCACAAGGCCACCCTTGGAGTGCAGAGCCTCAGTGCCCTGGTGGAAGCAGATGAATGAATTTTGACTCTTACACACTTGGACTGGGTACTTGGTTCCCATTGGGCCATTTTTTTAAGGATAGCCACTGGGATCAGAGATGCGAATACATAGTGCATCTGAAGACCGATGGGGTGGACACAGCAGTGTGGAAGGCAGCCCCGGCCATATTGCACATAGTCAGTTTGGCCTCATTATCCTGCATCTTGTTCTGCTGTGGCCAGGTCCCAAGAACGTGATGACAGACTGAGAGCTCTTATGCAGATAGGCAGCCCCTATCTGCAACTTTAAACAGTGAGCAACTTTAAACAGTCACTTGCTGCTGCGGCCAGAATCCTCCCCTCCTATATTGATTTCAGCACCTCTGAGACGCAGCCGGGGGGTTGTGAAGATGCAGTAGTTATGGAGCTCAAATGCGTACACCCAGAAACCCAGTGAAGACTCTGAAATCCACATCTCCTCTGTTCTTTGCATCCGAGTCCATTTTCAGTGCAGTGGATGAAGGGCCACGAGGGTGATTCACAGAAAGTTGTCACCCCAGGGTGTGTGTTCTCGCTGCTGGTGAGTATAAGGGGACATTTGCCTCTCATTTTTCCTAAGGCTACATTATAAATTAGGAGCTCTTTTGAGATGGCTTTCTGGATTTACTTCTAACTTCTGAAAGTGGACTTGAAGGAGGATTTCAAGGATGTTTTTCTCATAGTGAAATATCACACTTACAACTCAGAGTCTTCTGTTCCCTCAACATTGAAACTGTCACTGCTCAGTCACATGGCCCCATAATGAACCAGCTTAGGGGAAAAAGAACTGATGTCTGCTGTTGTTCTTTGTTTGCTTTTTTGAGTTCTGTGTTTTCTTGTTTGCCAAGTTATATTTTTTAAAATTTTATTCGACTATAGTTGATTTACAGTGTTGTGTTAATTTCTGCTGTACAGCAGAGTGATTCAGTTATATATACATTCTTTTTTATATTCTTTTCCATTATGGTTTATTACAGGATATTGAATATAGTTCCCTGTGCTATGCAGTAGGATCTTGTTCTTTATCCATTCTCTATATACTAGTTTGCATCTGCTAACCCCCAACTTCTAATCCATCTCTCCCAAGCCCCTCTCCCCCTTGGGAACCACAAGTCTGTTCTCTATGTCTGTGAGTCTGTTTCGAATTGTTTGTCAAGTTTTTATACACATCATTTTAAGGCTTTTCCTCTTTCTTTATGTGATAGTATAAGTTTTTTGTTGTTTATTTTTGATGAGAGTAGCAGTTTATAATGCTATGGTTGGCATTTAGGATGAATAGTGGCTCATGAACTATTAAAAGATATACTTCTCATTTATGTTTCAAGAGTAAGGTAGTATGTAATTGTAATTTTTCAGTAACTAGACAGAGGGGAGGTATTGGCAATGTTTTCTGCATAGTCTCTGTGTGCTATTTAGTGTTTAATTTAGATGGTTAATAGTATTCTCTGGCTGTCCAGGTCGTATGGCAATTTCCAATATCTGAAAGGCATTACGGGAAATACTTTACAGCCCTGTTAGGAAGGTGCTGAATGTGTCTGAGATATGACTCACTCCTTAGTGGGAGGGAAATTTCTAAGCAGCTTCCTGGCTGTCTGAAAGCCAGAGTGATTTTTGAGTGCTCATTCATTGTTCTATGCAGTTATTAATCCAGTAGGTATTTATTGCATGCTCTGCTCCATACCAGACATGGCGCTAGGGGGGCGTCTAGGGGAGCGTTCCTCTCCTTTATATACAGCAGCCGATGGTGGGGCAATGCAGAAGCTGGAGCTCTTCCGGGAATTGATGGAAAGGTTGTCAGGGGTGGGTGGCAGGAACCTTGAAGGAAAGAGAGGACGAGGAGCCTGAGCTCATGGCTTGAAGATGCTCTGCCCTGTGCAGTGACAGGGGCACCACGAGCCTCAGCAGTGCCCTCTGTCCTGTGGAATTCCTCTTCTTTACATTTCTCTCGAGGAAATAGAAGCATTATTTATGGTAGTTAAAGAAAATCTCATTGCTGCATAGAGCAGAATGGTGAAATTAATTACGGTACATTTGCAAGATGCAGTTCTCTGCAGTTATTAAAAATTATTTTGCAAAAGAATGTGTAATGGCACGCGGAAACACCCACCATCTAATGAGTGGGCAAGGAAGCCTGTAAAGCAGGATGATCTCAACGTGGCAGCACGTCGTTTTCACCCTGGGCGGGCCGCCTGGCGCAGTCTGGGCCCACCCTGCCCAGCTCTTGACCTTTCCGTGCTTACCACCTGCCAACGTCCTATACAACCTACTTCTTCACATTTCTGCTTATGGTCTTTCTCTCCTGATAGGATTTAAGTTGTAGGAGGGCAGGGATTTTTTCCTATCTTGCTCTCTGATGTGTCTGGCACATGGCGGATCTTAATAAATATTGTGATTGTTGAATAAATGTTGAAGGAAATGGGGTTATAATAAGATGATTGTTAGTATTTCCTTTTACTTTTCGGAACTTCCCATATTTTCTGTAATAAACCTGGATTACCTCTATAAGTAGAGGGAAAAAAACTTAAGAGAGATATTATTGCGAATGAATTCCTCGTGTGACCTACCTAGTTTATCTGGGGATGGCTGAGTGGACGACTGACGGGGCAGAACCAGAGGCTTCTAGCTGTGAGTAGCGAGGATTGTCTGCGTGGATCTCAGGACCCCTGGGCTCTGGCCTGGCTTCTGCGCACCACCGTGGTCGGGTTTTAAGCCTCTCCTGTTCCATTTCCCCCTTTCCCATCACACCCCGTGCTCAGGGCTGCTTCTGCGTCTCCCCCTGCTTTCTCCTTCACAGGCTCTATTTTTCCTGGTCACCATTTCAACTCCATTCTTAGTTCACGGCTCTGACACTGGCCTTTGGGAGACCCTCGTTTGCAACCGACATTAACCAAAGAGACCAGAGCTACCATGGTCGGGAGCCACGTGGAATCTCTTTAAGAAGCAACCGTAGAAATACTCTAAGCACATACAGGACACTTGTCTCTGTGCTGTCTTTTCTCTGCAAGCAAATGACAAGCTGCTGGAGAAAAAGTTTTCTATTTTCTACTTCTCTTGCCTTCACTAATGCGTAGTGAAGGTCTCCAAGTTGATACCACATACTGTTGGTTGATCCTTGGTTTCCCATATATAAAATAAGTGTCTTTTCTGACCCTTCAAACATGGCATGAGAATAGAATGGAGCGGTGACTCATGTGCCTTAGAAGGCATCATAATATATGTATGCACATGTATAGTTAATGACAGTTTGTTATGAATAATTTAAAAAGCTAATAAGCTAAAGTGAAAAGTCCCTATAACTTGGTTGCAGTAACCTTACGCTGTTAAAACTGTGTGGTTTTTATTCAGGGACTACAGATTGATTTTTAGGAAACAGTTTATTCTATAACTGATGATTCAATTCAGTAAATGTTTATTGAGATTCTACTGTTTGTAAGGTAATTCAGTAAGCAATGAAGGGGATTGTATAGGTCAGCTGAAAAATAGTCTGTGAGGTGGGATTCTAAGTGCATAAATGATGCCGAAGGGAAAAGATACTGCTGGCACTTAAAGCGGGGAGAGATTGTGTGAGATCTGGGGACAGGTGCGCCTGCATGGAGTAGGGGCATTATTATGGGCCCAGAATTATGACTTTTGTTAGGGGGGAGATCGTAGACATGGGGAAATAAAGGATTCTAGGTGGAGGTAACACAGTTGAGAGGGGATGGGAGGAGGAACTGGGTGAACGGTGGGTTCCTGGGCAGGGATGTGCAGGTGAGGGCTGGCAGAGGAAGCTGGCAGGTGGATTCGGGTACCACAGGGAGACCCTTCCTGCTGGAGTAGGAGGCTCTGTTTTCAGCCTCCCAAGGGACCACATTAGAAACGGGGTTTGAAAGAAAAGGTTTCCGGTTTTCATTTGGTTTGATAAGTAGAAGAGGAACCATGTGCTTTTGCTATTTGTCATATTTATGGTAGTGCCTTTCATCTCATAATGAAATTTATTAAGTGAACAGACATAAAATCAAAGAGAAAGTTGTTTGCTTCCAGAAACATGTTTTTTTCCCTCTGTGGTTGCACAGCTACTGGATTGGACTAGCACTTGAGTTTGCAAATTTACTCAACTACTATTGTGAAAATGGAGGTAAATTTTACATGGTTAAATTATTTTCTCAAGGGAATTCCCTGGCTGTCCAGTGGTCAGGACTCCGCACTTTTACTGCTGAGGGCGCGGGTTCAATCCTTGGTCGGGGAACTAAGGTCCCACAAGCTGTGTGGTGCAGCCAAAAAAATTATTTTCTCAAAGCTGTATACCAAATTATTAAAATAATTTTGAATGGATTCCATGTGCCTAGTCTCTAAGAAGCGTGCTTTATCAGAAACCATGTGACAATTATCGATATGATTGACACCACTATGTGCAGTCTTCTGATATTAATGCTATTTCTGTCTATTGCTTTATGCAGAATTAGTTTCAGAGTCAATAAATGATCACCTGTAACAGATTTTAAAAACATTTTGGGGAGGAATTCAAACCATGATCACTGGAAATGCATAAACTATTTTTCATAGTATTTCAAAAGGTTTTGAAAGTGTGTATTTCTAACCATACATGATTTATATAATTTTCTCATTTAAAAATAGATTTGCTGCATGACTCTTTTTGAATTATGGTTTTCTCAGGGTATATGCCCAGTAGTGGGATTGCTGGGTCATATGGTAATTCTATTTTTAGTTTTTTAAGGAACCTCCATACTGTTCTCCATAGTGGCTGTATCAATTTACATTCCCACCAACAGTGCAAGAGGGTTCCCTTTTCTCCACACCCTCTCCAGCATTTGTTGTTTGTAGATTTTCTGATGATGCCCATTCTAATAGGAGTGAGGTGATACCTCACTGTAGTTTTGATTTGCATTTCTCTAATGATTAATGATGTTGAGCACTCTTTCATGTGTTTGTTGGCAGTCTGTATATCTTCTTTGGAGAAATGTCTGTGTAGGTCTTCTGCCAGCTCTATTTACAATAGCCAGGACATGGAAGCAACCTAAGTGTCCATCAACAGATGAATGGATAAAGAAGATGTGGCACATACATACAATGGAATATTAGTCAGCCATAAAAAGGGACGAAACTGAGTTATTTGTAGTGAGGTGGGTGGACCTAGAGTCTGTCATACAGAGTGAAGTAAGTCAGAAAGAGAAAAACAAATATCGTATGCTAACACGTATATATGGAATCTAAAAAAAAAAAAAGAAAATGGTCAGAAGAACCTAGGGGCAAGACAGGAATAAAGATGCAGACCTACTAGAGAATGGACTTGAGGATATGGGGAGGGGGAAGGGTGAGATGTGACAGGGTGAGAGAGTGGCATGGACATATATACACTACCAAAGGTAAAATAGATAGCTAATGGGAAGCAGCTGCATAGCACAGGGAGATCAGCTCAGTGCTTTGAGACCACCTAGAGAGGTGGGATAGGGAGGGTGGGAGGGAGGGAGATGCAAGAGGGAAGAGATATGGGGACATATGTATATGTATAACTTATTCACTTTGTTATAAAGCAGAAACTGGCACACTATTGTAAAGCAATTATACTCTAATAAAGATGTTAAAAAAAAAAAAAGTTCTCACCACAAAGAAAAGGAGCTGTGAGGTGATGGATGTGGCAAGTAACATTATTGTGGTAATTCTTTTGCAATATATATATACATATATCAAATTATCACGTTGTACAACGTAAACTTACACAATGTTATATGTCAATTATATCTCAATAAACTTGGAAAAAGGAAAAAAAGAAAAAAAAAATAGATTTACAGTTTAGAAGTACATAGCTAGGAATCTTTGGATTTGAGTTTACTCACCAAGTAGGTGATCAGTTATCTCTTTTTGGTCTTACTTAAAAAAAGATTCAACTTGTTACTTTTTTTTAGTTTTGAAATTCTGAAGTATGTTCAGAAAGAAAGCGAATTGAAGACTCATGTGGAATGTTTGCCTATTTTTGTAAAGTTTGTGCGTGCGTGCGTCTGAGCTGGGGCTGTGTGTACACGTGTGTGTGTGTGTGTGTGTGTGTATGTGTGTGTGTCTGAGCTGGGGCTGTGTGTGTGTGTGTGTGTGTGTGCGCGTGCATCTGAGCTGGGGCTGTGTGTGCATGCGTGTGTGTGTGTGTGTGAAGCTAGGGTTCTGTGTGGAGAGAAACAAGCTGAGGAGCATCCGGCCCCAAGCTGCATCCCTGAAGTGACTCCAGGGACAAAGGTGGGGTTGGAGGAGTGGGGGGAGGAGACAGTCACTTCTTACTTTATATACTTTTAAAAGAATGATGAGATTATTATGTATGATTTTTACTTTTCCTTTTTTGCATTTTTGAATAACATATAGAAAAAAATACTTGTCAAAACTGTTTTTCCCTGTGGAGATGACTGTGTTTTACATTCTGGAGCCAGTTTTTTTCTTTCCCGTTGGAAAAGTTACAGGATACGGTGTATGCCGCTCAGGATTTTATTTTCTTAATCCAGCTTCTTCTCGTATTTGAATTTTTACAGTTCCTTCTGTTCAACTATCCTATCCTTATTTTCAGAGGAGTTGGTAATCTGCACTTTAATTATGTTTCCTTTTAAAATATTTAGTTGAAGGCAACTTCATGATCTTCATAGAGTTTAATACTTTTTTCAAATGCTTTTTCAAGTTTTTGAATTTCTTACCAATATTTAATACTCATAATGAAAATATGTGCCTGGTATAATCTTACATTCCATTCTCTTTGGTATAACTTAGACTGATTTACAGCCTATGATTTCACATTCTCTCTCACGAAGCAGCAAACGATCTCTGCTTTCTGGAAGTTCTCCTCATTGGAGGGAGAGACATTGGGTTTTGAGTTGCAGATGCCGTTTCCTGACAGTCATTTTGCGGTCGTGTTGGATTTAGGGTCTCGACCTGTCCAAACTCCAATCCTGCTTGTTCACAGGGAGTCCAGACTATTCCTCTCATTGTTGTGTGAAGGAATACTTACATCACATTTTTAAAAAATTGAAGTATAGTTAATTTACAGTATTGTGTTAGTTTCAGGTGTACAGCAAAATGATTCAGTTAAACATATTTGTATATTTTTTTCTGATTCTTTTCCATTGTAGGTTATTACAATATTGAATATAATTCCCTGTGCTATACAGTAGGTCCTTGTTGTTTATCTATTTAATATATTGTGGCATGTATATGTTAATCCCCAATTTCTATTTTATCCCTCTCCACTGTTTCCCCTTTGGTAACGGTAAGTTTGTTTTCTATGTCTGTGAGTCTGTTTCTGTCTTGTAAATAAGTTCATTTGTATTCTTTTTTAGATTCCACATATAAGAGATCACTTCACGTTTTAAGTACTAAGGTAGAATAGAAATTTTCTTTGGAGGAGAAGACGTTAGTAAATGCCTTGGGTGAAATAGCTAACACTAGAACAGAAGGACGTAAAAGAGGTGGTGTTTTCTTCGTGGGACTTGGGGCAAGTGACTGCATTTCTCTGGGCCTCCGTCCCTTAGTTGTAAAGTGGGGCCAGTGGGTTGGATGCTTCCGATTCCCCCGCGGCACTAACACTGTGTGGTCTGACCGGGGAAGGCTGGTAACGCGGGCTTTGGGGCTCTGGGAGGGGCGCTGGTGGGCTGTCCTGGTCTCTGCTTCCAGCACGTCTGCCTCATTCCATGAGCCTTAGGGGGACATGGAATAGCCTTCTTTTACTTACTGTTTCACCCCACTGTAAGGAACGATCTCTAAGGTTGCCAGGATTTAAACTAGACAAACCATAGAAAGTGACCCCAAAAGGAATTAAAATAACCTAAACGTGGACCTCCACATGAAAGCTGTCCTGAGGGAAATGTACAGAGAAAGGAAACCGGGACCAGAAAGATGGAGGTAAGAAGTCTGGCACATCATCAGGGATGGGGTTAGATGAACGAGGGCCCTTGACCTCAACCAGGGAGGTGAGATGGAGGGGTTGCCTCTTGGACGTTGACATGTTAAGGTGAAATGAATAGAAGCTGTGCTCTTTGACAGGGGAAAATACATTTTTAGTTATCTGTTATCCCCAGTGTAACTAACGCACACCCTTACACAATGTGCTGACTCTGGGGGAAATTCACGTCCTTTGGGAGGTTATTGGCAGAGGATGACGTCTTCCGAGGCGACCGTCCGCCTTGGTCCTGGTGGCAGAACCGAAGTCTCCTCGGTGGACTGCGGTTCTGCTCCAGGCTGCACGTCAGCGAGGTGGGGGTGAGGCCCATGGCACCCCGGGCTGCACGTCAGCGAGGTGGGGGTAAGGCCCATGGCACCCCGGGCTGCACGTCAGCGAGGTGGGGGTGAGGCCCATGGCACCCCGGGCTGCACGTCGGGAGGAGGCTTGGTGAGTCATTGCTGTGAGGAGACATTTCAGCACAGGCTGTGAATACGAGCATTTATTCCACCGAAGTCCACTCGGAGCCTCAGGACCTTTGAGACAGTTGCCTTTTCTTGATCCTTCCTTCTGAGTTCTGGCTCCTGTGTATTATCTTAGGAGGCAAGCTGGCTATTAATAGACATTTGGTAACTATTTAACACACTGTGTTAAAAGCCTGAAAGAACCACTGTATTTATCGTGTTGGCCAAGTACCTTATGGAAAAACCCAAACGAACTTTTTTCGCCAACGCAATAACAGAATTCAATCTGGAATACTCTTGCAAACAAGTTTCTCTTTTATTTTTATAAGTCCCAGATTTATCTATCAGGATAGTTTGAAGCTGAGTAGAAATGCCATTTCTTTATTCAGCAACCCTGTAAAACCAGTAACGTCTTCATTCCACTCCTCGATGTACAGCTTTGAAAAATGTTTTCAGCGTAAAATGTGAGGCTGAGGAACATTTGGGGAGAGTATAGCAATACCAAGAGGTAATGAGAGCAGAATTGCTGTTTCCGAGGGCCTCGCCTGAGCCACCGCATGGGCCCCCCAAGGGCCTGGGGATGGGGGCGTCCGGTCGTGGACTGCCCTTCCCTGGGGGGTCGGGTCCCTCTGCTGGGAATTGGAAAAGTCTCTGTTACGAGGAGACTGTCTTCTTTAGTCTTATATAGAAAGTGACCTTGTCTATTGCCGTAACATTGCCAGCATCTGCTCACACACAGATCTAAAGGTGGGTTCAGGGTCAAATCAAACATTAGCAACAGAGAATTGGAGGAAGCAGTGTGGGGGGCCTGGATTATCTCCCTGGCTCTTACCAACCTTCATACCTAATAATCCTTCTTGATGAATTGGCACTTTTTGCACCAGAGAAATGTAGTATTACATTTCCTCCAAGTTGTTTCAGGTAATACATTTGTCTCTTGTCTCTTTAAGTCTCACACATGTGTACACGGTCCCCCGCTCCCCTCCCTCATCTCCAGTCGGTAATCATTCTTTATACCTTCCTCCAAGCTTTGAGCCATGGAGGTTTAAGGAAGCACTGCCGTCCGACCACGCATGCCTGGCATGTGAATGCGGCCTTCTTTGCAGCCTCCAGGACTGTCTATTCGCAGCTCGTGAAAGCATGAATGCACGCCGTCTGGAAGGGAGCCCATTGGAGGGACCCCTCTTCCTGGGAGGAAAGGCGGATTGGGGGTGCTCGGTCGTTGGTTGTTTTAGATGTAAGATTTGCTCTGGGAATCTTTCATTACAGTGAGTGATTTTCAATATGTTTGGCTTTTAGATTTTCTGGGGCTGGGGGAGTGGTTTAAAAGGAAGATAATCACCCAAAGAACACATAGTGTTTTCATAGTATGTTAGCCCTCAACCATGGTAGGAGATGAAAAACACACAGTAAGCGCAGACCTGACCCTAAGTCACGGAAGATGGAAAAATCCATCGTCAGGACTGTGGTTGTCTTGAAATATGTTGATGGGAAGTGTTTCCCCAACTGTACGGGGGCCGGGGTGGGGATTCAAGGCATCGCAGAGGCAGAGCGACCGTCATTGATGAGAAACATGGTAGATACACGGACGGGGCCCGAACGCTGTGCCTTGCATGCTGTTCCAGGCGTGTGTAGCGCTAGAAGCTTTCTTCTTTCCCTTCTGCCCTTAAATGTGCTTGACTGCGTGAGCGGATGATGCCCGGGTTTCTGCCTCGGGGGGGTCTGATGGGGGAGAGCTGAGGCGGAGGCGTTTCCTCTCCGGCGGCAGCTGGAGGCTCAGAGCGGCTGGGTGCACAGTGCGACCCCCCGCGTGGGGGGACCAGGACAGCTCAGCGGGGGCCACAGCAGATGGGCTGTGTCTCCTCATGGCTCACAGCGGTCGGCGGGGACAGAGCCCCATGAGGGTGTTACCAGCTTGGCCCCTGTCACCAAAGGAGTGAAAGCAACAGCGATCTTGTTCCGACGTGTTTATCGCCGCAGCCTCAGCACCCTCCTAGCGGACTGCTTTTCCGTGCTTGCGGCCAGCCGCTGCGTTCCACTTCAGGACTTAAAGGTTTCCTGTCAGGAAAGAGGAAATAGAATAATAGGAGGCTTTCTTGTGAGGAGGAAATCTGTTTACTGGGAATATGGTTGTTAACTATTTAGATGGCATACACTTATTGGACGATGCAAACCTTTTTTTTTTTTTTTTGATAATAAATGTGTCGTATATTTACAGCAAAAGAAAAAAAAAAAAAGAACAAACTAGAACTACAGCAGTTCTACAACAACAGTGTATAAGTTTCACAATCATAACATTAAACAGAGCATCCAGAAATTTAAAAAAAGCATACACTGTATTACTTCATTTAAAGTTTTAAAATAGGCAAACTAAACTATAGTGTCAGAGCAGGATAATTGCTGCCCTTGGGGACTGGAAGGGGGCCCAAGATAGAGTTACAGGGATGCAGGTAATGTTTGGTTTCTAGTCTCCATGATGGTTACGTGGGTGTGTTCACTTTGTGAAATTATACCAAGTTATATGTTTGTAATTTACGTACTTCTCTATATGTAACATTTAAATAAGTAATCAAAAACAAACAAAAAAGTTTACCCATGTCAAAAATAATCATTAACATAGCTGCATTTCTCCCATAATCCTTTCTCTGGTTTCCTCTTTATTTAAATTTAACTTCTTTCTCTCTCTCTTTTTTTTTTTTAACATCTTTATTGGAGTATAATTGCTTTACAATGGTGTGTTAGTTTCTGCTGTATAACAAAGTGAATCAGCTGTATGTATACATATATCCCCATATCCCCTCCCTCTTGTGTCTCCCTTCCACCCTCCCTATCCCACCCCTCTAGGTGGTCACAAAGCACCGAGCTGATCTCCCTGTGCTATGCAGCTGCTTCCCACTAGCTATCTATTTTACATTTGGTAGTGTATATATGTCCATGCCACTCTCTCACTTCGTCCCAGCTTACCCTTCCCCCTCCCCGTGTCCTTAAGTCCATTCTCTACATCTGTGTCTTTATTCCTGTCCTGCCCCTAGGTTGGACGATGCAAACCTTTTTTAACCAAAACATCACCTTAGCATTTTAACTTTGATTTTTTAAATCAGTGAGGGTATTGGGAACATAAATTTATGTTGCAGTTGTTTTAGTTACTGAATTTCAGTAAAGAGTGGGAGCTGGTGAATATGCAGAGGGACAGCTTAAATGATGGGTGGGAAAGGAGTTAGTGCTGGTTGGGAGAATCTAAAGATATCTAACCTCTGAATCCAGAAGAGTGAACATTAAGAAGGGGAATGGCTGAGGTGGAATATGGGCTTGTTCCCCAAATCTTGACATACTAGGATGAAAGGGCACTCTTAGGTCAAAGTAAGTCTCATAAGAAAAGATGCTGTTCACACAAGAAATTTATTGAGGCTGTGGAAAGACGGGATGCCCATAACTGTGTGTGTCGGTGGTAGATCCATCAGCACTTCTGTTAGAAGTCAAGACACAGCTGCCCTTTAGTGCTCACGAAAAGGGAAGAGCGGACCCTCCCGTAATAACAGAATATTCTAAGTGTCTGTCGCATTATTTGTACAGGGAGCGTAACACAGACGGTCATGAAATAGATCAGGGATGAAGGTCCTTATCTCTCTTCCAATCCAGGCTACATGTTATCTGGGTTACTTAAAAAAAAATCTCTATAGCAATAATAATACTGTATTACAGAACATTGGAAAAGTCTCAGAAGTATAAGCCATGAAACCAGAACCTTCACACAGACACTATTGGTTTGGTGCAAACTTCAGATTCTAGATAGCTTTTCATTTTGATTTTTAACCTTCATTTAATAAACAACCATAGTGAATCCGTAAAAGGTCTCTGCAGCATCCCGCCGGGGACCTGTGCCGGGTGGTGATAGCTCAAGGTACTCCCCGGTGGTGAGTCATCTTCACGTGGTCTGAGCGGAGCCATGCCAGTTTCCAGGGCCCTCGCAGGGCGAGCTCTTGCAGATCCAGGGTGGGAGGGTTGAAAGGCCCCACCCCCTTAGCAGGAGGTCTGTCTAGGAGCCTTTGGGGATGCATGCTCTATGTAAGAACCTTGTGTTTTGCTGTGTGTAGGAGGGAGTGGGTTGTTCTGGGCAGGTGTTGGTAATTCTCAGCTACGAAGCCATCACCTTTGACATAGGGAGTAATGTGGAAGTGGGCTCTGAGAACACTCCCTTAGCTAATGGAGCTGTTCATGAGGAAGAGGATGGCCTTTCTTTGCTAGGAAGTGTGTCTGTGTGGTGGCTCACTGGTTCACTCAGAACCCAGGCTTTTTGGATGTAATGGGACCAGGGGATTCTGGTTGGCAGTACAGTTGCCTCCCAGCCAGCTGGCAGCATAAAGCTTTGCTCTTCCCCATAGCTTTGAAATATTATAATCTTCTGGAGGATGTGGCAGCGTAGTGTTATGGAAAGATTATGGGGCTGAATACTGCTTCTGCCACTCATCAGCAGTGATAGAAGGTATAATTATCCCCAATTTACAGATGAGGAAATTAAGGCTTAGGGAGATTGAGTAATTGGCCTGAGGTCACACAGTTAAAAGAGTCGAGACTGTAACTCAGGCCTGTCTGGCCCCCAGACTGCACTCTGAAATCTGCTGTACCCTCTCATCTTTTCCCTCCCTTCCTTCCTCTTTCTCTCTCTCTCTTTCTTTCTTTCTTTTCTTCCCAACAGACTTACCAGGTTGACATCAGGGCCTGGCCACATCCTAGCTGTGAGCCTGGGCAAGTTACTTAACATATCTTTGCCTCAGTTTCTCCATCTGTAAGCCAGGGACAATAGTAGTACCTACTTTATGTTGTTAAGATAGTAAATGAATTACTCCCTAGAAAGCACTTAGGACAGAGTGTAGCATATGATGAGCATTCACTACATGTCAGCCATTATTATTTTGTCACAATTTGCTGCTGTCTCTTCAGGCAGGAGAAGAGGTGGGTACTTTGTGGCTGGTGGGACATGCAGCTTTGTCCCCGTGCAGGTGCCTTGATGCTCGGGGTCTCGGCAAACAATGTTCTAGGTAACATACTAAGCAAAACTGGATGATCAGCCAGTCTTTAGGTAACAGTCTAGGTAGAAATTAACAGGGTATGTGTCCTATACTCTTATTATGCAAAAAAGAAAATAAAAATTTAAGATGATATCTGATTCTGATGAAAAACACTTTCATGGTAATTTATAGGTTCTGGGCAGATTCAATTTAAACACATTTGGAAACAGTACAGAGATACAAGTTCTGGGGGATTCATATGACTAATTGCTCCCAAGGGGACTTCAGTTTTGTTGGAAACACACAATTACGTGTGGTCAGCTTTGTGGGAGGGTTTGAATTGGTGATGAGAATTCACATTTTGGGTTGAGGCAGAGAGTATGGAGGACACCATCCTGAAGGATGATGACATAGTTGGGTCAAAGAAAGAGATGCTTAGAGAGTTACAGATGGGACATCATGGAAGACACGGACACAGTGGGCTTGGGTTACAGAGTTCTGCTTTGTAGTATGAATTTAAGAAATACCATTGCACCCTCTTCTTCTGCGAGATGCCTTGATAAACTTGCCCAGAATATATATGTCCCCCAAAGGTACACTGGGCATTAAAATGCTGAGACTATCCTGCAGAAAATGTAGACAACAAAGACATGCAAGTTGGAAAAACCTTTACCTTCTCAGTGAGAACTGAATCAGTGATTCCATCACTTAGATGAAGCTACTTATTCACAACTTCAACAAATGTAACTAGCCATCAGGTAATGGATTTTGACTACTACATCCCACCGACCTGTTCAACACAAGGTTTACAGATTGGAAGGTGAACGCTATGTATTACTTTTTAGCCTCAAAATTCCCTTGAAGGAGCTGAAGCTTGCTAAATACCACGGCTGCTGAAAATCTGGTTGCACAGAGCATTTGCTTGGATTTTGGAAATCCTCTTGACTTTTCTTGGTGGTTCCTATCTTGAAATACATCTTAATAAAGTATGATTGGTTGAATAATAAACCATAATTTCAGGGTTGAGAGGAGCCTTAAAAATCAGCTGTTTGGACCACAAAGCGGATGTCTGAGTCTTTGTGCATCAAGCTGTCTGATCGATGTCTGGATACTCAATAATGTGGGGCTCAGCCAGTGTGGTCAATTGGACCCTCCACTGACTTTCCCTGTGGAGAAGCTCAGGTCCTTCAAATTAGCTTTATAGGTCCATATAATGTGCCCCCAGGATCCCTTTTGTCCTCATCTCCTGGCAGCCCTCTTCAATTACTCTGCCCCCATCACACTGGCCTTTTTCCCAAACATTTCAATCATGTGCCCATCTCCAGACCTGTGTACTTTGTACTTTCTGTCCCCTCTGTCTAGAATACTCTTTCCATGATACATTTCTTTTGCCCTTGTTCTTCAGATGCTTCCTCAACCTGTACTGGTGCTAGACTGACATTGATTTTCTGTCATTACACTAAAATTATTATTCTACTGATTTTTGACTTGCATTGTAGCTCTTGAGAAACCAGCTAATTGTTGTTCCTTTGAAGGTACAGTTGGCCCTTTGTATCTATGGATTCCACATCTGAGGATTCAACCAACTTTGGATTGAAAATATTTGAAAAACAATCCAGAAAGTTCTGAAAAGCAAAACTTGAATTTGCCACAAGCCAGCAACTATTTTTTTTAAACATCTTTATTGAAGTATAAATTGCTTCACAATGGTGTGTTAGTTTCTGCTTTATAACAAAGTGAATCAGCTACACATATACACACGTTCCCATATCTCCTCCCTCCTGCATCTCCCTCCCTCCCATCCTCCCCATCCCACCCCCCCAGGCGGTCACAAAGCACCGAGCTGATCTCCCTGTGCTATGTGGCTGCTTCCCACTAGCTATCTATTTTACATTTGGTAGTGTATGTATGTCCATGACACTCTCTCACCCTGTCACATCTCGCCCCTCCCCCTCCCCATATCCTCAAGTCCATTCTTTAGTAGGTCTGTGTCTTTATTCCCATCTTGCCACTAGGTTCTTCATGACCTTTTTTTTTTTTTCCTTAGATTCCATATATATGTGTTAGCATACTGTATTTGTTTTTCTCTTTCTGACTTACTTCACTCTGTATGACAGACTCTAACTCCATCCACCTCATTACAAATACCTCCATTTCATTTCTTTTTATGGCTGAGTAATATTCCATTGTATATATGTGCCACACCTTCTTTATCCGTTCATCCGATGATGGACACTTAGGTTGCTTCCATGTCCTGGCTATTGTAAATAGAGCTGCAATGAACATTTTGGTACATGACTCTTTTTGCATTATGGTTTTCTCAGGGTATATGCCCAGTAGTGGGATTGCTGGGTCATATGGTAGTTCTATTTTTAGTTTTTTAAGGAACCTCCATACTGTTCTCCATAGTGGCTGTATCACTTTACATTCTCACCAACAGTGCAAGAGTGTTCCCTTTTCTCCACACCCTCTCCAGCATTTATTGTTTGTAGATTTTTTGATGATGGCCATTCTGACGGGTGTGAGATGATACCTCATTGTAGTTTTGATTTGCATTTCTCTAATGATTAATGATGTTGAGCATTCTTTCATGTGTCTGTTGGCCATCTGTATATCTTCTTTGGAGAAATGTCTATTTAGGTCTTCTGCCCATTTTTGGATTGGGTTGTTTGTTTTTTTGTTATTGAGCTGCATGAGCTGCTTTTAAATCTTGGAGATTAATCCTTTGTCAGTTGCTTCATTTGCAAATATTTTCTCCCATTCTGAGGGTTGTCTTTTGGTCTTGTTTATGGTTTCCTTTGCTGTGCAAAAGCTTTTAAGTTTCATTAGGTCCCATTGTTTATTTGTGTTTTTATTTCCATTTCTCTAGGAGCTGGGTCAAAAAGGATCTTGCTGTGATTTATGTCATAGAGTGTTCTGCCTATGTTTTCCTCTAAGAGTTTGATAGTGTCTGGCTTTACACTTAGGTCTTTAATCCATTTTGAGTTTATTTTTGTGTATGGTGTCAGGGAGTGTTCTAATTTCATACTTTTACATGTACCTGTCCAATTTTCCCAGCACCACTTATTGAAGAGGCTGTCATTTCTCCACTGTATATGCTTGCCTCCTTTATCAAAGATAAGGTGACCATATGTGCGTGGGTTTATCTCTGGGCTTTCTATCCTGTTCCATTGATCTATATTTCTGTTTTTGTGCCAGTACCAAACTGTCTTGATTACTGTAGCTTTGTAATATAGTCTAAAGTCAGGGAGCCTGATTCCTCCAGCTCCATTTTTCGTCCTCAAGATTGCTTTGGCTATTCGGGGTCTTTTGTGTCTCCATACAAATTGTGAAATTTTTTGTTCTAGTTCTGTGAAAAATGCCAGTGGTAGTTTGATAGGGATTGCATTGAATCTGTAGATTGCTTTGGGTAGTAGAGTCATTTTCACAATGTTGATTCTTCCAATCCAAGAACATGGTATATCTCTCCATCTATTTGTATCATCTTTAATTTCTTTCATCAGTGTCCTATAATTTTCTGCATACAGGTCTTTTGTCTCCTTAGGTAGGTTTATTCCTAGATATTTTATTCTTTTTGTTGCAATGGTAAACGGGAGTGTTTTCTTAATTTCACTTTCAGATTTTTCATCATTAGTATATAGGAATGCAAGAGATTTCTGTGCATTAATTTTGTATCCTGCTACTTTACCAAATTCATTGATTAGCTCTAGTAGTTTTCTGGTGGCAGTTTTAGGATTCTCTATGTATAGTATCATGTCATCTGCAAACAGTGACAGCTTTACTTCTTCTTTTCCGATTTGGATTCCTTTTATTTCTTTTTCTTCTCTGATTGCTGTGGCTAACACTTCCAAAACTATGTTGAATAATAGTGGTGAGAGTGGGCAACCTTGTCTTTTTCCTGATCTTAGTGGAAATGGTTTCAGTTTTTCACCATTGAGGACAATGTTGGCTGTGTGTTTGTCATATATGGCCTTTATTATGTTGAGGAAAGTTCCCTCTATGCCTACTTTCTGCAGGGCTTTTATCATAAATGGGTGTTGAATTTTGATGAAAGCTTTCTCTGCATCTATTGAGATGATCATATGGTTTTTCTCCTTCAATTTGTTAATATGATGTATCACGTTGATTGATTTGCGTATATTGAAGAATCCTTGCATTCCTGGAATAAACCCCACTTGATCATGGTGTATAATCCTTTTAATGTGCTGTTGGATTCTGTTTCCTAGTATTTTGTTGAGGATTTTTGCATCTATGTTCATCAGTGATATTGGCCTGTAGTTTTCTTTCTTTGTGACATCTTTGTCTGGTTTTGGTATCAGGGTGATGGTGGCCTCGTAGAATGAGTTGGGGAGTGTTCCTCCCTCTGCAATATTTTGGAAGAGTTTGAGAAGGATAGGTGTTAGCTCTTCTCTAAGTGTTTGATAGAATTCGCCTGTGAAGCCATCTGGTCCTGGGCTTTTGTTTGTTGGAAGATTTTTAATCACAGTTTCAATTTCAGTGCTTGTGATTGGTCTGTTCATATTTTCTATTTCTTCCTGGTTCAGTCTCGGTAGGTTGTGCATTTCTAAGAATCTGTCCATTTCTTCCAGGTTGTCCATTTTATTGGCATAGAGTTGCTTGTAGTAATCTCTCATGATCATTTGTATTTCTGCAGTGTCAGTGGTTACTTCTCCTTTTTCATTTCTAATTCTGTTGATTTGAGTCGTCTCCCTTTTTCTCTTGATGAGTCTGGCTAATGGTTTATCAATTTTGTTTATCTTCTCGAAGAACCAGCTTTTAGTTTCATTGATTTTTGCTATTGTTTCCTTCATTTCTTTTTCATTTATTTCTGATCTGATCTTTATGATTTCTTTCCTTCTGCTAGCTTTGGGGTTTTTTTGCTCTTCTTTCTCTAATTGCTTTAGGTGCAAGGTTAGGTTGTTTATTCAAGATGTTTCCTGTTTCTTGAGGTAGGCTTGTATAGCTATAAACTTCCCTCTTAGCACTGCTTTTGCTGCATCCCATAGGTTTTGGGTCGTCGTGTCTCCATTGTCATTTGTTTCTAGGTATTTTTTGATTTCCCCTTTGATTTCTTCAGTGATCACTTCGTTATTAAGTAGTGTATTGTGTAGCCTCCATGTGTTTGTATTCTTTACAGATCTTTTCCTGTAATTGATATCTAGTCTCATAGCGTTGTGGTCGGAAAAGATACTTGATACGATTTCAATTTTCTTAAATTTACCAAGGCTTGATTTGTGACCCAAGATATGATCTATCCTGGAGAATGTTCCATGAGCACTTGAGAAAAATGTATATTCTGTTGTTTTTGGGTGGAATGTCCTATAAATATCAATTAAGTCCATCTTGTTTAATGTATCATTTAAAGCTTGTGTTTCCTTATTTATTTTCATTTTGGATGATCTGTCCATTGGTGAAAGTGAGGTGTTAAAGTCCCCTACTCTGATTGTGTTACTGTCGATTTCCCCTTTTATGGCTGTTAGTATTTGCCTTATGTATTGAGGTGCTCCAATGTTGGGTGCATAAATATTTACAATTGTTATACCTTCCTCTTGGATCGATCCCTTGATCATTATATAGTGCCCTTCTTTGTCTCTTGTAATAGTCTTTATTTTAAAGTCTATTTTGTCTGATATGAGAATTGCTACTCCAGCTTTCTTTTGATTTCCATTTGCATGGAATATCTTTTTCCATCCCCTCACTTTCAGTCTGTATGTGTCTCTGGGTCTGAAGTGGGTCTCTTGTAGACAGCATATATATGGGTCTTGCTTTTGTATCCATTCAGCCAGTCTGTGTCTTTTGGCGGGAGCATTTAATCCATTTACATTTAAGGTAATTATCGATATGTATGTTCGTATTCCCATTTTCTTAAATATTTTGTGTTTGTTATTGTAGGTGTTTTCCTTCTCTTGTGTTTCTTGCCTAGAGAAGTTCCTTTAGCATTTGTTGTAAAGCTGGTTTGGTGGTGCTGAACTCTCTCAGCTTTTGCTTGTCTGTAAAGGTTTTAATTTCTCCATCAAATCTGAATGAGATCCTTGCTGGGTAGAGTAACCTTGGTTGTAGGTTTTTCTCCTTCATGACTTTAAGTATATCCTGCCACTCCCTTTTGGCTTGCAGAGTTTCTGCTGAAAGATCAGCTGTTAACCTTATGGGGTTCCCTTGTGTGTTATTTGTTGTTTTTCCCTTGCTGCTTTTAATATGTTTTCTTTATATTTAATTTTTGATAGTTTGATTAATATGTGTCTTGGTGTGTTTCTCCTTGGATTTATCCTGTATGGGACTCTCTGTGCTTCCAGGACTTGATTAACTATTTCCTTTCCCATATTAGGGAAGTTTTCAACTATAATCTCTTCAAATATTTTCTCAGTCCCTTTCTTTTTCTCTTCTTCTTCTGGGACCCCTATAATTCGAATGTTGGTGCGTTTAATGTTGTCCCAGAGGTCTCTGAGACTGTCCTCAGTTCTTTTCATTCTTTTTTCTTTATTCTGTTCCGCAGCAGTGAATTCCACCATTCTGTCTTCCAGGTCACTTATCCGTTCTTCTGCCTCAGTTATTCTGCTATTGATCCCATCTAGAGTATTTTTAATTTCATTTATTGTGTTTTTCATCGTTGCTTGGTTCCTCTTTAGTTCTTCTACATCCTTGTTAAATGTTTCTTGCATTTTGTCTATTCTATTTCCAAGATTTTGGATCATCTTTACTATAATTATTCTGAATTCTTTTTCAGGTAGACTGCCTATTTCCTCTTCATTTGTTAGGTCTGGTGTGTTTTGACCCTGCTCCTTCACCTGCTGTGTGTTTTTTTGTCTTCTCATTTTGCTTGTCTTACTGTGTTTGGGGTCTCCTTTTCACAGGCTGCAGGTTCGTAGTTCCCGTTGTTCTTGGTATCTGTCCCCAGTGGCTAAGGTTGGTTCAGTGGGTTGTGTAGGCTTCCTGGTGGAGGGGACTAGTGCCTGTGTTCTGGTGGATGAGGTTGGATCTTGTCTTTCTGGTGGGCACGTCCACGTCTGGTGGTGTGTTTTGGGGTGTCTGTGGCCTTATTATGATTTTAGGCAGCCTCTCTGCTAATGGATGGGGCTGTGTTCCTGTCTTGCTAGTTGTTTGGCATAGGGTGTCCAGCACTGTAGCTTGCTGGTCGTTGAGTGAAGCTGGGTCTTGATGTTGAGATGGAGATCTCTGAGAGATTTTCGCCGTTTGGTATTACATGGAGCTGGGAGGTCTCTTGTGGACCAGTGTCCTGAAGTTGGCTCTCCCACCTCAGAGGCACAGCCCTGATGCCTGACTGGAGCACCAAGAGCCTTTCATCCACACGGCTCAGAATAAAAGGGAGAAAAAAATAGAAAGAAAGAAAGGAAGAGGATAAAATAAAATAAAATAAAGCTATTATAATAAAAAATAAGAAAAAAATTATTAAGAATAAATGTATTCAGAAAAATTTTTTTTTAATTTTTAAAAATAGATTTATTAATTTTTTATAGTAAAAAATAAGAAAATTATTAAGAAAAAAATTTATTAAGAAAAAATTTTTAATTTTTTAAAATAAAAAATATGAAAAAACTTATTAAAAATTTTTTTAATTTCTAAAAATAGAAAATAAGGAAAAAATTATTAAGAAAATATTTATTAGGAAAAAAATTTTTTTAAGTAAAAAACAAAAAACAAAAAACAAAACAAAACAAAAAACACGGACGGACCTAACCCTAGGACTAATGGTGAAAGCAAAGCTATACAGACAAAATCTCACCCAGAAACTCATAAAAAAAGGAAAAGGGGAAAAATTAATATATCCTGCTCCCAAAGTCCACCTCCTGAATTTGGGATGATTCGTTGTGTGTTCAGGTATTCAACAGATGCAGGCACATCAAGTTGTTTGTGGAGCTTTAATCTGCTGCTTCTGAGGCTGCTGGGAGAGATTTCCCTTTCTCTTCTTTGTTCGTACAGCTCCCGGGGTTCAGCTTTGGATTTGGACCCGCCTCTGCATGTAGGTCGCCTGAGGGCATCTGTTCCCCGCCCAGACAGAACGGGGTTAAAGGAGCAGCTGCTTCAGGGGCTCTGGCTCACTCAGGCCGGGGGGAGGGAGGGGCACGGATGCAGGACGAGCCTGCGGCGGCAGAGGCCGGCGT
The DNA here is from genome assembly GCF_965194805.1 of Balaenoptera borealis. Classification (NCBI taxonomy): domain Eukaryota; kingdom Metazoa; phylum Chordata; class Mammalia; order Artiodactyla; family Balaenopteridae; genus Balaenoptera; species Balaenoptera borealis. The sequence goes on from NC_138880.1 coordinate 2,318,532, forward strand.
GACGTTGCAGCAGCCCGAGGCGCGCTGTGCGTTCTCCCGGGGAAGTTGTCCCTGGATCACGGGACCCTGACAGTGGCGGGCTGCACAGGCTCCCGGGAGGGGCGGTGTGGAGAGTGACCTGTGCTCGCACACAGGCTTCTTGGTGGCGGCAGCAGCAGCCTTAGCATCTCCTGCCCGTCTCTGGGGTCCGCGCTGATAGCCGCGGCTCGCGCCCGCCTCTGGGGTCCACGCTGATAGCCGTGGCTCACGCCCGCCTCTGGGGTCTGCGCTGATAGCCGTGGCTCGCGCCCGCCTCTGGGGTCCGCACTGATAGCCGCGGCTCGCGCCCGTCTCTGGAGTTCGTTTAGGCGGCGCTCTGAATCCTCTCTCCTTGCACGCCGCGAAACAAAGAGGCAAGAAAAAGTCTCTTGCCTCTTCGGCAGCTGCAGACTTTTCCCCAGAATCCCTCCTGGCTAGCACCGAAGCCCGAGCCTCAGCTCCCAGCCCCCGCCCACCCTGGCGGCTGAGCAGACAAGCCTCTCGGGCTGGTGAGTGCTGCTCGGCGCCGAGCCTCTGTGCGGGAATCTCTCCGTTTTTCGCTCTGCGCTCCTGTTGCTGTGGGATCCGCGCTGATAGTCACGGCTCGCGCCCGTCTCTGGAGCTTGTTTAGGCGGCGCTCTGAATCCCCTCTCCTTGCGCGCCGTGAAACAAAGAGGCAAGAAAAAGTCTCTTGCCTCTTCGGCAGCTGCAGACTTTTTCCCGGACTCCCTCCCGGCTAGCACCGAAGCCCGAGCCTCAGCTCCCAGCTCCCTCCCATCCCTGTGGCTGAGCAGACAAGCCTCTCGGGCTGGTGAGTGCTGCTCGACACCGATCCTCCGTGCGGGAGTCTCTCTGCTTTGTCCTCCGCACCCCTGTGGCTGCGCTCTCCTCCGTGGCTCCGAAGCTTCCCCCCTCTGCCACCCGCAGTCTCTGCCCACGAAGGGGCTTCCTAGTGTGTGGAAACCTTTCCTCCTTCACAGCTCCCTCCCACTGGTGCAGGTCCCGTCCCTATTCTTTTGTCTCTGTTATTTCTTTTTTCTTTTGCCCTACCCAAGTACGTGGGGAGTTTCTTGCCTTTTGGGAGGTCTGACGTCTTCTGCCAGCGTTCAGTGGGTGTTCTGTAGGAGCAGTTCCACGTGTAGATGTATTTCTACTGTATCTGTGGGAAGGAAGGTGATCTCAGCGTCTTACTCTTCCGCCATCTTGCCCCTCCCCATCAGCAACTATTTATATAGCATCTACATCGTATTTACAACTATTTATGTAGCCTTTACATTGTATTAGGTATTATAAGTAATCTAGGAATGATTTAAAGTATACGGGAGTATGTGCATAGGTTGGTTATATGCAAATACTACACCATTTTACATAAGGGACTTGAGCATCCATGGATTGTATTTGCAGGGTGGTTCTGGAACCAGTCCTCCTTGGATACTGAGGGACAACTGTAATCTATCTTTTCATTCTGGCTGCTTTTAAGACCTTTTGTCTCTGGTGTTCTCTAGTGTCTCTGTGATATGTCAGGAGGTCTTTCGATGAATATGTTTGGGATTTGTTAGGTCTTCTGAATCTTTGGATTGGTGTCTTTCATCAATTCTAGGAAATGCCCAGCCATTCTCTTCATTTGCTGCCTCTGATCCAGTCTCTTTTTCTCATGGGAGTCTGATTAGATTTGTTGGACGTCTTCAACATCCTCATGTCTTTTAAAATCTCCTTCAGTTTTCCATCAGTGTCTTTCTCTGCTTCATTCACAATAATTTCTTTAGTTCTGTCTTCAAGATGTATCTTCATTGGTGTCTAGTCTGCTAATAAATATATCCGTTGCATTTTAAATGTCACTTATCTTACATGCTTTTATTTCCAAAAGCTCTATTTATTTTTAAAAACCTGTTATTTTTTAACAGTTTCTTGTTTCATATTCATCTTATCAGTTGCTACTTTTATTTCTTTATATTCATCTTATCAATTGCTACTTTTATTTCTTTAAACATAATTGTGTTATGTTTTGTGTTTGATAATTCTAATATTTGAAATCTTTGCTGATCTTTTTGTATGTGTGGTTTCTGCTGGTTTTTCCTCCTGTATATCTGTGACTTTTAAGTGTGAATTCAGTTTTTTTGAAAATTTATATGTGGGGTTTCTTTGACGTCTAGATTGAAGGTGGGTTCCTCCAGAGAATTTGTTTGCTGCTATCAGATTTCTTGGTGATCCCACCAACCTTAAAATACATTTTTGTCTTGAGGTTTGCCAGGCCACCAGGCACTGTGAATTTGCACTGCAGGTTCTATGTGAGAGCTAGATCTTGACGACAGATTTTTAGGGGAGGTTGTTTCCTCCACATAGTCACGAGGTTTGAGAAGTCAGATTTGCTTACAGTCCCTGGGAGGCAACCATACTGCTTGTTATGTGGTTGATGCTGTGAAAATTCACGTCATTTTTCAAGATACTTTATTCAAGATACTTTATTGTTTCTGTCAGAAAAACTTCATAATGTTACCAAACCAAACTTGGGTCTGCTTGCTGGCATACAGTAAAGCCAATCTACTGACACTGGGTTGTGGTGAAGGAAAGTACAGTGTTTATTTCAGGGCACCAAGCAAGGAGAATGGGCAGCTTATGCTCAGAAGACCCAAACTCCCCAATTGCTTTCAAGAAAGGAGTTTTAAAGGCAGTGTGAGGGAGGGGCTGCAAGGTGCAGGATCAGCTCGTGCACAGTTCGAAGTGGGTGGAGACCTTATCTGGGTGATGACATTCCCTGTCACAGAGAGCTTGGATTTTTTTGCACTGTCTCAGTGTCTGGAGTTCAGAGTGGTTTGGCAAAACTGTCTGTTCACGATAGAGTCAGAGATGTCTGTTATGGAGGAAAATCTTTGTATCATTCTAGGAAAATGATTTCTATCAGTTGCTTTTTCAAAGAGAGATTAGGCCAGACTGTTCTATAAAAATTACTACTCTAAAGTTTATTTGATCATTACTCAATATATTGCATTCAATTTGTTAAGTGAATGAATGCACGTTGCAATTTTTCTTCCTTTCCAATTCTTTTCCAATATTAGGTGATTTTAGAATTTTTTTCCCAGTAGAACTGGAGAAACGTTTTCTTTAAAGTCTTGAGTTTGTTTTATCTGGTGCTTCTGGAAAATTTACTTTGAACTGGGAAGTTTTTATAAACTACCTGATCTAAACTTTGAATATCCTACAGGATCCTCATTTAAAATATTGGGAAACGGAAGCAAAATAACTTGTCCTAGTCACTCACCAATTAAGGATGGGACTGTTATGATTTGCTTCACCTGAACTTATAGCTCTGCTTTCTTTTCCGGACTCCACACATTCACAGGTTCAGCTTTATACTATGATTTGGTCAGATTTTAAATGTTAGACATTAAACATGTTTAAACGCCTTCCCTTCCCATTTGAAATTCAAAGCTTGTTGTGATATTCACAGGATATGACCTCATCGGAAAGTGACTGAGCATTCCTAGTTCCTGTTGTTTACTTTGTATTTGGAGAAACAGCAGGAAAATATTATCTGTCCAGTGACTACCACTGACAGTGACAAACGCACTCAAGAGTAGTCCTAGGCGTTTTCCGTGATTGTTGGACAGGACACTGTTGGCGCCGTGGGCACAGCGAGGGGGCTGCAGGGCTCTGGCTGGTGGGAGTGGGGTGACACGGGGTCTGGCATGAACCACCCAGAATGGCTTCCTTACAAGGAGGAGGCACACAGACATTCAGAAACTACAGCCACTGTTGTGCACTTGATGATACCTAAATGGAGAGGTGGGTGGATAGTTGGATGTAGGGGTCTGATGCCCTGGAGGAATGCACAGGTAAAGATTCTGATTTGATACTTAAGGTACATAGATGGGACTTAAAGCTGTGGGGTTGGATCAGGACCAAGGGCAGGACCTTGAAGCACACAATGGGCCATAAAAAGGGAGCCTCCAGGTGGCAGTGGGAGCAGGTGCCTGCGGGGGCGGGAGTGCGGGACCTGTAACATCAGAGGGGAGGGTTGCCGTCTGTGGGCGTACCCGGCAGTGCCAACCCTGCGAGAGATCAGGTCACAGTGAAATTGAAAAGTGCTCATTGGATTCATCTGGCAAGATATGAAGACTCTGAGAGAATTAAAACTGACAGGAGATGACCGTCAGTTGACAATGGGGCTTGAGGAGCAGTGGGGGAGGACAGTATTGTGTTTTGGGTAGCGAGGTGGATGCTGGTTCCACCGAGGGGGGACAGCGGATCTGGGAGCGGGAGCAGCTCTGAAGAGAAAGGGATGGATTCATTTTTCATCAGTTCATCATTCCCTTCCATGGCTTTAATTAAAAGGATAAGTTTATGACTCTCAAACTCGGGTTACATAAATTATTATGTATGCAGAGAGGAGGTTCACAGAAGAAACTTAATGAATGGAAACATTTGAGGGAGGAGGAGGGGGAGCACTTGAAGAGGCCACGGGCAGGAGAAGCTGGTGCTGGCTTGCCAGCCAAGTGGGGAGAGGGTTTGAAGGCGGGGATGGCTGTCAGCAGTTTCCATTGCTCGAGATGGTCAGGGACATTAATGACTCAGAAGTGATTTTGGCATAGACTATTACAGAAGCGTAGTGGGGTCGAGTCCAATTAGCACAGGAATGTTAAGTGGAGGTGCTGAGAAGTGGGCAGAGCTGGTGCAGGTCCCTGTTTCCTGAAGTACACTGAGTGGTAGATAGGGGGGGATGTGGTCAAGAGGAGGGGATTATTTTAGGGGGGCAGGATAGGCTTGTGCTTTTGTAAGCTAATGAAAAGAGGCAATAGAGTGAGGGCAGTTGAAGATCTGGAGGGGTGAAAGAAGGTTTAAGGAGTGAGGTCCCAGAGGAGGAAGGAGATGGGTGAGAAGAGACACCTCGCCCCATGATCAGGAGGGACGGAGGTAAAGATGAGAGGGATGCAGATGTTTCTAGATGGGCACAGATGGTTATAGTCAATGACTATTGAATTGCATGCAGTGTCACTTGTAAGTTGCATCAACTCCCCCTCCTTGATCTTTACCCCAAAATACCTAACATTAGGAAAGTTATCACCTCCCCCCACCTTACAGTTCAGGGGCATTGGCAAATCCAGCCTGCCTGTCGCCTGTTCTGTAAAATAAAGTTTTATTGACACAGGGCCATGTTCCAGTTCATTCATTTACACGTCATCTCAGACTGCTTTTGCACGGCGATGGCAAAGCCTAAAATAGTCACTGACTGGCCCTTTTCGGAAGTTTACTGACCTCTGTACAGGTGGCAAAACTGAGGTGCAGAGAGGATGTTGACTTCAGAGGAACCCTCTCCCCCCCATCTCTGGGAGCACTTCCTTCTGTGTTCCCTGGCGTTCTCCAGATGTCGCCTGCTCTGAGAATTACTTGCTAACTCCTCTCTCAGAACTTCAACTGTTACAATTGTAGATTAGATCGCATTTACACCTATCCTGGCCACACCCTAGAAATACACCTGTCTGGTTGCTTCTTTTTTATTTTTAACATCTTTATTGGAGTATAATTGCTTTACAATGGTGTGTTAGTTTCTGCTTTATAACAAAGTGAATCAGTTATACATATACATGTGTTCCCATATGTCTTCCCTCTTGCGTCTCCCTCCCTCCCACCCTCCCTATCCCACCCCTCTAGGTGGTCACAGAGTACCGAGCTGATCTCCCTGTGCTATGCGGCTGCTTCCCACTAGCTATCTATTTTACGTTTGGTAGTGTATATATGTCCATGCCACTCTCTCACTTTGTCCCAGCTTACCCTTCCCCCTCCCCATATCCTCAAGTCCATTCTCTAGTAGGTCTGTGTCTTTATTCCCGTCTTACCCCTAGGTTCTTCATGACCTTTTTTTTTTCTTTTTTTTCTTAGATTCCATATATATGTGTTAGCACACGGTATTTGTTTTTCTCTTTCTGACTTACTTCACTCTGTATGACAGACTCTGGGTTCATCCACTTCACTACAAATAACTCAATTTCGTTTCTTTTTTATGGCTGAATAATATTCCATTGTATATATATGCCACATCTTCTTTTTCCATTCATCTGTCGATGGTCACTTAGGTTGCTTCCATGTCCTGGCTATTGTAAATAGTGCTGCAATGAACATTGTGGTACATGACTCTTTTTGAAGTGGACCTGTGCTAAAGGCAGGAGCCCTAGTGTTGCAGGCGGGACTCTGCCAGCCCTGCTCTCTCCACGACTGGGATGTGCTGGTTTATTCTGCTTCCCTTGGATTACTTTTCTCCACCTTTTCTAAGAAGCCAAGACCTACTTTCTCTCTGAAATCATTAGCAAAACCTTCACGTATTTCTTACCCCGGTGGTTTTGTTTCTTTGCCTTGAACTTCCCCAGCACTTAAGTGTGTTATTTCCATCCTGCACGTGCATTTCAAGTATCATCTGTGTCCTGTGAGAGGCCCTGCTGTGATGGGGCCGCTGCATTGTTCACTCTAACCTGGAGGATGGGGACCTCACCGACCCTGTGTCCCACAGTTTCTTAGCGGGTACTGACGCTCAGCACGTGAATTTTGACGAAGTTGAAAAATTTTAAGTGCTGTAGAATTGCTCACTTCTGCATGAAATGGTGCTAATTACTGGCCCTCCTCAGCCACTCTTGAAACCAGATCCTCTCCTGACTCTTTTGAATCCACTTTGAATTACTGACCAGATTGAAAGCAATGTTGTTTACAGGTACATTTTTCCCTCTTTATGCCACACTGCTCAATTTTCAAGAGAAAATACACATCCGTTCAAATCTATGTCTTTGCCGGATTTTCAGGCTCTTCTGAAGGTGAGACAGGCTGGGACCTGGGACCAGGGACCTTTGCTGCAGTGCTTGCACCTGAACAAACGTCTCCTTGAGCAACAAAATGCAAAGAAACTATAAGGGACTAAAAATAACTGTGTATATGTGCAGGTGGGACAAATTATGGACAACAAGATACAAAAAGACCAAAAACCCAGCTGCCACTTCTGAGGAGGCAGGAGCAAAAGCAGGGTACTGCGCATGCCCCCTGCTCTCAACACCACCAAAGGGGTGGGCAGACCCCCTAAGCCACCGCTCCTGCCCAACCCCTGGACACACGCCTACCCTCACCCCATGTAAGGAACTAGCTCACCCCACCTCGGGGAGCGAGCGAGCAAGGGAACCGGTTACTTATTCTCGCTCACCCACTGCTGCAGCAGGGACCCCAGTAAAGCCTTGCCTGAATTTCTTGTCTGGCCTCTGATCAATTTCTATTGACTGGGGAAGGCCAAGAACCCTGGTCGGTAAAAAAGGGACTAAGATTTTAATGGTTGCAATTCAGTTCTACAACTTAATTTATCAATCAGGTTGTAGTTGTGCCTACTTACCCGTATTGTCTAGCTTCTTGCTGCTCAAAGTGTGGTCAGCCCACCGCAGTCCAGGCGTCCCTTGGGAGCACGTTAGAGGTGCAGAGTCTTGGGTCCCACCCAGACTTACTGAATCAGAATATGCATTTTAACCAGGTCCCCCTAGGATGTGTACACACATTAAAGTTTGAGAAGCACTGCTCTGGCCTATTGACCTTGTGTTGCAGACAAACACACAAAGAATAGAGCCCTACCTCACGGAGATTTTATATCTTTTATATGTTGTGATAATGTGGTTTTATATTTTATGATGAATGTTTTCGCTATCAGAAAATTTTGCTGTTTTTCTCGATTATTATTGGAGATAGATCATACCTAAGAGACAGATCGAGTGTGCTTTTATTCTTTCTGCATTTAACTTCTCTGTTTATGTAGAAATAACAAAGTTTAATACTCCTCCTGCCTTTGAGGAGAGTCTGGGGTAGTAAGTGAACAACGTCCACCCTCACCTGTAGCAATAGGCTTAATGCTATATTTTGTGTGCATATTTTGTCATTCCTCCTTGATTATCTCGGAAATTGCTTTTATGCATAACTGTGAGTTCTGTACCAGGTGAAGTTTTATTTCCCGTTTTTTCAAGTCCTTGAAAAAATTGAGGAACTAATTAAATATAGGAACAAGTCAATAGATGAATAAAACTACATTTCATTAAAAGTACATAATTCATTCGTAACACTAATTGATATTGTCCTTCTTGATGATTAATCCAAGCAGGCAGAGTAAAAAATTATTGCATTTATTTAGTTTGGGGCAGGTCATGCATATATATAGAATTCAGATCATCTCCTTCCCATCCCCACCTCGTAGCCAGGCAGTTCCCTCTATGGGGGCACCTCTTCGTATGAGTTTCTTAGGGACACTCTCAGAGATAGTGTATGTACTAGAAAGTTCAGTATGGTCATGCCCAAGAGGGTGGGCTCTGAGGCCAGACAGAGTTTGAACCTTGGCTACTAACTTTGTGACTTTGAGCAAGTTACTCAACCTCACTGTACTTCAGTTTTCTCATCTGCAAAATGGATGTATGAATGGGATCTCAAAGTTGCTGAGAAGAGCTAATGAGATAATTCATGTAAAGTGCTAAGAACAATTCTTGGCCTGCAGAGTGTGAGCATTTCTTTATGTCCTTATCATTTCTGTACTAAATAGTAGCATACTGTATACACTACCACACCTTGCTTTTTTTTTAACCTAACAATGTGGAGATTGGTTCATTTTATTATGTATAGATCGGCCTCATTCTTTTTAGTGGGTCTGTAGGATTCTGTTTTATGTATATTATTTGTGTATCCAGTCCCCTATGGGTGGATATTTGGGTTATTTCCATTCCTATGATATTATAAAAAGCCTTGGTGAAATTGCATGTGTACATGTGCTAGTGTGTCTGTAGGTAAATTTCTAGAAGTGGAATCTAGAAATGGTCAAAGTATAGGTTTTTGTTTTGCTGGATACTGACGAATTGCCCTCTGTAGAATGATGTACTCTTACCAGCAAAATATTCTCATATACTTGTTTTGACAATCAGAGTTTAATTTTTAAAAACACAATTTTGTATTAGAGAATGCAAATCAAAACTACAATGAGGTAGCACCTCACATCAGTCAGAATGGCCATCATCAAAAAGACTACAAATAAATGCTGGAGAGGGTGTGGAGAAAAGGGAGCCCTCCTACACTGTTGGTGGGAATGTAAATTGATACAGCCACTGTGGTGAACAGTATGGAGGTCTTTTAAAAAACTAAAAATAGAGTTACCATATGATCCAGCAATTCCATTCCTGGGCATATATCTGGAAAAGACAAAAACTCTAATTTGAAAAGATACATGAACCCCACTGTTCATAGCAGCACTATTTACAGTAGTCAAGACATGGAAGCAACCTAAGTGCCCACTGACAGATGAATGGATAAAGAAGATGGGGTATATATACATATATATATATATATATATATATGTATATATACACACACAATGGAATACTACTCAGCCATAAAGTAGAATGAAATAATGCCGTTTTCAGCAACATGGATGGACCTAGAGAGTATCATATTAAGTCAGAGAGAGAGAAAGACAAATATCATATGATATCACTTACATGTAGAATCTTTAAAAAATGACACAAACTTATTTGCAAAACAGAAACAGACTCTCAGACATAGAAAATAAACTTATGGTTACCAAAGGGGAAAAGGTGGGGAGGTGTAGATTAGGAGGCTGGGATTAACTGCACACTACTATATATAAAATAGATAAACAACAAGGACCTACTGTATAGTATGGGGAACTCTACTCAATATTCTGTAATAACCTATATGGGAAAAGAGTCTGAAAAAGAATATATATATGTATAACTGAATCACTTTGCTGTACACCTGAAACTAACAAACATTGTAAATCAACTATACTTCAATTAAAAAAAAAGTTTAAAAAATACAATTTTGTTCATGAATGTGTAATAAAAATACCCATGTGTATTTGGAAATTTCATTAAGTTTGCTGGATTTTTTGGAACAGGTTTTTGGGAAGATAATTGTTCTGAGATGTTGAAGGAGTGATATAGTGGTATGGTGAGGGACGTACAGCGTGAAACAAACTCATTATATTCACTGACTCCTGAATTATTCTCGAGATACTGAAGCAAGACAGTTTGGAAGAACGTGGAACAACAGGGTACGTCATGTTCTAGTTTGCGTGGTGCTGGCCTCTGAAGGCTCCTTGGAGCGCCCGGCTTCCCAGCTCTGCCAGGTGCCTTCATTTCTGAGGTTGGCACGTGGAGAGCCTCTTTCTGTCACTCACGCATCTCGTTATACAAACCCTTGCTGCCAACCGTGCTGACTGTACGGCTTTTATTTAGGATGTAGGCAAAGCGTGTGACCTTCGCTTAGTGATTTTTGAGCAATCCAAAATATTTGCAACCCTCTTATCTATTTTACACTTTGTAAATAATTCGGCTCTTGAATTTTACAGGGTGCATAATGTAACTGCCCTCCTGGGACATAACACTAGGCTGTCCTTAGCATTATGATCAGCACTGAAATACACATTTTTAATCCATTTAGCAGACGATCAGATCACTAGGTTCTTTTCGAATATTCAGGTGAGCTGAGGAGAAACAAAGGTAACGTTATGTCCCAAGAGGCTTGTAAACGCGTGGCCATTTCTAGTCCCTGGTATCGCTCAGGAAATACCTGCTGGATGGGAAGAGTGTTGAACGGGGTAGCTGGTCGAGGTGGTACCCAGCGGGCTTTCGGCTGACCGCGCCCCACCTGGTAGGGATGCGCTTGCTGTTGCAGATCCAGGAAATGACCTTCAGGGCGGCCTGTGAGGCCCACGCGTGGTTGCTGTAGTTTGTCAGGCCCCCTATGGGGGACGCACGGGGCCACAGAAAGTTTGCTCTGATTTACTGGCCCATGGACAAGTGGGGTCCCCAGGTACTTTGTGGTGGGCTGAATCACAGCCCTCCGTGCTTGCCTGTGTGGGGAGCCAAGGGGACAGTGCACGTGTTCCCCGAGGCGTTGGACACCGGGCGCATTACCGTCAGCGTCATCCGTGTGGCTGTCATCCCTTCTTCGTGACTCGACAAGATCTGGACTTGAGGGACGTGTCTTTTCCCCCCCTCTTGAGAATCTAGCTCAGCACAAGAGATGCTGTTCAACTTCACAGTAGGTACCGTTTATGTGGCTCTTCCTACGTGCTAGTCTTTTTGTCAATTAATTGTTAATTGTCACCAACACCGATGAGACAGATGAAATACTGAAGCTTGGAGAGATGAACTAACGTGTAAACTAAGAAGGGGACAGAACTGAGGTTCACGCTCAGGTCTTTTTCACACTGAAGATGGTGCTTCCTTATCCACTGTGCTCTCCTGCCAGCTAAAAAGAGAAGTGCCTACACTGAGGTAAGGAGCAGTCACATTTGTCTGAAACAATAGTTTTTTCTAAATAAGGGCTCATTATTACTCCTAGTTCAACAACCCGTAATTTTAATGTTGCTAATGGTTTTCAATATCTCCTCTAATTATCTTTATTACTTCTCTGAAAACTGAGGCCTTAATTCATTGACAGGTTGTCAGAATTGCCCTTTAACTTTTCAGTGATCAGCAGTACCACCCAGGGTCTTTCACCAGCTTGTGGTGATGAATGGAGCTCGCTCTCTCTCTGTCTCGCTCTCTCTCTCCTTCCCCCTCCCCATCCCTGCCCCCTAGCAAGGTCAATGTCTAATTCCCTTAGGATCCTCAAGCACACCAGGCAGCATTCTTATTTTACACATCATTGTATTTCCAGGATTTTTCTCTGTCTTCCTACTGAGTGATATTGATTTTTGGCTTCATTAATTCTTCCCATCACTGCGAAATTTTCTTCTTCCTTTGTGATCAACATCTCTTTTAAAGTATTCAGTAGGCTTATTGAGATTTGTCGATTTTTCATTCTTGATCTATTTCTTATTATTTTTCTTTTAACTGTAAGGCTTACTATATTTTGCTTCTTCCCTGGGGATTATTTTGGCCATTTTCCCGTCCCTTTTGCCCCAGTTCTGTCCCAGGCTGTCTGGAGTCTGGGTTGGGCTGTGGTGGAGCAGGGACCCTCAGCGCCTGGGCTCTGTGGAATCACTCAGGGTCTGCCCCTCGTTCCCTTCCTACCTGCCCCTGCCCCCGTGCCAGCGCCAAGCAAGGCTTTTCCCTGGGGCCCACAAGTCGGCCAGGAAAACGAAAGCAGTGCCCCCAGCATCGGGTGCGGGTGCCCTCTGTGGCCCCTGGTCTTTACTAATGGAGTGGGTAGTGGGTTCCATTCATGGCTGGGCACCTGGGCTGGGCTTCAATTCAGGTGTCTGGTACCTATTACCTCAAACCTCACACCTGCCCTGCAAGGTTCATTACTCTCTGTGCTTGACGGTCAAGGAAACCGATGCTCTGAGAGGTTAAGAATCTTGCCGAGAAGCACACAGCTTGTCAGCAGATGCTCTGAGTTTCCAGCCCTGTCTGTGTGACTCCAAAACCTGCATTGTTTCCACCGTGGTACATCCTTTCTGTCCAAATGAACTTGGTACTTGAATGCTGTCTACACTTTTTGTTATCTCCCTTTGGATTAGCGCCTTCGTGTCCTACTTAGAGGATGTCTTAGTTTGTATATTAATACTATTGCATGATGCTCCCTATTTGATTCATTAATAATCTCAGTACATCGTTTCCCTTGTTCACTGTGTTAGAATCAAGTACCTGGTGGATCCCGTTTCCCAGCCTCCTACACTGTGAGGGCAGTCCTAAAGTAATACCACGTGTTGCCCTGACCATCTGTTATCAGTAATATCAAAATCAAGGTTATTGATTATTTTCCTTTTAATGAATTAAACTTTGATGCTTAAAGGATTTTTACATGGATTCTTTCATTTTATCGGTGCTGGCTTTTTAACTCTTAGACCCGTGTCTTGCCTAAAGAGAGCATTCTGCTGATGTTTACATGGGAATATTATTAATATTGGGCTGAGTGCAGGCTAGGATAAGACCTTGATAAATTTAGGGTATGCCTCAGTTCCATAAGATTCTTATCATGTGTTTTAACCTACAGTGAAAGTTTTAGATTAGATGCCCGAGGTACTTTTTAGTTTTGTAATTCTGGTTTCCAGTACGTTCTGACTTGGTGAGTATCAATATTGCCTTACTATCTTTTCTTGAGGGGTTGAGGAAAGTCTTTAAAGTGTATATTTTGTGCGTAGGAAGTTAACATATATTAATTGGGGAAAATGTAGAAAATGCAGTGATATATAAAGAATAAAATATTAACCACCTGTAATCTCACTTTCTCACTTTCTTTTGGCCACTTTAGGATTTTGTTCCAGTCCTTGTTTGTGTGTGTGTGTGTGTGTGTGTGTGTGTTTGTGTGTGTTTTATCAGACCTGAGATCACAACACAGGCACAATTTTGTATTCTCCTTTCTCATTTAAAGTAGATCATAATAAATTCTCCATCATTAAAAACTCTTCATGAGCACTATTTTAATGGCAAGATAATATTTCATAGTATGTATATGTCATCACTTACTAACCATTCCCCAGTGGTAGGCATTTAAATTGTTCCTAATTTTTTTTTAAAAAAATTAATTATTTATTTATTATTTTTGGCTGTGTTGGGTCTTCGTTTCTGTGCGAGGGCCCTCTCCAGTTGCGGCAAGCGGGGACCACTCTTCATCGCGGTCCGCGAGCCTCTCACTATCGTGGCCTCTCTTGTTGCGGAGCACAGGCTCCAGACGCGCAGGCTCAGTAGTGGCTCACGGGCCCAGTTGCTCCGCGGCATGTGGGATCTTCCCAGACCAGGGCTCGAACCCGTGTCCCCTGCATTGGCAGGCAGACTCCCAACCACTGCGCCACCAGGGAAGCCCCTAAATTGTTCCTAATTTTATGAATAATGCTCCCATGTACACCTTAGTGCATCTGCTTTGTCCAGATTTATGATTGCTCTGTTTAGATTGAGTTTTTTCGAAGTGAAATTAATAGGCCAAAATGTGTGATCACTTTAAATGTACTTGATGTATAATGCTTGCCAAATTATTTCCCAGAGTTAGCAGATGTAAGCTATTTTATATGGGATGGATAAACAAGGTCTTACTGTACAGTATAGCACAGGAAACTATATTCAGTGTCCTGTGATAAACCATAATGGAAAAGAATATTAAAAAAGAGATTGTATATATAACTAAATCACTTTCCTGTACAGCAGAAATTAACACAACATTGTAAATCAACTACTCAATAAAAAAAATTGAACAGTAAAAAACCTCAAAATTATTTCCCAGTGTGAATTTCCATCCAGCCAGCAGTGGGTGGGAGCCTGGACTCATTACCCTCATCAGACATTGTGTGCTGACCTGGCTAATTTGAGAAGCAAAAACTAATGGTGTTTCAATTTGCATTTCTTTGATTATCAGCAAAGTTAAACATTTTTTATCTGTATATAAACTTTTCTACTCTTTGAAAAAAATATTTTTTAAACTGTTGAAGTCTAGAATGTTCCTAACAGTTTATAAGGGATCTTTATATATTAAGGCTCCGGACCCTTTCTCCATTATATTTGTTGAAAATATTTTCCTAATTAGTTGTTGGTTTTTAGTTTTTTGATGTTTAGATGCATTTAATTTATTATTTTTTATTTATAATGTTAACTTGTTATATAATTTATAATATATTGTAGAACATATAATTTACTAAGTAAAAATAAATTTATTTAATTTACTAATTTTATTTATTTATTTATTTTTGGTTGCATTGGGTCTTCATTGCTGCGCGTGGGCTTTCTCTAGTTGCTTCGAGAAGGGGCTACTCTCTGTTGCGGTTCGCGGGCTTCTCACTGCAGTGGCTTCTCTTGTTGTGGCCTGCGGGCTTCAGTAGTTGTGGCTCACAGGCTCAGTATTTGTGGTGCACGGGTTTAGTTGCTCCGCCGCATGTGGGATCTTCCCAGACCAGGGCTCGAACCCGTGTCCCCTGCATTGGAAGGCAGATTCTTAACCACTGCGCCACCAGGGAAGTCCCCAATTTACTAATTTTAACGTTTAAGTAGTCAATTTTATATTTTATGTGTGTGTGATTTCTGTCATAGTTTTAGAAAGTCTTTCCCCATACAGAAAGGAGATAATACATTTAACTGTTTTTTCATAGCTCCTCTAATGGAATTTTTAAACTTTGTGATTTACTTGGAATTTATTTTGGAGTATATATTTCTAACTTGATTTCCTCCAATAGGTAATCAGTTGACCCAGCAATTATTTTGTTGAATAAGCCATTGTGTCACCACAGACTTTTGTTGTCACTTCATCGTGTATTCATGTTTTGTATCTCTTAGGGTCTGTTTCTATGACATTTTGTTTTATTGATCTGTTTCTTGTTTACAGTAAAAGTTATACTTTAAAAAATTTATTTTATTGAAGTATAGTTGACTAACAAAGTTATATTAATTTCTGCTGTATAACTTAGTGATTCAGTTATACATATATGTACATTCTTTTTCATATTCTTTTCCATTATGGTTTATCACAGGATATTGAATATAGCTCCCTGTGCTATACAGTAAGACCTTGTTGTTTATCCATTCTCTATATAATAGTTTGCATCTGCTAATCCCAAATTCCCACTCCATCCCTCCCCCACCCCCCTCCCCCTTGGCAACCACAAGTCTGTTCTCTTTGTCAGTGAGTCTGTTTCTGTTGCATAGGTAAGTTCATTTGTGTCATGTTTTAGATTCCACATATAAGTGATATCATATGATATTTGTCTTTCTCTTTCTGACTTATTTCCCTTAGTATGATAATCTCTAGTTGCATCCATGTTGCTGCAAATGGCATTATTTCATTCTTTTTTTTATGACTGAGTAGTATTCCATTATATATATGTACCACATCTTCTTTATCCATTCCTCTGTTGATGGACATTTAGGTTGCTTCCATGTCTTGGCTATTGTGAATAGTGTTGCTGTGAACATAGGGGTGCATGTATTTTTTTGAATTATAGTTTTGTCCAGATATATGCCCAGGATTGGAATTGCAGGATCATATGGCAACTCTATTTTTAGTCTAAAATTATACTTTTAATTTCTGTAGATTTATAATATGTTTTATTATTTGAGAGGTTATATTTCTCCTTCTTACAATTATTTTCCAGAATTTACTTATTTTAACCTTTTAATTAAAAAAAATATAAGTCAAAGAATCATTTTGCCAAATTCTTTATCCTGTATCTCCCTTGACCTCCCCACTTCCACCCCAGAGCAAAAACAGACAAAATGAAAAGCAAAAGGAAACACAAACAGCTCTGGGATTTATCATTGGAATTATGTAGAACCAATAAAATGATTTAGGCAGAGCTGAGCTCTTTTAGTGCCTATCTAGAAAGGCACTTTCCTTTTAAACATAAGCTTCTCATTTTTCTGTATTTTGCTTAATCTACAATTTTATCATCTCAGAGATGGTTATCATGCGTCACTGTTTGAGCACCGAAGATGGTGTAAGGCAGAACTGTGTGACTACAGCCTGAAAATGGCCCAAGGTGGCCAAAGGCTGCCCACCCATGGCTCTCAAGCTGGCATGGTTTTTACACTTTTAAAAGCTTGTAAAATCAGGGACTTCCTTGGTGGTCCAGTGGTTAAGACTCTGCACTTCCACCGCAGGCGGCGTGGGTTTGATCCCTGGTTGGGGAACTAAGATCCTGCATGCCGCATGGCACGGCAAAAAAAAAAAAAAAAAAAAAAAAGCTTGTAAAATCAAAGAAGAATATTTGACAGAGACCTTTTGTGGCCCACAAAGCCAAAAATATTTACTGTCTGGCTCTTTACAGATAAAGTTTGCCGAGGGCATCTGTAGCAAACCACCGGCACACAGACAGGCATGCGGAAGGCTTTTGCTTGTTTGTTTGTTTAATACATTTAAGGTAATCTTAGTTGAGTATATGAGTGAATGACTACAGGTTTTGTTTCTTTCTTCCTTTGTTTTCTCCCTACATTTCAAAATGTTTTTATGCATTTTAAAAAGTGCCTTGAGTGTTGTGAAATTTTTTTTAAAGTACTTCTTTTTGAAGGCTCGTGTCTGCTTGTAGGAACGTCTTTTTTTTATGACCTGTGTCCTGAAGCAGGGCTGGTGGGGTCAGCAGCTGTCCACACAGATGTGTCTGCAGGACTCCAAGCAGACTCCCGAGCTCTGCCCCATGCTCCGAACCTTACCAGCAGTGCTATTTCATATACTTCTTCTTAACTAGAGGAACGCATTTTGTTAACCTGATGTGATCTGGTTTATTATCCGATTAACTTCCATCTACAGTCGACCTTCCATATCCATGGGTTCTGCATCTGAGGATTCAACCAACTGCAGATCAAAACTATTTGAGAAAAAAAGTCCCAGAAAGTTCCAAAAAACAAAACTTGAATTTGCTGTGTGCCAGCAACTATTTATATAGCATTTACATTGTATTTACAACTACTTACATAGCGTGTACATTGTATTAGGTATTAGAAGTAATCTGGACACGATTTAAAGTATAGGAGAGGATGTATATAGGTTATATGCAAATACTACATCATTTTACATAAGGGACTTGAGTATCCCTGGATTTTGGTATCCACGAGGGTCCCAGAACCAATCCCTTGCAGATACTGAAGGATGACATCACTGGAGAAGGCTCAGACGCCCCCGGGGACGGGACAGGAGTGTGAGTCCAGCAGCTCAGGCGAGGAAATAGCCCTGCGGAGGCTGCGGGTGTCCTGAAGGAGCTTGAAGACTTTTGCAAGGTCTTGGGAGGAGACTTGAGGATGCGAGATTTGTTGGCAGGAGACAGATGGGGTCAACAGGTCGCTGTTACTGGTAACATGAGCAAACTCTGTGTCCTCAGAGACCTGGAAACCCCAAGGAAAGAAAGACTTAAGACAGATGAGTCAGAATAATAACATCAGTTCTGCCTCTGTTCCAGAAGTTTCCATTGTTGCTGAAGAAAGGGACAGAGAGGACCAGTGAGACCTGGTTTCATGGTTTGAGCAGCCTGAGTCTCACAGCTGGGACCCAATTTAGGGTTTGTCTCCTGTGTTTTGGAAAATATGATTGTTCAGGCATTGAATCCAGCCTTTTGGATAATCTGAAAGGAAAAACGACCAACCTTTAAGTCTTAAGCTCCTAAGTTTACTTTCTGAAATATAGAAGGTGTTTGCTAGATGTTTCATAATCTTTTTTTCCCTCCAAAAGTAACATTATTCAAGAGTAGTGTAAGGCCCTGCCAAGTTTGGTTAATAGAACTTACAGCAGGCAAGTCAGGCAAAGACCAAATTTCATGGAAAAACTTCTAAAGCAAAGTTGTTGGAAATTTAAATTAGATTTGAGTGTGACTGATCACTACTGAGAAATGCAGTAGTGCCTCACTGTTAATTTCTACAGGAGTCTGCCTACAATTAATAGTGCTGTTTGTTGATGCCATGGGGGACCAATTTTGAGTTTTGAGTGCAAGTGTATCAGATATAATCATCTTCTCTAAGTGAATGAAAACATGGCTGTATCAGGAGCTCAAAGCTCTTACTTTGAGAATGTGTCCAGCAGCAGTTGGATGTTTAGTCAGGAATATTCTAGCAGCTGAACTCCAGGGAGTCAGAATTTCCCGCTCAAGAAAAGTATAGTTTTGAGAATCAAGGAGAAAACAAGATTAAAATATTGGGAGATTTATCTGGATCTATCTATCCAGCTCACATATTTCATAAAATGAGCTGATACCTGGCAAGTGCAGTAGGATACACTGTGAGATGCTAATGTAACAAGCTGTTTGTTCCCTAGAATATCCTTGAAGGAAATCAGAGCTCTATCCTTGTGGACCTCAGTCGTTTCCATCAGGTCCTTTTCAGCAGGCAGCGTGGCTCAGTGAGTTCCGTGTAGAGCAGCGGCGTTGGGGGGAGTCGAGGCCTTGGAAGCTTCCTAGGTGGTCTCTCTAGGAGGAGACCTGTTGGGTCTAATACCTCAGAGCTTTGCCAGGGCAGGGCTTCATTCTTTGCCAAGTCACTAGGACATATCTGTACATATTCATGAAAAGTTGCACCTAAACTCCCTCAGAAAGGGGTTTCTAGGTGATTTTTAAAGATGTGCTTATTTCTTGGGGGGTATATTCAGCTCCCAGCAGAGTGCCTGGCACATGGTAGAGACTCAGTAAACATTTGTAGAGGGAATAAGTGGCCTATAAATTAGGTGTCTTGAGGTTGAATCCTGGTTCTCACATTTCACCCCTGTACAGTCACATTGATGGGGGCCAGCTTTTATTGGTTGGTGACTGTACAAGGCGTTGTGTTAAGAACTTCCTCTGTCATTTTGTTTGATCATCACAAGAAGAGGCCTGACGAATGCTTGAGCCAGGATCTGTTGGGTCGTGCTGCGGTCACAACCCCACGTGAGATGACTCCGTGGTCTCCCATCTCAGCCCAAGGCTGGGTACCAGAGGGGCTTTGGCATCGTGGGTGCATGGGCTTTTCACTGTCCACACCTGGACCGTACGAGCCTGTACCTGCTCACATTTCATTGGTCGGAACTGGTCATGTGGCGCCATCCAGCTGCAGGTGGCCAGGAGGCGAGCCTTCTGTGCACTGGGAAGGTTGGGCGGGTGGAGGGGGGACCAGAAACTGGTGTATAATGACAATGGCTCTCATAGGTCCATTGTACAGATGGTGAAACCGAGCCCAGAGAGGATGGGTCACTGGTCCAAAGTCACACAGCTGGAATATGGCAGAGCAAGGCCTGGGACTTAGGTTTGTTGTCTCCAAAGCCCATATTTTTAACCACCATGCAATACTGCCTTTCTTAAGGAGATTAATTTTCTTCCTCAGAAAACTTGACCTTAGTGAAAAGTACTGGGTTCGGGGTTGGGTGCTCGGTTTATGGGACGGATTCCCTCACTGGCTGTCTTTGCCACTTGTCTGGGTGACTTCCTCCGATGGGAATGATAATTACTGTGACGGTGATCTAAAGTACTGCCTATAATGCACCCGGAGAAGCATAAAGACGTGACGCTGTTACTGCTGGCACTGCAGTCAGCTGGTCGTGCGTGGGTTTTTCACATGTAGTAGCTTCAAGATTCTTACAAGGAAACAAGTAGACTTTTAAAATAATCTTGGTACATTTAGTTGTTTTCATTGTATGAGAATATTCTGTAGATTACAAAATAAAGCTTAAAGCTTTCAGGCATTTCATTAGACTGAAATGATGCTAAGTTGCAACTAATTTTATAAACTCTCACCTTTTAATCCCTCTTCCTCCCATCTTTTTGTTATATCAGTTTTCAAAAACTGTTCCTTTTTTTAAAATTAACTTTATTGAAGTATAGTTGTTTTACAAAGTTGTGTTCATTTCTGCTGTACAGCAAAGTGAGTCAGTTATACACATATATACATTCTTTTTCATATTCTTTTCCATCGTGGTTTATCACAGGCTATTGAATATAGTTCCCTGTGCTGTACAGTAGGACCTTGTTGTTTCAAGAACTATTCTTTTAAAATTGAGTGTTCCAAAGATCACTTCTAGATAATGCAAATGGATATATCCCTGTAAATCCAGGACACTGTAATATTTTGCCATCTGTTCACGGCAAAGGGAGGGGGTCAAAGCAGTTGCGTGTTGTCTGTGGCCTAATTAAGAAAAGCAGCCTTTGTGGGTCTGGGAGGAGTGGGAAACTTTTTTTGTCAGAAGCGTTAAATCACTGACCCGGCTTCTGGTCGCCCATACTTGGTGTGATTGTGGTTCGCAATACTTGCTCCCGCTTTGGGGACCTCCCAAGCTTGGTGTTTTATGTGCATCTCTCTTCCTGACCCCTGCACCCGTACCCAGCTCATGCTGGGACGCGCGGCTCCGGGACCCCGATTGTATGTCACATTCCTTCAGATGTGATGTCATAGATTTTTACAGTCCTCTGACTTCTTCCTGGCAGTGGCTAAAACTGCAACGAATAATCAGATTAGAAAAGAAAAAGCTTTCTGTGGAAATTTGGGAGCAAAATTCCCCTTAATTAAAAAAATACCCAGCATATTTTTCTCAGAGCCCATTGTATAGATATGTTTGGCCCTCACTGTTTAAATATAACCCTTCTAACCCACGGGCAAGTTAGCTGTGCCCCTCTCCTCTCCCGTTTGGACATAAAGCCTGTGATTGTTGATTGTTCTGCAGTTGGGTCATTTGAAAATGAGATTTCAATTAAGTAGAATATTTCCCTTACAGGATAGCAGGCCTTTTTAATTTTGTACTTTTATAAGGGCTAGGAAAACATTTACACTTACTCCTGATTTTCCCTTTTCAGAGTCCTGAAGAGACAGGGCAGATTCATTAGAGAATACATCATGAAGACGCATCTCTTTATTGGTGAGCCATAAAAGTTCAGAAAAAAACCACAAAAGTAGGCATTTATAGCTTAAAAAAGCCTTTGTCAAATTATGTATGTGGTGGTTTTAGCTGACCTTGGAGTTACGTAAGGCTTTGTATGTGCTTTTCTATCCGAATGTGGTCCATAAAAGTGATGATAATGCATTGACTTCACAAAATACCTTTGCAGAGGCCCAGCTCAGCTCTTTCACTGTATCTCTCAGCGGGGGGAGTGACACTCTGCGGCCCCTCCTCTCTATTCCTGCTCTTTTCTGACCACTTACATAATCAGTTCTTGCAAAGATCTCCTAAAACTGTGTGAATTCCAGGTGGGTCAGTCTTTTGTGCATTTAGATTTCATTCAATTACAATACCTTCCAAGTACCCTTTTATTATTCTTTTCTCTGTTATTCCCTTTCCAATTCCTCCAGTTTCTTTTACTTCACTTTGGGATAACAGTTTTGATGTTTCTGAGGACCGTAAGTGATTAGAACAGTGAGCCACGTGAGAGCAGGAACCTTCCAAGGCAGAGAGAAGAAGGGTAGGTCTGGGGTCAGGTTGAGCCCAAAGTCAAGTAGGCCTTATTGGGGCGGGGCTGCCACGCCGGGCAAGGCGTGTCCATTTCTCCCCTGTGGGTTGTCCTTGTCAATCTCTCATCTCTGCCGTGCCATCTTGGTAGACATTGGGGCAGGGCCTGGCCGGGGTTGGCTTCTCTTAGGAGCTGACACTGGAGCTGAGGCCTGAAGGGTGGGTGGACCCGGCGATGCTGAGAGACGAGGGCGGGAATTTCAGGCACAGAGAAGGTTTCAGCACGTGTTATTAAGTGGGAAACAAGAGGGAAATCTTACTCAGTGCCTGCTCTCAAGGAACTGACAGTTTAGGCTGTTCCTCAAGCCAGTAAGCTTGATTCACTGCCACTTCCTGCCTTCCTGAAACTGATCCTCCCAGTAACCCCCATCCTCTGGCTTCAGTTAAACTAGCTGTCTCTTTCAGCTTGCACTTGGGCTCCAGGTAACCTTGAAGGACCTGTTTAACTGATTCCTTGGGCCAACATCAGCTAATGTCTGCAAGAGACACCAGTCTGGTACGTTTGTTAACAAATAGCAACAAAAATCTGGTCAGGTTAATTTAGACTAGACCCTCATACCATGGGCATAATTCTTAAGTTGTCATTATCTTTGTCAGATGCAGATGATTCTCAGAAGTCAAACCTGCAACAGCAGTTGACACACTGATTCCTAGTTATTTGCTTTCCCTCTTGTTACCTTTTTAAAACTTTAGCCTCAGTTTTACAATTAGCTCAGCCCTGAAGGGAAGCTGCTTACGGCGTGTGCTGCATTAGACTTAATTTGCAAGGAATAATATTAACAATATCTGTAGGCTTATTTCCCCATATATGCATGTGACCACATAGCAATTCTGCTAACATTGTTTTAAATGCTTTCATTTAAAATATCAGCCTTTGGGGGGAATAACCAAGACCTAACAGAAGGGAAAATTAGGCTTATGACATTATCATACAAAAAAGAGAACATTATCATAAAATGTAAAGAAAAATAGTAAAATAAAAATCTTACCCACTGCATATGGTAAATAAGAAAGAATGATTGTGGCTATTACTAAATATTAAAATCACCAACTTTAACTTGGAAAAATAAAAGGTTTTTCATGGAAAAGAAGGGGGTGATTTGGTTGCATATGGACAAGAAAGAGAGCCTTTAAGGCAGAACAATTTCCTTAAGACGTTTTAATGAAAACAGATGATGCAATGTAAGTCATTGCTTTCTTTAATGAATGATACATCTGAAACCATTGTCTCAAGGATTCTGATTATCCTATGAAAGCATCCATATCCAAGTGGTATAAAGTGATGCATTAAGTAATAAAGGTAAAAAACCTCATAAAACCTCCAAGAAGAAGGACTCTCCTGCTATGCTTGTTGAACAGAGAATTCTAGAAGGATGTTACAAAGATCTGCCTAAAGTTAGGGAAGTGCTCTTGGCTGTGCATATATGGCACCAGTGAACCTCAATTGCTGTGAACACCGATTTTGGCCAGATATGTGTGTTGTTCAGCTGTATTAAAAATAACAAACCAATGTGTTCTTATGGCCCTGTCAATACATTTCAGATTCAAAAAAACATAGAATATAAAAAAGTCAGCCGTTCTCTATGAAGTGGCCCCAACACTATGCAAAAGTGGTGCTGATTTCAGAGGTATTTTCTCTGGGGTTCTGGCATTTCTTATACATCCTTTCTGGGAATATTATCATGAAATTTGAGAAATTGTGTGAGAGGTCTTCTAAACAACTTGAAAGAACAGGGGAGTGAAAAGATGGAGAGGAAAGTGGAGAGACTTCCTCCTGCCCTTCTCTGGATGCCTCACATCTGTTCCCTTCTGCTCATCCCTTAATGAAGTGACCCCAATAAGCCGAAGCAGTCGAGCTGATCTCAGAGGTGATGGGGGCGGTGAGGGGAGGAGCTATTCATCTGGTGCTCTAGACAGGGCGCTGGCACCAGGGAAGCTGGGCAGAGAAGCAGCCTCGATTCATCCCAAGCTCTTGACGCTAACATGCTGTGGCTTTGCGCGAGCATCACTGGCCGTGAGGTTCAGGCAGGGGCCCAGGATCAGGCCAGGGTGTACTGGAGAGAAGACAGGAGAGCCATCTTCTCCCTCCCCTCCTCCTGTTTCACTTTGCCCTGAGAGCTAACCCCAGGGCACAGGGCTGTGCCCTGGAACACGAAATAAACAGATCTTATTTGTTACTGAAAGCAAAGGAGCACAGCAGCTTAACTGAGACACAATCATTTAGACGTTTGTTGTACTTAAAGCACCTAAGACTTCCAAGGAGGGAGTTCTGACCCAGTTGATATCTGATTACCACTACATAATCTGAGGTGTTTTCACCATTTCATTAAATTGTGTTCTCATTTGTGTATGACAACTGTCTTAACTCAAGCTACCATAACAAAATACCATAGACTGGGAGGCTTAACCAATAAAAATTTATTTTCTCACAGTTCTGGAGGCTGGGCGTCCAAGTGCCAGTGTGTGGGTTTCTGGTGAGGAGTCTCTTCCTGCCTTGTACTTCTGCCTTCTTGCTGTGTCTTCACATGGCAGGGTGGGGTGGGGGGAGAGACAGACAGACAGACAGACACACAACACACACACATACTCCAGTGTCTCTTCTTATAAGGGCACTAATCCCATCTTGAGGGCTCCACCCTCATGACCTCCTAACCCTAATTACCTTCTGAAGGCCCTATCTCCAAATACCATTATATTGGGGTTAGGGCTTCAATGTATGAATTTTGGGTGAACACAAGTCAATCTATACCAACAACTTTTAAGCCAAAGCTATTTTATATGTGTAAAAGTAGTAAAATATATTTTTAGGATTCATGAATATGACATAAAATATCCTAGGTATATTTTAATTTTAAGGTAAAATGAGTTTCCCAGTTTATTTTGGGTTTATTAAATATCAAAGAAACAAAAAACAAACTCACACGTCCCTGGAGGCCCTCCATCAATTCTGACCACAGACCTTCATTTAGGTGGTGTCCCTGGAGGCTATTTCCCTGCTAAGGGAAGTGCGGGGACAAGAAGCAAGGCACTGACTCTGGGTCTGGACAGGATTCTGGCCCTTGGGGAGGGGCAACTACAGCAAGGCTATCCCAGAGGAGCTTAGAAGGCCATGAAAGTTTGTCCAGGCAGCAGGGTTTGAACCATTATCTGACTCCAGAACCCATTTTTCACAAGGTATGTGTACTAGCTTTCTTTTTTTTTTTTTTTTAAACATCTTTATTGGAGTATAATTGCTTTACAATGGTGTGTTAGTTTCTGCTTTATAACAAAGTGAATCAGTTGTACATATACATATGTTCCCGTATCTCTTCCCTCTTGCATCTCCCTACCTCCCACCCTCCCTATCCCACCCCTCTAGGTGGTCACAAAGCACTGAGCTGATCTCCCTGTACTATGCGGTTGCTTCCCACTAGCTATCTATTTTACATTTGGTAGTGTATATATATCTATGCCACTCTCTCACCCTGTCACATCTTACCCCTCCCCCTCCCCATATCCTCAAGTCCATTCTCTAGTAGGTCTGTGTCTTTATTCCCATCTTGCCACTAGGTTCTTCATGACCTTTATTTTCCCTTAGATTCCATATATATGTGTTAGCATACTGTATTTGTTTTTCTCTTTATGACTTACTTCACTCTGTATGACAGACTCTGACTCCATCCACCTCACTACAAATACCTCCATTTCATTTCTTTTTATGGCTGAGTAATATTCCATTGTATATATGTGCCACATCTTCTTTATCCATTCATCCGATGATGGACACTTAGGTTGCTTCCATGTCCTGGCTATTGTAAATAGAGCTGCAATGAACATTTTGGTACATGACTCTTTTTCTTTTATTTTTTTGATGGTTGATTTTATTTTTAATTCCCCCCCCCAGCTTTACTCAGATGTAATTGACATACAACATTGTGAAAGTTTAAGGTGTACAACATGTTGATTTGATGTATTTATATATGGCAAAATGATTACTACCATGGCATTAGCTAGTAACTCCATCTTGTTACATAATTACTGTCTCTTTTTTGTGATGAGAATATTTAATATCTATTCTCTTCACAACATTCAGATATATGATACAGTATTGTTAGCTGTAATCATCAGGCTGTGCATTAGATTCCCAGAACCTGTTCATCTTATAATTTATAACTTGTTAGTCTTATATATACCACATCTTCTTTATCCATTCATCTGTTAATGGACACTTAGGTTGTTTTCATATCTTGACTATTGTGAGTAAAGCTGCAATGCACATGGGATTGCAGATAGCTCTATAAGATCCTGATTTTTAACTCCTTTAGATAAATACCCAGAAGTAGGATTGCTGGATCATATAGTGGTTCTATTTTTACTTTTTTGAGGAACCACCATACTGGTTTCCATAATGGCTGTACCAACTTGCATTCCCACCAACAGTGCACTAGGGTTCCCTTTTCTCCACATCGTCGCCAACATTTGTAACTTGTGTTCTTTTTGATTCTAACTGGTGTGAGGTAATACCTCATTGTGGTTTTGCATTACCCTAATGATTAGTGATGTCAGGCACCTTTTCATATAACTATTGGCCATTTGGATGTCTTCTCTGGAAAATCAGTTAGTCCACTGATTTTTTAAAAAATTAATTAATTAATTTGTTTATTTTTGGCTGCATTGGGTCGTCGTTGCTGCACGTGGACTTTCTCTAGTTGCAGCGAGTGGGGGCTACTCTTCATTGCGGTGCAGAGGCTCCTCATTGCAGCGGCTTCTCTTGTTGTGGAGTACGGGCTCTAGGCGCGTGGGCTTCAGTAGTTGTGGCATGTGGGCTCGGTAGTTGTGGCTTGTGGGCTCTAGAGTTCAGGCTCAGTAGTTGTGGCGCACGGGTTTAGTTGCTCCATGGCATGTGGGATCTTCCTGGGCCAGGGCTTGAACCAGGGTCCCCTGCATTGGCAGGCGGATTCTTAACCACTGCACCACCAAGGAAGTCCTCCACTGATTTTTTAATTGAGTTGTTTGGTTTTTTGCTGTTGATTTATATGAGTTCTTTGTATATTTTGGATATTAAGCCCTTATCAGATCTATGATTTGCAAATATTTTCTCCCATTCAGTAGGTTCCTTTTTCATTTTGTTGATATGCAGAAGCTTTTTAGTTTGATATAGTCCCACTTATTTATTTTTGCTTTTGTTGCTTGTGCTTTTGGTGTCATGTCCAGGAAATTGCTTCCAAGACCAATGACAAGGAGCTTTTTCCTCTTTGTTTTCTTCTAGAAGTTTTATGGTTTTATATCTTAAATTTAAGTCTTTAATCCATTCCAAGTTCATTTTTGTTGGTGGTGCACATTCTTTTGCATGTGGTTATCCAGTTTTCCCAATACAATTTATTGACAAGACTGTCCTTTCCACATTGTGTATACTTGGTGTCTTGTCAAGTATTAGTTGACCGTATATGCATGGGTTTATTTCTGGGCTCTCAATTTTGTTCCATTGGTCTATGTGTCTACTTTTATGCCAGTACCATGCTGTTTTGATGACTACAGTTTGTAGTACAGTTTGAAATCAGAAAGTGTGATGCCTCTAGCTTTGTCCTGCTTTACCAGAATTGTTTTGGCCATTAGGGGGTCTTTTGTGGCTCCATACAGATTTTAGGATAGTTTTTATATTTGCATGAAAAGTATCATTGGAATTTTGAGAGGAATTGCTTTGAATCCATAGGTGGCTTTGGGTAATAGGAACATTTTAACAATATTAATTCTAATATTATGGAATATCTTTCCATTTGTTTGTGCCTTTTCAGTTTCTTTTATCAAAGTTTTGTAGTTTTCAGTGTACAGATCTTTCACCTCCTTGGTTAAATTTATTACTAAGTATTTTATTGTTTTTAATACTACTGTGAATGGGATTGTTTTCTTTATTTCTTTTTTAGGTGTTGTTAGTAGAATCACAACTGTTTTCTTTGTTTTTTAATACATTTATATATTTATTTATTTTTGGCTGCATTGAGTCTTCATTGCTGCGCATGGGCTTTCTCTAGTTGTGGCGAGCAAGAGCTACTCTCTGTTGCGGTGCATGGGCTTCTTATTGCGGTGGCTTCTCTAGATGCAGAGCATGGGCTCTAGGTGCGTGGGCTTCAGTAGTTGTGGCACGCGGGCTCAGTAGTTGTGGCTCGTGGGCTCTAGAGTGCAGGCTCAATAGTTGTGGTGCACGGGCTTGCTCTGCTCTGCGGCATGTGGGATCTCCCCAGACCAGGGCTCAAACCTGTGTCCCCTGCATTGGCAGGCAGATTCTTAACCACTGCGCCACCAGGGAAGTCCCTTGCAACTGTTTTCTATGTGTTGAATTTGTAACCTGCAACTTTACTGAATTAGCTGACTACATCTAGCGATTTTTTTTGGTGGAGTCTTTAGATTTTTAAAATGTAAGATCATGTTATCTGCAAACAAAGACACTTTTACTTCTTCCTTTCCTACTTGGATACATTTTATTTCTTTTTCTTACCTGATT
This sequence comes from Balaenoptera borealis, assembly GCF_965194805.1. NCBI lineage: Eukaryota > Metazoa > Chordata > Mammalia > Artiodactyla > Balaenopteridae > Balaenoptera > Balaenoptera borealis. The sequence continues at coordinate 2,346,871 of NC_138880.1, forward strand.
GCTCTGTCTAGGACTTCCAGTACTAGGTTGAATAGGAGTGGTGTCAGTGGGCACCCTTTTCTTGCTTCTGTTGTTACAGGAAAAGCTTTCAGTCTTTCACCATTGAGTATTGCTGGCTGTGAGTTTGTCAGATATGACCTTTATTGTGTTGAGGTATGTTCTTTCTGTACTCAGTTTGTTAGGAGTTTTACCATGGAAGCATGTTGTGTTTTTGTCAAATGCTTTTTCTGCATCTATTGAGACGAATATATAATTTTTATCTTTGATTCTGTTAATGTGATGTATCACATTGGTTGTCTTGTGTATGCTGAAATCCCACTTGATCATGCTGTGTATTAGTTTTGTAAGGATACCACACAAATTACCACAAGCTGAGTGGCTTAAAACAACAGAAATGTATTGTCTCACAAATCTGGAGGTCAGACGTCTGAAATCTGTAAGTCTGAAAGATGTGGGCAGGGCCATGCTCCCTGTGAAGCCTGTAGGCGACAGTTCCTCCTTCCCTTTTCCTAGCTTCTTGTAGTGGTATTGATTCTTGGCCTTTCTTGGCTTTCAGCTGCATCTTTCAATCTCTCCAGTATCTGTCTCTGTTGTCATGTTCTCTCCTTGTGTCTGCACATCGTTCTGTTATGAGGACTCCAGCCGTACTGGATTAGGGACCCGTCCTATTCCATTGACCAGTTGATTCCAGTGAGGTGACCTTATTGCATCTGAAAAGATCCTGGTTTCAAATAAGTCACATTCTGAGGTACTGGGTGTTAGGACTTCAATATATCTTTTCTTGTTTTTGTTGGGGAGGAGGGACACAATTCAACCCATAACTATATGCCAGAAAATTTTCCATCTTTGGTGTGGATGGGAGTAGTATGTTTGTTAAGCTGTGGGTGTAAAAGGAAAGGAGTGAATTACAGAAATCTTCTGTAATTAACATTAAACATCTGTACCTCTCCTGTCCTGGAGACTTCACAACATGATTAGTGAGGGTATGTGGTTGACCTGGCAAAGACACCTCAATTCAGCATGATAATCAAGTATGCTCTGGGTCAAAATTCCCTCTCTGGAAATTTTAAATAAGTTAGACTATATTTTACTTTTACTAACCCCAAAACTCCCCTTAAAAAAGCTTTCAGCAGAATGCATAGTCACTCTGCTTAGGTTGACAGCAAAATAATGGGGAGAATTTTCTTAGCATTACTGAAGTGTGGGTGTTTCAGCTTTTACTTGAAGGTTCTTACACTAGAGGTGTTGCCATATAAAATATGGGGACGCCTAGCTTCAGTTCTTGTCGGTAGCCAGTGGTTAAAAGCAGAAGTATTTGAACGTATCCTCCAAAAATGCATCCTCAAAATGCAAAGAAAAGGTATTCCACATGTTAGGTTTATTCCTGGCAAATTCTTTTTTGATGCTTCTCTTAAATGTTTTGCCATTTGGTTTGGAAAAGTTTTCAGGCATCTTTGCCACCTCATCATGGACTATTTCCAAGGCTTTTGAGGAGCTGCCATAAACAGCAGATCCAGAGTTGAGGATAAAGCACTTGTTTTATATGGGTTATATCATGCCTATTAAGAATGGGAACATAACATGGGCTGTTTAAAAATTTAAGATGCCAGTAATTTTTCAAGGTAGATGTGTTATGTGACTTTTGATTATGTTAAGTTTCATATGGCAAGTTCACGTGGATGCAAAAAAATATGAAATTGAATGACTTCTTTCTTCAAGAATTTTTTTGCACTTTATTGCCTGAATCTTTGTTGAGTTAATGAACATCAAAACCATTATATCAACATGCAAGTGTGAAATGATGCTTTGACATAAATATAACAAGAGAATATCTTTAACTGTGAAAATTCAAGCCATAGCAGGTGTAATAATATACAGTAAAATCTTTCTTCCCATTTTTCTGGTACTCTAGTTTCCATAAAAAGTGTCAGAGAACATCTGGACAAGCTGTAGAAGAAGGAAAAACCCAGCCCTCCCTCCTCTCCCCTCTCCACAAGTTACAGTGTCTTAGAAATAGTACAAAGCAATTTAGGACTGCACAGTGTTTAAATCTGAGAACTGTGTTAAAGCAAATCCAGGAATGTCAGAGGAAATGCCTGTATGTGGCAAGTGGTCACTAGAAGGCATTTTTTTTTTTTTAATCTTTAAACTTCAGGTGTCCTCCTGCCTTTGAAAGTTCATCTTGGTATATTAGTGATGAACAGACAAATTTTGCTTTGGCTTTTTCATGCTCAGTGTATTTCAAGTTCCAAGTCATACCAACCTTGCCTTCAGCAATAGGAATTAATTGTTTTAAAGATTTTTTTTCTCTCTCTCAAGGTAGACTTTTTGTGTGATTGGAATTTCCGAGAATGACCATTATGGGCTAAATCCTGGCAGTTTATTAGAACTTGCTTTTTTACTTTAGGGAGTTGAACATTGTGCTTTTAAAAAATATATACTTGGGTTAAAACAACACTGAGATACCACTCCAGACCATTAGAATGGATGAATCTAAAACACGGACAACACCAAGTGCTGGCGAGGATGTAGACCAACAGGAACTCTCATTTGTTGCTGGTGGGGATGCAAAATGGTACAGCTGCTTTGGAGACAGTTTTCAATTTCTACAAAGAGAAACATATTTTCACCACATAATCCAGCAGTCGTGCTCCTAAGTGTTTTCCTAATGAATTGAAAACTAGGTCCACACAAAAACATGCACACACACATTTCTAGCACTTTTATTCATAATTGCCCCAAATTGGAACAAACCAAAAAGTCCTTCATCAGTGAATGGGTAAACTATGGTACATACATACCATGGAGTATTAATTACTCAGTGATAAAAAGAAAGGAGCTAATGATGGACACACGTCCATATACATCTGTCATAACCTGGTGAACCCTAATGTCAAAGTGTGGACTTCAGTTAATAATAATGTATCAGTATTGGTTCGTCAATTACAACAAACACACCACACTAATACAAGTTGTAAACTGTGAGTGTGTGGGAAGAGGGGGTTTGTGGGAACTCTCTGTACTTTCCGATCTATTTTCCTGTAATCCTAACACTGCTCTTAAGAAAAAAGTCTATTAAAAAAATCTCTCAGGTCATGAAAAGACATGGAGGAACCTTAAATGCACATAGCTAAGTGGAAGAAGCCAGTCTGAAAGGGCTGCAGACTGTGTGATTCCAACTCTGTGACATTCTGGAAAAAGCAAAACTCTGGAGGCAGTAAAAAGATCAGTGGTTGCCAGGGCTTGGGGTGGGGAAGGATGAGCAGGCAGAGCACACAGGATTTTTAGGGCAGCGAAACTACTCTGTGTGGTTTTGTAATGGTGGATGTGTGTCATAATGCAGTTGACGGAGCCCACAGACTCTGTAAGCAAGAGTGAGCCTTAATGCAAAGTGTATTAATAATAATGTATCCGTATTGGTTCAGCAGTTGTAACGAATGTTTCACAGGAATGCAAGATGTGAGTAATAGGGGAAACTCCGTGGGGTGGTTGGGAATATATGGAAACTCTGTACTCTCTGCTCAATTTTTCTGTAAACCTAAATCAGCACAAAGGGAACTGAAATTCAAATTTCGGTGTCCATAAATGAAATTTAATTGGAGCACACACACATAAATACACACCTGCGGCACTTTGATGGATGCCTCTTCTGACATGGTAACCGTGGCTGCATCACCGTCTATTAATTTAAAAAATCAGCAAAAAGTGAAATGAAATTCAAATTTCGGTGTCCATAAATGAAATTTTATTGGAGCACACACACATAATCAGGCTGAAGAAGACCGTCTGCATCACTGTCTGCATAGGCTGGATGGGAGGAGTCCTCCCAGGGGCGTTTGTTCTGAGGTGGCCTCCCCTGGGCTGCACTAGTTCTGTTTTGAAATCTTCCCGTGGTTCTCTCCGCAGCCCCCGAGTCGCTTCCTACGCCCACCCGAGGGGGCAGCCCAGGTTCTCATCTAGAAAGCGGGAGTCACTGTTCTTCCTTTTTCTCTCGAGTTTCTTCTAATTCGACTTGACACCCACAGGGATGTTGTAAAGAGAACGATAATCAGAAACAGGGGTTAACTTTCTGGATGAATCGAGCTCCTAAAAGATCAGCCTGGTAGGTATCAGGGGAAGTGGAGCTGATGTAAAACCAGGTTAGCCACACTTTGAGGGATAGATATTTTTGCAGCTGGAAAGGACCATAATTGATTCTTTTTTTCCTAAGGCCAGCAGGCAGAGGACTCTTCAAGTCCTTACTTCTTTGAACTTAGCAGAGTGTGTCGTGTAGTGGAAAAGTCTGGGATTGAAGGCAGAAAAACATGGGCTTGAACCCCACATGTTCCCCGTGGCAGCTGAGGGGCTTAGGCTGGAACTCAGCCTCTCTGAAGCTCAGTTTCCTCATCTGTAAAATGGACCGGCCACACCTACTTTATAACCAGCTGATTCAATCAGACAGCATGTATTACGTGCCCTCCGCGGGGCCTGCACAGCACGGGGGTGGGGGACTGTCCACACAGGTGTAATAGTGAGCAGAATGAACTGCCAGTTTCATGCTTTCCTTCTCGAAGGTCTCAGAAGAGTCACCTCCCTCTAATCTGTCCTAGTTTTCTCCCTCCTCACATGGTCGGGAAGATGTTTTTTAATGTCAAACTGAACTCTCTTTTTTCAGTGTAAGTCTCCTTTCCTCTGTCCCATATCCTCTGGACACTCTCTCAAGAGCCTTCATCAAGGTGGTAATTAAACCACCTTCCTGACTTCCTCTAGATTAAATCACCTCAATTCCTCTAACTGATCGATGCCCCTTTGAAAGTGTCCCTTCCCTCTCTCCAGCTCCTCCTCAGTCCTTAGAGACACGTGGGTCAAAAGGGACCATGTGTCCTCCTGGACACACACAGAGCAGCGAGGAATGAACACTCCGAGGCCTTTCCTGCTGTGTCCATTGTACTCTCTTTGTGTCCTTTTTCTTTCCTTCCATATTATTGACCCCTGTGCTGACCTTTTCTTTGACTTGCTTTTTTTTTTTTTTTAAATACTGCTTATTAGCTAAGGCTCTGGGGCTGGCCTTCCTGGGTCTGAGTCCCACCTCTTCTACTTACCAACTGCATCCTTGCCCAAAGTACTTAACTTTTCTGAAACTCATCTGTAAAATGTGATGAACACAGTGTCTACTGTAAAGATTCAACTAGTTAATATGTGGATAAATATAAAGTTCTCAGAACAGTACGGCTACACAGAGAGTACCCAACAAATATTAGCTATTTTTTTTTTTTTTTACTTTTTGTTTTGAAATCATTGAGACTCACAAGAAGTTGAAGAAATATTATAGAAAGTTCTGAATCCACCGCAGCTGCATCTAATGGTAATATCTTCCATAATGATAATGCTTTATCAAACCCAGGAAACGGACATTGCTATAACACTACAGATCTTACTCGGATTTCACCTGTTTTCCATGCTTTCTTTTGTGTGTACATGTGTATGTGTGTACAGTTCTATGAAAGTTCATGACACACCTTCGTGTAACCACCACCCCGGTCAGGATGCAGAATTGATCCGTTTCCACAGTGGCTGTCCCGGCACGGTCACACCCTCCCCCCGACCATCCCCCGGCAACCAAGCGTCTGTTCTCCATCGCTCTTGGAGAACGTCGTACAAGGGGAGATCATACCTTTTGAGATGGGTCTTTTTCACTCAACATAACGACCTTGAGGGCCATCCAGGTTGTTCGTGAGGCGGCAGTGCCTGACTTTTCACTGCTGAGTAGCAGCCCATTGTATGGATGCCCCAAGTTTGTTCATCCATTGACTGCTGGAAAGACGTTCAGGTTGTTGGCAATTCTTTGGCTATTACAAACAAAGCTGCTATTAAAATTCATGTCCATTTTGTGTGAACGTGTTTTCATTTCTCAAAGGATAAATACCTAAAATTGTGATTGCTGAGTCATATGTGAAGTGTATGTTTAACTTAAAAAAAAAAGTCAAGCTATTTTCTCTAGTGGCTGTACCATTTTACATTTCCACCAGCAATGGAGACATCCAGTTTCTCTGCATTGCTGTTTTTTATTTTTGCCATTCTAAAAGCTGTGAAGTGGTATCTCACTGTGGCTTTAATTTGCATTTCCCTAATGGCTAGTGACGTTGGACATCTCTTCATGTACTTATTTGTCATCTGTATATTCTCTTTGGTGATGGTCTGTTTTCAAGTCCTTTGCGTATTTAAGAAATTGGATTCTTTATGTTCTTACTATTGAGTTTAGAAAGTTCATATATTCAGCATACAAGTCCTTTGTCAGATATGTGATTTGCAGATATTTTCTCCCTTTTTGTGACATCCTGTTCGCAGGATGTTTTGCAGAGTGAAAGTTTTTAATTTATTGATTTTTTTCTTTTATTGATCATGCCTGTGTTATGTCTGAGATTTCTTTGCCTAACCCTAAATTATAAAGGTTTTCTCCTATGTTTTTTCCTAAAAGCTTTATATTTTTACATTTTACATTGAGATCTAGGATCTATTTTGATTTAATTTTTGTTTAAGGTATGAGGTTTAGATTGAAATTCTTTCCTTCTTTTTGCATATGGATAAACAATTATTCCAATGCCATTTGTTAAAAGCACTATACTCCCTCCATTCAGTTGCTTTCGTGTCTTTGTAAACAGATTAATCGGCCATACTGACGCAGAGCTATTTCTGGGTTCTGAAATCTGTTGTATTGATCTACGTGTTTGTTCCTCTGCCAGTAAATCCCACACTGTCTTGATTACTGCAGTTACAGAGTCAGTCTCAAAATTGGGTATTGTGATTCCTCTCTCTGTATTCTTCTTTTCCAAAGTTGTTTTTAGTTATCTTAGTTCTTTTGCCTTTCCCTATAAATTTTAGAAGCAGCTCGTCTTTGTTTTAAAAAAAAAAAAGCCTTGCTGGGGTAAGCTGTTATTTGAAATGTTACTATTACTTTTTTCATTCTGTATTTGTTTTATTGCCTCACTTTACAGTTCTCACATTATCATAGAACCAAAGTGGGCTTTAAAGATCATTTAGCCTGGGACTTCCCTGGTGGCGCAGTGGTTAAGAATCCGCCTGCCAATGCAGGGGAGCCCGGGAAGATCCCACATGCCGTGGAGCAACTAAGCCCACGTGCCACAACTACTGAGCCCGAGTGCCACAACTACTGAAGCCCGCACGCCTAGAGCCCATGCTCTGCAACAAGAGAAGCCACCGCAATGAGAAGCCTGCGCACCACAACGAAGAGTAGCCCCTGCTCGCCGCAACTAGAGAAAGCCTGCACGCAGCAACGAAGACCCAATGCAGCCAAAAATAAATAAAACAAATACATACATAAATAAATAAATTAAAAAAAAAAGATCATTTAGCCTGATTCTAATGTTTTTTGGTGGAGAAAATGTCATCTTTCTTTGGAACAGATTCAGTGTGGGTGAGTGGCTCCTAAAGTCATCCAGGAGGTTAATTGGTCAAGGACCAGTGTCCACGGCTTCTGACTCTTTCGTCTGCAGGATTTTCAATTTTCCACAAGGCCTCCCCTCTTAAACCTACTGAATCTTTTCTTTTGCCCATGCATTGTTCTACTTTCTTGGAAGGGATTATTTAGACTTTGCTGTTGAATTCCAGGGGTAACAGGATGGTGTCCCTTGGAAACTTGTTAAGAGTACAGGTTCATGTACCCAGTGGTTCTTATTTAGTAAGTGTGGTGTGGGGCTCAGGAACCCACAATTTGAAGAGGCACCTCAAGGACTCTGATGCAGGTGGGCCCAACCTGAGATGATCGAGAAAGCGCATGGCCTTGGAGTCATTGACCTGGATCAACTCCTCACTTGCCTGTTTACTAACTCTGTGCTTTGGTTTCTTCATCTATAAAATGGGGATAACGGCATCTGGCTCACAAATCTTCTTTCTGTTTAAACACAATGTGTGTGAAGTTGGTACTTACGTCAGTGAAGGCCACTTCCTTCCTCCTCCCTCCTTAATGGCCTGGGAGGTTTGATGTCCACTTGAGGCAGGGACAGCGTTACGGGTTTAACAGACCATTTCACTTTCCTCCTGATCACGGGAGACCACACCTGCCTGCCCCTTGACATCGGGGTAGGGTCATGTGACTAGTTCTGGCCAATGGAATGTGAGCATGGCCAGTGTGTATCACTCCAGGGCTGAGAGGCCAAGTCTGACCTGGTCTGGTCTGACGTCCCTTGTATGCCTCTGCTTCTGCTGCACGATACCTGGATGACACTGCAGTAGCAAGGTGGCGGCGGCCTGAGTCCCCGAGTCGCTGTAGTGGTTTGAAAGAGAACTAAACCTTTGTTGTTTTAAACCACTGAGATTTGGGGGGATGGGTTACAGCACTTAGTGGTAATTACTCCAATTAACGTACTGATGAATGTTTAAAAACTTAAAACAAAATTATCTTTCGAATATTATATTGGTTACAATACTGTAAATGCTTCACGATTTTAATGAGCTGCAGGAAATACGGTAGAAAGCCTGCAGGCAATTTAGTAGGGGGCTGTAACACCAGATCTTCATTTGTGATGAATATAAAATTTCAACCTAAAATATTTTTGAGAGTCTTTATGTGTTTGTGGTTTTATGTGTGTTTTATGTGATTTTCAAGCACCAGAAGGCAGGTCCTTTATCCAGGTGAAAGTCAAGGCAGTAGTCCCTTAAGGATAAGGGCCATCAGGAGCCAGAGTGGCAGAAGGAACCAGAGTCTCAGAGGGCCTCCTTTGCTGAGGAGGTTGTCTGGATGGTCTAGTGGGGGTGGGCATTCTTCTCCTGAGAGAGTAATGCTGGGCACCAGAAGGAAAGACTGTACCTTTACTCTCAGGACAGCACGTCTTGAGGGGAGCAGACCTCTTCACCACTTTCAGTGGATGGATCGAAAGATGTCCTCTTGACTTAGAGGTTTTTTCCGTCTGGAAGGATTTATATTCTCATTATCATTCAGTGCTGAGTAGTTTTTGATGATGAATTATTTAAAAGTTTATTGGTTAATATCCAGACACCTGGGGATTTTTCAGTTCTGTTCTTGATTTCTGGCTTAATTTTACTGTGATCAGTGAATGCACTCTGTCATTTCCATCTTTAGAGATTTGCTGAGACATGCTTTCTGGCCCAGCATGAGGTCAGTTGTTGTAAACATTCTATTTATTCCTGAAAAGCATGCGTATTCTACAGTTGTGGAGTGTTCAAGAGTGTTAATAGCATTGTTTAATTTAAAAAATGTGTCAGACCAACTTTATACTGCTTATAAGAGATACTTCTTGAATTAAGGACATAGAGAATTTAAAGGTAAAAGGGTAGAAAAATTGAATTTTTCCGGTTTATTCTATTAGCTCCTGAGAGAGGTATGTTGAAATAGCTCACTATGATTATGGATTAGTGCTTGTGATTATTTCTCCCTCATTTCTTCTACTTTTTGCTTTATATGGTTCAAGGCCTGTTACTACCTTTATACAAAATATAGAATTGTTTTACTAGTCTGATGACAGTGATTTTTCCCTTAAAGTCTACTGTGATTAACATAGCTCTTCCAGTTTTCTTTTGGTTAGTGTTGGCATGCTCTATCTTTTTTTAAAAATCCTATTACTGTCAAACATTTGCATCTTTATGTTTAAAGTATGTCTCTTCCAAGCAGCATAATTAAATTTTATTGTGCATCTAGTTTGTCAGTCTTTGTCTTTTAATTGGACTAGTCTGTTTGCCTTTGAAGTTACATATCTATTTGGATTTCAAGCTACCGTCTTACTATTTGATTTCTATTTGTCCCACCTCTTCTTATATGCTACTATATTCATGTATTTTGAATAACTCCATGAGCAATGATAATGGTGCAGTGTGGTAAAATTGATAGGAAGTAACGGTTCTTGATTATTTAATATCTTTGTTTAAAATTTTAAAATATAACTTATTTAATTATACGTCTATATAATTTATTTTTTTAGTAATGGCTGTATTTAACAACCAGCTTGCAAAATCCTTGAAAATTGAATAATTATCTTTTTTGAGCCAGTATGAGCTGGCTCAAGTACCACTGAGCTCAAGTACCACTGAGCGAGGTCATTTCTTTTTTTTTTTTTTAAGATTTTTTGTTGTTGTTGTGGACCATCTCTAGAGTCTTTATTGAATTTGTTACAGTATTGCTTCTGTTCCATGCTTTGGCTCATTGGCTGAGAGGCATGCAGGACCCCAGTTCCCTGACTCGGGATTGAACCTGCACCCCCTGCACTGGAAAGCGAAGTCTCAACCGCTGGACCGCCAGGGACGTCCCTAGTGAGGTCATTTCTTAGACTGATAGCCAAGTTTAATAAAAGTCATCCTTGGAATTCCAAACATCTCAGCATCTAAACACGGGTATAGATGATCCCTAAACAATGAAACAAACACCATGTTTTGTCAAGTTCAACAAATGGGGCACATTTTTACTGATGACATGGATGAAGGATTGAGAAGGGGTTTGTAAACATGCCACAATGAGGTACCTGTATGGTGGAAACACCATGTAACCGTGTGCTACTGCCTCCCTTCCAAGCCCTGTTGAGTGGTGGGCGTGCTGTGGATTGAAACTGGCCTCAGTGGAATATTTACTTCTTGGGAGTATTGGCTCTACATCAGAGCGTGATTTGTTGTTTTGTTTCCTAGACTTAAGAAAATTGCAGATTAAATTTAATAATGTCTCCTGTCTGTAGCGTTACATCATGAAAAGCACAAAAAATTGTGGAAATATTCTTCTAATATTAAAAAACAGTTATCTGACTCAGCAAAAAATCATTCTTGCCATTGATAAGCGAGTGATGTGTTGTCTTGCTCTTGATGTAAAATAAACTATGGACAGGCATTCATCTTGGAACTAATACACTCATTTGTCAGCTGCAACCATCATAGGTTTTCTACAGATACAAGAATTTAGCAAAAATTAATGAATGAATTGGCTATATGGAATTTATAATAAAGAACATTGTATATTTTATTATTATTTGTAAATTGTGTACTAATACTCTACACCAGTAAAATTCATAATTTACGTACGTACATAGGTATAGATATACAGGCAATTCCTCTTTTTCCAGAGAGCTGGTTGTTAACATTTGCCAGCACACCACTGAATCATTCCTCTAAAACTAGTTAAAAGTGTTGTTATTTTTTAAAAAAATTAATTAATTAATTAATTTATTTATTTTTGGCTGTGTTGGGTCTTCATTTCTGTGCGAGGGCTTTCTCTAGTTGTGGCGAGTGGGGGCCAGTCTTCATCGTGGTGTGCGGGCCTCTCACTATCGCGGCCTCTCTTGTTGTGGGGCACAGGCTCCAGACGCGCAGGGTCAGTACTTGTGGCTCACAGGCCTAGTTGCTCCGCGACATGTGGGATCTTCCCAGACCAGGGCTCGAACCCATGTTCCCTGCATTGGCAGGCAGACCCTCAACCACTGTGCCACCAGGGAAGCCCTCACTCAAGGTTTTCACAGTATTTTTACAGTATGTTTTATAGTAGTGGGTTTCTCTGCTTATCTATTCAGAATACAAAGTAGATAATCCCTCTCCTTTTGCTTAAAAGATTTTTCTGTTACTCTGTCAGCGCCTTCTAAAGGTGCACTTCCCTGAGTCCTGCTGGCAGATTTTGGGTGGGGACACCTCACCGTCCCCCGTGAAGACCTTTGCTCCCTCTGATGCCCCTGCTTGAAACCAAGAAGGAGCATCTGACCGTGGCCGTTAGGTCATTGCTACCTGCTGGGTGTTGATGCTCTCTTTCTTGCCCAATGCCCAGAACTCAGGATATCTTAACAGTAAAAGCTAATATTATAAATTAAAAAGTTATTCTTTTCCAGCCCTAGGAAATCCTCTGTACTATATAATGACAGCAATCACTTGAGGAGCACTCACTGGGGTCAGATCCTGCATTTTGCACTTTCTCCTTATAGCAACCTGCTGATTAACCTCCTCAGGTAGGCCCCATCCTTACCCTCATTTTAAAAATGAGAAAACTGAGATTTAATAAGGAAAACTTGCCCGAGGTTTCAAGTAGCCAGCCTGGGATTTGAACTCAAGTTCACCCGCCATTCTAACCGATATGTTGTCCTGTGACTGGTCAGCGGCCTGTGCTGTTTCTCCTTTGTCTCTCAAGTAACCTCACTGGCCCCTGCTTCCCTTTTTATTGCCAGAATTTAGTCAGGATTCCTTGAAATTTAGAGTCTGAGGACAGGGCCATTTTGTTGTGGTTACACATGAATGTGTAAATGACTCAAACATGTGTTTTGAAACAGAAGAAAGTTAAGTTTGAATAGCTTCCTCCTTTCCCTCACCCCATGGGAGAACCATCATCTGTCCCGAATGCCTGCCTGGATGTCCCCTCGATCTGCCCCATGGCACCTGCCCCCCTCACCTAGCCCCCAGTCCTTTCGGCTGGGTGATGCTGGAACCTTCTGGAATGTTCCACACCTGGGGTCCTCACCTCCCCAGCCCAGCTGCATCACAGCCCTACAGTGAGCATTTTAAAGCACAAGTTTGACCATTTCCATCTCTCAATTAAGTTCTGTTAGTGGCCGCATGGCCTTTTGGACACGGTTCCTTCTTGTAGGGAGGTTCCCAGCCTTCTCTGCCCCCTCGCCTGCTTCCAGGGCCCCCAGGCATCTGCGCGTCCGGCCACGTTTAATGCTGTTTTCCTCTCTCCTCTTCCCTCCCACCTGCCTGTCGCGGCTCAGGTGTGAGTCTGAGCCCCCTACTCTGATTAGATGCTCCCCCAGCACCTGCAATGCGCCCCCAGACCCCACAGCCTTCTGAATCTTGGATGGTGGTGGAGCAGAGGGTCTGTGAGTTCCCTGAGCGCAGGGGCTGTAGCCCCACCATAGAACTGGACCCCTGAGGGCCCTCGGGACATTTCTGTTGCATGAGTGAGAAATGGGAGATTTGCCTGTTCAAGCACCTGCTCTCCACCCCATTAAACATTTCTCTTCTCCTTTTGAGGTAAAGAGTTCAGTGTGGACGAAAATGGGTGGTGGTGATAATTACATTATGTAGATCCAGCAGGGAGGAAAAATTCTGAAGGCATGACAGATGCGGCTACGCTGGGAAAGAGCTCCAGCTGAGAACTTGGATGAGTCACCCCCCTCCCTGGGCTGTGGTTTCCAGGAGAAGGGGACACTGGGTGCCGTGATTGCCGAGATTCTTTCAGGTCTGTGGCCCTTACTGTCACACCTGATAGCCGATGTATTATAATTTGGGGGGTTATATTGTGCAAAGATACAGAACTTCTCAAAAGATCTGGAATCTGATTATTTCCTAATCATGATAGTGAGTACAAATCTCATTTTAAGCATATAGGAATATGAATTTTATTGAGTCTGTCTTGTAAAAGCCTATCTATTCTTCCTTCAAACTGTTAAATAAATGACGTGGTAACATAAATCAGTACAATTTTATTTTAAGATACCCTAACATGTAAAATATGTACATCAAAATGAATGCAAAGTAATTCAGTGAAGATATCCAGGATGCTGTTCCCAGGAGACTGCCTTTGCTTAAAATACGTTTGGAACTTCTGTTCAGAATCATCCTTGAGAACTTGCACATTCTTGTTTCTAATGCAGGCAAATCTGTCTTTGCAGGAGAGATTTGTGAACAAAGTGGGTGATCGAACTGTTTTACTGCTTTGTTTACTTATTTATTAGTTTACTTGTTCTGTGTTCATTCGGAGAACCTAGAATAGAAAAGAAAATTAACATAGTTTATATTCGTTAAAAACTAGTCAGTCCTTGGAAGAAAACACTAAACATCATGGTTTTAGATCTTGAAGGTGCTGTGAGGTTCAGAATTCTCATCCTATACAAAAAGTCTTTTCTTTAACTCGCTTGCCAGTGCCCTGGGACGGGGTTTGTGTCAGGAAGTCTGGACACCTGAATTCATTTAAGGAAGCAAAGTCCCCTCATGCTATCTTTTCATTTATCTTGGACTTCAGACCCTCTTTTTTTTTTTTAATAGGGAAAAATAGTGTAAAAAGTAACTAAAGATCTACCCTAATTTAACCAGAGTGTTATTTTGGTATACTTTTTCTAATTTAAAAAATATCTCATGTATATTTTATTTTATTATTATTTTTTTCATGTATATTTTATTTAAGACAAATAGAGATCCTACTGCCTGTATCTTGCCTCTTTTATTTAGTATTGTATGATGAGTACATTGCCATTCATTAAATTTTTAAAAGGTGATTTTTAATGGTTACGTTTTATTCCATCATATGTAACCATACTGTATTGACCATTTTCCTATTGTCTTATTAATAGTAGCTCCTGGATGTGTCTCTTTGCCTGTACACTCAATGATAAAACTATTATAATGAAAATGTATTTACCAATTTGACAAACTAAACTGCTTCTTAAAAGCAAAATTTTTATTATTAGTACAGTTGCAATTTTTCACGTAGTCTGTTTTGTTAAATGTTCTTTTGCCTCAAATTCTGCCTTGTTTGGTATAAATATTGCTATCTAAACCTTCCTTCCATTTGTGTTTTCTAGAAACATCTTGCCCTTCTTTTTATGTTAGATTTCTGAGTCATTTGGTTTTAGGTCTGTCTTATAAACAGCATATAATGGGATGCTGGGAATCCTTGTCTTTGTTGGGGTCTGTTTAACCCATTCACATTTATTGCCATATTTGATAAATTTGATCTTTTGTCATTAAAAAAATTTTTTTTTACTTTATATGCTTCTTATTCTCTGTGCTTTTGTTATATGGATTATATTTTTGTTCTCTTTCTAGTGATTTGAAAGGCAACATCCAGTTTTTATTCTGTTGCTAATTTTATAGATTTAAAAAGTAAAATTGACTCATTAGCTCTGAAAGTTCTTGTAAAAGAGGGCGTTCGAAAGAAGTCATGAGCAATGGAGCATTATTGGAGTAAGTGTCTACCCAACCAAGGAGGCTGCTCTGACAGGCAATCTCATTTGATTTCAAGTGTTGATACTTTTATGTAAAAAAAGATAGTGTTTTACAGTAAGGTCAGCTTACTGTAACTTGACCCTTTGGTTACTTAAAGACTGATTTAAAATAAAGATAGCAAAACAAAATCTTTGTCTAGGCCCTCTCTCTGCTGTGCACCCTGCCTTTTCTGTCAGCCTCACTGTGTCTCCTGTGTAAGGAGTGGCAAGCAGCCAGCCAGGTGAGGCAGGAATAGCTCTGAATATTAGGTCCTTTCCTTCTGGGCTTCAGTTTCCACATCTGGAAATTTAGGAGGTTGGGACACATAATCTCTGAGGTCACTTCTAGGTTTCAACCTTCTATGATTAAAGAGAGTTTATTAAACACTTATTTGCATAGCTTCAGTACCAGGCTCTATGGAGAATGAGAAGCACAAAACCTGTCTGTGTTTAAAAAGCAGAGAAAAGGTCCTAAGTTGATAACAGACTCTGCGTCTTGATCTGTGTGGTGGTTACATTGTGTATATGTATGTAAAAACGCATTGGCTGTACCTTTAAGATGAAGGCAACTTAATCACTTTACTTGTGTGTTTTATACCTTGATAAACAAGATAAATAAACCAAAAAAAAAAAAAAGAGAGGAAAAAAACTGGCAAGATGTTTAAAGGTTGTGTTTATAAGGCAGGATGGCGTATGGAGAATTCACAGGAAGTAGATAGTGAGTTTGAATCCTGACAACATCAACTATTAGCCTTCAAATCACATTATTTAAGCTTTTGAGACTCAGTTTCTTAAGTGAAGATGAAATTTACAGTGTCTACTTTATGAGGCAGTCAGAGGTATTAAGTGAGTTACAAGGCACATAAAGCACCTGGCATGTAGTAAATGATCAATACCTATTTTTAAGAAGAGGCAGTAAGAGTATTAAACAAACATATGACAGATTCAAAGAACTAAAATACTTTACATTAATCTTTTGAAATCACCCCAAAATAAATAAAACCCAGAAAGCCCAGTGTTAAAGAGACTATGAAGAAAAAGCTAGACTCATATTTTTCTGGTGACGTTGCAAATTGGTAATGCTTCTTGTGGAGAGCTCCTGGCAATTTATAATAAAAGTCACCCAGCTGATTATGGTCTTTAAGCTGGTAATCCCACTTTTCAGATTACAGCCTGAGGAAATAGCTCAAAAAGGAAAAAGAAAATTAATTTATTTAAACATGCTTGACTGAATTATAATGGGTGGAGACAATTAGCTGAAAGATGGCTTAATTAAACCGTTTTAGCAATACAGTGGAATATTTCTCCATTTAAAATGACAGATATGAGGACCAAGTAAGATGCATGGAGAATTCAAGCAAAAAAGTTAGAAAATAGTGTGCACATCTGAACATAACCACGTAAAACCCATGCCTGTGCAATGATAAGGGTTGGAAGCAAACTTTGTGACTCTCCAGTTTTATGTGGGAAAGAGGTGATCTATATTTTAATTTTTGGTTTATTATGTTGATAGTATAATGATTGCTAAGTCAGTCAATAAAAATAAAAATGATATGTTCTGAGATAGAACAGAGTCTCTATGAAAAGAGAGTGTATGAACTACAGAATAAAAATGTAGAGCAGAAATACAGGTCGAATTATAGAAAAATAGACATTAAGCTTCCCTTAATTTTTAAGCATTTGCCTCACCAATGCATCCTGAAAATAGTTATCACACTTGATAACTGATATCACACACGCTTTTCCCAGAAATAATTTTCAAGGCAGCTAAAACCCTCAAATTTGGAGAAGAAAACTCATAGAGAAGTCGTTTTTAGGGATATCTGGTTCCTTGTCAGTTGCATTTTTTTTCCAGCGGCTTTTCTTCTTTTCTTTTGTGACAAAGGAGGCAGTTTTATAGATGCTGAAATGATTTACAATTGCCTTATTTAGTTGCCCTTATTTTTTATGTCTCTCCAAAGAGTAACAAAAATTCATCATTTAAAAAGAGAAAATGATCAGTTTTTAGTGTAAAGAGAGAAGAGCCACTTTAGAGAACCAACAGGAATGGAGATAAATGGAGCCTGGCCCCATGGCCACAACATGCTGAGTACTTTGGATCATCTCAGATGTTGGAAGCTTTACAGGGAAAATGGAATGAGCTGCGGGCAATGGGGTGCCTCCTTTTTAACTACCTGAAAGCCCAAACCAACTTTTAAAAAAATGTATATTTAATTGAAATATAGTTGACATACAACATGATGTTTAGTTTCAGGTGAGGTGTACCACATAATGATTCGACATTTGCATACATTATGAAATGGTCTTCCTTATGCTGTGTATTACATCCCCTGACTTATTTATTATATAACTGATAAAACTGGAAGTTTGTAACACTTAATCCCCTTCACTTATTTCACCCACCCCCCCACCCTCTCTGGCAACCACCCATTTGTTTTGTGTATCTAAGAGTCTGTTTTCACTTTGTTTTGTTTGTTTATTTTGTTTTTTAGGTGCCACATATAAGTGAAATCATGTAGTATTTGTCTTTCTCTGACTTATTTCATTCAGCATAATACCCTCTATATCCATCCATGTTGTTGCACATGGCAAGATTTCATTTTTTAGTGGTCAAGTAGTATTCTGTGTTTTATATATGTGTGTGTGTATATGTGTGTGTGTGTGTATATATATAAAACCACATCTTCTTTATCCGTTCATCTACTGATGGGCACTTAGGTTGCTTCCATGCCTTGGCTATTGTAAATAATGCTGCAATGAGCATAAAGGTGCATACATCTTTTTGAATTACAGTTTTTATTTTCTTTGTGTAAAAACCTACAAGTGAAATTGCTGGATTATATGGCAGTTCTGTTTTTACTTTTTCAAGGAACCTCCATACTGATTTCCACAGTGGCTGCACCAATTTACATTCCCTCCAACAGTGTAGGAGGGTTCCCTTTTCTCCACATCTTCTTGTTATTTCTGGTCCTTTTTGATGATAGCTGTTCTGACAGGCATGAGGTGGTATCTCATTGCAGTTTTGATTTGCATTTCCCTGATCATTAGGGATGTTGAGCATCTTTTCATGTGTCTGTTGGCCATCTGTACATCTTCTTGGAAAAATGGCCATTCAGGTGTTCTGCTCATATTTCAATCAGGTGTTTGTTTTGATGTTGAGTTGTATGTACTTTGTATATTTTCGATATTAACCCCTTATCAGATATATCATTTGCAAATATCTTCCCCTATTAAGAAGGTTGCCTTTTCATTTTGTTGATTGTTTTCTTTGCTGTGCAGAAGCTTTTTAGTTTGCTGTAGTCACATTTATTTTTGCTTTTGTTTCCCTTGCCTGAGAAGACATATCAAAAATATTGCTAAGACTGATGTCAAAGAGCATACTGCTTATGTTTTCTTCTAGGAGTTTTATTGTTTCAGGTCCTCCATTTAAGTCTTTAATCCACTTTGAATTTATTTTTGTGCATTGTGTGAGAAAATAGTCCAGTTTGATTCTTTTGCATGTAGCTGTCCAGTTTTCCCACTACCATTCAATGGAGAGGCTGTCTTTTCCCCACTGTATAGTCTTCCCTCCCTTGTCGTAGGTTAATCGAGCATATAAGTATGGGTTTATGTCTAGGCTCTCTATTCTGTTCCATTGATGTATATGTCTGTTTCTGTGTCATACCATACTGTTTTGATTGCTGTAGCTTTGCAGTATAGTCTGAAGTCATTTCTGTGGAAAATATTCTAGTTTGCGAAAAATGACATTGGGATTTTGATAGGAATTGCATTGAATCTGTAGGTTGCTTTGAGTAGTATGGTCATTTTAACAATATTAATTCTTCCAATCCATGAGCATGGTACATATTTCCATCTGTTTCTGTCATCTTCAATTTCTTTTATCAGTGTCTTATAGTTTTCTGTGTCTTTCATCTCCTTGGTTAGACTTATTCCTAGGTATTTTATTCTTTTTGATGCAATTGTAAATGGGATTGTTTTCTTAATTTCTCTTTCTGATAGTTTGTTGTTAGTGTGTAGAAACACAACAGGTTTCTGTATATTAATTTTATATCCTGCAACTTTACTGAACTCATTTATTAGTTTTAACAGTTTTTTGGTGACATCTCTAGGATTTTCTATATATAGCATCATGCCATCTGCAAACAGTGACAGTTTTCCTCATTCCTTTCCAATTTGGATGCATTTTATTTCTTTTTCTTGTCTGATTGCTGTAACTAGGACTTCTAACACTGTGTTGAATAAAACTGGCATCCTTGTTCCTGATCTTAGAGGAAATGCTTTCAGCTTTTCACCATTGCATATGATGCTAGCTGTGGGCTTATATGTGGCCTTTATTATGTTGAGTTATGTTCCCTCTATACCGATTTTGTTGAGCATTTTTATCATAAATGGATTTGAATTTTGTCAAAAGTTTTTTCTTTATCTATTGAGATGATCATATGATTTTGATTCTTCAATTTGTTAATGTAGTGTATCACATTGATTGATTTGCAGATATTCAACCATCCTCGTATCCTCAGATAAATTCTACTTGATCATGGTGTATGATTCTTTTAATGTATTGTGAATTTGATTTACTAATATTTTGTTGAGAATTTTTGCATCTGTGTTCATCAGTGATATTGGCCTGTAATTTTCTCTTTTGTTGTCTGGTTTTGGTATCAGGGTGATACAGGCCTGGTAGAATGAGTTCGGAAGCATTCTTTCTATTCAGTTTTTTTGGAATAGTTTGAGAAGGTAGAATTCATCTGTGAACCCATCTGGTCCCAAACTTTTGCTTATTGGGAGTCTTTTAAATTACTAATTTAATTTCCTTACTGGTAATTGGTCTGTTCATGTTTTCTATTTCTTTTTGATTCAGTCTTGGGAGAGTGTACCTTTCTAAGAATTTGTCCATTTTTTCCAGGTTGTCCATTTTATTGCTGAATAGTTGTTGCAGTAGTCTCTTATGATCCTTTGTATTGCTGTGGTGTCAGTTGTAATTTCTCCTTTTTCATTTGTTTTTATTGATTTGGGCTCTCTCCCTATTTTTCTTAATGAATCTGGCTAAAGGCTTATCGATTTTGTTTATCTTTTCAAGGAACCAGCTCTTAATTTCATTGATCTTTTTTATTGTGTTTTTTTTTTAGTCTCTATTTTATTTATTTCTGCTCTGATCTTTATGATTTCTTTCCTTCTACTAACTTTGGGTTTTGTTTTTTCTTCTTTTTCTAGTTCCTCTAGGTGTAAGGTATAATTGTGTATTGGAGATTTTTTGTTGTTGTTCCCTGAGGTAGGCTCATATTCCCTTTCAGAACTGCTGCATCCCACTGATTTTGGATTGCTGTGTTTTCTATTTTCATTTGTCTAATTGTGATCTTTTCATTCTTCTAATTTCTAATTGTGGTCTTTTCTTTTCTGCTTAGAGAAGTTTAGCATTTCCTGTAAAGCCAGTTTAGTGGTGCTGAATATTTTAAGCTTTTGTTTTTACATAAAACTCTCTATCTCTCCCTTAAAACTGAATGATAGCTTTGCCAGGTAGACTATTCTTGTTTTTTTTGTTTTTTGTTGTTTGTTTTTTCTTGTCATCATTTTGAATATATTGTGCCTCTCCCTTCTGGCCTGCAAAGTTTCTGCTAAAAATTCAGAGGATAGTCTTAGGGGAGTTCCCTTCTATATAATGAGTTGCTTTTTTTTGCTGCTTTTAGGATTCTCTCTTTATCTTTAATTTTTGCTGTTTTAATTAACAATATGTCTTGGTGTGGACCTCTTTGGGTTCATCTTGTTTGGGACTCTCTGTGCTTCCTGGACCTGGATGTCTGTTTTCTTTCCCAGTTAGTGAATTTTTCAGCTATTATTTCTTCAAATAAATTCTCCGTCCCTTGGTCTCTCTTCTTCTGGGATCCGTATAATGTGAATGTTAGTATGCTTGAGTTTTCTCAGAGGTCTCTTAAACTGTCCTCATACTTATTCATTTATTTACTTGTTTAGATTCTTTTTAAAAGTTATTTTATTGAAATATTGTTGATTTACAATGTTGTGTTAATTTCAGGTGTGCAGCAAAGTGATTTGGTTATTCATATACATGTAAATATATGTATTCTTTTTTTACATCCTCTTCCATTATAGGTTATTATAAGATATTGAGTATAGTTCCCTGTTCTATACAGTAGGTCCTTGTTGGTTATCTATCTTACATATAGTAGTGTGTATATTTTAATCCCGAACTCCTAATTTATTCCAAACTGTCCTCATTTTTAAAAATTCATTTTTTCTGTTCAGCTAGATGATTTCCACTACTTTGTCTTCCAGATCACTTATCTGTTTCTTTGTATCATCTAGTCTACTGTTGAGTCCTTCTAATGTATTTTAAATTTCAGTTACTTTATTCATCGTCTCTGTTTGGTTCTTCTTTATATTTTTTAACTGTGTTAAGTTTCTCACTGGGTTCATCCATTCTTTTCCCAAGTTCATTGAGCATCTTTATGGTCATTACTTTGAACTCTTTATTGGGTGGACTGTTTATCTCCACTTCATTTAGTTCTTTTTCTGAGGTTTTGTCTTGTTCCTTTGTTTGGAACATATTCCTCTGTTTCCTTATTTTCCCTAATTCTCTGTATTTATTTCTATGTATTATTTTAGGTTGGTCACATTTCCCTGTTGGAGAAGTGGCCTTATGTAGGAGATGTCCTGTGGGGCCCAGCAGCGCAGTGCCCTCACCAGAGCTATATGCTCTGGGGTGCCCCTGTGTTCGCTGTGTGGGCCCTTCTGTTGTGGTGAGGCCAACTTCTCTGGGTGTGGCTGGTGAATAAGACTACCTCTGGCCTGGTTGGCTGCCAGGCCCTGCCCTGCCTCGTGCAGTGGCTGGTTGCTCGCTGGTGTGGGGCCAGGTCTCCCTGGCTGCATGGCCTGGGTGGTGGGGCTGGAAGTGGTGCCAGCCCGCTGGTGGGCAGGCAAGCCCCTGGCAGTAATAGGCTAGAGGGAGGGCTACAAAATGGTGCTCGCCAGCACCAGTGCCCAGGTGGCAGAAAGAGCCCTCAAAATGGCTGCCGCCAGTGTCTATGTCCCCGGGGCGGGGGGGGGGGGGTCCCAGTTGCCTCCTGCCTCTCTCAGAGGCTTTCCAAGATCAGCAAGAGGGTCTCACTCAGGCTTCTTTCAAATTACTGCTTCTGCCCTGCTTCCCAGAGCATGTGAGATTCTGTGTGCCCTTTAAGAGTGGAACTCTATTTCCCACAGCCCTCATGTTCTCCCATATACAAGCCCTGCTGGCCTTCAAAGCCAGACATTCTGGGAGCTCGTCTTGCCAGTGCAGGACCCCTGGGCTGATGAGCCCAATGTGGGGCTCGGACCCCTCACTCCTTGGGGAGATTGTGGTTATCGTGTAGTTTGTGGGTGGCCCACCTGGGGGTATGGGTCTTGACTACACCACATCTCCGTCCCCCACCCATCTCGTGGTTCCTTCTTTATATCTTTAGCAGTGGAAAATCTTTTCTGTTGGTCTTTAGGTTGTCCTCATCAATAGTTGCTCTGTAAATAGTTGTAATTTTGGTGTGTCCATGGGAGGAGGTGAGCTCAGGGCCTTCTTACGCCACCATCTTGGCCACACCTCCCAAGTCAATGTTTTAGTGTTTTTGAAGTGAAAAAGATTGTTAGTGTGTACAGGGGAACATGGTGGGCTCTGATTGAGGGGCCGTCCTCCTTTTCCTTGGGCCTTCCCTTAGCGCTGTCCTTTGGGAACAGAATGCCTCTGGGAAAGAGTGAAGGGATTTGCTAGGTGCGGGTGCTCAAAGAGATGGAGGAAGCTTTGTACCGGAAATGTGTTTGGTGTCATGGAAAAGTTTTGACCCAAGTTACAAAATGCAAGGTGTATTACCCCAAAGAGGACTGGCAAAATCACCAAGCTGGAAGGAGTCTTAGAAATTGATTAGTCCAAACCCTTGATTTTACTAAAGAGGAGACAGACTCCAGGAAGAGAAATGGCTTGCCCAAGTTTATAGTCATCCCTGAGGACATGGCGAAAACCAAATCTGTTGATTTCCGGGTATTATTTTTCCTGCTCCCCCTGCTGCAGTTCCCCTGCCTTCCACCACCGCTTCATTACTGACCTTTTCTGTGCTACCACGATTAGACTGCAGACTTAGAAATGTAGCCGTTTAATGCACAGAGTTTCTTTAAGCCATCAGAGGTGTGAATCAGCAAATTGTGACCCACAGCACTGGTCCAGGATCCTGTTTGTCTAGCAGAGGGAGAGAAGTTTAATTTCAGGAGCTCAACCTGGGTTCATATCCCAGCTCCACCACTGGGCTGGTGAAGGACGTGAGCTTCTCTGAACTTCGGTATCCTCATCATAGTAGGTAGTACCCAACTCTTAGACTCCTTAGGCGAGGATAAAATGGCTCAATGTTAGCCATTGTTATTGAGGCTCTGAGGGTAGTTAGAACTATTTCTGTGAAAAATCCTAAGGAAATAAAAAAATTCTCTCTATATAATATAGCAACAATCAGAAATCTTTCTTTGGTAGTCTTTTATGGGTCTAGTGTAGCCTATTTTTTTCTGTAGCTTTTCATCCAACAGGTATCTCAATTGCCTCAAAATATAACTATTCTTAATCTTTAAAATTTTTTTCCCTATTTTTGTCTCTCTACTCAATAATTTTTATAGCTTTATTGAGGTATAATTGATATATAATAAACTCACATATTTAAAGTATACAATTTGATTAGTTTTGATATACACATGAAACCACCCCCGAAATCAAGATAATGAACATATATACATCATCAGGAAAGTTTTCTTCTGCCCCTTGGTAATCCCACCATCCTACCCCTCCTGATCCCTCCTGGCCCCTCCCAACGCTCCACACCCGTCCCCAGGCAAATGCTGATCTGCTAGAATTTTATATTATGCAATCATGCAGTATGTTTACTATTTGTTTGGCTTCTTTTACTCAGCATCATTATCATCCTGTTGATATGTGTACCAATAGTTCATTCCTTGTTACTGCTGATTACTCCAATAATATTTTCTTTGTTTACTCTTTACCCCTGTCTTGCTTAACTGGCCATGGTATGGAATGAAAACATATTTTAATGATTTTTTTTTAAAGGATATTTATTTTACTTTTTTTTTTTTTAAAGGAATTCCTTTATTTTTATTTTTTATTTATTTATTTATTTATTTTTGGCTGTGTTGGGTCTTCATTTCTGTGCGAGGGCTTTCTCTAGTTGTGGCATGCGGGGGCCACTCTTCATCGCAGTGCGCGGGCCTCTCATTATCGCGGCCTCTCTTGTTGCGGAGCACAGGCTCCAGACGCGCAGGCTCAGTAGTTGTGGCTCACGGGCCCAGTTGCTCCGCGGCATGTGGGATCTTCCCAGGCCAGGGCTCGAACCCGTGTCCCCTGCATTGGCAGGCAGACCCTCAACCACTGCGCCACCAGGGAAGCCCTTAATGATTTTTAAATATACCTTGATTAAATATCTGTGTTTCTCTTTCTTAGTTTTCATTTTGTTGTTATCCAGTATACTTAGTAAATAGTATATAGGAATTGTACGTTCCCTGAGAGCGACATCCATTATATTCTGTATGCATATTTTAAAAAATTGATATCCATGAGCAATATGACTATTTATTTATTTGAACACTGAGATGAAAATTTTCTCCTGTCTTGTTGGCTCTCACTACAAAAAAAGCATCCTTCCATTGGCTTGACTCAATAAATTGATTGAATAAATTCAATTATATGAATATTTACACATAGTTTTCATTTTTATGGTGAAATATTTCTTCTGCTAATGTTATAGTCTTTTTTTGAAAATGTGGACAGTATGTTCTCAATTCCCTTACAGCTGGAGCATAACATGAAATAAACTAAAAAAAATTGATACAGCAAAAGTAATACATTTGCAAGATAATAAGAGATCATTTGGGCAGCAAGTCCATTTTTGTAATGACTTTATACCAACATCATAGTATCTCTCAACTGTTGACATTTCTGCATCTGGGAAGGGAGAAGATAAAAATTACCATTCAAAACACCCGTTCGAGTTTGGCGAAAGGTTTAATTTCTTCATCTATCACAGTGTAACGAGCCCTATGAACACTATAGATCAAACCTCAGTGCCAGAAGTGCAGAGACTTGGCAGTGGCGAGGGCAGAGTTTAGCCATAAGGAATCATAAAGAAAGCCAGAGAAAAGAAACTTCACCCATCCTGCACCTTAGACTTGTGTTCTGGGCGGCTGTCCTAGGAAGCCTGGGAATGCACTCATTTAAAAACTGAGCCCATAAATGGAGTTGTATATACTGACCTTAAAGATGCCAAAAGGATTCTAGGAGCAGATAAATTTTTATGGAACACGGTAAAAAGTAAGTCAGTTACTTTCTGTGCTGGAAGGTTAACTTGGAGATGATCTGGTCCAGACTTTTATTTTGCTGGTGACCAGCCCAAGGTCACACAATAACTTAATGGCAGAACTGGGACTAGGTCTGGGGTTTCTGAACCACACACTCATGCCCTCTCTGTGTTGCTGCTTCTGTTGTGTTGGGGCTGGTTTGTTGGTGTGTATGGTGCTGGAATGTGTCATTCGTTCTCTCTGAGCTGCTCTGTGTAGGGGTCCCTGTTCCCTGGGGCACCTCAACCTGACGGGCTCTTCTTCCTGAGCATTCTGTCTTTGGGGGGTGGGTGTACTTTGGTGAATGGGGGGTTGTGCTTCTGGCTCTTATCAGTTATGTGAGATGTGATGTTTGGTTAATGGACAAACCCATGATTTTGATCGTCAAATTACTCATTATCAACTAGTCTGGTAGAATCTTTATACTCAGGAAGGCCACAACTTTAAGTCTTGCAAGAGCTTGTGCTTTTTAAAGTTCCCTTCCCTCCCCTTCACATCGAAGTCTAGATGCTGTCCTGCCTCATCTTCCTCTGTCTGTGTTGCTTGTTCCTCTCTGCAGTGTATCTTTTCCACAGATGGAATCCTAGTGGGGAGGGGAGCCAGCCGATAAAGACCATCCTCCTTCACTGAGAACCATGGCCTGGTCCAACCCCTTATTTACAGATCTGGAAACACAGGCTAAGAAGTTATGGACTTGTATGCAATCTCACAGCAACAGATTTAAGATGATGGTTTAGCTCAGGCCACTGTAACAAAACACCACAGGCTGGGCGTCGTATCAGCAACAGGCACTTGTTCCTCACAGTTCTGGAGGCTGGAAGTCCAAGATCACGGTGTCAGCATGGTCTGGTTCTGGTGAGGGCCCTCTTCCAGGCTGCGGACAGCTGACTTCTCACTGTGTCCTCATGTGGCAAAAAAAGAGCAGGCTAGCTCTCTCGCGGTGTCTCATGAGGGCACTAATCCCACTCAAGAGGGCTGCACCCTCATGACCTAACTACCTCCCAAAGACCCCACATCCAAATACCAACATACTGGGATTAAAATTTCAAATATGAAGTTTGGGGGAGCAGAAATATTCCATAACAGATGAAAACCTGAATCTCTTGCTCTGCTCAGGGTTTAAGTGCAGCAGGTCTCCCTCATTAGCATCTGTGATGTTGTCTAGCATGTGCCAGCAGCTGTAGCATCTCATAGGGGCAGGGCTGGCCTTGGAGGAGTTTCCTGGGAGAGGCCGTTGAGTGTAACTGCAGACTGTGCTGCGGAAGAGCTCTCTTTTGTGAAGGAGCATCAACTATCTGTCTGTATCCCAGCTGATTTAGGAGAAAGATTGTGTTATTGGTCTTACGATCAACGGCAAACAGAGCGCTTTAGTTTCTTTCTGAGTGATTAGATGTAACCCCCATTCTCTCCAGTCCTAGCCCATTTTTTCTGATGCTTTAACGGCATATTATTTGCGTCTCTATTTAGCATGTGAGTCATTTCATTCTCTCTCGTATTGGTGGTTTACATGTTGATTGTGTGGAGATGGCTCACACAGGGGCCTCACAAGGACCCCAAGGCCTAGGGTAGGAGGCACTTGGTAAATCCTTGGAGCATAAGGAAATCTACTTGATACCTTTAAGGTAATATTAGACCCACGCATTTTAAAAGAGACTTCCAATAATTTAGCATCATAATTCTGTTCATCATCTTGGTAGTTCTGGTCAAAGTATCTGTGCTTATCCTCACTTATCAGAGTGAGAAACTGAAGTGAAGAAAGTGAGGGTGGCCGACTTCACGGGCAGGATTAGGAATAAGAAAGGGGCAACTTCTCATTCAGTCCGCGTCTGTACACACAAGACCAGAACAGAGACCCGGTTTTTCATTTCACAGAAGAATAGAAGACAACATTTGGGGGGAAGAACTCATGACTTTTAAAGTCAGTTGAGTCCTAAAACATATTGTTTTCAGTAAAATTATTTAATGTGGAAGGAATCTTGTCAAGCCTATAATCACATGCCACTTGTAACATGTAGCATGCAAGGGCACTTGCTTTTCTGAAACATACTCTCGAGAAAGATAATTTTAGAAGTTGGCTGCGCAGTTCCCGACCCTAAGCCTGCTATGTCTCCCAGTGCTGCTACCCAGGGGACTCCGTTGATTTATACAAGTGAAAACACTACCATCAAGATTTTAAAACATGTATATTACTATCCACATTTGCACAAAGAAAATCCCACCAGGCAGACTGAGTTGGCTGACACGTTTCTAGTCTTTCGGTGCTTTTGTTTGTTATTTTAGGCACACGGATGATGAAAGGGCTTTTTCGTCTTCCCGTCTTACTTTTCACATTTCAGGAATCAATGTGTCCGACACAGACGTGGTTTAGATGGATTAAAGATTTAGATTTACATTTATGAATATGAGGAAGCCTTGGAACTTAACCTACACAGATGGGTATAGTCACACCATTGGACCAATTGTGCCTTTGAAGTTCTTTGCGAGTGCTGTTGACTTTCGCTTATTCATTGTATGTTGAATAGCACGGCTTCCTAGATTGTTAAAATAGTATTGATCTCAGTGTGCTCATTTTCAACTACTCTTTTCCATAGTTGATTTTTGGCGGGCTTCTTTGGCATGATTAAAAGCTGACTTATTTATGGAATGCTGCTAATTGACGGATGTCAAACTCTATTACTGTGGCTGTGGGGTGAGGCAGGCTTCCCAACCTTTAGAATCCCAACTGGGAGATTTCCAAAACCGAGTGTGTGATTTTCCCATGGACGCTCTCCCAGCCACTCTCAGGCACATCCTGCCTTCTCCTGCTCACTCTTTACCATAACTAGAACTCGGGAAGCCACAGAAGCCCCTCTGTAATCCACAGAAGCCCCTCTGTAATCCTCACTCTCTAGGCCAAACTATCGAGAACAGCAGGGCATCAGAGGACAGGAGAGGAGCCCTCAGACCTGGATTTAGCCTGAGGGATGTCGACGAGAACTATTTTCTGAATTGGACAAAGCAAGGTACTGTCTCTACTCTGTACCTGCAGTTGCTTCCCTGGATTTAGCTTTTATTTTTAGCACATTGTTATTGTCTATTTCTTTGATACTCAGGAAGGCTTGTCCAAGAGTGGTATTGTCACTGTGATTTCTTATGAAGGATGAGGGATTCAGGAGTCTGGGGAGGGTCTTTGTTCCCAGTACCTCACTGGCAGCCTTTGGATGCTGGCAGCATATCTGCCAGGTTACCACTGGCGGCAGCCACCCACCTGTTGGAGAACCACCTGTGAGGACTAGCGCTTGCAGACAAGGCCATGTTACATCCTAGAAGTAAAGGCTTGCATTTCTTTCTCTTTTTCGAGCTTTGGTTTTGAAGTCAGAAAAATCCTGGCTTTACCACGTACCAGTTGGGGAGGTTTCTTAACACCTTTGAGCCTCATTTTCCCCATTTGTAAAATGGGGATGTTAATGCAGACATCCATGGCATCGCTGTGGGGATGGGAGGAGCTCACACGCAGAGCCGCTCGCTCAGTGTGAGGCGTGTGGTAGGCGTGTGGGTGATGACACTTCCCTTCCTCCTAACAGGGTATGTTAGCTGGACACACCCACCTGTCCTTTGCATACTTGTGGTTCACCTCCAGTAATTTTCCATGATGCTAATTCCCGTCCCACCCTGATCTCTAGGGAGTCTTGCCAGTGGTTCTGCCTTCCTGTCTCTTTCCTTTTCCATCACCAGCTAGAGATGACTGCCTTCTCAGGGCACATGATGTTTGGAACTGCTAAGGAGACAATGTACTTCCCAGAGCCAAGGATCTGAGTGTTAATGAGTTCTTTACTAGGAAAAGAGGAGGCGCTGGGTTGTCCTGTGGCTCTTAATTAACCTGCAGTTTGGCATCGCCAGGACCAGGCACTGAGGGGCCGGATGAATGGGGCCTCTGTGTGTAGATGAAAACACTGAGCGTTTCAATCCAAGTTGCTGGAGTGAGAAGAACAAATTAGATTATTAATGATCATGTGGTAGTATGAGCCGACAGTCTATTTAGTTTCACTGTTAAAACAAATGTGGTTTTGAATGATGTGGGCTTTTCCTCTTTTTATTTATTTGGCAAAGAATATTCATTACGGATATCAATAAAGACCACGTCGGTGATTCAGCCTCCAAAGCTGCCCCCTGCATGCTAAAAGGCAGAAAAGGACATTTAAGTGGTTGAGAATGAGAAGAGAGCCTGGAAGCCAAATTATGAACTCATTTCAACTCCTGGCCCGCAGACTCTGGAGGGTAACGTTATTTGTTGTCAAGGAAGGAAACAACTCAGATTCGGGTCCAAGTGATTATTCGATCTTGGCATTGCTGCCGTTCTGCCAACTGCAGTTCCATTTCGACACAGATTAATTCGCCAGGCAGGGACGGAAGTGGCTTTTAGGAGAGGCATTGCCGCGGGGCCCCGGCTGGCCGGCCCACTCGCAGGAAAGTGGTGAGAGTGTGTGCACACGGATGGCCTCCCAACTTCTACAGCGACGCACCTCACACTTGTACTGACTTAGTGCCAATGCCGCAGAGAGAGCCTTCAAACTTAACGGGAGGGAGGAACAAGCATGTGACAGCCCCGCTCTAGCACCAGGAGGCCAACGCCGCCAAGCAGGGGGACTAGTTAGTGGTCGCAGACCTGAGCAGCTTATCAGTCTTTTCTTTGTCCTCGTATAACCACCCTGGGCCTTTTTTAATTCCTGCGTGTGAAAAGGGAACCATATAGTATTTTTTTTTTATTTTTTGCTATGACGAATTATAAAGACAAATGAGATGAAATGACAAACTCGGGAAAGACGACTCTGCGTGAATGAGTTGAAGGTAGCATTATTAACATCTACTTAACAGGGAGGCTCAGTCCTCTCCAGAGTATTTTCCTTGCCTTCGCTTCCCGGGTGTTTTGCTCGTACCTCTTCCCCATCCGCGTTGATCTCCGTGGACCCAGGGGCGGCTCGGTGGGTTTCTGCAAGGCGGGGCGCGGGGGCGCGGGGCCGGGGCGGGGCAGGTACCGAGGGCGGTGCGCGCCCCCGGGATCGGTGCGCGGGGGCGTCCGCGGGGGCGCGCGTCCCGGGGAGCTGGGCTCTCCAACTTCCCGGGGATTTGCTGTTTCGTAACATTTCAGTTCCTACGACCATTAAAAAAAAAAAAAGTGCCGGCGCCGTGCGCGGTCCCCTGACCCCACCTGAGCTGCGGCTTCCCAGCGGAGGCAGCGCCCAGGCCCCAGCGGGCGGCGGGCACCCTGCTTCGCTGCGAGGTTTGCTTTTTGGGGTCTTTTCCGAGCATGTGACTCTGCTTTGCTTTTACACACACTTCTACGTGGCTCTCAGCATTTGTTTTAAACCTTGATTATCTGTGTGTGTGTGTGTGTGTGTGTGTGTGTGTGTTTTAACAAATATTTTGCATTTTACTCATTAAGATAGAAAGGGGAAAATACCATCCTGCTTTTTGGGACAGGACTTTGGATGAATTGTATTTTATCTCCTAAATGATTTAAAATTTCGTAATTTAAGACATGGAAATTCACAAGGGCGACTCCTATTTTTATTTTATTTTATTTTTTGTATTTTAGATTCCTTTCCATTTCAAGGAGAGAAGTCAAGATAATATTACCCGGTGAAAAAATGATGTAGTTTCATCGTAACCTTCTTTTCCTATACTTCCAGGTAAGTGAGTCTGTTAATCATGAATTACTTAAGAAATGAACCTCTGTATGATCTGAGTTTATTCAGTATTGTGGCTATGTTTGAAATGTGCTAAATTTCATTTTACTTTCCATTAATAACAAATTACTATTTTAAGATATGGGTACTTTTTCAACGTAATACAATTACTTGGCTGCTTTGGAAAAGCATTTTCTTTACTTGTAAAGCCTGTAATCGACATTTAACTTTGCCAACTTCCTCAGAATTTGTCTCTTCACAGAGTGGCAAATGCCTGAAACCAGTAATGTAAACAGTTAGAAGAACTGCATAATTCTTTTAAAAAAAAGTTCACTTAAATAGGAACATTTGTTCTTTTGGAAGTTGTGACAAAATGTTAAGCTTTCTCAAATATTTAACTCATAATCAAAAGGGCATCGTAATTTTCACCATGCTACAAAATAATTATTTAAATAAGATATTTAGGAAATTGAAGGGGAACATCTTAGGGGAATACTTTCTAGAATTTTTGGAGAATAGTAGTACCCTGATGGATTGTACGGTTGATTTCAGACTGGGGACGCATGTAAATCTCGGGAACGTTGTTTTAGTTCAGCTGTTGTAACCAGTAATTTTGAATTTCTCGGCAATGTTATTTTATTACATCTGGCAATACTAAACTTTGAAAAAAACAAGAACCTCAGGGACATCATTAGTTGAAATGGAACAGCATGAGATGAGATGGGAAGTCGTATATGTGGTTCTTACCTTCAGCAGAGCAAAAGCCCTTTTTTAGTTTTCTCTGGACATGATTCTGGAGCCATAAAAATGAAAATAGGTAAGCTGTGCTCAGCCTTTGCATATCTTCAGGAAAACCCCTTCACCCTTCTCCTTCATTTAACAAACTTGTATAGAGGTTTTTGTTCATGATTTTGTGTTTTTTGTTTTTACTTTTGTTACACTGATTAAGATAAAAGAGTGAAAGTCAAAACACAGGATGTGATTTTGGGTTAATGAACCACTTTGTACTCAAACAGTAGAGAATGAGGAGTTAAAGGCACTGTATCTGAGTCACCAGTAACGAAAAATAAAACCAACCCTGGCCAAAGTTAATAATCAAACAAAAATAGCTAAAGAATAATTCTTCACAAGTGCTTTTCTGAGTGGAAAGTCGAGTGGCTAAGAGGCCTAAGTGACTCAAGGCCAGCTTAAGGGTCATAATGGAATTCTTCTAATCTGAGGTCTTGCGATGTTTAATGTTTTTGAGAGTTACTTGGATGATGTAGAAGAGAGCAGTTCATTACAACTCCATGATATTAAAGCCTTGAGGTAATAGTAGAAAAGAGCCAAAGTCAACTGTACAAAAGAGAGGAGTAATCAGAAGCCGATTAAGATGTTTATCCTCCAGGACGCAGCGGTGAGGGCGGCGGAGCTGGGTTTTGGCGGCGGCCTGTGGGCTGTGCATCCCGCTGCAGAGACTGGATATTGTCGAGGAGTCAGGCTCCAGCGGGGCAGTACGAGCTTGGGAAAGCCTTCGGTTTTCCAGGAACTGCTCCTTATAGACTGAGTCCTTTATAGACGCAGGGCCTTGAACGGCCCTTGGTAGCGGAGCTTCACCAGACCTGCGGGGAGCAGCGGTGTCAACTGGGGAAAGAGTGTCTGGGGCGTTGGTCGGCAGGTGTGCCACCCCTGTGCACGGTGCTCATGGAGTCCCCGCCGGGAGAGGTGACTGATGCAGATGTTCACCAGCCCGAGGCCTTGCCAGGCTTGCCGGGGGTCTCCTGGGGTCCCCCGCGTTCCCCCCGGAGCCTGTGCGGCTGTCGGTCCTTCTCAGTGAAGCGCTGCCCTCCGTGTTTGTGCCCCACTCCGCGCCCCGTGTCTCCACACTCTCCTTCCCACCAGCAGCTCTTCCTTCCTGGCCACCCCCCAGGGGACGTTGACTGGTCCTTCAGCAGCAACCCTCCTGTGGGGCTTCCAGCACTCAGAAGCAGGGCCTGGCGCCTGGAGGCACCGAAGGAAGCAATGGATGGGTGAGCGGGTGCGTGGGAAAGGGAATAAGCGGGGACCCGGCCCTGCAGGAGCCACCGGCCCCTGACCCTCACACCCTCCCGGGCTGGCGCCCGTCACTGCCCCGTCATCACTGTTCCACGACGGCCTCCCGGGGGCCCCACCCCTGCCCCCCCCCCCCCCAGCAGGCCGCAGACCCGTCTGTTCTCACCTCTGTGATCCGCTTAGTTCCTCACCTGGCGTCTGAGGGGTACAAACTCTGTCTGTGGACGGATAACCCCGTCGTTCTCTGCAGCTCTGCAAGCCCGTGATGTGCGTCTACCAGCTCACGTAAAATGGTAGCTGATTCCGTTTTATGTTGGAACGAAGCATGTATTATAAGTAAATACTAATATAAAGCTATAATGGAGACACTTGGCAAGTTGCGCATTTTTGCAAAACTAGAGAATTCAGTAGAGCAGTTTGTGTTTTATAAAGCAGCCTTCTTTGGGACCTGTTTTAGACTCTCAAAATCTTTCCATTTAATGGAATGAGATGTAAAGTCTGTAGGCTTTTCATGAGTGTCAGCGTTTGCTGCTGCAATTTTAATTTATCCTCCTGAGCACAGTTTGCTTTCTGCAGATGAGGCTTCTCCGGGCCACACCAGGAGGGTCACGCTGGCACCAGCGTGGGTGTCCACTGGTGCACGGCTGCCAGTGGGCCACCATCTCTCCCTGTTGATCGACACTTCCTTAGGCCTGGCTTTTGTCTTTTCTGCCCTGTTCCGGGGCTCTGCTCGTTGAGAGGCCGCTTCCATCCCGTTGGTTTCTTGCTTCAGCCTCTTAACGCCCACGTCTTGTCCTGGTGGCCCCTCCCCTCCCTGCCTCCTCTGTCCTTTGCCCTCCAGACTGCGTTTCTTCTCTGGACTCAGCCCTGGAAAGCCTTTCCCGAGCCTTTGCCTGGCCTGGGGCTGGGCCTCTGTGCCCCACTGCCACCTCCCACCTTATTTCTCCATTGCTTACAGTTGTTTACCTGCTAGATGTCTGTCCTTTGGCTGCCATTATCCTCAAAGGGAGCACCGTCTCTACATTCGCAGCCTCTAGCGTGTTTGTTCATATTCACAAACAAATGTTGGGATGAATTTCCGGTTGTGAGTTTCGGTCTCAGTGTTATTGCTCCTCTCACTGTAGTTTGATAAGGCATCTTAACTCTCAGTTTAGTACCTAGGAAGTCAGATTATGGAGATGCGTGTGACCCGACACGCATCTCTCCAGCATCCGACACTCTGACCACTGCCCTTGAAACTCTCGCTCCCTTGGCTTATGTACGGTGACAATGAACTCTCCCTGGTTTTCTCCCTCTTTCTGTGGCTGATCCCTGTGGCCCCCTTTCCGGTCTCTTGTTCCCAGCGTTCCATCCTCTCTGCCCTCTCATTCTGTATTATCCACACAGTTTCCCCTGCGCTAAATGGTGAACTTCTGCTGACTTCACATTTGTGTCCCCAGGTCACGCTGCCGTCTGGCACCGCGGACTCTTGGCCATCTCTGCCACGTGTCCCGCCAGCACCCTGCACTCGTTACGTCCCCTCGGGCTCCCCCTCAGTCACCAGCCAGAGCCCCCCAAGGCATCCTGACTTCCTTACTGTCACTCAGGGTGCTCATGCGGTCCGTCGCGGGGTGCCTGCATCCCACCTACCCCTCTTCCTCGTGTGTCAGTCTGCACTTGGACTCCCCAGGCTGTCCTTACCTCGCCCCTTCACCTTCACCCCCACCCGCCCCCTGCGGCCACAGCGGCCCTTCTGAGGTACGTCATCTCTGCTCACGTTGCTCCTGTTCAGAGTCTCCCAGTGGCCTCCCAGCACCTCCAGGTGGCCTGCGCTCTGGTGCGCCAACCCTGAGGGCTCTCTGGCTTGACCTGGGGCCTTTGCTGGGTCCTCTCTCCGGGATGCCCTTCCAGGCTCATTGGCCGGGCCGGTTCCTACTCGTTCTCCATGACTTGGGGTCCCTTCCTCCAGGCCTCTCCCCCTGGGCTGACTTGCGGGTTAACCTCCCGATTTTTGGCACTTACTAAATGGTGTTATTCCATTTGATTTTCTTGCCTTTCTTTCCTGTTAACTAACCTGAGATGTCTGGAGGGTCCTGAGCCCCATCGGGACCACTTGACACCTTTGGTGCCTGACATAGAGCACATGCTCAGCGGCATGAGCGGTTAGGTTAGGGGGTGAGTGTGGGCCGGCCGGGAGCGGCCCGCCTGCTCTTCTGACAAGGAGGGTGGCTGCGTGGACGCAGAGGACCCGAGCTGTCGAGGGATTCAAACCAGCGTCTTTCTTCTCCCTTCTTCTCCTGCTCTGTGCCTTCCCCTCTAAGAAGGGCTCTCATTCTTCCTGAGTAAAATCACGGGAGAAACATAAGACAAAGGAGGATATGAATGAAAGAAGATAATTAACTTAAAGAGTCAAAAGTGCATCAGAACAATAACTTCTTGTTTACCCTACCCACTGCCCCTCTCACTCCTGTTTCCAGGTGTTTTACTTTGGTTTGGGGAACATAAGTACATGGCCACCAGCCTGGCGACTTGCCGGCTGCATGTCTCCCTAAGATGTCTTTGTCCTAACGTGCGTTTCTTCCCGTTAGAAGCAGACTAAAGGTGTATCTAGGCATCCCCTTTCTTCTGAATTTCTTCTTCTTCAACTCAGGGCACAGGTGGCTCTCACCCTGGCCCTTCCGGTTGTTCGGCCGATTGGCGTTGAGGTCTACGTTTCCCTGTTTCTAGAGGCAAGGCAGTTGGCTTGACAAGGACCCTAGAACCAGGATTGGAGCCTCAGCTCCATCCCTTATTAATCCTGTGAGCTGGATAGCTTACGGAACCCCTCTGCCCTTCTCCTCTTCCGGAAAATGAAACGAATGGTACCTTTTGGAGTTGTGAGGATTGAGACGTTCCTGGCACATAGTAGGGATGCAAGAAATTATCAATATTAACTAACAGGATGTAAATGTTTACATTATTCTAAAATGGAAAAAAAAAAATCTCTGGTCCCTGCTTCCTCCCTTTTCCTTTCCCAGCTTCCATAATTGAAAGAATTCACTTGTTTGTTGGTTAATTAATTAATTAAGCAAACATTGGCTTGGGTGTCGGCCACGAGTCCTCCACTGCTGGACGCTGGAGATTTGGTGGGATGGATGGTCCTTGCCCTCCAGGAGCCCATGGCGGGGTCCTTGAGCCACTGCACTGAGTCATCTGGGATGCTGGGGACCCACCCAGGATCCCAGGCTTCACTTGGAATCGGAATCTTTGGGGAGCTCGGGTGTCCTGGCTCTGCCCGCAGGAGCCTCAGAATAACGCCAACTTCACCTCCTCTTGGAGAACCTCTCCACCAGGGGCCCCCGAAGGAGGCGTGACCTTTGCTCCAGGCTGGCCGTCTCCAGTTTTTTCACTGTCCCTGCACCTCACTCCAGAGCCTCTAACAGGCTGATGACTGGAGAGCCTCTTTCGACGTGCTCTGCTGTCATCACACTTGGGTTATGGTGAACGTCCTGCCACCAAGACCACACACTTCTGATACACACATTCTTTAGCTGTGGTGCATGTGTCATGTTTAGTTACTTAAGCAGTTGTTTTCTTATGCCCAAATGTGGTTCAGCACTTTACTGTTTGGAAATACATTATTTGGAAATAATTTCAAATTATCGAAAAGTTGT
This sequence comes from Balaenoptera borealis, assembly GCF_965194805.1. Classification (NCBI taxonomy): domain Eukaryota; kingdom Metazoa; phylum Chordata; class Mammalia; order Artiodactyla; family Balaenopteridae; genus Balaenoptera; species Balaenoptera borealis. Next base: position 2,383,468 of record NC_138880.1, read on the forward strand.
AAACATAAGGATAGAACCATGAACATTGTGGTACATGACTCTTTTTGAATGATGGTTTTCTCAGGGTATGTGCCCAGTAGTGGGATTACTGGGTCGTATGGTAGTTCTATTTTTAGTTTCTTAAGGAACCTCTATACTGTCCTCCGTAGTGGCTGTATCAATTTACATTCCCACCAACAGTGCAAGAGGGTTCCCTTTTCTCCTCACCCTCTCCAGCATTTATTATTTGTAGATTTTTTGATGATGGTCATTGTGACTGGTGTGAGGTGATACCTCATTGTAGTTTTGATTTCTCTAATGATTAGTGATGTTGAGTATCCTTTCATGTAGTGTCCATCGACAGATGAATGGATAAAGAAGATGTGGCACATGTATACAATGGAATATTACTCAGCCATAAAAAGAAATGAAATTGAGTTATTTGTAGTGAGGTGGATGGACCTAGAGTCTGTCATACAGAGTGAAGTAAGTCAGAAAGAGAAAAACAAATACTGTATGCTAACACATATATATGGAATCTAAAAAAAAAAAAAAGTTCTGAAGAACCTAGGGGCAGGACAGGAATAAAGACGAAGAGGTAGAGAATGTACTTGAGGACACGGAGAGGGGGAAGGGTAAGCTGGGACGAAGTGAGAGAGTGGCATGGACATATATACACTACCAAATGTAAAATAGATAGCTAGTGGGAAGCAGCCGCATAGCACAGGGAAATCAGCTCAGTGCTTTGTGACCACCTAGAGGGGTGGGATAGGGAGGGTGGGAGGGAGACGCAAGAGGGAGGGGATATGGGGGTATATGTATAGGTATAGCTGATTCCCTTTGTTATAAAGCAGAAATTAACACACCATCGTAAAGCAATTATACCCCAATAAAGATGTTAAAAAAAACCAACAGAACCAAAAGTACATAAGGCCTTTACCCAGATCCACCTATTGTTAATATTTTGCACCATTTTTCATTTGTGCGTTCTCTTCCCCTCTCTCTCCTTCTCCCTATCTATATAGTATATATACACATAAAGATTATTGTACCTTAGGTTTTTTTCTGAACCATTTTAAGTTCATACATCATAGCCCTTATTCCTAAATAGTTCAGTGTGTATTTCCCAAGAATAAGCATGTTTTCTAATATAACAATGGTGCAGGCATCATTCAGTCAGTTTAACATTTATTCCAGTTTATCTTATTAGATAACAGACTGTCTGTACTCTGACTCTGTAAGTTCACTTATAATGTCCTTTATAGCATTTCCCTCTAGCACTAGGACCAGGCATTCCATTTAGCTGTTATGTCTGTATCTTCCTTAACTCTGAACCGTTTTCATAGTCTTTGTTTTGTGAAATGATGTTTTTGAAGAATACAGTCACTTTTCTTTAGAGAATATTCATCTGGGGTCGGATGAGGGATCTCGTGGTTGGATTCACGCTGCGCATTCCTAGCAGGGATTCTGCCTAGGGATGTGTTCTTATCAGGTCCCCATCTGCCCCTCACTGGTGATGCTAATTTTGATGACCCAGGCAAGGTGATGATTCATTTCTTCACTATATGGTTGCTGTTTTTCTCCTTGTAACTAATGAGAAATACCTTACTTTCATCCCTTTTGTTTTGATACCTATCCGTCAACTCTTTGCCGGTAATGAAGTTAGCAGTCTTAAAGCCTACTTTGTACAATTCAGGTGCTTGGCTTATGCCGAGACTCCCGCCTGATCTTAATTTTATGGCAGCAGTTGGATGGATTGGAGATTGATGAATAGGAGGCCTGAAAAGGAACTCAAGTAACCGTCACTGATTTTTTACGGATGCTCTTATGGTGAATTATTTCGAAGAGCTCACACTCCTAAATTCATGATAAAAAATTGCGGTGACAGTGTGGAAATCCATCTTTAGCTTGCAGGCTGTGCTTACTGTACATATTCAGTCATTCTGTCCTTCTGTGTTTGAACTCCAGAAACAAAGGTGGCAGTGGCCATACAACGTGGGGAGCTGGTGGTCCTGGCGGTCCTGGCTGTCCCACGGGGGCCACAGCAGCGATGCCGTCACCGTGACGCTTGAGGCGGCCACCCAGGAGTGGACCTCTTTTTCCAAAGATCTGCCCTTTGCAAAAGAAACTTTCCTGTTCCCTGCCCTGTTTTGGAGATTGACCGAGATGTTTAGGTCAGAGGTTTAACTGTCTCAGTTAACAGCGTCGCTAGTGTCCCATTCATTTTCCCAACACCCTTTGGCCAAGAAAATGGCTAACATTTTTTTTTTTTCCCCACTGAGTAGTAACGTTCATTAGCTTGTGAGTATTTATGTCCTAACAACTTAGTAGCTGTTTGAAAAAATAATGCAATAAATTGAAAGAAAAATACTTGCTTTATCTCATTCTTAACCGCAGTTACTTAATAATGGGATGTGTCTCTCTCTAGGGTGCTGCACAGCCCCCCAAACCTTGGGGTCAGATTAGACGCTTCATCTTATGTAGCCGTTGCTTTTCATCACAGGAACTGCTCAAAATGTAGTTTCACAAAGATGTGATATCTTCAAAAGGAATGTGGCTCAGTCTAACGTTGAAAGTGTGAATTACCTGGAGCCAGTAGTTTGCATAATGTCCAACAGATGTCTAGTATCCAGTGCTTTGCTTGAAAGTTTAAAATATTCTGAAGCACAGCTCTGAGCTCCCTTGGGTGCCCCTGGGTGCCTCGGGACACAGGTGCGAACCATCTAGTTAGGTATAAGAATCTTTCTGGGGATGCTTTATAATCCTTCCGTAGCCGTTAGCCGCCCAAATATGTGCCTCCAGGGCAAGTTAGGGGTTGAATAACTGCAAGGAACAAGATTATAATTTCACAGCACACAGGCAGGAGGCAGAGATGACATTTCAACCTCATTGGCAAAAGGTGAAAATTCCTTCTGTTATTTATGGTATGGCTCAGGTAGGAGGCCTGATCTCTGCCTTTTGGTCCGTACTGCTTTATACCCTGCTTACCATGGATAAGCAGATAGCCGTTTAACTACATTGTTTATTTGATGAGATTTTCTTACTTAACCTTTTTGGTTTGGTTCACATGTTATTCTCCCTACAAGCTGCTTATTTTCTATGGATTAATGATTAGCTTGTCTTCAGGCTTTGGAAGAGTGCTGAAAATCATCTCAAAACCAAAGTTGTCATAAGGTTTATATCTTTGGTAACAAGATGCGGATTAACTAGCTCCTAGTAGAAATTAGATCTAGTTGACATAATAATTGCAATTTTATATATTTGAGCTTCAGCTACGAAAAGGCTTTTGTGAGAGGAAGGCGGACATTTTGAAAATCAGGGTAGCTTTAGAACAGTGACGAGGGGCACCTGCTGTACCCAGTGTGAGGACTTCAGAGTAGAGGAGCATGGCAGGCGGCCTCCCCATCAAAGGCCGAGACTGTCCTTAAAGAGAGGAACAGCCCGGTGTCCAGAAGGAGCCCCCAGCTACGTGTAGCGATCTCGGCCCTGTGCCAGCTCTGTGCTCACAAGCTCCGTGGCCCGGGCGAGGCTTGTCCGGGGACCTGCAGGGTGTTCGACGTTCCTGGGCCCACTCAGCTGTTGTGTCAGCCAGAATCTGCCCCCTCCAACATTTCCAAACACCCTCCACTACCGTGCTTGAGTCAAACTCGAACCCAGTCCTTGTTTAACAGATGAGGAAACTGAGGCTCAGAGCAGGAAAGGGGTCATCTGAGGTCACAGGTACGAGTACAGCCAGGATCTGGTCCCCTGCCCGCCTGCCTGGAGTCCATGCCAGGGACAGAGCGGCCCCGGTCATTTCCTTCAGCTCTGATAATCCAAGATTTTTGTGATCAAAGAGAGATGGGAGTTTTTTTTTTTTTTCTTTTATTGAACTATGGTTTTTATCTACAGTGTTGTGCTGGTTTCAGATGAACAGCAAAGTGATTTTTTTTTTTGCAGATTATATTTCATTATAGGTTATGACAAGATATTGAATGTAGTACCCTGTGCTATACAGTAGGTCCTTGTTGATTATTTTATACATAGTAGTGTGTATATGTTAATTCCAACCTCCTAATTTGTCCCTGTCTCCTTTCCCCTTTGATAACCATAAGTTAGTTTTCTATGTCTGTGAGTCTGTTTCTGTTTTGTAAATAAGTTCATTTGTATTGTTTTTTAGATTCCACATATAAGTGATATCATATGGTATTTGTCTTTCTCAGTCTGCCTTACTTCACTTAGTAGGATAATCTCTAGGTCCATCCATGGCATTATTTCAAATAATGGCAAATGGCATTATTTCATTCTTTTTTATGACTGAGTAGTATTCCATTGTAGATATGTACCACATCTTCTTTATCCATTCATCAGTCAGTGGACATTTAGTTTGCTTCCATGTCTTAGTGCTGGTGTGAACATTGGGGTGCACGTGAGATAGGAGTTTAATAGTGAAGAAACCTTAGAAGAAAATGGAAATGACAAAAATCCAGTTAACTTGCTAAATATTTGGATTCCTGGATCTAGAATAAAAGCTTCAGGAGGGTGGGGATTTTTGTCTCGTTCACTGCTGCATTTCCACCTCCTAGGATACTGCCTGGCGAAGAGGAGACACTCCGGAGATGTGTGGATTGGGAGCAAGGGCATGCTCTAACTTATAGGTAAAGTTTGTGGGTAATACTATACTTAGGTAGTCAGTACTCTGGTAGGATATAAGTTACTGGGTTCTTTTAAGTTTGCTTAGATGAACTTTATTTCATGTTACTCACAATCAAATAATAATCTGCAGAAATAATAATAATGTCTGTGCTGAGCTCTCACTGGCTAGAATGTGATATTGAAGGTAGTATTATGACATTAGTATTTTTGTCATCACCAACTGAATACCCTGCCTATGACTTTATTCTGTTGCGTATTTGCAGTGCTGGCCAGAAAGGAAGTGCAAGTGTGATCCGATCATAGCTGGCGTCTGTTGCTTATGTTGAGTTTAAAATTCTGACCCCCCCAAGAGGGGAAACAGAGGAAAGCTGCGCCCCTATGTGACCTGAGGTTAGAAGGTACCTCCCTTTTAAGGATCCTTCTTGTGATGCAGGGGTGTTTATGCCCTTGGCACTAGCTCCTAGAATAACAGCTTACAGGGCTTGTACAGCATTATCTTTTTGGAAGGAGGTCCATACAAGTTTGCAGTGTCATTGAGAACGTGGATATACCTGGCAACTTTATTCCGAGAAATTCGGTGCTGTGTGCGGAGGCTCACTTTCATTCACTGCTTGGGAGTCATTATTACCTATGTGTGTTTCTATTGGGACCAAGTTAGAAGAGTGCTGGGCTGTGTAGAGCAGTATCCCAGGCGGGGAGACATGGGAAATGAGGTCCTCGTCACCGGATTCTCGACTAATCTCCTAGTGGAGTCGTCATTGCCCCTCCTTGCGTTCCAGCCTTTTCACTGTACTGTTCTTTCAGGAAACCTCTCGAGACAATTAACGGAGGACAGTTTGTCAGACCCAAAGTGTTTCCCAGAGATTACTAGAGCTACCAGATGTTTTTCGAAGGGAGAGTTTTCTGATCAGATAAGTTTGGAAAATACCATATAGCGTATTCCTCTCTTGTAGTGTAGGACGAAACTGGGCCTGTTAAAGGTTCTGGAAATTCTAAAGGGAAGACTTAAGTTTGGCTTAACTTCGTGGGTCCCAGCTTTCTTCTCCCCAGAATCCTTTTCCAGCATGACAATTCTTAACTTTTTAAGAACAGTGTTCCACCCACCAGCCTTGAAGAAACGCTGCCCATGATGGGAAAACCTGATTCCGAGTTTGATTTGCTCCTCACTAATAGTCACAGATTCAGCCAGTGTTCCTCAGCCTTTGTCTTGGAGCTTTGAAAAAATACCGATGCCCAAGCTCATCCCAGAGTTTCTGATCCTGAGTGTCTGGGCTGGTGCCAGTGACGTACATTTTTAAGATGCTCTGCAGGTGGTCTCAGATGAGCTAGAGCTTGAGAGTCACTCTGCTTGGAAGAGGTTTCTAATTCTGTTTTTTTTTCTCTAAGGCTGTAGTAGTTGTCTCCACTTCACGCTCTTTGATGCTGGGATGTTTCCTCGAGGGAACTGGTTTCGTGTTGAAAGAAATCTGATGTGACGTGTGGCTCGGAGGTCCTCAGCCCCTGGGCCTCCCGCTGTTGTGTGCCGGGGGTTTGGCCCCGGTCTCTTGCGGGTGTGGTCCTGAGGTTGCTGGAGGGTGGAGGGAAGTGGTGAAGGGGAGGGCGCGTCAAGGGTCCTGCTTCTGAGCCCTCAGGTGCTGCTTAGACCTGGATCTCTGCCCATCAGTCAGCTGGTGACTTGGTGACGTGGAGGTGGGCCTCAGGTCCTCTTGGAGAAATGTCCTGTTAGCTTCTTCTACTCTTTCCCCTCAGGACCTGACATCCTCTCGAATCTCTGTTCCTCTGCCTCGTACCATGAGAAGCCAGGTGGGAAATGGCTCAGTGAGGTGGGTGGGTATTGCAGTAGCTCCTCAGGGAATGAACACAGGGAGAGTAAGGTGGGTCCTGCCGCCACAGGCTGTGTCCCCTGGGGACTTTTCCAGGAAAGGGCCCAGGTGAGAACATAGGACACAGAAGCTGTCACTAAACTCAGGCCCAGCTGCTCACTGCTCACAAGCCAACACTGCAGAGACAAGTGTTGGTAGAAAGGAAAGGTTGCTTTATTTTGGAGGCTGGAAACCAGGGGAGAAGGCAGACTCATGTCCAAAGGCCGACTCCCCCTGCTGGTCAGGGGGCAAGAGCTTTGAAGGGGGAGCTTCAGGGACGTACAGGCGGAGGGAAGGGGCTACGTGTAGAAACAGCACAGTCAGCTCCGACAGTCATCTTGAAATTGGTCATGCGGTGGTCTGATCGGCGTCAGCTTGATTGTTTTAAGTACAGTTAGTCTTCAGTTCCAGGGTCGGTTAGTTCCTATTTCCTTGAGGCCAGTTCTCCGAGTTGTGGCAGCTTCTGTCATGGCTACAGCCTGGTCATCGTGTCGTCAGCTAACTCCTTCCACCTGGCGGGGGTTTCAGTATCTACAAGACTGCTCACAGGACATGGCTGAGAACATTATCCATAGCCCTTGAGGAGGAACTAAAGGTCCTTGACTTTGTTAAATGACTAAATTATTATTATTTTGTCCTGTTTGACTGCTTTTCTTTGCTTCTGCATTTTCTCACTTCTCTGATTAAGTTTATTCTTTGGCTAAAGGTTTTCTACAGACAAAAGGCAGGAATAGGACATGGTGGGTAGGGGTCTGTCCTGGGAAGGCCCCATAGGGTCCTGCTCGGGTTTAAAGCCAAATCAGCGTCTACCAAATTGACCCACGCTGCATGGAGTGTGGGACAGGCCCCAGCGGCTAAATCTTGGATCAGAGGCCGGCGAATCAAGCTTGTCTTCACATGGTCAACGTGGGGTCACTGGCCTCACCACAGAAATGATGCCAGTTGTCACCAGAGAGTGTAAACTCAGACAGAAAGCACCCCCTGTCCTGTGAATTTATGCGCGGAGGAAAGAGCCCTCACTGGTCTCTCTCTGTGGTGCTGGGAAGTGACCCGCCCAGGGGTGGGCCAGAAGGCGAGAAAAGGGGACCCCTTTCTGCATGGAGTTCCAAGCACTATGTAATCTACTTCACATACACTGTATAATCCCCCCATTTATTCCCTGCCACAGCTGTGGACAGTTATTAATTGAAGTTATAAAAGAAGCTGTGGACTTCTTATTAATTCTCTAAGTAAAGATGAGAGACACGGAAGCTCAGAGATAAAATATCTTGTCCAAGGGTACACAGATGGCTTGAGAGTGACGGGCCTAGAATTCAAACTTAAATCTATTCGATTCCAAAGTCCACTTGTATGTTCCCCGGCCTGTCCTGCTGTCTGTTGCTGGTCCGCATGTCAAGGTTGCCATCACTCTTGCTTCTGAATATCTTTTTTGTGGTTGAGCTGGATAACAAGCTCTTAAAAACATAAAGAGATGCCTTGTAATGCTTTATTGCTTATCAGATACTACTGCAGCCATGGGACAGAGCACTTTTTGTCACCAGTCATTCTGGGACAGACTCTGAAAGAAAAGAACATGGTGGCACAAGATCGAGCCTTTTTCTCCTCTGAGTATATTTAGATTATGCTTCTTTCGATTTTATAAATAGATGATTGGTTTTCGAATAAGCAGTCAATAGTGCTCGCTGGCAGTGTGCCGTACATCTAGAATTTGTGGCATTAGCTAGAATTTTATAATGGCATAAAAAATTTCCTGGAGGAAATAGAATATCACCATGTGATATAAAGCCAGCATTAGTAAAATAAATATTAATCCAAGGTTAACTGTTAGCCTAAACTTTCTCTTAATTCAGAATCCAAGCTAAACCTTACTGTGTTAAAACAGAAAAAAACCTATATTTCAGCTCAGTTTGAAATTGTAACGTGAAAATCACCATAGACTTGCAAAAGCTCAGTGTGAGTAATGTTAACTGTCTCCATAACTTAATTCCAGAAGCCAAATACCACTGCCCGGGAGGCACATGGCTGTAAGCTTTCAGGCTTAGGGAACACAGATGTCTCAGATGTTAGCTCTGGAGGGTGATCATTTAGTTTGACTAAACATAAGTCATAGGAACATAAGCCTTCTACAGATGAAGAAAGTGCAGAGGTGAAGGGTCTTTTGAAAGTCGCAAGGTTGGTGGGTGGCAGACACTGCTTCTTATTTTGTCACCATAGGTAGTGTTGCCTTTAGCTGCAGTATTTTTAAGAAACACTTTAGCCAAGCCTAAGTAGCCAACTGTTAGGCTTGGCCCAGTGTGTGCTCCTTACGTGTTGTTTAATGCTACATTCCCCAGAGCTGCGGGCTGCGTGCAGTGATAGATGTCAGTGTCAGCGCTCTCAGACCCAGAGAAAGAGCAGGTGGCCCACAGAATCTGGAAGCCTGGTGCAGGGTGGCAGGGAAGGTGACGGGGGAGTTGAAATAAGCTGAAACTGTACCTGCAAGTGACCATCATTCCAAACAAGGCCTATGGTCAAAGTAATTGGATTTATAGTGATTGGTAATTTTAGTGAAAATTAAATGTATTTCTCTCTGTTATGCTGTTCTGAATTATACTTGCTTATCATTATCAGAAAGGACTGAGATGTTTGGTAACCCGATACATTCTGGGAAAAGGTCGCTTAGCATGGAATCAAACGACCTTACCTTTGTTTTAACTTCAGAGGCTGGTCAGATACCTTATTTACTCCATGGTTTCGCATTGGGTTCAGTGCAGCTTAGGATTTTTTTTTTCCAAAGTGTGTGTCCATGGCAGTGTCTGCCCTCCATGGTCTAATCCAGTCCCCAGGGCTCCCAGCTGAGAAATCCTTTGAGGCATTGCACAGCGGTACCTGTTAGAATGGCTGCATTTCTGCAGAGCGTGTGTACTAGTTGAGACTCTTAACTACCACAAGAGCTAGAAACCCCAGCTCATACCAGCTCAAGCAAAAAAGGAAACATATTGGCTTATATAAATACACAAGGGCAGCTGGCTTCTCGGGTTCCTTGGTCCAGGGACTGAGATCTCTCGGCTCTGCTCTTTATGTTGGCTTCATTCAGGTAGTGGGAAAGATTTAATTCCAATCTGTAGATTTAATTCCAGCTGAAGAGGGAGGTGCTTCTTTCTTGGTCGTTCCAGCAAATCCCAGGATGGGCTCTCGCTGGCCTTGACGGGGGCACATGTCTGTCTAAACCAATCCTCGTGTCTCGGGGTTGAATTACTCATTGATGAGGTCTTGGTCATGTGTATTACTCCTGAAGCTGGTGATTTCCTTCACACAGGAGCTGGAGAAAATGATGGTTTAGTAGATGAGCTCAGGCTCTTCAAATTAAGCTGTCGGGACTTTGAGGGCGTACGGGCATCAGGGTCTTTTTCCTCGACCTGGATGCCGCAGTGTCGCTCATGGTCTAAGCGGTCAGTGTTGATTTTTTCCCCCATAAGGTTCTTGTGTTGGTTTCTCTGAGTTATCTGTGAAGACTTTAATCATATTCTTCCATTATGCTATTACTTACCAGGACAATATCTAAAATCCCAGTAAATGAGGACCTACAGTCAGCTGTAGTGCCCAGTAACAGCCTTGGCCTTCTTGAGGGAGGGCAGAGTTATGGGAGCTTTGTGTTTTCAAGCCTTGTTTTTCTGTCCCAGCTTTTCCAGGACTCATTTGGGTGAGACAGATACTCAAACAGAGCCTGGGTGGGTAAGTTATTATCACAAAATTATCTTAAAAAGTTTTTTCTCATTGTATAAGTTTCAGGTATACAGCATGATAGTTCAGCATCTGTATACAGTGCAGGTGGTCACCACCTTAAGTCTAGTTACCATACATCACCGTACAGGTGACCCCCTTCACCCACCTTCAAACCCCCTTCTCTCACAAAATTATCTTTAAGCTTTTGCATCTGCTTTCTTTTCCTGTTAACTAAGATGAATAACTTTCTAGGTTGTTGGAAAAATCAGAATAAATTTCTGAAGCCTTTGAAATTATGATGAGCTCACCACTCTTTTTTTAAAGTGTAAATCCCTTTTGAACTCTTTAGTTTTAAAAAAAAATTATTGAAGTATACTTGATGTACAATATTATATAAATTACAGGTGTACTCAGCACTCTTAAATATCTACAATAGCAGCTTTCTGTCTTCATGTTAAGAGATCAGTTTCAGCACACCAGAATAATAACTCAGTTTTATTCTCTCCTTTATGGGCCTTGGGTTCCTATAAAGTGAAATTATGAGCATAAGTATACTGTTGATACCCAGTAGCTGCTGTATTTTTATATTCATTTTAGGAGTTAAAGAAGCATCAGACTTCAATAAAAATCTTTTCTCTTTATAGAACAAGTGACAGGTTTTAAAGGTAAAAAGGAAAGAAAAAAAGAAAAGAATTTATATGTCACAGTTGATATCTTGCAGAATTCTGCCCCAAATTAATAAAAAATTTTAACCTTGGGACTTTAAAAGGGGTGTTATCTGACCTTTTATCCTTAATAGCAAAGTGGGTGAGAGAGACTATCAAAATTCCATAATTGACATAAAATTATGAGCCAGACCTAAATATGCGATTTATAGCTGCCATTACTAGGCTCCCCCCCCAGATATATTTCCCCTAGTTGTGGTTCACGGAGCATCTTGGATTTGCAGCTCAATATCCTTAATTGGTTTTGGGAAACTCTGGGTGAGTATTTCTGCAACTGTTGCTTCTTTCTCCTCTTTTCTTCTTTTGGGATTCAAGTTACAAGCATGTTAGTTCTTTTATCCATGTCTCAGGTGCCACTTCAGCTCTTTTCTGTATTTTCATTCTTTTGTTCTCTCTGTGCTTTTTATTTATTTATTTATGGCTGTGTTGGGTCTTCGTTTCTGTGCGAGGGCTTTCTCTAGTTGCGGCAAGCGGGGGCCACTCTTCATCGTGGTGCGTGGGCCTCTCATTATCGCGGCCTCTCTTGTTGCGGAGCACAGGCTCCAGATGTGCAGGCTCAGTAATTGTGGCTCACGGGCCTAGTTGCTCCGCGGCATGTGGGATCTTCCCAGACCAGGGCTCGAACCCGTGTCCCCTGCATTGGCAGGCAGATTCTCAACCACTGCACCACCAGGGAAGCCCTCTATGTGCTTTTTATGTGGATATTTTCTCCTTACATCTCTTTTACTTTAGGAAATCCCTCTTTGCTTTGTCTAATCTGCTCTTGAACCTGTCTATTGCATTTTTAATTTCAATTATTATATTTCTATCTAATTCTTTTACATAGATTCCAGGTATCTGATAAAATTCATCATCTTTAATCTATGTTTTCTAGCACACAGCAATTATAATTATATCAAAATTCCTTTTTGATAATGATAGTATATCCCCTAGATAGTACACCTAGAGTGTATATATTATCTGTCCTTTCTCTTTAGTTTTTGGTCATTTGTTCTTGTCTCTTGTTGTGCTTTGTAATTTTTCTTTAAGGACCTGACATTGTATATGAAAATCGTAGGGTCTCTGGATGCTGTTACCTTCCTCCAGAGAAGACTTAATTTCTTTCTGCTGGGCAGTGGAGTAAATCTATTCATCTAGGTACAGTCAGTGATCACGATGATTGGGGTGGAGTTCAGGCGGGTGTGTTTCTGTTGACCTGACTCCTAAGGCATTTGGCAATCAGGGCTTTGGAAAGGAGCTCAGAGGTGACCTCAGGAGGGTCAGTGTGAGTGGAGTGGTGGACAAGGCAGCCAGACTGAGGGGCTGAGAGGTGAGAAGACAGAGACACCAGGGCCGATACTGTTCTGAGAAACCTCGCTGTGCGTCAGTATTCACATGCACACTCGAATGTAAATTCATGGACGGCACAGAGGTGGTAGGGTCTGCAGTCCTGTAGAACAGACTCTTTTCATTTCGTGTGAGTATTAGAGACTGGGCTAAGCTACCCCCAACTACAGTGACTTAAGTAATAGTTAATTTTTTAACTTAAAATCCAGGGTGATGGTTCGCCCTAAATGCAAGAGATCCTGGGAAAATAAATGTCTTCTTTGAGGCAGCAGGATCATAGGGTTGATTCCTAAGTATAGGAGGGGTGTACACAAAGGCCAGGGCATGACAGGTGTCCACTGCATTGGCTTATCCTAGGTCTCTCCGTGGCTGGGGCCTGGACTAGCTCTCATAGTAGGACTCAGCTTTTGGAAGAGATAATATTAGAAATTATAATAAATTGTCATCCTGAATGCCAGTGGCAGGGTGAACAGCTAGGGGGAGTAGAATCTCCGGGCAGCGTCCACAGCCCGCCTGCTACCTTGTGACTTGGACATGGGCTGTGCACACCACCTGATCGGGACCCTGCACCGGCCTGTCAGCTGTGGCACAGTGTTTTCCACCACTCCATTCAGGGAACCACACCTACAGGGCCCACGCCAATGGGCTCTTCACTTTTGAATCAGCTGTGGCAGAGGGCTGGGCTCACAGGATGCCAGGATTTTCGTTCACCAGCCTCCAGGGCTCCGGGTCAGGGAGTCATCTCGGCCACCTCTCCTTTCCTGACGACAGGTGCAAAGTCTTCACAAGGCTCCAGAGTCTTACTCAAGGCAGAGCCCCGGGAAGTGTCAGGTCTGGTGCCCACATTCTCTCCCTGTGATTTCAAAGCCAGTGTGGCGGATCTCATTTGCCTTCATATTCCCGTTGCCTAATGGATGCAGCAGGGCAGTGGGAGGTGCTGGCTGAGATCTTTTGTGCCGCACCCCCGCAGTCCCAATAGTAGAGCTAGTGTCCTGTTGAGAACAAGATCTAAGTTCTCCAAGACCCAGTACACCCCCAGTTGATTTCCATGTGCAAGAAGGGACACTAGGGACTTCCCTGGTGGTGCAGTGGTTAAGAATCCGCCTGCCAGTGCAGGGGACACGGGTTCAAGCCCTGCTCTGGGAAGATCCCACATGCCGTGGAGCAGCTAAGCCCATGCGCCACAACTACTGAGCCTGCGCTCTAGAGCCCGCGAGCCACAACTACTGAGCCTGCGCTCTAGAGCCCGCGAGCCACAGCTACTGAGCCTGTGCTCTAGAACCTGCGAGCCACTACTGAGCCTGCGAGCCACAACTGCTGAAGCCTGTGAGCCTAGAGCCCATGCTCCGCAACAATAGAAGCCACCGCAGTGAGAAGCCTGCGCACCTCAACGAAGAGTAGCCCCCACTTGCCACAACTAGAGAAAGCCTGCGTGCAGCAACGAAGACCCAATGCAGCCAAAAATAAAATAAATAAATAATAAAATAAATAAAAAAAAAATAGAGACACTAGTTTGTCAAACTTCTACCAGTGACAGATAAGAAGAGGGACTTCTGGGGGCAACCTTTGTGAATCTCCCAAAGGAGAGCAGAGAGGCTAAGGGAGCTGGGAGGGTACCATGCTTCTGAGCTGAGGCGGAGGAGGGTCAAGAGGATTGCTCATCAAATTCCTGGGCTCTTCAAGAAGCGAAGGCTGCGTGTGCGCTATCTTACTGGATGTCTGCTGAGCTACCGGACCTGCTGACCTGCCCCAGGGCTGATGGAGCACAGAGCAGAGCATTGATGACAGAGGGTGTGGTGGGGTAACATGCAGAGGACACAAGACGGCCCCCTCGAGTTCAGGGTCCCTGAGAAATATGCCGGCAGGCTCCCACCACGAGCAGGCCCACGTCCTGGCCCACAGAGGGAAGACTAGCTTGGGCTGTCACAGGCGTGGAGAGAAGGCTCTCGTATCGGCGCAGGGTGGCATGATGCTGCTGGCGGGGGTTCAGCTGGAATGTGCAATCGGATCTGACACCATCGATGCCCAGTTGCTGCTCGGGATCGAGCCTCCTGCCAGCAAGCCTTGCTGGGGCCTCCATCCATCCTTCTGTGTCCATTGTGTAAAAGAATAGGACGCCAACACAGAAGCAACTAACCACGGAGGGAAAAGCTCCCCCCAGCCTCTCTGCTCTGCGGCCAGAGGAGCGGGTGCAGGGAAGAGGGAGGGGCGTGGGGCGCAAACTACCCCTTCCTCTGCCTCTGCCCACCCACCCCTTCCCTCCTCTGCCCACCCACCCCTTCCCTCCTCTGCCCACCCACCCCTTCCCTCCTCTGCCCACCCACCCCTTCTCTCCTCAGCCCACCCACCCCTTCCTCTGCCTCTGCCCACCCACCCCTTCCCTCCTCTGCCCACCCACCCTTTCCCTCCTCTGCCCACCCACCCCTTCCCTCCTCTGCCCACCCACCCCTTCCCTCCTCTGCCCACCCACCCCTTCCCTCCTCTGCCCACCCACCCCTTCTCTCCTCTGCCCACCCACCCCTTCCCTCCTCAGCCCACCCACCCCTTCCCTCCTCAGCCCACCCACCCCTTCCCTCCTCTGCCCACCCACCCCTTCCCTCCTCAGCCCACCCACCCCTTCCCTCCTCAGCCCACCCACCCCTTCCCTCCTCTGCCCACCCACCCCTTCCCTCCTCAGCCCACCCACCCCTTCCCTCCTCTGCCCACCCACCCCTTCCCTCCTCTGCCCACCCACCCCTTCCCTCCTCTGCCCACCCACCCCTTCCCTCCTCAGCCCACCCACCCCTTCCCTCCTCTGCCCACCCACCCCTTCTCTCCTCTGCCCACCCACCCCTTCCCTCCTCAGCCCACCCACCCCTTCCCTCCTCAGCCCACCCACCCCTTCCCTCCTCTGCCCACCCACCCCTTCCCTCCTCTGCCCACCCACCCCTTCCCTCCTCTGCCCACCCACCCCTTCCCTCCTCTGCCCACCCACCCCTTCCCTCCTCAGCCCACCCACCCCTTCCCTCCTCTGCCCACCCACCCCTTCCCTCCTCTGCCCACCCACCCCTTCCCTCCTCTGCCCACCCACCCCTTCCCTCCTCAGCCCACCCACCCCTTCCCTCCTCTGCCCACCCACCCCTTCCCTCCTCAGCCCACCCACCCCTTCCCTCCTCAGCCCACCCACCCCTTCCCTCCTCTGCCCACCCACCCCTTCCCTCCTCAGCCCACCCACCCCTTCCCTCCTCTGCCCACCCACCCCTTCCCTCCTCAGCCCACCCACCCCTTCCCTCCTCAGCCCACCCACCTCTTCCCTCCTCAGCCATAAGGACCAACAGCTTGGCCTGCTTTACAGAGAGGAGGGAAATCTTAGAATTGAACGTGAGATTGAAATGTTGCATGGACTTAAAAAAAAAACCCTTTTATTGTGAACATATTTAAATATACACAAAAGTAGACTATAATGAACTTTCATGACCCCATCAGCCAGTCTCAACAGTTATCAGCATTTTGCCCTTCTTGTTTCTTCTCTCCTTCCCCAACTTTTATTTTATTAAAAAATTTTTTGTGAGACTATTTTAAAGCAAATCCTAGCCATTATGTCATTTCACGTGTAAATGCTCTTGTGTATATTTCCAACATACGAGGACTTTTTTTTGCAAAACCATTATGCCATTATTGTTTATAACAAAATTAACATTAATTCCTTACTTAATATTATATAACACCCAACTCACATTCAGATTTCCCCAATTATTTCAAAGGGATCATTTCACAGTTGCTTTTCAAATTTGTGTATAAACAAGGCCCACATTTTGTATTTGGTTACTGTGTTTTATGTCTCTTTTATTATGTTGTTGTTCCCCTAGTGAACTCTCTCTTTTTTCTTCCTGACACTGACTGATGGAGAAGCAGGTTCATTTGTCCTGTAGAACATTTCACCCTCTTGACTGATTCCTCTTGGTGACAATTGTTTCTCTATCCCTGGTATTACCTGTAAGCTGGTAGGTAGATTTAGAAACTTGACTAGATTCAGGTTCAGTTATTTGTAGACAAGATACTTCATAGGTGGTTATTTTAATATATCAATATTAAATATTATTATTAATATTAATGTTATTAATATTTTAATAAGCAAAGGAGACTAAAACGTTTGGGAATGGACTGAGAATAAAAGTCACTCACTTCCCAGGGGGAAGGGGGCACAGTGTGCAGCTCGCAGTTACTGGAAAAAATAAAACCATTGGTTGTCGATCAGTTGAGCCGATTAAAGTTAATTTCTGCTGCTGTACAGGAAAGTGATTCAGTTATACACATATATACATTCTTTTTTTTAATATTCTTTTCCATTATGGTTTACTGTAGGATATTGAATATAGTTCGCTGCGCTACACAGTAGGACCTTGTTATTTATCCATTCTCTATATAAAAGCTTACGTCTGCTAATCCCAGCCTCCCACTCCACCCCTCCCCCAACCCCCTCCCCCTTGGCAACCACCGGTCTGTTCTCTATGTCCATTGTGTCTTGATCACGTTCTCTGGTTGTGCTCGTTCGGCATGCTGGCTGCTCAGACAGTGTGTATTTGGATGGAGTGGGTGGGAACTAACTTGCTGGGTTGGGCTGGGTGAGGAGAGTATGAACCAAGCTGACTTCATCTTTTTCATGTCTTGAATCAAAGTAAAACCTCTGAAGGGCAGCAGAGGGAGTGTATCCTTTTAAATGATCTGCTGGTGGGAGCGCAAACCCGCTGTCTGTTAATTTCATCATCTGTCCTCTGTGTAGTTCTCATTTGATGTCATTGAAACACGTACAGTTTGACATGGATTCCCTTGTATTGTCTTCTTTTCTAAATATGATTTTCAGGGCCATGGCAGTTTTCTAGAGAAAGTGCACAGTTATATTTCATTCCAGGTTATTTATCTTAACTGGAACAAAATGAAAAGTAGTGTCTTTTGTCTTTCATGGACATCCATGAAAAGCTTGAATTGTCACAAGTGGCCCGATTAATAAAACATTAAGTGTGTAAACGTTTAATAGTCCTTATGAAATGCCATTTTTAGCATTTGCTATCCGGTTTCCTCCCTTTTGCATAAGAAGTGTGCCTTGCAAATTATCCACCCAAAGGGTAAATTTATTTGTAGTTGGGTAAATAGAATTAATTTGAACTGCTGAAATAATTTATTATTTTTGCTGAATTTAAACTTTTACTTTGTGAGTAGTGTGCACACAGAAATTGATTCTTTTGCTGGTCAAAGAAACATTTGATATTTGAGCCTGAACCATTCTTAAGGATAGTTTCCCAGAAGGGACTCTTGAATCTTGTTGCTTTTTGCTTTCTTGACTTCCTGTGTTAACCTGTTCTGAAAATTACTGTGATTTTTTTTCTTAGAATCAGTGTTGAGCCTAAAATACTACTCTTCTCTCACTGCCTCATATCCATGAAGAATGACAAGAAAAGGAGAAAATTAATGGTGTGAATTTTAAAGTTTTCATCCCTTTCATCAGGGGAGATGAAATTTTATAGATGGATAAACATTTAGGTCTTTTGGGGAAGTGACTCGATAATATTTTAAGGGGAAGTGTTTACATTTTTGTTGTTGTTGCTGACATTTTTCCGGTTGATTGTCAGATTTTCCTGTTTTCAGTATGAAGAAAACACTTGATGGTGGATGAGTTTCTGTAGCCATTTAAAATACGCAGTTATGAGGTGATACATGAAGAGTGTGTTTCCCATTCAAGTGGGAAGTCGGCTAAAGGGAAAAAATGATGTAATGACTTTTTCGTTGATGAAGATGAGGCTGGCAGTTTTAATCTAAATATTTTGAAATGAATCCAGCTTATCTATCTAGACCCCACCGAAAACTTAACAGCATCTTCATAGAATTCAGAGGTATCATACCTGAGCTTTTCAGGTAGCCAGTTCTGGTAGCAAAAAGGGCAGAGGTCTGCTTTCCATTTCGCTGATGGACTGTAGGTTTGCTCGAAAGCTCTGAAAGTCCGTGGCTGAAATAGCCGAGGCCATTTTCCATGGGCTTTGGCTGTGGAAGCTGAAGTTAATGCCTTTCTCTGTGGCGTTTCAATATTATTTTTTTCCCAAATGTTGGTTATTTTCATCTGGAGTTTCTTAAACAACAATAACAACTCCTTTATGTTTAATCATTAACTTAAAATATGTTTAGCACCTTTTTCATGCAAATGCCGTCGTAGCCACAACAGTCAGTGAGAAAGAGGGGGCAGCTAACAGCGACCCTTTCCCTGGTTCTGATTTCTGTCTGCTTTCCACTGCCTTTGTCTTTCCACCATAGACACACCAGGCTCATGTCAGCAGTAATTCTCCTGCTCTAGTTTCTGTAACTTCCTGACTAACAGGTCTTTAGCTGGCGACTGGCTCATACAAGACAGAGGGTCTGGCCAGTGAATGTCTTATGCATCTCAGATGTAGAGTTTCAGGAATCAGAGGCATCTCTGTACACGTCTTATTACATTAGGAGAGTCCTCAGGGGTAGCAAGAGCCGTGCCCTGAGCCCCTGGGGCCCCCCAGTCGCAAAGCTGGAGATGCCCCTCATTTCGGTGCCTGTCCGCATTACCTCCTGCTCTCCGTTGATGTCTGGATTTTGATTAGGGCTTCTTTGAGATGTTAATGAGGACCAAACTATTGAGACAGTTAGAACTGCTTAAATATCTGAGTTGGGAGAGGGTCCTGTTCTTTATTTTATTGGCTAAAAGTTCCTTCCAAGTGTTTAGATGTTCAAATTATTGCCAACAGCAAAAATATGTTTAAAGAAAATCGGCTTCTCATAATTAAA
Organism: Balaenoptera borealis; assembly: GCF_965194805.1. NCBI lineage: Eukaryota > Metazoa > Chordata > Mammalia > Artiodactyla > Balaenopteridae > Balaenoptera > Balaenoptera borealis. Next base: position 2,402,486 of record NC_138880.1, read on the forward strand.
GTGATTAAAACAAATATTAAACATGGATAAACAGCCACCATTTTTTCTTATTTACCATTTTGATGAGGTATAATTTATATAAAGTACACAAATCTTAAGTGTGCAGCTCAGTGAAGTTTTACATACAATTATACCCACACAGATCACCACACAGATCAAAATTTAGGACATGTCTAGCACCAGAGAGGCTCCCTGTCCACCCCTCTCTCACACTTAATACCCCTGCCCTCAAAGATAACTGCTCTTCTGACCTCTGATCTAATCCAACATCTTGGATTAGTTTTGCCTGTTTTTGAGCTTCAGGTAAGTGACATCATAAGGTCTGTGTTCCTTTGCGTCTGGCTTCTTTCACTGTGTGAGATTGATGCAACGGTTTGTTCTTGTTTGTTGCTGTGTAGTGTTCGATTGTAGGAACATACAGCAATTTATTTATCATTTTACTGTTGATGGACAATTTGTGTCCATCATACAATGACTATTACAAATAAAGCTCTGGTGGACACATCTATTCTTGAATTACTGGATCACAGAGCCTATGTGTATCTTTAGAACTCACTAATAAACAGTTTTCCAAATTGGTGGTGCCCGTGTAGGCTTCCACCAGCATTGTTTGTGAGTTCCAGTTGCTCTACATCTTTGTCAAAACTTGGTTTTGTCAGCAGCCAACTTTTAACATTTAAAGAAATGCTATCTCTAATTTAAACATATAATTTTTATATCCCCAGAGCTAAGTTACTTGCTTTTAAATGAATTTTCAATTCACCAAATGCTATTATTGAGTATTATTGAGGGCTTTATTGTGCCTTAGGGTCTGTAAGAGAATAAAACATAACCCCTGCTTTCATGGGTTTACCATATTCCACTGGGGTGCTGTAGAGAGCAGGCCATCAGCACTGCAAGTCAGGATGTGAGTAAGTGCCATATTCAAGTCACTCAAACACATCTTGACAGCAGGACTGTGTCCTCAGCTACATTGTCAAGTTCATTATGCTCGTCTCTGGTGTCTTTTCACTTTTCCTTTAGCACTGTGATGTTGTCAACTTTGTACTTTCCAGCATACCTCACTGTGCCAGCCCATCTGGCTAATGGTAGCACTATGTACTCTCTAAAAGTACTCTGCTTTTCTCCTGTGCATTGTCAGATTTGATTCCCCAAAATCTTGCTTATGAGTCAGGTAAATTAAGTTTTGTATTAAAATTGGATAATGACTCATATATATTACCTCCTCCAAGAAGTATTTTTCTTTTAAAAATGGATCCCAGGAGGCATAGTGTCTTAGCTCAAAGGAATTACCATTGATGCTTGGATTTTTGATGTTTTCAGGCTAATGGAGAATTTTGAGAAGTCTGCTTTATAAATATCACATTAGGGAAAGCTATCCATTCCACCTACATTTAAAGGTAGCTCTAACAGGGGAATAACTAAAAATTAAGGCAGAAATTTCAAATAATTCCCATTAAAGGATGAATTGGCCCCATTATATATCCATTGGTTTGGACCACTTACTCTAAATGGATTGGAATAGAGTAGATGGAGTAGAATCTCAGATGTGTTAAAATTTTATACATATCTTTAGATATGTATAAAAGTCACTTTAGATCTTATATTCCAATAGACTTTTCTGTATACTCATTGTAAAATTAAAGGACTTAAAGTCCTTTTGGTTTTCACAGTTAATATAGTACTTAGTGTGGAAAAGTATGGAAATTCAAATGTTTCTTCAATGTTTACTTAAAACATGGGATAATGATAAGAAATCTTCCTGGTCCACAATCAGAACCTACATTTTACCTGTCTGATCAGAATTCTTACTTAATGCATCAAGATACCTCTAGATTTCAAAAACCAATTTTGAATGAGAAGATATGGTGATAATCAAATCCAGTTTATTTTTCTTTCATTTGTTATGACTAAAACCTATGCACACACCTGAGTTACTTTTAGAAAACTCAGTAAACTTGATAATTATCCTTGTATAGGTTTTGCACATCTTTTGTTAAACCCCTTTCTAGATACTTTATATTTCTGATTATGTAGTCAATGGTGTCTTTTAAATATTTCATTTTCTGACTCTTTGTGCTGATATATTGAAATACAATTTATTTTTACATACTGAATTTTGTATCTAGCAACATTGTTAAACACGCTTATTAATTATAATATTTCATCTGTGCTTTCTTTTGGATTTTTGACATATATAATTACACATCAGTAAATAATGACGCTTTTATTTCTTCGTTTCCATCCCTTATCATTTTTATTTCTTTTTCTTGCCTTACTGCATAGGCTGAGATCTTGAGTGCAGTGTTGAATGGAAGTAGTGGTGGTGGGCATCCTTATCTTATTCCTGATCCTGCAGGGAAAACTTTTATCATTTCACTGATAGGTCTGATGCCTGTTGGAGGGTTTTTGTAAATACCCTTCATCAAATTAAAGAAGCTGCCTCCTATTCTCGGTTGTTAAGAATTTTTAACCTGTTTGGGTGTGAGTTTTATCGTACACTTTGTCTCTATCACACTGTCTCTTTAATGGGAAGATGGCAGTGCTGACTGACACTCATTAAGATGTGACCTTTTGGATTGTTTATTACCTGGGATGGGTTCCAGGCAGATCCTTTCGCTCTCTTTCTTGGCTAACTGATGCTGGAGGAATTGATGTTTACAATCGCCTGACGCCTCCTTTTTGTGCAGGTTCTGCGTAGCACCTGGCTCATTATCCTCAGAATACATTTTGGGTTTTTGTTTTGTTACTTTTCCCCCCATCAGGCCTAGGCTAGAGTCTTTTCAGTGGAAACAATCTGTGTCGCAGTCCTATGCACGGGTGAATTGGGAATATCGTCCTTATCCTTCTATAGGCAGCACATCCCTGTGCAAAGGGCTCTTGGCAGAGTTGAGGTACCTGGGGTCCCCTGGCTCTTGCAGGGCAAGGGCCTCACCCCATGAGTTGTTGTGTTCCCCTCCCTGGATTGAGGTTGGCACTAAATTCTCCTCTAGCGCTACTGTAGCTCTGAGACTCTGTGAATCTTTGAGGGGTTGTCTGTCATCATCTTTTTTCTCATTATCCTTACAACCATGAGGGGGTCAAGAATTTTAATCTTGTATTTTCAGGTGGAAAACTGCCTTGCAGAGATCAAGCGATTGGCTTCAAATCATGAGGAGAACAGAGCACCATATTCTAGATCTGTCCTGCAAATGGAAATTGAATATTTTTAAATTATACTTATTTAAAATGTAAATGTCAAAATTTATTTACTTTAAAACAAAAACTTTTTTTGGATAGCTATCAAACTTCTTGTGCCATGCTTTTCATAGTGTCTAGCACATCTTAATGGTCAATTAAGTGACCATTGTAACAAATGTTGTGAAATGACCACAAACTGAAAACTTAAAACAATAGAAATGTACTGTCTCACAGTTCTGGAGGCTGGAAGTCTAAAGGAAAGGTGCTGGGAAGGCTGTGCTCCCTCTGAAGGCTCCGGGGGTGTCTGGTCTTTGCCTCTTGTAGCATCTGCTGGTTGTCGGGCACCTCGTTCCAGCCCCTGCTTCCATGACCACATTACCTCCCCCGCTTCTGTCAGCATCCCTCTGCCTCTCTCGTCTAAGGGTACATGGGTTTGCATTTAGGGTCCAGCCAGATAATTCAGGAAAGCACCTCCTCTCAAGATCATTAACATAATCACATCTTTTACCATGTAAGGTGATATTCACTCTTTTGCCATGTGAGATAATATTCACAGGTTCTAGGGTGCGGATATATCTTTTTGGAGACCACCATTCAGTCCCCTAAAAGTAAAGCTATTTTTTTTTGTGGTGATTTTCTTGGTGTAACTAGAAATGGACACTGAAAGACTAGATCAGCCTTGAATTTCTTTAATGTATGAATAGAGGTGCCTCTACTTTTAGTACCCAAAAAGTGGAGCTAGAGGAAATAATATTTGAATATATCTCTCGTTTCTCCTTTGGACTTCCTGTTTATTTCCACTAAAACTGATTATTAGGGGGACTTGAGTTTGAAAGATTCTCTAACAACCCAATTATATGAATGAATGTCAAAAATACAGAGTAAAAGATTTAATTCAAAAAATTTACACAATGTCGAAGAATGTAAGTAAACAGTCATGCTGCACTGCCGAGGGAGGTGACAGTTTATGCCAAAGGAAATTGAAGGGGTGCTTTATTTTAAATGTATTCACTCTGGGAGTCACACAGACTGGTAACTGTTTTACATGATGCTTATCAATTTTACAGTTTTTCTGAAAGATGGATTTTAGTCTTTAATATTTCATTCTATAGATGTGGGAAAAGGATATTTTTCAGGAAGGCTGACTGTAATGTTTAAAGTTTGGCTAGTTTGTAACACAGTGGTGATTTTCACGAGGCATGGTAGATAGAGGTGACCTAGATTATTATTCTGTTTTTTTGCTTATCACTCATTTATTCAACAGATATTTACCGAATTGCTGCCGTGTGCCAGGCACTGTCCTAGAAGCTTGGGAAGCAGTGATGAACAGCACAGATAAGGATTTCATTTTGGTGGAGAATAGACAGAAAACAGCCAAGAGAAATTCAGAGAATGATAAGTGCTCTGCAGATAACTGAAGTAAGAAGTGCTACAGAGTGACCAGTGGCTTCTTGACTGGGGAATCCAGCCAAGAAGGCCTCTCTCAGGAGGTGATATGTACGATGGCACAGGAAGGAGTGAGCCTGTGGGTGGGCTAGAGAGGGTGCAGAAACATACAGGGCAGCGGCAACAGCTCTTGCAAAGGTCCCGAGGGCAAGAATGAACTTGATGTCTTGGAGGAGCCAAAAAATGAGCAGAGTGAGTGAGGGGTTTATGGGAGGGAACGAGGCTGGAGAAGGGGTTAGAGCTGGTCACCTGGTTCTGTGGTTCTCAGCCCATAGAAACATCTGCAGGGGCCTGAAACCTTACCTGGACCTCACCCTAGAGAAACTAAATGTGAATCTATGAGGGTGGAACCGGCATCCATTTTTGTGGCTGTTTTTTTTGTTTTGTTTTGTTCCCAAGGTGTTATCGGTGAATTTTAAACAGTAATTCCCCCACTTTTTTACTGTCTGTGATCCTTTGTTCTAAGATGGCCCTCAGAAATTACTTTATGATCAATAGCCAATTAGAACATCTGATATCAATGAAATGGTCCTTAGTACCAATTTGAATTGCTGTAATTCCAGCCCAAAACAAAGGATCTTTGACTTATTACCTGCTCTCTCATCCGCTAACGTTGGGGAATAGCCCACAAGGCCGCACTGCTCTCTGGACGGGAGTCCCTGTGGGTGTGGCGACTCTCCAGTGGTGCCTATGGGTTTCACACATTCCCATGATTATTTTGTTTCTGTTTCTAAGAAAGTACAGCTAAGTTCTAAACTAAGTTTGATTAATTCAATATCAACAGTTTAGTTTCTCTTGATTTATTTCCTTTACAAGTTTTGGTTTATTTTTAATAAATGCTGATTTATAATTGCAAAAAAAAAAAAATCCTCATCTAATCTAAAGCCAGCATGGTAATTCAGGATTCTGAAAAGGTAAGGAATTTTATTTTAAAATCAGTGGCAGGTCATGGAGTCCTTTAACAGAGGGAATGACATCATGGGCTTTATGTTTTTAGAAGGTCTCTCTGTGCCCTTTGTGGAGAAGGGATTGTAGGTCACAGAAGAGACGGGAGCCACAGGGAGGCTGTGGCAGACGTGGGGGACCGCAGGCAGTGCCAGTGGGGCCGCTGATGGATCGCACGTGGTGGGGAGAGAAAGGCATCCCAGATGCCTTTCCAGTCTGAGTGACCAGGTGGACCATAGCTCCGGGCACTGGACGGGAAGCCCAAAGGAGGAGCAGGTTTGGTGAGGAAAGTTAAGAGTTTGGCTGTAGACATGTTAAGTGAAACAAATACCTCAGCTGAAGCTTAAGCAAAGTCTTGTGGGTGCACCGAACACAGAGGGGTCAAAGCAGGCTGGGGAATTTCCCAGCGGAAGGCACGAGATTTGAAGGAGGTGTTTGGTGAGTAGGGCTGCGAAGACACACCTTCCAGGCTTCAGAGAGAGCCGGTGTGGGGTCATCGGGAGTGGGGCAGCGTGGGGTGGCAGAGCAGTGTGGGGTGGAGCGGCAGCGTGGGGCATCACGGGGCAGGATGAGGGGGGCAGCCTGGGGGCATCACGGGGCAGGACGAGGGGGCAGCGTGGGGGCATCGCGGGGCAGGACGAGGGGGCAGCGTGGGGGCATCGCGGGGCAGGACGAGGGGGCAGCGTGGGGGCATCGCGGGGGCAGGACGAGGGGGGCAGCATGGGGGCATCGTGGGGCAGTACGAGGGGGGCAGTGTGGAGGCATCGCAGGGACAGGACGAGGGGGGCAGCATGGGGGTATCGCAGGGCAGGATGAGGGGGGCAGCGTGGGGGCATCGCGGGGCAGGACATGGGGGCAGCATGGGGGCATCATGGGGCAGGACGAGGGGGGCAGCGTGGGGGCATCGCGGGGGCAGGACGAGGGGGGCAGCATGGGGGCATCGTGGGGCAGTACGAGGGGGGCAGTGTGGAGGCATCGCAGGGACAGGACGAGGGGGGCAGCATGGGGGTATCGCAGGGCAGGATGAGGGGGGCAGCGTGGGGTCATCGCGGGGCAGGGCACAGGATGGGGCGGGGGCAAGATGAGCGGGGGCGTCATGGGGCGCAAGGCTGTGTGGGGTGGAGGGGCAGCGTGGGGCGGGGAGAGGCGGGAAGAGGGGGGCAGCGTGGGGGAAGAGGCGGGGGGCAGGCCGAGGCCCCTGAGTGGTACGCAAGGAGGCCGCTGGGAGCCCTCGCACGGGGCTGAGGCCGCGAGGGTCTGAGCAGGCTCGGGGTGGGAGGCCTGGGGGGTGAGCCTGGAGCGAGAGTGAGGCCGCGGGGCGCGGGGCCGCTGCGGGAGCGGCGGTGGAGCCGGGGTGAGCCCTGTGTGCGGGGAGCAGGCGGGCGTGAGGGCGGTGCGGTGCGCGGTGGAGGGGGGCTGTCACCCAGCGGGGGCCGGCAGAGGTGAGTCCAGGTCATCAGGGACTCGCCAGTTGCTGCTGTGGCTGAAAATGACTTTTCTTTCCAAGTTCTTACTACTCTGTGCAAGGGAACTTCAAACTGATCTTTTGGTGTGAGCCTGAAGAATTTGTGCTAAATGAGCAAGTCATCCTAATTGGGAAACATACTTTAAATCAGCGGTCGGCAACTTTTTTGGCACCAGGGACCGGTTTCTTGGAAGACAATTTTTCCACGGATGGGGGATGGTTCAGGCGGTGATTGGAGCAATGGCGAGTGGCAGACGAAGCTTTGCTTACTCACCTGCAGCTCACCTCCCGCTTTGGGGCCCGGTTCCTAACGGGCCGTGGTCCGGGGGTTGGGGACCTCTGCTGTAAATGACCACAAGTGGCCTTTTCAAAGTTGAAAACTGAGGGAAGTGTCTTAAAGCCTGAGGTCCTTTGCTGTAGGTGGAGGTGGAGGACCAGGAGTGAGGAATGGGGGAGCCGGCCTCGAGCTGGAGTAGTGACCTGTGCCCTGCCTGTGTGGCCCCGCGGTGGTTCAGGTCCCCCTAACTCCTCGGCCAGTGGCCCCTGTGGCTTCCCCTGGCCGTCCTCACCCTGTTGGTTCCTTGCAGGTAGAACCAGTTTCACCGCGTGTTCTTCCTGCTCTTGTCCTTGTGATAGTTTCTGGCGTCCAGGCAGATGGGGTCATGGTGTCTTCTCTTTTGTGACCCCTGTCCATCCCCCCACTTCTCTATTTGCCCATGTGAAGGAAGACCAGGCTGGCACATATGTCCTGACCCGTGGACCACAGCACAACAGGCTGAGGTCAGCTGTAGCAGAGATGGACGCAGCACTTGGACGTGAAATTTTTTTTTTAAATTTATTTATTTATTTGTTTTTTATTTTTGGCTGTGTTCAGTCTTCGTTGCTGTGTGCGGGCTATCTCTAATTGCAGAGAGCAGGGGCTGCTCTACGTTGCAGTGCGTGGGCTTCTCATTGTCGTGGCTTCTCTTGTTGTGGAGCACGGGCTCTAGGCACACAGGTTTCAGTAGTTGTGGCACGTGGGCTCAGTAGTTGTGGCTTGAGGGCTCTAGAGCACAGGCTCAGTAGTTATGGTGCATGGGCTTAGTTGCTCCATGGCACGTATGTGGGATTTTCCGGGACCGGGGCTCGAACCCATGTCCCCTGCATTGGCAGGCAGATTCTCAACCACTGCACCACCAGGGAAGCCCCTGGACGTGAATTTTTTCTGTGGTTCAGTGGAGGGAACACAAGTGAGAAGCCCAGGGGGCTAAGAACAGGGACTAGTAAGTAGGGAGTAGTCTCCACTCTTATTTGTAATCTATTTCTTATCATTCTCCTATCTTCCTGTACTTGCTTATGACAATGAAGCTTTAATAGCTCCAAATCAAACTGTAGAATTTACATATTTTTCAGTAATTTTCATTATAAAATATAACAGATGCATGAAAACCCCATAGACCATAAATATATAGGTTAATGAATAATTAGAAAGTAAACACCTGTGTAACCCAGAGCATGGGCAGCCTGCCGGTCTTTTGCTGATCGTACCCCTTCCTCCTCACTCAGGTAACCATTCTCATCTTTATGGTAATAATTTTCTTGCTTTAAAAAATAATCTCACCACTCTTTAAATAATATCATTTGGTTTTTCCTGTTTTGGGATCATAGGTAAGTGGAGTCAGACTGTACTTCTTTTGTGTCTTCTTTGTTCTGCATTAGGTTTGTAAGATGCATTTGTTTTGTTGTGTGTAGCTATAGTTTGTTAAATTCCGCTGCCATATAGTGTTTCATTGACTGAAAATATGACATGTGCTTCTTCAACTCTTGCTTTTGCTAACAGTCTGGGGAACACAGATGAAGCAGCTATGACTATTCTGTGCCTGTGTCCTGTGCACAGCTGGACGTTCTCTGTCAGCCGAGAAGGGGAGTTTCTGGCTGTCTTCACCTCTGCTCTGTTCCAGAAGGTCATCTGACTTTGCCAACACTTAGTGTTGGCAAACCTTGTTTTTTGCTAAAAGAGAGTGTGTATTCATATCTCTTGGGGTTTTTCTTTGCTTTTCTCTGTTTACTGTGAGGTTGATCGCTTTTTCATATGTTTATGGCCATATGGATTTCTTCTTTTGTGAAGCAGGTCATTTTTCTGTTGTGTCGTCTGTCTTTTTTGTATTGTTCCAGAATTCTTTACACATTCTGGATCCTAGTCTTCTCTTGGTTCTACAAATGCCTTGTCTCTTCTCCTGCTCCCTGATGACATTCCTGTGGTGTTTCTTGGTAAACAAAATTTTAATTTTGATGTAGTCAAATTCATAAATTATTTCCTTTATGGGTTGTGCTTTTTGGACCTTGTTTAAGACATCCTTTCCTACCCCAAGGTAAGGAAGTATTTTCTATATTAAATTCTATATTTAATGTATTTTCTATGAGAAACTTAAGTATATTTAATGTATTCCTTTTTTTTTGAATTTTTGAATTTTATTTTATTTTTTAATACAGCAGGTTCTTATTAGTTATCCATTTTATACATATTAGTGTATATATGTCAATCCCAATCTCCCAATTCATCCCACCACCACCACCTGCCCCCGCCACTTTCCCCCCCTTGGTGTCCATATGTTTGTTCTCTACATCTGTGTCTCTATTTCTGCCCTGCAAACTGGTTCATCTGTACCATTTTTCTAGGTTCCACATATATGCGTTAATATACGATATTTGTTTTTCTCTTTCTGACATACTTCACTCTGTATGACAGTCTCTAGATCCATCCACTTCTCTACAAGTGACCCAATTTTGTTCCTTTTTATGGCTGAGTAATATTCCATTGTGTATATGTACCACACCTTCTCTATCCATTCGTCTGTCGATGGGCATTTAGGTTGCTTCCATGACGTGGCTATTGTAAATAGCGCTGCAGTGAACATTCGGGTGCATGTGTCTTTTTGAACTATGGTTTCCTCTGGGTATATGCCCAGTAGTGGGATTGCTGGGTCATATGGTAATTCTATTTTTAGTTTTTTAAGGAGCCTCCATACTGTTCTCCATAGTGGCTGTATCAATTTACATTCCCACCAACAGTGCAAGAGGGTTCCCTTTCCTCCCCACCCTCTCCAGCATTTGCTGTTTGTAGAGTTTCTGATGATGCCCATTCTAACTGGTGTGAGGTGATACCTCACTGTGGTTTTGATTTGCATTTCTCTAATAATTAGTGATGTTGAGCAGCTTTTCATGTGCTTCTTGGCCATCTGTATGTCTTCTTTGGAGAAATGTCTGTTTAGGTCTTCTGCCCATTTTTTGATTGGGTTGTTTGTTTTTTTAACATTGAGCTGCATGAGCTGTTTATATATTTTGGAGATTAATCCTTTGTCCCTTGATTCATTTGCAAATATTTTCTCCCATTCTAAGGGTTGTCTTTTCGTCTTGTTTGTAGTTTTCTTTGCTTTGCAAAAGCTTTTAAGTTTCATTAGGTCCCATTTTTTTTTTTTAATTTCCATTTCCCTAGGAGATGGATCAAAAAAGATCTTGCTGTGATTTATGTCGAAGAGTGTTCTTCCTATGTTTTCCTCTAAGAGCTTTATAGTGTCCAGTCTTACATTTAGGTCTCTAATCCATTTTGAGTTTATTTTTGTATATGGTGTTAAGGAGTGTTCTAATTTCATTCTTTTACATATAGCTGTCCAGTTTTCACAGCACCACTTATTGAAGAGGCTGTCTTTTCTCCATTGTGTATGCTTGCCTCCTTTATCAAAGATAAGGTGCCCATATGTGCATGGGTTTATCTCTGAGCTTTCTATCCTGTTCCATTGATCTATATTTCTGTTTTTGTGCCAGTACAATACTGTCTTTTTTTTTTTCCATTTTAGAGATTTCTTTATTTTTGGAGCTTAGTAAAACATTATCCACATATTATATGAGGAGAAAATTACAAAAAAAAAAAATTGTGATCCTTGAGATCCCGAATAAGAACCTATAAAGATAAGCAGTAATCTCAGTGACTCCCTGGGAAATGAGAGTCCATGTATAATGTTGTTACTTCCAAGTGAAGGTGAACAAATAGTCACTGTCTGAAAATCTGGGGACATTAAAAAAAGGCAGAATATATATCCTCAACTGTTAAATAGGTGGCCTTAGATGGGATCATGAAAAGAATAGACATTTGTCTTTAGCACCACTGGAAAGCAGGCTGCAGCCATACTCTTGACAGACTTAAGACCTTGAACGAGTCTGAACTCTTGTTCATTGGGTTTCTTAACAGGCAGGCCAGGATTATCACAAGTACTAGTGCAAACTATGAGTATTATTTTGTTTAGTATATCTACTGTGGGCCTTAATCCTTCTTTTCCTTAGGGTATTTTATGCACATTGGGGTAAAGGTATGGATGGATGAAACTGAACCTTGATGGGCTCAGTATCATCAAATCTGCCAATATATGTAGAATTTTTAATCCATACCGAATCTGTTTTCTCCTGGGGATCTTCAAATTTTATCTAAATACAAGGATACCAGTAAGCCTAGGTCCAATTTAGCTATGGTCTGATTATGACTTGAAAAATCCTTGAGAATTTCAAGTGGCCTACCGAATTAAATTGATTGGTGTGATATCACAAAAGAGACCCATTTCTCAGTCAAAGGACCAAGGGTAATTGGCTGGGAGATAGGGGGTGGCTGAGATTCCTTGCAGTGGTACAATTTGGTGACACTGACCCCAAGAAAGATGGATGGACATAGTGGTAGGTTTATTGCACAAAGTGTAGGAACTGTAACTATAAGAGAACTGTAAAATTCGCTGCCAAAAGTTAATGACAAATCTTGCGAGTTTAAGGGAAAAACTGGAAGCTAGGCCCCTCACTTTTCTCTTGCTGGCCCCTCACTATTATCAGATTTGTCCTTGCCTATTAATTTTTGGGCAACACTGGGAAGTTGTTTGTTTAGTATTCATTTTGTTTATAGTAATATCAAGTATCCTTATCAGTGAACCCTTTTTTTGGGAAGAAAATGGGAGAACATGGAACGATCCTATTGTTTGATTTGTAAAGCTATTAACTTATTCTGGATTGTTTTCAGAACAAGTTTGGTTTTGTTGTAAGACCTTTTCAGAAATTTCCAAATGCTATAGGTCTGTTAGGTGACCTATTTCCTATTCTAGCCTTTGGTTAGGGCCAAATATCCCTATTTTTATCTTAAATCTTGAAGGGGAGCAAAATATACCACCCAAAAATGTATCTCTGATGTAAGATTTATCTTGGGCTGATTATTTTTAAGAAACAGCACACACAGGAGAAGCTTTGAAAACCCAAAAGAAGTTACCCTTTTGTAAGAGACATTTGCGTTTATAAGGGAAACCTTTATTTGTAAGGGTGACTTCCTCTCTGTACCAGGAAGAGGAGGATGACTAAATCTCTAGAAACACTTATCAGTGGAGAAGGCAGCAACTTAAATCTGCATAACAACCTTACCTTTGTTTACTGTGCTTTTCCTGATAATCACCAATAACTGGCTCCCCTAGTCTTTACCCAACATCTTGTTTTGTCTTTAGCTGAACATGGTTACAATACTGTCTTGATTACTGTAGATTTGTAGTATAGTCTGAAGTCTGGGAGACTGATTCCTCCAGCTCTGTTTTTCTTTCTCAAGATTTTTATGGCTATTCAGGGTCTTTTGTGTTTCCATACAAATTGTGCAATTTTTTGTTCTAGTTCTGTGAAAAATGCCATTGGTAGTTTGATAGGGATGGCATTGAATCTGTAGATTGCTTTGGGTAGTATAGTCAATTTCACAATATTGATTCTTCCAATCCAAGAACATGGTATATCTCTCCATCTGTTTGTATCATCTTTAATTTCTTTCATCAGTGTCTTAGTAGTTTTCTGCATACAAGTCTTTTGTCTCCCTAGGTAGGTTTATTCCTAGGTATTTTATTCTTTTTGTTGCAATGGTAAATGGGAGTGTTTCCTTAATTTCTCTTGCAGATTTTTCATCATTAGTGTATAAGAATGCAAGAGATTTCTGTGCATTAATTTTGTATTCTGCAACTTTACCAAATTCATTGATTAGCTCTAGTAGTTTTCTGGTGACATCTTTAGGATTCTCTATGTATAGTATCATGTCATCTGCAAACAGTGACAGTTTTACTTCTTCTTTTCCAATTTGTATTCTTTTATTTCTTTTCCTTCTCTGATTGCTGTGGCTAGGACTTCCAAAACTATGTTGAATAATAGTGGCGACAGTGGACATCCTTGTCTTGTTCCTGATCTTACAGGAAATGCTTTCAGTTTTTCACCATTGAGAATGATGTTTGCTGTGGGTTTGTCATATATGGCCTTTATTATGTTGAGGTAGGTTTCCTCTGTTCCCACTTTCTGGAGAGATTTTATCATAAATAAACGGGTGGTGAATTTTATCAAAAGCTTTTTCTGCATCTATTGACATGATCATATGGCTTTGATTCTTCAATTTGTTAATATGGTGTATCATGTTGATTGATTTGCATATATTGAAGAATCCTTGCATCCCTGGGAGAAATCCTACTTGATCGTGGTGTATGATCCTTTTAATGTGTTGTTGTCTGTTTGCTAGTATTTTGTTGAGGATTTTTGCACCAATATTCATCAGTGATATTGGCCTGTAATTTTCTCTCTTTGTAGTATCTTTGTCTGGTTTTGGGATCAGGGTGATGGTGGCCTCATAGAAAGAGTTTGGGAGTGTTCCTTCTGCTGCAATTTTTTGGAAGAGTTTGAGAAGGATGGATGTTATCTCTTCTCTAAATGTTTGATAGAATTCACCTGTGAAGCCATCTGGTCCTGGACTTTTGTTTGTTGGAAGATTTTTAATCACAGTTTCAATTTCATTACTTGTGATCCGTCTGTTCATATTTTCTATTTCTTCCTGGTTCAGTCTTGGAAGGTTATACCTTTCTAAGAATCTGTCCCATTTCTTCCAGGTTGTCCATTTTATTGGCATAGAGTTGCTTGTAGTAGTCTCTTAGGATGCTTTGTATTTCTGCGGTGTCTGTTGTAACTTCTCCTTTTCATTTCTAATTTTATTGATTTGAGTCCTCTCCCATTTTTCTTGATGAGTCTGGCTAATGGTTTATCAATTTTGTTTATCTTCTCAAACAACTAGCTTTTAGTTTTATTGAACTTTGCTATTGTTTTCTTTGTTTCTATTTCATTTATTTCTGCTCTGATCTTTATGATTTCTTTCCTTCTACTAACTTTGGGTTTTGTTTGTTCTTCTTTCTCTAGTTCCTTTAGGTGTAAGGGTAGATTGTTTATTTGAGATTTTTCTTGTTTCTTGAGGTAGGCTTGTATTGCTATAAACTTCTCTCTTAGAACTGTTTTTGCTGCATCCCATAGGTTTTGGATTGTTGTGTTTTCGTTGTCATTTTTCTCTAGGTATTTTTTGATTTCCTCTTTGATTTCTTCAGTGATCTCTTGGTTATTTAGTAATGTATTGTTTAGCCTCCGTGTGTTTGTGTTTTTTACGTTTTTTTCCCTGTAATTCATTTCTAATCTCATAGCATTTTGGTCAGAAAAGATGCTTGATATGATTTCAATTTTTTTAAATTTACTGAGGCTTGATTTGTGACCCAAGATGTGATCTATCCTGAAGAATGTTCCGTGTGCACGTGAGAAGAAAGTGTAATCTGCTGTTTTTGGATGGAATGTCCTATAAATATCAATTAAATCTATCTGGTCTGTTGTGTCATTTAAAGCTTGTGTTTCCTTGTTAATTTTCTGTTTGGATGATCTGTCCATTTTTGTAAGTGAGGTGTTAAAGTCCCCCACTATTATTGTGTTTTGTCGATTTCCTCTTTTATAGCTGTTAGCAGTTGCCTTATGTATTGAGGTGCTCCTATGTTGGGTGCGTATATATTTATAATTGTTCTATCTTCTTCTTGGATTGATCCCTTGATCATTATGTAGTGTCCTTCCTTGTCTCTTGTAACATTCTTTATTTAAAGTCTATTTTATCTGATATGAGTATTGCTACTCCAGTTTTTTTTTTTTTTTTTGATTTCCATTTGCATGGAATATCTTTTTCCATCCCCTCACTTTCAGTCTCTGTGTGTCCCTAGGTCTAAAGTGGGTCTCTTGTAGACAGCATATATATGGGTCTTGTTTTTGTATCCATTCAGCGAGCCTGTGTCTTTTGGTTGGAGCATTTAATCCATTCACGTTTAAGGTAATTATCGATATGTATGTTCCTATTACCATATTCTTAATTGTTATGG
Organism: Balaenoptera borealis; assembly: GCF_965194805.1. Taxonomy (NCBI): domain Eukaryota; kingdom Metazoa; phylum Chordata; class Mammalia; order Artiodactyla; family Balaenopteridae; genus Balaenoptera; species Balaenoptera borealis. The sequence goes on from NC_138880.1 coordinate 2,417,729, forward strand.
GTTTGTTTTTGTAGGTCCTTGTCTTCTCTTGTGTTTCCCACTTAGAGAAGTTCCTTTAGCATTTGTTGTAGAGCTGGTTTGGTGGTGCTGAATTCTCTTAGCTTTTGCTTGTCTGTAAAGCTTTTGATTTCTCCATCAAATCTGAATGAGATCCTTGCCGGGTAGAGTAATCTTGGTTGTGGGTTCTTCCCTTTCATCAGTTTAAATATATCATGCCACTCCCTTCTGGCTTGTAGAGTTTCTGCTGAGAAATCAGCTGTTAACCTTATGGGAGTTCCCTTGTATGTTATTTGTCGTTTTTCCCTTTTTGCTTTCAATGATTTTTCTTTGTCTTTAATTTTTGCCTATTTGATTACTACGTGTCTCGGCGTGTTTCTCCTTGGGTTTATCCTGCCTGGGACTCTCTGCGCTTCCTGGACTTGGGTGGCTATTTCCTTTCCCATGTTAGGGAAGTTTTCGACTGTAATCTCTTCAGATATTTTCTCGGGTCCTTTGTCTCTCTCTTCTCCTTCTGGGACCCCTATAATGTGAACGTTCTTGCATTTAATGTTGTCCCAGAAGTCTCTTAGGCTGTTTTCATTTCTTTTCATTCTTTTTTCTTTATTCTGTTTTGTGGCAGTGAATTCCACCATTCTGTCTTCCAGGTCACTTATCTGTTCTTCTTCCTCAGTTATTTTGCTATTGATTCCTTATAGTGTATTTTTCATTTCAGTTATTGTATTGTTCATCTCTGTTTGTTTGTTCTTTAATTCTTCTAGGTGTTTTTCTTTAATTCTTCTAGGTCTTTGTTAAACATTTCTTGCATCTTCTCAATCTTTGCCTCCATTCTTTTTCCGAGGTCCTGGATCATCTTCACTCTCATTATTCTGAATTCTTTTTCTGGAAGGTTTCCTATCTCCACTTCATTTAGTTGTTTTTCTGGGGTTTTATCTTGGTCCTTTATCTGGTACATAGCCGTCTGCCTTTTCATCTTGTCTATCTTTCTGTGAATGTGGTTTTCGTTCCACAAGCTGCAGGATTGTAGTTCTTCTTGCTTCTGCTGCCTGCCCTCTGGTGGATGAGGCTATCTAAGAGGCTTGTGCACATTTCCTGATAGGAGGGACTGGTGGTGGATAGAGCTGGTTGTTGCTCTGGTGGGCAGAGCTCAGTAAAACTTTAATCAGCTTGTCTGCTGATGGGTGGGGCTGGGTTCCCTCCCTGTTGGTTGTTTGGCCTGAGGTGACCCAACACTGGAGCTTACCCAGCTCTTTGGGGGGGCTAATGGCGGACTCTGGGAGGGCTCACGCCAAGGAGCACTTCCCAGAACTTCTGCTGCCAGTGTCCTTATCCCCACCATGAGCCACAGCTACCCCCTGCCTCTGCAGGAGACCCTCCAACAGTAGCAGATAGGTCTGGGGTCACTGCTCCTTCCCCTGGGTCCTGATGCGCACACTTCTTTTTGTGTGCCCTCCTCTAGTGGCGTCTCTGTTTCCCCTAGTCCTGTCGAAGTCCTGCAATCAAATCCTGCTGGCCTTCAAAGTCTGATTCTCTAGGAATTCCTCCTCCCGTTACCCCAGGTTGGGAAGCCTGATGTGGGGCTCAGAACCTTCACTCCAGTGGATGGACTTCTGTGGTATAAGTGTTCTCCAGTGTGTGAGTCACCCACCCAGCAGTTATGGGATTTGATTTTATTGTGATTGCCCCCCTCCTACCGTCTCATTGTGGCTTCTCCTTTGTCTTTGGATGTGGGGTATCTTTTGTGGGAGTTCTAGTGTCTTCCTGTTGATGATTGTTCAGCAGTTATTTGTGATTTAATGAATTTTCTATATTAAATTATTTTCTTTATGTAGCCTTTCATGTAGGTCTGAAGTTCACCTGAAATTAATTTTGATGTGTGATGTGAGGTTAAAAATCCAGATTGATTCCTTCTTTATGGATATGTAATAGTCCCAGTTCAGTTGAAAAGACTATCCTTTCTACTTCTGTGATATATCACATATCAGTAAGAATGTGAGTCTGTTCTGTTGGTCTATTCTATGCCTATATCACACTGGTTTATTATATTTTTTAATATCTATTTATTTATTTATTTTGCCTGTGCCGTGTCTTCATTGTGGCACCTCGGATCTTTATTGCGGCATGCAGGATCTAGTTCCCTGACCAGGGATTGAACCTGGGCCCCTTGCATTGGGAGTGTGGAGTCTTACCCACTGGACGACCAGGGAAGTGCCCACACTGGTTTATTTTTTAAAAAAATCTTGATATGTGAGAGGGCATGCTTCTTCAAGAGAGTCTTGATGTGTCCTGGCCATTTACATTTCCATTTAAAATTTTAGAATCGACTTAGTAAAGTTCAACACCCCCCAAATAAAGTTTTGGGATTTTGAGTGGGATTGTATTGAATCTATGAATTAATCTGAAGAAAATTGATATTTGATAATACTGAATCTTTCTCTAAGTCTTTTAAAATGCCTTTTAATAAAGTTCTGTAGCTTTTTCCTTAGAAACCTTATGTATCTTTTGTTAGATTTATTGCTAGGCACTTCATAGATTTTTTTATACTCTTGCAAATGTTATTGTTTTTAGGATTTAATTTTCTGTTTGCTGTTTATATAGAAATTTAATTGGTTCTTCCGCATTGCTAATTGATTTTTCTGCATTGTGAAACTCTCCTAACAGCTTATGTGTAAATACCTTTGGATATTCAACAAACATAATCATATCATTTGTGAAGAATCCAGATATATAAGGCTTTCTTTCCAAGCCTTATACCATTTATTTACTTACTCCCATTATGCTGGCTGGGGTCCACTTACTATTGACTAGGAAGGTGGACATCTTTGTCCCTTTAATTTCAAAGGGAAATTTTCTGCATTTAACCATTCAGTATGATGTTTGCTATAGCATTTTGGGGGAGGGCGTAGGTAATTTAATAAAGAGGAAAGATGTGATATTCTATTCCTGCTTTTCTAAGGATTTTGAATCATGAATATTGAATTTTACTAAATATATTTTCTGCATTTGTTGAGAAGATTATATGATATTTCTGCTTTAGACTGCTAACGTGAGAAACTAGATTCCTGATTTCATTGTGTTAAACCAACTTAGTATCTGGGATAAAATCAACTTGATATTTTATATGTTAGTGAATTCAGTTTGCTGACATTTTGAGTGAGGGTTTTTGTATCTGTGTTCGTTAAAGAGGTTAGTTTGTGATATTTTCCTTTTTCATACCATCTATGTTGTTAAACTAAGGCCCTGAAGTACCGAATTTCATTCTGAAGTTCCCTGAGGAATAAAAATTAAGCTTTTTAATATGAAAGGTAACATTGCAATGAAATAGAACTATCTACCCATGCATGTAGTGCAAGGAATATCAAGTATTTGGAATTCATTTCCCTTGGAAAATTTCAAATCATGTTCAGAATTTTTTTGTTTGGCTAATAATGAGAAAATTCCTTTATACAAATTTTTCATGGAGGAAAAGAGTTCTTTTCAAAATCGTTACAAGAATGTTGTTGACATGTACATAATGGCCTCATCCTTTGAGGAACCAATTTTTAAAAGATAATTAGAGTTAAAACTTGCCCATGATTCCATTTCAGTCTCTAAACTAAATGTCAGTATGGAAAGAGCTTTTCTTGTCCTGGATGACCAGTGACACTAACAATTTGAGTATTGAGTCAGTAATTGAGTGGTGTATTTTCTAAAAATAGTTTTTAGAAGCAAAAGACAAGTGTTATAAGTTAAAAAAGTAAAATCTAAATAAAAGCCACATGAAGTAAAATATATGTTATAATTTTGATTGATATTAATTAACCTTCCAGATCATATATATCTTTCTCTATGTCAACACATTCTTTGCGAGAGTGTTCAGAAACCACCTGGAAACCCTGATGATGTGACTTGCTCAGCTACAGGGACCCTTGCATCCCTAATTATAAAACCCCCCAAATTTCTGAGATAGTATTGGGAAGGACAAAGCTAGGTAGTCAGCATGAGGAAAGTGTTCCTATCTCCCCAGAGTGGCTGTGCAGGTGAGTATATATGTATAAACGGATATTACTGACAACTGAAACAAATCGGATGTTAAGGAACCCCGAATCCGTAAAAAAGGAAAGTGTGCTAAGAGGTAGTTTTCGTGAACACCTGCAAACATGATACATATTAATCGGATGGTAGCTTCCCACTGTCTCGTGGTGGCGATGAGCTGATGAAGGAAATATTAGCATCTTAGAGTAAGAGGAGACGTCATCAACCATGCAGTATAACTTCCTCATCCCAGAGGTGAGACCAGTGACGTGCCTATTTATTAGAGTTGGGACTAAATTTGTTTGTTTGTTTGTTTCTTCATTCCTTTATTCAACACACATTCACTGAGAACCTATTATGTGTGAGAAATTGTTCTATATACTGGGGATACGGTGGTGAACAAAGTCCTTCCCTTCCTCCCAGGATTTATATTCCAGAGGAGGAGACTGGCAGTAGCAAAGAGCTACGTGGTAAAGTGACAGGTGTGGAGAAGTGGGAAGAAGAGAAATGAAGTGGAGGGGGTGGGAGTGAAGGTGACAGGGATGCTGTTGAGTAGGGTGGTCTAGAAAAGTCTCGCTGAGGAGGTGACCTTTGAAATGAGGGAGTGAGCCCGTGGTCTTGGGGAAGAATGTTCTAGGAAAAGGGAATAGGAAGCACAGATGCTCCGTGTTCTGGGCAGCTAGGTCAGGGGGTGGAGGCAGGTGGGCAGGGGAGGTGGGCCAGGAGGTGGGGTGAGGCCTGGGACATGTCACCAGGGCCAGAGGCCTGCTGAGAACCTCAGGATTTACTCTAAGTGTCGGAAGGCATTGCAGAGTTTTGAGCAGGGAAATAACGCAGTCTGACTGCAGGTTTGAAGGGTGCCTGCCCTCCGGCTGCTGTAGAAACGTCTGAAGAGAGACCGGGACGGAAGAGGGCTTGGTGGGGAGGGGAGGTGGCTGCAGTGTGATGGCGCGAAACCGGGAGTGGCGAGCGAGAGAGACAGTGTGATGACTTCTTGATGTATTTTAAAGGTTCAGCAATGAGATTGGCGGAAGAATTGGGTATGGGATACAAGGGGGAATCCAGGCCCCTCACAGCTCTGCCTGTTCCCTTCCACCCGACTACCCCTCCTTAGAATGCTTTGCTGGAATGTGCTTTTGCTCTTTTTTCTCAGGGATGTTTTTGAGTCAAGGCTTCAGGCTGTTTGCTGGGCAGACATCCTTCTCATCTGCGGTGATGGAAGGTTTGTTTACAGCACACCTGCCCACAGGTGTCACTAACTTTGCATCAGATTGACTTTAAATGCCTGCACCTGGTTCAGTTTCAGTTCACAGCTGAAAACTTCGTAATGTTTTCATTTAATCTCTCCATTGACCTGAAAAATTGCTAAGTCTTTGTGAGGTTAGATTTGCTTCAAGATAGATGGCTGTTGTAGCGTGGCGTGTTGGCACTAAAGAAATTATCCTGGAAGAAGGAGAGACTCTATTAGTTTGTGCCTGCTCACAGCAGAGAGGAGTTTGCATACAGAACAGTCCCAACAATGCAGTGTTCCAATGGTGCCAGCTCATTAAACGGACCGGAGGGCAGTGCTCTTGGAAGGCAGCGTCCCTCGCTCTGGTTCAGTGACACTGAGTCTTGACTCTGAATTGATGCCAAAAGCAGATCCGTTGGGTTTCATGAACGCTGATTGCCGGCTGTTTTTTTCCTTCTTCTAATAAAATACAAGGAGCACATACTCAATCAGGATTTCTTCACTAATGAAATATTCCTTTTCATGTAGTCTGTTAACGCCAGATGTTGTTATTGCTTCTCATTGTAACTTTCAGTGTTATTGTTGTTCTTATTTTTGAGGGAAAAACACGCCACAGCATAGACATCCCCGATGGCTGGTTTTTGAATGGGACTCCAGAATGAAGATGAGCGTTTTACTTCTCCAATTTCTGATCCAACCCCACTGCTGAGTTACCAAGGGGAGGAATGCATGGAGTTGGTGTGTTTCCAAAAAGTGGCATTTTCAGTGGTTTATACACCAGGTTGAGGGTTCCTCACAAAGCAGGCATCCCATCTTTTTAGGCAGAGTCTGTAAAGGTGACAGTACATTTCATTCTGAAAGCAAATATGAGTGGAAGTGGATCTTCTTAGTTGTCCTGGAGCCCAGCCACCTGTTAGGTGCAGGTGCGGTCTAGATGTGTAGGGTTTGGAACACGAAAGAGCACCTTAACCACGAGGACGGTTTGAATGCTCAGAGATGTTTCCAGTTAAGCTGGCATCAAGGTCCCATTTTAGCCCCTTATTAGCTGTGTGGGAATTATGCTTCAGTCTATGCATAGACTTCAGAGCCTTAGATCAGAGTGCTTGCAGGTAGCATAGGAGACCTTGAAAAGTGTGGGAGTTATGGCCCTTTAAAGCGACCTCTCTGTTGCATCTGATACGTTTGTCAGTTTCCTTCTTCAGACTCCACCCCTCCAGCTCCCGTGACAGCAAACCTTCCTGGGTCTCCATCCACACCACCTGGATCTTCTCCAGGGTTTACCCTTGGCCACTCCTTTGATCCCACCGCATATTCTTCCCTGAGAGCCTCCCTCCTGCCTTTTTAACAGCCTGTGGACAGATGCCTGTGAGCTGTCGGCTCCAGCCCACGCCCCTCCCTGCAGCTTTGACCTGCGTCTCCAAGTCCCCTTAGTCCCGTCCTCCTGGCTGTCAGTCACCCCGTCCTCTACAGCTTCTCCACCAGATTCTTCTTTTTTTAGTATGGTCTTATCTATTTATTTGGCTGCGCCGGGTGTTTGTTGCAGCACATGGGGTCTTTTTAGTTGTGGCACGCAAGATCTTTGTTGCCGTGTGCGGGATCTTCTCGTTGCGGCATGCGTGCGGGATCCAGTTCCCTGACCAAGGATGGAACCCGGGCCCCCTGCATTGGGAGCACGGAGTCGTACCCACTGGACCGCCAGGGAAGTCCCTCCACCAGGTTCTTCACGTTGCCCTCAGCCTGGTCTGCTCTCTGAGAGCTGTCTTGGTTGGGGGCCCTGCCACCTGTCCCCCGAGGCACTCCCAACCTCCGCTGCAACAGCACATCAATAACCGACTTATAAATGTGTTTTATGATATAGCTTCTTTTAAAATTTTTATCGAAGTAACTCACGCCCATGGTTAAAAAGTAAAATAGTGCAGAATGGCTTAGTGGCCCTCCCTTCCTGCCAAAAGGAAACCCTTTTAACACCTGTAACTGCTTCTTCTGGTGGCTCTTGCCATATATCTGAGTTCTACACTCAGGCTGTTATTTCTTCATCCACCAGTTTGGACAGTGTCTGCTGGTTTCCTGCCATACTTTCCCGTCTCTCCTTCCCCCTTTACCCGGTGTAGTTGTATCACAATCTTTAGTTCCCCTATTTCAGTCATTTAAGTAACAGAGTTTTATTGTGTATCTTGTTTCATCTCTCCAGGTGGAGTCACCTGGCCCCTGACTTGTAGGCTGAGGTCCCGGCACCTCTCCCCCTTCTCCCTGTCCCCTTCGGTCCTGTCCACGGACTTTCCAGGTGCCCATATTGATACGGTCTATTTGATAAGTTGATACATTACTTTTCCCTCAGAGCTCTGAGACACTGCTCCACTTTGGTGTCCGGTGCTGCTGATAAGCCTGATAACGATCTAGTTGTCTTTCCTTCGCAGGTGATCTGTGCTTTCTCTTCAGAGACCTTTAGAATATTTTCTTTACTTTGGGGTCCTGAAATTTCTCCATATTGTGTTCATGAGTGTGTGTCTGTGTGTCTGTGTGTTTTATTTCATTAATTTTCCAATTTCTCCTACTCATTTTCTCCCATTTTCTCTGTTCACTTTTTCTAGAGCTTCTGTTAGATGATGGACAATTGGACAAGCTGGAAATCATCTTTTAGATGCCTGTATTTTCTTTTTCTATATTCTGGATGGTTTTCTCTGCTTTATCTTCCAATCTTTTATTGATTAAAAAGATTTTTGTGTGTGTATTTCTTTTTTGTTCTGTGATTGATTTTTTCGTAACATCCTGTACTTATTTTATGGATGCAATATTTTCTCAGCTCTCTGAGAATAATAATTACATTTTAAAAACTTCGTTTAAAGGTGCAGAAATTTCTCATATACCCTCTGTTCCCATAGCCTCGCCCATTGTCAACATCCCCACCAGAGTGGTACCCATGGTATAGTTGATGAACCTACATTGACACGTCATAAGCACCCTTGGTGTTGTATATTCTGTGGATTGGGACAAATGTATTGATATAATGACCCATTTCCGTCTTTATATTATCATACAGTGTATTTTCAGTGCCCTAAAAATCCTCTGTGCTCCCATCTCAGCATCTGTTCCCCGCCCCCCATCCTTTGCAACCACTGATATTTAATTGTCTCCATAGTTTTTCGGTTTTTCTTTTTTTTGTTTTTGCAGCATTTCATGTAGTTGGACTCATACTACAGTGTGTGTAGCCTTTTCAGATTGGCTTCTTTCACTTAGTAACACGCACTCAAGTTTTCCCCATGTCTTTCATGGCTTCAGAGCTCGTTTTCTTTTAGCAGTGAATAATATTCCATTGTTTGGATGTACCACAGTTTATTTATTCACCTACTGAAGGACATCTTGCTTGCTTCCAAGTTTTACAGTTATGAATAAAGCATCTATAAAATCCATGTGCAGGTTTTTGTGTAGACATACATTTTCAACTCCTTTGGGTAAATGCCAAGGAGTATGACAGCTGGATTCTATGCTAAGAGTATATTTAGTTTTATAAGAAACAGCCAAACTGTCTTCCAAAGTGGGGCTGCACCATCTTGCGTTCCCACCAGCAGTGAATGAGAGTTCCTGTTGCTCCACATCCTTGCCAGCATTTGGTGTTGTCAGCGTTTGGGATTTTGGCCTTTCTAATGGGTGTATAGTGGTATCATTGTTGTTTTAATTTACACTTCCCTGATGACATATGATGTTGAGTATCTTTTCATGTGCTTATCTGCCATCTGTATATCTTCTTTGTTGAGGCATCTGTTAAGATTGTTGGCCCGTTTTTTAATCAGGTTTTTTTGTTTTCTTCTTGTTGCGTTTTAAGAGTTCTTCATACATTTTGGGTGACAGTCTTTTATCAGATGCGTATTTGCAAATTTTTTCCTCAGTCTGTGGCTTGTCTTCTCATTCTTTTGACATTGTCTTTAGCAGAGCAGAAGTTTTTAATTTTAATGTAGCCCAGCTCATCAACTTTTTCTTTTATGGATGGTGCCTTTGGTGTTGTAGCTAAAAAAGTCATTGCTAAATCCAAGGTCATCTCTGTTTTCCCCTATGTCATCTTCTAGGAGCTTTATAGTTTTGCATTTTACAGTTAGGTCTGTGATCCATTTTGATTTAATTTTTGTGAAAGGTGTGTCTAGATTCATTGTTTTGCCTGTGGATGTCCAGTTGTTCCAGCATTATTTGTCAAAAGACTGTCTTTGCTCCACTGTATTGCTTTGCTCCTTTGTCAAAGATCAGTTGACTGTGTTTATGTGGGTCCATTTCTGTGGTATCTGTTCTGTTTCATTGATTTATCTGTCTATTCTTTCATCAATACCACAGTCTTGATTACTGTAGCTTTATAGTAGGTCTTGAAGTTGGGTAGTATCAGTCTTTCAACTTTGTTTTTCTCCTTCAATTTTGCATTGGCTATTCTGGGTCTTCTGTCTCTCCATATAAACTTTAGAAGCAGTTTCTCAATATCTGTAAAATAACTTGCTGGGATTTTGACTGGGATTGCATTGACTTCATAGATCAGGATGGCAAGAACTGACATCTTGACAATATTGAGTCTTCCTATCCTTCAACATGGAAAATCTCTCCATTAATTTAGTTCTTTTTTGATTTCCTTAATCACAGTTTTGCAGTTTGCCTCACATAGATCTTTTACATTTTTGTTATATTTATACCGTAGTGTTTCACGTTCGGGGGCACTAATGTAAACGATACTGTTTTTAGTTTCCATCTGTGCATTGCTTGTATACAGAAAAGTGACTGACTTTTGTATGTTAACCTTGTATCCTGGGACCTTGCAGTAACTGCCTATGAGTCTCAGCAGCCTCACTGGAGTTTGGATTCACTCAGATGAGAAGGAGTTTACAGTGACATCTCCTTGTAGCCTTTCTGCAGTGAGTTGGTGTTGTATGATTCCATTTTGGATCCCTTCTCAGTTTTTTTTTTTTTAAGTTATAGAAAAAGCATGCAGGCACATCTGGAAAGAAACACACCAAATTGTTAACAGTAGTTACTTTGTCAGTGCGGGGTAAGGACTCAGTATCTACTTTATGTAATGCTGTATTTGTTTTCTTTAACTACTTAGATTTTTAAATAAAAACTAATAAAGAGAAGTAAATCGTAACTGTACAGCTCAAAGAGTTACTTAAAGTGAATACCTGTGAACCACTGCCCAGATCAAGACACGGGGCAGCCCAGCCCCGCAGAAGCTCTGCCGTGTCTTTCCCCAGTCACAGTGCCTCTGTCACCCTAAAGTAACTGCTGGCCAGATTTGTAAGGTTATTACTTCCTTGGATTTCTTTATCGTTTTACCTAAGTATGGATTCCTAGTGACTTTTTGGGAATTGATTTAAGATGAATCATGATTTAGAATCACGTTTAAATGGAGTCATCTTTTGGGCTTCTTTTGCTTGCCTTCATTTGGGTGGGGTTTATTCCCATGGTTACCTGTAGCTGTAGTTCATTCATTCTCATTGCTGCAAAATATTCCATTATGTGAATATATGACAGTTCCTTTAGCCAGTCTACTATTCGTGGGCATTTGACTAGTTTCCAGTTTTACACTGTTGTGACGCTGATAGGAGCACTCTTGTACGGGTATCCCGATAAATGTGTCCTCGTGGTTCTGCCAGGTGGATACTGGGGAGTGGAATTGCTGATCATGGAGTATGCATGCCTTCAGCTTTACTAGATGCTGCCAACAGTTCTGAAGGGGTTTTGCCAATTAATGCAGCATATTGTCAGATTTTAAAAATTGTTATTCTGATAGGTACAGAGTGGCATCTCTTTGTAGTTTTTCTTTATATTTTGCTGATGGCTGAGTTGAACTCATTTTTACATGTCATGTGGCCATTTGGATTTCTTCTTCACTGTTGGGTTATCTTTTTCTTTTTGATTTGTAGGGTTTTTCAAAAATGTGTTTTGGGTTCAAATTATCTGTCAGTTTTATGTGTTACAAACAGCTTTTGCCACTCTGTGACCTGCCTTTTTACTTCCTTTGGGGTATCTTTTAATAAACAAATATTTTTATTGTGGTCCAATCAATATTTGTGGTTAGTGCTTTTTCTGTCTTATGTAATAAATCTTTTCCTAATCAGAGGTCAAGAAGGTGTGATCTTGTATTTGTTTTCTAAACCTTTGTCTTTCACATTTAGGTCTTCTGCCTGGAGTTGACTCTTGTGCGTGTTATGAGGTCAGGCTCAAATTCCTGTACTAAAAACAAATAGATACAAACCTATGTTTCTTTAGCAACAACATGAAAATCAAGCACGTGATGGAGGCAGGGCCATGTGGTTGAACCTTAACCTAACCTTGCGATGTGGTTTCCATCCATCGTACATGCATCCTCCTCTGCCTCTGTCCCTCCCAGTAGTCCCTCAGTAGCCACCGTCCTGCCCTTGGTCAGTGTGTTATCGAAGGTGAATGGCAAAGGAAAAGTCTTATAATAAGCATTCTGTTTAGCTGTAGTTTGACTCTGTCTCCATGAGTCTTTTTACACATGGAAACTAATACTTTGTAAATGTGCATCTTATTGCAAAGCAGAATCTAAAACTTTAGCAATGATGATTTTTGTCTCAGTATTGAAGTGATCGCCCACATTTTGAATGTAGTCATGCTTTTTATGTGTAGAACGTCAGTCTTTAATTTCGCTCAAAAATTATTGGAACTTGCAAGTATGAATCTTGAAATTGAACTGAACTTGCTTTAAAAATAATCTTTCTTATTCCCAGAAGAATATTTCTATTAGCAAAAAAAAAAAAAGAAGCTTGAAATAGCAGTGATTATTTTCTGCATGCAGGTCTATTGGAAAGAAAAGAAACATGCAGCTGGAAGACATTTAAGAGGTCATCTAGTGCAGGATTTTACCTCTAAGAAGTAGACTATTCTCGCTTTTTTTTTTTTTTATTCTCGCTTTTAATATAATTTCAGAAAATAAAATTCCACACCCTCCCCTGGTAATGTTTAATATACTTCACTGTCAGTGAATTTTCCTTATGCTATGTCTTAAGTGCATTTTCTTACTCTGTTTCAAATGGAGACAGAGAAATTGGGCCAAGCATCTTGTGTCTATAATAATCCTTCACCTGCCTGATGGCCATTGCTAAATCCCACACCATCCTTCTCTTTGTGGTATAATCTGTTTGTTTAGCTCTTTCTCTTAAGCCAGTTTCCAACTTCTCTAATTACTGTTTTTTTCCCCATGTAAATTCTCTCCATATCCTCTATAAATTATGATTTGTAGACTCAAAAATTGAACCTAATACTTTTGCCAACGTATGACCGTTTGGTCATACCCTCATTAACCAATGAGGGTGTCACTCTATTTAGAGAGTTCTCTAACCGAGACTTCTAACCTGAGTTTTTTTTTTTCATGATAAAAAGATTTTTGGACTGAAGGCTCTACATGGCAGTTTGAACACACTTGTTTATCTCTGCTTCCTAAGATTACCCAGATTAGGCAGCAAATAAGAAAGGCATAAATCCACTCGGACAAGGAAGTTGGGAAATGAGGCTTGGTGGATGAGGAGTGTCGGCAAAAGTTGGGAGGCTTGACAGGGAGGTTTGCATGGGTGGGAGGTGAATTGGCAGAGGGGAGGAGGCTGAGAGCCAGGTGCCCACAGGGAGGGAAGCAGCCTGGGGAGGGTGACTGCGGTTGGGACCCAGAGGCTCTGCAGTTGGCACCCCAAGCTGCACAGAGGGCGGGTGAGGGAGAGGTTGGCACTGGGGACGGTGGGAACCCAGGTAAGAAGCAGTCGGACTCCCTCCCTCCCCAGGCTGCTGGACAGACACCCCTGGTAGGTATATTGTCTGGAGAAATTAGAGCAGAGACGCGCTGGACTTGGAAACAGCAGATACAGGTGAGAGTGCAAGTGAGACACTCTGGAGAAAATAGGAGTGTTATGTAAACGTCTACATGTAGAAAGGCGCCACCTCCCTTCTGGGCACCCAGAGCTCTGACAACCAGGCTTGTATCCCTCCATCCCTGGATTAGAGGACTAGAAGGTTCTTTTCTGGGAAACTGACCAGTTGAGGAGATAAGACATAAGTTCACCTTTTTTGGGTCCCACGGGCACAGCCAAGGATCACCACGCATTGAGGGTCATCTCTAACACGAATGAATGGGACCAAAACAAATACACAGGGAAAACAGAGAGAAATGCAGAGAGGAGAAAAAGGTCAACAAACTATAACTGGTATTGAGAGGTTAGAGAAGATACTGCATCTATGAGAGAGGGTTTGGAAATTGATAGCAGAAATTAAAAATTCAGTGAAGAGTTGGAATGTTGATGACAGAAAACATGAGAGAAAAGAGGAGGAAATGAGAGGCTCCTTTTAGGAAGCCCAAAATCTGATTAGTAAGAGGTTTAGAAAGAAAACAAAATGTGGAAAAGAAAATTAAAGGAGAATGATATGGAATACTCTTTCAAAATTGAAGGACATAAATTTCCACAGAGAAGGGGTACATTAAGTGCAATATATAGCAAAGGACCAATTCCAAAACATATTTGATAAAGTCTGTGAGTAACAGACATTTTTGCTACAAGTTTTAACAGAGAGAAAAAGTAGGTCACATACAAAGGTTCAGGTATCTGCCTTCTCAACTGCAGTAGTGCAATGTAGAAGAAATAGAGCTTTACCCCCAAATTGGAGGGAAAACAGCCTCCAATCTGGAATCCTGGACCTGGCTGGATTGTCAGCCAAATGCAAGAGTAGAATAAGGCTATTTTCAGACAGACAGGAAAGGTCTCAAAAATTGGCCTCCCGTGACTCTTTCTTGGTTAGTCCCTGGAGGAAGTGAAGGGGACTTCCTTACAGGAACACGCTAAACACTGTGCAGGGAGCAGGGGAAAGGGAAGGAAGTTCCCTGATGGGAGGCGAAGGCATGTTCCAGGTGACACCTGCATAGCACCTGCGTGAGGCCTGGAGAACAGCCTTTCCAGATCAGACAGGGGGATGGAGAGGCAGGAGAGAAGGTAACAGCAGCAAATGAGAGAGATCACCTAGTGTGTTTACCTTTGATGAGATGAGAATTCTGGTTCTGTACTAGAGTATGGGGGGAATGAGTGTTAGAGACCTGAAAAAAATCAATCAAATGGAAAATTGAGGTAATCATTAACATTAGGAAAAACAAAAGGTTGCACAAGAAAAGAAATATAATTATAGTACATCATGGGGCTCAGCTTTTTTTCCCCACATCTTTATTGGAGTATAATTGCTTTACAATATTGTGTTAGTTTCTGCTGTATAAGAAACTGAATCAGCTATACGTATACATATACCCCATATCCCCTCCCTCTTGCGTCTCCCTCCCACCCTCCCTATCCCACCCCTCTAGGTGGTCACAAAGCACCGAGCTGATCTCCCTGTGCTTTGCGGCAGCTTCCCACTAGCTATCTATTTTACATTGGGTAGTGTATATATGTCAGTGCTACTCTCTCAGTTCGTCCCAGCTAACCCTTCCCCCGCTGTGTCCTCAAGTCTGTTCTCTACGTCTGTGTCTTTATTCCTGCCCTGCCACTAGGTTCATCAGTACCGCTTTTTTAGATTCCATATATATGTGTTAGCATACGGTATTTGTTTTTCTCTTTCGGACTTACTTCACTCTGTATGACAGACTCTAGGTCCATCGACCTCACTATAAATAACTCAATTTTGTTCCTTTTTATGGCTGGGTAATATTCCATTGTATATATGTGCCACATCTTCTTTATCCATTCATCTGTTGATGGACATTTAGGTTGCTTCCATGACCTGGCTATTGTAAATAGTGCTGCAATGAACATTTTGGTACATGACTCTTTTTGAATTATGGTTTTCTCAGAGTATATGCCCAGGAGTGGGATTGCTGGGTCATATGGTAGTTCTACTTTTAGTTTATTAAGGAACTTCCATACTGTTCTCCATAGTGGCTGTATCAATTTACATTCCCACCAACAGTGCAGGAGGGTTCCCTTTTCTCCACACCCTTTCCAGGATTTATTGTTTGTAGATTTTTTGATGATGGCCATTCTGACCAGTGTGAGGTGATACCTCCCTGTGGTTTTGATTTGCATTTCTCTAATGATTAGTGACACTGAGCATCTTTTCATGTATTTGTTGACCATCTGTATGTTTTCTTTGGAGAAATGTCTATTTAGGTCTTCCGTCCATGTTTGGATTGGGTTGTTATTTTGATATTGAGCTGCATGAGCTCCTTGTATATTTTAGAGATTAATCCATTGTCAGTTGCTTCATTTGCAAATATTTTCTCCCATTCTGAGGTTTGTCTTTTCGTCTTGATTATGGTTTCCTTTGCTGTGCAAAAGTTTTTAAATTTTGTTAGGTCCCATTTGCTTATTTTTGTTTCCATTACTCTAGGAGTTGGGTCAAAAAAGATCTTGGCTGTGATTTATGTCATAGAGTGTTCTGCCTATGTTTTCCTCTAAGAGTTTTATAGTGTCTGACCTTACATTTAGGTCTTTAATCCATTTTGAGTTTATTTTTGTGTATGATGTTAGGTAGTGTTCTAATTTCATTCCTTTACATGTAGCTGTCTAGTTTTCCCTGCACCACTTATTGAAGAGGCTGTCCTTTTTCCATTGTATATTCTTGCCTCCTTTGTCAAAGATAAGGTGACCATATGTGCATGGGTTTATCTCTGGGCTTTCTATCCTGTTCCCCTGATCTATATTTCTGTTTCTGTGCCAGTACCATACTGTCTTGATTACTGTAGCTTTGTAGTATAGTCTGAAGTCAGGGAGCCTGATTCCTCCAGCTTCGTTTTTCTTTCTCAAGATTGCTTTGGCTATTTGGGGTATTTTGTGTTTCCATACCAATTGTAAAATTTCTTGTTCTAGTTCTGTGAAAAATGCCATTGGTAATTTGATAGGGATTGCATTGAATCTGTAGATTGCTTTGGGTAGTATAGTCATTTTCACAATATTGATTTTTCCAATCTAGGAACATGGTATATCTTACCATCTGTTTGTGTCATCTTTGATTTCTTTCATCAGTGTTTTTTTTTTTTTTTAATTTTATTTATTTATTTTATTTATGGCTGTGTTGGGTCTTCGTTTCTCTGCGAGGGCTGTCTCTAGTTGTGGCAAGCGGGTGCCACTCTTCATCGTGATGCGCGGGCCTCTCACTATCGCGGCCTCTCTTGTTGCGGAGCACAGGCTCCAGACGCGCAGGCTCAGTAATTGTGGCTCACGGGCCCAGTTGCTCCATGGCATGTGGGATCTTCCCAGACCAGGGCTCGAACCCCTGACCCCTGCATTGGCAGGCAGATTCTCAACCACTGCGCCACCAGGGAAGCCCCTCATCAGTGTTTTATAGTTTTCTGCATACAGGTCTTTTGCCTCCTTAGGTAGTTTTATTCCTAGGTGTTTTATTCTTTTTGTTGCGATGGTAAATGGGATTGTTTCCTTAATTTCCCTTTCCGATCTTTCGTTGTTAGTGTATAGGAATGCAAGAGATTTCTGTGCATTAATTTTGTATCCTGCAACCTTACCAAATTCATTGATTAGTTCTAGTAGTTTTCTGGGGGAATCTTTAGATTTTCTATGTATAATATCATGTCATCTGCAAACAGTGACAGTTTTCCTTCTTCTTTTCCAATTTGTTTTCCTCTTATTTCTTTTTCTTCTCTGATTGCTGTGGCTAGGACTTCCAATACTATGTTGAATAATCGTGGCGAGAGTGAACATCCTTGTCTTGTTCCTGATCTTAGAAGAAATGCTTTCAGTTTTTCACCATTGAGAATGATGTTTGTTGTGGGTTTGTCATATATGGCTTTTATTATGTTGAGGTAAGTTCCTTCTCTGCCCACTTTCTGGAGAGTTTTTATCATAAATGGGTGTTGAATTTTGTCAAAAGCTTTTTCTGCATCTATTGAGATGATCATATGGTTTTTATTCTTCAATTTGTTAATATTGTGTATCACATTGATTGATTTGCATATATTGAAGAATCCTTGCATCCCTGGGATAAATCCCACTTGATCATGGTGTATGATCTTTTTAATGTGTTGTTGGATTCTGTTTCCTAGTATTTTGTTGAGGATTTTTGCATCTTGTTCATCAGTGATATTGGTCTGTAATTATTTTTTGTGATATCTTTGTCTGGTTTTGGTGTCGGGATGATGGTGGCCTTGTAGAACAAGTTTGGGAGTGTTCCTCCCTCTGTAGTTTTTTGGAAGAGTTTGCAAAGGATGGGTGTTAGCTCTTCTCTAAATGTTTGATAGAATTTGCCTGTGAAGCCATCTAGTCCTGGACTTCTGTTTGTTGGAAGATTTCTAATTACAGTTTCAATTTCATTACTTGTGACTGGTCTGTTTATATTTTCTAATTCTTCCTGGTTCAATCTTGGAAAGTTGTACCTTTCCAAGAAATTGTCCATTTCTTCCAGGTTTTCCATTTTATTGGCATATAGTTGCTTGTAGTGGTCTCTTATGATGGGGCTCAGCTTTGAACAGTACTTAAGCAGACATAATAGTGTAATGCAAATGCTGAGTGTTATTGCAACCAAAAACTGTGATGTAGTTAAATTGAGAGGATTTGGTGGGGTTGCTGGGAAGTGTGTGTAGAAGGCAAGAGAGCTAAATCCTCACTTTCTGCAGTAGGAAGCCCAGAGACAGTAAAAATGGGTCAGAAGGTGCAGTTGAAGAATATTTGTTAAAATATGAATGTAAATACTACAAAAAACAGCTAAAAGGGTTGAAAGTGATTGCCTTTGGTTCCTGGGACTCAAGAATGGGAGGGCAGGGAGAGCAGAGGTCTGCCATTTTAATTGTGAGCCTGTGTTGCCGTTCAGTTTGGAAATTATGTGCGTGCATTATGTTGATAAAAGTAAAGTAAAACATTTACATAAAAGTATGTTTACACATGTAAACTTTCATGTATTTCACAAAATACTTTATTAATTAATATTTATTTAAGAAAAACTAACAGCAACGAGTTTTTGGAATATTGAAAAGGTCACATTTTTTAGTTTGTTTTGAATCCTGGGTTCAGAGTCATGGTTGGTTTGATATTTGACATTGGAATTTGTGAGAAAATAGCTTTATTATTCACACATGTGGTGTTCAATTTACTCTTTAATATTTATTAAGCGTTAGAAAAAGGTGCCAGAATCATTGGAATTCAAATTTGCCTTCCTTGAGGAAAATTCCAGTTATAGTGAAATGGGCAAGTTGCCTCTTCTGAGTTTAATGATTAGTGTTGATTGTGGTTTGGCTGAAATATACTCCAGATGCACTATTTATTTTAAACCTTTAACAAGCCTATAGTGGTCTCCTTCCAGCTCTGGAATCTTCAGGCTTTCAACCTCACAGACTCAGGGTGAACGATGTGTTACATCATACATAGGATTTCGTAATAAGGTGCTTGGAACAGGGCGGAAACTGAGCCAAGAACCTTAGCTGCTTTCCCATGTCCCTCCTCCATCACCACGGTGCCCCACAAACACACCCCAGTCCCTCGCGGCCCAGCGGTGGCCTTCTTGTCCTGTTTGCCTTTTATGTAAGTTTTGCTCTTTCCTTCACTTCTGAGAATTATTTACTAGTCAAAATTTATTTTCCATATCAGTGATCTGTCTCTTTTTCCAAGGAATTTTAAATTATTATTATTTTTTTTAAGTCTTCTCCTAAGTCCCTTAGCAGCAATTTATTCTTTTTTTTTTTTAATTTATTTGTTTATTTATTTATTGGCTGTGTTGGGTCTTCGTTTCTGTGCGAGGACTTTCTCTAGTTGCGGCGAGCGGGGGCCACTCTTCATCGCGGTGCGTGGGCCTCTCACTATCGCGGCCTCTCTTGTTGCGGAGCACAGGCTCCAGACGTGCAGGCTCAGTGATTGTGGCTCACGGGCCCAGTTGCTTCGTGGCATGTGGGATCTTCCCAGGCCAGGGCTTGAACCCGTGCCCCCTGCATTGGCAGGCAGATTCTCAACCACTGCGCCACCAGGGAAGCCCCCTAAGTTATTATTCTTAATGTGAGTTGAAAGTCCCTAGAATACACTGTTGTTTCTTCTAAATATGTAAGTGCCTTCTGATCCCAAATGACCAGGCCTGGACCATAAATAAAAGATTTTTCTTCTCTCCCTCAACATGTTATATAACCAAAACATGTTATGTAAACATGTACCTTAAAACATGTTATATAAAGCCTCAAAAAACCCAACAAGTGATGAGTAGACTTTTGGCAAAACAGTACTTTTATTGTTGCATCATCTAGAACCTTCATCTGTTGGCTAACATGTATTTTTTTTAGCAAGTAAGACTCCGGGTGTCTTTTTGTATCTGTTATATTCTTGGGTGTAAAATTACCAGGAGATTCTCCTTTGAGGTACTGGTGAGGTCTCAGAAGATGTTTTTGGAAAATCACTGTCAGGTATTTCTAGGGAAGAGGCCTCTGATGATTCAGCTGCTGTCAGCTCCTTCTGGGAAGAGCATCTTGGCAGTTAATGGACTTTGTGAAGCCACAGGAGCGCCCTGCACCCTGGCCCTTAATGTGACACTGATTCAGGGACCTCAGTTACAGTGGCAAGACCTCAGCTTCGTTGACTTAAAGTTCTTTGCAAGGAACAGTTGGGTTTGTTTTTAGTTTTCATCCGAGTTTGGGTAGAGATCAAGACGGCTTTTAAGATATCATTTTATTAGCAGTTTAGCAGGACTATCTAAATAATTGCATGACGAACAAGGAGTAGATGGCAGATCAAGCAGAGAGAAGCATGGAGGCTTTGGCCCGCCCCTTCAAACAGCCTGATTCCGGTCGTGTATAATTACCTGCACCATCTGGTTTAGGGGTCAATTCATCAAGCACAGCGTAGTCTCTGTAGGGGACCCTCCGTTGTGGTTGATTGAATTAAATTGGGGATTTGTCACATTGGAAAGGCCAAGTTCTTCTTTTTTTAAAACAGCTTTCTTGAGATATAAATTTAATACCATACAAAACAACTATATACACAATTCAATGGCTTTGGTATATTACAGTATTTTTTGAAAAAATATGGTAATCTGTATATGTGTGTGTATATACATATGCATGTATATATATATATATATATATATATATATATATAAAACAAACTCATTTAAACTAAAGTTTTTAAAAATTAAAATATTTTTAATATGCATAACATAAAATTTATCATCCTAACCATTTTTAAGTGTACAGTTCACTTAAGCTCAGGGTACAGGGTACCCTGTTAGGGTACAGTTCACTTAACGACATCCACGTTGTTGTGGAATCATCAGCACCATCCATCTGCAGAACTCTTTTTCTTCTTACCTGGCTAAACCGAAGCTGCATGCCCATTTAACACTAACTCCCACTCCTGCCCGTCCCTGGAGACCACCGTTCTGCTTTCTGTCTCTGTGAATTTGAATACTCTAAGTGCCTCAGGTAAGTGGAAGCATGCAGTGTCTGTCTTTTTATGTCTGGCTCATTTCACCGAGCATAATGTCTTCAAGGTTCGTCCATGTTGCAGCAGGTGTCAGAATTTCCGTCCTTTATAAGACTGAATAATAGTCCGTTGTATGTATAGACCACATTTTGCTTATCTATTCATCTGTCAGTGGACATCTGATTTCTCTCTTTTGGCTAATGTGAATAATCCTGTTACTAACATTGGTGTACAAATATCTGTTCATGTCCTGAAGGGCCTGTTTCTGATCTATAGGTCCCTACAACTCAGTAGACTAAAAAAGAATTTAACTTATATTCTTAAAGAATTTCTATTGTTGTGAATTGTCAGAGGATATTCCAAGTATTTATTTTCTAAATGATTTGATGGCACGTTTAGTTAAGGAAATTCTAGTAGGCTTTATGACCTCCTTCTAATTCTTAATGATGTGTTCCTGTCTCAGTGGAGAGTCATGAGGCACAGTTGTTCCAACACTTCTGTTGAGGTTCACAGATTTCTTCGACAGAGGTAAAGGCAGAGCTCTTGTTAGAAAGAATAGTGTCTAATAATTTGTGTGTGGTCAGTAACTTGCACAAAAATTGATTGTTGTAGCAGGAATAAGATGAACATATGGGCATCTTGTTATTTTTGGGAAGGAAAAAATGTAAACCTTAATATTGAAACACAGCCCCTTAAGCATACATTAAAGCCATATTTAACTCATTTATCAAAATATGCTTAAAGAAATCTTTTATTATATTGGTATATTTGATATACAAATATCAGTGAGTATAGAAATTGGGTAAAAATATTGAAAGTAAATATTCTACTTCACTAAATTTTTCTGCATACATTTATTTGTATAATTGAATTAAACATGTAAAACATATTGAACGTTTTCTTGTTTCCTCGTAAAACCTTTTTTCCTTGTGTTAAATGAAGGGAAAAGTACTCTAGTGATTTTATCCAACACTATGGCAACTGCACATCCTGAATTTCAAACTCTATCACACTCTGTAACTATACCTGCAATTTACACACTATGTGCCTCGCTTATTTGCTTTTTTGTGTTTTGTTTTGCTGTTTTTTAAAAATGGGGTTGTCGTGTTGGTTCCACGCCGGCTGCTCTCAGCATCTTCCATCCTTGTCTGTCTGGAGACTTTGGGAGGAAAAGTGCGTTGTGGTTTAGTCTGATCATTTGACTTGTTTTACTACCTCATCTCTTTAACATACCCATTTCATTCATCCAGAAACATTTATTGAGTGCCTTTTATGTTTGAAGCCCTGTGCTAGGCGCTGGGAAGGAAGGAATAGCAAAAGGCAAAATCCTTGCTGTCAGCAAGAGGCCATGCACGATGACATTTTATACTTTCTCAGCATCCATTATCATCAAAGAAAAAAAGAGTCATAGGCCAGGGTCTGCCTTTCCAGGATACGTCTGTGAGAAAATTCTCAGAATCTCATTTTCCATGAGAGGCTTGTCTGTGAATTTACATCTTCAATTAAATGGTGACTGTTCTATAGAAAAGTCTTTTCTTGATATTTCATACATTTCGTCTCAGCTCAACCGGGAGGATGGCCACATCCTCCTACAGCAGACACCCATGGTGACCACTTAACCGCTGTGAACAGGCCTCCCTGACAGGCCAGACTCGGCCTTGGTCGGTCAAGTCCAGAAATAGGACTTGAGCGGTTTCACTGGAGACAGATGCATCATTTGTAGCCTCAGGGATGACCTGGGAGTGGCCTTGCTGTGCTCCAGTCCCACCCCCAGGAATCCCTGTGCAGCTGTGGTGTCACCCTCGTCCTGGGGGATAAGCTGTTGAAAGTAGAAAGTGTCTGAAAGAATGGCTGGTTTCTCCCATGGTTCTTGCTCTTGAAAGCTGCTTTTTTTGAAAGGAAAGAGCCTCAAAGTCCCTTCCATAAAGCATAGTCTATTCCTTTGCTGTCTTCCCACGGGGGCTTTTCTTGTTTCTTAGATTCACAGCCTCCATTTGGAGGAAGAGGTTGAATGTCCATAGTTACCGAGTGGGATGGATGAAGATCAGACCTACTGTGTAATCTACATACATATTCTATGTAATCTCCCAGCACGGCTCTGGGGCCATTTTCCATATTTCTCTAGAAATATAATGAAATATTTGGATAAGCCAGTTGCAGATCCTCTCGACAGTTTGTAACATCAGAGTGGTTAAAAAAGGAAGGTCTTCCAAGCTGGTGCATGTTTATTTGGGATCAGCTTTGGTTCAGTTCTGTGTATTTCTTCTTTTTTAATCAAGATTTTTAAAAATAAATTTATTTATTTTATTTATTTGTATTTGACTGTGTTGGGTCTTTGTTGCTGCGCGCGGGCTTTCTCAAGTTGCGGCAAGCGGGGGCTACTCTTCTTTGCGGTGCACGGGTTTCTCATTGCGGTGGCTTCTCTTGTTGCGGAGCACGGGCTCTAGGTGGGCAGGCTTCAGTAGTTGTGGTGCATGGGCTTCAGTAGTTGTGGCTCGTGGGCTTTAGAGCGCAGGCTCAGTAGTTGTGGCTCACGGGCTTAGTTGCTCCGCGGCATGTGGGATCTTCCCAGACCAGGGCTCGAACCTGTGTCCCCTGCATTGGCAGGCGGATTCTTAACCACTACGCCACCAGGGAAGTCCCAGCTCTGTGTGTTTCTAAAGTAGTGAAAACAGAGTTTTCTTCTTTCAGAGTTATAGGGAAGCTCTGTGTTTTTTTTTAAATTGAAGTGTAGTTGATTTACAATATTATATTAGTTTCAAATGTACAGCATAGTGATTCAATATTTGTATGGATTATACTACATTTAAAGTTATTACAAAATAATGGCTGTATTTCTCTGTGCTGTACAATGTATCCTTGTTGCTTATCTATTTTGTACAGCTCTATAGTTTTTTTTTCTTTTCATTATTGGAGAAGAAAATTAACATCTTATGTTCTCATTTTGAACACCTGAATTTTCACGTTTGTTATGTTCAGTGTTTCAGTAATAAAAATTAGTGATAATTTGTTCCCAATATCTTTTAAAGTATATATTTTAAAAGTAGTGGAGATGAGTCTTATTAAGTTATATTTTTCTTAAGATTGAATTAGAGAAATAAAGTCTTAGTCTCCTTGGTGGAGGCCCATATTCCAGCTGTCTGCTCTGCTTTATTTTGTTGCCTCTGGCAGAGAGCAGATTTATTATTTGGGTTCTGTCTAAATCTATAGTTTGATAGCCATGTCCTTGTGGTTACCAAACTCTTCTTTTTCCATAAACTAAGTTGCAACAAACAACTAAATTGCAAAAAACAAAAAAGTTACAGTTGTGTCTCCATAATGAAAAACCCATTACGTTAGCAGCATTTGGTTATTACGTCAGCTGGATTTAATGATGGCAGTCTATTTTACCCTTTAGAAAAATTAACAAACACGAAATATTTATCCAGTAAGAGCTAATGTTTTGTTTTAAGCCTTTTGGAGGGGTAGTTTGGTGATTTACTAGAAGGGCTCACAGGATCAGCATGTGGCCACACTTACGTCTGGGGTGTTTACAGTGACACAGCAAGGGTTGTGCAGTCTTCCTGTGCCGTCCGTGTGAAAGATACCCAAGCTACACCCTCCCGAACGGCGAAAACTGCAGCTGACTGTCTGCAGAGCTTTCTGCCCAGAGGAGCCCGTTTGGATCTGAGTTCAGGGTTTTATTGTGGGGATGGTCAGGTAGGCACTCTCTGCCTAGCACGCCCACTAAAATTCCAGCCTCCCAGAAAGAAAGCAGATGTTCACCATAAATCACATTGTTTATGCAGACAGCCTGGACACAGCAAAACCACATTATCAGTTAGGAGACGCTTCACATCGGTTTAGGGAGTTTTGTACAAGCCGAGTTCCCGGACACCAGCCAAGCGCCAACCCTGTAAGCAGGCCTTTCTAAGGACAGCAGCCTCGGGCCTGCTGTGTGAACGCTTTCCCGCACAGGCGTGCATTTCATTCTTGTAAACTGTTTGCAACAGTACGCTGAACTCCAAGTGACAGTGCTGGGGAAAGCGATATGATTGTTCCTCTGAACTGTCATCAAGATCAGACTTTGCATTTTATAAATGTACCTGGAGCCAAAGATGAAAAACTGTGAGGATTCTCTGCGTAATATACTTCTGTTTTTAGAAGTCTCATGAGCCTAATATTTTTAAGTTGTAATTCAGTCATCGTCAGGGTTACATTTTGCAGATGCAGGCGATTGCTTCTGAACTGCTTGAGCTTGGGCATCACACAGTTTAAATTGGTTTTATTGCCAGTAGTTTATCTCCGTGTTCCTGAAGGATTACACCTGTGGGTGAATATTCTAGGAGTAGCTGTTACCTCTCTGATATTTCATTATTGAAGCTTGCGGAACTAAATTGGATTTATCAGGACACAGAATTGGAATGTAAGGAAGGGCTTCATAAAGTGCTTACAGTGTTCCTTTTATAAATTAACCCAATAGCTTTAGAACCATTTAGGCAATTAAAACAACTTAGAAATTATGTTTTCTTCTTTTCTGGTTCTGTTTTGAATAACAACTGTTCTAAAAACTCAAGGGAATGACGAGGTTTTAGGTAGGTAAATAAATAAAAATGACGGAATGAAGAAATGGCGAGCAGTAAGGGGACTGCCTGTTTGTCTTCCTATAAAAAGACATGGAAGTGTGTTTTGCTCCCCTGTACAAAGGAATCATCTCTGGTCTCCGTTACTCCGTTGGTGTAGTTTCATGAGGTGTCACTCAGGACCCGACTTGAAAAGAGGGAAGACGGCAAGCACTTGTGAGGAAGGGAAGAAGCAGGTGAGAGGGGGGGCCTGGGAGGGCATCCTCAGGAGCCACCAGCCAGCCTGGGGTTTTAGAGTCAACTATCCCTCTGCCACTAACGTGGTTTCAATCTTCTGTGAAATGGACAGTCTTCCCTTCTTGCTGTGGCTGAAGTGACACAGCCCTGGTTTGGCTGACTGTTTTCTTTATAAGGAATCTAAATGACCTTCCTTTGGGTTAATCTAAGAGGCTTCAGTTACGCTCTGTGTGTGTGTGTGTGTGTGTGTGTGTGTGTGTGTCCTTGTGCCTTCCCTCTTCTTTCTTGGATACTTGGAATGAAATCCTTGTCAAAACCAAGTGGCTGGACCTCCCTTGTGGCTCAAGGGAATCCACCTGCCAATGCAGGGGACACGGGTTCGAGCCCTGGTCCGGGAAGATCCCACATGCCGCGGAGCAACTAAGCCCGTGCACCACAACTACTGAGTCTGCGAGCCACAACTACTGAGCCTGCACGTCACAACTACTGAAGCCCGTGTGCCTAGAGCCCGTGCTCCACAATGAGAAGCCCGTGCACCACAACAAAGAGTAGCCCCCGCTCGCCACAACTAGAGAAAACCCTCACGCAGCAACGAAGACCTAACACAGCCAAAAATAAATAAATAAAATAAATAAATTTATTTAAAAAAAAAAAACCAAGTGGCCCACAGAAGAGAGCATTCAGAAAATGGTTCTTTGTCATTTAAATACTCCTTTTCCTTCCTCCACCCAAAACTAGACAGTCTTCTTGGATTGGAAATATTTTCCGTAGTAAAATCTACCTGTGCCAAAGTTGCCCTTCTTTTGTATAAGGGTGTCTTGTCTCCACTCCAGCGTGTGTTGGTTACTGAAGACCTTTTCTGTCAGATGTTGCAGGCTTCCAGCGAGAACTGCCAGCAGCGGCATTAGACCGGAGCGCAGAGCGCCCTCATCTAGAGCCTCGTGGTCCACTCCAGACACTCGCTGGAGGGAGTGGGGAAGTGGAAGCATTCAGGAATCACATTTACTCTCTACTACAAAATACATTTTTATGAAGCTAAATATGAAAAACTCATAAGAGTCAAACTAACAACGGAGAAAATTCTTTTATTGTCCTACTACCCAGAGAAAATATTGACACGTGTGATGGTCCCATATGTGCTGATAGAGGCCTGACAGCGTGGAGGCAGCAAGGAATAGGACAGAGCTCTTTCTTTCAGTGACGGGCAGTCTGGGGATGGGGTGGGGTGAACAGGCGGCCACAGGACAATGTGAGGGGGGCCGTGTCAGGTGACCACACGGGGGGTGTTTAACCAGAGGTCACACAAGGATTCCTGGAGGCCAAACTGAAGCTGAAGCATGCACGAGAATATTCAGGCAAAGGTACTGGAGGGAGAGGACGGCCTTCCCAGGCAAAGGGAACAGGACGAACGGAGCTCTCCAGGCAAGGAGAAGACTATTGAGAAACCTCCAACGTAAGTCAGTAGGGCTGAAGCATCAAATCCAAGAAGTGAGGGCTGAGAGTTGAGGTCTCAAGAGGAACGTTCCAGGCAGAGATGTGTACAAGGCTGGGGGCAGGAGTGAGCTTGAGGGGCTCGGAGATGACACAGCCCATCAGTGTGGGGTACTGGGGAGCGAGGGGGCAAGGGCGGGAGACCTGCTTTATAACCTTGACCCCAGTGTACAAAGAGCACCGTAAAGCCCTGCCCTTTCCACTAATCTCACAGTCACCTGCAGCTTGCCCTGCCTGAAGCACACCTTGATGTTGTTTTCTCCAAGCCCATCTCCATCAGCTCAGGAAATGAAACCATCCAGTGGTTCCCAGAATCCATGACACCTCCCGCCTCCCACGTTACCATCCAGTTGCCCAGTCCTTCAGTCTTACGTGCAGCAGAGAGCCCAAGCTCCTTCCCTTCTGCCCCGCCCGCTCCCTCATCCTCATCTGGACCACTGTTATCTCGTGCTTGGATCACTGCCTTGGCCTCCTGGCTGATTTCCCACCTTGCAAAATGTCTGTTCATGTCCTTTTGCCAATTTCCTAATTGGATTATTCGTGTTTTTCACTGTTGAGTTTTGAGAGTTCTTTGTATATTCTAGATGCTAGGCCTTTGTTGGATATGTGGTTTGCAGATATTTCCCCCAATCCGTAGCTTATCTTTTCATCCTCTTGACAAAGTCTTCCGCAGAGCAAAAGTTTTACATTTTGATGACATCCAATTTATTAATTTTTCCTCTTATTCATTATACTTTTGGTGCCAGTGAAAGAACTGTTTGTCTAGTCTTAGATCCCAAAGATTTTCGCCTGTGTTTTTTTCTAAAATCTCTATAGTTTAACATCTTACATTGAAATTTGTGATCCCTTTTGAGTTAATTTTTGGTCGACATTGTGGGGAGGAGGGACTGTGGATAGTCAATTGCTGTAACACCCTTGTTGAAAAGGCTGTTTGTCCTCCATTGAATTACTTTTGCACCTTCGTGAAAACCCAGGTGGGCATATCCCTTAGGTCTATTTCAGGTTCTCTATCCCGTTTCATTGGTCTGTGTGTCTGTCTCTCTGCCAGTATCACACAGTCTTGATTACTGTAGTTGTATAATAATTCTTGAAATGGGTAGACTGATTCCTCTCATTTTATTCTTTTGCAAATTGTTTTAGCTATTCTAGTTCCTTTGCTGCCTTATATAATTGTTAGAATAATCTTGTCTGTATGTATAAAACAATTTTGCTGAGATTTTTATGAGTTGCAGTAAATCTGTGTATCAATTTGGGGAGAATCTGTATCTGTCCTATGTTGAGTCTTTGAATCCCTGAATATGTTTTCCAATCCATGAATCAGTTTATTTAGATCTTTCAATACTTTTGTTAGCGTTTTGTAGTTTTCAGTACATAGGTCGTATATATGTTTTGTTAGATTTACACCTAAGTATTTCAATTCTTTGAGTGATTGTAAATGCTGTTGTATTTTAAATTTGTGTCCACATGTTCACTGATAGTACGTAGAAATATGATTATTTTTGTATTTTCTAGAGACAATCATGTCATCTACAAATATGGGCAGTTTTATTTCTTTACTTCTAGTGTGTCTGCCTTTTCTTGACTGTTGCACTAGCTAGAGTTTCCAGTACTAGATCTAACAAACGTTATGAAGGTGGGTATCCATGCTTTGTTCCCAGTTCAGTATTTCACCATTAATGTAATGTTAGTCGTAGGTTTTTGTAGATACTCTTTATCAAGTTGAAGTTCCCTCTATTCTTAGTTTTCTGAGAGTTTTTTTTTTTTTATCATGAATGGATGTTGAATTTTGTCAGATGCTTTTTTTGCATCAATTCATCAGATCATGTGATTTTGTTCTATAGCATGTTAGTATGGTGTATTACATTAGCTTAAATGTATGGGTTCAATCTGCTATCTTGCAACTGGAATCGTGTTTAGTTTCTAAATTTCCAGACACTGAATTGGAGCATTATGTTTCCCTCAGTTATAAGAAACAAAACCTCACTTTTCAGTTGTTAATCTGGGGCTATTAATCGTTGTTTAAATGATTGCAAATGTTTAAAATGTTAACGTTGTTATTAATGGACATTTAGTTGAACCAGTGATTTTGAGATCGAGTGTATATTTTTTCGAAACCTTCTAATCAGGAGAGTTCAGTTGATGAATCACCCATTACAAGAAGGTCTATTTTAAGTAGTAATCAAATTTTATCCCATTTTTTACTGTTGTCATTGGAACAGAAGTTGTAAATTATTAAGTTATCTTAGACCCTTGATTTTGGACATAGTTTAAGGGGCAGCTTGGATGATAAATCCTTCTTTGAGGTGTTGGGAGAGCACCCTGAAATTTTTTTGCGGGCCTTTAGAGAACTGGAAGACTTCACTAATTATTCTATAAAATTAAACATGGGAGAGAATGTTTCTCTTCTTATGTATTGTATGATCTAGTCTACTCACGGATAACAGGCACAGGGCTTGTAATTTGGAAGTCGGTTTAACATTTTTAAAGTACTAGAGACCTCTTTCCACATTCTTTTTCTCACCACGGATGGTTTTGAGCCTTTGCTGTTCTCCTTTGTAAACGCTTCTCTGCAGACTCAGTGCCCTCACCTTCTTTAGCCAGCAACATCTTTGGCCCCGTCAGCCCCGCACATGTTTTGGCAGCTGCCTGTGATCAGAAGCTTCTCCTGGGAGGAAATATTGGGAAGTGCAATGGAGAGACACAAAATATAATATTTTGTTATAATCACCAAAACTGTTTGGATTGCAAACTCCCCACTTGACCGGAGGAGGAAAAAATACTGCCGCTTGCAGGATTAGTCCTGATCAACTGCCTATTGTTATTATTTGATTTCTTCCAGGCGTTTCTTATGCCTCTTTAAGCGGTCGTTCCCTGTGCATTTTAGGTACCTGTGAGAGAGTTTAGGTCACTTGGGGCTTTTCCACTTCTGATTCAGTTTTGTATTCCTTCTGCCTTGAGTTCTGACAAGAAATAATTCTTGGTGGATTGCATTTAACTTCCCCGGCCGCTAGTTTCGCGGCCTCTGCAGGGCTGTGATGGGCGTTTTCCTGCTCACGTACCACCATCCACAGCAACTCAGTTGCTGGCGTTTGATTTCCCTGCGGTCTGCTGCTTTGTTATGTAACTGCTCTCCTGCAGCTGAATATCTCACCCCGCTATGAGCTTGGTAATAGCAAGTGTGTTTTTATGTTTTTTTTTCCAAACTTTATTCTGATTTTCACACATCACTGAATAGGATATATTTTCATATTCTACTTACTTTAATTTAGGCCTTTAGGAAAGAAGACAAAACGCTGGATCTGAGTTTTTTACGACAGTGGATTTGGTCGGGGGTGGAGGTGCGGGGGAGACCGGCTAGAACATTTTGCAAGGCTGTGTTTTGATCTAATACAAAAGATTCTTTTTTTCCTCCTTTCATGCTTTTGAGTATCTTATCATTTTAGCCATTTTAAGAAGTTCTGTCTAAGCTTTGTCATATATCTAATTTTTTTCTCCTCAATTATATTGCATATTCCTTGAAGAAAAGAAAAGGATCTGCAAAATTCTCTTCTATACTCCCCAGCAAGGAGGCTTCCAGATATATTGTAGATGCTCAACAGATTGAAACTGAATGTTATTCTGTGCCCTCTGTGCTGTCGATGTACAGAGTGGGCAGATCCAGTCCTGCCCTCAAGGGGCTTACAGTCCCTTAAGAGGACATGAAGTGCCTAGAAATAAGCGATTGGAGACAGAATGTCTGCGCCACGAGAAAGATGAAATCAAGGGACTTGAAGGCTAAAGCAGGAGAGAATCTATAGCAGTAAAGAAAAGCTTCGTGAATGGTTAGGTATTTAAGATGCGTCTCGAAGAAGGAGTCAGATTTGGAAAGGAACAAATTAAGAGTAGGGAATGAAGAAGAAGAGAAGACCGCTGTAGACCAGGGTTACACCACCAACAGGTGCAGCCGGAGAGTGCAGAGCACGACGCACGAGCAGCCTGCTTTCCGTTCCAGCGGTGGGCCGGACGTGGACGGCCCTGGATCTGGGCACGTTAGCCGACGCCTCGCTCTCTGCGCCGGCTGCCAAGGGCTGAGCAGCCTGAACTTGCGCGTCTGTGGGGCCGGAGGGTTCACCGCCTGCCCTCTGAGCACGGCCCTGGCTGGACTGTGGAAGAAGGCAGGGCTGGAGGGCGGCAGGGGTCCGCCTTAGCGGGACCTTGAAGGTCAGCGTGAGGGGTGTTTCCAGTTATTTATGATTAAGATCATAATCGAAGCTGTGAGTTTAGTAAAACCCTAATGGCAGCTGTGGAGGAGGGTATGGAGTGGGAAGGCGGGCCGGGGAGCTCTTTGTATGATCAGAACCTGAAAGAGAGAGATGTTGAAGGGACTAGAAAATAGAGGACATATACAAAAGCCTTTTGTAACATGGATTTTTAAAAATTAATTAATTATTTTTTTTAAATTTATTTTTGGCTGTGTTGGGTCTTCGTTTCTGTGCGAGGGCCTCCTCCAGTTGCGGCGAGCGGGGGCCGCTCTTCATCGCGGTGTGCGGGCCTCTCACTGTCGCAGCCTCTCTTGTTGCGGAGCACAGGCTCCAGATGCGCAGGCTCAGTAGTTGTGGCTCACGGGCCCAGTCGCTCCGCGGCATGTGGGATCTTCCCAGACCAGGGCTCGAACCCGCGTCCCCTGCATTGGCAGGCGGACTCCCAACCACTGCGCCACCAGGGACGCCCCCACGGGTGATGTTTTGAAGATACCAATGTGTCTTGTTCCCAGTAGCCCCTGAGTGTTCCTTGCTGCCCTGAAGCTTCCATCCATTGAAACTAGGACCTTGATTGTTTCTGGAGGAGGGCGGTGCTGCCTGGGTGGAGCGGCCACGGCTGGGCTTCCAGGAGCAAAATGAGAGTTGCTTCAAGGTTCATAGTGAGACAGTAACCTGAAAGTACACGCTGAATATTCCCAGAAGCTTGGCTTTGTTGAGAGGGAGACAGAAGACAACAGCCCAACAACAAAAAAGGATCTGTGCTTTCCTATAAGCCCAAGCTGACAGCCTAAGGGTAGAATTTACAGTAAACCAGAGTCTTGATGTGGGGCTCTCCGGACCGTTTTCTTGGGAATGATAAAGAAAACTCAGGCAGCAGCAGGAAGCGGAGAGTTTCCGAGGGGCCAGCCCTTCCATTCCCCCCAGGAGCCTTGCCTGCAGGAGAAGGGCAGGAGCGGTGGGGAAACCTCGGGGCACTGCCTGCTGGAGGAGGTGCAGCTCTGGGCTACACAGTGATGCACAGGGCACGTTCAGGTGTGCAGGGGTGCTTGAGCTGGATCGGGCCACGGCGAGTGCACCAGAACAGACGGAAATCTGAGGTCTGCTCCCTGCAGATGGGGGCCCTGAGAGCAGACTGAATTCAGTTGCAGAAGATAAAATTCTTTTCTTCCAAAGAAGTCATTGTTGATATACGGTTTCACCTTGGCTGCACGCTCCAGAGGTGAGACGTTCAGGCCTGTGGCCAGAACACTCAGGGAGGCTGTATTTTGGTTGATACTTAAGATTGTCTTTCTTCCCCTCCTGGTTTTGAACATCTTATCATTTTGGCATTTTTAAGAAGTTCTGTTTAAGCGTTGCTTTCCACATATTTAATTTTTTTCCCTCGGATTACATATTCCTTGAAGAAAAGGATCTTTAAAAATTTCTTCTCTCCTCCCATAGCAAGGAGGATTCTAAATATATTTTTTCTTCATTATGTGTAGATGTGAATGAATATTCTGGCAGGCCGATTCACTAATTATTTTACATTCATCTAGAAAGCTTGGGCTTTGGGGATTTAAATTTTTCCTTCTCTCAAATAAGGATAATAGATATCTGATCCCTTAGTAGCATGTCATGAGGATTAGGGAAATAATCTTGTCTGTGATGAGTTTCGAGCTCCCTGGAATTAGTCAAAGGTTTTTAATTTATCATCGTCATGTTTTCATTTGATGGGAATGGCAGCTTTACCAAGTAACCACTGACTGGGGTTCTTCGAGCCCAGAGTGCAGCCCAGGTTCTAGGTTTGACCTTGAGCCCCGCTGACCTCTGTCATGAAGCAGCTGCTGCCTGAGAGCCTGGGGCGTGGCTGCAGCCTTGGTCCTGCTGTGTGTGGGGTGGGAGAGCAGCTCCATGGAGGCCCGAGTGCAGGGAAACGCTGTGCTGAACACAACTCCGTGACTGCTTCCGGGGGGCTCTTGTTGTCACCAGCCCCGTTCTCATTCGAGCGTCTGTGAGGTGAGACGTAAAGTCCGCGAACTTTGTGGACAGTCGCCTTTTTCTGCTTTGCTCTTGGTTCCACAATTTTATGGAAACGAGATTTTTAGCGTCTGAATTACAGCGAAGTTTATATAACATGGTTATAATTTATAAATGTAGAGACTAAACTAAATACAAAGTCTATTACTGATCTATGTTAATGAAGGCAAGAGTTGCAGATAGTAGGAAATTTCATAGATACAATCTTTTCATTCACTCCTATCTGTGATACTCATTAGTCAGTAATGGGGAAGGGGGGATTTGTGGTGATGATCAGTTAAATGTTGATCAGAGGCCAGAGCCTAAGGGCAGAGGCAGCTGCAGGAGGCAGGGTCTTCTCTTCTCCATGTGGCTCCCCCTCCTTGCTGCCTGCCCTGAGTGGAGGTCCGTAGGTCTCACCTGTCACGTGACGTCACGCACCTTTCCAGCTCTCTCTGCCTTCTCCCTTGCAGCTAAACTAGAAAACGTTTTCCATACTCGTTGTCTCCACCTCCTTCCCCCTCTGTCTGTAATCCACCCTAACCTGCCGTTCACACCCATCAAGCCAGTAAGAGAGCTTTCGCTGAGTTACCGTGGCCTCCTTTTCTCAGCTCTTAGCTTGACAGCTCAGCAGCGTCTGACATTGTTATTCTGCATCCTCCTTCTTAAAAGTATATTGTTAAAGATTTCAGACTTAAAAAACATTTTCTTAAGAATATGACAGCCCCACATACCATCCACTGTAAGAAAAAGAATCTTAACAATATCAACACCTGTTTCCTTCCAGGGCTTCCCAGGCTCTCCATCCTCCCTGCTCACATTCACCTGCGCCCTCCTGAGAGGTGACTACTGTCCTGAGTGTCCCGTCCTGGGGCCCTAGGGCTCAGTGTAGGGCTTCCTCACCTGAGTTCCGTCAGTTGTCTCCAGCCACAGACAGGAGGGCGGTACTTGGTCATTCTGGGTCTGTTGCTCATTACAATAAAGACACACTGTGGAGAATCCAGGGGGTGTCAGGAGGAGGCTGATAGAACCTAGTATATGGATTTGGGTATCAGTTGGAGGACCCGCAGGTGGGTCTGAGGAAGGGGAGATTTGCTCCAGATTGGATGCTGTCAGAAAGCGGGGTTAATTCTCTGATTTGGCATCTCAATAAATCTTATCCATTGCGGCAGTGGCTCAAATGGGGAACTAGCAAAGAAGTAGCGGTCAGTCATTTTGGCCAAGAAAGGGGCTGTTTGGTATTTCGTGGGTGACACTTGCTTTGTTTTTGTCTGTGATTAGACAAAATTATGACGTGGCCTTATTTTGTTTGTGTTTGTTTGTTCTTATCCTGGTCTCAGAGTAACCTTGTGGGAGGCTGGTATTCTTGAGATGGTTTATGTCTAGGGTACATGACCTTGCTGGGAGGGTCAGGGCAGCTTCTGAATGTCAGGAGTTGCTTTCTTTTTTCTTTTTCCTCGGTTCTGAACAAGTGGAGAAACTGTATTCAGGCAGACGGAGACCACGAGATCAGCTTTGTTAGAAGGTTAGTTTGCAGGACATGGTTTGAGTATGTGGCAAAAGTGGGCTACCTGATATTGAACCTAGAACAGGCAGACTCCCACCCGTTCGTGGATGGCACGGGAGATGCGGAGGCCCAGCGGCCCAGGGTCTTTGTCTCTAGATCGAAACAGTGCCGTGAACTCGGAGCTCCTGGGAAGTCCCTTCTTGGCTCCTTTGCAGCTCCTCTCCTTTTCCTGGCCATTTGGTGCTGGAGTTCCTACACTGGTGTGGGTACCAGCTTTGCTTGCTGCTCTGTGCTCTCCCCACGTTATCCCCTTCGGCCTCAGGGTTTCAGTAACGTCTCTACGGCGATGGCCTAGATGCTGTACCGTCTGGATGCTAGACTTCCTCTTATTCCCCATCTCCACCTGGACGTTTTCGAGGCATTTAACATGCCCAAGGCCAAAGCCAAATTTATAATCTCCGCCCTAAGCTCGATGTTCTGCACAACCTGATCCCATAGCTCCAGCCCCCGCTCCAGCCACCCTGATGGCCTGCACGGCCCATGTGCACCATGTTGCTTCCTGCCTCCAAGCCCTGCCATGGGGTTATTTCTGCCAGGAATGCTCTTTCATCCTTTCTCTCCCTGCTAAGTCCCTCCTTCAAGACCTAGCTCAGGTGTCACCGCCTGCAGAAAGCCTTTCCTCTGCCCTCAGTGCTGGCTTGGATGTCCCTGTCTGTGTCGATCCTTTCTTACTTTTGCTCTTCCAGCCGTGAGCTTATTGTTCATGTGCTTGCCTCCTGCAGGGCCTCTAGCTTGTGCATCTTCATGTCTTGAGATGTATCTGTACATCTATACTTTGTCTGTACTTAGATATCTGCACTTACACTTGTATCTAAATGCAGACATGTAGCTACGGGGCTATATGATATAGGTAGCTGATACCGTGAACTAGACTTGGCACTTAATTCAGTATATTCAGTGCATGCTTGTTCAACGGCTTGTTGTCTAAAGACTCTGTTAGAATTTTGTCCAGTCCTGGAATGACAGAGCTTTGGTGACTTTAGTATTGAAAAGAGTAAGCCAAATATTTTTTTATCTGGGTGTCTTTTACTTTACTCAGGATATAATTCAGAAAAGTAGTGTCTGGATTGAAGTTTGTAAAGTACACAGTTTTCCCCCATTAAATTACAGGATATTTTCAGGAATGCTTTATTTTCGTTTCTGATTGACTGCCATTGGGTTATGACTCCTGAGAGTGTAGGTAATATCTTTATCAGTCAAATAAGCATTTTTCATTTTATCTATAATTTTTATCTATAAATCTTAAATGTATCTATAAGCTCAGAGTTAAGGGTCTTTAAATAATGGCTATCGTCCCCTCCTAGTTGAGGGAGTGCAAGCCTGTGGGTGGAACCGGGGCTCCAGCCTCCTCATCCCATGTTCGTTAGACCCCGTTGGATTTCAGGGGCGGGGGCGGCGTGTGGGATTGGGCAGGGAGCAGCTTTACGGGACCTGACGGCAATCCCTCCGCGGGCAGCAGGGAGGAGCTGCCTCCGGCCTCACCTGTCGGGTCTGACAAGGCACTCAGGTTGTGTACCTGCAGCTCTGGACGTCCTGTGACTCAGCCACGTGCCCCGGCTGCCACTCCCCGTGGGCAGCTTCCCCCTGGGTCATTGACTCCGATGTTCTGAGCGAGGCCTCTGGTAGTCTCTGCTCATCCTTTTGAGCCAGACCACACACCAAGCAGCCTCTCCAGCTGCCTGTCTCTGGGGGAGGGGAGGCCTCTCAGAAAACACCTGGTGCCAGGTGAAGGATGGGCCAGGTGAGTGTACGTCGTCGCGGGGGCGGCAGGAGGAGAGAGGAGCTGGGAGGGAGAGGCGGAGGCCAGCGATCTGAGAACAGACTTGGCCTTGAACTTCCTGTGTAAACAAGAATTTTTTTTTCCTGATTATCACCCCCTGATTTGGTTTTCTCCAGCGTTAGTCCTTTGAAATTTCTGCAGGTTCTTAGTGCCGGTTATAATGAAAATGAAAGCAGTAATGATCCCACCCATCTTGAGGGTTTTAGTTTGTACTCTGCATTTTCACATTTGTTTAAAGAAAATTGATATTACTTTTTCATCAGCTTTGCAGCTGGGATTGTGTGCCCTGGAGGGAGACGTTGATCTGGCAAATAAATAGGATAAAGAACATGAAGTTTCCCTGCTGAGGGGGCTTGCTTGCTTTTCTGAATTGCTACAAATAAAGACATAACGAAACAGTGAATTATATGCAGTGCTGAGGCCTGAAGGCGTGGTCAGTGTGTGCTTTGCCCTGTTTGTAGATTCCCTGGTGGCTTCTCAGAGCCAGCGTGCTGGTGACCAGAGCCGCAGTGGGGATGGGATGGCCTCCTTTTGTTCTTTTCAGCATCTTTCGTCTGATTCGGAGGCTGAGGTTGTGCCATGTTCGACAGAGGTACCCTTCGTTTCGTTATGTTTTTGCTTATGTCAGCCCTGTCCGGGAGCCAGAAACTCGGAAGTAAACATCTGCCAAACGTAGGCAAGCAACAAGGTCAGCCTCTGTAGCTAAGGAAGCTCCTTAAAAATCTCATCTCATTAGAGGCTTTTAATAGAGATAAAGCAACGTTCATTTAAAGTGGAGCCCTCCTCAGACCCACTTCTCCACCGGATAATTGCCTTTGTGTCAATCTTGAGACCCATTAGCTTGGTTTCAAGAAAAAAAATTCAACTCTTCCTTCTATGTAGAAGGAGCTGATGTTAAATAAATAAATAAATAAGGGCTGTGACAAGGCCATGGAGTTTTCACCTGGCTTGGGACACATGAAAGAGATTTGAACACAGAGAGACCCACTCAGAGAGACACAATCTGGGAGGGGGGAGGGATAAATTAGGAGTTTGGGATGAACATATACACACTGCTGTATATAAAATAGATAAACAACAAGGACCTACTGTATAGCACAGGAAGCTCTACTCAATATTCTGTAATAACCTATAATGGAAAAGAATCTGAAAAAAAATCTAGGAAAAACTAGAGTCTGTGAATACAATGCTGAATTTTTATAGTTCTTTATCTTTTTCCCCTTTTAAAAATTAAGACAGTAGGCATCCTAAGTAGTGGAATTGGTGCAGGAGTGGAAAACCTTAACTAGGTCTGCATGTTTTATAACCATGGTCATGGAGGGATTCTCGGAGGGTCCCCAGCTCTGCCACCTGGAAGATTCCTCTGATCCAACCAGAACAGTCTCTCCTCTGAACCACAGCGACATCTTGTTTGTATTAATGGTGATTGGTCACATCCCCCTGGCAGCCAGCTGTTTTTCGCCTGTCCCTCTCTCCCCCTTCCCGGCACCTTGTGAGGACGGGGACCTCGACTAACCCCTCCTCTGTCGCTGTCATGGTCCAAACGGTCTCCTTCAATACATATTCAGTGACTGGGTGGATAAAATTCACGTTAATTATAACATCGTTGCTGAATCTCAGGAGTTATTTTCTATGCTCCTGTTACTATGGAGAAAATGCTTGTCACGAGGGTTCCACGTGCCACCCTCCGGTGGGAACTGGTGGGCATGGGGAGAGTAGGGGGTGGTCTCAGAGCCCCTGCTCATCTTCCACCCGTCCCTGCTGCCCGCAGGTCGCTGCAGCTGGGGTGAAACTCTGTGTGTGTTTTGCTCCTTTGAGATGGGGTCGTGCAGTTGTAGTCATTTTAGCAAGTGTTGCAGACTCAGTGTGTCATCAAAAGGATAGTATTCCTGTTTATCTTTCAGGAAGAGGCTTTTTATGCCCACCCTGAGCAGCTTGGAACTGAGAACTGTTATGTATCAGAATGATGATGTACAGTCAGAAGAGGGCATCTTGAAGCCTCATTTAGAGAAGCAGGTTTTATTGTTTAAAAACTTTTTTTGAACCCCAGGAATATCTCTAATACTGGCAGCTAAAATTAGAACACTGCTGTATCGAGTTATGTCATTTTGAGCTACTGGAAAATTGCATTTCAGAAATATCTTAGGAGGGTCTTTGAGATTTCTCCCAAATGGTACCTGCTGACCTTTCACCAGGGACCTGGTGGGTCCGACCTTGGCTGAGTTGTGCCCGTGGTCCAAGTGGGCAGTCCGCTGGTCGGACAGTCTGCTTGCTGCTTACAGCCGGGAGGTGTATTGTCCCGAGACCTGAGTGATGTCTAGGAAACGTGATGACCCGCCCTGCCCCGTGCCCGTCCCCGTGCCTGGGCACCGAGCTGAGCCTTCACATGCAGTGGCCTTTTAAAACCCCCCGGCAGCCTGCCTGGGGTCCCCGCCTCTGTGTTTAAATGCAGTGTGGCGAGAGCTTTTAAGATACACTACGGTTTTCTTCTTTTTTCTTTTTAAAAATAAACTGGGCTTTGGGGGATGGGAAGGATGTAAGAGAGCTACTTTGATTTAAAATTTCTGGAGTGCGGGGCAGAGGCAGGGACCGGCGTCCAAGAGCCGTGGGCTCTGGTTCTGACGGTGCTTCACCCGAGCCTTCGCACTGTCTAAACACCAGCTGTTTCTCCGAGGCTAATCTTCCTGGTGAGTGAAACACTGCCCGTGCCGGCCCGGCTCTCTGATCAGGTTCCGCCCGCGTTCGGTTGACTGCTGGCTGTGCAGGTGTGAGGCTTGGGAGTTGACGGGTCGACCCCCCCCCCCTGCCCCCGTCATTTCAGCAGCAGCACCCGCCGGGCGTGTCCAGCACCAGCCCGTCTTTGCCCTGGATCTTCCCCTGTGCCTGTTCTCTCCCAGCGGTGGCTCCGCCCTCCACCCTCGTGCTCCCTGGACACTCTCTATCCCGTGTCAGGCCGGTCTGCAGGCCCTGGAGATGGTACCCGACACGCCGCTCTAGAACCACAGCCCACGTTTACTGCTGCTATCCCCACGTCCCTTATTCGGACACCGCAGAGGTGCGCTGGCCACGTGCCCATCTCCCCGAGGCCGGTCTCCCCTCTCCAGTCCCTCTCAGCACTGCCCGTTTGCTGAAATTCAGTTCACATCATGTGGTTCTCCTATTTAAAAAGGTAGCCGGCTGGCTAACCCGTGCCTATAGGCTACCGTACAAAGTCCCCGTCGTGACAGGAGGCCTGTCTTAGGCCAGACCACTGTTCTGACACCACAGACCAGGTGGCTTAAACAGCACACGTTTATTTCTCACAGTTCTGGACGCTGGAGGCCTGAGGTCAAGGTGCCAGCCTGGCCGGCTGGTTCCTTCTTTTCAGGCCCTTCATGCTCCAGCACTGCTCCCTGGCCAGGCTTTGTGCACCCCTCTACGATGCCCATGGCTCTGTTAAAGCACATAGAAAACTGTAGAGAAGCGTGGGGCCCAGTGATGGAGAGACGGACAGCAGAGCCACGCTGCCTGAGCTGGACACCCAGTTCTACTGTTTTCTTGCTGGGTGACTTGAGCCAGTGACTAACCTCTGCCTCCATGACCTTACCTACGAAATGGGTATGATGTTAATAGAACCTGCCCCATTGGAGGCCTCAGAGAAGCAGGAAGAAGATGCAGAGAGGGTGGGGGCCTAGAGAGGAAGGTGAATGTTTCCAGGAAGGGCAGGGAATATTTTAAGAGTGATGCAGAGGAATATTGGCATAACATTAAGTAGTATTAAACTGAAAAACAAACTTGGATGAAGTAAGCACTCTGTGCTGTCTATCTTGTGTAGAAATAGGACAATTTCTATTGCAGGTAAATTTCTTTCTGGGAGTAATATCTATTTTTTTTAATAAATGTATTTATTTATTTTATTCTTGGCTGCGTTGGATCGTCGTTGCTGCGCGTGGGCTTTTCTCTAGTTGCGGCGAGCAAGGGCTGCTCTTTGCTGCAGTTTGCTGGCTTCTCATCGCAGTGGCTTCTTTCGTTGCAGAGCACGGGCCCTAGGCGCGCGGGCTCAGTAGTTGTGGCTCGCGGGCTCTAGAGTGCAGGCTCAGTAGTTGTGGCACACGGGCTTAGTTGCTCCGCGGCATGTGGGATCTTCCCGGACCAGGGCTCGAACCCGTGTCCCCTGCATTGGCAGGTGGATTCTTAACCACTGCGCCACCAAGGAAGTCCCCGGAAGTAACATCTTGAAATGCTTTAGCTAATCCCTTAGTGATCAGTTGACCCCCCCAGTGGGTATAGTGGGCAGTAGGAGAGGCTTGGCACTGGTGTGGGATGCGAGCCGAGGAAAGGCTGGGATGCCAGAGGAGGGGCCCGTGGCGTGGCGGGCCACAGCTGGACCACAAAATACGGTCTGCGATCAGCTCTAGGTTTTATTTTTGCAAAAATAATACGATATCTTGCATTTATATAATATTGGACTAATATTATATTTTTCTGCATTATTGGTTCTACTTCTCTACTCAGATAGACGGCTCTGCTGATCTAGCCCCATGGGGTTTCTAAAGTAATTCTGTACCATCTGCACTTTCTCCAGTCCTGTTCTGTAATAGCCACTTTCTAGAAGCCAGACCCTTGTTTGTGTGCTGATGCCTCCTTGTTGGTGGGGAAGAAAGAGGAGAACCAGGCAGAATCACTCTGGGTATTCTGTCTTGACTCAAAGTGGCGGTTTCCTCCTTAACCCTCTCGCTTCAAACATGCCAGCAAAACACGTCAATGGGCTCGAGAGAGTGGGTCCCAGCACCTTCGATTCAGGATGTGTCCAGGGGTTGCTCCTTCGTGGCCGTGCTGCGGGGGTGAGGAACTGCTGTGCTCACCCCCTTCTTTAACGAGACCCGGGGTGGCCACACTCATACATCAAGCTGGCTGATGCCCGGGATTGGAGTGACACCCCTGGGAGGGGCAGCACACACCAGCCACGGGGTGACCACAAGGGCCAGAGGAAAGCCGTGGGTCGTCACTGTTTGCAGTGAAGCCGAGTCTCTCCCAGGGAGCCCAGGATGGGGAGCGGGGAGAGCTTCATGCATCTCCCCAGCGCTCACCTCCAGGTCCAAAGGCCGCCATCTTGCACTTTTACAGGCTGGTGTCTGGTTGCGCTTCTCTTTAGGGCCCATGTTTTATCCTCTTTGTGGGGCTTTCCCTGCTGCGTTGCTCCCTGTGGCCCTGCTTGTGGGCGTTGCCTCCCCTTTGCTGGTGAGGTTTGGTTCTGTATGTGTGGCAGCTGTGTCTGCACTCTGGAGCGTCACGCTGATTGGTGTCGATGGCTTTGGGGGCGTGTGGGGATGTGGAAGCCGCTGGCTGGGTGGGTAAGCCTCGGGCCTCCCCACGTCCCAGATCCTAGTCTCAAGACTGGGATCAGCCACTCTCATGAGGTTCAGGTGAGACAGCAGGTGATGCTCGAGGTCCCGTGATTCTCGGAAGGTCCTCAGTGGAGCCCCTGGGGTTGCCTGAAGGGCCAGCAGGTCCCTGCCTTGGACTTTCATCTGCTCTGGGAGCTCTGGGTCTAGAAGTGTTTTAAAGGCATTGGCTGGGACATGGTGGGGGCATTTGGTGAACCTTATTTCTCATCCTCCTCTTTCCTTCTCCGATCTGCTAATAAGGTACACGGATCGTCTTACCAGGAAGCAGAGAGCCCCGCTTTCCCTCTCCGTGCTGCCCTCGCTGTCACTGAAGTTGAGCCCACCTCAGCCTTCACGGCACAGGGAGGGCGATTCACAGCCCCGACCCCCCCCTCGGAGCTGACCTCTGCTGCCCAGCAGCTCCACCCAGCATCTGCTTGGGGCCCTGTGCTTGCTGCTCAGCTGGAGGGGCGCACAGCACCGCTCACTTTCAATTACCCTCTCCTGTGAATCAGTAGCGCGCCTTTCCCTGGAAGCTGGGGCCTGCTCTCCGCAGCGGCACACTTCCCTGAGTCTCCAGCGGTGTCAGCGGTTGGGGTGACTTCTGCCTGCATGCGAGCACGGTAGGGGACTCGCGGTGCGTGGCACTGCGTGGGCAGCTCCTTTTGCCAGGCTCTGGAGGACGGAAGGGAGAAGCCGGTGTCGGGCAGGAGGGAACTCGTGGCGAGGCCAGCCAGCAGCTTGGTTAGCCGACTGAGAGATGCCCTGTCTCTCTCCCTTCAAAGAAGAAATTCCACTTGCCAGGATGCTTTTTAGTGGGTGATAAGCGGGTGTAAGCTTCTGGCATCTGCTCAGAAGCCCTCGGATGTCGCAGGGGGTGTTCTGTCCCGAGCCCGCCGAGTGGCCAGAGCAAGGCTCACACCAGGCACAGCTGGGATCGGCACTGTTTCCAGGGGCGGTGTGAGTTTGCAGAGCTGGTAAGGGATGTGGACATGCAAACCACAGATAAGTGGGGAGGCAGAACATTATATAGAGAAGAAAAGATTGCTTTATGCTACATCTGAGGGGCCAGGCAAGATCCACTAGGCATTCAGGAGCAAGAAAAATTGGACAGGTTGGGTGCAAGATGAGGAACGGGTCTCAGCAAGCAGTTCGGGATTAGTGAGGGTGGTGAACGGTACGGCCTAGTGGGTAAGAGCAAAGTTTAGCATCAGATTGAGCTGGATGTGAAACCAGGCTTGGCCGCTTGCCAGCTGTGCACCTTGGGGCGAGTTACGTCACTGTTCTAAGCCTCAGTTTCCTTATCTTTAATGGGATAATAAGACGTAGCTCATAGGATTGTTTGGGGGATTAAATGAGATGATGTTTATAAAGTGCTTAGTCTGGTGTCTGGCCAAGAGCAGATGCTCTCTAAGCGGATGTAATCGTGAGCATCAGGAGGTCCTGGGAGCTTGGTTTCTGGGGCTCTCGCTTTGCGGGCAGGGTGACCCCACCAGCCTCAGAGAGCCCGCAGGATGGGCCGGACCGAGGCCGGACAGGCCTCTCAGCAGGGTTTTGGCAGTTGACCCAGGCCTGCATGTCTGCTTGGGGCATCTTCCTGCCGGGAAAATGTTCTTGATTCACCTTATCCTAAGTAGCGTGAGTCCTGCCCTCTTGTGCCGGTGCCCTTCTCTCTCGTCACTCCCCAGGCCCCACGGCCGCCACCTGTGCTGGTTGACCTCCTTAGATGCTTCCTGAAACAAGGTTGGAGGTGGCAAGGGGCGGGGAATAGAAAAATCTACGTGTGTTCAGGACGACCCTCTCTTTCAATTCTTCTCTACGAAGGTTCACCAGTGAATTAGAAACCAAAATCAAAAGAGACTAGCAGAAAGGGCTTGGGCCTGTTTCCTGGCTTTTTGGCTTTCAGAGCTGTGATTAATCTCCGTGTGTTCATTTTCTGATTAGCAGACCCCAGTTTCTTTTTCCACATTTCCCTTTCTCTGCTTCCAAGTAGGGAAAAAGGAATCAGTGATTCTTGCAGAGCAGTGTAGAGATGAGGGGATGGAGGGACACCTCCCAACGAGGGGATTTCGGTCCCTCTGGGCCATGGGGAACCAGCTCCCGGATCTGGTTACAGGGAGGACCTCAGAATGGACCCTCTAGGGTGTCTTGAAGGCCACGTCCAGGTCCTCTGGGTTGGAAGGGAGGGAAGCATGTACCTGGCAGGGGCCAGGCAGTGTCTGGGCAGCAGGTGTTGGGGACCCTGGGATGGAGGTGGAGGTCCAGAGGCAGGAAGGTCACCCTGAGGAGCGGGAGCCTGCGTTGGGGCCCTGGGGTGGGCGGGGCTGCAGCTCCGTCCCCGGGACACTGGGATGAAACTCGGTGCGGAGGGCAGTTACTTGGGAGCTGGAAGCGGGTCCTTGGGGAGCCTGGGACGGTTCCTCAGGGTGAGAAGACATTAAAAACAATTTTTTCGTTATTTTAGGGGTATTGTTTTGCGAATACACACTACAACAGTACTCTGACTTATCATGAGCACGTTAACATGTGGTACTCGTCCACTAGTTACTTCCTGCCTGGAATGTGCTATTTGTGTTGGTCAGTTTGGAGACCCCTGATCCGCGTGCCAAGGGCGAAGGGGGAGTGCGACCCTTGGAGCCCGGTTCTGTGTCCGGGCAGAGCCTCGGGCCAGGCAGCCTGGTGTCAGGGTGGATGCGGTCCGCGGGGACGCTTCTCGGCCACGTTGATGCTGTGATGGCGTGTGGAGGCCCGTGCCCCCCGCTGGCCCATACCTGGTCCTGTGTGGACAGTGACAGGGGGCTTCCCTCCGCTCCCCAGCTGCCGTCAGAAGCACCCCGAGGATAAAGCACTTGGCCCGTGATGGACGCCGACTCAAGCTCCAGTGGAGCAGAGACGCCCGCGTTCTGGAAAGGTCTGCCACGCCTGAGGAGCCCTGCTCCGAAGCCCCCCGGGGGTGTGGTTTGGGGAGATTATGCTCATCTTCAGGCTGCTTTAACTTCTCTGCAGCGTCTCGCCCCGAAGTAGAGGTGTGCACAAGAGCCAGGTTGCTGTGGACCCTGCAACG
The DNA here is from genome assembly GCF_965194805.1 of Balaenoptera borealis. Classification (NCBI taxonomy): domain Eukaryota; kingdom Metazoa; phylum Chordata; class Mammalia; order Artiodactyla; family Balaenopteridae; genus Balaenoptera; species Balaenoptera borealis. Next base: position 2,462,648 of record NC_138880.1, read on the forward strand.
CCGCGGCAGGGGTTGTGTGTAGAAGCTCGTCTCTCTTAAGAGACCAGATGGAGAACAGTTAGGGGGAATCTGTGAACAGGAGGCAGCGAGCAGAGGCTCGGGGCTGGGGGGGGTCTTCGGCTCTTGCGGTGGCTTTGATCCATGTTCTGCTGGATTCTGCAGAATCCGCCCACTCCGGCCTTGTGGCCCCGGGCTGATGGGGGGAGGTAGACACCATGGTGGGAAGGCAGGGACGCGGAGGCCGTCCTGGGGGCCAGACGGAGGCGGAGGGGATTCGAAATGCAGCTCTGAGGCCGGGTGAAGTGTACAGAGTTACTTTATATACGTTTCCGAGAACATCTCTGAATAAGAATCTTTGCAGGTTGCCTTCTCCACACACATTCAGGATGGTGTGTTTACCCAGGAGATAGGACCTCGATTGATGTTCTGTTAGTACAGCTAATCCTGCCGCTGAAGGTTAGCTGTGCCCCTGCTGTCAAAGAGCTGATTGTCTGTGCCCAGGAGGAACCGATGCACATGGCGGCCTCGGGGCCCTGGCCCGCCACTTCCCGGCCCAGGACACACTGCTGGTTTTCTTCCCCACCATCCCTTTTGGCTGTGTGTGTGCACAGGGTCGGGCTGTCCCGTGGAATTTATTGCCGCTCCCTGAATGGTCCCCTTTATCACTCACAAGGCCTGTCATTGTGGTGTGTAGTGCCGCCCGACCTGGTCTCGCCACAAAGCCACCGTCCTTTCCGCCTGCTGCTGCCCCGACAGCATCTCACAGCCGGGCATGTCCTGCGGGCCTCGTGATTTATGAGCCTCTCGTGGACATTCTGTCACAGTACCCAGCCCTCGTGACCTGGGGTCTACAGAGTAAAATGAGTATACCCGTCCTAATGGTGCCTCTGTCCGAGCTGTGGAAGTTCTAATTTCCACTGTCCCCATTTTGGTTGAGTGTCAGACTCTGGACCAAACTTAGACCTGTCTTAGTCTCACTCTCGAAGAGTTTCCACTCTTAAGATGAAATGATAAACAGTACCTTTGGCCACTTGCCTATCTTATTTTAACGAATGTTGTTGATTCCTAACATTTATTTTAAGCTTTTCTCATTTGGAAATTTATTTATTTATACTTTTCTTCTCAATCCCCGTGCACACACACACACACACACACACACACCCATACATTTGGTAGGTGGGAGCATGGCATTAACGCTTTGTATTTGTTCTAATGGCGTTCGCCTGCTGGGGGCTCATGTTATAGTTACTTGCAAAGGGCTTAATGCCTCTACAAGCTCATGAATTTGCTGATGGAATTTGTGCTTGGTTCGCTTTTCATCTCCTGTAACTTCTTATCAGTGTATAATAACAATAGGTGCTCAGTAACCGCAAGGATGAATAATGACGGTATCCCGGATGGCATGGACTGTGCTTCCGTCCTGTGGTTGGGCCGTCGCCGTGTTATGTGGCGATGCGGGGCTGGCCAGGATGCTTGCTGGACTGGCCAGGATGTCAGCGCTGCCGGACAGCTTTTGCACCTGGAGCCTGAGAAACCCACCCATTGCTGGACCCCTTGGCCTAGGGCCCCCTGCTTCTTTCAGACTCTCTGCCTTAAATGTTCAGAAAGAAATTCCTTATGCAGCCCCCTACCTGTATACCCCAGGGCAGAGCTCTTAGGGTTATTCGGTCTGTCCTTAGATCCCTTGTCCAGCCGGAGAGTTTGGGGAGTAGCGCTGCGTTCGGGTGGCTCACGCTGGGGCATCTGGCGAGCGTTGCTCTGCAGCGCCTTCTCCCTTCACAGAGGACCGTGGAGGAGCCTCCGCCCGCCGTTTTGTTGCCCAGACAGGTTGTAAGAATGGCAGCAAAACCGCTGGGCTCGGATGTCTCTTCAGTCTAATCAGTAAGTTCAGTGTTTTGGACAAGGTGCATCACAGAACATCCTCGGGGATTTGGCAAGAGGCAGGAAAGCACTGGGGAAAGCGCTTGAGAAGGATGGACGTTTAAAGTGTAGGTGGCAAGACACCCGAGGGGCACGAGGGATTTTCTGTGGTTAAAAAATAGGAGCACACACCTCCCTTCACCCACACTTCCTAACGTTGGTTACTGACAGGGCTTTATCTCGCACTCCCGCCACCCCAAAGACGGAGCTCCTCTGAAATCTGGGTGCCTTTTCTAAGTTTTTAAAATAGTAGCACAGTGCTGCTGGGATGGTACAGCTTTATTTTCACTGTCGTCTCTAACTTGTAATAGTGCTTGGTAATTACATGGTGTTCTCCATCTGCAGCTGTAAACACATTATAAAAGTTAACTCTTTAATTCTCCCAGCATCTCTGCAGAGAGCGGGAGAGGTTGTACCTTTGCGGTTTGGCTGTACGTTGGGTCAGGGTTACATCTCATCGAGGCCGTTCTTTCCTGTGTGTGGTAGAGCTGGGAAGGTCACATCTTTGCTGCAGTTGAAAAACCCGTTGTCTCCACAGAAGCAAGAGTGCGAAGGATAAGCCTCCTGACTCTAGCAGACAAACGTGTGGCCAGGTGCTGCTATTATGATTACAGGTTAGATTGCTAGAAGCATCCAAAAAACAGTGTGTGTTAAAAGATGCAGAATTTTGTTTTTGACATACATTATCTGCTCTTGACATTTAAAAGGAGAAATCCATCACTGCTCTTTTGGAAGTAATTTTTACGGCTTTTATTGCTTTTAAAAAGTCATTTCTTCCTAGATCTGTTTTTTTCTCCTTTTACATCCGGAAGAATGGAATACCAAATAACTTTGAAATTTATACTAGTGAATTTCAAAAGGCAGACTAGACTTTCAAGAGACTTATGGAACAGAACTAATAATTGTTGTACAGTTTTAAATTTCTTTAGCCATTGTTTTAATACATTGCTTTGGTTAACCAAAGTGATTTCAATGTATTATGCAAACGTAACCATTATTCCGTTAAAAATATGTTAGAAAGATTGCATACTTTGTTTCCACAGTACAACAAATGGTGTTGAACCTTCCATTTTTGTTATTTGATTTGCTTATTTTGTCTTTAATGACAGTCCATTTTAAGTAAAAGTCTTTAAAGTAGCCGCATAACGTGATAACATGTCTTCACTGGTAATTTAATACTTGGATATAATGAGTTTATCGGAGAGATTTCATTAAAAACAGCAAGGTGCCTGAATACCAAAGCTGAGATGTTTTAAATCACAGAATTATAGTAATTATACAAAGCCTGAGATTTTCTTCAGACAGAAAAGGCTTCCATGGCTAAACGTACACTTTAAACTCAGCACTAATAACCGTGTATTGTGCTAAATTATAGGAGAGAGAATCCTCAGGCCAAGGGAAATATTGGAGAGAATGTTATGTGTTGAATTTTAAAGGAAAATTGGGAAATAAACTATTTTGATAGCATAATGATATATGTAAGAGGCACTTCACCAGGGAAATAGGAGAGGAACTCGAGAGTGTGGCCATAGGACACGGCAGGTGACTGCTCAGACCGTCAGTGAGCCTTCCTGTTTACAGTATTTTCAGCGTAGGGAGGATGCCAGAGGGATCATCTCTCCCTACTCCCAGGGGTCCTGAAGTTGCTAATTGACTGGAGTCCTGCCAGTCAGTAAAGGGGACAGCCCACCAGTAAATGAGGCGAGAATCTGGATTTCTAGGTTGGGTGAAGACTGTAAAAATAATTTAGGGAATTCCCTCTTGGGCCAGTGGTTAGGACTCCGTGCTCTCACTTCCGAGGCCTGGGTTCAATCCCTGGTTGGGGAACTAAGATCCCACAAGCTGCAAGGCGCAGCCAAAAAAACCCCCAAAACAAACAAAAAACCTTAAAAAAAAAAAAGGTAATTTAGTTTTCATGGGGATTTTTTTAATGTTGAATTTTTATAAAATGGCCAGGACATAGTACCCTCAGGGAGGTTGTTTAAGAGAAGTGATATAAAAAGATGCATCTAGGAAAATTTTATTAAAATCTCCCTACAACAAGAAATCTTATTTGATCCATTTATCATTCTTTTTTTCCGGCTCAGATGGGCAGGGAGCTGAGGAAAGGGGATGAAGGAAGGGAGGGCACTGAGGAAGGAGTGCTGGGTGGAGGAGGGAGGGGCTTCCCGGGGGAAGGGGACAGCGGGTGAGAGCCAGGTGGCTCCTCATTTGTTTGGGGGGTGGGTGGAGTTGGATGAAAGGCCCTGTGGTCTGGCTGGGTGTTCCTGATGAGCCGCCAGGACCCGGAATTGCTCCCAGAGGTTGAGCAGAGGCGTCCTGGGTTTGAGTCCTGACAAAGCAGTATTTCTGGTCTACTTCTCCCAGCTCCATCCCTTTCTGTGGTAAACTCATCATCCCCTGTCCTGGAAGAACTGTTCGGACGCATTCCGAATGCTACCATCCGCACTTAGCATTTGCACATTTGGGCCTCCAGGTGCTTCCTCACCTCTTATCAGAAAGTATGAGGGCCACCCTGAGCCAGCTTGCAGGCCTACCCTGCTTGGGTGCCCTCAGGAGCCCGGCATGCTCACTGTTTGCATCTACCGGTGCCGGGAAGGCCCTGCTCTGCAATTTCATTGTCACTCAAGTTTTGCTTTTTCCCTTTTACCCATGAAAATAATATGTGCCATTGTGGACAATTTGCAAGATAGAGAAAATTACAGAGAAGCAGAAAAATCACCATTAATCCTTCCACCCAGAGAGAATTCACATTTTGCCATGTTTTCTTCCAGTCTTTTTTCTGCATCCTTTGTTCTTTGTGTACGCTACTCTGCAGATGCATATTTGCATTCTGATTTAGAAACACTGAACAGTATTTAATCACCTGTTGCAAGCATTTTCCATAAACTCTATTGAATATTGATTATCGATCGCCGTGGTGAACACACGGGGGTTGCTGTCCTAAGCGTTATTGTCATTGGTCTCCCCAGGTTCCCTCTGGAAGGCTATGATGGGAATGAGCGTGACAACTTGGACGGTTCCCCTGACTTGCGGCCTCTGCCTGGAAGTTCATCCTTTAGAAGTCAGGAAACTGCTGCCCTTGGTGGTGGACTCCCGGGAACAAGACGTGGTGTAGACTGAAATGGATGAGAGCAGCTCGGGGACCCCCGGACGTGTGCTCCCCGTGGTCTAGTCCAGGGACGCCCCTCGCGGGCCGGGTGGTCTGGGATGAACGCCGCGGCTGCTGGACGCGTGGCTGATCCCTGAGCGAGGATGGTGCGCCGGGGGCTGCTCGCGTGGGTCTCCCGGGTGGTGGTCTTGCTTGTGCTCCTCTGCTGTGTCATCTCTGTCCTCTACATGCTGGCCTGCACGCCAAGGGGCGACGACGAGCAGCTGGGGCTGCCCAGGGCCAGCGGCCCCACGGGGAAGGACGGGTACCAGGCAGCGATGCAGCAGCGGGAGGAGTATCACCGCGATGACATCAGCAGCCTCAAGAGGCAGATTGCGCGGCTCCAGGAGGAGCTGCAGGAGAGGAGCGAGCAGCTCAGGACCGCGCAGCATCTGGCGGGCGGCCCCGCGGGCCCCCCCGGGAGGGCCCAGGCCGACCTGCTGGCCTTCCTGCGCTCCCAGGTGGACAGGGCAGAGGTGCACAGCGGCGTCAAGCAGGCCACCGAGTATGCCGCTGTGCCCTTTGACAGCTTCACCCTGCACAAAGTGTACCAGCTGGAGACGGGACTGACCCGCCACCCTGAGGAGAAGCCCGTGCGCAAGGACAAGCGGGATGAGCTGGTGGAGGTCATCCAGCTGGCCGTGGACGCCCTGAACAGCCCGGCCGAGAGCGGCCCCGACCAGCGTCCTTACGCGGCCTCGGACTTCATCGAAGGTTGGCCCGCTTGCGAAGGGGGTGGAAAGTGGTCGGAGGGGCACCCGGGTCTGGGCCCAGGCAGAGCCCGGCTGCGGAGGCTGGCGGTGGCTTTGGGGATGGCGCGTAGGCAGCTCTGTATGAGCGACTGAAGGCAAGGCTTGGCTTTTTGTATTTTTCAGAAATATCTGCTTCCACTCACTTCCTTGTGGAAACCACAGTCACTGAGTGGACAGGTTCGTTGTTTCTTGGCAGAAGAAGGTGGAACTTCTTGCTCTCAATAAAAAAGAAAGAAACCAAAATATAAACATGAAATACTGAAACCCAAATAGAGTGTGATAAGCAGTTTTCGTTTTATGCCTTCTCCCAGGCACTTCTAGAGACCGGGCCCTGTCATCAGGCGCCGGACAGGACAGTAGTAGCGAACATGTACATGTAGCACTTACGTCCACCCAGCTCCGTTCTGGGAGCTTTACACTTGCAGTGACCCCTTTTGCGGGGTGAGGGAATGGAGGCTCAGATTAAGTAAGTAAATCACCTAAGGGGGCTCTGTTAGCAAGTGACGGAGCTGGGCTTTGAACCCAGAAGTCTGATTCCAGAGTCCACGTCCTTAACCACTAGGTCATATTGTAGAGGTGGTCAGAGCACCTGGAAACTAGGAGGGTGAATGCCTCACCTTTCTTCATGGGCACAGAACAACCTAGTGTTAATTGTGTTTGTGTCAATTTTAGAAGAAAGCAGCCTCATCTTGGAGTTTCTTGGAAGACTCTTCTTACCAAATTTTTGTTACTGATTCAAAAATCAACTAATAATTTGGAAGAGGAACTGCCTTCGAGGGCATCCGGTTCTTCCTCCTATTTCCGGAAAGGAGATACTTCCCAGACACATGGCCTGCCCACCTTACCCCGCTCCCTACTTGGGTTCTGTAACGACCATCTCATCAACCTGTAGGCAAGACAGACTCTCTTTAGTCATACCAGAAACCCTCCCTCTGCTATTTATACCTGTTCTCTCTGGACGCTTTCCTGTCTTATGGTTTTTTCCCCTTTACACGTGAACTGTAAATTAATGCAATTTTGGTATATTATCATTTTTCATATACCTAGAGCTAGGTAAAGAAATCTTTCGCAAGATCAAGCTTTTGGTCTGTTGACTGAAAAAAAAAAAAAAAAGCACAATGTGAGAGTAGTGAGTTAAATTTTATTTGGGGACAAAATGAGGACGATAGCCCGGGACAGCATCTCAGACAGCTCTGAGGAACTGCTCTGAAGAGGTGGGGTGGAGGTCAGCATCTGTGTGGCTTTGGTGAAGGGGGTCCATGCAGTGAAGCACACGTTTTGGCAGAAGGTGGTCACTAGGAGCAGATGTCACCATTCATGATTTTAGTGCTTTTCTAGATATGAGAAGATGCAAGAAATTTGGCTCATAAAATCTCCTGAAAATCTCTATCTGAAGGCCTGTTCTGCCAGTTTTTCCCAGAGCACAGAGTACCTCATTCCTGATCTCCACCCTGAACTCCTTTCAGGGTGAGTTGAAGGTCAGCGGCTGCCGTGGCTAGTGACTTCATCCTTGTAGAGGCGGATGGCAAGTGACAGTTTTTCGCCCACTGGTGTCAGGATTTTACGCATTTATATGAAGTATTAAAAGTGCCTAGTGCACTGGGGAGCTAGCAAGTATAAACACAAGGTAAGCACTCAGTAAGCGTTTAAAGTATCATGAGGGTGTAGCATCCCATTTTATAGTGCTTTAGAGTTTATCAAACATTTCCACAACTATTACTTGCCTAGCTGACCCCCAGGGAAAATCATTAAACAGCCTTAAAAAGGAAACCCTGGTTGTGGAGTACGCTGCCAGAGCTGCCCTCGCACAAAGCACTTTCAAAAGAACTTGATTACAAATCAGTGATTTTTAATCTGCATTCATGTTTGAAATCCCCGTCTGCTTTTCTGTGTACAGGATCTAAAGTGCAAGGCCTGTGGTTCTCAGTGACTCGGGCCTCTTGTCCCTGAGCTGAGGTGCTCTGTGGTACGTCTGACTTCCTCTTGTCATGCTGCCCCATGGGGCTTAACACAGCCTGTGTGTGAAGGCAGATCAGTCCACACACACCTTCCAAATTTGGGGAAAGTCTCGTCAGCTATTTTCATATGATGAGTAAATAGATGCAAACACTTTAAATATGTTTCTACATATTTGACTGTCATACACAGTTGATCTCACTTTTTCATTCTTATCACAAAAGATGGTGGAGAGCATCTTTTATATTCCCAGGAACTGGGGCATCATGAAAGACTTCACTAGTCAGGGAGCTGCAGGAAGGCAGAGTTAAATTCAGCATAAGGAGTAACTGTCAAACAGTGACGTTTCGGAACAAAGTGGGATTCCCGTCGCTGCAAGGATTCTGTCATCAGCTGGATGGCCAGGTGGTGATAATTCATGATTCTAGCATCAGAGAGGTGGTTGGACTGAATTACATACGAAGACCTTTGCAATCCTGGCTCACGATTCTTTGACCTACACCTAGTTAAGGAGAACGAAGGGAACGGAAAGGGTCTGATTTGAAATCTGTGTTCTATAATGCATGAGAACAAGCAATGGGACCCTGTAAGGATGAAGTGTATCTTTAACATAACGTATTTGGGTTTTTAAGCATAACCTTGGAGAGACTATTTTGTGTTTGGGTGTCAGTAGTCTAAACGTTGGGGCAGTTGAGTGGAAGTCCACGGGCAAACCTGGGTTCCACACCCTCAGAGAGCTCTACACGAGGGCCACGGATTCACTGAACCCTGAACTAGTGTGATAAGGATGGGGGTTCTTTGTGTTTAAACGAATAATAATAAAACCCTGTGGAATGCTTCTGGATGATAACAGTTGAGTAGACTTAAAGCCAGCCGTGGGGCAGGAGGCGTGGTGACACAGCAGGGTCTGTGTGACTCTGACCCAGACCGCTCACCTCCTGGCGGCTGGGTCTCCTCATCCTTCAAGAAGAGGTTGACTTTCATGTCCCCCAAGGCCCACCCGGCCCAGCCTTCTGCAAAATACAAAGCACTGCTTTGGCTTTCTTCTTCTTGGCTTTGCCGAGGAACCGTCCCTGAGGGGTACCCTGCCCCCCCTCTGCTGGGTGACAGGACATGCCCCACCCCTTGGGATTCTGCTCTGTGGAAGGAGGGATTCAGACAGGTGATCTGTAAGGCCTGCTCTGACCATGGCCACTTCCTACAGTTCTGTGAAGCCTGCAGAGGGCGAATGCCTATTGATGACCATCTAATTTATTATCCATGTTGATTGAATTATTATCTATCTCTGAAACATAGAGGGAACAACATTTGCCCCAGTTTCCCTTCACCAGATGTTTCACTGGCACTGATTCTTGTATTGGATTCTCATATAATAACATGAATTTTTTGTACAACCGTCTGGGAAAAGAAGATAAAGTAGAAAAGCATGATCAGATCCTGTGCTTTCGGAAACCTATCTGTTTATCTCCTCAAGTGAACAGAAAACCTCGCTTTGTGTTTGTGGTTCATGACTCCTGTGTGGGATACACAGACTCCTGTTTAAGTCTGAGTGGCACAGTTTTTGACTTTGATGGCATATTTAAATAGAGCTCCGGGGCCTACATCCGACATCATTCCATAAAACAATTTAGCCTCCTGAATTATTCCCCTTTTACAACCCAAACACCCAACACCGTGAGTCCTGTGTGAGGTGCTGTGTCTGCAGTCTCCATGGGGTGGTTCCGTACCGGCCTGGGCACCTCCCCTCCTCCAGCTTTCGCAGGGTTAGTGGTGGCAAGAGTGGCTCAGACGCCAAAAGACTTGATTTTAGGATGAGATGGAGTCAAGCCACGAGCCACAAGAAAGTGAATGTTTTGATGGCACCCTGGGACGTGTTTTAAAACAAGGAGATACGGGAATAGCTCTAAAACCTTAGTGACCACTGCCTGCCCAGTAAGCTCCCATCTCCTGTGCTCGACAGCCAAGACCGCGTGCTGCCTGCGCACCCGAGGCACCGAGTGAGGGCCCGGAGATGTTTATGTCCATTGTTGGTGCCTCTGCATAACCTCCAAGGATGCCACGTGACCATGTTGCTAAGCTTTTCTAGACAAGCTGAGTCCAGTCCCAGGGCCAGGCGCTTGGAGACCCTGGTGCTCGGGACCGTGATGCTTGGCGTGCGTTTCAGGGAGATGCTCCTTTGTGACTTGGGGAGGGAAGGTAAGGCAGGCGTTCAGGTGCATTGCCGGGCATTTGGGGGCGCCTGGGGATCTTGGTGCAGAAATAAGGGAGAGCAAGGATTCTGCGCAGTGGACGGGGTGTGGCGGGAAGAGCAGGTGTTGCGGGGAGGTGGGGAGGTTGCTGTGGGCAGGACATAGGGCTTCAGGTCCTGAGCGGGGCCCCAGTTCTCAGCCAGCATCTCCAGGGAGGCGAAGGCCGTAGAACCCAGGACAGCCCTTCCCACCCGCCCTCACGTCACGTGCACGGAAGGACCATGCATGTTTACTGTCGAGTTCCCGCAGGTCTGCGTGGTGTTAGGTTCCTCTGTCACCTCACGCCGTTCCCTCTGTCTGCTTCCTCCCTGAGGTTTCCTCATGTGTTTGCTGATGCTTTACGTTCCTAAAGAGGGAGAAATGCTTTTTATTCTGAGATCAGAGATAAGAGACTTAAATGCCAATAAATGTTTTGAGGCTACACTATAGAGGGATTCTTCCTGGGGGGACAGCGAGAAGGCGGGTAGCGGCCTTGCACTTCTGCGGGGGCGGGACCCCAGCCCCCCTTCTGGGGAGTGGATGAGCCTCCTGCCAGGGTAGGTGCTCTGCTGTCTCAGAATATGTTGAAATTCTTAGTAAGCTGTGAACAAGGGACCCTGCCTTTTCATCTTGCTCTGGTCCCTGCAAACTGGGCACCCAGTCCTACCGCCGAATAGAGAGGCCAGGAGGGAGGGGCAGGCGGGGAGACGGAACTAGGACACTGTGCAGCCCGACTCCATCGCTGAGGCCAGCTCTGTGGACCCGCGGCGGACCGGGACAGGCGCGACCTTGGTTTGACACCCATCCTGTGCGTGTGGAGTACTTTCTGGCAAGACTGCAGAAACCGGCAAGTCTTAACTTTGTTTTACGATAACTTTGTTGTTAGTATTTTTATTGGACTCATTCGAAGCACTTTCGTTCCCAGGGGATTTTTCTTAAATTGCAGTGTCACTGTTCTTCCTGCCTCGCGTTTCCTGCTGGGGATGTGCTGTAAGAGGGAGCTTGGGATGCTGTGGGAACGTCCAGGACGGAGGAACGTGGCTGCATTAGCGGGAGTGGTGAGCGGAGGCGCGATGGGCGGAGGCCTGGACCGGGGCCTAGGGCTCCGTGGGAGGTGTGGGGCGGGGGGGAGACGGCGGGCAAGGGGTGCGGCCCAGCGGGCCCAGTCTGTCAGCCACGTTGGGGAAGAGCTGGTGTTTGCGGAAAGGAGCCATAGTTTTTTAGCCAGACCCCGAGTTTGTCCTCTGCGGGGTCGTGGATGAGGCCCGGTGCCCAGGCTTAATCGACGTGCGTGGGCAGGACACCTGCTCTGTGGGCAGAACGTCCCCAGTGGCCTGAGGGGCGGGGGAAGGGCGATGAAGCCAGGTCTCTGGCCTGAAGGACCCAGTTCCCCACGTGGGGAGACAAAGCTCTCAGTGACCGAGGTTCAGTGGCAGGAAGTGGCCGTTGGTCCAAGGGTGTCAGAATCGGTGCCTGAAGGCCCCTGGGGCTTGGGAGAGACCTCAGAGCAGGTGGGACCTGAGCCAGGCTCGAAGGGGAGACGGGGTTACGGGGAGGGGCGAGCGAGAGGGGAACAGATGGCAGCAGAGGGCAGGGGCCGGAGAGCCAACTGACTGGGGAGTAGGACCAGGGTGGGGTTAGGGGGAGACCAGCCCAGCCAGCAGGTGGGACCCGAGAGTCACTGGGAATGTTGGACACGAGGACCCTGAGGGCTGGGCCGAGGGGTTTAGCTCACAGGATTGCCTGGATAGTCAGACGGGCCCTCGTTTGGGGGGCGGTGGGTAGTGAGCTCTGCTCCTGAGTCCCGCTCAGCCCACCCCCGCCTCCTCCCACTTGCTGTGGTTCTCAGATGTTCAAGCAGCCGTGGCATCTTGGAGGTCCTGTGGTCGGAGATGGGGACCCTGTGGTTTATCGTAGCTGGTCTTGCGTCTGTGCACCAGGCCGTGTCCTGACGTCTCACCAGCACTGGTTCATCTCATCCCCTCTTCCACCAGCACCCTGGATTCATTTTATCTCCGTTTTGTCAGTGTGAGTCTGGAACTCGGAGGTTAAGTAACAGCCTCCAGGCCACTCAGCTGGCAAGTGATGGGCCCAGATTCCAGACCTTTAGATCGTAGCTCCTGGCCATGCCACCTCGGACCTCTGAGGGTCTCTGACCTGTCCACAGGCTTCTCTGGTCCCGGATGGTATGGGGGAAACCTAAAAGCACATCCAAGGGGTGCAGACTGTTGGGAGAGGTCCTACCCGGGTGAGCTGTGTAAATGTTCTTGGGAAGAAGTTTTTAAAAGAAGAGAAGGAAAATCATGAGCTCCTGGGGGAGACGTGCAGACAGAGGCATGGGAGGGACCGCATCATTCACTTAAGGGGAGGGGGTCATGCGGGGCTGGGCGCCTTCAGCATGAAACGCTTTACTTAAACTGATCGGGGTGCGTTTCTTCTGAGACTCCTACAGCAGTGTGGAGGAGGGGCGGGAGCTGACGAGTCAGGAGGGAAGATGGAGTGCAGAAGAGCCCGTCGGGAGCTGTCAGGGAGCCGGGTGGCGGGCGTGTCCGGTGCTAAGGGAAGAGACAGGGCTTACGGTCCTGTTTTCTTCTCCAACATACGCACTATATGTGAGCTCTGGATATGATGGAAGCCCACGGTGCAGGCAGTCCTGGGGGGCCCCGCCCGCCTTCTGATCCCAGCTCGCCTGCCAGCTCTGCTTCCACTGCTCCTCCTGCCCGTTCCCCCTCGCCCAGTGCCCAGCTCTCCTGCCCGCCCTGACCCTCCTCCTCCCCGGGCGCCGTCCTCTGCACCCAAGGCCCTGCCCTCTGTAAGACCGTCCCCTCTGCAGTCTTCAGGTTCTTCCAGCCAGAAGTTCCCTGTCGTCTTCCCGAGGCCGTGGGATGAGCTCGCAGACCCTTTTCCCTCTGTCACGCTTGGTTTATCAGACTCAGCCCATCTTCCTCACCACGTCCAGCAGCGGCGATGGATGCACGGTGCTTTCCCTGTTCAGTGGCTGCCCTCACGGTGGTGGTTCCCATTCGGGAGCCTCGCCTGGCCAGAGTCTGACTCCCCCGAGGTCCCCCCCGACCCCGCTGGCCTGGGGGGCCCGGCCTCCCGCTCCCCGTGCCGGGTGAGCAGCGTGGGCCTGGGGCACCAGACCCGCGGCCCATTCAGCTCTTGTCTCTGAGTACACCCTGCCCGGTCTGCGTGTATAAGAGAGACGGCTCGAACCTTGTGGAAGAAAGTTTACAGAAAACCCAAGGTACACGGTTCTCACCTCTGCTCTTCAATTTCCGTTGTAAATTAGCTGTTTGATAGGAGGATATTTTCCATCGAAACAATACCGTAAAGAGTACTTGGGTTCCTGGGACCCATCACAAATCAGATTTAAACTCTAAACGCAAGGACATAAATGCCAGAGGTTGGGGATGAGTGGAGAGGACGTCTTTAGAAAGCTATCTTCCTTTTCTGCCCTGGGTGTTACTAGTACATTCTCAACAGAGTACCTGACACCAAAACCACTTTAAAAAAACGCTGTATTTTGCAGTCCTTTTGGAATTACAGGAGAGTTGCAGGAACAGCGCAGGGTTCCCGCCTGCCTCTCCCCAGCTTCCCCGCTGTCAGCGTTCTGCACGGGTGCGGGCGTCCGCCCTGGGAAGCAGCGCTGGTATGGCACTGTCTCCTCAGTTGTGCCTCAGCTTTGCTTCGCTTCTGTGATTCTCCTGCCTGGTGTGCTCGGGACTGCGTAGCTCTGTGGTTTGGTGTCTGTCGTTCATTTGGGGAAGTTCTGAGCCCGTATTTCAGCCAGTCCTCCTTCGCCCCGTGCCATCTGTCTCATTCTGGACTGCACCTGTGTGAATGGCTCACAGCCAGTGGATGTTCTGTTTCTTTTTTGTTTTCACTTTTTTTCCTCTTTGTGTTTGGTAACTTCCATTGACCCACCTCAAGTTAACTGATTCTTCCCCAGCAGAGAGACTACCCATCAAGGCGTTCTTTACGCCTATTACTGCGCTTTTAATTTCTAGCATTTCCATTTATTTCTGATCATTTCCATCTCTCTGCTGAAGTTGCCCATCTGATCGCACGTGTTGTCCACTTTTTCCACCTTTAACATATTAATCATAGTTATTTTAAATTTCCTGTCAGATGACTCCAGCATCCGTGTCATCTCTGAGTCCAGTTCTGATGATTGCTTTGTGTCTTGGATTTTTTTCTTGTCTTTTCCAAACCTCATAACTTTTGTCGAATCTGGTGTAGCTAGTAGAGACTGAGATAAATAGTGTTTATGCCTGGAAATGGCACACTTTTCCCTTTCCTGTGCCGTGTGTGCATGCACGGGTGCAGGAGTGGGCGGGGCTTGAGGTTTGTGGTTGCTATGGTTACCCTCAGTGCATCCCAGGCTCCAAATTCCTCGTGATACCTTGTGTTAGGGTGGAGGCGGTTCTGCCTGAGGGCTGTCCGTCCAACCCTGTGACCCCTCGGGGAAGGTCTCCTTGCGCTCCTCTTCTGTCCCCTCCCAGCATTTCTGCTGTCACTTGCTATTCAAGCTTGTTAGCTTAGTGCAGGGCAGTGGGGAGTGGAGCATTAACCATTTTTAACATTAACCATTTAATGTTAATTAAATCTCAGTCCTACCAGGTCTTTGGTTCTTGGGGTGTCTCCTGTCCCACCGCAGGAATAAGGCTTTTTATTCCTCCCTCCCCAGCTGCGGGGAGCTTTCACCAGTTCCTGAGGGTGAGAATGTTTGTTGCGCTTTCCCCAACAATAGGTTTTGGTTCCAGAGAGGGGGACAGGAGGAAAGGGCCCCCCGACATGGCTGCTGACCCCCGCCCCCGGGGCTGCACCTCGTGGACGCTTCCAAGGCTCTGGTTTTCTGTGAGTACCCGAGGAGGCTTCTGGAGGAAGAGCGCGGGGGTACAGACCTCTCCATTCTCTGGAGCCCCAGGGCGTCCCTGTGCCGCCAGCCTGTGCGCGGCCTTCTTTCTTCCGCCCCATGTCGTCCGCCCCTCCGGGCCAGCGCTCCCCGCTCTGCCCTCCCTGCAGGCTCCTGTCTCTCCTCAGGTTTGGGACCAGCCGTTTGTTCTGTGGCCTCAGCTCTGCCCGAAGTTCAGAAAAGTCCTGCATTTGAAGGGAGTCTGGCTCTTCTTCATTGTGAGCAATGTGTCTTTGAACTCATTATACCCTGGAGTGGAAGCAGAAGTGTGAAACCACTTTTTAAAATAATAATTTAAAATCTATTGATTACTTCGTCTACTTCCATTTCTCTATGAATCAATAATCTCTTCTCACAATCTATTGATGGTTTCACCCATCATGCTCAAGCCAACAGTTTAAGAGCACTGAATTGCATTGATTTCGCTCATGAGCGGGAAGGTTGGGACATCCCACACCTGGGTCCTCTGAGCGGAAACCTTGAATGCTGTGGTCTCTCCTCTGTGGCCATGAATCAGAGAAATGGCCGGGTCGCTTAAGCCTATCTGGTACCATATGTCTATTCTTTGAGTTTTAATGTTTCAGTGTTGGCCACGTGGATTTCTTCTACCAAATGTCACACGATCATAAAAAGTACAAGTATTGTGACAATCGATCATTTCCAAGCACACTTCCCCAGACTGGCGTGTGGAGCCGTCCCTGCCTTCTGCATTGTCAGAACTTGGGGTTACTGTTTTCCATCCCTTTCTGCCCTTCACCTTGGTCTGCCTGGGATCCCCGTCACCCTCCTGCTGGTGTTGATCGTGTCCTCTGTTAGCTGGGTGGGGGGAGTTGAGGGGAAAAGGGGGAAAGGTACTGTCCTGTCCCCACATCAAACATCTGCCTTCTTCCTGCATTCCACCCCTCCCCCCCCGTCCCCGCAGGCCTGGGGACACTTTGGTGGCTGAAGCTGGCACCTGCCGCCCCACCTCTTTGTCACTCTACACAGACCGTTGTTTAGGAAATAAAGCCAAGACTTGGAAACACTGGGAGGCTGTGCTGTCCCTTCTGTGTCCTGTCCTGCTGCTTCCTCTGGGGCTCTGTCCCTGGCTGTCACCCGGCTCCTTCCTTCCTTCCCTGCAGCCAGTGCCCCTTGTCCCCAGTCTTGTGGGGGAGGGAGGGATGGTCCCCTGTCCCATCCGATGTCTGTCGTGCTGACTTGTGGAGCCGTAGCTGTGACTGGACTTCGCAGCCGTGGGCTTGGGCTGGTTCACAGCGCTGGGTGCGTCTCCGCAGGCGCGTGGTGGATCAGGGCTCTGTGGCTGGCCCGAGGACTTCACCACCACAGATCCTAGCGTTCCTGTGCCTTCGGAGCAATTTACGCGTGCACTCTTGAAGGCAGCCCACTTGTAGATAGGGGACCCCCCCCATTTCCTTTGCATTGTAAATGTTTCTGTCAGCAGCAGCCAGCGCTTCCTGCACTGCAATTCAGACCCCATCCGACTCACCCAGGGAAAGGGAGCATACGGGTGGCAGTGATGAGATTACCTTTTATATTTTGCTTAGAGCTGTAAACAGTCACCAGGGTCTGTGAAACGTCTCTCTTCTCTCTCCATCTGTTTCCGCTGAGGCTGCTGATCCGAAGTCGGCATCCGCAGGGAGATGGGTTGGAAGGGCCGCTGAGCCTTTGCCCCGATGACTCGATTCTCACTGTAGGACCCATAGGAGCTGAGGTGGGGGAAGAGTAAACACCAAGGGGCGTGGCTTCATCTTGGAAACGCTGGCCTGCATCCTGCCTGGCTCTCCTTCTGCCCTCAGCCCCCTGTCTTTGCTGTGGACATAGATGAAGGGAAGGAATAGACTTTTCCATCCTTGGAGGTTCCATTGGTTTATCAGTTGGTCTGAAAACACCATTTTGTGAGGTTTCGTCACGTGCAGGTTTTTGTAGGGAGGATGCTGACAGAAGAGGACAGAGCCGAGAGGAAATGAAGTTCCAGGGGGAAGTGATCGGGTTAGGCGCGACTTGAAGCGTCATAGCTTCTTAAATGCAGGAATAGATGGGTAATGGGAGAGTTATGCTTTGAGGTTTTGAAAGACTTGGGTGTTCAGTCTGTTCATCCATTGGCCGTGCCCTCTGTGCTGGCATCGTCCGTGCTAGGGGTGGACACAGTCACACGCGTGGTCCCTGCCCCTCACAGGCGATGACGGCAGAGTCACACCTTAAACAAGTGGTACAGGGGGGAGAGATTGGCCATAGGTGGCGGGGTCAGAAAGGGCATCACAGAGAAGGCTTTTGAAAGACGATTCAAGTTGTCTCAGGTCAAGGGCGTGTGCTCTGGGGCGCGGGAGTGCTCCAGGCAGGGGGAGTGACATGGGCAGAACCCGGAGGCGTGTGAAAGCTTGGGGCAGTCACAGACCTGCAGGTAGTCAGAGGATGCTGGAGTATTAAGTAGGAGGATGTTGGCCTGCGTGGGAGGAGGTGTGGCCAGATGAGGACCCTGAAGGATTGGGGCCAACATCATCAAGGGTTTATATGCATTTTAGGGTTTCTAGTTTATCCTGCAGGCCATAGGCACTGTTGACCATTTTTAATAGTGGTTAGATTGGCTTTCCAGCTGGGTCACTATGATAGCAGGGTAGAGGGGATATTGGAGTGGGCTGGGAGTCGAGGCAGGTTTGGGAAATAGTTTGGCTGTTCCTCAAGATGGGAAATGTAGAGTTACTACATGACCCAGCAGTTCTACTCCTAAGTATGAACCCAAGAGAGAGGAGAACGTACATTCACACAAAAACGTGTTCAGGATAGCCAGATGGTGGAAACAACCCAGATGTCCGCCTGTGGATGGACTGATAAACAAAATGTGACTTATCCATACAAAAGTATTTGCCTTAGAAAGAAACGAAGTACTGATACACGCTACAGCACAGGTGTACCTTGAAAACATGATGCTGAGTGAAAGAATCCAAATACAAAAGACCACATATTGTATAATCCACTTACATGAAATGTCCAGAACCAGCTAATCGGTAGAGACAGGAAGTAGATTTTTGGTGGACTCCAGGTAGGTGGGGATGAGCAGTGACCACTAATAGGTACGGGTTTCCTTTCAGGGAGATGAAATGCTCTAAAATTAGATTGTGGTAGTGGTCACACAACTCTGTGACTATAGTAAAAACGGTGACTTGTGTGGTTGAAGTGGTTAATTGGTATGTGAATAATATCTCAATAAAGCTACTTATAAATAAATAAAAATAAATATGACATAATCTCTGTCCTTAAAAGAAAGTGAAGGCTGGGAGACTAATGACAAGGCTTTATAAATAGTTGAGGTGGTGAAGGCTCCTGCACCAAGGCTGCAGCTGTGGGACAGGAGGGCAGGGCGGTGGGGGGGGTGGGGGTGGAGCTGAGTATGTCGGGAGGTGGTAACTCCTTGGGTCCAACCATAGAATCCTGGGCTCTTCCATAGGCATTTCTCCAGAGTGTGTAATGAACAAGCTACCAGGAGCATATTTACTTACATCATGGCTTTTACAAAAGGGAATTTAAGGCAGCAGTGGTATTTATTGATGTCAAACCTCTTTCCCCCTTATGTAAGTGCTAAATCATGTCCTTCTTATATGAGACACTATTATGGGCAGACACTGGGCGGGGAAGTAGAACAGAGGCTGAAAAAAGGAAGACCCACATCTTATTTTTACTATAAGATTAATTCAACAGACAGAAACACGAAAAATCTCTGTTTACGTGTTTCTGACCATAGTCAACTGACTGCCTTAAAAACGAATTTCCAGTTTGGGAATCATCGTCCAAACACGCTGTCATTAGTCTGAGGCCAAACATTCAAGCATAAGAACCAAAAGCGTGTGTGCCATCGCTGGTCAGTGGCCATCAGCGGAGGCCTGGGAGCTGGGCTGCAGGGTGGACCAGCTGTGAGACTAAACCACAGCTGGGCCTCCAGCTGGTGTTGAAGGGGACAAAAGCCTTTAGGGCAAAACCTGGTCCGACTGGGGCATCAGGCCCGATGCAGGCAAGGTTTGGCACCAGTTGGCAAGGAGGCCCAAGCAGGGCAGGAGGTGCAGAGTTCAAGGGGCTCAACAGGGGTAAAGGTCTGGGGTTCAGCTAGGCACAGGGAACAGGCAGGAGATGCGATCTGAGTCAGGTCAGGAGCAGTGAGCTCGGCACCCTGGGACAGTTATTTATTCAACAAACACTTATTGAATGTCTGCTGCGTGTCAGGCAGAGCCCAGGGGTATGTTGGCTGATCTCAGGGTGAGGGCTGTGTGCTTCTCTGAAAGGAGCCTTTACAGTTCTCACGTAGATAATAATATGTTACTAAAATCCTCTAAATTTCTGGACATTTTCTTAGGGATTCTCACTAGTTACCAATGTTCCTAAAAGGCTGTAGTTTAAACATGTTATTATTTTCAAGTTCATGGCTGAACCTCAAATTATGAATATGTTTATGGTCAATAAGTAGAGTTTATTAATAGTACGGAGTATACTTTGGTCTTCTCTACATGTTTAATGAAATCATTAATCTCAGTAACCTCTAGCCACAAACTAAATTGCACTGGAATTCATGAAAAATAGCAGACTATGTGGCCTCACGTAAAGTGTGTGGATATAAAAGTATGTCTTAGTACCCTTCAATTATGTACCAGATTTATTCAGAATCAGTCCTGTCCTTTGCAGATTATTGGATAACAGAGAGGCACACATCAAATGCTAAGAGTGAAATCTAAACAGACCCTACTTTATTTGGCTAAAGGTACAATGAGCCTGATATAAGTTCTTGCTTAAACTTAAGTCCAGACAAATATTATGAAAGATAAATGGGCTAAAGATATGAACAGATCACAGAAGAAGAGACACGGGTGCCTGAAATACACATTAAAAAGTGAAAAATAGTTAAAAATGAAAACAAAAGTTGAATATTAAATTGCCATAATTAAAAAAATGGCAATACATGGCATTGGTGAGGGTGAGGTGAAATGAACATTTATACCTAGTAATGTGAATATAGATGGGTACAGCCATTCTGTAAGGCAGTTTGTATCAAGAGCCTCTAAAATGTTCATACCTTTTCCCAGTATTTTCATTTCTGAAAACTGATTCTCAGAAATGCCCGTGAATATTTATATCAAGAATGTTCGCCATAGAAATGGTTATAAAAGTGAAAAAATAGAAACAACTCAGATGCCTGACAGTAGGAGGCTGGTAAAATCATGTAGTATCTTTAAAGTGGGATGTTGTACAGCAACTAAAAATCATTTATTCAGTAACTATTAAGTAAAATGGGACAAAGCCTATGTCATGAGCAAAACTGTAATTTTAGCTGCGAAAGTAATGATAAAGTTTACACCTAACTATGTAAAGAAAAAAGATAAAGAGGATGAAAATACTATATCAAAGCATTTATGGATTTATTCGCAAGTGGTGGAATTATAGGTGATGCTTTGTTTCCAGATATTCTACTTTGACAATCTGTTGCTCTTATATTTTGCAAAAGGATATAGCAGTGCTTGAACGACGTTGACATGATTAAAAAAGAAAGTAGCGTTTGATCTCCTCAAAGTGACAAAATCTGGTGGTTGAAACAGACAGAGAATCCAAGGTGGTGGTGTTAGTGCATTTCTGTCCTGCTTCTGGAGACTCAAGAAGAGAAAAACACATTGTAGGTCGCTTCTCAGTCTTGACCAAGCTTTACCCTAAATACCAAGCCTGGAGAAGGCAGCCAGCCCGCAGAAGTGAGGGTCGTTCTTAGAAAGGCAATGGCCAGCCTCTTGGAAGGGGCTTGAGCACAGCTTCTTCGTGCCCTGAGTTCCGTGTCCATCCTCATCGTGATGGATCACAGGTGTCCAGGCCGGAGGGAAGGATTCGGCAGAGAGCCATATGTTCACCCCCGTCACCAGCTCTGCAGGACGGTGGCCCTGGGTCCTGTGGCCCCTGGACAGCAGTTTGGCGGATCCTGTGTTCCTGACATCCCCGCGGCTCTGGTGCTTTCCGTCCGAGTCCCTGTCCCCGTGACATCTTACTCTGCTTTCTAACTTTCTTTTTTTTTCCGTATCAGACAAAATAGACTTTATTTTTGTTGTTGTTGTTATTCTGTATACATAGCTGTTTTTTTAAAAAAAAAAACTTTTTCTTTTATATTGGAGTGTAGTTGATTAACAATGCTGTGTTAGTTTCACATGTACAACAAAGTGATTCAATTATACATATACATGTACAGTATCTATTCTTTTTCAAATTCTAACTTTCTTCAGAGCCCTCCCAGGACTCCTGTGAGAGGA
Organism: Balaenoptera borealis; assembly: GCF_965194805.1. NCBI lineage: Eukaryota > Metazoa > Chordata > Mammalia > Artiodactyla > Balaenopteridae > Balaenoptera > Balaenoptera borealis. Next base: position 2,483,845 of record NC_138880.1, read on the forward strand.
ACAGGAGTTTCAAATGTCAAGAAGGAGAACAAAACACCTCTTCTTCCTCCTCTTGGAAAAAGACCCTACTGTCAATGGTGCCTTTTTTTTTAAGCCTGTCTCTCCCCTTTCCCTTCTTTTCCAAAAATATGTCTTGCAGTCAGTCGGTTTGTGAAAGACAGCGTGAGCTGCGGCAGCCTCGCATATGTGGCTTTCCATCTGTAGCTTGGTCTGTATGATGTGCCATATATTTAGCTGCCTAAATTGGGACTGTTCCGTGTGCTGTTTCAAGAGGAGCTGGAAAGTCAGATGGGAGAGCAGGGCTATTGATGGGATTGGCTGCTGAATGCTGTTGGCTCTTACCTGCGAATCCAGAAGTTAGAGATATTTGGGGACATCAAGAGAGCAGATGGCCCGTGAAGGCAGCTGGGCCAGGCGGTAACTAGTCTGTGGAGGCAATTGGTCATTTCCTGAGCTTGGAGCAGAATTTCGTGTCTGTGCCGTTCAAGTTGTGGACAGAGGCTTTGGGTAGAAAATGTGTGTAAATGAATCATCACAGCTGAGACATAACAGCTCTTCTTGGCTTCCCAAAGAAAGGTTCCTAGCAAAAAGATGGAAGGAGAGGGGTTTTGTTTGTTTGTTTTCAATTTGAAAGTGGAGATACTCAACTCTTTAATTGGGGTAGAGAAAGATGTCTTTGTCAAGGGAGCCAGCGGAAACCCAAGCTGGGGCGTTTGGTGCTGACCCCGTGCACTCCTCTTTCATAGCATTTGTGTCCTGTGATTGCTAAGTTTTCCCACTAGCCTGAGATGAGGGACCATTTCTCATAGCACTTTCTAGCCCTAACACTAAGTGGAGTGCCTGGTACATAGACGCTGGCAAGTGTTTGTTGAATGACTAAATTAACTGGTAGAGGGGTTAGCCTGCCCAGGAAGAAGGAGGACGCTTCCTTTGAACCGGAGGAGAGGGTGGCCCTGTGGAGTGATGAGTAAACTTTTGCTCATTTGATTTTTTTCCTCTGAGAGAGAGACTAGCAATTTAAGGTCTAAACACCTAAAAATAACCACTGCACTTACTATTCAATAAATGTTTGACAGTGATGATTTCATATGACACTTTTATTCTTCCATATCTCTATGTATTTGAGTGTTTAAAGTAGAAAGCTAATTTAATGTGTGTTTGGCGTTTCTATTTTAGTAACCATCCTGGTTCTTGCCCTTGGTCCATCTTCCTTCTCTTCCAAGGATGCCCCACCCCGCTGCGATTCACAGCACTCTCTTTGCTGTTAACCTGTCTTAGGTGACCTGGCCTTCTCTTGCTCATCTCCATACCGCACCAGTAGGAGATGCATGTTCTGCCCTTCAAAGGGGGACCAGTGTGGGTCAGTGTCGTAACTGCATATAACTAATTTTTTACAATCTTGGTCTATGTAAAATGCAAACCTTCTCATTCTACTGTGACTCATGGGCAGGTAAAAGGGTTCTGTGCCCAATTCCAGTGTGTGTGTGTGGTTTTTCCCCATACATCCGGCAAGGAATTCTCTGACACCAGCTGGGCATCATAGAATTCAACTCAGTTCTGATACTTTCTACCTGGAGAGCGCATTGGATCCCATAGGTTGGGGGCTCAGTCTCACAAGCCTGCCCCCTTCCGCAACTTGAGATGCCAGTCGAAACCCAGGTTACCACCTGTGCTTCTGACTGACCAGCTCTAGATTGGAGGTTCCAATGCCCCCACTGGGTTCAATTAATTTCCTAGAGTAGCTCACAGAACTCAGAGAAACATTTCACTTACTAGATGACTGGTTTATGATAAAAGGATATGATAAAGGATGCAGATGAACATAGAGATTGGAGAGGGATGTAGGGCAGGATATGTGGGAAGGGGCAGAGTTTCCGTGGCCTCTCTGGGTGCCACCTAGCATCTCTACCTGTTTGCCAGCCTGGATGCTCTCCGAACCCCCATACGTTTGGGATTTTTATGGAGGCTTCCTCACACAGGCATGGTGGATTATTAACTCCATTTCCAGGCTTTCTCACTTCTCAAGAGAATGTGGAGGTGGAGCTGAAAATTCTATGCTTCTAATCATGACTCTGTCATTCCGGTGACCAGCCCCCATCCGGAAGCCCACCCAGAGTCACCTCATCAAAACAAAAGACACTCATGTCACCCAGGAAATTCCAAGGGTTTGAGGAATTCTGTGCCAGGAACCAGGGCAGAGACCAATATATATTTTCCATGATCTCACAGTGGGGAACATGTATTGATATTAGACTATTCCATCCCTTTGCTGTCTTCTTTCATAAGTTTGGCTTTGGAGTCGGGCTGCCTGGATTTAAATCTCAGCTGAGGGACTTCCCTGGTGGCGCAGTGGTTAAGGATCCTCCTGCCAGTGCAGATGACGCGGGTTCGAGCCCTGGTCCGGGAAGATCCCACGTGCTGCGGAGCAACTAAGCCCGTGCGCCACAACTACTGAGCCTGCGCTCTAGAGCCCGCAAGCCACAACTACTGAGCCCACGTGCCACAACTGCTGAAGCCCGGGCGCCTAGAGCCCGTGCTCCACAACAAGAGAATCCACTGCAATGAGAAGCCCATGCATCGCAACGAAGAGTAGCCCCCGCTCACTACAACTAGAGAAAAGCCCGTGCACAGCAATGAAGACCCAACGCAGCCAAAAATAAATAAATTAGTTAATTTAAAAAAAACTGTTAAAAAGAAAAATCTCAGCTGAGCCATCTAACTAATTGTACCTGTAGACGTACAGACAGAAACCACTCCTGTTTCTCTTATCTGTACAGAGGGCGTTACTAATACCTCATGAGATTGTTGCAAGGAATATATGGGTTAATACACATAATGCTTTTATAGTGGCCCCTGGCACAGTAAATGTTAATTATTATTACTGCTTTTGCTATTTGTTGGTAGGCCTGGGGGAAGCATTTTTATAGCCCCAGAAATTTCTTAGACTCCTTCCCTGGCTCCTCATACCCTCCTGAATTATAGTTGATTTTCTCTAAGACACTATTGAGATAGTGGTGAGTTCATTTCCCTTTCTTGACCCATCTCCAAAATATCATTTAATGCAAGCAAAATTAGAAGTTTTCCAGTGAAGAAGTTTTGAAAAGTTCTCTTCACAAAGTTAGAGTTCTGATCTAACCTGGTGTTAATATTATGGCTATCAGTGGTCATATTTAAATGTCCGTAGTATCCTAATCATAGTTTTGTGCATCAGAATCTATTGAAGTAAGAGGGTGTCTCTTGGGAAAGGTATAATGTGGAGAATTTTGGATCTAGGATGATTATCGATACATTGATTTCAGCACATCGTGGAATGTGAGTTTTCGTTCTTTCTCATTTCTCTCTTTGGGCTGCTGTGTTCGATTCTCAAACCCCAAGCCTCCTGTTGCTGGAGAGCCCAGTGATTTCGCGACCCCTGCAGTCTCTTCTGGATTAGAATCCTCTTAGGAGATGGTGGCAGAGGAGGGGTCTCGCACCTGGCACGTGAAAAGGCACTTCTGTGCTGGGCAGTACTGTTAGCAGCAGGCGTGGACCACGCCCTGTAGCTGAAGCTGCAGGCAGATTTGTTAGTGCTGTGGCTTCTTGCCCGTGGGAGTTTATGAGTAGCTGAGTCTTTCAAAGCCTGACCATTTTTCTTGTCTGGAATTTCACCCATTAGTCTTACTGACTTTCCATCCACCGTGTTAATTGCAATTAGATGCTCCTTTCTCTGGCCCCAGACTCATGTGTTCCGCGCGTTGAACTCAGTGCAGGTTCTGCCCTGGCGGCCCCTCCTCCATTGGGGGCTGGGTCCAGACCTCTCTGTCACGAGACTGGGCGGCCAGTGCTCTTGGGATCTGGGACCGGTGGGACCAACCAAGAGCAGAAATAAAGTAAATTCATCCTTTTATTTCGGTACCCCACAGCTACCGTGGGGAGGTGGAATGGTCATAACTTTGGGGTGTCGGTTGGAATAAAATTGTTTGTCTTTCTAAAGCAATACTGTGTTTTAGGATATAGTTTATTTCATAGTGCTTTTCAAATATTAACCTGATAGATGAGTCTGTGGGGCAGATAATAGGTAAATGTTAAAGCACAAGCTTTCGGAAATAAAATTTAAGCTCTTCAGAGTTGTCAGCTTGAGGGAAAAAAATGAGGTAATAACTTCAGAAAGGAAGCATCGTATAGAAGTGTGAGTTGGCACCTGAACATAGGTTAACTTTCTTCCCCAGAAATAACGGTGAAAGGATTTCTCTTTACCCTGGCTTCCTGAGGCAGTGCGGTAAATCCTGAGACGTTCGCACAGGCGTTAAACAGCAGACAGCCCTTCTGCTCCCGTTCATCCCGCGGCATCAATGGGCGCCTGCTGTGTGCCGGGCGCCACCCCAGGCACTGGGGGCCCAGAAGTGGAAACCCAGACACGGAGCCTGGCTCGTGGGGTTTACGTTCTAGCTGGTGAAGAGAGTTAACGTAAACCTAAAGGAGCAAATTATGTGGCAAGAGTAAAGACAGGCCCCTCTATCGGGGAAAAATAAAGGAGTTTGAGCAGAGTGGGGGGTGCCCGGGAGAGTACTGCAGTGTGAAATACGGCGGTCAGACGAGGCCTTGCTGAGCCGGTGACAGGTGGACAGAAGCGTGCAGGGGGCGAGGGAGCTGGTCCTCCATGTCCCTGGGGGGAGGGGGGGTCCAGAGAGGACAGGCGGGGCGCTGGCGCTGCCCGGTGCCCAGGAGGGAGGCGTGGGCAGCCAGCGAGCCGGGCAGAGCTGCGGGGGAGGAGAGGCGAGATGGAGCCGGGGGGAGGGGGTGTGCGCCGCATCTCACGGACTGTCGTGGGGACTTGGGTTTACTTGCCTCGGTGAAATGGGGAGAGCCTGGCTGGCTTTCAGCTGAAGGGTAGCATGGTCTGACTTGAGTTTTGGAAGGGTTATTTTGGATGCTGTGTTGGGAGTAGACCGTGGGGTGGGTAGAAGCCGAAGACCCGTCGGGGCCTGTCACAGGGACCGTGCACAGGTGGAGTGGTTGGACCAGGGTGGTGACAGGGGAGGTGGTTGACAGTGGTTGGATGCTGGGCGTATTTTGAGCATGGAACCGGCTCGTTGGCAGGAGGATTGACAAGCAAAATAGGGGAGTCAGGGATGACTTCAGCCTGAGCATCCAGAGGGCACACTGCTGTTGACGGAGATGGGCCGACTCTGGGCAGAGCGTGCATGTGTGTGTGTGTGTGCACGTGTGTGTGTGTGCATGTGCATGTGTGTGTATGTTAGGGGGAGAAGTGGGGTCTGTTTTGCAACTTGCAGATATCTTTCTCGTGTCTAAACTACATGAAGCTTGTTTTTGAGAAAATGATAAGAAATGTACTCTGATAATAGATTTCCTAAACAAGTACACACGTGCGTGCACACACACGAAGCCTGATATGTTCAGGGAAGGCAGACCCCCGTGTAACTGGTTGTGGTCATCGTTGGTCCCAGGGCTGCACGACAAGTACCATAGATGGGGGAGGGGCTTAAACAACAGGCGTTCATTTTCTCACAGGTCTGGAGGCTGGAAGTCCAAGATCAAGGTGTAGGCAGTGTTGGTTTCTTCTGAAGCCTTTGTCCTTGACCTGCAGGCTGCCACCTACCCGCCGTGTCCTCACACAGTCTCTCCTGTGCACACACATCTGTGTTGTCTCTGTGTGTCCTAATCTCCTCTTCTCTAAGGGCACCAGCCTCTCTGTAACGTAATCACTTCCTTAGAGGTCCTGTCTCCAAACACAGTCACATCCTGAGACACCCAGGGGTGGTTAGATATGAATTTTTGGAGGGCAAAGTTTAGCCCATAATGTTGGTCATCTTTGGTATCTGGAAATCTGAAGGCATGTGGTTAGACTGTCTTGCAGCTGGGAGAAATGACCCCTGGAATGAGAATGTCAATAATATTCCTTATGTTAAAGGACAAAACATTGAAATAAATGCTCTTGCTGCATATATTCATCTCACTCACTCAGCGCTGTATTAAGTACATCTGACGAGTTAGGCATCGAAACAGAGATGAATGAGACAGTGCCCCTTGTCCAGATGGGCAGCCAAGTCCACAGGTGATCACTGACAGTGGCGAGATTCCATAGAAGGAAGGCCACCAAGCCCACTCCTGTAGGGCGTGGGGAGGACTGGCTCCTGCAAGAGATACTCTGTGCTGAGTCTTGAGGGATGAATGGGAGCTGGGTGGGGGTTGGGGGAAGGCAGACTGGAGGTGGGGGGCCAGGGCCAGCGTGGAGATATTCAGAGCCCTGGCGACAGGCAGAGCTGGGTGAATTCATGGGCTGGAACCCATTTTGACTGGAGCTTTGGGTTGGGGTCAGGTGTGTTGAGATGAGGCTGGAAACGTCACTGAGAACCAGATGACCAAGCGCCTTAGCTTTACATGCCTGGGAGCTTGACCTTGATGACACCGGAAAGCCAGGGGACGGGCTAAGCAGGAGGGTGATGCTGTCAGAATTTAGAAGTATCACTCGGCTGCCCTGTGGAGGATGCAGCAGAGGGACTCAGCCCAGTGGGACAGAGATCCGTTGCAGTGATTCGGGGCTGGGGTGATGCCAGCTGATCTGCCGTAGCAGAATTAGTGATATGAGATGTGGTGGACGGTTCCAGAGATGGTGATTGATTCCATGAGAGTTAATACCCGACATTTAGCTGAAGCTCACTGTGTGCCAGGCAGGGCGTGGAGAGGGAGGGGTTAAGGTTGAACCTCAGGTTTGGGCAGCTCCTTTAATGCTGGTGCCATTCACTGCTCCTCAGAAGAGGAAGAGCAAGGGGGAGATGGTCAGCCCAGCTTTGGTGGTGACTTTGAGGTGTCTCTGGGACCCGTGAGGGGAGATGGTCAGGACTGTTGGAATATGGGTTTGGAGCTCAAGACAAAAATCAGGTCTGGAGCTACAGAGGTGGGACTTACTAGGGTGCTGATGTCTATCCGATCTATGGAGCGGAGTGAGATGCTCTGGTGAAATACCTGAGACCGGAAGTCTGGGCACCCAAGACCCACATTGAGTGACCAGCAGAGGGAGGGCACCTGTGCAGGAGGCTAGAAAGGAACAGCCAAGCAAGGTGGCAGAAAACCAGGAGAATTTGGTACCTTGAAAACCAAGGAAAGGAGGCAGTTTTTGATGGAGAGAGTGGGCATTCTTGTGGGATGCTGGTGAGAGGCAGGGCAAGATAGGGACACACAGCATCCCTGGATTTGCCCCAGGAGGTCACGGATGCCCTGGGCTAACAAGAACGTCTTCGGTGGTGTGGTGGGACGGGAATAAGATCGCAGTGGGTGGAGGAAAGGGAGGGGAAGAGATGGAGTCCTCGGACACAGACATGATCTGGAACTGCTCTGCCAGCACAATGGCCACTCACATATGTGACTACTTCAAATGAAAATTAAGATGATATCAGATTAAAAGTTCAGTTTCTCACTTTCACTAGCCACATTTCAAGTCTCCAGTAGCCACCTGACAGCACAGATTCAGAACATTTTCATCGTCGCAGAAAATTCTGTTTGACAGTCATGGTCTAGATGCTGAGCAGTGAAGGAGAGGAAAGAAATGTAGCAGTGGCTGTTTTGAGCTGTGTGTGTGTGTGTGTGTGTGTGAGATGAGAGAGACAAAAGATACTTAGAGCTGGGTGGGAAAGAGCTCATGTGTGAAATATGTTTGCCTCTGCCCCATCAGGCAGCTGTAGTGAATAGAAAAAAGATCCCCTCTACTCCTGCCAGCATTGTGATACCCTTAAAAAATTATTTTGAATACTTCTAGGTGTGTTTAAAAGTTTACTTGGGAAGAGAAAACATGGTATTATCCCTGTAAAAATCATTTTTAGCTTTGCACGTAAAGCGGGGTTGGTACCTGTCTGTTGACTTAAACTCTGACCTCCTCCTGGGGCATCGGTGCTGGGTGACATACTGCACGGCGTGATCACATGGCATCGTGTGCTGAGTGCATTCTGTGCTCCAGCTCCTGAGCTGGGCGTTGAGGACGTGGAAACGAATTTTGACCATAGGAATGCGTGTGTGTCCCCAGTTTTGCACTCTCTTTCCCCAGGGTGGTTCCCAGGTCCACTTGGGTGTTGCCCTACGCCGTAGTTTGGGGGTCTAGAGACCTATGATGTTACATCCCTGACTACATGGCAACCCGTAAGTTCACCCCTGCCCACACATGTTTCCTGAGCTCCTGCTAAGTGCCTACCCGTTTACTTCTCAGCGCCGGACCCTCCAGACCACGAAGTTTCAGCGTCGCTGCTCTTTGCTAGGTTTGTATAAAACATACTGCTTGTTTCCTAATCGGAATTAGAGAAGGAGGCAACTGAAATACGCACTGCTGTAGGTATTTATAATTCGAATTTGAGAAAATAAGCCTGCTGTCCTGAGAATTACCCTTTAATGCTCTGCTATCAGGTATCTGTCGTTCCTTTGTTTACATCACGCCTGCTTTTGTATATATATATATATATATAAATTTATTTATTTATTTAGTTTTATTTTTGGCTGCATTGGGTCTTCGTTGCTGTGCGTGGGCTTTCTCTAGTTGCGCGAGCGGGGGCTACTCTTGCGGTGCGCGGGCTTCTCAGTGCGGTGGCTTCTCTTGTTGTGGCACACGGGCTTTAGGCGTGCACAGGCTCAGTAGTTATGGCGCATGGGCTTAGTTGCTCCGCGGCATGTGGGATCTTCCGGGACCAGGGCTCAAACCCGTGTCCCCTGCACTGGCAGGCGGATTCTTAACCACTGCGCCACCAGGGAAGTTCACGCCTGCTTCTTTAAGAGCTTCTTTATAGCTGTGGCCCTTGAGGTGTCTTATTCTGTGTCAGTGACAGCTGTGATGACCTCCAGTCTTATTGGAACGGATGGGACCCTGGGCCCAGAAGACAACTTTTGCACAAGCTTTACAGATGGGTCCCTGTCCTGAAGGATGATATTTTTTCCTATCTCTTCCCAACTGCATCTCCTCACCATGACAACCCACATCCCACAGTAGCCATCATGCATAAGACTTTCACCCTGCGGGGCTTTCATGCTGAATTCCATGTCTAAACACCATCAGACAAGCCGTCTCCAGGCATTCATGGTGTCCTTGTGCCCCCAGGGTTCCCCCTCCGTTTCTTCTCACAGAAATGTCCACCATTCACACACTGGCAACCTAAAGTGGATTGTATAAAACGGGGAAACCCGGGGCTTCTCAAGCCCCTTATTGTTACACACTCGGTGAAGGTACACAGCGTACCGAACAGCCATTGTAAGGAGAATGACAAGCAGTGAGGGCGGGGAGCTCTTCTTGGCTTCGGGGTTGTTCACAGCAGTTCACGTGAACGTCAGGCCTCCAAGGGACGAAACCTCTGCCACATCAGGCCCCTGCAGCCGGGATGCTCTGCTCCTGGTGCAGTTCGGAGTGAGGTGTCAGCGTGGTTCGGGGTCGAGAAGGGGGCACCGTTCCTGTCCGTACTCACCTCCTAGAACCGCTCTGCAGTGCAGCCCCCCGGCTCCTGCGATGGCCTTGCTCCATTCGGAAATCACTGGCTTGTGGAAGCGTTGACGTCACAGTCCCTAAAGCAGTGCTTTCCAACCCTGGCTGCACGTTGCAATCTCGTGGGGAGTCCAGGGCACGCTACAGACTGACTAAATCGGGATCTCTGGGGGCGGGGGGCGGGCATCGCTATTTTTAAAGCTCCCCGGGTGACCCCAGTGTGCAGCCGCTGTGGTGAACCACTGCCTTGGAGGAATCGCCAGCCCTAGAGCTGGAACGCCCTCCCAGGTAATAGTTCTCAAGCCCGTGCCCGTTTGGGGGCTGGTCTCTGGAAGTTGTGATACTCTTTGTGGAACATTATGAAATATATTTGACCTTCTCTCTGTAACTAGCACATGACCTTCGTTTGGTCCTTTCCTTCTCCCCAAATAATACGCTAGCTAACACTTACTGAGTGCTTCAAGCATTTTGTGTATTAAGTGCTCTATGTGTACTTCAGTCCTCACGAGGACCCCATGAGACGGGTCTTATATTACAGTCCTGCATATTTACAAGCGAGGACACAGAGGCAAAGAAAGCTTCAGTCGCCAGCCCAGGATTACACAGCTGGCACTTGAACCTAGGTGCCCTGGCTCTGGGGTCTGCGCTCCTGCCTCCTGCCTCTCAGTCCACAGAGAGAAAGCCAAGCACTGATTCATTCAGTAGGCATTAACAGAGCCCCTACAGTGTGCCAGGCCCTTACTCATACTTTCACTGTCGTGAACTAGGGGTGGCTTAACAGATAACAGACCTGTGTAATGCTGTCAGAAAAAAATGACTTCAAATCAATTTCAAAATAATTATTCTTGGTTGATGTCCTATAACACCAGCTCTTCTATATCTAACAACCTTAAACAGCAAGTTAACTATCTAATTTTTTAAATAATAATTTTCTTTTTTTTTTTTAAGTTTATTTATTTATGGCTGTGTTGGGTCTTCGTTTCTGTGCGAGGGCTTTCTCTAGTTGTGGCAAGCGGGGGCCACTCTTCATCACGGTGCGCGGGCCTCTCACTATCATGGCCCCTCTTGTTGCAGAGCACAGGCTCCAGACGCGCTGGCTCAGTAATTGTGGCTCACGGGCCCAATTGCTCCGTGGCATGTGGGATCTTCCCAGACCAGGGCTCGAACCTGTGTCCCCTGCGTTGGCAGGCAGATTCTCAACCACTGCGCCACCAGGGAAGCCCTAACTATCTAATTGAATGTACTTTGTTTTACTTTCTTTGAGATGCCCTCTTTGACCCATGGATTATTTAGAAGTGTGTTGTTTAATTTCCAAGTGTTTAGCGATTTCCTTGTTTTTCTGTTAGTGGTTGCTACTTTGAATTCATCATGATCAGAGAACACACTCTGTATAATTTCACTTCTTTTAAGATTGTTGGTTTGTTTATGGCCTAAGATATAGTCTATCTTATTGAATGTTCCATGGGTGCTTGGAAAATATGTGTATCATGCTGTTGTTTGGTGGAGTATTCTATATATGTCAGTTAGGTTCTGTTGCTTGACTGTATTGTTCACATCTTCTGTACCCCTTTTTTTTTCTTCTGTATCCTTTATGATTTTATGTTTAGTAGTTCTATTAGTTGCTGACAAGGTGATTGAAGTCTCCAACTATAATTGTGGAATTGTCTGTTTCTCCTTTCAGCTTTATTGGCTTTTGCTCTATGTATATTGAGGCTTTGTTGTTTGGTGCATATGTATTTCAGATCATTATGTCTTCCTGGTGGATTGATCCCTTTATCATTTTATAATGTCCCTCTTTGTCTCTAGGAATTTTCTTTGCTGTAAAGTCTACTTTATCTTATATGGCCACTCCTGTTTTATTAATGTTTGTGTGGTACATCTTTCTCCACCCTTTTTCTTTCAGTTTATCCATGTCATTTGTCAAATTTGAAGTGAGTTTCTTGTAAACAACTGGAGTTGTGTTACATTTTTTTTAATCCACTCTGCCAGTCTCCTTTTTAAAATTGGTATATTTAGGCCATTTAGACTTGAGGTAATCATGATGTGTTAAAGTTTGTCTCCCAAGTTAACAGTTTACATAACCAGGGTACATTTTCTTTTAGAGATCTCACCAAGAGATGAAATTAACAACAGCTGTCAGTGGGTACTTGACCAAGGGATCTTTGTTTATTTGCATGATTTTATGGCCAAAGTAAAAGTTTGATGTCATCGTCTTGAAAAGTTTTCTAAGCTAAATTTATTGAGATCACACTTAATTGCATGGGGTTTTAGCGTCTCAGCTGCCCATTTGTTCATGTGTTTGGTGGACCCAGAACTTTCTTCTGAGGAATATTTAGTCCCATCCGGGGACTCCCTGTGCGCAGCTCCTTGCTGAGGTCAAGTGGCCATCTGCTCTGGTATGTGCCCTGTGTGTCATAGGAAGATGTCAGTAATACTGCAGTCACGGTGGCTGGCAGTGTTTGCATCTGCTTGTGGTGACCAGCATGGTGTATTTTCGTGTCTGCACACCCTTATCAGTTGCTCTTGCTCCATTATTACTGCTGCATTGCAAACTGTCCTAGAATTTAGTGGCTTTTGATCCCCATTTTCACATGCTGACAGATTCTGTGGGTCCAGAGTTCAGAAAGGACCCAGTGGGGATGACTGTCCCTGTTCCAGCTCGTCTGGGGCCACGTCTGGGAAGGCGGGAAGGTTGGGGTGACTCGACCTTGGGGAGACAATCACCCAAACGTACCTTCCCTTGCAAGTCTGGCAGCTGTGCTGTGGTGACGTGAGCATCAGGACGGTCCCTGGAGCTAGGCGACCCTGGGGTAGTTGACCTCTTACGTGGTGGTCTGGGCTTCACGAGAAAACGTTTCAGCAAACAAAGTGGCAGCTGCATCACTCCGCGGTCCTCTCTTGGGCAAAGTAGCCACAAGCCCACTCAGATTCGAGGGGATGGGCCCTCCCTTGATGGGAACCTTGTCAGATAATTTGGGGGTCATGACATACTTGAGAAAAAATATTTATGGAGTACTGCCACCTAGATAGGTTAAGTGGTATCTGTTCTTTCACATTCTCTAAGTTAAAAATAAAATTTTTATATTAAACTATCATTTGAAAACTGCATAGCCTAACAGACCACCTTGTTCTGATATGCTGTGGAATTACTTTATGCTTGACTAGTAGGTCAGTTTCAGGCTATGTGAGGAAGGTTGCTGTAGGAATTCTCTAGAGGCTCATAACCCTAAGATGTGTTTCTCTGGGTTTATTGTGATTTCACGGACACAGTGAGTCATGTGCTGTTTGTTGTGTGTCCTGTGTGGTTGGCGAACCTGAAGCTTTGAGAATTGAC